>NC_090988.1:47222500-48472500 GCF_041146395.1 Eulemur rufifrons
TAGTACATAGCTGGTAGGTAATCTGCAAATAATTATTAAATGAATAAAGTAATTATTGAATGAACTATAAAAGACAAGAAGGAAGGAAGGAAGGATAACCTTATCACACTTATTGAGGGCAAATAATTGCTTCATTTATTACTTAACAGTATTCTCAAGCATGGTAGGCATCTATTAAATATTTTTTGTTTAGCAAATGAATGAATAATATTGATTGCTGTTTAGCCATTTGAAATGGTTATTATGGATGGGGTTTTAGACATCAATTTTATAAATTTCAGCTTTAAATACTTAAATTTTTATAGTAAGATCTAATTCTCAACCTTGGGTCATCATTTCCTGACTATTAATATCATACTTTCTCTTTAGTTTTTTAATTTATGTTTATGATTGTTTTTCTAATAGCTAATTCTGTAAATGAATACATTCCATTTCTGTAATCAATATTTGTACTGTGTATGTTATTCAGACACTTTATTTTTGTTAAACATTTCTTGCTACTGTCATGTTTGGTAGGTTTGCAATTATATCCATGTGCTTCCCTTTAACTGGGCATGAATCATTTTATATATTTTTCCCCTTGATAGAAGCAAACAAATCTTATTGCTTCTGGTATAGAATGTGAATCTAATTTAAGTTAAATGAGAAAATATCCCCAATATGTTGGTTTTAAAAATGCATGCTAACATTTGGCATTTGGATATTCTATGTAAATGTAAGCTTTTAGCAGAATTCCAATTGAACAAATTACAGCTTTTGAATATAATTTATGGGAACTATGTAAACATCTACAACTTTATAGCTAGTGTTTCCTAAATTACTCATGAATTACTAATTGCCTTTTTTCAGCTACAGGATATGCAAATGTATTTTCACAAAGGAGAAATACTAAAAACTCCAAGGGCCATTTGGTTAAAAATAAATAATGATGTTGTATGCTTTACTAACAGGAGAAGGCGCTATTTTTCTTTGACCTGGTAATTTAGTTTGCATTAAAACTATCCTAGTTTAATGAAAACTGGAAATTCCAAGAAAATACCCTAGAATGCAAAAATGGCCTTAGATGTGAACAGAGTATATGGCCACCATCATGTAAAGCAGCTTGGCACAAAGAACTTGAGTTTGAAGCCAAGGAGATCTGGATTCAACTCCTGCTTCTGCCCTGCCCCTGATCAATCCTAGGACCTTGAGGAAGTTTCTTCACCTGTAAAAATAATATAATAATATCTGCTTCCAGCCAATGTTCATAAGTTTAATAAAATTATATGTTAGAATACTGATTTACTCTTTGATACATAATGCTTTGTTTTTATGATGATAATAATCTTCATGATGATGATCTGTTTTGGACTTAGAAAGATGATCTAATGCCAAACATAATGGATACCATAGTATAATAACTAAAATTCCATCATATAGATATGTCTTTATTTAGATTTCACATTGTTGCAAAATTAGTTGTGATAATGCTAATTTACCTGGAGGAAGAAAGATATAAAAATGCAAAACCATAGTAATTTTGCATGTTACTTTTCTGTGAAATATCACAAGATATGGAAGAATGCAGAATTGTAAATAAGAATATCTACACTTGAGAACATGCTCCACTTAATAACTTGGTAGTTTTAAGATTATTGAAGTCATTTTTCTTTGCTTAATCTGACGAGTTGGTGAATAATAACAAAATGTAGCTCATAGTTTTTTCATCATTCCAACAAAAACATATTGAGCCCCTTACAATGAAATTGATGACTCCTTCCCTCATGGAGTCCATAAAGGAGATAATCATAAAAAGGAATAATTTTATCATAACATGATACTTACAATGATAAAAACAAATTATAAGATATACCTGAGATCAAAAAATGGAGAAATTATTTTATCTTGAATTCAGTTATAGATTTACAGAGGAGGCAACTAATGCTTGATCGAGGACTTGAAAAATAAATAAAACAAATGAAAATATATATCAGATTTTTAAATATAATGATTCAACATTAGTATAGAAACTCTCCCAAAGCTTATTTTTAAATTCATTGTGAAACCCTCCCAAAATCACTTTATCAATCAATTTGTCTATCTCTATAAATTTATCTATCTTTGGCCACCAAAACTAGACTAATTCTGAAATTGATATGAAACTTAATACTGAATACTGAGAAACATTATAAAAAGGAAAAAGAAGCAATAAATGATTAACTGCATTAGATATTAAAAAGTATTATATTAAATCAAAAGAATATCTTATTGGCACAAAAAAAATCAATGGAAAAAAAATAAGCTACAGAAAGAGATGCAAATATATATGGTGAGGGTAGCATCTCAAGTCAAATGGAAAAAGAAACTTTTAAATAGATAATGTTGGACAGCTGAGTAACCTTTCAAAAACATTTAAATTTAGACCTACCCCAACAGAAAACCAGTAAAAACTCCAAGTGAAAGAAAAAGTTAAATATAAAAACTTAGAAAATCCTAGAAGAAAAAAAGAATCTAACTCCTAGTAAGGAACATTTTTCTATTACTCAAAGTGAGGCATCCATGAAATAAAAGACTGATAAAAATAAAAACACCAATGTCAAATTTAAATAAAAAAACCGGAAACGATATGTTACTCTGAGCCTTGATTAAGTACTAATTTTCCTTATGTGTGAAAAATAATTCTAGAAATTAATTTAAACATTGAAAAAATATAAAAGGTATGAATAGACATTAAACAGAAAAATATATAAATAACCTATAGTCATATAAAATGATAATCAACATCATTCATTATCTGAGAAATTAAAATTAAAACCATACTGATTTGAAATTTACCTATCAAATTGGCAAAAACACAAAAGTTGGGCAACACAATCTGTTGAGATTGTGAGAAAACTAGCACTCTGGAAATATGGCTGGTAGGAATGCCAAAGGGTATAGGACCTATGGAGGGCAGTTGGAAATACTTATCAAGAATAGGAACATGTTTATCTTTTGACATTGTAATCTCACCTCTGTGAATTTATCTGAATGACATACTTGTACAAAAATGAAATAACGTATGTACAAGTTATTAATTACAGCATTTGTTTTTACCAAAGACTGGTTAAATAAGTAATGGTATAATTATGATATATTTTGCCATAGAACAGTACAAGAAAGCTCCCCTGGAACAGATATGAAAATTTTATCCACAATTTATCATTAAACTGAGAGAAGGGAAGAGAGAAAGAGGCAGACAGGGAGAAGGAAAGGGAGAGGAAGGAGGGAGGCAAGAACAAACTACCGTGTGTGACATTGTCTTAGTGTGTTTCATGTTGCTATAGCAGAGTACCATGAACTGGGTAATTTATAATGAACAGAAGTTTATTTTCTCACAGTCCTGGAGCCTGGGAAATCCAAAATCAAGGCGCAGGCATCTGGCTAGGGCCTTCTTGCCATGTCATCACATGACAGAAGGCAGAGAGCAAAGAAGCAAAAGGGAGACAAACTTACCCTTTTAAAATGGTGGTAAGCCCACTCACAAAGGTGGCATTTTCATGACCTAAACACTTCTCAAATGCCACACTTCTTAATACTGTTAAAATAGTAATTAAATTTCAACATGAGTTTTGGAAGGGACAAAAAATGTGCTTGTATCTACATAATTTTTTTTAAAAATGAAAGGATACATAAGGAACTATGTTCACCATATCACAGTCGTATCTCACACAGGAATTTAGGCTTCTACAAGTTTTCCCACTGCCAGTTATTTCTAGAAGAATTTAGTAGACTTCTCATTAGATCCTGGTAGTTGTTGTCTTTTTATTTTCCACTTCCGTCAGGCATTTGCCACTTTCAATCTTTCCTTCTTTCTTGTGGAGGGTGGCTCCTAGGACATGCTCCATTCCCCTTGTCCTTATTTCTAAGTACATAGATAGGTAGATAGACAGATAGATTAGATAGTGAGTGGCCTTCTATACACTACTGAGTAAACATTTTAAGTTCTCAGTGCCTTGAGTCTGCTTTGTGTTCTTTCACCTCTCTGGGGAACATATTTCATTCATCTGGCTGGGATGGACATCCAGATGCCATGCTTTCCCCTCCATCCTTTCTCTTGCAAGTTTCTTAGAGGTGCCAGGTCTCAAAAACCCCCTTCATATAGATTTCCCCTGTCTGGGACATCCCCACCATGTTTGACAAGTTTTGCCAATAATTACCTTTGGATTTCAGGCAGGCTTAGAACCATAACTTAAGTTTGGTAGGGTTCACATCCTGCCTTTCATTAATTTAGTGTACTCAACAATTATTTTTAGGGTGTCTACTATGTGCCAGACACTGGGATACTCTAGTAAACAAAATCATGAAATCATGCCAAAAATTTTCTCTTGTGGGGCCTGTGTTCTAGTAAAGGGAGATAGATAGTAGATAGTTACAGACTATAGCTAATAGATTGGAAAAATATATAACATATAAAATGTCAATAAGGTATTTTGGTTAAAACAAATCCAAAAAGAGGAATATAGCATATGGGAGTGAGAGTAAGTAGGGACATTCTTTAATAAGGTGACATTTCAGTGAAGACCTAAGGAGGTGAGGATGGGAGTCATGAGGATATCTGGAAGGAGAGCTGACTAATCAGAGACACGTGGGCAAAGGCCTGAACGTACTCAAAATAATCTAACCAGATGTGGTTCATTATCAATCAGACTATTTGATGTCCTGGAGCAGCCACTGCCCAGTTGTAGCTGGCTATATATCTTCATTTCTTAAATCTTAGTGTCACAGACTCTCAGTTAAATTATGAAAGCTCTCAACATGCTAACTAATACTTAACTCTTAGTTTAATCAATGGGATTCATTTTCATATGACTAAACTTGAAATAAATCTTAATATAAAGAAAGGTCTCAGTTCAAATTATAGGATCAAAATCTTCCATGTCTACTTGGATATAGAATAAGAATAACAATATGAAAATAAATTTTGGACAGAGTTTTATATTCTCATTTTGTTGAAAAATTTTATAAGTAATAAAAGACAAAACGTTTTCTTAATAGTATGTGATAATTCTTTAAAAATAAGTCACAAAGAATCTTGGAAGAATACAATCTATATGTAAGCATAAATAAAATTAAATCATTAAACACGCACAGTCTAACCAGAAAGGTGGACATCAACAGATTAAAAAATAAGGTTTATACACAAGAAATTTAAAATCTTCTTAGAAAGATTAAACATACATATATATATATATATATATATATATATAAATAATGTTTCCATTTTGATAAAAGACTACATGCAAAATGATACTTTTTGGATTGCTAATTTACCCTATAAATAACTCTAAAATCTGTCCTGTCATCTCAAGGCCCATCCTCTCCCAATACTGTCATTGTTTTTCACCTTCTTTAATGGTGGTCTCCTCATTACTCTTCCTGTCTTTGTTCCTTCACGTTCCAACCATGCCTCTGTGGGCATGTTCTGAATTCTCGGTACTCTGGAAGGACGACACAGAGATACAGAGGCTAGGGCAGCTGTAGCCTGAGGTAAGTGTGCCAGGGCAGCCTCAACTGGAAGTCAGTCTCCAAAAAGTGGAGAAGTCCAGTCACGCAAACACTCCCTCAAGACTAAATTGGGACAAAATCAGGATTCAAAGGAGAAAAATCTTTCAAAAATGCAAATATAATCACATTATGCCTCAAGGTAAGATATTCAATGTTCCCACATCACACACGAGATTAAAAGTAAACTTCTTGTCTCACCGTCATTTTCTGCCACCCTACTACATTAGGCATACACAACTGCCTCCTTTGAAAACATTCTGTACCTCAGCAAACAACATATGACCCATCAAAATTAGCAATTAAATAAATAAATAGCAAAAACCAAACCAAAACCTTTTTGTGAGATTATACAAGTCAATTTTGCCGTCAGAAAGTATCTATTTAAAGGCTCCTACTGCTTTAAATACTTTAAACATTTTGGGGGCAAAAACTCTACAAATTATTTTATTTACATAAACTCCAAGGGGATTTATTTGTATATGTGCACATTTTCATGCACATACATACGTACACATGTATAACGAATTTTGTAACTTACAAAACATTTATTCTACTGCAGAAAAATTTTTAATTAAGACAATAATACAAAATAATTTAGAAAATTTTAAAAAATGGTGGAAAAGAAATGTGCATATATCATCATCATGGTGCAGCCAATATTGTCTCTTAGATTCTGTGGTATTAATTGTAATGTCTCCTTATTCACTTTTGATTATATTTATTTGAGTTTTTTCTCCTTTGTTGATTTCTGCTCTTATCTTTATTATTTCTTTCCTTTTACTAATTTGGTGTGTTCCTGCTTTTCTGTTTGTTTTCTTGAGATGCATTGTTTGGCTGTTCATTTGAAATCTTTCTACAAATGATGTTTTTTTCTATTTAATACTATTTTTGCCTGATCCCATAGGTTTTAGTATGTTGTGTTTCCATTTTCATTTGTTTCAAGAAAATTTTTACTTTCCTTCTTAATTTGTTCATTAATCCATTGGTCATTGGTCATTAGGAACATGTTTAATTTCCAGGTATTTGTGCAGTGTCAAAGGTTCCTTTTCTGGTTGATTTCTAGCTTTATTCCATTGGACTCAGGAAAGGTATTTCATATGATTTCAATTCATTGAAATTTGTTGAGACTTATTTTGTGGCTTAATCTGGTCTATCTTGATGAATGTTTCATGTATTGATAAAAAGAATGTAAATACCTATTGGATGAAAAGGTCTGTAAGTACCTATTAAGTCCATTTGGCTTAAAGTACATTTTAAATATAATGTTTCTTTGTTGACTTTCTATCTAGATGATCCATCTAATGCTGACAGTGGAGATCTAGAAGTCCCCGCCTCTTGTATCAGAGTCTAGCTCTTTATTTAGATCTAATAATTTTTGCCTTACATATCTGAGTTCCCAGTGTTGAATGCATATGTATTCACAATTGGTTTATCCTCTTGATGAATTGATCCCTCTTTCATTATATAATGACCTTCTTTTTCTCCTCTTTTTACAATTTTTGACTTAAAATCTGTTGGTTTTTTTTTTCTGATGTAAGTATTGCTATTTTTCCTCACTTTTGTTTTCTATTTTTATGAAGTATCTTTTTTTTATCATATCACTTTCAGTCTATGTGTGTCTTTACAGACAAAGTGAATTCTTGTAGGCAGCATGTAGTTGGGTCATTTTTTTAATCCATTCAGGTAATGTATACCTTTTAAGCAAAAAATTATTATTATTTTTTTTTTGCCTTTGAAGGTATTACTGATAGATGAAGAGTTACTCCTATAATTTTATTAATTGTTTTCTGGCTGTTTTTTATATTATTTGCTCCTTTCTTCATCTCCTATTGTTTGTTATTGCAGTTTAATGGTTTTTCTGTAGTGATATGGATTGATTCCTTTTTCTTTTTCATTTGTATATCTTCTCAGTGATTTTTATACTTTTGCATGTTTTCAAAATAGTGATTATCATCTTTTTGCTTCTAAATGTAGAACCCTTTTGAGCATTTCTTATAATGCTGGTCTAATAGAGATAAATTCACTCATTTTTTTGTTGACTGTAAAAGATTTATTTTTTCCTCATTTCTGAATGATAGCTTTGCTGGGTATGGTATTCATGACTAGCATTTTTTTTCTTTCATCACTTTGAATATATCATCCCATTTTCTTCTGATCTGTAAGATTTCTGCTAAAAATCTGCTGTTAGACTAATGAGGATTTTCTTATATGTGATTTGACATTTTTCTCTTGCTGTTTTTAGAATTCCTCCTTTGCTTTTGACTTTTGACATTTTGACCATAATATGCCTTGGAGAGGGCCTTTGTGGGTTAAATCTATTTGGGAACTTTTGAGCTTCCTTGGTCTGGATGTTCATATCTCTCCCAAGACTTGGAAACTTTTTAAGTATTAATTTATTAGATAGGTTTTCTATGCCTTTTTCCATCTCTTCTTCTGGAAATACCCATTATATGAGTATTTATTTGCTCAGTGGTGTTCCATGAGTTTTGTAGGATTTCTTCTGCTTGATCAAAGCTGCTGTTTGAACTCTCACTTGTATTTTATATTTCATTAATTTAATTCTTCAGCTATAAGATTTCTGTTTTTAATACAATATATTTTTATTAAATTTCTTTTTCATTGAAATTATTTTTGTGATTTTATTGAATTGTCTATCTATATTTTCCTTTATCTTTTTGAGTTTCCTTAAGACCATTATTTTGAATTCCCTTTTGGGAAATATGCAGGTAACCTTTTCATTGGGATCTGTTACTAGAGAGTTATTGTGTACCTTTGATAGTGTCATATTTTCTTCTTCTTCTTATTATTTTTTTAATGGTTCTTGTGTGCCTGCATTGATATCTGTCCATCTGGTGTAACAATTTCTTCTTCTAAACTTTCTAGAGTGCCTTTCATGGAGAAAGACTTTTAGCTGCATTGGGGTCGTATTGTGCCATCTGGAAAGATGGTGGTGACTTGACTCTGTTTCTGGGGAAATCTTCTAGATTCTTATCCTACAATCTGTGTTTGATGCATATTTCATATAGGTGTAATCAGAGTTTATATAGTGTGTACATTCTAAATTTCTTAACTTTATATCATAACTATTTTTATGAAGCATCCCAGAATTTATGATAAATATTTAATGTATTCATTTTATTCCATAATGTAGATAAATTAATAACTACTGCCATATTTTTGAGCATTTAGGAAACATTAACATAATGTTAAACATGATAAATTAGCTTGTGGTAAGCATATATATTCATATACATATATTCATATATTTTTCATATTATGATTTCTTGGGATATCTGTATTAAATCTTTCAAAAAACTATATGGCTTACAATAAATAAATACAAATTACTTCTCC
Organism: Eulemur rufifrons; assembly: GCF_041146395.1. Taxonomy (NCBI): domain Eukaryota; kingdom Metazoa; phylum Chordata; class Mammalia; order Primates; family Lemuridae; genus Eulemur; species Eulemur rufifrons. The sequence goes on from NC_090988.1 coordinate 47,231,381, forward strand.
CAAATAATGTACAATGTCCTTTACCACTAATAGTATGTGAAAATTTTAGTCCTTCCACCCTGGGTGACATTTAAATTAATGATTGTATTTTTTAATTTAAATTATTTAAATACATGATTTCTGAAGCAAAGGATATTATATGTAATGTAACATTTTCATAATTACCTTCATCATAATTTGGAATTTTCAGTATATTATAGCAAGCTATAATAAAACAATGCCTTTCAAAGTTGTATATGGATGTTTGATAATAAATGCTCACCTATGTTGCATATTTAGCATTTTTATCAGTTTTGCATAATTATTCTGTCATTTCTCAACTATCTACTCTTACTTTTATACTGCTGCCAGCTCTATTTTCACCTTCTATTTCCCAGTGTCCCGTAGAGCAAACCAAATCACTAAACTCCTTAGAATATCCCACATGTGCAATGTATATCAACTACATGCCAGGCACTCTGCTAGTTTTGCTCTAATTTTTTAAAAATTTGATCTTTATATAAAGTATTTTTATGCCTACTTTAAAAATGGTTTCTATGAGAAATTATAATATTATATGTGGGAATGGTGAAGTATAGGATATGATTTTTAATAAATTGTATGATCTATAATACTTCTATGCACATTTTTTATCCCTTACTTTCTTTATCTCTCTCTCTCTCTCTCTCCTACTTCAATCTTTCCTTCCTTCCCTTTTCTTCTTTTTATTTGTTTCCTATTACTTTCCTTGTTAATGCAAATTGCCTGGTTCTTAGCTGGCCCCCAAAGTAGATGCACTTTCTGGGGGATTCATTACATGGATATAAGTCATTATTTTGTCTGCTTGCTAAGTGACCAATGCTGTGAGAAATCCTAGGGTTCACAGCTCTGACCTCTGACTCCCAAGAAAATTTTTTATTATTTTTAAAGAATTTTATACTAAAATTTTATAGTTATTACTTTATTTTCTTGACTTACTTGACTTAAAAATAACAATGTTATTATGAAAGGAATTAGTATTTATTGTAGAAAGAAACAAAATTAAGATAAGCTAAAAGACTAAAAGAATAACTTCCCATAACTTCATCCAAGTTATCACCTAAAAACCCATTGTTAACCCTTTGGTTTTTCCAGATATATTTTTAAAGGGATGATGCTGCAGCTAGCTTTCTAATCTTCTTCCTATTACTTCACAATATATATTATTTTCTTTTTTAAATTTCAAAACATTAAAGGGGTACAAATACTTTTGTTACATGGATACCTTTTACAATAATGATTTGTAGTCCCACCGATAGTGTATAAGCATGTTTGTTTATCTCTGCATCTAATCCAACATCTATTGTATTTTGACTTTTTAATAATGTCCATTCTGCCACACGTAAGGCATTATATCATTGTGGTTTTAATTTACATTTCCCTGATAATTAGTGATATGGAGCATTTCTTCATTTGTTTGTTGATTATTTGTCTATCTTCTTTTAAAAAACTTCTGTTCATGTAATTTGCCCACTTTTCAACGGGATTGTTTGTTTTTTTCTTGCTGATTTGTTTGAATTCTTTGCAGATTATGGATATTATCCCTTTATCAGATGTAGAGTTTGCCAGTATTTTCTCCCATGCTGTAGGTTGCCTATTTACTCTGCTGATTATTTCCTTTGCTGTGCATCTTTCTCATTTAATTAAGTCTCATTTATGATTTTTGTTGTTGCTATATTTGCCTTTGGGGTCTTAGTCATAAATTCTTTGCCTAAGCTGATGTCTAAGAGTTTTCCTACATTTTAATCTAGACTTTTTATGCTTTCATGCCTTACATTTAAGTCTTTATCCATCTTGAATAATTTTTCTATGTGGTGAGAGATGAGCCTTGTTTCATTCTTCTGCATGTGGCTATTCAGGTTTCCCATCACCATTTATTGAACAGGTTTCCCTTCCCCAGGGTATATTGTTGTCTGCTTTGTAGAAGATTAATTAGTTGTATGTAGATGGTTTTATATCTCTGTTCTCTATTCTGTCCCAATAGTCTATATCTCTACTTTTATGCTAGTACCATGCTATTTTGGTTACTATAGCATTTCAGTATACTTTAAAGTCTAGTAATGTGATGCCTCTAGATTTGTTCTTTTTGCTTAAGATCACTTTGGCTATTCAGGCTCTTTTTTGATTTCAAATGAAGGATAAAGTTATTTTTTCTAGATCTATAAAATATGACATTGGTATTTTGATGGGGATTGTGTTGAATCTGTAAATCATTTGGGGCAGTACAGACGTTTTGACAATGTTGATTGTACCCATCCATGAGCATGTGTTGTTTTTCCATTCGTTTATGTCATCTATAATTTCTTTCATCGGTGTTTCGTAGTTCTTCTTGTAGACATCTTTCACCTTCTTGGTTAAGTATATTCCTAAGTATTTTAGTTTCTTTGTAGCTAATGTGAATGGTATTGAGTCTTTGATTTGACTCTCAGCTTGACTGTTTTGAAATTCCTAACTATGCTGTGATTCATAAAACCAATTATTGCAGTGTATATATGTGTGTTTGTCTGTGTGTGTAGGTATGTGCATATGCATGATTTTCCTTGAACTGATAACAGCAAACTGGATTTGGAGAAATACTTGTGATGTAGTTCTTTCATACCCAGCCCTATTGTAGATGTTATGTCAAGAAGCCCAGTCAGTTCTTTTCTCTTTATCCACTTTATATTTCTGGGCACTGATCTTTTCAAATTTTTAAAAAATGATTTGAAGCCTGATTCTTAAGCATGTTAATTTATCAAGTCTTTAAGCTGGGACAAATATTTTAGTTCCACTCAGTACATAGCTTTCTCATTTCTCTTTCAGGTCAGTAGATAAATCCTTCTCTTAATATTTCATAAATGCCAGGAGTTAGTCAAAAGTGCCTAGATAGCATTAAACTAATCTCTTTGGTTCTTGACACAGTCTTTATTTTATTCTTTGCCCTAGAAGATGTCACATTTGCAGATCATATTTATATTTCATTGGAAACACTGTGAACTGTGATTTCTTCAAAAATACAGTGTTCTATAATGAAGTCTTAGCAGTTTCTATGGGAAATTTTGCAACCTTCCGAAAGTCGAATTTCAAAGCTCATAAAATTCTTGTCTGATAAATAGAGACCAGTGCTAGGAAAGAAGCCAGTAAGTTAAACTATGTACTTCACTGGCATTTAGGTCTATTTTTTTTTTTTTTCTTCTTGAAGGTCAATATTATGATCTCCTCCCTAAATTAGACAGCTGACAGAAATAAAACCACCTGTTGGTATTTTTATTTAATGTGCCAATTTTAAATGATGCATGAAGTCATCTTATTTTTAATGTGGTTGTATTTTTGTTTCTTATTTCTCTTTGTATTCAACAGTTTCTTTGATTTGGATTCTATAAACCTAGCCATGGCTTTGAGGATCCTCCCCTTCCTCATCTTCCTCTTCTTCTTTTCCATGTTTGCTATGCTTTGTTTTTTTTCATTCCATACTCTTTTTAAAATACCATATGAGGCATCCTTGTCTTAATATTATCATTATTTTTAGAACGACCAGGCTGATGCAACTGAGTTTACATAGAAACATTGAAGTAAAATGGTCCTAGTCAGGATTATTATTATTATTATTTTGCTCACTGTATGACCAAATTTCTGATTCAGAGTCTATGACTACATTCTATAATGGAAATTTACATTTCTATAAAGGAAAATGGCTCCTAGTTTTGCTTTACTGCCGAGTGCCAAGCTTTCAGTAACACTTCTGTGGAATAATTTCTATCAGAGGACTGGATGCATTTGAAATCTTTATATTTTATTCATAGAAAAGAGTCCCATTAGCTTAACTTGCTCCTGTTTATAAATAATGATAAGAAAGCATAGTCCATCCTGTAGGATCATTCTAGACTTTGAATAAGTAAACAAACTAGCAAACTTCAAATGAGATAAATTCATTAATTCCCACATCTAGAAATGTATATAATGAAGGAAGGTTTTGTTCTATTATATGGAGGCCAATTTTCAGCCATATATATATATATATATATATATCTGTGTGTAATTATAATATAGATGTATTCATATATATGAGATTTTTTTTCAGTGATTTTGCTTCATACCTCTGAAAGGGTAGGCCAAACAGAAAGACAAGTTGGAATCAACACTTCCAATTGAGGAACTGGAAGTGTTGTAAAATTCAGTGGGAGTTGTGGGAAAAAATCTCTAAAGCCCTTTCTCAATTAAACTAATGGACCAGAGTGTTTGTGATGTCCCTAGTATATCACAAGTAGCCAAGAAATACTGATGTTTTTGTTTCCCTTCTGTTTCCCATCATTTCAAATGCTTTTCATTTCCCCACCATCAGAAACATACAAGTTATGTGAATGTTCAAATGAATGTTAGTAAGTCATCCTTAATTTTGAAAGTTTACCAAAGAATACTTATGTACTCTATCTCTTTTTGACATTTTATTATGGCCATCTTGGTGCTATGCTCAATATAGCTTTGTTAGCTGAAAATTCTGGTATAAAGCCTGATAAAGGAGTCCTGAATTTATAGATTCTACAAAAGTACATGACAAAGCAGTTTTTAATATTTAGATGAAAATCTATTGAAACTATTTTGTATTGTTCATTGCTGCAATATTATTGTGCCATTTACTCAACTCTCTTTTAAAAATTGCTTATGAAGACCAATGTGAATTCATGCCTTAAAGGCAATATAAAATTAGGTAATGTGGAAGAATATTATCTTGGGTGGCATCTCTTAAATTAATATGTTTAAAAAAACAATTAAAAAGATAATATTCTTCAAGTTAATTGTCCCTAACACCCATTAATGATAAGAACCTACATTATTGCTATACACATTCATTAACTATCAGGATTTTGTGGTACTTAAATATCAAAACTGAATCCTACTGTGACAATAAATTAAAGTTAAATTAATATTAAATCTACACCTGCCTTCCATAAAACTAAAATTGATTACTTTGCTTTTTTCATCAAAACGAAATCTCTAAAGATGGTGATTTATTAAAAAAAGGCCCAAACCAGGAGTCATGAACCTTGGGTTTTAGTCTCAGCTGCACCACTCACTGACTAAGTGGCTTTAAACAAGTCACTAACCTCCATAGATCTCCAACTGGTTTATTTGGAAAAGAGAAGTTTGGAATAGATTAATGTTTATGCTTATTTTTAGCTTGAAAATCCTGTAATATATAAATATACTATCTTGATTTTAAATTTTAAACACAAGGTGGCACTATTAGTAGTGATTTTAATTTAATTCACAGATAAAACTAGGGGAATTTCAAGATCTGTATATTCAAAGAAAGCACCTAAATACATAAGGACACAGGATAGCATGTGCAAACACATGCAAACACACACACACACACGCACGCACACACACACACACACACACACACACAGAGCCTTGGTTGATTGCTATTAACATCTGGATGAATACTCAACAGTTCAAACAACTGTTTGCATGACAGCAAGATGATTGATTGATTTTTTTTTATTTTCATGAGAATATTTCAGTGTTAGGTAAGCAATCAAGAGATATTTTCAAAAATGTAAGATAAAGATTAGTAATGACATGATTTCAACATAAATAGGAATTCCTGAACAAAATATATCAATTTTATAGGAAGTAAGGAAACGTGTTGTAATATGGGCAAATTTCATAACTGAATATGCTATTAAATTAAAAATAATGCTTCCTAGTAGGCAAACAATTTTTAAATAACAGTAGAGACATAAATTTTAAAAACTTGAAAAGGTATAGGTCACACAGATAATTTAAATTCTAATCTCTAAAACACTTTTGCTGAGATCTTCCAATCTATTGCTGCCGCTTCCCAAAACATGGTCCACAGATACTGAGGATCAAGGAATGTTTTGTAGCTAAACCAATGATTATTCAGTAGAATATTACTCTGGTAATAAATACATTTTTCCTTAAATCTGACTTTTTTCCCTTTGAGTGTTATAATGATTCTCAAACCTTTCATGATCGAGTCCAAATGCAATTTCTCCTCTTTAACATTTATCCTGATCCAGCAAGAATTGGTTTCTCCTAACTAATTTTTAAAATTCATGTACTTAAATATGTTGTAGGTTTTAGCAATCCCTTACACCACTCCTTTCATTTTATTGATGATAAAACTGAGCTCCAAAGAGGGAATATGAGGGCAAAAAGCTTCACATCTGATCAGTTATAAGGGCAGAAATCCAGTCCTAGTGTTCCTTCTGCACGTGCTATTATATATTTCAGATGATAGACAGTCCTTTCTATCTGAAGTACAAATCAAATATACCTGACTAAACTGTAAAATTTTTTTTTACAAAAGAGTTCATGCTTTTCCTTATACTGTCTAGCATAGTATTGGGTAATATGGAGGTGCTCAAGGCACACATTTGAATGATTAAATCTAATGAACAATTTTAATGAAACTAATACTCACTTCTTCCATATTTATTTGTGCCCACTGTAGTGCTTCCCTCCAGATAATTACATTTTAGATTATTTTTCATACCTCTAAGAATCTATCTATGGTGAGAGTGAATTTTTTAAAAAGGTTTTATTGTATGCTATACTGAAATGGATAGTAATTACAATTTTTTTCTTATTACTCAGTGGTTATCACTCACCAGACCCCAATTTAAATTGTTGCCACTGAATGAATAGTAAAGCTGTGGCTTACAACATCCTTGGTTCAGTAGACATTGGCTGAACACATACTATTTCCTGGAAAAGAGTCTACCCTACATTAGTTACATGACTTTAGTCAGTGATTCAATCTCCTTCAGCCTCAATTTTCTCCCTGTTAGTGAGAATGATGATCATTACTGCAAAGAGTTGTTTTACTGAATAAATATTAATAATATGCAATGTACACAGTCCCAGGAACACAGAAGTCTGGCACATATGTTATTTGGGTGAAGGTGAAATCCTGCCCTTATATTGTAGAAGACACAAGGTAAATTAGTATACAACAATAACAAAAGTAAAGTCATTTTCCTTTACCAATTGTTGGTCTATTGTCAGTAATAAGCAAATATATATGCAATGTCCTCACCAGTCTTTGGAAACAATTAAGGGACACATAAGTTATAATAATCCACATAATTCTAGGTTTTATTCTAATGTATGAAGGTAGAACTTTTGCAAATGCCACCCAAACATCACCCAAGTGTTTATAGGGGTTCTGCCAAGAAGTTGTATGTGTGCTCATATAACATTCTTTATGATATCTGTCCCCTTTTTGGCGGTCTTCTGCTTCTTAGGCCCCTTGGCAGGAGAGTGCTTCCCACATCTCCATGCTAACCTCCCAATGCCTCCTGCTACCAACATGCAGACAATTCAGACTTTGATGCAGTCAACACTGTTCCTCACTGCTTCTTCAGGGCCAAGCACAATGCTTGGCATGAAGCAGGTGCTTAAAAAAGACAACAAGAACCTAGCAAGCCTAACTCAGAAAATTTTAGAAGTAAAAAAAAATATATACTAGAAACGGAAAGTGTGAGATACATCTATAGATATAAGTGATAATAAAAAATAAGGAAATTTTATTTGTATAAATATGCAAATAAATTTGAAGTACATTGTATTATTTTCTGGTAAAACATACATTACTGAAATTATTCTGATTACACAAAAATAAATATCAAGAACATTATATTCAAAAATTCAGTGCTGTGAAAATATTGGAGGCAATTTTTAAATTTTTAAAACTTTAACCTGCTTTAACATGAAAAAACATAGTGGTCATAAGCAAAATAGCGATATATTTAACTGAAAATCTATTAATAAGCAAATTTTAATATAAAACATTCCTGATGGGGCTAAACACCACACATAAAGTTTGAAGACAATGGCATGCTAAGGGGAAAGTAGAGCACATAGAAGAGATGTAGGCTTTATCACATATTTTTTTCTATAAATGAACTTTTAAAAAGGTAAGCATTCAAATAGAAAAATAGGCAATACATTTGAACAAGCAATTCAGAAAATAGATCATGAAATACACATGACATGAAAAGATGCTTAAACTCACTGTAAAACTCAGAGAAATAGGGAGTCGGGAAATGGGCACTCTGAGATGATATGATGAAAGTATAAACTGGTCAAAATATTTTAGAGGGCAATTTGGAGTCTCAATTAAAAATTGAAATACCAATTTTCATTTTTAGGAATCTACTATAATAATATCTTGGGCTTGTAAATACACACACACACACACACACACATATATATATATAGGTAGGTAGGAGAGTCATCACAGTATTGTGGTAACTTTGAAAATAGTAGGAAACTTAAATGCCAATCAATTGACAAATAGCTAGATAATGTGTAAAATGTTCATCCAATAGAAGAGTACCAAAGTCACTTCAAAACATCCAGTACAGGTATAGGAAATGAACTCAAAAATACGTAATATGTTTTGTTGTGAAAAAATCAAGTTGCAGCTATATATACTATAAAATTCCATTTAAAATTATGTACATATATATAATTATGGCTCTCTATGCAATACACATACTCTAATATATGCTTGAATAATGAAAGCTTCATGTTTATGAATCAAATCGTTAACATTATTTCTGAAGGTTGTGGTTGGAGGGAGGGATGAAGGCAAGGGGAATTTTGACTTTGGACTTTTTATGTTTCAAAAAAAAAAGGTGACAGAATAGCATATTTTTTACAAACTTTTATCGCTTTGCTTTTCTACAGTTTTCAAATTAAAATAAAACCTTAAAAAAGTAAGTCGTGGTGCTAAGGTGCTATTAAAGAGACGGGACCCAAGGAGTGAGGGTCAGTTAGGGGAGGTGCAATGAATGCAGTATGTGCAAGGGAGAAGTAAGTCTTCAAGTGAACTTTGGATATTTTGACTTTTTTTTTTTTTTTTTTTTTTTTGAGACAGAGTCTCACTTTGTTGCCCGGGCTAGAGTGAGTGCCGTGGCGTCAGCCTAGCTCACAGCAACCTCAAACTCCTGGGCTTAAGCGATCCTACCGCCTCAGCTTCCCGAGTAGCTGGGACTACAGGCATGTGCCACCATGCCCAGCTAATTTTTTCTATATATATTTTAGTTGGCCAGATAATTTTTTTAGTAGAGACGGGGTCTTGCTCTTGCTCAGGCTGGTCTCAAACTCCTGACCTTGAGTGATCCACCCTCCTCAGCCTCCCAGAGTGCTAGGATTACAGGAGTGAGCCACCGCTCCCAGCCTATATTTTGACTATTATGAGGAAAAAAAAGTATTGTCCTTTCAATATTGTCCTAGTTGTCTTTAGATTTCATATGGTGGATGTAGTGCATCCCTTTTAAGTTGGTTTTCATACTGTCCAGTTCATGTCTTTGTCATGCATTTGCATGAAATATGACAGAGACATTGTCTCATGCATTGTCTTTCAAAATTATGAGCTGTGACATTTTCATGGATTGCAGAATCAGTTTAGTGGGTCCTGATCAACATATTTTAGAAAATAAAATTAGGATGATATAGAACAGAGTATATTATATGTAATAAGATACTCTATTATTTCATGAAACTTTGGCTTTAGGTGTGTGGGTGTGTATACTAGCCTGAAATGTAAAATGCATTTCTTATTTTGCTTCAATGACAAATTGAAAGTCATTGTCAACCCAGATCTAGAAATAACCAAGAGTGTCATCTTGTGGATGCCTCTGCATCTCATGTGATCTGTAAATTTGTTTGAGAGTGGTTCAAGACAGGACTTTGTATTTCATATTAGCAAATAACAATTTTTATTGTTTGGATTTCTACTGTTATAGCTATATACTTTCAGGTATTGGAGAATCTGTTTTTGAGTTTTTTTTTTCCCATCTTGTGATGACTACTTTAAAACTGCATGCATTTTTTAAAGGGCTTATACTTTAATGTTGTGGGTTTTAAAATAAGGTACATGGAGATGTATTAGTCCTCAGAACCATGGAATAAACATTTTTATAGTAAAACTAGAATGGTAATATTATGAAAAAATTCAAGAGTCATATGAATTTTTAAGATAAGATAGAAGACTTCAAAATATTTCTCCCTTGTAGCAGTAACTTCAGGTGCTGGCCCCAAACTCCCAAAGGCACACATTCTCTCTCATGCCCCAGGTGCACTTCAAAACCAGAACCATAATTAATAAGTAACATCTTTGCAGAAATTCATTGGCACCTAATGAATTCCCACCTAATGGTAAGAGGTTTATGAATAGAAGAAAATGAGAAGGTAATAACTTCTAGCTATACTGGGCAATTTTGTTTTCAAGGAACAGAGTTCAATCAGATCACCTCAAGCACTGGAGATTTATTATCAGCACAGGAATAAGAACAAGAAGAAGACGAGAAAGAAGAAGAAGAAAAAAAAAAGGCGTATTATGAGAACTCAGAAATAGTCCCATAGCTTAAAATGGAGCCTCCTTCAATCTTAAATTGTCATTTAAAATCCAAGGAAGCAAATGTTACGGCTTCTTAAGCAGAGGTGATGATGTTCTGCATCTCTGCTTCTGCAAGATACCAATCAACTACTTGGTCTTCTGGTTATATTTTTTGGTTTTTGCATGGTTGTGTATTCCGTACACAATGTCTTTTGTAGTTTCTACTGGTTCATATCTCAACTACCTATCAATTTTTCAAAAAATGATTAACTCCCTGCCTCCTCAGTGCATATTCCCAGAGAGCATTTCCAACTGGTCTGGCTACTAAATATACTTCCTGCCTCCTGCTGATCATCGTGCTTAGGAGTGCAGACTCTGGCACCTATGGCATGGTCCAAAACCCAGCTCTACCAAGTAGTAGGTATGTGACCTTCGGCAACTTATTTAAAATTGTATGCCTCAGTTTCTTCATCTATAAAATAGTATCAATATCATAGAATTGTTGAATAGTTAATATATGTTAAATTCCTAGAAAAATGTGTCTGACTCATGTAAGCCATGAATAAGTAGTAAGTAGTCAATTAGAGCTTTTGTAACAGTTCATCTCAGTTTACTAGATAAGCTATGAGTATGATCAGTGTGCTGGGGCCACAATATACACGACATTACTTCCTAAGTGCATATGAATGAATATCTATTGTGCACCAAGCACAGCAATGAACCTTTCATATTGGTAGGAGAATACAAAATACAAGCAAGTATATTCATAAATGAGCAAAGTGATATGGGAGAGTGATAAGTACAATGAAGAAAAGAGGGAGGAAGATCAGTGCTTGAGTGATTAGAGTAGTAGAATCCCACTGAGGATGTAACATTTGAGTTGAGACCTAAATGACAAGAGGAACTTGTCATTAGACAGTTGCAGTGGAAGGGCAGCATTTTAAGCAGAAAAAAGACAGTCATGCATCACTTAATGACAAAGGTACATTCTGAGAGATGCAATATTAGGCAATTTCATCACTGTGTGAACATTGCAGTATGTACTTACACAAACTTAGAGGGTATAGCCTTCTACACACCTGGGCTATATGGTATGGCCCATTGTTCGAGGCTGCAAACCTATACAGCATATTACTGTGCTGAATGCTATAGCAATTGCAACACAATCATGTTTACATATCTAAACCTATCTAAACATAGAAGAGTTACAGTAAAAATACTGTATAAAAGATTTTTAAAAAGTTACTAATGTACCCTAAATATAGGGTACTTACCACAAATGGAGATTGCTGGGCTGGCAGTTGCTGTAGGTGAGTCAGTAAGTGAGTGGTGAGTGAATGTGAAAGCCCAGGACACTACTGTAGACATTATAAACACTTAGGCTATACTATTTATAAAAACAGTATTTCTCTTTCTTCAATAATAAATTAAACCTAGCTTACTGTAACCTTTTACATTATAAACTTTTAATTTTTTTTAACTTTTTGATTCTTTTTAAATTACACATGGCTTAAACACATTATATGGCTGTACAAAAATACTTTATTTATATCATTATATAATATATAATGATATATAATAATAATTTTTAAAGCTTTTTTGTTAAAAATTAAGACCCAAATGCACACATTAGCCTAGGTCTACACAGGTTCAAGATTATCACTTTCACTGTTTTCTACCTTCACATCTTACCCCACTAGAAGATCTTCAGGGGCAATAACATTCATGCAGCTGTCCTTTCCTATAACAGTCCTTCTGGAATGCCTCCTGAAGGGCCTGCTTGAGTCTGTTGTACAGCTAATTTTTTTGTAAATAAAAGGAATATGCTCTAAAATAACAATAAATAGTATTATAATTTATAGTACATATATCAACAAGAGTCATTTATTATCATTATCAAGTATTATGTACTATACAGAATTACAAATACTAGACTTTTATAAGACTGGCAGCACAGTAGATTTGTTTACACCAGCATTGCCACAAATTCATAAGTAATATGTTGTGCTATGTTGTTATGATGGCAACAATGTCACTGGGCCATAGGAATTTTTCATGTCCAATATAACCTTATAGGACCATCTGATCAGTGCACCAGTGATCAAAAGTTGCTAAAACACAAATGAAAAGAAAGTCATGTGTCCTGAGCATATTGACCTGGGAAGAGAGTGATGGTTGATGAAGTGAGAAGTAAGTATAAGACCCAATAATGTGGGATTTCATAAACATTTAAGAAATTTGCTTTTGTTACAAATACAAATTATATCCTATACAACTTCCAATAAGTTACAATTTGTATTTGTAACAAAAGGTCCCAGGTGAGGAGATTGATTTGAGTTATATTTTTAAAAATTTAGTTGCTCAATTATAGGTGGGTAGGAATGGAGCTAAGAAACTGTTGCATAGACATTATAGGAGTCTGAGAGAGAGGTGATGATTTCTTTGAGTAGGGTGAATGGATAAAAGTGAAAATAAAGAGAAATGGATGAATTTTCAATGCATTTTGGACTGGGCAGGATTTGCTACTGGATTTGCTAATGGAATAATGGAAAGAGTGGAAAAGAGGAATAAAAGGTGACTCATAGGTATTTCATTTAATCAGCTAAGTATATAGTTGTGCCATTTAATGAAATGGAAATACTAAATGGGGAGAAATGTGGAGTGAGGGTATCAGGAGGAAGGTACTCCAAGGTAACATTGATCTGTGTTAAATTCAAAATGGCTGTTAGATACCCAAATAAGGATGACAGAGAGGCTATGAAACTTATAGGACTGGAGTAGGACTGCAGTTTAGTTGTGAGATCAGAATTGTAGTGTGTGTGTATGTGTGTGTGTGTATAATCATCCAGTGCCTTTAGGGATGACACTGGTAGTCACTGGAAGAGATAACCTAGTGAGTGGATGTAATTTGATTAAGAATTATGCCCAGTCCCAGGGGAAGAGATCTTTCAATATCCAGAAATCAAGCAGAGGAGAAGAAACAAATAATAGAGACTAACACTAGGTCAATGGGGTAGAATAAAAAGAAAGGAATGTGATCACGAATGCTTAAAAAAGGACTTCTGCCCCTGTGTCACTAAAAGAACCCTTTCAATGACATTGAGAGTGTAACAATATTCTGAGGACAGCTATCCTGCGCACTCCACCCTGCAGGCCAAGCACTCACATCCTTTTTTCTTCTACAGTGCTGCTCACACGTCTTCAAATTTCATGAGGCAGCATCAAAAGCACACATCCACTTTTTAATGGTGATGTGGCAGGGGCAACTCCTGTAGAAATAATATTGATTGCATCCAGAGATAATATCACTGAGGTACTTCAAAAGGTACTTGTTGTTCTCTAAGCCTATAATATCTTGTGATATCCTTTTTTTTTTTTTAATTTCTGCAAGAACTTGTTCAGGTATTGTTGTCACCATCTTTCAACCTAGGAACTAATTAATCAATGTATCCTCTACCATTGCAACCTATTCCAAATGTTGGAGTTAAATAGGAAGCTAGTCAATAACTTCAACAGAAGTTCCTTGTTGTCAACAAATGCAATAAGAACACTCGGGCTCCAAAGCTGAGCCCACATCACCCAGTTTATATACCCCCAGGACTGGGAAGGACCACAGGCAGTGGCCCCTGCACCTAGGCAGGTAAATGTCCCTGAGAACAGGTGGATGGCTGTATTCTCTCTTCACCACCACCCACCAAGAAAGAAGAGGACCCCACACTTCCCCCAACAGAAAATTGTATTATCACCACAGGGTTTAGCCTGACACCTCAAACCCTTACTGAGCATCATCTAGTGATTCTGAATCAGCATTTTCCAAAGATGTTAGAAAAATAAAAGTTTCCAGAGATAAAAAAACAAAACAGCAACAAAAAAAAAAACCAAAACAAACAAACAAACAAAAAAAAAACACTTATTTAGGTAAGATGCAGAGTGGCACTTTGTATTCCTTAACCCATACATTGACTAATAGAAACAGAACAGCATTGTACATCGGTGGTGGGGAGGATCGCAGAATGCCCCTTTTTAAATTTGATCTTGCTTCCTTCACTAATGTGAGATTATAAGGACTCCTTATAAAAGGAGTTTGTGGATTAAAAAAAAAAGTACTGTGAGGCCCAGTGCATCAATGACTCTAGGACTGCACAAGGATTGGAAAAAGATCAAAGCAGTGACATAGAAAAGCAGCTGAAAAGAAGGCAAGAGAGTTAAATGTAAAATAGAAATTTTCTGCATTTTCCCTAATGTTTCCCATGAGAGCATGCAAAATTATGCAAATTTATGTTCCTATATTTGTAAAAACAAACTCCTTCCTGCCTTCCTGCCATCTCTTCTTTCCTTCCTATTTATTGATTACTTGTGATGTGCCAAGTATTGACAGGGCTGATAGGTAGCTGATACTCACTCATACATGCTAAAGCTCGTGCAATAATGAAAATTCTACTGAATTCAGCATTGTGGTCTCTTTTTCCAGACTGCATTAGACAGGAAGACTATAGGGGTGGGAAGAAATGGATGGACGAATGGTTGGCTGCCAATCTCTCTGCTGAGGTTTCTTCATCCCTCCAGATGGCCCTCTTGGACAAGTCCTAAGATCATCTGCTCTAGCTCTCTCTTGTGTACCTAGAGCTGCTCCACAGGAACCCACACATCCTTTGCTCTGGGATCACAGGGCAGCCCCAGGGCAGCAACAGCTCTCCTTTGCTTTACTGTCAAAGCTGCTAGCCAGACCATCCCCTACCCCTCTATGATTTAGACAGAAGTCAGACACTTTTTTTGTTTAAAAATATACTCCCAAGGGCCTATATGGTTGTTATTTTGTTTATTTTGGTTTTGTTGTTGTTGTTTTTCATGTGTCATAATAAGGGCAAGATTGATTGCTGGTTTTTCACAGTACTTGCCAGTTAAGTAGTGACTTCACCTTTTCTTCCCCATTGATAGAGCTATTGATAACCATTGTTTTAAATAACACAGTAAGCCTAACTATCAAATTTATAAGTACTTCTGTTTCTAATCTCTACAATTATGATCCACAAAACTGACTTGGCAAGGAAGAGAGGACTCTGTTTCACTACCTAATCTTTTTAGTTTCAAGCTGGTACAAACCAACTCTTTGCATTATTTATTACCTCTGAAGGTGAAAGATAGTAGGTACAGAAAATAAGAAGAGGGGAACAGAGAGAGGAGGCTAGTATTGAGCGCCCACCCCATAAATCTGTTTGTATAAGTTCTAATTTTCAAAACTGCCCAAAGAATTATGTATTACTACCTCCACTTGTACAGAGGAGGATAGAGGTATATATAAATGGAGGCATAAAACTACAAGATAGTTAATTGTCTTTTCCTCTCCAGGCAGAAGTAGGGACAGCCTTGCTGTTTGGATAACTGATCACATTATAACTCCTTTCAAGGCAAACAAGAATCTATTCTTGATAGTGTGAAGGGGAGGCACATTCCTTTGTATATTTGTACTTTCCCTTTCATCTTTTAATTTTTTAAACCAAGGCTTCAACTGGGAAAGCAGAAAAGTTCCCTTCCTGTTGAAATAAATAACAAACTAGGGGTTTAGCCACCTGATGTTCTTTGAAATGTCAATTTCAAGGAAGAAAATTAGTATTGGAGAGCGGAGGACTAAATTTCAACTGTGCCTTTCTAAATTGTGCATGCAAATGGGCAATTAGACCTGCGATGGGTAATTGCATGCCTAAGTGAACCCTTCTCTGAGTAGCTTAGAAGCTGATTTTAAAGGTTGAATTTGTAGAAGTCCTTATACATTTGTTCTTCTGCTTAGACAGTCTATGAAAGCTCATCCCTAACTATCTCTCCATTCCAGCCATTTTCCAGCAAAGCAAAAGTCACTTGAAGTGACAACAGAGCATATGAGGAAATAAAAAGTGATAAATATTCATAAGACTTAATGTTTCACATATGATGCAATAACATTTGATCATTTCAGAAAAATTTAAAATTATGAAAGTTAAAATAAATGTAAAATAGAATAATTAGTAAGCCATTTATCCATCAAAAATGCTAATATTTTTGTCCTTATCTTTCCAATCTTATCAACATATTCATAAAATCTTTATGTATACATAACACTATAACAATGTTTTACATTTAATAATGTATAATGAATATCCTTCCATAATCATTTTATCATCTCTATGCTTTTCTATTTTAATATATCTCAGAGCATGAAATTGGCATCTAAATGTTTAATGCTTAATTTTTTTTCTTAATTTTCACTATTATGAAATATGTTATTATGCAATTGCATGGTAAACATCAATGCCTGGTTTTTGCTTGGTTCACTATTTCTTGAAATCACTTCCCCCTCATGAAATTCTGATTATTCTTTTTAATTTTTGCCATATATGTGAAAGCTAACTCTGTTTTATTGTTTTCATTCATGTTTCAGGTGTGGTCAGTGTCTTGTAAAGGCCAAACTTTCCTCTCCAACTCAGCATTGCTCTGAGTGATCTTCTGGCCCTTTCAAGAGCCCTCTCTCCCTTTCTTCAAGCAAAATCTATTAACTTCCTTTGAAATTAGTATGCTGTGGAAAATACAATTAAAAAAAACTAATCTTACTGGTCCTATACCCCCTTTGCTCCTACTCTGCCAAATAAAGCAATATGTTATAAAATATATTCAAAAATTAATTTAATTATATATTCTTTCATGTATTCTGTTAGTGAGGGGGAAACTTCTTTCCTTCAAAAGTTCACTGAAAGATCAACTCACAATTAAGGCAGATTAATGAGAGAAAGAGGTTTATTTACTGTGTGCACAGGGGAGAATCACAGAGTGATGACCCAATATCCCAGTGGGGTCCAGAAATTTATATACCTTCATTTTAGAGGGGAGGAGGGGATGAGGAGTATAGGTAATTCTGTTTAGGGACAATAAATGGTTGCTAGGGAGGATGAATAGATGGGGGAGACAGATTTGACTTGTAAATTAATCTGAGACAGCTATTATGTTTTAAATGATTTGGGCCAGGTCTGATTGCCTTCTCGATCTTCTTTCCTGCAATATATTGAGATAACAGGGAGGGGAAGGGAAGTCAATAGTTCTTTTTTGATGGGTCCCTCTGGTTTATGCAAATAGAAGGAAGCCCCTTCCAAAGTATGTTGATCTCTAAGGGCCTTTAATTCAAAGTACTCTTTATACCAAGAAGGCATATTTTAAGGTGAAATTTTCTGAACTCCTTGAATTCCTATTCACTTAAATCATAAAACGTGAATTATACTTCTTTGGAGATTCAGGAAAAATCAAGAGCTAATAGTCTTGGAATAAAATTAATTCCTTCCTTCCTTCCTTCCTTCCTCCCTTCCTTCCTTTTTGCTTTTCCATATATATCCCCTGATTATAGATATCCATATATCCCCTCAATTAGGATGAATGCTTCAATATTCTCAATGTAGTAACTCTAAATATTTAATAATAGCAGGTTTAATATTGTTACCAAAAGCTCGGCACTTGTCCTTAAGGCCATATCGGAAGAATAAGAGCAAGTAGTTTGAGGAGAAGGAAAGAGAAGTTTATTACTTTGCCAGCAAAAGGGGAAAATGGCAAACTATCATCTCAAAATACAAAATTCCCATACATAAGCAGAAACACAGAGCTTTTAAAGGGAAGGCCCTCAGTTCTAGGCTACCGTGATTAATGATTCTAATTGTCCCATCTCTGCTGAATGGGGTGGAGCCACAGTTCAGCTGAGCTAACTCCTGTAAAACAAGGAACAAAAGGCATCCCCCCACCCAGACTACCTCCCGGGGCAGGGATGAGGGATGATGCAGTCCTCAATTCCCAAAAACAGTGGGAGAAGTTTTAAAAAGACAGAAAACATCTTTTGCCGTTTTTTCCCCAGGCCATTTCCTCTGTTACATATTTCCCACTCTAAATTTTATGCTTCCATATGTATGGGAGGAGGGGTGGCTACTCTGGTACAATATCAATGATGAAAATTATAATGATAATTTAATTTCCCAAAGAGTTATGGTTATAGGCTCAGTGACCCAAGTGTCAACAGAAAGGTCCCTTGCTAAAAATATGCTTATCAAAGTATGGAAATAAATAATTAACATCCCATATGTTTAGAAACAAGACTGACATATCTACTTTGTGAGATATTTAGACTGACTAAAAGTCATTGGCACACAAATAAAAATAACATTTTTAAAACAAATTTAAAATTTAAATCCACACTATTAACATTGAAAATAACAGGATTAAAAAGTTTTCATTTTTGTGATAATTCCAGGGAAAGGACTAGCCTATTGTGATCATTTTTGTAGAAGCATCAGGAATCAAAATTCATCAATTCTGGAATTTTAAATAACAATGATTGTTTCATGATATGATGAACCTACCCACGTTTACTAACATTTTATAAACCACTCAAGGATTATGTACTTTGAAAAGCTATATGAATAGTGAAATTGTTGCCACCCAACCAGGTTTATTTGCCCGCTACCCAAGAGGAAGCCAATGCCCTGAGACAGCAGGGTTTGCACCAGAGAAAGAGTTTAATAATTCTGCATAGCACTAAGCAGGCAGATGGGAGAAATTTCTCAAATCTGCCTCTCTGAGAATTTGGGAGACAGGGTTTTTGAAGACGGTTTGGCAGTTGAGTCTGCTAATTGGCTGGGTTCAGGGTGGAACCATAGGGTTGTAGAAATTATCTTCTTTGCTGACCAGGTTCTTGGGTGGGGGTCACAAAAACAGTTGAGTCAGTTCCTCAGTATGGGCCACTGGTCTGGGTGTATCAGCTTTTCCATTCCACTGGAATGCAGCACTTGGAAGATCCCTCAGAAACTATGCTTAGATCTCAAAAAGGTGATGTTGTCTATGCAGAAAGCTAAGAATTTTTATGACTACCAGCTATGTGGCTCCAGAGTAACAACTTTAAAGAAGCAAACAGGGGGACAGTGTCTAATTATTATCATTATTTTTAGCTAGGTCTGTGCCTTATTTTTAGCTAGGCCCTTCCACAGTTCTCACCTTGCACCCTTTATTAGTTTGTAAAGGTGGTTTCAAAACCATTTATCTCATTGATGGAAAATTAATGAATATAGGCCAGACACACTTTAAACTGAGTAATTCTATTACATAAAATGCCTTATAAATGTTTTATCAGGTTGCTGGATTGCTTATTTTTGAGTTTTATTTGGATTTTTAAACTTTCAGGAGTTTTAAGTTTACCATTTGAACATCTAATTTAACCAATAGAATATAAACATATACCTTAGAAAGCAAGTTGAACTAATTTTTAACAAATGCATTTGAAAATAATATTTCTTGGGTTATTTATATAAGATTCAGTTTATCCATTTAGCCATAATTTATTATGTTCAGCATTTTTGACAGTCACTTTTAATGAACTTTAATGAATACTTTCTTTTTTTTTTAATTTCAGCATATTTTCTATGCAGAGAAACAGCATGTTACAAAAGTATGCTATGTCCTTTCAATATCTCTAGCTTTACCCTATTTCATTCTCTCTCTCTGAATTACTACCCTCCAGCTCTACTAGAATTCCTTCCACTCTTTACTGATGCCAAGCTCTCTAATCCTTCAGGGCATTTTACCTTCACTCCTTCTATCACTGTCCTTCACAAGCTTATTTTCTTTTTATTTGTCCAGAAGACCAACTCTGATGGTTTGGGTTACTCAGAGTGTGAACTATATGAACTTTAATAAATGTTCTATCTTCTATGCTGTCGTACTTACCATTCTATTATTATTCACTTCTGGACTATGATATTTCTGAGAATAAAAATAATGTCTCTCTTGCTTGCCTTAGTACCTTCAGTGCCAAGCAGTGTCTGGCATAGACAAAGGAATCAATAAGTATCTAATGGACAGTCAGATGGATGAATAGGTGGAGAGATGAAGCAATGATACCAAAAAACAGGCCACATTTGGGAATTATTAGGAAGCAGTGGAAAATATACGAAGTCCAGTTTATTCTTGTTATTTGCAGTAGTTATGTTCTATAAAGTTGCCACAAATGCTAAATTAGCAAATACTGAATCATTGTTCCTAGGGAAAATACAGGTTTGGTTCCTTTGAGCACCTGTCACAATATTTTTGTCAATAGATCAACCTGTAATATTATGATGTGTGTGTGTCTGTTTAAAGACAGCTTATTTAGTATATATTGTTGATTCATTCACATTAAACTCATGGCAACAACACTACAACTTATGCCTGAGTGAAGATTATCTAACACGTGTGTACGCTCTGTAAAGCAACTCACAGCCTTCTTGTGTGTAGGTATGTTAGATAGCACAATGTTTGGGGTCCATTTTCAACAGCAAAATCACCATTGAAAAACATAAAATGCAAAACACATGCACTGAATAGACTGAGAAAAGGAAACTTGCTTCCCATTAGAAAGCTGAAATAAGAAGAGGATTGCCATATTCCACCCCAGCTAGGAATGTACATGTCAGGCAACTCAATTTTTTTGCCACTTTGCACATGTGCATGTCCATGAATGATTGTAAAAGTTCCACGAGTGTTAATTTTTTAAGTTACAAATAAATTTCAGCAATCAACAAATTTGCGAATAATGAGATTTGATTGTATTTGGTCCTAGTGAACAAACATGGACCCTGTTATCAAAGAACTTAAAGTGCAATTGCAGATGAGAAACAATAAACAAATACAATAAATACAGAACAAGGCAAAAAGCACCTAAGGATGTACAAAGCAAATATTAAAGGAGTTTGGAATAAGTGGTCACAACTGTAACTAAATGAGGCTTCATGGTAAAAGTGACCTGTGAGCAATGCTTAAAAGAATAACTAGGATTTTAAAAGAGGGATATAAAAAGAAAGAAAAATTTTCATGGAAAGATATATCCTTGGGAAATGATTGAATGTTTTATAAAACTTAATGCTATGATCTAAATATCTGTGTGTCCCCCAAATGCATATATCGAAATCTCCACCCTCCAAGGTAATAATGGTAGGAGGTCACGAGGGCAGAGTTCTCATGAATTGGATTAGTGCCTTTATAAAATAGACTCCAGAGAGATCCTTCCCCTCTACCATGTGAGGACAAAGAGAACAGATAGCTATGAGCCAGAAAGCAGGCCTTCACCAGCCACTAAATCTGCTGTAGTCCTGGTCTTGAATTTCCCAGCCTATAGAAATGTGAGAAATAAATTTCTGTTGTATATAGGACACCCAGTTTATGGTATTTTGGAAATGGACTAAGACACTTTAAAAAACCAGTTACAAAATAATCGCAGGCTGCGCATGGTGGCTCATGCCTATCACTCTGGGAAGGTGAGGCGGGAGAATCACTTGAAGTCAGGAGTTCAAGAACAGCCTGAGCAAGAGTGAAACCCTGTCTCTACTAAAAATAGGAAAAAATAGCCAAGTGCATGGTGGTGCACTTCTGTAGTCCTAACTACTCAGGAGGCTGAGGCAGGAGGATCACTTGAGCCCAGGAGTTTGAGGTTGCTGTGAGCTAGGCTGACACCATGTTTCTTTCTATCATTTATCTATCTATTTATCTATCTATCTGTCTATCTACCTATCATCTATCTCCTCTTCTCCCTGCCCTGGAACCTCTTTTTTGGGCTTTCTTTTCCTTTCTTATATGTGTCTAAATCTGATTATGATACTTCCTCCAGCTAAGACCATCTAGTGTTCTCTTATACACATGAAATAAAATCCAAACTCCTCCCTTGGCTTAAAAATTTCACATTATGACATGTGATATTTGCCTACCTCTATGATTTTGTCTGTCCACCCTCCCTCTGTCCAGCCACTCTGCTTCAACTCCCTTGAGCTCTGTATGTTTCCTGAACATGTGAAGCTCATCTCTGTTCTATGGCTTTCACGCTAGTTGCCTCTACGTGTCTGGCTTCTTCATTTAGTTCAGATCACAGATTAAATGTTATCTCCCCAGAGAGGCCTTCCTTGATAACCCAATCGAACACTGCCACCTGGTTACTTTCTATCAAAGCACCCTATTTTAATTCTCTATCTAGCATTTATCACTGTCTGATATATTTCTTGTTTATTTGTTTATTTTCTGTCATCTGCCCTCCCACTCCTTTCCCTGGACAGGCTATGGCTATTCAAGGTCAGGCAGTTTGTCTCTACTGATTACCAGTCTATTGCCAGTAATTAGAATAGTGGCTGACACATAGCAGATGCTTTACAATTACTTGTTAATAAATAAATTCATAAGAGAACAGGATGTATTGGGGGATATCTGCCAATGTTTAACAGCTCATCAGAGAATTAATCAGGAAAAGTTTGGGAGCCAGTTGACAAATAGTGGCACAAAGAGGCAACTTGTTGAAGAGAAAGGAGCACTGGTCCTGCCCTTGTGATGATACTGGAGTTTTCATCTTGTCTCTGCCACTACCTTGCTGTGTGACCTTGGGCAAGGGCAAGGAATGTCTTTCAGAGCTTAGAGTGAAAAAGCAAGAATACCTATGGATGTTTCTATATACCAAATCTGTTGCATATTATTATCCCAGTTTTATGGATGAGGAAACCAAGGTTCAGTCAGATTAAGTAATCTATGATTCCTGTGCAGTAGAGTTGGGATTTGAAACACCTGTGTTTGGTTTAAAGTTCTCTTCCAGCTCTGACATTCAGCAATCTTGAAATGCTATTGTCTTCTACACCCTTCTATAGAACAGATTTTGCCCTAATCAGACATCTATAATTTTTTATCCTGAATATCTTTTCTCTTTGTAGAAAGGAGAAAAGTGTGCACATTGAATGGAAATTCTAAATATAAGGTCTTTGAGACTGAGTAGCTTTATTTTTCTTGTTTTTGTTTTTTTAAAGAAAAAAAGAAATGAAAGAAAGAGTAATAAGTAGAAGTAATATCTACAGAATTGTCTTTGCCATTATTCCTGAGGATTTATATTCTCTAAAACAGCCTAGTTTGTCTTTAAGCATTTTATTGTTTCAATCTCCTACTGTTTTGTGTGTTAAATGCTTTCTAGATGATTTGTAAGGTTGATATTTAAACAGCTCTTACGCTGCCTAATCATATAGTTCACTCCTTTGAAACATCACCTTTTTTTCCAATTTCAATATCTTTATTTAGATGTCAAATTATGCTAACGCTGCCACTGTTAATTCAACAGCAAGCAGCAAATATATCACATATACCTATTTTATTCTTTTGCAATTCTGATTCAGTGAAAAACTCCCTCTCACTTATTTCACTTGCTTTTTTTTTTTTTTATTGTTCTTTTAAGTTCCAGGCATGAGTTTTATTAATTCGAAATTTCAAAAGCAAAGATGTTTCCTAAATGCATAAGAGTCACTGTGACATTAATAAAAGCTATTTGGGGCTATGGGTGAGTAATTGCCTAGTAACATCCTACTTGACTAAAAGAGCATTATCCTTTAAAGCAAATGATATTCCCCGGGAGAACATGAGAGACAGATTGTTATCACTCCGGGAACTTTTGAAGAATATTCATGCCTTTTCCAATGGCTTCATATAGCCACAAATGCCCTTCCTAATGATAATAAGAAGAAGAAGAACACAATAGCAGTAGCTATACCTATAAATTCTATTGTTATCCTCAGTTTACATATGTGGAAATTAAGTTCAGAGAGGTCAAGTAACCTCAGCTAGTAAGGGGTTGAAGTGGAGCTCTAACAACAAAATGTGAGCTTCTGACTAAAACAATCGGAGATTTTAACCACTATGCTTTACATGTCCTGGACTGCCCTGCCCTAACTGCACTTTCTTGTCTGGCCCCAGTCTTGTCTGCCCAATATTTTTCTTCCCTTCATTCAAGAAACATTTATTAGGCGTTTAGAGTAAGGCAGCAGTGATAGAGCAATGAATAAGGCTACCTTTAAGCCGTTAAAAAGTCACCAGGGTGGTAGGGGGAGGCATACATGTAAACAAGACTTAGACCAGAGAGCTGTCACTACAGTTTGGCAGTTTGAGATATTGTTTCCACAGTCTCTCCAGGTTTTAGACCATGTATTGGATCAATGTGTTGGCTTATGGTAAAGGAGAACAATTATGGGATGCTTACTATGTGCTAAGCATTGTGCTAAAATTTGTATTAATTAAGGTAATGCAAGCTTAATACAAAAGATACCTGTTTCTTGCTCATGTAGTGGGTGTTCTTGGTTAGGCAGCTCTCTTCCAAGAAGTGTTCAGTGATCCAGACTGTTAGGACCTTGTTCTTCTGCCATCTTCAATTTGTAATTCCCAAGATTTCCCTAGAGGCTTTTTTTATTTCAGCCAGCAGTAATGAAAAAAGTGCAGGAAGCATTACAGAAGAGAAACTTTTATGGACCAGGCTTGAGAGGGGACTGTGGCTATAACTTAGTGGTATAAAAACATCTAATTGAAAAGGAAGCTGAAAATGTAGTCTGTCAAGGAACCCAGCTAAATTTACAAATAAACAAATGAATCAGAAGTATGGATGCTATGATGCTACCTATTTAATATCAATCAAATCACCTTTTCCAGAAGATAGTCCTAAAATGTAAAACTTGGTAATTTTGTGATGACCTATCATCTACTAGGCTACTTTTACAGAGCCTGTGGAACAGAAACAGAGAAAAGAGAGGAAGCTTGCAAAATATTTTCAAGATAGTAATCAACTTGTCTCCATAAACTGCTGAGCTAAAAATCTAGGTGGGGGGCAGGCATCCGTATGTGCACGTGTGTATACAAGGGACAAACAATAGTAAAAGGAAAAGCTTTTATTGAATACTTATTCCCTGGGTGCTTTATATAGGTAATTTTTTTGATAATGAAAAACAATCTATTATTATTCTCATTTTACTGATGAGGCTCAAGGAAGTTAAGCAAATTGCTCAAAATCACAGAGATGGTAATTAATAAAGCCTGGATTCAAATCCAGATAATTCTGTGCAAAGTTTATGGCCTTTCTCTTATACCAAACAGACTCTATGAGAGGCACTAATGGAAATAAAATAATTTTATTTATGACATTTACTTTATTGCCAAAGAAGCATTACCAGGGTGCTTTGCTATGTGGAAATAGAACAATCGTTTGACCCTTACATCTTAAACCCTTGCACTAGACCTTCAAACAATATATAAACAAAAACTCTCATTTATTAAAAGTACAAAAGCACATGGACCTATAATGTAACTGTCCTCAAAGAATCAATTTAAAATGAAAACTCTAAATCTTCTTTGATCGGGTCCAACAAAACTTCATGTTGGCATCATACTCTCCTTCCTCCTGCATCTCCATCACCATATTGGCTAAGCCTCTTCATTTGAAAAACTAGAAAAGTTAAAGAAAACCTACATGAAGTATATTTAAAAATACTATATATTAAAGGAAAGAGAATATCAACGTGAATATTCAGAGATATCTTAAACCTCCGTAAGCTGTGTATTTATGTTTTCAAAGACTTACAGAGTGTACAAGGCAGAGTAAGGACTGATAATCATTACCAATTCTGAATAATAATGCTTTTCAAGTAAAGCATTCAGAAAAGCATATCTAGAATAGACCATTTGCTATAAATCTGTGATGCAGTGATAAAACTCAGGAAGAGATAATCATAGGCTATTAAACTTTCTGTTTTGAGTTTCCATTTGATAACAGAAGAACATAGTGTAGTGTTTTATTTGGCTTTGTTCATTATACACATTTGAAAGCTGACTGAACAGCCCTCTGCACTGAGAGGTAACTTGATATGCACAGCTAGCCCAATTTCTTGGGTCGAATAGGCCCTCCTCGAGTGCAGCTACTATTCTGAGACAGGATTGTCTCCTACTCTTATTGCTGAGTTTCTTGAGATTCAGGGGGAAAAAAAGAAGTACAAGAATAAATAACTCCTGTTGTCAGAATGTATTTACACCAGCACCAGTCTTATTTCCACCCCTATCTGGATCTCTTTTAAGGAACTATATATGAAAAATGCACCTCTTGTGATCCAATGGAGTACTATCATTTTCCTCCAAACTGCCACTCTCACCTCCTCACATTGTCATTCCCCTCACTTTTTAGCCATTATTTATGAGATGGTTTTTCCAAAAGAATATAGTTTTTGTTTGTTTGTTTGTTTGTTTTAAAGCTGGGGCATCTTACTCCAGGTATCAAATAAAATAAAAGAGACAAATATCTTTCTATCTGCTTTCTGCTCCCTGAGGGCAAGTCTTTGTAGGTCACCACTATATTTCTTAATGTATATCACTCATGTGCCTGGAAATTAATGGAAATCCCTCTTAGATTTTTGTCTTATGGTTTTAGTTTTCTAGGTTGTTTTTTTTTTTCTGAAAATTCATACATATTGTATAGTTTGATAGAGAGGGTATTGTACGGGCTGTTTCTTAGACATCATTTAAAGATGTATTGTTAGTCGTCAGCAAATGAGTAAGTGAATGAATGAATGAAAAAATGAATGAATAAAGTAGCGAGAGTCACCAAAAAACTATAAGACCTTCCCTCAGCTAGTGATGACACTGAGGAGAAGGCCAATTCTGTGTGCAATCACTGAGAAAATTACTGCAATTCTCCAATAGGCTTAGAAAGACAGGCTCATTCCTGAGCAGAATAATAATATAAATGTCAACATCTTCCAAAACAAAAGACACCACTACAGTTCCTATTGTAAACACATTGTTTATTTCAAAACACTCCTGTTGATAGCTTGGCATTGAGAATAATCATTGCATAACAATGCTCTCAAACTGCAAGGCAATGAGTATGAAAATGAATGTTTCATAGATGATAAACATAAATGCAGGCAGCACTTAATATTTTAATTAAAAAAAAAACTTTCTTTTGAATTCAGACCTCCAGAAGATTGCTCAGAGATACTCTCTTCACTGGAAATGCAAGACAAAAAAAAAAAATCACCAAATAGCACTGCTCTTTCAGTAACAGATAAAAAAGGAGCAGATAAACAGATAAAAAATGTAATGAGAGATTCCAGCTAGCTACACAGGGACTGGGCCCATCTTAAAAACTAATAGAAGACAAAGGCAGTTCAAAGCAGATAAATGTAGCCTAATGATGGCTTTGATGAGCCTCTGTCTCTCATCTCTTTGTGCACAGTAAAATATGAGGAATTAAAAAGAACAAAATAGTCAGACTTATCTCTATGTGTCACTAATGAGTGATGAGAACTGGAAAGACAAAGGATGAATTTCAGCAGTTTTGATGGGCCTTTATCAGGTATGTCTGTGTGAATTACAAAATATGAGACATGACAAAGAGTAGGAGTGGAAAAAAAAGGAAGAGATAAGTTTGATGTGTGAAGAGTAATACATTAAACTTTTTGTTGTTGGGATGTGGATTGAAAAAGAGATGACTATTCTGTGGTTTCCATACAAATAATTAGGCAACTGATTATTAGACATGAATGTCCCAGTAGAATCCGTGCATTGCCAGACATACATTAGAACCCAAAGTCTTCTACAGAGAAGAATTCTGAGTATGACTCCGCATGGAAATACTCAAGTGATTTATTGAAGAAGAGTAAGTCACAGACTGTGTGCGCTTCCATTTCAGTTAGTTTGACTAGGTTGGATGGAGCCATCAGTCAAATTGGTCTTCAATTCAGATAAGTTTTCTTTTCAATATGATTGATTTTTAAACTAAAATGACAGTTCCTTTCAGTGAAGCTACATATGTGTGTGGACATGACCAAAATATAAGTTGTGTGATTTTGTCTATGAGAATATCAAGCTGGGGTGGAATTCTGGCTGTCCCATTTCCTGGCTGTGTGTTCTTAAGTCACTTAACATTTTGGGTCTTATTTTATTTAACTGTCCACTGAATATGATGATACCTATAGCATAAGATTGTCTAAAAACGGAAGGAAAAATGTATATAATTGCCAATTACTATCCTATGACCTGTAGTAGACTCGGGTAGTATTGAATTGGTTTGCATAATGATGGGATAAAAAGTTGACATTGCAAGGTGGAAAAGGGGAGGATCTTGGTTTGGGGGAAGGATAAAAGAAAATAAGCTTTCTGGTGTTTCCAAGAAAGGACTTGGGAAAGAATGCTTCAATAATGGAAATTTAAAGTTTTTGCTGGAACAAAGGAACTAGTAATGATGTACAGTGTTCGTGACTCACTGTATTAGTTTGCTAAGGCTACTGTAACAAAGTACCACAAACTGGGTGAGCACCAGAGATTGATTGCCTCACAGTTCTGGAGACTAGGAGTCTGAAATCAAGGTGTCCGCAGGGCCATGCATTCTCTGAAAGTGCAAGGGAAGGATCCGTTCTAGGCCTCTCTCCAGGCTTCTGCTAATTCCTCGGCTTGATGCAGCACAATTCCAATCTTCACATGGCCTTTTCTTTGTGTCTTTGTCCAAATTTCTCCTTTTAATAAGGCACTAGTCATTTTGCCTAGTGAGAGCCTGCCCTACTCCAGTGTGACCTCGTCGTAACTAGTTTCATTTGTAATGGCCCTATTTCCAAATAAAGGCATATATTGAGGTACCAGGATGATGAATTCAGCATGAATTTGAAGGGGACACAATTCAACCCTTAACACTCACTGATGACTTTTTCTAGAAGAACTAAAAAGGTGCTCTGTTCTCTAAACATGTTGACGAAGGGGAAAGTTAGAGACTACATTGATGTGAAAGAATAGGACTGGAGGGAGAGCTGATACTCAGGTTGTAAGTATGATACTCCTTCAATGTGTTGATTATAGCAATGAACAGTTACTGAGGAGCTAGTTTATGCAGGCATTAACAACTGCAGTAAGATAGGACCTGGCACTTTGAGGATCTCAAGGTATAGTGATGGTTATACACCAAGAGATAAGGATAGTGCACTGTTAGTTACAGGCCAGAATACAGTGGGATCTCAGCAATGTCATTCACATATTTATTTTCTTTATTCCTAATGCTGTTGTTACATGTCTTTTTATTTCTTAGAAGTTTATAAAATAATAAGTAATTACCAGAGATACTACATGCTGAGGATATCTTCCTAAAATATTTTTTTTCTATTAAAAATCAAGAAACATGGCATAAATGCCTTTACCTGAATGGTCACTGAGTAGTGTAACTGGGTATAGGTCTAGGTCACTTTCTATTGTACCCTATTATTAAAACTCCTCTACTCACAATAATATAAACACTGAAATTTATGGAAAATATAAGTAAAGTTCAGGTCAGTTCCTCAAGATAACCTTTAATTTTGATGTTAGATTACTATTTGATTGGAATGTGTTACAGTGAATATCATATCTAATGATTTTGATATACTCGTGTAAAGTTATATACACACACACACACACACACACAGATAGACTTTTTTTCTTAAATGGACTGAAATTAGACTTTTCTTTTAAGTGGACTGAAAACAAGATATTTCAGGCAAATTTCTGTGGTGCTTGAAATATAAATAAAGGCAACCTGAGAGAGAAAAGGGCCTTGTAGTGTTTTATATTTATGCCTCATTTCAAATCCCTAGATTCTTCACGTTCAAACCACATGTGATTTGTGGAAATTTAATTAATACTTCCTAAATCTCAGGGTTTTTTGTTAGAATAATGAAGAAAATAATGCACACCTCACATTTTTATTGTGAGGTTAAATGGACCATTTAAGTCCCAGGATAAAAAAGTCAGTGAAGTCTCTTTCAGTGTTTCACATAGAACACACACTAGTGTTTTGCTACTTTCCTCCCACCTTTTGCCTGCAAACTACAACTCTTCCCCATACAAATATAGCTCCCCCAATAGATACTCCTACAACTTTCTTTGCCTAGTAAATTTAGGAAGTTTCAACTATAATTTTGTGTTATATTAAAATGTTTTAGTCAACCATAAAAATATTTGGGAAGCAAGATGTAATTACCCAGGCTGCCCTTTGGGCTAGTGGAGCTGAAAGGCTAGCACTGAACCACCATATGGGCTGCACATGGTGGGGCCTATTGGAACCAAACATTTAAATCCATTTCTTCCTGAGAACAATTAGATGAAACCGTCCAATTCTTCCAGGAGCTCTGAAAATGATCACCTGTTGGACCCAGACTCTGGGTAAATTGCTTTCATTTGAATACGATTTGGAATTTGTTCAACTAATCACAGTCTGTTAATTGCATTTTGGAGGAAGAAAGAAATTGAATGAAGCAACTGGTTCTTGTTAGATCCGAGCCAGCCATGGGATTCAGCATGTGGCTACAGCATTCTACCTTGTTAATCTCAATAAAAGGCAGACTTTGCAAGCTATAATAATTAAATCGCCCTTTACAAAACAAAATAAATTCTGCATAGGAACATGTTATGCTACACTGTATCAGATGTTATATGTGTTATATATCCTTATTTACATTAATAATCTTTATCCCAAAATGCCAGATACCGATAATCTAATCTATCTTGATTATCCAGGGCTAACTATCTATAGTGTTTTCTTTAATAAATTTTGTTTTTTAGAACAGTTTTAAGTTCACAGCAAAATTTAGTAGAGTACAGAGACTTCTCATTTACCGGCTGCCTTCCCAATACCATGGTGATTTTATACTTTGGCAAAAGAGGGAATTTTGCATACAATAGTAACATTATGTTTCATAGTATTAATAAAAATATTTTGTAGTCTGGGGCAATGGAAAGAACATGATCTTCTAGTTATGTCAAGCAGAGTTTGAATACTGGTTGTGCCATCTTCTTGTCCAGTGAAGATATACCATTTCTCTAACCCTCAATCTAAAATGACTCGTTCTTACTTTCAGCATTATCATGGAACAAAACCTGAAAACTTCATATATTCCATTAGCATAGTGTTTATCCCGCAGTGAGAGCAGTAGTGCATGTTATTAAGCAGAAGAAGTAGGTAGTAAAAGTATAGTTATATCACATTATTATTTGGGTGAATGAAATCCCATCCCAAGTCCAATCTCCTTCTTCTTCTCTATGATCTATATTGATTAATCTATATCTACCTCTCTTGACCTTTATTGAAATAGTGATTTTATTCAGCACCCATGATTTGAATAAAAAGTAGAAATCATCATTGCCGTCAACTAGGTTATAATGTACTTTAGGTGATGTGAATAGTACACAATGGTACCAACAGAATAGAATTACTTAATATTTTTTGTTTTGTTCTCATAAATATAAGACCAGATGACTGTAGAAAATTTGTAGGGTACAATATAAAAAAGAGAACAGAAATTATCTGCAATTCCAAAATTAAAAGACCTTAAGAAGGCATTTTTTTTCTCATCTCAGATTTTTTAAAAATGTCCCAAAGTTATGTGGGCACTATCACTTTAGGTGATAAGTGCCCACATAGTCTAAGTAAAGGAGCTGGATTCATCACCACAGCTCAGAATGATAGGTGGTAAAAGTTCACATATTCTGAGAAGTACTTGGTATATCACCTCTGAACTTGCCAAGAGGTGACCAAAATGATCCAGAATCCCTAGCTAACCCATTCATCACACATTTACAAGCTACAAACAAAACAGCTAACGTTTTATCATAATGAAAAAAAAGAAGAGGGTTTCTTAAATAGATTTTGTAGAAACAGAAAGCATTATAATGTTTTTCCCAACCCTGCCATTATGAATTGGACTTCTCGATACCTGAAAATAAGAATTGCTGAAGAGCTATGTGACGTGCCAAACACATTGTTCAGTTGGTGTGGAAGGGAAAACTGAGACAGCAGATTGTGTGAAATATTGACAAAAAGTAAAGCTCTTTCTGATTGAGCCTTAAGGAGGAGTCCAACTCATTAATAAAATGGTTATGTAATCAATCACACATACATACATACAAAATTGAACTCAAATTGCTGTTTTCACATAACATTGTAATATAAGCATTTTCTCTCACTAAAAATTATTTATTTTTAAATCAATTCCCCTGTTGTGGCACATTGAGATCTTTTTTTACTATAAAAATTAAGGTATGCATGAACAACTTTATGCATAACAATTATTCAGCACCTCTGGTTAATTTCCTTTGCATGAATTACCAGGCTGAAAGCTCTGGCCATTCTAAAAAATCTGGATACTTATTGCCAATCTGCTCTCTGTACAAGTTACAATAATTGGAAGCCTTATCAGATTACATTAACCAGAGGTCTCATCAGCACTGTATGAGAAAGCAACCATACCATGGAAAGTACTATGTAATAAGTGACAACAACAACAACAAAAACCCTTATGTTTTTCTCATTATATAATGAGATAGACTTTTTTAAACACATTTATTCTCCATTTTCTCTTCTGACAATTACCTTCTTTGCTTCTTTGTCCATTTTACTATAGGAATCTTAGTGGAATTTTTAGTTAATTTCTTAGAGTTCTTTGTATATGAACAAGTATAAACCTGTCTACTATATTTGTAGCACAGCTTTTCTGCACTTTGCCACTTGCTTTTTAGGTGTGGTTATTTTATATTGCCTCATTAATTCGAAGACATATTTTAAACACTGAATTTATTGCATGTTTAAATTTATTGTTTAAATATGACATGTTTACTTTTTGGCCCTTGTAGTGGGCCAATCAGGGCCAAGAGTATGCTAATTCCCATTAATTATTCAGTTTAATATTTATCCGTAACCTCCTTGGTAAGTATTTCAACATTAAAAAAAAAAAAGAAAAAAAAAACAAAACGCTGAGATGCTGGTAAATTTAGTGATTTATGCAGTGTAGAATCTTAAAAATTGAAATTACCTGCAACTTCTCATTAGGTAATATTCAGTGATTTCTCCATAATACTATAAAGTAGTAGCAAATAAGTATTAAAATGCCCTGCTATTTTAAATAAACTAATTATGTGATTTTTTCACAACTCTAGTGGGTAGGTGGTACAAAATATGCTCACTTTAAAGATCAAAATCTGCAGCTTAATGAAGTTAGATTTTTTTTTTTCCCCCAAAGTAAGTACTAAAAGTAGAATTTTGACCCAGGATCTCTGGCTGAAGAGACTATTTGGTGTTAACATCTGTGCTATATGTAAACAAACTAAAAACCAGATAATGATCACAAACGTGAAAATAATACTGCAAACTCACAGTAATCCAGCATTTACTAGGTTTGTAAATTACGATTATTTGATCAAAAATGTCTGACACATCAAGATGTCTCTAACACTTCAAAGCCACTGTTAAAGAGAAAAAAAATGTGTCTTTATATACAATTTGTTTTTTCATTTACTGTGAACAAAGTCCATACACACCCTAAATATTTTATTCAGAAAAAAATGTTTACAAATAGCACTGTGAAGCCAATTTTCTTTTACCATTTAGAAACAAAACAAGAGAATGGTCAAAATTACATTTGATTTTTTAAATTACAAATTTCAAAGACTTCAAACTCTTCATGGTCAAAGCAGTTTATTTATTTTGAAACACAAAATGATAAAATAGATCGTCTTAAAAACTTATTGGCAAACCATTATTTTATTTACCTTTCATTTAAATTTAATTAAAATGTTTATAATTAAGTGGACAAAAGTCAGATTTTAAAAACATTTCTATCTAATACTTACTCCTAAAAAACATATTATAATGAGCTTTGTTTAAGGCGGTATTATGGTCTTTCCAGTACTTTTGTATTGCCTGACACATAATAGATAAATACACATCACAAGATGCAGAAGGTTACTACACATTTGTTTAACAAGTATACAAGTTCCTGATGCCCAGGGAAGATAGGAACTGTGGACTCCATGATGTGATTTGCAGTTGCATCAGATAATATGGACATAGGGGACCTAAAATGTAAAGAACTGGACCCGTGTGTTTAATAGTGTCATTTTTTTCTGACTTTTTCCTGTTCTTATACTATCTTTTCTATTTTTTTCTGAACTATTAAAATGCTTTTGGAAATTGAAATATTTGTCTTTTCTCCTCTCTCCTACTTACTACCTGCCAATTTTTAAAGGCTTTAATTTTAATGTTAAGTTCCTTTCAAAATAAAATTGAAAATATCTCTCTTTGTTGAGTGTATGTATATTTAAGAACAAAAGCTTAAAATAGCTTTCAGTACTACTACTTTTAAAAAGATAAGTGACTTTAAAAATAATCTTCCTCATTGTATCTCCAATAGCCATTAACAAAAAACTAGCAAAAAATACAAAAAATAAATTAAGAAGCTGAATGATCTTGACAGCTGTATTGAACAGTGTTACTGTGTTGCAGAGAAAGCCATGAATAATGAAGGACTCTCTGACACAATTAGAGAGGTGAAGGTCTGAGCCCTGGAAAATTATTCTAGTGTTTTTATCTGTCCCAAATGTCTCTTTATTATTTACTGCTTCTTTTACTACAATCAAAATAATGTTAATGATGACATAATGACTTTAAAGGAATGGGATAACTTGGAATTTGGGGGTATGAGACTTTCCTTAGACATTATCCCCTTTATCATGACTGAGCAGTCTAAGTCTCACAACTTCTAGGAACAGAAGGACATCCTATTTGGATGAATCAATGTTTTTCTGTTATCTTCATATTGCTGACCAGAGTGAGACCAAAGCAGAGTGATTGGAGCCAGTCCTGAACACATGAGGAACCAGGGAGCAAATCCTAAGATCACATTCCCAGATAGAGCATTTCAAGGGGTGACAGGGAAGAGAATGAGTGTTTTTATTTTTCAATTTTATCATTTGCTAATTATATGTGTGTGTGTGTGTGTGTGCGCTATTTAATGCTCACTTCTGTCCTTTGAAATATATTATTATTATCCCATTCTTATAAATGGGGAAACAAAACTCAGAAAGCTTAAGTAATTTTGCCAAGAAATGTTAAATAATTCAGAAAAAAATGCTTTTATTTTATTAATTCTCTCATTTACTTATCGATTATATTTACTGAGCATGCATTGCAAATAAGTATTGTTTTGGACCAGAAGTTGGTAAACTTTTTTGCTGTAAAATGCCAGATAGTAAATATTTTAGGTTTGTGGGCCATATGATCTCTGTCATATTGATTAAACTCTGCCACAACACTCAGAGGCACTATGAACATGGCATGGCTGTATCGCAATAAGACTTTACTTACAATAACAAGAGGTGGACTGTATTTGGCCAACTCCTGTTCTAGACACTGACAATGCAGTAGTAATGGATAAAATGCTTCTTTTTATGAGTTTATATTCTACTGTGAGGAGGCAGAGAATCAATACATATGTAATATATCAGGTGATGATAAATACATTTAAGCAAAATGCCAGAATAAGAGGTAGACAGTGAGTCTTCTTTCATGATATCAATTGTACTCCATAGCTGGCATTTCCTTTACTGACATGCTTAAATGAAACATTCTCTCAACTCAAATGTCCCTTAACTATTCTGACGTAACCATAAAACTTCAAAATATCCAAATGGTTGATAAATCAGAATTCCTAGTTGATACATCCAGTGGGTATATTTTGGTTCTTAACTCACTTCATTCCAGCTTCTTCTTTCTTAAAACTCTTTCTTCTCTTATCTTCTAATGTATGTATGTCTTGGTTCCTCTCCTCTCTAGATGGCCCTTCTTAAAATCTTTCTTTTGTAATTTTTTTTCCTATTCTCATTCCATAAAGGGTAACCTTCAGCACTCTTCTTGGCCTATATTTTCAACTTCAGGGAACTCATTGACTCCCATGGCTTTAGCTACCACCTTTATACTCCATTCCCAAACTTTCATATCTGGTACAACTTTATCTCCTTAATTTCAAACTCATATTTTCAGCTCCTATTGAAAATCTCCTTTTGCATGCCCCACAACTGCCTAAAACTCAAACATATTATCCCCAAAACAAACATATCATCCTACCCTATACCTAAATGTTGTTTCTTTTTCTATATTCTCTTTCTCAATTGATAGTTCACCAATCGTCCAGCCATAAGTTATCTGTTAATTCATCAGCAAAGTTGGAAGTATGTAATCATAATTATGTAAGACCATTGGTGGTAAAAATTTGCATCTTCAACATTATATTATAGAAAAAACATAGGGTAAGCACTTGGCTTAGTCTTGTGGAGTAAGCACTGGACAAAAGTGGATTCCCATCCGGTTTCTACCAAACACTACATGACCTTCTATAATTATGCACGTTCTCTAAACCTTTGTTCTCTTATCTCTATAAGTGAGATAATCCTACCTTCTTCAAAATGACAGTGAAAGTGAGATGATACATAGACCTGTAATTCTGCTAGCACTGTGTAAGTCCTCAAAGAAATATATCTCTTTTTCTCTCCTTTCTCTTTTATAATTGTTTTAGCATGATCTCATTTGAGCTTGCAATAGACAGAAAAATACAAACATACAGAGATGAATATAAGTAGATCCTTGGTTTAGCAACCAGATACTAAGTGTGCAAGTATGTGTGTGTGTGGGGGGGAGCAGCATGTAAATCAACAACTCCATACAATTTGATACAAAATTATATGTGGAACTCCTTTCCCTTCAGTCTCTTGAGCCTTGTAATTAAGTCAGAGTAGTAAAAAGCAGCTTTTCACCAAGTGCTAAAACTTTGAGGAAATGCACCTGATTGTTTTCTTTAAAACTATTACACATCTGCTTACCAAAATTGGCCACACCAAGGGTAATTAAATGAATAACTGACATCAGACTTGTTTTGAACTTATGAAGAATAACCACTGAGTCTTTTGTGATCTTAGGCCAATTAACTAAATTCTCTAATTCTTATATAAAAATAATAGCACCTACTACAAATAACTATTTTAAGAGATTAAATAAGATTTTATAGGTTATTTCTTAGTATGGTGAATGGCAGACAGCAAATACTTAATAACTGAGTATAGACATTATTATTGTTGATGTGATTATTAGATTGGCAAAATGCATTTCAGTTATTCTCAGTTGGTGATGGAATATCCCTATAGTTTTTACTTCTTTATTTACATATTTATTATAATTGATTTGGCATTTCTTGGTTTCTCCCCTGGGATGAAACTAATTTACTCTTCTACCTCTCAATGAAGTATTTGCATCCAAAATTTCCCACAGGAGCAGTGAGGGGAACTTAGAAGTACTGAAAGGAAACTGTCTGTGGGTTGTGAGGATGCGAACACTTCAGTTTGTTGCTATTACTGTGTTGTGACCAGGTCTTCTTTTTTACCCATTGTCATGTAGATATTAATGAAATAACAATGAAAATGACACCATGGGAGAGGAAAATATATACCTCTCTAGTTCTTCTTTTCTTTATCCCAGTTAGCCTCTCATTTATTTGACTAGTAAGGACACTTATACTTCCCTTAGCTTGTGTTACTTATTTATTATTTTAATTGGCAGTGAATCCTGGGGACAAAGCATGTCTCAGGCAATCAGGCATTGCTATATACAGCTATATATAGTATATGCTATATACACTCAGAAGGCATACGATTTTATGCCAAATGGTGAGCTGTTTTCATTAATAACAATACAAGCTATTCCTGCAAATCCTTATATCTAAATATTTCCCTCAAATGTTTTGCAATCATTGTGTTAACAGACCACTCCTCAAGCAGTGTGGGCCAACAAACTAGCCATAAGGATGGTAGAGAAGCCCTTAAGGGAAATACCTAAAATGTCTTCATTTTCAGTTTCACAAACCAATGGGATCTCCCAGAGGAAAATGTGAAACTCTCCAGCTGTTACTGCTATATTAGAATCCATCATTGTGTCCTGGACAGCAGAAATAGCTGGGAGGCATGAACAAATCTGGAAGATTTTTAAAAAGAGAAACAAAAATGAACAGCCCAGAGGAAGAAGGGATTAGTTAAACCAAAAGCAAACTGTGAATCCATTTCCCTAGGATAAGGCAACTTGGGAAAATGCCTTTCTGCTTCATTCCTTGATGCAAGTGTAGAATAAATCACTGTGTCTGTGCATGAGGAGCAAGGCCTGGAAGAGACAATGTATCTTCCAGACATCTTCCAGAAATGGCTGTCATCACTAGAGTCATGCTTCTCAAACTGCAACAGGCCTACTCCTGGGAACTGAAGGGAGAGAGCTGGAAGTATATGACATGCAAAAAAAGAAAATATTATCTTAAAAAATTGACACACATTGCGACATTATATGCAATAACTCAGTCCTTACAATAAACCCATGATTTTTTTTCTCATCTTTTGTAGATAAAGTGGTTTAACTAACTTTCCTAGAATCACACAGCTAGTACAAAGCCTGATTTCTTACCTCCCCTGCAGAATCGATTTTACTCAGCAATAAGTAACTTAAAATATAATTTATTAAAACAAAGTGGATATGTCTTCCAGTTGCACAGTTATCATGGCTTTTGTTGCTGCTTTGTTTTGTAGAACTTTATAGAACTTTAGACAATCTTCTGCTCCAGTTATACGTTGCTTTGCCCTATACTTTAAGGCATAGGGTATGTGTTTATCATCCCTATCAGCAGAAATATTTCTGAGAGTATTGAAAAATACTATGCTGAAGAATAGACAAAGGAGACTCTAGGCCCATAGAAAATAAATATATGAAGAAGATACAGAGTCTTTGGTAATTTGGAGTATCAGTGGCATTTAACTAGGACTGAGTAATACTGCCCTGCCAATAAGCCTCCATGAAAAAAGTTCTTAAAAGGAGCTAGGCATACATGGAAAAATAGCTAAATGGAAAACATGGTTCCATGTGATAATATTAGGCTCCTTCCCAATTCTTTCATATAAAACTATGGTGAAGGTGGGTTGGAGCATGTGACTTAGGAACCTAAGATCTAAATGGGATCCCTTATCTCCCCCTAAAGAAAAAGTGACTGAGTCTTATCATCTTTGAGCTTCTTTGTGGTTCAGGACTGTGATGCAATGACCAGCATGATTAGGGACACCTACAAAGGAAAGAGAGGCCTTGGGTCAGCTTATCAACTCAGGTACATAACAAGCACAGGAAACAAAAGAGAGCTAAAGACAGAGCCACAGGTGGGTGCATGACCTTTTAAGGCATATATGACTCCCAGTGAATGTATTGGACTCATGTTTCAGGTTAGCAACTTTTCCTTTCTTCTCTTGGGAACTAAAGGAGCAGAGAGGCAGCACACATATTGAAGACAAGCTCTACTACCCTTATTGCCCCAACATGGTTTAGTCCAGTGGTCCCCAACCTTTTTGACACCAGGGACTGGTTTCATGGAAGGCAATTTTTCCAGGGGATGGTGGCAGGGGGATGGTTTCAAGATGATTCAAGGGCATTACCTTTATTGTGCACTTTATTTCTATTATCATTATTATGTTATATAATGAGATAATTATACAACTCACCATAATGCAGACTCAGTGAGAGCCCTGAGCTTGTTTTCCTGCAACTAGAAGGTCCCATCTAGGTGTGATGGGAGACGGTGACTGATCTGACAGGAGGCGGAGCTCAGGCAGTGATGTGAGCAATGTAGAGCAGCTGTAAATACAGAAGAAGCTTCATTCTCTTGTCCACTGCTCACATCCCTCTGTGCAGCCCAGTTCCTAACAGGCCACAGGCTGGTACTGGTCCCTGGCCCAGGGGTTGGGCACTGTAGGTTTAGTCTGTTAACTCAGATCAGTTTAGCAGCCACACCAATGATCAATCATTCAGAGATGTAGATATTCTTGTCATATGTAGATACTCCTGGAGTTTTAAGAAAACCTTGCTTCTACTTCCAGGTGGTTACATTTCAGTTCTCATCATTGTTCTATATCTTCCTTTGAGTAGCAAGATGGAGTGTTTAGCTAAAGATCCCAGAAGCTCCTTATGTGTGTCAGGACAATAATTAACTTCAAAGCCACCCTATAAAATAAGCCAAAATATTACATCCTCTAATTCTAAATCTACTTCTTAAATTGTATCTTGCTATATTCTCTATGCTAGGTCATCTCAATGGTCCAAATATTACACTAAGAAATTATCTAATATGAATTATCCCCTACCTCCTTTAATAAATTCCCAAAAGAAAAAAATAAAAATCTACATATAAAATAAACCTTCCCCCACCCATGTGGTAGTAGGAGCCCCAATTTCTCTCTTTGATTATTCCTCTAGAAGCACTTATTTCCTCCAGAAGCAATTTCATTTCTGGGCAGCCTGGGCTACATTTTTAGCAGCTGCATGATGGTTTTTTTTTCACCTTGAACAGGTCTGTCTCCTTAATACCTCGAAGTTGAATGACTAACTCCCCTATTTTCTCATGTGTTCATTTTTCCAGAGTTCAGTGATTTAACAATCACATGCCATAGAGAGCCTCAGTCCCACACCAACAAAATTTAGTATGATATGTAATTACTGCAGCAAAAAACAGCCCAAAGCAAAGGTAATGTTTCTCTCTTGTTTCTATCTAAATATACTGTTATCTATCAAAATCAAAATAGAAAATGTGGGAGATAAGAAATACTTTTAGTTTCATTTTACCAAGATGTCATCAAATACATGCTAGTTTTCTCAGGCCAAAATGTTGTATGATATTCAGAACAGTCATTGTGATGACATGGGCTTTTCTCAGATGGTTCAAAATGCCTCTTAGCCCTGTAGTATTTCTGCAAGTGTTCCCAAGTCTGTGCATTCAGAGGTCAAATGACAAATACATTATTTACTATATGTTCCTCCCCAAACCCCTGCATCCCATTAGTTTATGGTAGTTAATTCCCCAGGCTTTGGTTAAACTTTATACTTTAGTGGTGCCACAAATATTCCACCATTTCTGTTAAACTGGGACCCTACTTGTCCTAGACACTTCCCTTAGATCCATTTGACAAACAAGATGGAAAGGAGGATTGGCTGAGAGAAATCTAGAAATAAAAGCAAAACAAACAAACAGAATAAGCAATCTGTGGAATCTCCTCTTATCTAACATAAACAACCCAAGAGCCATAAATCTCACACACTAGTGATTCTCCGCTTTAAATAAATGAATGCCCAACCCACATGAGTAGATCGGGAATGGGAGAGTGGAGAGTGGAATGACAAGCTAGGATAATAGAGCTCTTCTACAAATCAGTGTTTGAATATCTTGTGACCAATCCTTCTGTGTGAAGTGTGAATTCTATCCCCAGGCATCTAGTTTCCCTTCACAAGAATAACTGCCCTTGTCCAAAGTCTATAAATGAACCTTCCCTCTTTTCCTCTCATTGCTGTAATACCAATTCTGTTCAGGTTTGCTAAGTAGATGAACCTAGTTTCTCAGTGTCATAGCTTTTCTAAATGCCTCTGAAAGCTGTGCTTACATTTTATATATATTTGCAAATTTCTGTCTACTTCAGCTTCCCACACATCAAGGCCATTGTAGTGTGAGAAAAGACCTGTTCAGAGAATCCCTACAATTGCTCTAAGTGATGAAAGAGAAGAATAGTGAGCAAAAGTATGTTTGACCTTCATATTTAGTGCCAAACTGGCTTAGGATATCATCTGACACCAGGCCAATGGCCTAAGATAAGCCTACTAGTGATAAAAGAGAGAAGAAAAGTAAGCCGGAAAAATGTCTGACTTGCCCTGAGGTGCAAGCTCTTATTTAATTTGCATATCCATCCACCTGACCAGCGAGGAAGAGAGAACTAGAAAAGACATATGACAAGGTGCTCTAAAGTGAGGGTTTGCTGGGGTCTGTTGACTCTATGGAGATA
This sequence comes from Eulemur rufifrons, assembly GCF_041146395.1. Taxonomy (NCBI): domain Eukaryota; kingdom Metazoa; phylum Chordata; class Mammalia; order Primates; family Lemuridae; genus Eulemur; species Eulemur rufifrons. Next base: position 47,273,265 of record NC_090988.1, read on the forward strand.
GGAAGGAAGAGAGGAGGGATTTTGCATGGGTGCCTGAAGGCACTCAATAGTGTAGGTTTCCACATTAACTCTATGGACTCTTGGACATTGAAAATCTACTTTATGTTTAAGGAAGAAAGAAAGGTTGTTGGTGGAGAGAAAGGCAGAGAAGCTGATGCTTTTTCTCTCTCAACTGGTAAACCAATGGGAGGCAAAGGATGTGAGAGCTCCACTGAGTTTTATTGAATGAGACTTGGAGACTGATACACAGAGATAACAGCCCTTACCAATGGAAAGAATGAACTACCCAATAGCCTACAGGATTCCTCTGTTAAAATATCAGATTCATTGAAGTTATGGTCATTTGAATCAACTCACTGGATAGCCAGAGTAGTACATGTATTTAAAGTTGACTACAGAAACCCATAGCTGATTTCAATAATAATAAATTGGTAATTTATTGACTGAATACTTACCATGTGTCAGATAACATAGGATATCCTTTCTATATTACCTAATTAGTTAACTTGAGAGTCACAATCATTCTAGATATTACATTCCTTTTACAGAGAAGTACATTAAGGATTGGAGATGTTGAAAAACTTGCCTGATAACACTGAGTTTGTAAATGACAACACAAATGTCCATTCGTGCACACCCTCATCTGACTGACAACAAAGCCTCTTTGGGGTCTGTGTTTCTAGATTTTCTGACTTTTAAGATCAATTGGAAATTAGGATTATAGTCCCTTGTTCATTAAATATTGGCTCCATTTTCTCCCAAGCATGGAGAATACCAAAACAAACATTTTTGTGGGTAACATTCAGCCTCCAATCTGGCTGCTTGCAACTTCTGCTGAGTCTAATAGCTTACAGTTTACATAAAGAGCATAAGAATATAAGTTCAGCAAGCAGGTTAAGAATATAGAGATAGAGCCTAGTTTCATGTTTTATGTAATCCCATATGGCATTCTCTTGTAGCTCATTATAAATATTCATTGCATGCATTTTATGTGACTGGCACTATGCTAGATATGGAGGATATAATAATAAATAGGAGATAAGTATCTCTTCTCATTGGAAAGAGACAAGATAAGAAGCAAATAAAATTCAGTACAATATGCATTCTATAATAAAAAGAGGTCAAGGTTGTGAGAGAGGGCAAAGGAGTAACCAACTCTTGAAGGGTCATTATTATTAGAATAATTGAAATATAACTTGATATGTAAAAAGATTTCAGCTCATAAAACTTGCCAACACATGATAAACCATCTTTGTTTCTGGAAACTGGAGGTTGTGAACAACATGGTTCACTAGAATAAAGGCATAAATGACAAGAGCTATGATTAGAGAGGTGGGAAGACACCAATTCATGAGGAGCTTTGAAAACCATACTCAGTCCATATGGAGTATGAATTATATCCTGAAGCCAATGAGGAACCAAGAGATTTTTGGGAGAAACACCACAGTTAAATTTGTATGTTGCAGTCATGTGTCTAGTTACACTGTTGGAAAATTGATTGGAAAGATAAGACTAAAGTCATCAGAGAAAATAGAAGGTTATCTCTAGAATCAGGGCAGAAGGTAATTTGCCTGTGATAGCTTCATTAATGGTAAATGCAAGTAGGCACAGAAGTTCTTAGGAAAGAGAATCAACAAGTTTCCTTGGGTAGAAGAGGTTAAGGGAGATTTCTACTTTAAGGTGTCAAGTGATTGATGGAGACAGGTACAGGGAATGGAAATACTGAGAGAGAGACAAGTGCCTCAGGTCTTGAAAGCCTTGCAATTTTCTTCAAAATTCTTAGTAGTCCAGAGACAAAGAAGTCAAAGAGGGGGACTGATTGAGAATTGGAGTTTCATTATGCAGGTGAGTGACTGGAATGACATTGTATATAGTCTAAGTTGGATAGAGAAGAAAGAGAAAACAGAAAAGAGATGAGGAATAAGAAACAAGCATAGGGACCTCTAGAGATTGGATTAATACTTCCAGTTTCTGGTTCTGCACATAAGGTGTTTGGAGCTTGGAAGTCGTTAATCTCATTGTCCACAAAAGGAAAAAGTGTGAACAAACTGGATTTCAACAACTCTTCTTAAGTTTGTCAGAGAACTGAGATCACAAGGCACAGTGCTGCTCCCAAAATTGAAGAAACAGACAAGTGGATACAGAGAATCACAGCTTACCAGAGCAGAAGCCCAGGATCAGAAATCTCAGCAGGAACCAGTGCTGGGGTAGGAAAACCTGAACCATAATGGATGAATTGCTGAAGACTCAGTGTGGATAAGTTGGAGAGTTAAAAATCCTGGGAGTAGGGGGCAGTCACTGGGGACCCCCTGCATTCTAGTGAGTTTTACCTCCAGGAGCTGGACCAGGTTTTCACAGTGAAGAACGACAACAATCCCCTTGGCTAAGGCAAGCAGGGAGAGGGGAGTGGCTATTTTGAAATATGCCCACAGCATCTTGTTCTTAACAAGGATTACCCTCAAGAGAAATCACTTTCCTAGAGTCTAACACACCGGGGAAAGGGAAATACCCAGCCCCAGCCAGCTCTAGTCTTCCTGTCTTACCTAAACAAAACAGAAAAGCACAGTGCACTGAGACCTAACCATGAGAAGATGATGATGGGACATCTAAATAAGTTTGAAGGTCCAAAGACATGGAATAACTTTGTGAGAAAACTGAACTCTTATAAGGTTGTGGTCCCAGGGAAGGATGCTTGAATTTAAGATTTCAGAGGCAGGCCAGCCATGGGGGTGCTGACCAATCCAAAATGTATAATCTGTTCAAAAATGTCTAAAAGAGCATTTAGGAAAGGGGTGAAAGAGCTGACCTGTAAAGAGTGCAAAGCATTTAGAAAGGCTGGATGGCTGGACAAATAAAATACACAAGTATTTAAATGTAACACCACAAAATAATGACGCTTACCAAATGTCTATTAGTCTGGTCGTGGTAGACATTCAGAAACTTTCTCATGATTATCATATTCATAAAGGTCATGCCATATATTTAGACACCAGCATAGCAAAAATCAGAGATAAAATTGTTTTATAGGTGGTATAAGTTTATGGAAATCTCTAAGCTTTTATTATCTTGCGGATCAGAATTAATCGGGTGATGCTGTTATTTTTATTTTATCTCAGGGTACAATGTGTTATTTTGCCTACCTGTTGTTGCTGTTTTTCCCCCAACTATGGTGTGTGAAATACTTAGTTCTGTTGAAAAGAGGACAAAGTCTTGTTTTGTTTTGTTTTTTAATTCCACAAGTCTTACTTCTACTACAAAACTGACTAAAAATCATGACAATCATCAATTGTTTGCTCAATCTAGTTGATCCTAATGAGCCCACAATTATCTGCACACTACCTTATCCCTTTCAAATAAACAATGAGAAGTGATTGCACATGATGGTGGCTCTCTCCTGAAAAATCATAAAGGTCGGCTGGGCGCGGTGGCTCACGCCTGTAATCCTAGCACTCTGGGAGGCCGAGGCAGGTGGATGGCTCAAGGTCAGGAGTTCGAGACCAGCCTGAGCAAGAGCAAGACCCCGTCTCTACTAAAAATAGAAAGAAATTATATGGACAACTAAAAATTTATATAGAAAAAATTAGCCGGACATGGTGGCACATGCCTGTAGTCCCAGCTACTCGGGAGGCTGAGGCTTTAGGATCGCTTAAGCCAAGGAGTCTGAGGTTGCTGTGAGCTAAGCTGATGCCACAGCACTCACTGTAGCCTGGGCAACAAAGTGAGACTCTGTCTCAAAAAAAAAAAAAAAATCATAAAGGTCTAGAAATTGGCATTACTTTTTTTTGTTTAGTAGATAGCATCCTAAAAATCATCCATTCTAATACTCTGAAAATAAACTGTTTTGTAGTGTTACCCTAAAGCATTTTTTCAACATTTGCTGTAGAAAATAACACCAGATTACCAAACAAAAAATTAGAAAATCACAGATCTACAGTTTTCTAGTACCTTTCATATTCACTTATGTGAATGAAGACCATTCCCTTTTATGAAAGAATGTGTGTAAATTTTGTGAGAGTTAGCTGCCACTTTTAAGTTAAGCTTTTCTTGTTGCCAAAATAATGACCTCATAGTTAAGGTTGACAGATAGATAGATAAACAGATAAAGCAAGAGAGAGAGAGAAAGAAACAAAATGAGCACTTGATAAATATTAGTCATTACAATACTTACAATCAAGTATGATATCTACAAAACAGAGTGTTCTTAGCATATTTTCACTGTCTTGTATTGCTGTGAAGAAATACCTGAGGCTGGATAATTTATAAAGAAAAGAGGTTTATTTGGCTCACAGTCCTGCAGGCTGTACAAGAAGCATGACGGCAGCACCTGCTTGGCTTCTGCTGAGGTCCTCAGGCTGCTTCCACTCATGGCAGAAGGCAAAGGAGTGAGAAGATATAGTGATCACATGGTGAGAGAGAGGAAGGGAGAGAGGTAGAAAAGGTGTCAGGTTCTTTTTAACAACCAGCTCTCAGGGACACTCCTGTGGGAACAAATAGAGCAAGAACTCACTCATTACCGAGAAGACCTCACCAAACCATTCTTCAGGGATCCACCCCCATGCCCCAAACACTTCCCATTAGGCCCCACCTTCAACATTGGGGATCAAATTTCACCATGGGCTTTAGAGGGTCAAATATCCAAACTACAGTACTTAACTATGCTAATGGTTACTGTAATGGATGGAAAAGGGATTTTATATAATGTTAGCTGAATTCAATTTATATTTGTTATGGAAATGAAACCTAAATGATCATATAAACAAGAGCTAAGGATCAAATATGACACAAATTATGAGCCCTGGAAATGGAGAAGTAGTCACTGAGAGACAGAGACAGAGTAAGAAGAATGAAAGTTAAGAGTAAAAAAATAAATAAATAAGAGGTGACTATTTTTCATTATGTTCAGTTAAAGCTAGAAGTGGCTCAGAGAGGAAAAGATAGTGAAGACAGCTGGAGATAAGCAAGTGCAGAGGAGGGAGGGCTCAGGTGGAGAGTCCCACTGGTGGGTTATTGATGGAGATGGGGAAGAATGCGAATGCAGAAATTAGATTTCTCAGGTAGGACCAAGAAGAGAGAAAGTAAAGACAGGAAAATTAAAAAGAAATTCTTAAAAAGACTGAGTCATAACAGAAGGAGCAGTACTACTCATTAAAACAAAGTTGGAGGATCAGATGAAAGATCAGATATGTAAACGGGTTCGAATTAGTCAATTCTTAAAAGAGGAGAAAGGGAATATGAATATGCAAGTTAGCAAAGGAAAGGAGAATTCAGCCCCTGCCCCTCACTGTTTTGTAGGAACCATAAATGTTTACCATGAGCTTACCATCTTTCACCAATAGTAGCTTATGTAATTTTTTTCTACTTGCAAAGTGCTTTCTCTGTCTGTGCTACCATCATCACCCCTGGAGATAAGCTCAAAACCTATTTCCCTCATGCCAACTTCTTTAGAATTCACTCCCCTTCCCATACTGCCATTATGCTGGTTCTTTAATCAAAATTACCATCTATTTTGCATTATAAATATTCTGTTTACATATGTAGCGATTATTATTTAGCACCCACGATGAGCCTGACATTTTGTTGAGTTCTAGGGGTACAGCAATGCCCTCAAGTATCTTACAATCTACTGGTAACAGACTGAAATATTACAAAATAAATATAACAAAGGATTGACTGGCTCAGGTGCAGTGGCTGATGCCTGTAGTTCTAGCATTCTGGGAGGCCAAGATGGGAGAGTATCTTGAGCTCAGGAGTTCAAGACCAGCCTGAGCAAGAGAGAGACCCCATCTCTACTAATGAAAAAAAAAAAAAGAAATATTAGCCGCATGTGGTAGCACATGCCTGTAGCCCCAGCTACTCCAGAGGCTGAGGCAGGAAGAGTGCTTTAGCCCAGGAGTTTGGAGTTTGAGGTTGCAGTGAGCTATGATGATGCCACTGCACTCTAGCTGGGGTGATGGAGTGAGACTCTTTCCTCCCCCCCAAAAAAAAAAGAAAGAAAGAAAGAAAAAGGATTGACTGTATGATAACAAAAAGTCCCTATTTAATAAATAGGCATAAAGGAAAAGATGATAAATTCTACCTGAAGGTTGTCAAGAAAAGGCATCAGAAGGGAAGCTCTCTATGTTGTTGAAAAAATAGAGATTCAACTAACAGAGTGAGTGAAGTAAAAAAAAAACCACAGCAGAGGAGCCATCAAGATTACAATTTTGGAAGTCTGCTGTGTTTATCTGTCATTAACATTTTAAAAATCATTTGAGGACAAAATATAAAACACACACACACACACACACACACACATCTAAAAATTCTTTCAACTAACTCCTCTAATCCACTCCCAATCCTTAGTTCAATGCCTTGCACATGGTAGGTTCCTCCTCACTGTCTACTGGAAGATGTACAGATGATAATGCAGCTTTGTCAGCTGCTGCATATTGTAAAAATAAGAAATGAGCTTTTTTCTAAGTGAACAGTAGCTGCCAAATTCTGTCCTTGCTGTATGTTTAAGCTGCAATAATAACTAGGAACTCCTGCCGGCACCAGGATATCATATAAATCAATGCTCAAAAGCAATATTATTATACACCATCTTGGTTTTTGGCTTTTATTTCAGGACTCCTGAAGTCTGGTTACAAATAGATCATTTATATTTGCACATTTGTTTTTTATAGTTTTCATAATGAAAACTAGATTCCTACCATTGCTGTATATGTACTCAGCTTTTATAAGCAAGACTATGTAGAAGATGAGTTGCTCCAAGTTTGTAATGCAAATTGCTTAGTGCACTAAAAAGGCATTGCTTTCCCCCATGTAAATGTTTTATTTGCATTTTAAGTCTCTTGTAAAACTCTATTAACCATCATTCTCTTATTTTAGTAATTTCCTCATCTTAGAGTTTTGGAGGCACAAAAGAGAAACATTTATATCTTAAGTATTATTAATATTTACAATAACTTTTAAGAAAAAAACCTAATAAACAATATTGTTGCAAGTGTAACAGAAAGCATAAAAGCAAAAATACAAAACATGAAAAATGGAAGCAGTGGAGTTGGGAAAAATTCAGAATCTCACTCCTCTAATAAACCAACTGTTTTCATTTACAATGGTTATTTTAAGACTTCAAATGCATTCATTGGTAAAGAACAACTGTGGAATTAATTTTATGTGAGTGTAACAATCACTTTTATCTTTTCTGTAATAAAACTATCTTATTGGGGATGAGAGCTCGGATGATTCCCAAGGTTCATCTTCTGTTCATTTTCTCCCTCACAACTCTCCCTCTGCTCTCGGAGGCCTAGTCTAGGGCACAATATCGTGAATGACTAGACTACATCAGCCAACCACCTTGGACACCTTAGCAACGTGTCGTCTTTGGAGGGCAGCCACGTTTTGTTAGAGACAAAGAAAGAGGAGTGAAAATTTCAAGGAAAGGTAATGGTTGGGAGATGGCACTGCAGTGTCCCTGGCTGGGTTGATTCTAGGCCCCACCACCTACATATTGTGAGTCTTGGACAACTTGCTTAATTTTGCTGAGCCTTTTTTATTTTATCTGTAAAACAGATACAATCATAGTACTTGCCTTAAAGGGTAGAAGAGTAGTAGATGATGTAACATGTGTAATATGCTGAGCACATAATGTACATAAATGTCCATGTTATTTTCAAAATCTGAACCATATTCTCCCTCTCCTACCTACCACTGGGTATGCTGTCTTATATGTGAAGAGAAATGTCAGCCAAACACAGAATGTTATATGAACAATTAAATATAGAATGTGGGGCGGGTGGAAGTTGGCCATTTAATGGAAAGAGTAGATTTCTTCTATTTTGCAATCTGATGGCACGTAGCCATATAGAGTTCCATTTAGTTTGAGCTATGCTGGAATCTGGTTGAAACTATTCTTATATATGTCTCAAAATATTATGAAATTCTCTCTTCATACTATCAGGAAAGTAAACCTGGCTTAGCAGAATAAGTACCTGGGTTCAAGTCCCAACCCTGTATCTTTCCAGCTCTGTGATTGAAAAGCTGTTTTCCTTCTCTGAAACTTATTTCAATAAAATAATGTGAGTTATCTTAGATAATCTGTCAGAGCTCTGCCTAATTTTTTATATGGCTTCACCCATGCCATTAATTCCAGGAACAAGAACTGAGTAAAAAAAAAAAAAAAAAAAAAAGCCAAGTGGAAGGCAAATACAAATGCTGCTGTGTTTTCTTCGTATCTTTAATATGTCATTACCATTTACCAAGAAAGTAAGGAAAACAAAAGTCAGATTTTGGTAAATAACAATATTTTCTGATTCTGAAATTTTCTTATTTTTATACTAATTCATTCATTCAACAATAACTTATTAAATCTCTTCTATAAGCCAAACACTGTACTGGATTCTGGGAATTCAGACATGAAGTTAGGTCTACAGCCCTACCACCGTGAACGCACCTGATCTCATCTGATCTCGGGGGCTAAGCAGGGTCAGGCCTGGTTAGTACTTGGGTGGCAGAAATACACAGTATACCAAGAGTCACCATACATAGGGAAAATGGGAAATTGTAGCTAAATGTACCTTTATTTACAAAATACTCATTACAAAATTTTGTCTTTGTATAGAGACTACAATTTCCCATTTTCCCTATGGATAGCAATTTTGGGGACACCCTGTAAAGTTAGGATTTCTAACCTCTAGAATATGGGATTCCAATAGGTGACAAATATATATAAGCAGATTATCACAATATGATGACAGCTATGTTTAATGTGTACAAAAGCATCATGGAAACATAGAAGTAGATGTTTTTAATGGAATGGTGAAATAGGAAACAATGGGCTTTGAAGTCAGGCAGAATTCCCACTCAGCAATTTATAAATTGCAACTTTGGGCAATTTGCATAATCCTTCAGCTTTATCATTTGAAATATTGTTTGATAGTGTTTTTATGGTAGGAGCTCACTAAGTATCAGTTCTCTTCCTGTCTGCCTTCTATGAAAGGGTGACACTGGATCCAGGCCTTGAAAGGAAGAATAAGAGTTTCCTGGGTAGATACAATGAAATGGGTATGGGAAAAGGGTGGGATGTGGATGGAATAATACCTAAGAAGACATGGTTTTCACCTTAGAGAGTGGTTTCCTATTATTGGAGGAGAATTTAATGGGAAAAATATGGTAGACAAGTTTGTAAAGAGAATTTGTTCTCAGAAAAGAATTTTGACTCTCATGCTATCTGGTAGGCAGGAAGGAGGAGTTGAAATATGATTAGTATATTCTTAATGCATGTTTCTAAGATAATCTTGGTGTTAATGTGGTGACTGAGTTGGAGGCTGGGACAAGGAGGAGGGTGGTAGAAGTTGTTACTAACTCTTTTAGTGTTGAGGGGGGAAATAAAATACAGACATAATATGGATGGATATCTTCATAAGGGTTAAATTTGAGATGTGAGGGCAAGTGGTGGGGTTCAGAAGCCTATTGTAATATATAGTAGAAGTTTAATGATGTAAATTTAATGTAATCAAAATTAATAGCTCTTTGCCTTTACTTACATTGACAGATAGTATTTTGAGATAAGAGAGGGAAATCAAACAATATGCTTTAAAGCATAAGACATGGTTTAGTGAATTAAGATCCAAAAAGGACTAAATAATCATTTTCAATGATGCTTCTCATTTCCAAATGCATTTTTACATTTTAAAAGTAAGCATTATAAGTAGGAAAATTCCAGTCTCATGACAGTTCCTCCTCTTTGAGGAGATTTTTCTTAAGAGGTGTTTCTGAAACTGGGTTTTGAAGAACAGTTGTTACTTAAGTTGAAAATGGGTATTTTATTTAAAGGAACAAAAGGGTTCCTTGCTCAAAGAAGTTTGGAAATCACTAGAATGTTTTCATGCAGTCTTCTGTGAGATTTACCATACTACTCTACATTCTGAATTTTCAAATAGGAAATATTTCTCAAGCTCACTTTTTTCAACTTTATTGCAGTATGATTGACAAATCAAATTGTATAAATTTAAGTTATACAATATGATTTTATATATTTTGTATATATTATATATAGTGAAATGATTATCACAAACAAGTTAGTTAGCATATCTATTACCTCACCTAGTTATCATTTTTGTTTGTACTGAGAACATTTAAGATCTACTCTCTTAACAAATTTCAAGTGTATAGTGCAATATTGTTAACTATAATCACCGTGGCATACATTAGATCCCCAGAACTTATTCATCTTATAACTGAAAGAATTGAAACTTCCTTTGACCAAGATTGTTTATCAAAGGAATCTATCCTCATTTCACTTACCTCAACATTATAGGTACACTATTATAAGCTACAGACTTTAGGAAATGCTATATTTTTGAGGTTTTGTTTGCTTGCTTGCTTTTGGTTTTGTTTTTTAAGTTGTATATATGGTGATAAAACATTAACAAAAAGAGTTTATGATAAAAAGCATTTTTCTCCCCAGCTCTAGACCCAAAGGCAGCCTCTCTTAATTGTATCTGTTTTTAATTCTTTTAGTGACATTTTCTGTAACTCTAGGCAATACATCTTATTAACTTAATTTATCAACTTTAGATAATATCTATTGACTACCTAATACGAAGATAAGCATTCAGTTCACATGCCTGGTTGCTATCCTTCCCCTTGATTAATACCAATGTTTGATATTTATATTAACGTTTTAGTTTTTCTATTGATTGCCATTACAATCTCATATAATAAGTTTATATCCTATTCTAGGCCATCAATTTTTGATATTATCTCTTAATACTATTTTTCCTTCTGCTTTCTGAGACTTATCATCTGACAGCTCCATTTTTATTTTTGCATGATCAAAATTTTTAATATTTCTCTCCTACAGCCACAGTAAATTCTTTGTGACTTTGTGCGTCATTTGAATGCACGAAGTCACACAGCTGAAAATCAATCAAGAACATTTACATTGATATGACTGAATAAATACTCTTCAGTGTTGGACCAAAAGAAAATTTTCTTTTGTGGAAATCCAATGTCAAGACACCTTGGGCCACTAAAAGGAAAATGTTCCTAGAAACACATTTAAATTAATTCTTTAATTCTTGCACTCTAATAGTGGATTACAATCCATTGATATTTCAAATAGCTTCATATTTGGACCATGACCGTCCTGCATTGTAATTGCAGTGGGTTTCTTTTTCAGAGTTTCTAATTACTTATCATTTTATTGCATTATTTGTTTTTAAAATATCCTAATTTTCCCCAAGATATGAATCTTTTTCTACTCTGCCAACCACCCCCGCCCCCCCCATCTCCATTGCACTCTTCTTTCTTTCAGGCTCCATCTGTCGGAGCCTTTTGTACTCCTGCACCGATATCGACTAGTGTTTTTTATTCTTACTGCCCAGAATTAATTCTAGGACTTTCCTTCACTGTTTTATTAGGCTGAATCCAGATCCTGTGTTTTATTTACCTTTTCTTGATTTGGCACATTTACTAGAGTATTCTCTTACAGGAACTTTGTAAGGAAGAGTAAGGTGGAACATAAACTTTCTGAATACTTTCGTTTTGAAAATAATCTTGGTTTCTCATCATACTTTATTGATATTTTAGCCGTATTTCAAACACTAGGTGAAAATCATTTTCCCAAACTATTAAAGACACCATTGCCATTGTTTTCTAGCATCTAGTGTCACTAATTAGAAGCTGGTAATAGTCTCATTCTCATTTCTTTATATGTCACTATTTTCTCTTTCTGGAAGAATTTAGTATCTGTGCTTTGAAATTCACAATGATTCAATGAGGTTTGGGATTTTTTTTCATTATTTTTATTATTTTCATATACAAGTTACTTAGTGGTTCTGTCAGTCTTAAGACTTATATCTTTCTTCAGCTATAAGTAAATTCTCTTCCTTTACTTGTTTGATCCTTTTCTCTCCATTTTCACTGTTACCTCTTCCAAGGAATCCTAATGATATTGTGTTGGGCATCTTGGATTGAACCTCACTGTTTCTTACATGTTCCTTTTATTTTGTTTCTATTTTTATTGTTATCATTATATATGCTGAGATATTTTCTCACCTTTAGATTTTAGATCTTGTACTGATATTTCCTTTTAAATGTCTATAATCATATCTTTTATCTCTATTAATAGTGATTTCTTATACTTTTTTTTCCCCTCATTACATCAGTTCTCATTTTATGGGTATTATAACCTCTCAGATTCCTCTGGATATAATAATTAAAGAACTCTTTTAAATGCTCTTGTGTTCCTTAAATCATTTCTGGGCTTTTTTTAGGGTAAATATTTCTGTTTTGGATTTTTTGGTAATTCTCTATGGTACGAAATTGTCTCATAAATATACTGATTCTTGGTACTCTGTTGACATTTAAATGTCTGGTTTCCATTGCTATTAGATAATTAAGGCTGTTTACCAGTTAGGTTGATCCCCTTAGGCTAAGGTTTTATTTGATTCCCAGAGATGCATTTTTCAAAAGAATAGTTCGTTATTCATGGAAATAGGAAAGGAACTGGAAGTCCTGGTTTTCCAGCTTCAAGGACTCTGTCTTTTGAAAGAATATTGTCATGATTGACATACTTGAAAGTGTTCTATACGTTTAAAGCTCTGATGACTAATCTAGAAAAACTATATTAAAGAACAGATAAAAATATTTGAAAATATTGACTAAGAACGACATGAAATTAAGTCTGTAATGCATGGCACATCTGCACTGGTGCAGGAAACACCTGCGCCAATGATCTGCTTATGAAAAATCACACTGAAAAAAGTTGAGATAACTGGATTGCCCTCTTAGATTCATAATATTTTTTTGTTTTTCTATTTTTTATTGTGTTTAAAAAACACAACTTGAGGCCTAACCTCTTAACAAAATTTTAAGTGTGTTGTACAGTATTATTAACTATAAGTACAATTGTGCACAGCAGATCTCTAGAACTTTTCATCTTGAGTAATTGAAATTTTATACCATTGGAAAACAACTTCTTATTTCTGCCTACCACCAGCCCCTTACAGCCATCAGTCTACTCTATACATCTATATGTTTAACTGCTTTATATATGTCATATGAGTAGAATCATGCAGTATTTGTCTTTCTGTGACTTATGGCACTTAGCAAAATGTCCTCAAGGTTCATTCATGTTGTCATATGACAGGATTTCTTTCTTTTTAAGGCTGAATAATATTTCATTTTATCTATGTATGTACATATTATATTTTCTTTCTCCATTTATTCATTGATGAGCATTTACATTGCTTTTGCATCTCTGCTCTGAACATTAAGAATGCAAATATCTCTTCAAGATCCTGATTTCAATTCCTTTGGATAAATACTCAGAAGTACATTGCTGGATCATAAAGTAGTTCAATTTTTAATTTTTTGAGGAACTTCCATACTATTTTTCATAGTGGCTGCACCATTTTACTTTCCTACCAAAAGCAGGCAAGAATTCCCATTTTTCTAATACCTTGGCCAACATCACTTATTCATTCATTCATTTATTCTACTGGCCATTCTAACAGGTGTGAGATGATATCTCATTGGGATTTGGATTTGTAATTCCCTGATAATTAGTAATGTTGGTAATCTTTTCCTGTTTGTACTTTTTGTGTCTTCTATGGATAAATGTCTCTTCAAGCCATTTGCCCATTTTTTAATCAAGTTATTTATTTCTTGTTGGTTTTGGTGTTGCTTTTTTAGTTGTTTTACTATTGGGTTATATGAGTTGAATTCCCTATATTTTATATATTAATCCTTTATCAGATATGTAATTTGCAAAACTATTTTTTCCTGTTCCATAGGCTGTATTTTCACTCTATTTTTTCCTTTGTGATGCAGAAACTTTTTAGTTTGATATAATCCACTTTTTTTTTTGCTTTTTTTGTTGTTATTGCCTATGTTTTTGGTGTCATAGCTGAGAAATCATTGCTAAGACCAAAATCAAGAAGTTTTTCACTTATGTTGCATTCTCAGAATTTTACAATTTTAGGACTTACATTTAAGTTTTTAATCCATTTTTAATTTATTTTTGTATATGGTATGTGATAAGGGTTCGATTTTATCATTTTGTGTATGGATATATCTTTTTCCCAGCACCACTTATTGAAGAGACTGTCCTTTACCCATTGTATATTATTATCACTCTTGTTGAAGATCAGTTGACTGTATATGCATGGGTTTATTCTGAGCTCTCTGTTCAATTCCATTGATTTATATGTTTCTCTTTATGCCAGTACCATACTGTTTTGTTTTCTATAGCTTTGCAATATATTTTGAAATAAGGAATGTAATGCCTCTAGTTTTGTTGTTCTTTCTCAAGATGATTTTGGCTACCTGGGGTCCTTTGTGGTTCCATATGAATTTTAAGATTTTTTTCTATCTCTTTTAAAAATGACATTGTAATTTTGGTAGGGATTGTATTAAATCTGTAGATTGCTTTGGGTGGTATGGACATTTTAACAATATTGTCTTCCAGTCTATGACCACTAGATATCTTACTACTCATTTGTGTCTTCTTTAATGTCTTGCACTAATATTTTGTAGTCCTCTGACTCTCGTTCATTTCTAAAAGATAGTTTTACCAGATATATTACTTTTGGTTGGATACTTTTTTTCTTTCAGAACTTTGAATATATTATTCCACTCCCTTCTGGCCTATAACGTTTCTGCTATGAAATCCACTCTAAGTGCTAAAGAAGTTCCCTTGTAAGTAACAAGTCACTTTTTTCCTTGCTGCTTTCAAAATTCTGTCTTCAACTTTTTAAAATTTAATTACAGTAGTCCCCCATTATCTACAGAGGATACATTCCAAAACACCCAGTGGATTCCTGAAACCGAGAATAGTACTAAACCCCATTCCATCGACTGGCACACATTTATGTTCATGTCTTCTACCCATAAATTTAATGCCTTTTCTATCTTAACAAGCACTTACTATACCTTGTGGCCATAACTTTTGCAGTTTGAAGTAAGACAACAAAACTAGCCATTTTTTTTTTCTTTTCGCAAATTCATGGATAGAAGATTTGTTCTTACCATAGATCTTAGCAACCTTAGCATGGAATTTTTCTTTCTTTCCTTAAGTTGAGAACTTTCACCTTTTCACTTAAAGGAAGCACTTTATGACTTCTCTTTGGCATATCTGAATTGCCATCATCACTATTCTTGCACTTTTGGGCCACTATTAAGTAAAATAAGGATTGCTTGGACATAAGCATTGGAATACCATAACAATGGATCTGATAACCAAGCCAGCTACTAAGTGACTTACACACAGGTAGCATACACAGTATGAATATATTGAGCAAAGGGATAATTCACATTCCATGTGGGAAGGAGCAGGATTGCATGAGATTTTACCACACTACTCGGAACTGCACACAATTTACAACTCACGAATTATTTATTTCTGGAATTTTCTATTTAATATTTTTGGGCCACAGTTGACCACAGGTAACTGAAACTATGGAAAGTGAAATCACAAATAAGGAGGGACTACTGTATAGTGTGTCTCTGTATGGACTTTTCTGGGTTTTTATTTTATATGAAACTCTGGGTATTCTTGAATTTGGATCTCCAATTCCTTCCCCAGATGTGAAAAGTTTTTGCCCATTGTTCCTTTAAATACACATTTGACCCTTTCTCTTTTCCTCTGGAACTTCTATAATGAGTATATGGGTCTGCTTGATGGTATCCCATCAGTCCCTCAAGCTTTATTCACTCTTTTCATTCTCTTTTTTCCCTTAACATTGTAATTTTAATGATTTGTTTTTGAATACACTGATTTTTTTCTTCTGCCTCATCAAGTCTGCTATTGGACTCTCTATTGAATTTTTGTGTTCAATTATTGTATTCTTCAGCTTGAACATTTTTGTTTGTTTGTTTTACATTTTCTATCTTGTTTCAAAATTTTTTTATGAATCATTTTCCTAAGCTTGTCGAGCATCTTTATGATGGTTATATTGAATTCTTTGTCAAGAAATTTATAAGCCTCTGTTTTTTTAGGGTAAGTTTCTGGAGATTTATTTTTGCTCCTTTATTTGGAGGGGTGATTCTCTACTACTTGGTTTACCTTGACAATTTCTGTTGGTATCTGTGCATATTAAAAAACAGCCACTTCTCCCAGTCTTTATGGACTGGCTTCATACAAGGAAAGACCATCACCAATTAGCCCAGCTGGAGATCTTAGTGGCCTCTCAAAACTATTCTATGGTTGTATCTTCTCTGTCTTATATGTATAAATTCCTAAATAGAGGGATTTGCTTATTTATTTTTTTTAGGAGTTCACAATCTCTTATTCTCTGTGGCATCTGTCTACTGTATCATGGGTCTTCAAGAGCAGCAGCACACTACCCAGCTGTTTTTATTCTTGTTCTTGTTCTCAGCGGCACCCAGGCATCTAGAGTGTTCTATGTCTGGTCAGCACTCCAAGGCAGGCCAGTTCCTTATGCATACATTGGAAATATGTTTCTGTCTTCTGTTTCTCTCGTGAGGGAGAACCTGTGGGTTAGGAGTTTCCCAATTGTGACATGCTAAGCTGGGGTGAGGGGTTCTTCAGGTGAGTACATACTAGACCAAACCTTGGCCATTGTTCTCAGTGGCCTCCAGGCATCTAGAGTGTGTTGGATCCTGTCAGTGCTCCATGACAGGTAAGAAAAAAGCCACTCCCTTTTGCAGCCCCTTGAAAAGATGGAATATTGGAAACATGTTCCACTCCTCTTCATCCTTCCTATGGGAAAAGCCTCAAGTTGCACCTTCTCCTAATCATACAAAGCCATGCAGGCCACAACAAACCTACAACTTTGCTTTGTTTGTAGAAGCCCTGAGACATCCAAACTATGCGTTTTCCATTTGTACTCTGAGTGAGTTGAGATAGAACCAGTTCTGGCTTCAAAAAGCTACAACATTGGATACATGCTCCGTTTGATCTCTTTCTCCCTGAGGGAGAAGTCATGAGCTGGGTGTTCTCTCTCTGCTAACTAAGCTGGTTTGGGGGAAGAGATAATGCAAGTAAAGTGGAATTTGTCTTCTCACCCATTTTAGTGTAGCTGTTCTGGGCTTTGTACTTGCCTGGGTTCCTGAAACATCTTAAGTGAATTCTGGAATTCTCATAAAGGTATGTTTATCCATATATCATTGTTAAATAAGTGTTTCTTTGGAGGAATGAGAGCTGGGACTTCCTACTTCATTGTCTTGCTGAAATCACCACCCCCCATAATATCATATAAATATTTCTATTATTGTCCTCATACTTCTATGTTATAATTTATGATTTAATTAGTCATATCCCTACTTCTTAAGGTATGAACATCTTTATCACCTGTGTCATATTTATTTTTGAATCACTTGTTTTTGAACCATTTTTGAATTACTAGTGTCCTGCATGCTGAAGAGTATGTAGTAGATAGTCAGTGTTTGTTTATTGAATAACTAAATGAATGAGCTAATGAATGAGTGAAGACTCTTGAGCTTCAATATTTAATTGCTCTTTGACCTCAGTCAAGGCATTTCACTTGTCTGATCATCATTTTTCTCATCATAATGTGAGGATAATATGTATCTTTTTTATTTATTATCAGAAATTTTATAAAACACAAATACTATAAGATATACTAGTTCTTTTAAAAATCTTCTATGCTTTATATACATAACTATTGTTATTATTTCCATTGTTATCATTATAATCTCATCATCATCATCATCTTCATTATCATCATTTTATGTCAAACAAGGATCAATTTCTGTCTGTTCAAATCTACCTATTTGATTATAATTTCCAAGTTTACCAGATTGATGCAGGTGTTTTATATTTTCTAACCTTCAATCACTTATCATGCAGAAAATGCTTGTTAGGATTTCTGAAAAAAATATAAATTTACTAGAGTATAATATTGGCCTTACGTCCTCACAGAAACTCTACATGGCTTTAATGTGTTAATAAATACTACATTCAGAAGATTTGACAAACAGTGTTTAACATGAAAAGTAAAAATTTCTATAGTTGTTAAAATACCATTCAAAATACTTTCATACAAACTTACACAATTTAATGGTAACTAACCTATAATAGAGCTAAGATATGTTATTATTCCAACGTGAATGATGAGGAAATTGAAAATGTGAAAGGTTAAGTCATTAGTCCAAGGTTCAAAGTTAATGAATAACAGAAGTGATAACAGAACCATCTACAATTTCCTAATTTAGTGCTATTTTACTAAATGATATTAATGAATGCATCCAAATTCCAACTTCCCAACTGCTCTTGCTAATATCATTTACAACAGCAAAATTTCATCTTTAAAAAAATAATGGGAGAGGTGAAATGTAGAGGAAATCAAATACACTTGGCATTTTTCAACTTATGCACCAGCTGTTCTTACTTTAATTTATAAAATGGTTTAACTGGACCCCCAAATAACAAGGCTTTAATGACAGAGATAATTGCTAATTCTTTTCCTTAGCCAATTTTTATTCCTTGGCCAATGAGCTAATTATTGAAAGGAGCTTAGTTATATTTTTCCCAGCTCACTTTGAGACAATAATCAAAGAAGCAGGAAGAAACATGATAGTGTCTAGGGACAGTTATTGCAACTATTTTGCTTGCAGCTTAAAGGATATACAAAAAGGCAATGTGGTGGGAAATGAGTGTTACTTTCCACAGATTATTGCTTGACTCATGTGGCCAAAGAGCAAAGTCATTTATATGGAATCATTGTCTCCAGCAAGATCATTAAAGGAAAAAACTGTTTCCAGACCAGATGGAAATGTTAGAGTGTCAGACCTAAATTAGGGAAGCCATTGGCTACATGTGAATCACAACCTATATGCATAAGCCTGATCTGATTAACTGTTCTGGAAATTGCTTTTGCAGTGAAATTTAGAACACTCAAGATAAAAGATAACTTTCATAGGATAACGAGAGCTTGGCTTTAAGGGTGGAAACTTGAGAATTGTATTAGACCACCCAACTTAACCAGCTTGCTCCCTTCATTTAAAGAATAACTACCTTTGTTGAGGTATTTTTATGTTTTAGGAAGTGCTGAGTGCTCTGGATATATTAGATCAAATCCTAGGAACAATCTTAGTGGTGGGATGAGGAAGCTCTGAGTCCAAAGACTAATAACAATGTTGATATGAAAAGAATTGTTATTTACTTTAAACTTATTAAGTGGTAGCCACCATTTTTTAACCCTCAAAACATCGCTTTGTTGTATATGCTATTATTTTTATCTCCACTTACAGATGAGAAAATTGAAGCCAAAGAGATTAAGTAACTTGCTCAAGGTTACATTTGCCAAGAAGCCAGAATTAGAACACAGGCAATCTAGTTCTAAATCCTGCACTACCAGTCATAATGCTAGACTCATAAGAACTGAGGAGTATAGACTGTCTTACCACATAATAGCGACTTGTTAATAACTTGTATAAATAAAGAAACTGAGGCTCACTGAAGAGAAAGGGAAGGGAAAGGAAGGGGAGGAAAAGGAAGAGGAGGGAAGGGGAAGAAAGGAAGGAAGGGGGAGGGAGGGAGGGAAAACTTGCTGAAAGTCACTCTATCTCTCCAACTACAAACTGATGTCAGAGTTTCTCCAACATATATTATGTCACAAAGTTGGAATTAGGTCTGGCCGTATTGATGAGCCTATGAACATTCTAAATGGTGATATTAAAGATGCTCTGTATAGAATGGAGGCAAATAGTGCTCGGAAGGCAAGAATTCAGGCCAATTCTTCATGGGGTGCCATGCATACAGAAAGGGCTGGGAGAACGCAGGAAGGCAAGCCACATCTTCACGGCTGGCAAACATGGACACATACACACCTCTCTTCATTTTCTTTTACTTTTTTTTTCTTTTTTATTCCAAAGCTTTTGGTAAATCAATTTATTTATGTTTTATTTGGAAATAATTTCAAATATACAGAAAATTTGCAAGAATAGCACTAGTACAAAGAACACCCAATACCTACAGTAACATATTATTAATGTTTTACTTAATTTGTTTTACCATGTGCACTTCAGTGTGTATCTCCTAAGAACCAGGATAATCTCTAATGTAACCAGAAATAGTTATCAATTATATTAAATATAATAATGCTTTAATCTTCCAACATGTTTGTATTTTTTTGATTAACCAATAAATGTTTTTATAATATTTTTTCCTCTAGTACAGGATCAAGTCTAGGATGATATTTTATTTAATATTTAATTATCATGGCTTTTTAGTCTTCTTTAATTATGAACATTTTCCCAGCACTTTTTGGGCTTTTATGACATTGACATTTTTTAATAATAACACATCCCACCCTTTTAAAAGTAAAATATTTTTAATTTTTAGATATGTTTTATCTTTCCTCATGAATAGATTCAGGTTATACATTCCAAGCTTTAACACTACATTGGTAATATCATGGGCCTGTCAGGATATCACTTCTGGGGGCACACAATATCCCTCTACCCTTCATTGATCAGTCAGTCAGGTAGTTGTCTAATTTCTCCCTGGTGCAGTTCCTATTTTTTTCCCTTTATACCTATAAGCACCCTGAGGAGAAATACTTTAAAATAGTATAAATAGCCTACTTCTCAGCCAAACTTCCCTCTAAATTTAACATCAATTAATGATTACTTTCTAGTCTAACATTTACAATGATGACTGGAAAGTAATGATTTTCCAAGTCTATCACTTTGCCTATATTTACCAGTTTACACTTAGCATTCTACTCCAAGCAAGATTCATACCTTCTTCTCTGTTATGTGCATGGATGTGTGTGTACATACATATGTACACATGTGCATTCATACACATACATACACACATATATATACACATATATATTTAATCAGTTTGTACTCATGGATTTCTATTTTTTCCCAAAGGTTTATAACTGATTACTGTACTTAATTATATTGGTGCCCAAATAGTCCCAGATTTGGCCAATGGGAAATCCTTCAGGATGGATTCTATATCCTTGGGATATGCTCCCATCATCTGAAACAATTTTTTTTTAGCTCTTTCTTTCTTTCTAGTGTTATTTTGTCATATAGAAGTTGCTTAATAAACCAAATGCATTGTGCAATAGTATCATCTTTTCAGACTGTTCTCTAGCAACAGACTGGGCCAGGAGTCATGATGCCTGGGATCTAGTTTGTGTTGCATATAGTGAACCAAGCTGTTAGTCAGACTCCTCCAAAAAACAGATGCCATGACAGGATTAAACATACAGTGACCAGCTTAGGGAAAGGATTATGTGATTAGAAGGATGAGGGAGCTAGAGAAGGCTGCGAAAGCATCAGATTGAAGTACAAGTCTGAGCTTGAGTGAATAAGAGCAGGAGTGAAATTTGGCTGAAAGTGTCTTAGACTCCTGTGCAGGCTAAGGTTAGTTCAGCAAATCCTTTGGGGAGTCCTTGAGCCACAGTAGGTCATCAGATAGGATATATGTTTCCCAGAAATAGTAGTCCTACTGTACTTAGTCATTGGCTAGGAACAGCCCATGGGATGCATAATCTCAGCACAAAAACAGAGACTGCAAAGCACAACAGCTGGAAGCCTTGGTCTGTTATGCTCCTTCCTCCTTGTAGTAGGAAGTCTCAGCACATTCTAACTGCTGTCTCAGCAGCACCTTGACTTTTCAGAATATATGTTCCCACTATCGGACAAGTCTAATCACATTATCCTTCTCTTCCATAAATATGTTTGAAAAATAAAATCATGTGGATGAAAGCACTTTGTAAAAGTCAAAACTCTATACCAATCTAGAATTTTTATTCCCATTATTATTAGATGCATCATAAAAACTCATTTGATATCAGGAACTACAGGAAAAAAAAAGCAATCTCTACCATGCAGTATCTACATTTGACCATTTGCTGGTGCATAAGTTTAACAAGAAGCCTTACTGAGGAAAAGATATTTAAGAAAAACCTAAGTATAAGTAAAATTCAATCAGCCAAGGAGGAAAGTAAGAACAGAGGAGAGTTTTCTGCAGAAGAATCTGCATATGCAAAGGCTTGGAGGCAAGAGCAAGTATAGGATGTTCAGGAAACTAGCAAAAAAAATCATGGTGGGGATTGGAGACGGGGGAAATAAAGTCTGTGAGGTGAAGGGCTTTGAAATCGGGGTGAAAGTCTTTGTAATAGTAGCCAATATTCAAGTATTAACACATAGCAGATATTAAGTAATTGTTGAAGAAAGGGTGTTATTTTTGTCGTGCTTTTTTTTCTTTTTTTCTTTTTTGCTTTTTATTTTTTATTTTTTTATTTTTTTCCTGAGGTTCCCACTATCTTTCTTCCAATGTCTTCTTTGGAAAGAGAAGTGTGTATATTACATAGAAACATTTCTTAGTTCTCCCTGAAAGAGAATATTACATATGACATTCTCCAAAATGATGTAACTGTCACAAGATCTTTAAAGTTAGAATCATAACTTGAAATTAGTATTTACTTCCAATAAATTGAGTGGATTTTCTAAATTAGCAAGTTCTAATTTTCTTGTGGTGCTGTCAACCTCAGTTCCCCGTTAATTAAGAGTCTATGAAAAGAGTCCAAGATACTGTTTAATTGAGCCTGCATGATCAGAGATTGGAGCACACAGACACACACATGAACTCTTTCCAAAGCATTTGTTTGAAGTGGTCCAAAAAGATCCATAAGCCACAACTTAGATCAAAGAAAAATTAGAGGTAATTCTCAAGTCAAGCTGAATTCTCCATGGGTATTTGTGGCAATTTGTATGTTTGAGGTTTGAGAAGACATGAATAATCGAGCAAGAAGGAAATTGTGAAGTCCAGAGATGTTTATTGACAGAGCTTATTTCACTTTTCCCATGCCAGAGAGATGAAAAGATTTCCTCTAATTTTCTATAAACTTGATTCACTCCCAAGAGGACAGCCGATAATCCCCACAGACAGGAGGAATTACTCCCTAGACATACATAGACATCGGGACAAGGTTCTTCTTGCTAGCTCTGTGAATGGTTGGTATATCTGGCTATTGTCCATTTTTAAATTTTGCCATTTGATTTACATTAATTAATTCCCGATATTCCATCTTCCCTGATCCACCTCTGTTCTAATGAAGGGACAATATAGAGTACTAAGACTTTTCCTCTATTAGATTTGTGCCATATGCTAAGCATCAAATGAGCATTTTAAAGACCAGTCAATTGCCTGTATGTTGAGCCATTTTATTTCAAGTACATGTTTTCAATCAACTAAACAGAGACAAATCTGAACATAGGTTATAGTGGGAGTGGCAGCTCTAACAGTAAAAGTGTTGCATAGCAATAAAAAAAAGCGCCACATAGAAAGAGATACAAGAACAGTCCAATATGGGGCAACTCAGCAGAGTGAGATAAGCCACTAGGAATAAGCCCTGATCAGGACTGATTCTGACAGTACTGGGCTTGGGAGGCAGAAAGACAGATCTGAGTACAGACCTCAGCTTTGTCACTTCCCAGTTCTGTGGCTTTGTGCAAGACGTTTACTTAGTATTTTTAAGCTATGGTGGCCTCATCTTTAAAATGTAGAGAATGATACTTAACTTCAGGTTTATTTGAGGGTTCGATAAGATAACAAATATACAATATAGTAAACTAGACCTCTATTATAGGGAAAGTATTATAATTTATTATTGTTACTATTATTGTTACAATTATTAATAATACTATTAGTTATAGAATCATCACCATTTTATATATCTTAGTGAATAGCTAATAGTTGGCCTCACTTAGTTCATTTCATTTGCCTTAAAATTATCTGAATGTGTAACCCAAACCATGATGTAAACAGTTGCAGTTTATCATTAGGAAATTTATATATATAAAAATATATATATATACACACACACATACACACGCATATATTTGTAGGATATATATAGATGTTTGTAGTATATATATTTTTGTAGGATATGCATTTTACATACTATATATATTTGTAGGATATATATTTATGTATATTGTGGTAGGATATTATATATATATTTATAGGATATAATTATCAAGAGAGGTGAATAAGTAAAATACATTACAATGAAATTTTGAAATGTGAACAACACTTAGGAAATCATAGATAATGGAGTAATTAACTTTGCCTGGTATAATAAAAAAGAAACCCAAACTATAGAGATGACATTCAAATTCAAGGTATCAGTGACCTTTTAATGTTACATATAGTTAAAAAATAATTTTTTCTGTGTAATTTCAAACACAGCCAAACATGAAAAGTCTTATAGTTGAGTTGTAAATTTAAATAAGATCTTTCTTTAATGGTGTAAAGAAAAAGACAAAAAAACAAACTTTTAGATGGTTTTCCTCTTGGATTTTCCTTTTTGAGAATTCTCACTACACTAAGTAGATATCTGAAGAGTGAATTTGGGAAGAACATTTATTTTTTCCATATGTTGACACTAGGTCTAAATTTTCTTTATTAATCAATTTTGTTCATTACACCAAACCACATATAGTAATTAGAGGTTTTAAAAACAGTATAATAATGTGGAAAAAGATTATCTAATAGTAGCATTCTATAGTAAAGTGATCAAATTAAATACTTAGGAATCTGAAAATTTTCAATGGTAAGGCTGCTACATTAAAAATGCATGGTTTATTTCTCATTGCGTGAGGACATTTCCCTAAATTATAATGTTAATTTAATTCTGTAATATAGTTATTCAATGCTATAAATACATTATTAGTTTAACCAACTTGATTTCTTTGCTTATCTTTGTTTAGTTGTATTTCACTTTCATGGAAAACTTTTTCCATGGGATAATGAGAATAATAATGCAAAAATACCCAAGGTACATGAGAAATGTGGAGTACTAATTTCCTGTAAAGGACTACCAATACAACTTAAATATTTGTGGAATTTCTGCAACATTAGTAATAGAAAGACTCCTTTGTCACTGCACTTTGTAACTAGAAAGACCTAGTAAAACTTCCTGCATCCAATTATCTAAACCGAATCATATTATCCAATATTTATTGAATGTCTAATTTGTGCTAATCAATTTTCTGAAACTGTGAAGAGTATGAATGCAGAGGAGAGTTTATTTCTCTTCTTCCACATGTTTTAGATTTAGATAAAATGGAATGTCTTTTCTCTAGGCGTTAGTAGACAACAAACACACAACGTTAGAACTTTATGCTGTTAGAACTTTATATAAAAGGTAATATTGTAGATGGGGTTGACTTCAGAGAGGACTTTAGAGATGGTATAAGATGTAGGTGAGCATATTTAAGAGAGAAGGGCCCGGCCCTCCAGACAGTGGCATAGGACGAACACAAGCAAGGAACCAAGAAGTAACATGATATGTACTGATGTTATAAGAGGATTCTTGCTATCTAGCACAAGTTTTGGGGAATGTTGAATGAGGCTTAAATTTATTAATTCAATCACTTATTGCCTACTTTTATTTTCTTTTTTAATTTTTCCAAATTTTATTTAGACTATAAACCTTTAGATTGAAAAAGCTCAATGAATCTCAAACAATATAAAGTTCAAAACCATACAAAACCAATCACTATATTATTTAAGAATAGAAACATATATGATAAAAACAAAAAATAACAAAGGCAAGATTAACCAAAATTCAGAATAGCAGTTACCTCTGGCAAGAAGGATGGAGCACTCAAAAGGCTTTAAGTGTATTAGTAAATTATTTTTCTCAAATGACAAAAGGGGTAAATTAGTATTTATTTTTATTATTCTTCAAACTGAATATATACAAAATATTTTTTGCATGCATGACATATATCACAATAAATAGAAAATAAATTAATGAAGTTCATCTATTCTTCTGTGTTACTTATAATAACAAAAGCCAAAAATCTGGGCATCACCCTTGACCACTCCCTCACCAACCAAATCCAATTAATTATCATTTTCTAATTCTGCCTACCTCCATTGTCACACCCTAGCCCAAGCCACCTTGACTTACCTGAAACACTGAAATCCCTTCCTCTCCCGGAAACCCCTGCTGTAATCCGATCTCCACACAGTGGCCCAAGAAAACATCTTAAAATGTGATTAACCCTGCCCCTCTTCAACTTGAATCAATCTCACCACCCTCCTTGCTATCAGAAGCAACAGAGAGACAAGAAAGTTGCCCAAGGCCACACAGCCAGCAAATGGCAGAGGCAGGATTCAAAATCTGCTAATCTTACTTAAGAGTCCACATGTCTTATTCACCTACTGTTCTACCTTGGGTGATACTGGGAAAGGCTTAGCACTGCCTAGCCTAGGGTAATCTCTGGATGAAGACAGCCTTATTTTCCCTCAAACCATCCACCAGACCTCTTTTATCTGTCTAACTCCTAGTTATCCTTGACTTTGAGCTCAAGCCATGCTTTCAAAGAAAGTCTCCTTAATGCCCATTTCCTATGGCAGCCTCCCTAATATCTGTACTCCTAGTACTTTGTACATTACTATTTAGATCCCCCTTCCACTAGACAGTGACCTCCATAAGGGCAAGCTCCTGTTTTACCTACCATCATAGTGCACAGTGTACCCTTACCCACTCTGGTTTCTCTCCATGTCCATTACTCAGCAAAAATAATAAGTCACCAGCCAGACTTCTCATCTTGCATTCCAACAACAGGCAATCTGGTCTGCTGACCCCACCCTCAGGGCTGTGTGTGAGCCAGGTGATGTGGGGAACAGAGACAAGGCCTGGTCCATTGAACCCCAGATAACCTCCTTCATGAAAGGGACCTGGTGGGAATGAAAGAGCCTTTGGTACCTCCCTGGGGCCAGTGAATGGGTCACAAAGGAGCCCCTTCTACCTCTGTTTTTTAAAATCATGTCCACTTCCCTAACTCAGAGCTTGGGTAGAAGGCGCCTGGTTATCCACCTTCAGTATGCTGGGGCTACTAGCAACATAGACCAAGATGGCCAAGAAGGACAGGGTCAGGGTAGGGGTGGAGGCAGAAGCAGGCACAGCCAAGGCAATGGGGTTTCCCCAGAGGCCCTGAATAAACTTGAGCCTGCAGAGGTCCAGCTCCTTTTCTTTGTAGCATGTTCAGAAATTTTGTACATGATCTTTCTGCTCTGCAACAGAGGCAAGGTGCCTTCATAAATCTCTGAATCTTTACTGTCCCACAAAGGGCATGACAAAATGTATATGTTCAAGACATGCGAAGTATAGCTAACCCTCATGAGTCCTCCAGGTCTGACTGAGGCAACTTCTTGACAAGTCTGTCATCCCTGAAACACCCTTTTGTTGTCTCTGTGCTCCTCACCATAGGTCTTCACAGCCTTGGTGCTCCCTGTATTGTGGGCTTAAAAAACATTTCTTGATTGAATGGGAACTTGCAGGCTGACTGTCCTGTGAGCAGTTGCTTCAGTGTTCTCTGCCTGGAATCCTCTTCCCTCTTCATTCACCTGCTCAGTTTATTTCAACATTTGAGGGATAATTAGATGTTACACTTTCTTACTGGGCTCAGAGATCACCTCCCCTAGAAAGCCTTTCTAACTCTCTGCTTTGGGGCCTTCTCTTCCTTATGGCTGCTGCACCTAGGGGGACCTCTCAGCCCCTTGACCACAATGGTCCCATGAGCATAAAATCCAGACCTGATTCATCTCTCTGTGGCCATTACCTGGCTGTGCTTGGCACTGGACTGGTTGAGGAAACACCTAGAGAAGGCACCCTCTCTTAGGTGAGTGACCACCTCTGGAGCAGACAGATCATGGTTGGAATCCCAGCTCTGCACTTGATAGCTTAGCCAAGTTTTTTTCTCACTATTAATTTGCTGGCTAGTAAAATTGCTTGCCAAGTCTAAAAACTAGGTTCTAAACTACCTAGCTGAGCTGCCAGGATAGTCATTATCCCCTTGACACCATGGGAGAGCAGGGTAGGGTAATCCCCTTAATACCTGTTGCTTGGTCATCCACGTATCTGTGGTAGGTATTAATAGAAGGAGGGGGCTCATCTTTATCTGCCCTAGTCTAATGTCTTCCTCAAGTCACTTAGAAAACAGAGTCTGAAAACAAGAACTAAGTACTGATAGTTTATTTGGTAGATGCAAGCCGAAAGCATTAGTAGTGAGAAATGGAAGTGAGGCAGGAATGGGAGGTAATGCAAGGTGATATATTTCCAGGTGGGACACTGTTTTATGACAAGACAAGACTGGATGAGGCATAGCAGGTGTATCCACCATCTACTTGGGAAGTCTCCCATAGGCTGTTCTCTTTTGGAGAAATAGTGCCTTGCAGCAATTCATGGGAGGAAAAAAGGGGGAATTTATGTGCCTCGCTCTCTCGTATCTCCCATTTCCCATTAGTCTAATTTTACCCCACGAATATTAACTCCTCCACACTTCTAGGTTGCTAGTGGCAACTTGGGATGCCAGATCCCATGCCCTGTGTTAGGGAATTCCATCCAAGTCTGGAAAGAGTGGGAAGAGACAGAAACTCTGAGCATGTGGTCAGTGAGTGCCAGAATCTTATGTGGTACATATGCCATGTCAAAAACAGTGCAATACTGGTTTTCTCATTTTCCAGAAGAAAAAACAAGGCATAGTGAGATTAAGACCTTATCTAAGGTCACATGGCTAGTAAATAGTAAATTTAGGATTTAAACAAAGTCTGACTTTGGAAACTGTGGAAGGTCAAGATAAAGAACTTGGATTTTGTGTAGCAGACAAAGCTGCCCATTTCTACTGTGCTTCATCTTCCCATCTGGCTAAACTCCAGCAGAAGTAGGTGGCTCTAGAAAGATTAGGGTGTCACGACAGTTTTTAAGGGTTTTGGGGAGTCTCTGACTAGGTCCAGAGCTTCATTTTGGCTTTAGCACTGCCTTGTAATCTTCCTCTGTCTTCATCTAAGTCTCCACCTACTAAAGAGATGAGCTGGTCACAGGTAGACAGGATCTGGGTAGAGAAGCCAAAATTAGGGAAAGAGGGGGTTGATCTAAAGACCAGGAGTAAGAGGCCATCCCTATCTTCATTGTTGATCTGTGGGTCAGAGGATCCTGGCATCTGCTGATGAATCTTTTGGTGTTGCCTGTAATTGTCAGAGCTCATGAATTTTCAGCCACACTGATCACATCTGTGTGGTTTATATCTTTTGTGTATCCATGTGTGTCATCCAAACTCATCAAAATGGAAGACCATCTACAGCCTTCCCACACTCATGTGTAGGACCTCTCATCTGTGTGTTTGTGTTGATGACTCACAAGGTGAAAGTGGTTGGTATGAGCTTTTCTGCAGTTCTCATACTGGCAGCTATAAGGCCTTGAAACTAAGTATCCCCCTCTGTGTGCCCTTTCCTGGGCCCTGGAATTTGGCTCTGCTCTCTTTGGAGCAGAAATGGGCTGCTCAGGGGGTGAGAAGCCTTCTTGGGAGTCTGGCTGACTCACAAGAAAGTCCTGGGATTCCAAAACCAACAATGACTGGGACTCAGCTGGGGACATCCCAAGGTCATGGAGATCTCTGGGAGTAATATTGGTCCAGAGAGGGGAGCATAGCCTGGGCCTCAGTGGCACGCATGGTGGAGGCCAATAACATTTGAGTGTTAGAGAGGCTCTGTTGGAAAGTACTGTTGAGGGGCCAGAATAAGGCATTGTTGGGGCGCTGATGTGGCACATCATAGGAATTCTATTGGAAGCTGATACTGGCAGCCCAATGGGGGACATCCTTAGATTCCCATTGGGTCATGGCCATCTCTGTAATATTGGGCTTTCCTAAGGATATCATCTGGGGCCCCTTGAAAATCATCATCTTTTACTGGGAAGGAGATACTCTCCAACAGTAAAGCATCTGGGAAGGAGTGAGAGTCACCTGGGGATAGTAGCTCACACATGCTTAGGCAGTGATATATTGACCTGTGGCCCCACTTCATCCACATTCTCCCTGGATGTCTCAGCAGACACCAAGAGGGTCCTCAACATCTCTATGCCCTGAGCAAAATGTTGAATGCCTGGTAGGCCATGGTTCTAAGGGGTGTGCACTCCATGCTTCCAGAAAATGGAGACATGTCCAAGATGGGCATTGACTTCTCATTACCCTGTGCCATCCGGTGCTCCGCCTAACTCAGCTCCTTAGCTTCTTGCTCCATCTCAAGCTGGGATTCATTGCACATCAGTTGTGTGGGGTCCAGACCAACTTCAGACCAGACAGGAAACCAGCTACCACCTTGGTGTCACAGGCAGGTATCTCAGCAAGCCACAGTCACTAAACTCAGCCTTTAATTAATGCTGTGCCAGAGCATTGCCTATTTAAACTTCACATGAAGGCTTTGTCTAGAAAAGGAAATTCATACCAATTAGCCCATGAGATTCATAGCTCCTTGAGATCTGGATCTGTAGAGATATTTTTCTTTTTTTCTCTCCCATAACCCCAAATATATTATGGTCACATAATAGGCATTCAACAGAAATTCATTCAACAAAATTGAAATGACACTGCTTACTTACAGGTTGTCTAGGAAGTTAAGTGTGTAAAATTTTATTAAACTAAATAGTTTATTTGTCTCAAAATATATGCTATATCTGGAGGAACAGAAGCTTTTGGTAGGGTTTTGACTGTTGGTGGTTTTATATTTTACTGAAAGAATTTAACTATATTTCAGCAAGGTAAACATGAAAGAAGGTTAAAAGGAGTAGTTTTTTAGATAGCTAGGTACCTAGTATTTGACAGTATAAATTGAATCTGTCCCTTATCTTATAAAGGCAGAAGACACTGAGAATGAGTGAAGAAAATTGGACTTCTAAAATGATAAAATATTCAATAACTCTACTGGAACGAAAATCTTGTTTTTCATAACTTGATTTCTAACCAAATTTATGTTATATGAAAAAAACTGCATAGAAAACATTTCAGTCTCCTATTTCTTTTTGAAGCATATTGATAATAACAAAAACAATGGAAACACCACAACCAGAACGATTATTTGAATTTCTCCAATGTGTTCACTTTATCTAAGTGTTTTACATGTTACCTTGTTAAACTTTACAATGACCTATTTTATAGATAATGAAAGTGAGGCTGAGAAAGGTTAACAAATGCCAGAGGTTCTTAGGAAGTATGCAGCAATATCTATTTCAAATCCAAGGTCTGCCTGATCCCAAAATTCATGCTCCTTTCCTATCAGTATTTCTCAACCTTTAATTATCATCTTAATTATTTTTGCTATATATGAATATCACTTGGACTATTTTTCATTTTAAAATTTACATAACACAAAAAATATTATTTTAGCCTTTTTCATTTATTTATTTATTTATTTATTTTGAGACAAAGTCTTGCTCTGTCACCAGGGCTAGAATCCCATCGTGTCAGCCCAGCTCACAGCAACATCAGACTCCTGGGCTCAAGTGATCCTCCCTGCCTCAGCCTCCCGAGTAGCTGGAACTACAGGCATGGGACACCACACCCAGCTAATTTTTTCTATTTTTAGTAGAGATGGGGGTCTCACTCTTGCTGAGGCTGGTGTCGAACTCCTGAGCTCAAGCAATCCTCCCACCTTGGCCTCCCAGAGTGCTAGGATTACAAGCCTGAGCCACTGCGCCTGGCCTATTTTAGCCTTTTTAAAGTATTTAATTTAATGGCATTAAAGTATACTCACATTGTTGTGCAACCATCATGACTATCCATCTCCCAGACTTTTTCATCTACCTAAACTGAAACTCTATACCTATTAAACACTAACTCCTTCCTTCCAGGCTCTAGTAACTACTAATGGACTTTCTGTCTCTTTTAATTTGATTATCCTAGGTACCTCATATAAGTAGAATCATATAATATGATTTGTCCTTTTATGTCTGGCTTATTTCATTTAGCATAACGTTTTCAAGATTCATCCATCATGTAGTATGTATTCCATTTCTTTTAAAAGAATTCCATTCCTTTTAAAGTCTGAATACTATTCCATTATGAGTATATACCGTATTTATAATGCTGCTATGAACATGGTTGTACAAGTATCTGTTCACGTCCCTGATTTAAGGTCTTTGGGTTATATGCCCCAAAGTGGAATTGCTGGAACATATGGTAAACCAAACTATTATGTTATTTACTTAATGTATTTCTAAAAGTCACCTCATGTAAATTAAATAAATATTTTAAGGGACACTTTATTATTGATATAATCAATAATTTATTATTATTGATATAGTCAGGATACACTTGATTAAACTTAAATGATAAATAATTCCCAACAGAAAATGTTATATATCATGCTTATTCTCAATATCCCATGGGGAGCCATGGGAGAAGAGGGAATTGTACTCTTATATAGTCAGTCAGGGACCCAGGAGGGCAAAGGCTCCAACATTCCTAGAACTTTTCAGTTGCTGTGGCAGCAAAAAAAAAAAAAAAAAAAAAAAAGAAGAAGAAGAAGAAGAAAAAAAGACTTCTAGAAGGTCTCACAAAGGCAATCACATGTTTAGCCCAAGAATGACTCACATAATATCCCTCTCAGCTTATTGGTGAGAAACAGTCACATAATCCTGACCAACTATAAAGTGTGGTGGGTTGGAGGTGAGGGATAAAGACCTCCTGTGTATCCAGAAGAGGAGAAAGGCATGCAGAGTATGCACTGTAAGTCTCTACCAAAATGAGGAACCAAGCTCACTTTCTTTACAGATTATAACCAAAAAATACATAAATAACCATTAAAAATAAGCTTTTACTGTCTAAATTCATTTAAACCATCACCAGAGGTTTGTATGCTGCCTTAGTGAAATATTACCTTATGCTTGAGAAATGAAATCCACTCAATGAGAATAGCCTTTTATTATTTATCTCCAACTAAAACAGAGACTATTCTAACAAGTAATAAAAGAATGAAGAAAATTTGAATAAAGAGGAAATATTGTTCAGAAGAAGAAAATAGTTCATTTGCTTCTTAATTTATACAAATTTATTGTCTAAGTACTATTCTAAGCACTGAGGGTATAATAGTAAAAAGATAGAAATAGGCCATACGTTCAGAGAACTTGACCACTTAGCAAGAAACACAGACATTAAAATGAGAAATAGCAAGTGCATTGATTATGATAAAGGAGATTTTGGAGCATATAACCAGACATACCTAAAGTAGCATGGGCGGAGTTCAAGAAAGTTTTTTGTGTGAACATAAATAATAAATTTATGTGTAGGAATCAAGAAGATGAGGGGAAGATTATTTT
The DNA here is from genome assembly GCF_041146395.1 of Eulemur rufifrons. NCBI lineage: Eukaryota > Metazoa > Chordata > Mammalia > Primates > Lemuridae > Eulemur > Eulemur rufifrons. The sequence continues at coordinate 47,306,369 of NC_090988.1, forward strand.
AGGCAGAGGAAATATCATTGCAAAATTCTTGAGAGTGGGGAAGAGTAAGGCAAATTCAAAAAATATTAAACACATTCAAAATTTCTGGAGTATAGAAAACAAGAAAGCTTAAGTCATTAAAAAGAGATGGCACTGAACAATACATGCTCTCAGGGCAGTGGGAAGAAATGATTCCTGTTATGTAAAGTGGAGTTTCTTGTCTCCATTTTGTAAGAGACTCCACGGAGTCTAAGAAAGGAAGAGGTTAAATCATAACCCCACAGCCTGTACCTATCAGACCCCACATTTGAACCCAATTTTTGTGATTTCATTGGCAGTGCTTTTTACAACTCCAAAATTGTCATCTAAATTAAATATCATATCAGAGTCTGTTTTCTTTTGAGAAACATGGTAGGAAAATAAAACCTAGGTTATATAAATTTGTAATTGCAATAGGTTTGGGAAAAAACATTCAAAAGATCTCACACAAAAAAGTATGAATTAAAATATGGCTAATCAATTATAAGAATTTAAAATTATTCCACCTTGGTAATTGTGAAAAATATAAATTAAAACAATAAAATATTTTATCCTTTTCAGTTGGCAGGTTTTGTTGTTGGTAGTGGTGTTTTTTGCTTTTATGACCTCTTAAACACTAACATTTTAAACACTATGGAGACTATGAATTGACAAAGACTTTTTGGATTGTTATTTGTGTCAAGAGCCATATAGTTTATCTCATCTCATTTTTTCATCATGTAATTCTGTTCCCACAAATTTGATCTAAATAATTAGACATATACACAAAAATTTAGAATATATCTATATCTATATCTAAATATCCATCTTTCTAATATATATCCCAACATTGCTAATAGTGACAAATTAGAATAACTGAATGTTTTTTGTTCAGAAATTTATGAAATTGCATATAGTCATTATAAAACATACCATAAAGGAAATTTAAATGTAAAATAGAAAATGTTTAAAAATTGTAAATGTGCAAAATGCACTTTAGTATATAGGGTATAAATCAACTATATGAATGAGTTTGTGTGTAGAGCTAAATTCAAAGGTTATATATCAAAACGTTAACATTTGTTGTTCCAGGATGAATTTTGACTTGCTTTCTTAGACTTTTTCCCCTAATTTTCTGTAAGTAACATTCATTACTTTTACCAAACAGTATTTGGTTAAGAATCATGCTTAACACAGAGGATCTAGAGAGCAAATGATAAAATAATTGTATGGTATATAGAACAAGAAATTCTTTAAATAAATTTGAATAGAGATACTGATATTCTGGAGCACTATAATGCCTTTTAAAACAATTTCCATATTGTCTACATATGCATATGCTACTATGCATATGTATAACAAACTGAGTTCGTTTCCTCCACAAATCTTTCCCCTTTTTTGCTCTACTCTTTTTTTTTTTTCTCTACTCCTAATAGGATGTGTTCATAACTCCATCTTAGACAATTTGTTTCCATTGTCCTCTGGATTGCAATTCAGTGAAACCACCTCCCAGTAGACAGCTGGGCTAGAGAAAACACCTGAAATGAAGTAAGCCTGTCAGATTCTCTTTTCTGCTAATTGGGACTCCAATTTGTGTCTAAGGGATTGAGTATCAAGACTGTATGAAGCCAGAGCTATAGTGGATGTTTATATGCCAAAGTGGAGAAAGGGTCTGCAGAGAGAATGGATAACATGATTGGAGAAAAGCAGAGATAATGGACAGCAGGAGTAACCTGAGCTCCTGTTTTCCAGTTCCTGATTCTAGGCTCTGTGACTCTTACCCCATAAAATACCCTTCCAATCAATTCTCTTATATTAAATTATTTAGCATGAGTTCTACTATTTTCAATGCATTCAGAAGATCCCAGGTTAAGATGATATATAGTAGTCATTAATCTATGTTTAATTTATATATGACTTAAATGTGGCTTCAGAATTACAGAGAAAGATTGAATTTGAGAGTTCAGAGGGTATTTTAGGAAACCTAGTCTAGGTCAATTTCCTCTTATAAAAGACTTACTGTAGCAACATGACTAATTTTTATTCATCTTCCTTTTGCTTACCTACAGCAAATAAAAGCTATCTCATATGATAGCTCTTTACATATCGCTTGGTATTCTCTTTGATCTTTATATCAGACCTTCAATAAATGAATACATTTGCAACATTCTTTTTAAGTCTTCCAGATAACATTGGAGCTAATGATAATTAGTCAATAATTTCAGAACTTATTTTCATTTTTTTTTCTAGCCCTCTCATCTTATATATCCATCTGCAGTTAGGCATTGCCCTCTTTAAGATGTATTTTCCTTCACACTTCAGGATTTTTTTTTTATTATTGTCAAATAATACACATGCATCATGACTTCTGTGTGATGAGGCGATGAGGCCATGGTATGTCACATAATGTATTGTAATAGAATATGGACTTTGGGACCACACAGAATTAATTTGCAAATAACATGATCATAAGATAATTTTGTAAGTGCTCTGAACTGTAGTTCCAACACTGGTAAAATAGTTACAACCTCTAATCAACAGAGCTGTTACCACTATGCATTGAAGGATCAAGGCTAACTGATAATAGAAAACAATGAAAAATTTAAAGTCGAATAATAGACATTAGAGACTCAGAACAGCAGGAAGGTTGGCGGGGGCGGGGGGGGACTGAGATGAGAAATTTTCTAATAGGTACTACATACATTAATCAGATGGTTACACAAAAAACCCAGACTTCACCGCACAATATATCCATGTCACAAAACTACATTGTACCCCTACATCTATAAAATTAATAAAAAATTTAAAAATAGTTGGTTGAAGAAAACTGGTTTTTAAATATCTCTTGTTAAAAACAGCTCTTAAATATCTCTTCTATACCTACGTAATATAGGAAACATAGAATCATTAATGATTTTGGATCAGCATTTATAGTCCTTTTTTGTTTTCTTTTGAAACCAAATTTAGCAGTGGGGGGGGGCTGTATAGCAAGTACAGTGGCACTACTCTTAATAGTTCTGATAAACCACTACCATCAGACCAGCCAACATTTATGTAGTCTTAATATTATTAAACATGCTGAAAGATGTTTTTTACCTGATTTAATACTATGTGTCATGCATAGTACTAGGTAGATGTAACTAACTTCATTTTTGCAGGTGAGGAAATTAAGATTTGGAAAGATTAAATAATTTACCCAAGGCCCCATAAAAAGTAGATTAATCATAGTACTTGGTGCAAGGCAAATTCAAGTTTTATTTTTTGGAATTCTGTAAATTTTTTTCCAAATATTTTCAGGCAGAATTTGGTTGAATCCACAGATGTGGAACCCATAGTTATGGAGGAAGAAATGAATATGGGAAGATGTGCATCAGTTACATGCAAATGCTACATCATTTTATTCAAAGGACTTGAACATCTGCAGATACCAAATATACAAATATTAATTGGTCTTGGAATCAATCCTTTGTGGATACTGAAGGACAACTGTACTTAACACACTAAATGTAGCTGAAAGAACAGATAAATTTTAAAAAAAGAGTAAAATGATATACTCACTTTATTCTTTTCTTAGTTGACATACAATGTACATATTTATGGGGTACGTAGTGATGTGTCAATACATACAATGTTCAGTAATCAAATTAGGATAATTAGCATATCCATCATCTCAATCATTCATCATTGCTTTGGGTTAGGAACATTCAATATCTTCTCTGCTAGCTATTTGAAAATATATGTTATTGTTAACTATAACCATCCTACACTGCTATAGAAGAGTAGAAATTATTCCTCCTATCTGGCTATAATTTTGGCTTTAACAACCCTCTCTCTATTCTCCCCTTTTCAACTTCTTCCCAGCCTCTAGTATCCTCTGTTCTACTCTTTACTTCTCTGAGATCAAATTTTTTAGCTTCCACATATGGGTGAGAACATTCAGTGTTTAACTTTCTGTTCTTGACTTATTTCAGTTAACATAGTGCCATCCATGTTGCCACAAATGACAGGATGTTTTTCTGTTTTATGGCTGAATAGTATTACATTGTGTCTGTATACCACACTTTCCTTATCCATTCATCTAGTGATAGACATTTAGGTTGATTCCATATCTTGGATATTGTACCACTTGGAATAGTGGTACAATAAACACAAGACCTCATATATCTCTTCATTATACTGATTTCCTTTTCTTTGGACAAATTCCCAAAAGTGGGATTGCTGGATCATATAGTAGTTCTATTTGTAGTTTTTTGAGGAACCCCTATAATGTTCTCCATAGTGGCTTTACTAGTTTATATTTCTACCAACAGTGTATAAGAGTTCCCTATTCTCTGCCTCCTGACTAGCATTTGCTATTTTTGTCCTTTTGATAATAGCCATCCTAACTGGGGTGTCTCATTGTGATTTTGAATTTCATTTCCTTGAGAATTAGTGATGTTGAACATTTTTTCATAGATTTACTATTTGTACGTCTTATTTTGAGAAATGTCTGTTGAGATTATGTGCACATTTTAAAATCAGATTTTTTGTTGGTTGTTGTTGAGATGTTTAAGTTCCTTGTGTAATCTGGATATTAATCCTCTGTGACATGAATAGTTTGCAAATATTTTCTCTCATTCTGTAGGTTGGTTCACTTTGATTGTTTCCTTTGCTGTGAAAAACCTTTTTAGTGTGATATAATATTATTTGAATACTTTTGCTTTTGTTGCCTGTGCTTTTGAGGTCTTATTCATAAAATCTTTTCCTAGATCAATGCCCTGAAATACTTTTTATTATTTGTTTATATATTCTTCTAGTAGTTTTATAGTTTGTGGTCTCACATTTAGACCTTTAATCCATTTTTGAGTTGATTTTTGTATAGGGTAAGAGATGAGGGTCTAGTTTCATTCTTCTGCATATGGATATCCAGTTTTCCCAGTACCATTTATTGAAGAGACTGTCCTTTCCCCAGTGAGTGTTCTTTATGCCTTTGTCAAAAATCACTTGGCTGTAGATATGTGGGTTAATTTTTGGCTTCTCTATTCTGTTCCATTGGTCTATGTGTCTGTTTTATGCCAGTACCATGCTGCTTTGGTTACTACAACTTTGTAGTATATTTTGAAATATGGTAGTGTGGTGCCTCCAGCTTTGCTCTTTTTGCTCAGGACTGCTTTGGTTATTCAAATTATTTCCCAATAATTTATTCATTCAGCCATTCCATAACTATTCTTAAATAGAATACTGCCTTCCTGGTAGTATACAAACATGGCAAATATAGCTGTGAATAGAACAAAGTTTGGAAAGAGATATTTGTTCCTGAGGAAAGTAGATTACTGTAGCTGCTTTCTGATGTCACTAAAATCATATAAAAACCAGTGACATGGCCAGAATTTCCTAATTTTATGATTTGCTTTTTTTATGTTTGCAAAACTCTTTTGATGGGGAGTTTGTTACTTCACAAGACAATCCATTTCATATTGAAACTGCTTTTTGTCCCTTCTATTTTGTCCAAAAGATCTTCTCTATAGCTTAGAATTACTTGATTCTGAAATTTTCAATAATTAAATAGATAATTTTGGCTAATGGTTTATATAAAATTTGTTGACCTGCAGAATCCTTTGTTTAAATAAAATTGTTCTGAAAATACAAACAACAAGCATATTGCTGCTCTGGATGAAGCTGGTGGTGAGATCTGAGCCCCATAATTGAGACCCCTTAATGGAGTCCATGGAATACAGTTTAAAAATTATCTTATCTCATCCCATCACTTTAAGAATCATAAAATGGAAATATAGAGAGACAAAGAAAAATCTAAGAACATATACCTGGTCAGATGAAAAGCAAGAATCAAAACACAGGTCATTCAATCCCAAATGAGTGCTTTTCTCTTTCTAACACACAGCCACCCAACTCATGTTGCGAGTTGCATGTTCTGGGGCACCATGGAATGGGGTGGGTAACTTTCAGACATTCTATCCTTCACTATACTGACCTTTGTCTGTTCCCTAAACACACCAAGCTCATTTTCACCATTGAGCTTTTGCACTTCTCTTACCTCTGTCTTGAGTGCTTTGGCCTAAGACAGATTTTCATTTTGTTAATGTGTTTGATTTCTTGATTATTATCTATCTTCTGCCAGAATGGAAGTTCCATGAGTCTTTTTTATGGACAGCTGAATCTGTAGTACTAGAAAAGTACCCAATACATATAGGGCAGGAACTTGATAAATATTTTTTATATGAATGCACAACAGGTAGAGCTATTGAGGGTGGGAGCTTCCTGCCGCCTGTGGTGGTAGTGAGTTGCTTATTGGAAAAGCAGAAGTCAAGTGACCAGTCATCTAGAATGCTTAATAAAGGACTGAAGAAGCCTAGGTCAGACCCTCTGAGTTCCCTTATAACCCCAGTTTTCTATGATCCAAAGAGATTGTGATTGTTTCTGCATGCAGAAAATGCCCTTGCTTTCCTGTCTGGAGGAAAGTTTAATTCTGATGCAGTCTAGTATGTAGTATTGTAGCAATTGTCCCATTCGCAAAGTTTGAAAGATACGAATGTTAGATGTTCTTTTTTTTAATCACCACAAGACTATAAAACTCTGTATTTACTCCCATTTACATTTTGTAAAATTTTCTTTCCTATCTAAATCACTAATTATAGCTAGGGATACTTTACAAGTGAGTTTTCATTCCCTTCTCACCATTCCCAATGCTGTCAAATTTTGTGACTGGTTGATGACTCACCCACATTAATGCCATTATCTACCAATTGGCTTCTACCAACTACTCCTGCATTTCCCTCCCCAGGTTTCCTTCCTCACTAATGCCAGCTTTTTCTTGTTCAAATAAATGACTGTCTACCTCTCCCCTATTGTTAATATTTTCCTGTGGCTGCTGTAACAAATTACCACAAACATGGTGGCTTAAAACAACAGAAATTTATTCTTACATAGGAGATCAGAAATCCTAAATTAGTGTCACTGGCCCAAAAGGAAGCTATTAGCAGGGCCACACTTCCTCCTGAAGCTCTGTGGAAAAATATGTTTTTAGTATCTTCCAACTTCTGGTGGCTGCTGGCGTTCCTTGGCTTGTGGCCTCATCACTCTAATTTTCAAGACCAATATTTTTAAATCATTCTCTATTCCATCTTCACATCAAGTTATCCTCTTTTTTATCTGTATCCAATCTCTCCCGGCTTCCCTTTGGTGAGGATCCATGTGATTACATGTAGGGCCTACCTGGATAATCCAGAATAATCTCTCATGTCAAAATCCTAATGAGTCTTAAGTAATAAATTAGCCAGATAAGGGCTGAGTAATGGTGATGAATGGTAGAGGCTGATGTGGAGGCCTTAAAGGTTATGGAGTTCTGTTTGTTATCTTAAGGGGCCTAGATTTATTTCCTTTAAACACATTATTTACCAACAGTAAAACCCTCCTATAAACGGGTTTTATATTTTGAACAAAACCTCGTAAGAAATCCCAACATAAAAAACATTTTAAAGAACATTTTACTTAGTGATAGACATTTTTCAGATCTCAACTAAGCAGTATTTTTTCAGGGAGACTTTCCAAACTTCATGGGATATATATTCTATCATATGATCCTATGACATGTAATACTTCTTCTGTTATAACTCGCAACACTTTTGACTATAATTAATTGTTTAATAAATCTTGCCTGGAGTTTCTAAAGAGGTAAGAACATGAAGGCTTTGTTTATTGCTTTATATCTGAGACCCAGTACAGCACCTGACACATAATAGGTTGCTAGCAAATGTTTGTAATATGAATTAATATAAAAGTCAAACAATAAGAACTTAAAACTTATATTAAGTTCCATAAATGCCAGTACTCTTACATCTCACACTGTAATGTTTTAAGAATTTACTTGCTCCTCATCTGATGAGATTTACTTAAGCCTCATATAGACTTAATTAAGCATGACATACCTGATGTACTGGTTTATAGAAATTTTGTTTGTTTTGGTTTGGTTTTAGCAGAAATACATAGGCCTGAATTTGAAAATAGATCAGGGAAGCATTACATCCTTCCTAATCAAAAGCATATTCCCAGAGGCTCAATTTTGTGTCTAGATATGGAAGGAAAAACTATGCTGTGATAGCTTTACACAAATCATTTTGGTTGGCAGCAAATCTTAATGTAGGAATGATCTTTAATATGTTAAAAATTTATTTGACGTGTTTAAGTAGATATGCTGTTTTTAATTAAAGATTTTAACCAGCAAAATATATTTTAAATTAATCACGTTCAGTCCTTCTGAATCACTTCTGTGGAGCCATAGTGTGCTTCAGAAGTGTTTGGAAACCACAGCTATAGACAATCCAGTATAACTAAAGAGTTCTGATTATAAAAACGTATAAGTTATTAGGTGAAAAGAATATATAGGTGAATTATTCCGTAAACATAGGTATAAGAAAAATCTTTTCAACTGAGTAAAAGTCCATATACAACTAAATATATATTACATAAAAATAAAAAAGCCTTAATGTCAAAAATTTAAAAGAAAACAAATTAGTAATAAATATTTACAATACACATCCAAGAGAAAATACTAATATCTCTAATTCATAAAGGGCTCTTAAATATAAAAAAGAAAGAGAAAAAAATTCTATAGAAAAATAAGCAAAAGCCATTAATAGACAATTAACAAAAAGAGAAATAAAAGTGGTCCTTAAACATATTAGAAGATGTTCAACTTCACTCTATCTGCATGATAAGAGAAATGCAAAATACTGAAAGCTATGGAAGTCTCTAATCATAGGGGATTGATTAAATTAACTGTGATATACAAACAGTTGAGTACTATGCTGTTATACAAAAGAATACAGAAAATCTCTAAACTGATAGGAAGTGATTTCCAGGAGATACCATTAGTGAACAAAAGTCCAAAAAAACATATATGGCATGCTACATTTTATTTAAGAAAGAGGTAAAAATTAGAAAACATAAATATATCTGATTATGTGTGTAAAAAGAAATAAGAACTATAAGACAGCAAACACTTGGAATTGCTTATTTATATGGGATGAACTAGGCAGAAAGTGGTGTGAAGGGATAGAGGAGGAAGTAATAATTTTCTGAGTGAACATTTTTGTATAGTTTTGACCTTTCAAAATGTGTTAATGTTCTATATATTCAAAAATAAATTTGATAAAAATAGAAAAGAAAAAAAAAAAAACCCTAAGACTAAACTGAAGAAAAAGGAAGGAAGGAAAAAAGTAGCATTAATTTTTCTTTCATTTTTGTACTATTTGACTATATACCCTCAGTTATGGGCAATGGGGCATGAGAAAGAAATGTCAATAAACACATAACTCTTTTTAGTAAATTTGGTGTTTTGTTTGATTTTGTTTAGTTTTTTAGTAGTGGTATAGGTAAAGCAATTCTTATACTATTTTAGGTGTTTATTATGATTGGGCCAATGAATAAATATGCTGTTATTAATGGGAATCAGAGTTTTGACTGTGATAGACATGTAATGCAGATACAGAATGATAGGAAAAACACAAAAACAACTTATTTGGGGAATGAATTGGAATTTGAGGTATCAGTGTGAATTCATGATTTCTAAAATATTACATGTATATATGTGTGTGTATACACAAACAAACACACACACACACACACATATGGTTCCTAGCTCCGTTTGCTGATAGAGCCAGAAATCAAAGATACACCAACAGCAATGAGTAAACCTTGCTCCCAGACCTTCATGCCTAACACTATTCCATACTATCATGAAGCAGAGACCCTTAAAGAAATGGCTGATTTCAGAACTAAGACAGGGTGGGTAGAAGATGAGCCTGGAATATTTTGTTATGCTAGAAAGTAAGAAAGTTCTCCAAAAAAATGATGGGAGCATGTCACAAGAGCAAAGGAGGTAACTTTTTTTTTTTTTTTTTTTTTTTTTTTTTTGAGACAGAGTCTCACTCTGTTGCCCAGGCTAGAGTGAGTGCCATGGCGTCAGCCTAGCTCACAGCAACCTCAAACTCCTGGGCTCAAGCGATCCTCCTGTCTCAGCCTCCCAAGTAGCTGGGACTACAGGCATGCGCCACCATGCCCGGCTAATTTTTTTTCTATATATATTTTTAGCTGTCCATATAATTTCTTTCTATTTTTAGTAGAGGTGGGGTCTCGTTCTTGCTCAGGCTGGTCTCGAACTCCTGAGCTCAAACGATCCGCCCACCTCGGCCTCCCAGAGTGCTAGGATTACAGGCGTGAGCCACCGCGCCCGGCCAAAGGAGGTAACTTGATAGGATTTCTACTCACTAAATCTGGAACAATTTGAACACCAAAATAATTAAGTACAATAAAAAATTATAAACCATTGAAAAAATAGTAATTAATTTGGCCATATCAAATAATAAATAAATCATTATATCAATTAATAAGGAAGAAGGGAGGACTCATGCTTTTAATAAAATGCCAAGAGCCCACTGATTAATGTGGAAGGAGTATATGAGTGGGAAAATTAATGCTTTGCATTGTCACAATAAAGACTGGATTAGGAAAGAATCATCAATGGATGTTAATACAGGGAGAAATTTGGACATTTGAATAGTCTCTCTCTCTCTCTCTCTCTACATATATATATATATATATATACACACACACATGCACACCTACATACACACCTACACTCATATATGATGGACAGACACATGTCTGCACCTGTATATGTATGTGTGGATATATACGTGTGTGTATACCCTCCCCCGCACACACATGTGCCTGTACACACATTATCCTAATGTTTTATATAGCCTCTGACTATTCTATCATAACTCTTCCAAATCTTTGGATTTTTAAATCCAACCCAAGTTGGATTAGATTTCACTATCCAACCCTTCTATTTACAAGCTGTTTATCCTTGAGCAAGTTATTTAGCCTTTCTGCTCCTCAGTTTCATTTGTTAAGTGCCTCATAGAAATGTGGTAAATATTAAAATGAGTACACATATGCACATAGAGGCCCAGAAAGGCCTAGGACAGGTAGATGCTATTTGAGTGGTTGCTTTTATTGCATTTCTACTATTATGATTTATGTTGGCATTATAATGGTGTCCCTTTGGACCTGGCCATCTGGACTGCTTTCTTGTTGGCCTAGATCAGTTTCTCCAGGGTTTCTCTAACTAGTCTAGTGTCCACTTGCTCCCACTCTCCGACAACAGCTACCAGCAAGTATCTGAGCTAAGGTCATAGTGGTTTTAACAGCTACCACTAAAGTTGTAAGTGCTGGGATTTAAGGAAGCTGAATCTAGCCACATTTTCTGGCAGTGAAACTCTCTTAGTAAATGCATCTGAAAGAAAAAAAAAAAAAATGTTTGATTTGTGTACCAAGAGGTAGAACATAATATTAAAGCACCTCGGTCTTGTTTGTAATGACTCAGAAGCGGGCCTTCCCCACACACTCAATGCTACATAAATCAATTTCTCAGTTCCAACTTGCTCTTGACAGTGCCTTTAATCTGTGAACTATGAAATGCAAAGAAATCTCATGTGCACTCCTCTCCCTCCATCTGCGTGTGGCTGTCAGGCAAGCAGTCAACGGCACTTGGTAACAGAAGTTAATTGGAAGGAGTCAGTGTCTCCAGCGCCTTTGGTAATTATCGAAGTCACTCGCCTGGCATGGAAGAGAGCCTCTCGCCTCCACACTGTTGATAAGGAGACTCTTTTCTCTCCTTCTCACAGAAGCAAAACAACGCCAAACAAAACCAAGCACTTCCTGTTTGTTTGGTAAACCCCAGAATTGCTTTAAGGTTGAATAAACTAAGCTTAGGTCCAATTCAATTCAAACACATTTTAAAGCCTTTGAGAGGAAGGTGTATCTAATTCACCTGTGTCCCTGGAGCTCAGCCCCATCCCTGACTCAAAATAGGCACTCTGTAAATGTTAGGGATTTTCATTATTAATACCAGTCTAGTTCCTGTTACATATGAGACTTTGAAATGGGCACTTGTAGATGAAATAGTTCAATTCACGAGTTGCACAAACTTGGGTTGAAATCTTGGCTCTAGAAATACCAGCAATGATACTGTGGGCAAAGGGCAAACTGCTTCATCTCACTGAGTATCATCTTTTGCCAATGCCATGAGAATTATACGTAACTCCCAAGGATGTGTAGATTAAATGAGTTTAAACTACTAAAGTGCCCAGTATGCCGGCCGGTATATACTAAGTGCTTAATATATGATGGTTTCCATCCCTAGCTTCTTAATGTGAGACACTCTAGAACCATTTGTTCCACTCATGACTAGTATCTTGTTTCTGGTCTTTGACTTTAACATTAGTAGTTTAGGATGGGGCACCAAGCCCTTGTTTCTTTCTCTTTGTCCTTTGTCACTTCCAATTCTGACATCTCTTCCATTTGTTTCATTTTGGCTAAAAGTCATCTTTTAAATTAAAATTCAAAGAAACAATAGTTTTATTGTGTAATACTTAAGTGGTGAACACAGTGACACACCTTGGAAATCAGTATATAATGGTTCCTTCCCTCAGGGAATTTGTAGTTTTTTCAGGGAGACAGGAACATACATATCCAACTCAAATACAGCATGAGGCATTTTGGATGATAAATATTCTTAAAATCAAAGGGCTATATGAACAAAAAGGATGGAACAGCAAACTACTCATGTTAGGAAGCAGGAGAGTTGCATTAAGGAAGGATTCCTATGGAAAGTGTCCTTTCAAGTGAGCTGTGAATTATGAGCAGATTTTTGAGACTAGGGCAAAAGCAGAGAGGACAGCTTGTGAAAAACTATCACAAAACAATGTATATGACAGGAAATGAAAACATGTATTTGCTTCCATATAGTTATATGCTACATTATACAGCAGAAGAGCATCAGCATTGTTAATGAGCTATGCAAGAATCAAATCTATTTAAAAAGGTAAATGGTAGTGGTATAGAAGGGGACTGTAGATAATCCATGCTGCTCCTGAGGATGGGGAAAGACTGTAGCTGCCCCATTTGGGGTGATGCTTCAGAAGTTGGAGCTTCATCAGACTCAATGGTCCTCTGCAAAGCAGCAGTACCTTGAGGCTTAGGACCAGTCTGTATCCAGGGGCCACAGAAAGGCCAACCTGGATTCTATCAACTATTCAAGAGGCAAATGCCCAGGGTAGGTTTTTATGAATCACTGGTCATGTGATTTATGCAAAGTCAGGAGGGAAATAGGCTGAAAACAGATGGGAGGCTGAGTAACAGCCTAAGATAACTGTCCAGATGCTGAGGCTCTTCCGTAGGATCCTCACAGAAGTAATGGATGAGTAGGAAACATTGGAATGCCAGGAAGCCAGTGGACATTGAATACAGGAAGTGAGTGAAGCAGATAATTTGTGTACTTTAGAGACAGATGGCATGGTAATTTGAAATCAGAAAGAACTAAGGAACTGCTATTTGAGTTTCCTAGCCCTAACTTGTTCAATAAAAACAAGATTTTGTATTTAAACAAATGATTAGACTTGTCAGTAGAAACGTAAACAGAAGCATAACTTATAAAGCTGTATTTTCTATTCTCTATATTTCAGTCCTACTTTTAAAAAATGCATTTGGAACTACAAACTAATAATTTTATAAATTCAGAAAGTCAGTAATTGTCAATAATGATTTTCATATGTAGCCTGATAAAAGATGACAGCTGCCTTCTAAATCACATTTTCACTGAAGTGAAAAACCCTGCAAAAGTCACAAAAACATGATTTATAATGCTGATCAAACCCAAATTTTCCATAAAATTAATTTGGTGTTACTTTATTATAAATGTTCATAAACTCAAATAGTAATGATTATTGAATCTCCATTGTAATTTCAGCTGTTGCCTAACTAAACAAATTGACCATAATAGTCCATCCACATAACCTTATGCAGGAGAAAGTGTTTGGCTGAATAGAGTTAATGAACAAAGTATTGGACCTAGGGCTTCAGGGTGGTGAAAGAGAAATACATTTCTAGGCAGAAGCCAGATATGTAATAGACTTTCAGCTTTAAAAATCCAAATCTATGTACATACTTATTATTCTGTTTGCAAAGTGTTTTATTAAACCCATCAACAAATATCTATTGAGTACTTGCTACTGACAGGAATTTTTGATAACCTCAAATGCACACTTCTGTAGTGAGATTTTCACCTACAGTACAAAGCCATCTCTTTATAGCACTTATGCCATTTATATTATATGAAAAAGCCTCTTTATCACAAAAAAATATGAGTTTATCAAGAATCCTTGTATTATTTCTATTCCCATTTTACAGATGAGAAAAAAAAAATAAGTCTCTGAGAGGTTAACTCATTCAACTGACCAAGATAACCCAGGATTTGAACTTAGGTTGATAGACACCAAATTTCCTTCTCTTTCCACAATCTTACACTGTCTCTCATCCTATGCTTTTTACTAATGCAAGAATTTATTTTTTCAAAAGAGAGATGTTTGATACAGCCTGTATTTTTCTAATTCCTAATTCTTTTTTGCTTAACTAGTTTTATCCTAGAATGTTGTTTTCAACATTAAAGAATAAAGAAGTACAATAGATTCAAAGTCATAGTGTTGCAGGGTTTTTAATATGGAATTGCATAATAATAATTGGCTTAAGCATTATTGAGTACACATTGTAAGAAAAGAGTTTTTTGTTTTTAATGGGTCTGTGCTCATAGCTTTCCTGCTTTGTTCTCATGGGTATATGTGTCCTTCTGAGGGCTACATTCTTTGTATAAGGCCAACTACAGCTTTTTGTAGCATCAAGAGGGAAGTCATTGTACATATTTTGTGTTCTGTTCATATTGGGTCTGATTATGGTCCCTTTATGATTATGGTGCTACAGATAAGCAAAGATAGGAAAAGATGTATTCAAGAAAGTTAAATTTTACTAAAGATGTGATTTTGTGCAAATTACTTAACTTCTCTGAGCTTCAGTTTCTTCTTTCATGAAATGGAGATAATAGCCAAATATCATAGAGTTATGGTGAAGATTAAATGAGACAATAATTTAGATAAGTGGATAGATGGATGGCTCAATAGATGGATAGATAGGTAGGTATAGATAGACAGCTAGATAATAAATAAATCTGAGAATAGTATATAGCAAGTGAAATGTAAGTCTTAGGAAAATACAAGATGTGTATTTAATAATGTTAATATTTATTCAATACTTTTTATATGCAAAGCCTATTCCAACTGCTTTATCTACATTATCATATATTAATATCCATAACCCTAAGAGAAATGTATCTTACTATCTCTATTTTACTGAGGATTAAACTATAATTTAGATTAAATAGGTATTTTGCTGAAGTATTCACATCTATCAGTGAGTGGGAACAAGATTTAAATCCATGTCTTTCTGACTTTAAAACTCTTACTTTATAATGTTTCCTTGTATTTTTAAATTTACCTTTATTTGTTAAGAGGGATGTATATGAACTGGTATCTGATGTATGGATGCTTGTTTATCAAGAAAGCACACATGGACTTAAAGTGTTCTAATTATCAAAATGTCAGAAGCCTAGAAAGAGCTAAAAATTGTACATTCTAGTAGATAGTGTTATAATTAATCATATCTCATAAAATAAAATGCCAAGAGCCATATTTTGCCTCTTTTGAAAATTCCTTTGGTTATTATGGGATGCAGTTGCTAGTTTCTCCATAAAAGCAAGTTGAGAATGGAAAATATATGAGAAATTCTCTAACTTAAATAAGATTTAGATCAATTTTCAAAGTGTTTTGAGTCAACCTCATCTCTATCTTTTCTTTGCTATCTCTTGACCTACAGTGGCCACAGCTGGTTAGTACCAACACTTCGTAAATCATGGCTAGCAGGAAGGGGATGGCTGTCAATTTTGTGACATTAAAATGATTGTTTTAGTCAGTGTAGGCTACTTTAACAAATCACCATAGACTGGGATTAAACAATACACATTTATTATTGTAGTTCCGGAACTGGGAAGTCTAAGATCATGATGCCAGCAGATCTGATGTCTGGTGAGGGCCTGTTCCCTGGTTTACAGATGGCCATCTTGTTGTAGCCACCCATCATGGAGAGCAGGAAGAGGGAAAGATAAAGCTCTGTGTCTCTTCTTATAAAGGCCCTAGCCCCATTCACGAGGACTCCACTTTTATGACCTAATTACCTCTGAAGGTTCTCACCTCCTAAGACCATCACATACAATATTCAGTTCATAACAATGATGGAATGTATTCATAGAATTAAAATGAGGTAGTAGAAAGAGCAGTGTACTTAATCTGCCTGCTTTGACTTAGTAGATGTATGACTCTAGACAAGTTATTGTCTTACTTTCCATGGGATTTAAGATCAGAAAACACCAGATTCAAATCTTGGCTCTGTTCCTTAATAATTTTTTGATTGTAGGCAATACATGGTTATATCTTCTATATTTCAACTATACTTTTGATAAAGCAAAGTTATTATGAATACTTGCTTCATAGGATTATAAAGATTAAGCTAGGATAATAGATGTAGAGCATTTGAATATGTGTATTGAACATAATGTGTTTAATAAATGCTAGTATTACTAAATACATGTTGTATTTTTCCTATCACTTATATTTTGCCAAGTCTATATCAGGCACTTGTTCTAGTGGTGAAAATAAGATTTATGTAATTGAAGGCCATGGTAAAAATTAAACTGAATAATGTATATATACCAACTAATAAGGACCAGGCATTTAGTAAATATTTAATAAACTTTAGAATATGAGACAAATGATATATAAGTAAGTAAGCACAGGCATAATTTGGCTTAGCGATGAAGAGTGAAAAAATAATTTATTTATTCATTTATACTTTAATTCTTTTATTCTATTCAACAATCTTTGTCACCAATTCTGTGCCTGGAAGAGATACTATGCACCAAATGGGAAGCAACGGTTAATGAGACTGGATTCCTTGCTTGTAAGTTAAAAATCCTTATTCTGAGATCCAGGCATCTATGGATGAGTTTCAGAGAGTCCTTGAATTCTCTAAAAAAAATATGACAATATGAGTATCTTTATTTTTCCAGGGACAACATCTATCACTTTCATCACCCTCTCCAGGCCCCTCTAAGAGATCTTGATACAGAGAAAAGGGAAAACTGTGCTCCTTAATTATAGCTTTGGGAGCATTATTATCCTTAGCTGCCTGCACTTTGAATTTGGACATAACTGGATTCAAATCCCAAATGCATTTCCTGGTTTCTCTATAACTTAAATTGAACTTCAGTTTCCACATTTGTAAAACTGGGATAGCAATCCCGACCTCTTGGGCTTATCTCAATAATGTATGTCAAGAAGCTTCTCACAACATCTGTGACTTAGAAAGTATTCAGAAGTAGTAATTCCTTTCTCATTTGTGCTTCTTTCCACAGTAGTGCCTGGCTCAGAGACCAGCAGGAGCTCATTCCCAGCTTATTGATTAAGTCACCGATGAGAATCCTGAACTTTCAGAGACCAGTCACATACAGGAGTGATACAAAGGGTCAGACATGAACACAATTAGTGCTAATCACAGCCAAAGACTTTGGCTCCTGCTGCTGGTCTCCATATCATAATCCATATGTATCAGTTCACACGTCTCATATTGTACCTGTCACTTCCAATGCAATCCTTGCCACAATTTAATTATGAGGCATTGTGATTCAAATCTCCCCAGGCATTACAGAAACTAGCGTGAGGTGGATAAGTGACAAGGGCAGGTTGATCCCTCAGATGTTTCCCAAAATAGAGGAGACAGAGAAGCTTAGAGTTACACAGCAGCACACACTAACAGCACCTCATAGGAAGAAAAGAGGCTGGCAAGAGCCACAGAAAGATATACAAATGCTGAGAAGAAAACTGTAAAATGGCAGTGATGGTAGAAGGGTGTTTAATAGAATGATTAAATAAGTCACTGTGAGAAAATAGAGTAATACCTAGAAAAATATTGAGTCATATATTATTATATAGGAAAATGCATGTTATAGACTTGCTAATAGTGTTGCAGATTATTCTAATCATGACGCACATCTTGTCTCCTTTTAGTGAAAAACCATAACAGCTTCTAGCACTCCTACCATAGAGCAAGTGTCATGAAATCCTACAGCATTAGCTCAGCTATAAACCCAGTGTGGTCCGTGAAGGGTTAAACTGCATGTCTGAGTTCTCTAGATGACAAAAACCTGGCCTCTCAAGTGCTAGATCTGGGATAAATATACCATAAGGGTATTAAATGGAAGGTATTTTTATGAAGAGAATTTTTCTTTTCTTTAAAAACAAAGTATTTTAAAGAGAATTTAACATTTTCCAGTTTGTTAGAAGATATTAGTGATAATATATTTTAATGTATTTCCATGACTCAACAGTGTTCCCATTTATCACTGGATAAAATCGAAATCCCTTACCACTAAACATATGCATATGCATATATAAATATATTTATATTAGGGACCAAAAAATATATGGAGACATAATGATGAACAAGCATGTGATAGACTCTGCCTTCAGGGAGCTTCCGTTCCACTGGAAGCAGTCAAACAGTAAAACGTTACAACTGGGGTGGTGATGGGGACGGTAAATGTTACAATGAGAAAATCAACAATAATATGAGATCATGTAACAGGGACACCAAATCCAGGTTCAGAGACTCAGGAGAGATTTTGCAAAAGAAGTGACACCTAGACTGACCTTAAGAAAGAGTAAAATCTAACCAGCTAAAGAGTGGGAGGTTAAGGAAAAGACAATTCTAGACAGATGGACTGAACTACCAGACATAAGTGATGCATGGGATGTGTTCTGGGAAGTAGAAGAGATTCAGTGTGAATGGGGGAAAAATTAGCAAATAAACAGAACATTGCAAAAGGATAGATTTAGAGAAACAGATTCAGGAGTAACTGCATAAGAAAAAGAAAAAAATTTCCCCGTGGCTGCTCTGTGAAAACTTCCAACTTTTGTGATAAATAATCACTTTTTTTTTTTGATCCCCTTGGGTCCAGAACGCTGTGAGACAACCTGGATTGATGCACCTAGAGAAAAACAATTACAGTCTGATGTTCACATATTAGGCACGGATGGTCTCTGGTTTCTGCTCACAAACCACTAATGTGAAGAAATTTTCAAAAATCTTTGTATAAAAAGGCTGAGAGAGACAAAAATCATTGTCACCATGAAACTTCCATTGTAATGGAGAAGACAAATAATCAACAAATAGAAAAAATAAGTATATTATGTAGTGTTCATATTCAATAAAATATAAAGAAAATTAATGCTTGCTGACAAATTAAATGCAAATGGTATAAAATGGGCCCCCAGAATAGCAGTTATCTAAAATTACTGACTCATTTTAAACCAGGGAGATTGTTACGCAGAATATTAAGAAATCATTCTAATTGGATCCATTAAATCCTAGACCTTTACCTGCTAAGGATATATATATATATATTTTTTTTTTCTGTTTTGCTATATACTGTTCTAATGCACATTGCAGAATAGATCATTTCCCACCTGTCTGACACCATGCAGATTACAAATTACTTGGATTTAAGTTTGATAGTTTAAACTGTTCTTTCTGTCATTTGTGTTATTCTAACAAAAGAAAAAATTCTTATTTTTATTCACTTTATTATAATGTTAATTATTTAAATGTATAAAACCTATGTCATACTACAACCTGAAGTGGCATGCTGCTATTTTTTGGTTTCTAAGAGAAACTTACAAAATAAGAAATATGACAAATAGAAAGCATATTACCAAAACTAACAATTAACTTCATTCCTTTATTCTTTTTCTTTTTAAATTTTTTCTTCTAGAGCCAAATTAAATAAAAAGGAATAAGTCTGATCAAAATAAAACTCCACAATTTATCCATTTGTTTACTAAGAGATTTCTATTTTTCTCAAATCTACAGTTGTTTCCACTGTTTTAAACGTTACTAAACAATAATTTAATTCATGTCTCAGGTTTCAAAATACTTTATCTTCTCTAGTATTGTTTTAAGGTTTAGAAGCATGCTTTCTCATCCATGTTGTACTTGCACATTAAAATTTAATGACAGAATTATTGCTTATGATCCTTCACATTTCACTCTAGCTACCATAGAAAATGATGCATATATATTTAGAAAGCTTTGCAATATAATTCAATTATAGGATCTAAACACAGATTATATTTTCCCCTGATCATTTATTCTAACTTGAGCCTTGGCCACAGACTTTTTAATTTTATATTTGTTCTTCAATAGTGTGTAGAAAAAATGCACTAAAAGCTGCCGCTTTCTCTACAACATCATGGTCACAGTTAGTTAAATATTAATGCCACCAAGCACAAGGCAGGGCATGCAATGAGCGTGAACTGGACTATAAAACCACTATAATGGCTTTAGATCCCTTGGGTCTCTAGTGGGCTCTGTACTGATACAGTAAATGAGGGAAAAGTTTCATCAAGATGCAAATTTAAATAGGAATCTGTCCTGCCACATCCACTGACAAGATTAATTATACATCTCTGAACATGATGTGTGTTTTTTTTAATTTCTTGCATAACTTTACCAGTCTGCAGCCAAGCTGAAATATTAGGCATGGCTTTGTATAATTCTCTTTTCCAGAGTGACACTTCCCTATATATTTTAACTTTTGATAACTTACTGAGTCTGTGATAAAAGCTTTCATTACTGATTTGCCATTAGTCCGTGCATCTGTCCATTGAGATTGGGACAATGTTTTTGCAGTACTAGCAATATGTTGAAGGAAGGCAAGGGCTCTCTCCATGAGAAAATTTAGCTATTTTCTCTGAGGCATATGTCCTCAAATGAAAGGAAAAGGCAATAAATATAGTACAAATTATCACCAAGATAGTTTACCCTGTGAATAACATGCCTTAAAAAAATCTAAATGATCTTTTTTTAAAGTAGAAATTATGACTTTTTTACAGCCAACACACCAATTGAGCCTTAAAGCTCAAAACATTTAACAACGTAATCACAACTACCATTTGTGACCACTTACTGTGTACCGGACACTGTGCTAAACTCTGTGTATACATTAACTTATTTTTGTTCATATACTTATAAGAAAAATTAGATTCAGAAGGGTTTAGTAATTTGTCTACAGTCACACACTATCTGTAAATTTGCTCTTGGCCATTAGCCTATATCACTCTCTACTTACCAGACTGAATGACAATTTTCTTATGGACTGTCTGGCTCCCTTACTGGACAGGGAACTCCAAAAAATTAGCAATTTTACATATTTCTGTATCACCAGTGCTAAGGTCAGAGCCTAGCAAAGAGGACGTATTCAGTGATTGCTTCTGGACTGAATAATTGATCTCGGAGAGCCCCTCCTCAGGATGAGGATCAGTGCAGAGGTTGCAGAGATTAACAGAGCTGTGCCCAGTCAAAACATTGAAGCCAAGTGACTTATGACACTTGAGTAATGCCCAACTCTTAGGCTCTTTTTCCAGTAGATAATGTTAGGTACTGAAAAAGTTTTAGTTGCGGATCAGCTACACCTGCAATTTTGATATTGAGTTATAATACAAACAAGTCTCAAAACAAATTTCACCATATGCACAGAAATTTATTAAACACAGGTATTCATTAGCAATCATACACTTAACAGTTCATGCCACATAGATTGTAATCTTAAAAGTCATGTGGTGATTTTAGGTGTTCTGACCACCACCTAGTATGATAAATTCACTTGTGGTGGATGTGAACAGAGGCAGGTTTCAGTAACTGAATTTGAATTTGAACTGAATTGTTGTGCAATACAAATTCTCCTATGCTAAAGGCTAAACATAGATTGTTTTAGAATCAAGCTGTGACCACCCTACCTGAGGGTATAGTTTATAGGCCTCACTCACTACTTATATCATGATTATGAAAGGAGAGTGGAGTCTTACTAAAGTCTGTGAACAAATTCACATACCTTAAACACCTCCAATTTCACCAAGAACTTATATCTAATAGTCATGATGCTATTAACAAGCCACTAATTTCACCAAGGCAAATTCATTTTTAACATTTATTAGGTTTCTCTTCAAGGCCTCAGGTGTGGATGGAGAGATGATGTAGATAACAATAGTACTTGTAATTGACTCTGAAAGCAAGTCTTTCTGATACAATGCCAGGTGAACACTACTGGAATGTGGTTCTTGATTAGGGTAACTGACTGAGATTTGTTTCTTTAACTAATTAACATACAAATAATATCACATTGTTCATGGTAAATTTTACATATATATAATTTATATATGTGTATACATCTGTATATGTGTGTGTACATCTGTGTTTGCATGTATAATCGACTCTACTGTATTCTTTTGCATAGACCATCTGCTCTAGAATTAGAGTTTTGGATTTGTGACTTAGGTGGTTTCCGGTAGATTCTCCAGAAGTATAACCTTCTGGGAAGACTTCTTTCTAACCCCATTCAAATTGTACATTTTAGTTTATCTCAGTTAGACAATTATTTTTAGAAATTTAATATAAGCTAATTCAAATGTATGTATTTGATATATTATAATTAATAGATCTTATTCATGTGATTTTTCCCCTGCCCAAGTAATTTATTAATACAAATTACTCATCCAGAAAAATGATCATTTTTTTCTATTTTCATTTTCATCCATTTATTTCACAAATATTTATCAGCTTTAAACTAGGTTCTTTCTTCTCTTTTTTGCATATCCAAGACCACATAACACTGGGCTCAGTACACAGTGGATACACAGCAAATGTTGTTGATTGACTGAAAAACATCTTATTATGAGGCCATCATTACTGAAGTTTGCAGGTTTCTTTTCCTAATTTTAAAATGCCTTTTTCATTTTAGATCACCCCAGGTAGCTGTCTTGCAACATCAATCTATTGATTCTCCCTGCACGGGGCAAAGAAGAAACCACCAGATCAGGTATGACTTCCAGTATCAAAAATCATCCACTCAAAATTAAATATATATAATGTACTTCAGACTGGAACTTTAAAAATATTCTTACAATAGAACTTGAGGCAATTGATTTTGGAAATTACTAGAAGTAAGAGAGCTTTTTTTTTCCTAATACAAGATCTCTTTTGTAGAAAAGAAACTATTTATACAAGTACTTGTAAAGGCTTCTACATTGCAATTTACTCCACCTAATAATTACCCTATCAACACATATTCTGTCTAAATGTCTTCAGTCACAGTCCTTCTAATGTAATCTGGGTGTTCATTGTTCTCTTTGATATGCACTGGAAACCCACAGCATCTTCTTATTCTAATCAGTATTTGAATGCATTGTCTCTTGAAATGAAAGTAACAATGATTAGTAAGACATATGTTTCTCTTAAATGTGAAAATGTAGGGGCTAAAACCACAAATTAAACTGAATAGTCATAGTCTTTGCATGCATTTCCTGAGAAGGTAAGATAAAAATTATTGTCAAGTGAAAATCAGGTACTAGCCAAAGTTGTAAAGATCAGAGATCTACAAAATAGATGACATTTGGAAATAGCTCAACTGTCCTCTCTGGAAAATGGACACACAACTATAGTACATTGGTAAAATGACATATTATTTGCCTTCATGGATGGTGATTTTGATAAAGAGACTGGGAGAAACATGGGAAGAAAACAGAATAATCAGAATTTCATGCCAGATGCATTAGCATGTAACAAAAGATTAGAAGAGCCTATGAATAGATTATCATTACTTATTTGTATATTACTATTCTTATTAATATTAGATGTTTTCTCTGCTTATTGGCTGAAAATGGCTTAAAAATCATTTGTTTAGGATATTTTAGTTGCAAAAAATATAAAGATTTAATAATATCTGATTTGTCATATTGGTCATATTGGTCATAATTATCTCCTGTTTCTACATTTATTTCTTAGTATTTTTCATTAAGATTTCTAATTATAGGAGGTCATGAGAAAAAAAATTAAAATATAATTTATGTGTCAGTGATTCACAGTTAAGGAAAGAGTCTAGAGCAAGACCAAGGTGATTCCCTTTCCTTCCTTCGTCCCTTCCTTCCTTTCTTCCGAAAACAGTGAATTGTAACTCATACTTTTTATTTAAATAAATTTTATGTTAATACCTTCTTTTCAAACTTCGCAAACAATTGCTGAGAATATGTAATGAACAAAGGAGCAGAATAAAGATGAGGAGCTCAAAGCAGTCAACATGAAGCACCTTTGGAGTTAATATCTATGATTAAGAGGTCATTAGTCTTCCTGATGGAGGAGGTGGCATTACAATGGGATTTCTGTGTTTCATGATACCTTCCCTACTTCCCATCATAACCCCCACACATACATGCACAGTTCTTTCTGCTTTTGACCATAGCAGTTTTCTTAACATGTGCTTTTGGCTAAAGGCTTTAAACCAAGCTCACATCACTTGAAAAATCAAATAAACAATGAAATAAAGTCATAGTATTTTATAATGCTGCTATTACCTTCATGAAGCTGAGAAACCTCTTAAACTTTCCTCCTTCCTACTCTCTGGTTGAAAGGCCCCTCTAGAGAAAGACTAGCTTCTCTTACATAAAAAGCTAAAGTTTTTGCTCTTTCCTTTTAAATTCTTTGGGGGCATCATACAAAGGGATCTATTTAAATATAGTTTGATTGTCTCACTTGATAACTACTTGATCATTTGAATCTTTATAGGATAAATAGAGCATAAACTTATAAACAAGTAGACTTAGGTCCAAGTCCCTCACTGTTTATTAGCTGTGGCTTATGAGCAAGCTAGTTCAATTCTCTTTGCTACAGTTTCTGCATTTGCATGTTGGGAATAATGACATTACCTAAAAGGGTTTTTTCCAAGGATTAATCTAGGAAATACATTTCAAGCTCTTAGTATACTGAGTAATACAGAGCAAACACTCAAAAATGGTAGCTGTATCATGAAATTGCTTAGGTTGTTAATCAGAGTGATATATCTATATCTATCTATCTATCTATCTATGTATATATATATATGTGTGTATATATATATATATATATATAGAGAGAGAGAGAGAGTTATTACAGGTAATAAGAATGGCTTATCTGGTTTTCAAATAATCAGAATAGGAAGAAATGTCAATAGTAAAAGTGCATTGAATATAGCTCAAAGTTTGAAGATTTGCAATGCCTTAGGTCTTTATTGCTATTGATTATCACCATAATCACAGAAAGCTAGTAGTACAGAATGTTCCTTACATGGACTTCAGTATCTGAGAAAGCCGTGGTTTCACCGCGGATATCATCTAGCCTAAGGATTTTTTCAGATTGGATTTTTTGGTTTGATTTGGTTTGCTTTCTTATGTAGAACTCTACTATATATAAAAGTTATATAAAGAGAGCTCATCTGGTTAGGGATGGGAAAAGCTCAGATTCTTGTCTGTTCAACTCTCCCACCAGCATCATGTTTGCTCTGAAGACCCCTCGATTCTTGGAGAACCCAGTTTTTAATATACTGACCTATTTCAGTTTCTAAATTTTTAGGATGGAGAAACTGATATAAGGAATAATGAAGTGGTATGCCCAAGGTCACACACTGAAAGAGGGATAAGTCTGAGTATGCTAATTCTCATCTATAGGATTGTGCTGACTCTTCTGTAGATTACATTTAAAGTTGAAGACAGCAAATATGACTTTGGGAAATGTCGCCTTCTCTCCCATTTTTGCCAATTTGTTTTGGTGGTTGCACATGTATTACAGCAGCATTGTGGTCCTCAACCAGCAGTATTAGCATCACTTTTTAGAACCACAAATGTTTAAGCCTACACCAGACCTACTGAATGAAAAACTAATGGTAGAGCCTAGCAATTTTTGCTTTAATAACATTTCAGGTGTTTCTGATATTTGCCAATGTTTGAAATCTGCTGCATTAAAAAAATTCCTTGGAAATTAACTCCACATGTAAAATAATTGTAATTACTTGACTTGCCTACCAATGGGGGAAAAAAACACTATAAAGATACATAAAATTCTGTAAAGAAAAGAATTGATAGAAAGGAATAAAAATAAAATTTGCTGATCATCTACCTTATACTAAGAACTCTTTAATTTCTATTAGTTATCTCATTTAAACTGATAGCAATGCTCTGAAGTATGTATTATTATCCCATCTTTACTGATGGGAAAATTCAACTCAGAGAAACTGAATAACTTGTACAAAATCATTGTTGGGAGTTTCATCTCTAGGGTTTAAACCCAGATATCATTGACTCCAAAGCCTTAATGCATTAAAGCCCACTGGGTTTCACACTTACCTGGGGTGGAATATCTACAACTCTAGGGGAAAATGCTTGCATTTTATTTTTATTGTCATTATGGAGTGCTTTGACTTGGATTATACTTGGCATGTAACATATACCTTTCTTGATGCTACATGGAAATAATGATTTGTCACTTTGACATGAGTATGCCTTTTCTATTCTTTTTTGTTCTACTTACACTTATTTGAATATCAATCTCAAATTTCTATAGACTGGCCTAACTGTAACAGGCCAATATACATTCATATACTTTTCTTCATTTCATATAAAAATAAATATAGCTCCAGTGTGTTCTGTTTGGGGGCATCTAGAAAGTTTCTGAAAAATTAATCATCACCTTTGATACAATGTAGATAAAACTGTGTAAGTATTATGTAAATGTAATTATATACAGAAATAATTACAGGGACATGCACTGCAAACTTTGGAGCTGTGATTTAAGGACTTATAGGAGGAGAGGGTAATTATATACTATGTTTCCTAAAGCTTCAGCATCTAGAAAGAAGTTCATCAATTTTTATGTTTGAAAAAGACATTAAATTTCTTATTTCTTATTGTGTTCTACAGAGGGTGAGGTGAATGGGTGGTCTGATTAAAGAAATGCAGGATGAGGAGACATTGTGAACATAGACAATATTTCCATTGTTACCATCACATTTCAAATGTAGGCCTTGCTGATCTCTACTAGAGGTTGGTTTTCAATGGCCAGAGAGGGCAGATTCCCTTTTCCACTCCACATTCTAAGATATTGCTTGTAAGAATGTTGGCCACATGGCTTGGTACCTGATAAAGTTCTGGAAGATTGAACTTGACTGGACAGGTTATACTAATGGCTGCCTGAAAAAAAAAAAAAAATATATATATATATATATACACATATATACACACACACGCACACACATATATAAAGGGAGATAAATGCACAGAATTTAGCAGAGAAGTAGATACAATATCAGGATTTGAAGACCTATATCAAAGGTCAGGCTGGTCTGAGCACAGTGGTATTAACGACTAATTGATCACAACAAGTTACAGATTCCTTTGTTCCTTTCCACTTCCACTGCTTGACCTGACTAGCCTTAAAAAAAAGAAAAAAAAAAAAGATTCAAGGGTCAGATGACACCTTCTTCCTTCTAGGGTAAATGTAGCAATCAATCACCATCCTAAGTCCTGTATCCTATTCAAGACCAAGTTTTGGTTCATTTTTCTAAGCAAATGTCTCTCTACTTTCTCTTCTTTGCTTCAGCTCCACTGCTATTACCATACTCCACTCCACCATCATCGCCGTTGCCTAAATGACTGCAATTGCCTCCTAACTGGTCAAATCACTGTCATTTATGTTTCTCACAATCTATTTCCCAGACTTCAGCCAAAGTGATTAACTGTCCAATCATTTCCTATAGCTTTTAGAGAAAATATGAAAATCCGTCACATGGTCTATAAGATTCTGCCTGCTGTTACTCCTGCTT
The DNA here is from genome assembly GCF_041146395.1 of Eulemur rufifrons. NCBI lineage: Eukaryota > Metazoa > Chordata > Mammalia > Primates > Lemuridae > Eulemur > Eulemur rufifrons. The sequence continues at coordinate 47,334,051 of NC_090988.1, forward strand.
ACTTCTGTAGCCTCATCTGATCCTATTCTCACTCCTGCTCACTCTGCAACTCCATTGTCCATTTCACTTGCTGTAGGTGACATGCTTGCTCTGGTCTGTTTTGCCTAGAAAGCTTTCTCCATTGCACTTTCCTCTTTTGGTCTTACAGATCTCAATTCAAACACTGCTTCATCAGGAAATACTTTATTGACAACTCCCTCTTGAAGTATACACACACACACACACACACACACACTCTCAAAGACACACAGACATACCAATTAGATCTAGTTCCTGTTATATTTCCTCATAGCTCTCTCTTTTGTCCTTCACAGCACTAAAGAGTTTGCAATTATATATTTTTGTGCTAGTTTGAATAAATGCCTGGCTCCTGCACTAAACTTAATTTACATGAAAGCAGGGCCCGCATCTTTTTTTTTTTTATTGTACACATAGTCTAGGGCTTAAGACAGTGGGCTGGTATAAAGCATTTGCTAAGCAAAGTTTTCTTAGATATGACATCAAAAATATTAAGTACCAAAAGAAACAAAATAGACGAATGGAACTTCACAAAATTAAAAACTTGTGCTATAAATGATATCACCAATAAAGTTCAAATAAAACCCACTGAATAAGAGAAAATATTTGTAAATCATATATATGATAAGGACTTGAATTCAGAATGTATAAATGACTATTACAATTCAACAATAAAAAAGATAAATAATCTTATTATAAATAAATAATTGCCAATTTTAAAAAATGGCCAAAGAATCTGATATTTCTCTAAGAGTACACAAATGTTCAATAAACATGTGAAAAAAGCACATATCATCATCCATTAGGGAAATACAAATCAAAAAAACAATGCAATTTTACTTCACATCGACTATAATGGCTATAATAAAAAAGTGTTGGCACGTATATGTACAAAATGGAATCATCACATATTGCTGATAGGGATGGAGAATGATGCAGCCACTTTGGAAAATACTTTGGCAATTTCTCAAAATGATAAATGCAGAATTATGATATGACTCAGCAATTTTATTCATAAGTAAATACCCAAAGGAATTGAAAACATCTTTACACCAAAACCTGTACACAAATGTTCAAGCCAGCAGTACTCACAAGAGACAAAAAGTGATAACAACCCAAATTTCCATCAACTGATAAATGGAAAAACAAAATGTAATATATTCATATAGTGGAATATCATCCAACAATAAAAAAGGAAAAAGTATTGATGCATACTACAGTATGGAGGAATCTTAAAAACATTATGCTAAGTGGAAGGAGCCAGTCACAAAAGACAATAAAAAACCAATAATGGTCATGATTTCATTTATTTAAAATGTCCAGAATAGGTGAATCTACAGAGACAGACAATAGATTAGTATTTGCCTAAGCGTAGATAAAAGGATAAATGGGGGAGACGGGGGAATTAGGAATGACTGATAATGGGCACAGGGTTTCTTTTCTTGATGATTAAAAAAATTAGATTGTGGTGGTGATTGAACAGCTCTCTGAATGTATTAAATATCTGAATGATATACTTTAAATGGGTAAATTGTATCATATAAGAATTATATTTTAATAAATCCATTAAAAAAACTTCAGTCATAATATGGAAAGACAACTTTCTTGTATTTAATGTATGAGTACAGTATTTGTACTTAAAGATCAAAAATCGTCAACACATCCATCCACAAAAGTAATGCAGAACACCGGAAATGGTAAATACATGGGCAAATATTAAAATAGAGTCTTTTATTTAAATATATTTAAAAAGGATTGTTTAAAGAAAAAGTATTAACAATACTAAGTATTATAGGCTTTATAACATATGCAGAAGTAAGAGGTATGATGATAATAGCAAAAGTCCAAGAGAGGAGAAATGGAAGTTTATTATTTCAAGGTTCTTATACTATACTGGAAGTATTATCATAGCGCTTGAAGATAGACTGTAATAAGTTAAAGATGTATATTATAAAGCTTAAGCAACTACTAGAATAGTAAAACAAAGATGTATAGCTGAAAAAGGAGATAAAAAGCAATTGTAAAATAGTTAATTCAAAGGAAAGTAGAATAAGAAGAAAAATGCTACAAAGTGTATATGGTACAATTGTGTAAAAAGAAGGCATGAAGGTAGATTTAAAGCTTACTGTATGAATAATAACATTAAATAAAATAGTCTAAACACTCCAATTAAAAGTCAGAGTTTATGAGACTGAAAAAGTATATACACTAACTACAAGTAACACATGTTAAGTATAAAGTTACAAAGGGCAATAGGTTAAAAGTAAAAATTGGGGGAAAAATTTATGCTAATGCTAAGCTAAAGAAACCTGAAGTGCTTATGACAATATCAAAATGAATTTCAGACAAAGAATATTGCCAGGGATAAAGAGGGTCATTATCATTTCATAATTATAAAAGGGGTCAACTCATGAAGTGCAAGGAACAATCTTAAACTATTATGTACCTAACAACAGAGCTTCAAAATATATGAAGCAAAAACTATCAGAGAAGCTCTTATAGCACAGGTACAAAAAAAAAACATCAGCAGCAAATAGAAATCAGTAAGTCTGCAATCATAACTTGAGATTTCAATACCTTTCTTATAACAAATAGAACAAGTAAACATGAAGTCAGTAAGATTATAGATAACTTGAACCACACTAAAAACTATCTTGACCTAATTGACATTTATAGACTATTCCATGTAACCAGACCAGCATATACATTCTTTTCAAGTACATATGGAACATTTAGCAAGAGAGACCATACTCTGGGCCACAAGATATGTCAATATTTTTAGAACAATGTAAGTCACAGAGGTATCTTCTATGACCACAATGGAATTAGATTATAAATCAATAACAAAAGATATCTGGAATAAATCCCCAAATATTTGGAAACTAAATAATGGCCTTCTAAATAATCTACTGACCAAAGAAGAATTCAAGAGGGAAATTAGGAAGTATTTTGAGCTGGATATTGACATTCCACATATTAAAATTTGTACAATTTTACTAAGACATACCTTAGAAGAAATTTGATAGCAAGAAGTCTATTTTAGAAAATATGGAAAGTGAAACAAATGACCTCAGCTTCCACCTTAAAATAACTGAAAGAAAGAAAAGAGTACATTCAGTGCAGGGTAAAGCAAAAGATAGGAAATAATATGATTTCATGCAATCTCTGCCAATGAAATAGAAGACAGAAAAACAGTAGAGAAAATCAATGAAACCAAAAGCTCATTATTTTTAAAAGACCAGTAAAAATGATAGGCCTTTAGATAGATTGATCTAGAATAAAAAGAGAAGAGATGCACATTACCATTATAAAGAAAGCGAGAGGTGAATGTTATGAAAAACTTAATGTCAATAAATTTGACAACTTAGATGAAATGGACAAACCGCTGGAAAGACACAAAGTACCAAAGCTCACTGTGATGGGTTAAATAGTGTCCCCCAAATTAGTCTTTGCAGATATAATTGTTAAGGATGTCAAGATGAAATCCTCCTAAATCCAACAACTGGTGTCTTCATAAGAGAAGGGAGAGGGAGATTTACATGCAGAGCGACACAGGAGAGAAGGCTCTGTGAAGATGAGGCAGAGTGGAGTTACACTGCCACAAGCCAGGGAAGGCCAGGAGCCACCAGAAGTTGGACACAGCAAAGATTTTCCTTTGGAGCTTTCAGAGGGAGTTGGCCTTGTTCGCACCTTGATTTTCGACTTCTTGTCACCAGAACTGTGAGAAAACAAATTTTGTTGTTTTAATAAATTACCATCGAGTTTGTGGTAATTTGTTATGATACTCGTAGGAAACTAATAAACTCACTCAAGAAGAAGTAGATAAACTGAGTGGCCCTATAATTGTTGAAGAAATTGAATTTATAGTTAATAAGCTCCCCACAAATAAATTCCCAGGCCAAGGTTGCTTTACTTGTGAATTTCATTGAAGATTGAAAGGAGAAATAATTATCATTTCTATACAAATTCTTACAGAAAATTTAAGAAGAGCTATATTTCCCAACTAATTATTTGAGGTCAGCATTGCCTTGATACCTAAACAGCAAAAATATTACTACAGGTTAATATTCCTCATGAACATAGAAGAAAAAATTCTCAACACAATTTTAGTAAATTTAATCCAACAGTATATAAAATGGACAATGCCTACTATAAAATTGAGATTTATTATAGGAATGAAAGGTTGACTTAACATTTGAAAATCACTCAGTGTAAACTGTTATATTAACTGATTAAAAAGTAAACCATTTGATCATCTGAATAGAGGCAGAAAAAGTAGTTGAAAAAATTCAACATACTTTCCTGATAAAACTCTCTTTAAAGTTAGACTAGAAGGAAATTTCTTCACGCTTTTCAAAATTGAAATGACGAAATACTCAAAATTTTCCCCTGTCATCAACAAAAAGTTAAGGATATCTTCCCTCACTGCTTGTATTCAGTATTTTGGTAAAGATTTCTAATCAATGAAATGATAGGAAGAAAGAAAGGAGGGAGGGAAGGAGAGGGGAGGAGAGCAGAGGGGTAGAGAAGGTAAAGGGGGTGTAGCAGATGGGAGGGGTGGGGAGGCAAGGGGAGTAGAGGGGAGCAGAGGGGAGGAAGAAGAGGAAAAGGGGAGAAAAGAGAGAAAAGGAAGGAAGGGAGAAAAGAGGGGAGAGAGACAGAGAGAGAGAGAGAGAGAGACAAAGAAAATCCAGATTAGAATGGAGAAATTAAAATTGTCTTTATTTGCAGTTGACATGATTATCTATGGAAGCTACAAAATAGCTACTAAAGCTAATAAATAAGTTTAGCAAGGTGGAGGGATACAATTGGAAACTGAAATTTAATTTTAAAAATGCCATTCCAAATAGTATTAAAATGTGAAATACTTAGGGATAAGTCTGACAGAGGGTGTGTAAGACTTATGTACTGAAAATAAAAAAAAAAAATTGCTGAAAGAATATTTTAAAGAAAATTTAATAAGTGGAGCCATAACTCGTGTTCATGAATTGTAAGACTCAATATTAAGATCTTAATCCTCCCCAAATTAATTTATAGATTCAATGCAATCTCAGTAAAAATTCAATCAGATTTTTTTTTTTTTTTTGGCAAAAATTGACAAACTGATTATACAATTCATACAGTGACAAAAATTTCCTTGAATAACCAAAACAACTTTGACAAATAAATTTAAACTACAAAGAATTACACTACCTAGCTTCAAGTCTTGTTATTAATATAATGCTACAGAAACAAAACAATGTGGCTGTGGCATAAAGATAGGCATATAGATCAATGGGACAGAATAGAGATCCACAGAAATAAATCCACACATTTGTGAACAAATGATTTTTGACACAAGCAATTTAGTGAGGAAAAGAGTCTTTTCAACAAATGGTTTTGAAACAATGGGATATTCATATATAACAAATGTGAGTGTAGATCCATACCTCTAACTGTTTACAACAATTAACACAAAATGGATCATATATGTAAATGTAAAATATAAAACTATAAAACTTCTAGAAAAAAACATAGGAAAAAAAATCTTTGTGCCCTATGTTAGACAATGATTTCTTAGATACAACAAGGAAAGTACAATCTATAAAAGAAAATATTGATAAATTGGACTTCATCACAAATAAATATTTTTGCTCATTGAAAGACACTGCTAAGAGATTATTTTAAAAAGCCACAGACTTGAAAAATGTATTTGCATATCAAATATCTGATAACATACTTTATTTCAGAATACATGAAAACCTCTTCAAATGTGATGTTAAGAAAAAAATAATAAGCAGGCAAAAGTTTTTTTTTTTAATAGAAACTTTGCTAAAAAATACATATGGGTGGCAAATAAGCAATTCTTATAATCATTAGAGAAGTGTAAATTAAAACCACATTAGATGCCTGTAAACCCATTAGAATGTCTAAAATTAAAAAGAATGGCCATACTATGTGGTGGCAAGGGTGTGGAGCAACTGGAATTCTCATACACTGCTGGTAGGCATATGAAATGTTACAAAACCTTGGCAATATTTTTAAAAGTTAAACATACCTCCCATGTGACCCAGTCATTATGTCTTAAGTACTTACCCAAGAGAAATAATGTATACATCTATACAAGAATTTATAGATGAATGCTCATAGCAGCATTGTTTGTAATGTCTCTAAATTGAAAACAACTCAAATGTCTATTAATAGGTAAATAGATACATAAACTGTGGGATGGCCATAAAATAGAATCTGATAATAAAAAGCAAGAAAAGGGAATGATACATGCAACAATATAGAAGAATGTCATAATAATCATGCCGAGATAAAGAAGCCAGATTTACAAAAAAAGAGGAACTGTATGATTTCCACTTATATAAAACTGTTACTGAAACCACAAGGGGGTTTCAGCGTAGATCCAGTTCCTCACCACACAAAGATTCAATTATTGAGACAAAGAGGATTGCCAAGGAAAAAAGGAATCTTAATGCAAAAGACATCTGTCAAGAGAATGGGGGAAGTAGTCTCAAATCCATCTCTCTGACTAACAAAGATCTTAGGCTTTTTAAGGAGAGACCAAGTACATTGGGACAGGTCACATGCATTGGGGCAGGTCATGAAGGACGGTGATTCTTGGCATTAGGAATCTTGCTCAGGGGTTTTCAGAATCTCAATTCCTTTGTCTTGTAAAAATGTTGCCACTTCTGAGAAACAACTCCAAAAGTTCAAGTTGTTATTTAAGGGAAGAGATTATAAAAAAAAAAAAATAGGGTCATTGAAATTTCTTCACAGAGCCTTTTGCAAAATTCTAGAAAATACAAACTAATCTGTAGTGACAGAAAATAATTTAGTAGCTACTTGAGGACTTGGGTTGGGGATGGGCAGGAGAAAGGGATTAAAGGGGCTAGAGAGATTTTGAGGGGTGATGAATATAGTCATTATCTTTACTGTTGATAGTTTCCTGGTGTGTGTGTGTGTGCATGTGTGTGTCTGTGCATGTGCGCATATGAAGGATTATCAAGTTATATGAAAAAAGCACAGAGGTTTAAAAGAGCTGAAAAATAAGATTGAAATTGGCAATGGTAGGAACCAGAGCAAGAGTGTTGCACAAGGCTTTTTTCCTCTAACCTGCTCAAAGCCTTGGACTGTATTGTTCAGGCATTGTAGCCCTAGAAGGCTATTACAATAATTCCCCTTTATCCACAAGGGATATATGCACATATCCCAAGACCCCCAGTGGATTCCAGAAACCATGGATAGTACCAAAAAGCCAACCAAACAAACAGAAAAAAACTGTTTTTTTTCCCTAAACCTACATACCTATGATAAAGTTTAATTTATAAATTAGACACAGTAAGAGATTAATAATAATTAATAATAAAGTAATACAACTATAACAATATAACAGCCTCAAAATATGATTTTTTTTCCTTTCCTTATTAAGTCAGAGCTTGCACTGTTTCACTTAAAGGAAGCACTTTCTGGCTTTTCTTTGGCATATTTGAATTGCCAGCATCATTACTCTTGTGCTTTGAAACCATTATGAAATAAAATCAAGGGTTACTTGAACACAAGTAGATCTGATCATGGAGAGAGCTACTAAGTGACTAATGGGTAGGTAGCATGTACAGTGTGAGTACACTGAGCAAAGGGATGACTCACATCCAAGTAGAAGGCTGAGAGATCTCATCATCCTACTCAGGTGCACAATTTAAAACTTATGAATTGTTTATTTTTGGAATTTTCCATGTAATATTTTCACACCATGGTTGACTTTGGGTAACTGAAACCTTGGAACGTGGAACCGCAGATAAGGGGGGCTACTATAGTGTGGCAGCAACACGATTTGCATTTTAGCAACGTGACTGGCAGCAATGAAGGCGAAAGACTGGGAACTCACACAGGCACATATTTTAACGTGGTAAGGGAATTGTAACAAATGTTCCAAATTATTTCTGCAGGATTTCCAGTGAAACCAATTAGCCTACATTTGAAAAAGTGCTGGTGGGGTTAGGGACTTATTCTATAGCCATTAGAACAAATTGGTCCTCACTGGCATTCCAGCTTGCAAGTGTCAGAGCAGTGACTCAATCAAAGCCTGTCTGATTTCAAAGCCCATTTCTCTTTCAGATACACATGTCTTCCTCCACCTGGGTGCAAATCTCACTCCAGAGTCTAGGGATAAGAAGGATTTGTAATCAAGTGACAGATTTCAGGGTTTTCCCCAAATCAGAAAGTGGGCCAGATGTTATATAATGCCTGGGCCTGCTATGACGGTTCTTAATGGAAGCTAAACAGACTGTAATTTCACATGGCTGAAGCATGCTGAACCACTCATGGGTTACATCTATCCTCTTTATTTGAAATATGAGTCGAATTCCCAGATCATCCTCAAAGCTGTACAGATTGAAAGTGAGAATGGCGATTCCTTGTCTTGCTTAAGGGCAATGAATTTGACAGGCCACAATGAGACATCTGGGCACAGTGCTCCATGTTGGTTCAAGAACAGCATCTCTAGTCCAATCCTAATTAGGTCGTTTCTTAGGGAAGCACTAAGCATAGAGAGAGTAGAAAGTAAGAATGCCAAACTTTAATTTGGCAAAGGAGAGGTTAAACTCTAAAATTAGCAGTCTGTCTGCAAACATGAAAAGCAGTTACCCTACTCCAGCCAGTCTGGAAGCCTTTAAAGGAATTTGACATTTTGACAATCTGAAGTGTCAGTCACTCATTTTTGTGGCAAATGCATAGAAACGTACATTAAATGTGCCTTTTTGGTTTTTCAAAACTGTTGAACAAAAACCCTCTTTGGACCTTGGCTAATAGTACTAATCAAAACTTTAATAACAGACTTGTCATTTACCCTTTTTATTATAAGTTGAATGGGCCTGGAGGCTGCTTATGTAGTTTTCACACAAAAGAATGAGCAATGAGTGTTTCAGTTCTGTTACTAAATCATTTTTGCCAGCAAGGAAGAAAAGGGAATAAACCTGGGCCTAAAGATTAAGAAATTTCTCTTTAATTTGGCTAAATCCCACTTAGTCCTACAGAGAGTTCTCATCCAGTAGTCCCTTAGTTGTTTATTGAGCCTACTTGTGCATCATCATGCATTAAGCAAAACAGCAGGGATACCATATGGAGAAGTAGAACCTGCCCTGTTGTTCATGGGGCTCACAGTGGAAATCAATGGAGCAGACAGATTAAATATATGCTTTGGCCTCAGACAATACTAGATGCAAATACTGACTTCTCCTATACTGGCTCTTTGACAAACTTCTTTACATTCCTAAGCCTTTTTCCTTTATTTGTAATGAAGCAAGATAATAGCAATCATGATATGTTAACAGTAATATATAATAACAGCAATATACACTTCAAAGGATTCCAGTGAGGATTTCATGACATCGTGCATCCAAAACACGTTTAACCCAGCATCCTGCACTGTGTGCATTATCGTTTTGTACATCACAATTTATCATTATGGTATAGCTGGATGTATCATTGTGGAGCAGTGGGATTAACTGTAGTTCAGATACTTAGTGTGTGCTATTTCATTTAGCCTTCTCAACAATCCTCTATTATTCTCATTTTATTAATGAGGTAACTAGGGCACAGAGCACCTAAGAAACTTTCTTAAGTCATTTAGTTAATAATTGGCAGAGACTAAATTTGTATCAAATTCCCTTTGATTCCCAAACCTATGTGCTTTCCATTCTGCAATGTTGTTTTCTAAATTAAAATTAAAAAAAAATCACAAGAAATTTTTGTTAGCAGAAATCCTTTGGTACAGTTCTATTACTAACCAAATCTGCATATTTATGTCAGTATCCATATATAAAATCAAATTTCAAAAATATATATTTTCTTATTCAATAATATGATTTCCCAGAGATGTTTTCATGGAATATTCCTTCATTTCTAATGAGACTTTATATAGATGAATTTTGGATGAACTTTCCAGCTATGTTTATGGAAATTACACGTTGAGACAAAATTGAAGTGTTCTGAAAACAAATATTATTTCTTCTTAAAATTACATGTAAAGCCTTCTCTACTAACCACAGATATTTAGAAGCCCCTTAAAAGGCTGTGAATCAGTATAGTCTGAGAAGATAGGATCTATTGCAGTCTATATTGTGCAGTGGTTGAGTGAGGTCAGATAAGTGAAGTTAATCAAAGTCAGAGAGATTAACACTCACCTCTAGCTCAGTCAGTCTTTAGCTGTGTGGCCAAACACAAGCTAATCTTTCAGGTTCAGTTTCCTCAACTGTTAAGTAGAAATAATAGTAGTAACACCTGTGCATGGGGCCTTTTTAAGGATTAAATGAGATTATGGTGCAAATTAATTACCCAGTGCCTGGAAAGTACCTATTCTGAATAAACTGTGGGTTTGGTTGTTGGTGCTGCATGCTTGTGTAAGTCTCGCTATCCACCTTTTCTTTTCAAGTTTAAGGGAAACATTCTAGCAAAGAGCCAACCCACAAGGATAGATAAATCTATGAGATGATTTTTTGATAGAAAATTTCCCTGGAAAACTCTTCATTTTCAATTCTCTTTCAATTCTCATTGCTTCAGAGAAAGTTCTCAATTAGGCATTAATGCATGGAAACCCTGGCAATCTTCATTTGAGCAAAGAGGGGTTCAGCGTGACTACAGCTGCTGTAGGACTGAGAGATGAGGGTTGAAAGGTGTACATCATGAGGATATCAAGTCAACAGCTTGACCTGAAATATTGAACTCATCAAATTGCACCATCTGTACATTTATAGAAGAGGACAGAACTCTTTCATCAAAAAATAATATAACTCAGCACCCAGATCTTGATTTCTAACACCAACAAAAGGTACCAAAGCTCCTTGAAGAAATAGCCGATTTTGGAGATAGGGCACAGAATTTACAAAATAAACCTGGATTATCTTGTAGCACCAGAAACTAAGGAATTACTCAGAAAACAAAATGATGTGGATACATCCAAAACACAAAAGCCAACTGAAAGAGCTCCCAATAGCCAAAACTAGAACAATTGAGCAACAAAATGAATAATGTAGAATACCCTAAAGTATATTAGAAAGTCACACTAATAAAAATAAATGATGGAATAAAAGAAATAAATGAGGGAGAAGGGATGATTCTCTTGTACAGAAGAATTTAAAATACTAATAATTTATATAAATACTTGCTCCCCTACCCCTTAATTATGGGCTGTGCTTAATGGCATGCTTATGAGGAATACAGCAAGGAAAGAGGAAAATAACTTTACAGTGGAGAATCCTGCAGATACTATCTTAGTTGATTAAGGTTAACATCATCATCGATGATGAGTCATGTTTACAGCATATGCCCTTGATATGTGTTGAGAATGGTACTTCACTTGTGGAGGTCTTTCTTCCCCAAACCCATAACTCTGACCTAACCATAAGAAAAAACATCAGACAAACCTAAATCAAGGAACATTCTATAAAATACTAGACGAATAGCCTTCAAAACTGTCAAGGTCATCAAGGAGAAACTGAGCAACTGTTACAGTCCAGAGGAGCCCAGGTAGACATGACAACTAAATGGAAGGTAGTGTCTTGAATGGGATCCTGGAACAGGAAAAGAGCATGAAGAAAAATTAATAAAATCTGAATATAGTATGAAGTTTAATTTAATAATAATGTATTAATATCGGCCTGTTAATTGTGACAAATGTGCCACATTAATATATGTTATTAGCAATAGGGAAAACCGAGTGCTGGGTATATTCTGTACCATCTTTGCAACTTTTGTGTAAACATAAAATTATCTAATATAAAGAAGATGCTATGCAAGGTATTCCTGAAATGACCTACATAGCTTTAGACTCAATTGTTAATACTTTCTTTTCACATTTTTCTCACTGTTTAATATGGTAGCAACTAGCCACGTGGGGCTATTGAGCCTTGAAATGTGGCTAGTTCAAAATGAGATGTGCCTTAAGTGTAAATTACATACTTGATATAGAAGACTTAGTCCATGTGAAAAAAATGTAAAATATCCTCATTAATAATGTTCATACTGAAATGATAATATTTTGGATGTATTAGGCTAAATAAAATATATTATTAAAACTTCCTGTAATCCCAGCACTTTGGGAGACCAAGGAAGGAGGATTGTTTGAGGCCAAAAATTCGAGACCAGCAGGGGCAATGTAGTGGAACCCCATCTCCAAAAAATAAAATAAACAAATTAGCCCACTGTGGTGGCATGTACTTGTAGTCCTAGCTACTAGGGTGGCTGTGGCAGGAGGATTGCTTGAGCCCAGGAGTTCAAGGTTACAGAGAGCTATGATTACACCACCGCCCTCTAGCCTGAGCAACAGAGACTGTGTCTGTAAAAAAAAGAAAAAAGAAAAATAATTAATTTTTACTTTTTTAAGTGTAGCTACTAAAACATTTAAACTTTTAAGTGTGGCTTGAATTATATTTCAACTGGACAGAACTGCTGTAAGCTATTAACAAGAGCATGTTTGAGTATTTTAAAGGGACCAGATTTGTGTCTTGTGTGTTTACTTAAATGCTGGTGCACATGTGGAATTTCCATATATATATATATATATATATATACATATATCAGAATAAAACCAAAACACTTGAGGAAGAAATCCATGTGAAAATTTCAGCTTTTGAAGCATATTTTACATATATTATTCATTTGCCTGGGATAGCACCTTAGACCAGAGTAGGCCCTATGAACACTTTGATGCATAGTCTAGAAGTCTAACTTCTCACCTCAGATGTTACTTTGCTTTCAGAGATCATCTGATGTGTTGCTAAGGTTATTCTGTGCATTATTTTCCCACAAGTATTGTCTGAGATACCCCATGGTCAATATATAGCAAAGGCAGACAAGATAGGTAGATGTTTTTCTCCCCATTTATCTAAAACTATAGGTCTTTCCATGAACAAGGTGAGATTATAACCCAACCTTACACATTCCCATTGCCTGAAGTGGATGGTGGTTTATGTGAGTATAGGAGTATAAAGATGATTCAAGCTGCCTTCTAGGTGATTCTTAGTGATAACCAAAAAAAAAAAAAAAAAAAAGGATAAAGTACCATTCCCTTTCTTTTCTACCTGAACAAGTCCTCATTCTTCAAGGCTAGCTCTAGGCAACTCTTATTTTCAAGATGTTCTTATCGCAATGCTCAGTGTCTCTGTGCTCTGAGAACACTGAATGGAAAACATTGTCTTTTACAATATCACAACATGTTCTTGTCAGGTTTGTAGAGATCCATCTTACTCAGTCAATATTGACATCCTCACAATTGAGCCATGGGAAAGGATTTTCAAGACTGATATTAAGTGCCAATCCTTGCTTTGGAGAAACATAAATCCAATGAGGAGTTGGATAAATATAGGCAAAACTATCAGAATAACATAAAATAATAGTGTGTTAATAAATGAATGAATGAGTCACAATGCCAATGCCTTACATATGGACTGGTCAAGTTTCTGAATATGCTACTTAACTCCAATTACTTTTTAAAATTTAATTTTTAATTATGGATATGCACTTATTTATGGGGTACATGTAATATTTTGATATACGCATACAATGTATAATGATCAATCAGGGTAATTGGGATATCTATCACCTCAAACATGTCATTTTCCCCCCTTTGTGTTAGGAACATTCCAATTCCACTTTTTTAGTTATTTTGAAATATACAATAAATTATTATTAACTAGAGTTGCCCTATTTTGCTACCGAACACTAGATCTTATTCTTTCTAACTGTATTTTGTCACCCAATTACATTTATACAGGTTTGATTTGCAATCTCCCACCTCTTTCCAAATATAATGGTTCTATCATCTCCCTTAGTATCTGCCCTACTCTCTTCCTAAATTACTGAGAGATGCTATTTTGCCCTGGTAATGCTGATAATTCTCTTACACATGTTAATGGTTAAAACTAATTTTGGAAGAAATGGGAAAATAAGAGAGGCCTTGGGAAACCTAAAGGAAGATAGATTAACTTGGGACTCCAGTAGACCAAAGGGGAACAAACGCCTGAAATGGAAGCATTGAAGTTACATAGGGTAACTATGCTGTTTGAACTTTGCTGCATTCCTATTATTTGGTGAGGGGAGGGGAAAAAGGGATTAATAGAGCTAGCAGAACCCATAAAAATGTAATAAATTCAAAATATATTATAATTAAGAACATTTAGTTATCAAAAGAGTTAAAAAGGAAAATACTAATGTAAAAGAAGATATTTGAAATACATATATCTGACAAAAAACTTATATCCAAAATATATGGGTGTATTCACACCTAATGGGTGCAGTGTGCACCATCTGGGGGAAAGACACACTTGAAACTCTGATGCAGGTGGGGCAAAGGCAATATATGTAACCTAAACATTTGTACCCCCATAATATGCTGTAATAAATAAAAATAAAAATAAAAGATATAATTTGTGACATCAAAAATAAAGTGTTGGGGAAATAAATAAATATATATATATATATATATATATATATATATAACTTTCATATCATAGAAAAAATGGCAGACAACCAAATGGAAAAATGGGCAGAGGACTTGGGTATTTCACAAAAAAGGATATCCAAATGACTATTGAAACATATGAAAAAATATTCAACTTCATTAGTGAATTCAACACATTAGGAATGTGAATTAAAGCCATAATGCTATATCACTGCCTACTCACCATAATGGCTAAGATGAACAAGATAGAAAATATCAAATGTTAGCAAATGGATGAACCAGAACTTTCCTACACTGGTGATGGGAGTTCAATTTACTATAGAAATTTTGAGAACATATTTTGAGAAATTTTGAGACAATATCTACTAATCCTGAATCCATGTATAGCCTCAGAAATCTAATTTTAGATATATACTCAACAGGGGAATGCATACATGTGTTTGTCAAAATCCATGTACTAGAGTGTTTATTGCAACTCTGTTCATAACAGCCCCTAGTAGTATGTAGTAGTACTACTACTACTAAATGTCCATCACCAGTAAAATGGATGTGGTATAGTTACACAGTGGAATACTAAAAGGCAATGAGAACTGGGTGATCTACAATTACATTAGCTGAGAGATGTTTGGGATGCTAGTTACAGGTATGTGTTTGGTTGTAAAAATATATCAAACTGTCTATTTGTGACATATATGCAAATAACTTCAATAAAATTATGAGACTTACAATAAATTACAATAATTACAATAAGTTACAATAATTTCAACAAAATTACAAATACAAGACTGCAATGCAAATCCTTGTCAATTTTAGGTGCTAGGATGAGGTGGAGTGCCAAAAATATCCAGGGAGGACCTACATGGGGTTACCTAGGAATGGAGCATCTATGCAGGAGTGCCTGCGCTAATCTGCAGTGAACATTTATGGAAAGCTATTCCATACTGTACTGTACAGAGAACTTCACATGTATTATGCTATTTAATCTGCATGACAATCTCAAGAGGTAGGGATTAGTATTATCTCCAATGTACAGAAAAGACATTTGCTTGTTTTGCCCAAGGTAGTGGTAGACTCAGATTCCAACTCAGATCAGTTTGACTCTGAACCTTACCATTGAGCCACCATGCCACAGTCTAAATGTTCTATTCCCTTTATTAAATTGGATTAGTTACTCTTCAGGATAATGTTTTATAGGGCAATTATTGGCCAGCCATAACCTATGGGCCTTTGCCCAAACTAGAATCCCCTCAATCTGGAATTAAAATATGGGATTTGTAAACCAAGTTACTCTGCATACCTAGAATACAGATTTGCTCGTAACACTGATATATCAGCTGCAAGAAGTTAGGAATTAATACCTCATGGTATATGTATTTGGTGAGGGGTCACTAATGAATTCAGCAATAGACAGACTAGACTTTATGCATGGAGATTTGATTTTAGTTCCCTTTTGTCATCATCGAGTTGTGTGATCCTAGACATGATATGTGTGTTTTGTTTAGCCTCGGGTTTTGCAGCCACAAAATGGAAAGAATAATTTCTGATTCTCAAATTGCAGTTTTCTCTCCTTCCTCTTTTTATCTCTTTGCTTTCTTTCTTGCTTTATTTTGCAGAGGGGAGTAGGTGTTTTTGTGTACTTACTATGTATTATGTAAACCTGAAAAATTCTGGTGAGTTCTAAGATGGGCAACAGTTCCACGTATTTGTATTATTAACAATAATATCATGGTGAGTGGCAGGAGACAGTGGCAGCACCAGGTATTTTGAGTCCTGAAGCTTACAAAAATTGAGGAGCCCTCCTTCAAGAAAATACACACACACACACACACACACACACACAAATTAGGTAAGAAGGGCATATTTATTTAGAATAAGAAAGTAAATTAAAACAAAATATCTGGAGATTTTAGGTCTTTTTCTTCTTGAGTCATAAGTGCTGATATAGAAATGGTTATATGGAAATGCTTTCTTTTCAAAACTTAGCTTCTATCTGCCTAGAACAGTGTCTAACTTCCACCCATTCCCAGCACTCACAGTGGCCCATGTAAGTAAAAAGACCTGAAACTTAAGCAACATAAACATCATAAATCTGCTTCTGGAAGTAGGTGAAGCTAGCTCCTATGGTGGATAGGTAGAATTCTAAGCCCCAGGATTCCCACCTGCCTAGTTAACGTACCCTGTATAATCCTGTCCCCTTGAATGTGTTGGGACTCTTACATTCATATAACGGTTAGCACTCCCTGATTAGGTTACATTATGTGGCAAAGGTGAAGGGTTTTTTTCAAACGTAACTAAGACAGTTGATTTTGAGTTAATCTAAAGCAGATTATCCTGGGTGGATCTGACCTAATCAAATAAGTCCTTGACAGAGTAATGGGAAAGGTTCTCATTTCCATTACCTGAGAAGAAGCTGCCAAGTCCTGAGAGGGTCATATGGCAAGGAGCTGTGAATGGCTTTTAGGAATGAAGAGTTAATGGCCGGGCAAGGAAATAGGGACCTCAGTCCTACAATGGCAAGAAATTGAATTCTTCCAACAACTATGTGAGCTTGGAATGGGGCCCCACGCTCCAGAGAGGATACCTCTGAGCTGACATCCTGATTGCAGCTTTGTGAGACCTGAGCAGAGGACCAAAAAGAGCTGTGCCAGGACTCTGAAACCACAGAATCTGTAAGATAATATGTGTCTGTTGTTCTAACTTCTTAGGTTTATGGTAATGTGTTGTACAGCAACAGAAAACCAAATCTACCAGGAAAACAGAAAAAGAGAAGGGTTTAATATGCTACTCTTTGAAATTCGTAGTGGTGCAATGATTGTTGCCTCCATCCATAGGACAACCACAAGAAAAAATGGTTTGAATTATCAGATGTGGCACTTTTAAATTTTTCTGTGGAATATAATGTAAGAACAACTGTTCTAACTTCAAAACCTGGTGCTAATTTACGAGGTGACCCTGGGCTCATCCCTTCCTTTTATGGGACTCAACATTTCTGCCTTCATGATGAGGAAATGGGACAAGGTGATCTTTCCCACTCCAACAGTTCTGTGGGTCCAGTGCTATAAGACGACAAACTCCATGAAAGCCAACACCTCCTCTAGACTTTTTGAAAGATTTCATAAATCTACACAGCCAGTTCTCTTCCCATTTCCAAGTGGATTAAATTCTGTCTTGATATTTTCTTTCCATATAATATAATTATAGAATAGGAGGTGTTTCATTCTCAGAAATGGTCTATCACTTAGATTAACCACACCTAAAACAGGAAACTTCTTGACCTGAGAGTTATTATTTAGAACTTGCTGATTCAATAGAAAGACATCAGATTATATCCACTGTTAATTTTAAATTAACTTAAAGTATTTAATTAACACCTCTTCAAACAGAAAAGAAAGGACACTTTCTACTAAAGGCAATGAAGATCACTTAAGAGATTTTTGTAAATCAAATTTAAACCCTGTATCCATTCAGACCCTTTCACAATTAAGAATATTCAGAGTAGAGATGTATCTAAAGCAATTAGCAGCTCTGGGGAATGAGTGGGGGAGGGGTACTAGGCAAGATTTGATTAAATGTTGAAACAAAGTGAAGCTGAGGTTTTACATAATTGTGGAAGAAGCCAGTCCCTTGGGTACATGTTAAAACAAGAAATAATAATATAAAACCTGTGAGCTCACTAAAGACCATTAAATCAGATGGAATACATGAGAAGCCTGATCAAACATAAGGTTCTGAAATCTTTGCAATGGGGGAAAACAGAGGGGCTGGATCACTGGACCCAGCAGTTGTATCATTATTAGTTTGCTAGATGTTGCAGGGTGGGTAATCCAAAAACTTCTGGACTCTTTTCCCTCATTTTCACCAAAAATGTTGTGCTATTGATATTAAGTCAGCATTTCCCAAAATGTATTCCAAGAACTGCCTTTTCCTTGAGCTGTTGATATGTGGTAAAACTCAAAGAGACCAGTTTTAAATGGCAAAATCAGCTTCAGGAAAGCCTGGGTTAAATGGATTTAATCCATTTTTTCCCTTGAAGATTTTGCTAGGATGATGGGCCACGTGGGTCCCCCAGGTGATTGCCCTGTCTGCTCATTTGACAACATGATCCCCTGTTCTTAGACAATATCTGGATCTGTGTTGAACAGAACACGTGTTGGAAAGCCCCAGATGAGGTGATTTTTAAAGACTTTGCCAGCTCAACATCCTCTGAATCTTGATCATCTTGTCTGCGCCTTAGCTCTAGGTACATCCATGAGCTGGAAGCGATGTTAATAGGCATAACACTTTGACAGTAATTTACTAAGTCTCCTTGATGAAGTCAAACATTTAATTAAATATTCATTAGTTTCAAAGCTGAGCCTTATTAACCATGGATTCATTTCAAGTGTGTATGGAAGAACCATCCTTTTTTTTAAGTTCTCTTTATAGTTGTAGATGTACACACTCATTTATACCCCAAAATTAAAATTATTGAATCAAAAAGCAAATTCCTTCCAAGCATTTTGAGTTCATCAGTCATTCCCCTGTCCTTCCCTACTTCAAGTAGTCCCAAAGTAAAGATTGCCAAGATGAGACAGAATTAAACTCCATAAAATAAAAATGCAGTGGATAGAAAGAAAGACAGCATGGCACACTGGAAGGACAGAGGGCTTTGAAATGTGATGACCTGGATTCAACGTAGCTTCTTCCTACTAACCTGTGCGATCTTGGGCAGGTTACTCAAGCACTCCAGGGTGCTTTGTCCTCATCTCCAACAACGAGTGTAACGAGGCTGTATGTTTACTGAGTATTAACTAAAATTCATGAATTAAGCATAGCTTCTTAATTTCTTGATTTCTTGCAACTGGTCTAAGGTTTCTTAAGTGAACTGTCTCAACCTATTGGGTAGTTATGGAAGTTTAAACCTGCTAATTAATCACACCTGATTCTTGTCAGTTTTAAATAGTTTTCTTTCATTTAAAACAATCACTTTCATGTAAAAGCCTAGTCTTTTAGAGTTCTGTCCTTTTGTTTTCCTCTCTCACAAATGGCATTGAGGTCATTGAAAGGATAGTACCCTTCTTTATCATTCAAGGTTTGACTCAATTGAGAAATCAAGGAGCAATGAAATGACCAAAATACTACATTTCTTTGAATACAAAAAAAGGTATCATTATTTTAAAATACACTATTATTTTATATATTTTAGAAAACTAACACTTCTGGTCAATATTCTACAGTATGCTTTCTTACACAATTTTATTTTATACTCATTGAAAGGAATTTAGATTTAATTGCTCATATATTCTTGTCAAGCATTGGTCTTAAGAAAAATAAAAGGAAAACATAGACTACATAATTTGATAAAAGTTTCCTAAAGCTTCTTTGTATTCTGAGATTGATTTATTTGACTCAGATGGTCAATTTTTGAGTTTTTCCCACACAATATCGCCCTGTGTGCCATCAGAAGTCTTGGTGATGCAGCATTCTCAAAAAAGTCTATTGAAGCAATAATGACAGCTAAAAAAATCTGGAAGCTACGGTACTGGACTTTTACACTCCCTTTTCAATGGTGTGGAACTAGATTAATTAATTTTGACTCTTGCTTGGAGAATGTCTCTAAACACGTCTGATGTACCTCCTCACTATTTAGTTCTTAAGGCTCAAAAACAATCTTCAAGATTTTCTCTTGTTTGTTATCCCCATTAAGCAAGTTTTGACACTGACATGTTTGATATTAGCAAGGGTGTAGGCAATGATTACTGTTACGGCTACCACTTAGTAAACAGTGACCATCAGATACTATTAGTTGTAAGATGCGACCCCAATTTCAGAAATGTTAAAATGTGGAAAGGATGTGAGTTTTAGAGTCACTGAAATATGATACCACCTTTACTACTGATGAAGTGGATTTTTAAGAATGTGACTAATGTCTATGGACAAGTAACCTTTCTAATTCTGATCTGAGAAGGATTCTACCCACACAGAGACTCTGTTCTGGCCAGGCAAACACCCAGTGAATAGCTCACTGCCAATAGAAAAAGAAAGGAGCTCTGCTGCACAAACCAGTTTCTCCTTCCTAGCTTCCAGAGTAGTGAAGACACAACACGTGTAAGTGAGGGTCTGAATAGAGTCTGGGAATATTGTAGTAACAGAGCTCCATCAAACATGGAAGAATATTCACCTAACAGGGATAGGGAAGAATCATTGCCCTACAGCAATGGTGTTTGGATAGTGAGACATATTTAATTTTGGCTTTGGTGGAACCGGGGAGAAGATATCTGGGAATCCACTCTGTGCTCTCTGCATCCTTCTTGGTTTCTGGTGCAGTGGTCTGCTTATGTGGTCTGCTCCCTCGATGGGATGGCACACACTGCTGGAGTAGGAGCCTTTGCAGTCCCCCTGCTCCCACAGAAGATCTTCATAGGTCTGTTGATATCTTAGTATCTTCAGTCCAGGACAATAGAGCTTCCCTTTTTTCTGCATACATCACTCCAAGCTGTGGGATTCAGTAGAGCTGTCTGAGCTCACCTATCCAGCAACACTGCTGTTGCTACATGCTGTACCACACACAGAGCTTCTCCTGGAGGCTTAAAGCCAAGAGATTTGATGCTATAAGCAAATAGGGGAGTGTGTCTCTATACCTCTGGTATTCTCAGGTGTCCCCAGACCCCATATCTCTCTGATGCTTTTAGTACCTTCCACTCCCCTATGTTCCACACTGTGAGGGAGAAAGTGAGGACATACTACTCTTTGACCTTTTGCTATTTCTCTTTTCCTGCCTATACTTCCCCATGGTTAAAAGAGAATAGATTTCCAACTTTTCTTCCTTTAGACTGTACATTGTTTTCTCCTCTTTTGCATTCCACTCTCCTCTTTTCCTAGGTCCATCATGGCCAGGGAACATAATTTAAAAGTAGGGTAATAATATAATTTCTTGTTCAAATTAGGATAATTTTGAGCATGAAAGGGGGCACCATTAGCAATTACATTTGGAAAACATGTACAAACCAAGAACAACCAGGTCTGGTGGGTACTGTGGTATGCCACCCACATCCCCCTTCAGAGAGATGGTCCCAGGGAAGGAGAGTCAACTCATTCAACATCACACCCCTTTCTCAGAACAGCTCTCATCCCAATGACCAGCCCAGTGTGTGGTACCTGTGGAGGTTGGAGGCAGCTTCCCCATCTCCACACAGACAACTCTGTGGGGCCCCTTCAGCCTCAGAGCTTCCCTAGGATTGGCTGGCACCACCACTGCATTGAGCCTCCCCTCTTCCTTCCACCTGATGCTGCTTCCCTCCCTTACCTTCCACAAGAGTAAATCCCCAGGGTATTCCTTAATCCACATCCTTACTCTGACGTCCATCATCCATCTCAGATGCTACTACTCAGGGAGACCAACCTGAAACCTTTGGGGAACGAGGATGTATAGTCACCCTATTTATGGGGGAGAGTGATAGAAAACATAGGGATTTTACTGTACATGATTTACACCTCAAAAACTTGACTTATACACACATATACTCAAAAATAGTGTTTTCAAATTATTATGAAAATAAAATTTGAAAACTATTTCTATTACTTAATGATGTTGGAGATAACCTAACCTCACCTAAAACTGAATGAGAAATGAAAAAGTCAATATGAAGGGCCTAAGTGTAGGTCTGACATCAGTAATATAAGAAGCAGCCAATCTTGGTTTTGTTTTTTTTTTTTTCCTTGCTCTTTCCTCATACTTCCTCCAAAGTGAGAATTTTACTCTTCATAAAAAATGCTATTTACTCTTCACAAAACTGTTTCAAATATCCTGAAACTTCATTGCAGTGTGTGTGACTACAGAACAGAATCAAGACCATACCCAAAAGGTTAATATTCAAAAGACCTCATTAGTCATTGCATCACATAAAAGGCAGACTTTTTGCAAGAACCCCAAAAGAAAATCCATCTAGAATGAAAATAGAACTTACATTCCTTTTTTTTTATTATTTCACCTTTTTATGGGGGTAGAAAAGTTCAGGTTATATATATTGCCCATACCCCCCCATCCCCCCGAGTCTGAGCTTCAAGCGTGTCCATTCCCTAGACAGTGCACATCGCACTCATCACGTAGTTATACGCCCATCCCCTCCCCCGATCCCCATCCCCCGCCCCAGTCAGAACTTCAAGCGTGTCCATTCCCTGGACAGTGCGCATCACACTCATCAAGTAGGTATACACCCATCCTCTCCTCCCAGCCCCCACTCTGTCCGTTACCCTATTGATGTTATTCCCAAATGTGCACTTAGGTGATGATCAGGGAAACCAATTTGCTGGTGAGTACATGTGGTGCTTATTTTTCCATTCTTGGGATACTTCACTTAATAGAATGGGTTCCAACTCTCCCCAGGAGAACCAAAGAGATGCCATATCACCGTTATTTCTTATAGCTGAGTAATACTCCATGGTATACATATACCACATTTTACTAATCCATTCATGAATTGATGGGCATTTGGGTTGTTTCCACATCTTTGCAATTGTGAATATTGCTGCTATAAACATTTGGGTGCAGGTGTCTTTTTTATAGAATGACTTTTGTTCTTCTGGATAGATGCCCAATAATGAGATTGCTGGATTGAATGGTAGGTCTGCTTGAATCTGTTTAAGGTATCTCCATATTGCTTTCCACAGGGGTTGCACTAGTTTACAGTCCCACCAGCAGTGTATGAATGTTCCTGTCTCTCCGCATCCATGCCAACATGTATTGTTTTGGGACTTTTTGATAAAGGCCATTCTCACTGGAGTTAAGTGATATCTCATTGTGGTTTTGATTTGCATTTCCCTGATGATTAGAGATGTTGAACATTTTTTCATATGTTTGTTAGCCATTCTCATATCTTCTTTTGAAAAATTTCTATTCATGTCGTTTGCCCACTTTTTGATAGGGTTGTTTGACTTTTTCTTACTGATATTCCTGAGTTCTAAACAGATTCTTGTTATCAGTCCTTTATCTGATGTGTAGTATGTAAAAATTTTTTCCCATTCCCTAGGTTGTCTGTTTACTCTCATGACTGTTTCTTTGGCTGTGCAGAAGCTTTTTAATTTAATTAGGTCCCATTTATTTATTTTTGTTGTTGCTGTGATTGCCTTATGGGTCTTCTTCATAAATTCTTTGCCTAGGCCAATGTCTGTGAGAGTCTTTCCTACATTTTCTTCTAGAATTCTAATAGTTTCACACCTAAGGTTTAAGTCTATTATCCACCATGATTTGATTTTTGTGAGAAGTGAAAGCTGTGGGTCCTGTTTCAGTCTTCTACATGTGGCTATCCAGTTTTCCCAGAGAATTTCAAACATGGATCATAAATAAGCTGAATATTATGCAAGAAAAAATGGGTAACCAACACAAAGAAACCACAAAAAAGATCCAGGACTTGGAAGAAAAATTCACTAAAGAAATCAAATTATTGAAGAAAAATCAAACTGAACTCCTGGAAATGAAGAATTTATTCAGGGAGCTACAAAACACAGTGGAAAGTCTCAAGAGCAGGGTAGATCAAACAGAAGAAAGAATCTCAGAGATCGAAGATAACACTTTCCAATTAAATAAGTCAGTCACAGAGATAGAGCAAAGAAACAAGAGAAAAGACCAGAGTCTACAAGAAATGTGGGATTATGTGAAGAAGCCTAACATGAGAGTTATCGGCATTCCTGAGGGTGAAGAAGACAATAAGCAAGGATTGGATAAGCTATTTGAAGACATAATGGAGGAAAATTTCCCAGGCCTTGCCAAAACTCTAGATATACAGGTTCAAGAAGCTCAAAGAACCCATGGGAGATTCATACCAAACCGGAAGGCACTATGTCATGCAGTCATCAGATTGACCAAAATATCCACTAAAGAGGCCCTTCTTTGAGCTGTAAGGAGAAAGAAACAAGTAACATACAAAGGAAAGCCCATTTCAATTACACCAGATTTCTCAACTGAAACCTTACAAGCAAGAAGAGATTGGGGCCCCATTCTCACTCTTCTGAAACAGAATAATTCCCAGCCTAGAATCTTGTACCCAGCTAAGCTAAGTTTTATATATGAAGGAGAAATTAAGACTTTCTCAGATAAACAAAAACTCAGAGAATTCACCAAGACAAGACCAGCTCTCCAAGAAGTACTCAAAACAGAGTTACATACGGACCAGCACAAGAAAGACCCACGAATGTAAAACTACTCAAGAGATAAAGATCAAAACCCAGTTATCACAATGGCTCAAGAGAGAAAACATAACAATGAAGTTCTACCCAACAAGATGAACAAAAATCTATCTCACTTATCAATTCTCTCATTAAATGTGAATGGTTTGAATTCCCCACTCAAGAGACATAGACTGGCCCAATGGATAAAAAAATACAAGCCAAGTATCTGCTGTCTTCAGGAAACTCATCTAATCTGTAAGGATGCATTTAGACTGAAAATAAAAAGGTAGAAATCGATATTTCAAGCAAATGGAAGCCAAAAGAAAGCTGGCATGGTGGTTTTAATCTCTAATAACTTAGTTTTTAAATCAACAAAAGTAATGAAAGACAAAGATGGTTACTATATACTGGTGAAGGGTAAAATTCAACAAGAAGACATAACTATACTTATTATATATACACCCAACTTAGGTGCCCCCAGATTCATAAAGCAAACCCTACTTGATTTGAACCAAACGATAGATAATAATATTATAATAGCCGGAGACTTTAACACGCCACTGACAGTACAGGACATATCCTCCAAACAGAAAATAAACAAAGAAATAATGGACTTAAATAGAATGCTAGAACAAATGGCCTGACTGACATCTACAGGACATTCTATCCAAAATCCACTGAATATACTTTCTTCTCATCAGCTCATGGGACATTCTCCAAGATTGACCATATCCTAGGACATAAAGAATGTCTTAAAAAATTTAAAAATATAGAAATTATGCCATGCATCTTCTCAGATCACAGCGGAATAAAAGTAATAATGAACCCTAACAGAAATTCTCATTCCTACTCAAAGTCATGGACGCTAAACAACCTTCTCCTGAACGATTATTTTATAAATGAAGAAATCAAGATGGAAATCAAAAGAGTCTTTGAATTAAACGACAAAGGAGACACAACTTATCAAAATCTGTGGGACACAGCTAAAGCAGTCCTGAGAGGAAAATTTATTTCCATAAATGCCTATATCAAAAAAGCAGAAAACTTACAAATAGACAACCTAATGGATAGACTCAAAGAGCTGGAGGAAGAAGAATAGACCGACCCCAAACCCAGCAGAAGGAGAGAAATTATTAAGATCAAATCAGAGCTAAATGAAAAGGACAACAAAAAAACCATAAGGGAGATTAATAAAACAAAAGGTGGTTCTTTGAAAAGATAAACAAAATGACACACCTCTGGCTAGACTAACCAAGAGAAGAAAAGAAAAATTTCTAATAACCTCCATCAGGAACATGAAAGGAGAAATCACTACTGATGTTACATTCATTTTGAATTGTCATCCCTATTCATTCATCTATTTACTGAACACACATTTCTTTATTGGGTGTCTACCATGAGCACACTATTAGTTCAAAATATAGAAACAAGATTTTGTTCTTGTTATCTGATAAACTATGCTTAAGGGTAAAAGTGGATATGTAAGTGAGCATTTTTAATGGTGGCACATATTCTGATAGAGGCATATTCTGTATATTGTTGGAGCTAGAGAAATGGCAAATAACCATCCCAAGAACAATCAAGGAAATCTTCTGTGATAAGGTGAGGCTAGATCTTGGTTCTGATGGAAAAGTAAGAGTCTTCCATGGCTTATAAATTGTGGAGAATATTTTTATGGCAGAATAAACAACTCATGCAGAGGCCTAAAGGTATTACAGAACTCAGAGTATCCAGTAATCCATAAGTAATTCTGTAGGTTGAGATATACTTTTTGTACATAAGAAAAGTAATGGAAAGGGCTAGAAGAGGTAATATGAATAATGAACCTTTGTGACAATGGTTAAGAGTAAGGTATTGTATTAATGTATTACAAAATAGCTAAAAGAGAGGTTTTTGAATGTTCTTACAAGAAAGAAATGATAAATGCATGAGGTAATTTAATGAAAACATTAAATACCCTGATTTGATCATTATACAACATATATGTATCAAAACACCAAACTGTACTCCACAAATACGTCAAATTACAATATGTCAATTAAAAATTAATTTAAAAAATTAACCTTTACTAAACATCTACTATAAGCAGAATAATGTTCCACACATGTTGCTTATATGATGTTATTAGATTCTCACAACTCTATGAGCTCAGAACTATGATTATTCATATTTTGCAGATCTTGAAACTGAAGCACCATCTTTTGATGGAGCAACTTGTCCAAGATCACAGTTAGAGCAAGTACTTAAGCAAAAATTTTAACCAAGGCAGTCTCACCCTACATGTCTAATCCCATTCTAATCCCATTTCTCATTATTTTGAAGGTGATATGGTACCACTGGAAATCATACTTCATATTGTATACATGTTAACGGTAAAAACCAAATTATTTAGTCATAGGAGTTACATGGATGGAGAGGATGTGTCATAGCAAAGCATGATAAATTCAACACTTTTTATATCTAGGTGTTTATAGTGTCCAACAGCAGAATTTTAAAGTTGTACTCTGTAAAATTTGCAGATTATCAAGTTCATGAATGCACCCTTTTGAGGCTGAATGTTGAAGACTGCTTTTATTTAAAATTATGTCTGAACATGTTAGACAATTTCACATTACGACCCTACCTCTCGTCAATTTTAAGACTTTGGGAAAATCACCTAACTTCTCAGCCAGAAATTTCTGCTCTTTAAAATGGAGAGAGAGAGAGAGAGAGAGAGAGAGAGAGGAAAATTCTCCTCAAAGAGTTTTTGTGATGATTAAATAAATTAGAAAATTTCCTGAACCATTGTAGGCTCTTAATAAATTCTAGTTGCCTTTCCCTATAACCCTACAGTCATATTTTTAAAATATTTTTTTAAAAAAAGTTGAACGTTTGTACCCCCATAATGAGCTGAAATAAAAAAAAGAAAAGAAAAGAAAAGAAAAGTTTTATGTGGCTAGGGATTAAAATGCTAATGATGGGCAAGCTGTAGCTTTTTTTTCAGAGGATATATTTTTTCTTTTTTGATGTGCATCAAACAATGCTCCTTCCACTGCAGTCATTTTGTTTAAAATTCCGGTAACTTTGACCTTACAAAGTCAATATTGTTGTTTGTATTCCTTGAAATCGGCAAAAAACAAGGTCCCAAGCACTGAAGCAAATCTTTTTCTGTCTCCCTTGATCTATTTTCCCTGCCTTAAAGAAGATATTTCATGTATTTAGACTCCTCTATTTATATCTCAATTCACAGTGTTACCAGATTTGCATGTTCACATTCACATTTTCATTTGTAAGATTTATATAAAACATGTCCTTTGAATAAGTGCGCTACATAAAATACAGACTGTATAGAAGGAATAAAATACATTTCTTATGTATGAATATATGAACCCTGGGCATAAATAATGACACCCCACTGAGAAAAAAAAATTCCAAGTGTTGTTGAGAAACTATGTGGGGAGCTGGAAAACTGAAATTTCCCCGGTAAGAAGAGCAGTGTTTCAAGTCTTTCAGGGAAGAACAAAGTGAAGGAGGCCCTTAAGTGGTACAGTTAGGAAGACAAGAAGAAGATGGTGGTACATGGCATTCCAAGAGAGGGAGTGACCAGCAGAGTCAAATTCTGCAGAGTGGCTAAGTAGTAGGCAGCTTGGTGAACACTACTAGTTTTACCATTTATACAGTCACAAGTGAAAAAAGAGAGAGTACTGACGTTGGAGATGGAAGCCTGAGGTGTCTTGGGTAGAGGAGGATAACTAGGCAAATGTATCCTAGTTCCCATTCATACCTGCCATGTGGCCATGGCATCTCCTTTAATCTTTCTGTTTCCCTAAGTATAAAATGGCTAAAGTAGTGCTTTCTTTATGGTGCTGTTTTGAGTGTTACTATTATAATAATATGTAAAGTATGTGATGATATTTTTTATAACAAAAGATTCTTAATAGATGGTATATATCATGCTTATCAGGGTCAGTGTTTTTAACCTATATTTAAGATGGTGAGTAAAAAAAGGAGAAAGAGAGAGATTGATTCAACTGTGTATTTGATTTTGACTTTTTAAGTCTTACTTAAAATCTGCCTGGTCATTTTGCTGCTCAAGACAACAAAATGCTAAAGTCTTGTTCTTGTATGTTATCATTTCCTTTGGACATTTTGCTTCATCTCCAACCCCTGAAATAGATTCTAATTTTGCTTTCTGTTTCTAAGGACACTAAAAACTAGTGGCTTTCTTATTAATGGTTCTGTAAAGTGCAAGCCAAAGTTACATCCATTTAACATTCCAAAGTAATATTTCTCTTTTCTTTAGTTTGTTTACCAATGTTATGTTAAAATTCTTTTCTAAAAGAGAAACAGAATTAATGCTATTACAATATTTTGCTCTTCTATAAAATTGATTTGACCTGCATAGATTCAATTGACTATATTCTGGAAATATTATGCACTCCTCATAATCTGTATTAATTATCACTAACTAAGAGGTAAACTCCCAAGTCTCAGGGGCTTGAAATAAGAGATGTTTATTTCTCTTTCACCTAGAGACCAAACAGCAGGAAGTGGGGATAGAGGCTTATTGTTATGCTTGAAGGACTGAGCTGATAGACATTCTGCCCTTCCAACATTAGGTTTCCAAGATCACCCTCAATTTTGATAACCAGTTAGCTTAAAGAAACAAGAAACAATGAAACATCACTAAGGAGGTGTTTATGGTCCAGGCCTAGAAGTGTTGTACATCTCCTTTATCCAAAGCATTGGCCAGAAATCAGCTTTATCTAGATTAGTGGGGGCTCAAGAAATCTACTGTGTGACTCTACATCAGAGATAGGAAGCATAAATCTTTGGTGATCAGATTGCCATTGATGCCACAGCCCATATACGACTTTTTAATCTTCTGAACATCCACTGAAGAGCTCTGGTAGGCTGGGGATGATTGGCCCTGCTTTACTATACTGGTTTGCTCTGATCTTGTCAAATGTTCAAAAGAAGCAGTGAGGAATGCAGCCCTGCCTTTAGTGTCAAAGAGACTTGAGTTGGTGTCCCAGCTCAGGTCCATATTAGCTGTGTCTTGACTTTTCTGAGTTCTGGTTTCCTCATCTGTAGAACTGTGGGAAAAAGAAAGACCTTGCCAATGCCACTTAAGTGTTACTTTTCTGATCTCTGGTGTTCTGTCTATAACACTGTGAGAATACTTAAAGATCTTACCAATATTGTTATAACATGCACTGGAGGCAATATATGTAAAGGTGCAAATTAGCTATCAAAGTGTCTTGCACAAAATTGATAATAACTGTTAGATGGTGTTGCAATTATTTGCATGAATACCAAGTACATAATGATTTGCAAAGGCTACATCATGGATAACATTCTTGATATTAACAAGACAGCCCATACACCATTAAATCACTTTTAAATCATTGGAAACACATTGAAGCGTTTATTACAGGCCTGTTAAATATTTGTGGCCTTCAGAGATCAAGCTTATATAGATGATGGTCTGAATTCCTTTACTCAGCAATAGTTCCACGTGAATTACTTTAGAGTTGTGTTGACAACCAATCTGACTGAATTGTCATTCTTACTTACAGTATCTAAATATAGCTAAATAAATTACTCAGTAAATCATCTTAAGTTTCTTTGAAAAACAAAATATCTGTGATCATGTGTATGGCACCAATGAACTTGAAGAACACCTCATACTTTTGTTGCCCAACCAGGTTCATTTGCCCACTGCCCAAGAGGAAGCCAATATGCTTAGACAGCAGGGTTCGCAGCAGAGAAAGAGTTTATTCTGCATAGCACTAAACAGAGAGATGGGAGAAATTTCTCAAATCTGCCTCCCTAGAATTTGGGAGACAGGGTTTTTAAATACAACTTGACTAGACAATTGAGTCTGCTAATTGGCTGTGTTCAGGGTGGGACCATAGGGTCGTAGAAATTGTCTTTTTTGCTGACCAGGTTCTTGGGTGAGAGTTGCAAGACCAGTTGAGTCAGTTCCTCAGTGTGGGCTGCTGGTCTGTGAGGGTCAGCTGTTCCAGTGGAATGCAGGACCTGGAAAATATGTTAGAATCTATGCCTAGGTGTCAAGAGGGTGATGTTATCTATGGAGAAAGCCAAGAATCTTTATGACCACCAGCTATGTGGCTCCAGAGTGGTGATTATAGAGAAGCAAACCAGGGGATGGTGGCTAATTATTATCATTATTTTTAGCTAGGTCTGTGTCTTATTTTTAGCTAGGCCCTCACCACAGTTCTCACCTTGCACCCCTTTATCAATTTGTAAAGGTGGTTTCAATACACTCAAACATTTGTTTTATTTTTCTAGTATTTAAGATCATTGGAAAGAAGACCTATTTTAGAGGATTATTTTGTTTATTTTACATATTCATTGTTCAATATTTGAACATAAGAATTTGTGTTAAATATGTACTGTGACTATAACCTAAGAAGATACCTCTGATAGGCAGAATTGATGACTTTTCAGAATAGAATTAACTTCTGGAATGTATAATGGTAATTTTGACTTTCATACTTATTTCCTAAAGGTTAAAGTTAGTAATTAATTTCTCATTATAGGAAACATTCAAGTGTATTTGGATTTTTCCTTTCAAAAATTTTGTACAGATTATTTTTCCATGGGGCAAATGTGAAAATAGACAACCTCCATGCTTTATTTCAATTCCAACCTCAGGAAAATAATTTAACTTCTACCAGTTTAAAGCACCTTATCTATGAATTGGGAGCAATAATACCTATCACAGAGAAATTAAAACCATTCAGAGCAGTACATGAACAAATTGGATGCCCCATGTATGTTCTATTTGAATATAAGTTTGAAGATTCTATGATAGTATTAGAAACTTCATTTTAGAAAGTTTTGCATTTTTGTTATGGAAAGTGGTTATAATCTAAAATTCACTAAATCTAGAATTCATATAGAAGATATCCTACAGGAGACCATAAATGCTCTGTTTGCTTGGTACTATTTATACATGTTTTCCAACACAGTTTTCTGGGAAATGAGATGAGATAGTGGAGATGTTTGTTATTAAACTCTGTTCCTTGCATTTTAGCTACATCAGTGAAAGCAGGTTTCTGGATTCTAAGTGCTAGAAAATGAATTATTGAAGTGTGAAAGCAGAACTGTGTATTGAAAATTGCAGAACACACAGAGGCTGGCTGGTCTGTCTTATCAGAAGCTGGTTTTGTTAGAACTTTAGTAGTTAAACCTTAAAGGCACTTCTACCTCCTTATTAGAAGCAAATATTCTACCCCTTCTTTCCTGACTTTTGCCCCTGGAAAAAAATCCCATAGCTAATATATTGTAAATGTTAATTAATTCAATGTCATTTCTCACACTATCTCCTGCATTTTAATTATAATATAGTCTAAACTGGTGACTATATTTCCCAAACCCCAAACTGGGACATTGCCTGACACATGATCTGACCCTGGTCTATAAATTGAGCCAAGAGAAATATGTAGGCTGAGTGACAGACTGAAGATGCAGGACTTTATAACTGCTAAGTAACCTAATGACATCAGCCAAGTCTTTTTATTCCTTGGGCAACATGGTCATCTAGAAAATCAGAAAAATAGATGTGAGATTTACATAAAACTTCTATTTTTCTATTCTACTTCTAGATGTGTAAGACATTCTGAAAGACATCAGTGCTTAGAGGAATGCTGGAGTTTATCTAGTATAATATGTATAATTAGAACCTTACAGGATTTCTGGGCCATTACTAAATTGCCTGTTCTATAGCTTATATTGAGTGAAAAGAAAAGAAGGGGAGGGTAAAGTTAAAAATTACTAAACACTTACAAGGTGTCCGCTATTGAGAAAAATCCCGATATTGACTGTAGCTAATTTCATCTTTCTAACAATCATCTTCTGAATGTTTCAATCTCATGGAATGGGAAACAGATACTTCAAGAAATTAAGTAATTTATCCAATGTTACACAAATTTGAAACTGCACAATCATAATTTAAGCCTAGTCATGACCCTGTGGTGAAATCAAGTTCAATCCATACTACCACTCTGTGGTTTTTCTAAGCAATTCAAATAAATATCTCATTCTAACACCAGCTGATTCTCTGACACAAACTTGGCGTCTTACTACTCAATTTAATTCTGACACAAGCTACTCAGAGGTAGTGCAGACCCCACAGACAATCAAGACTGTCTCCACTTTAGATGTCAGCTACAAATGGGGTGTCCAGGCTACCTATATGTCTCTCTGGCCATCTACAAATTCAGGGCTTCCCATGACCTCCCTCAGGTTTGGTAATTTACTAAAACCACTCAAAATTTTGGAAAGTGCTGTAATATACTTAGGATTACAGTTTTATTTTGAAGGCTACAACTCAGGAACAACCAAATGGAAGAGATTTATAGGGTGAGGTAGGGAAGGGGCAGGTATACAGAATTTCTAGACCCTCTCTGGAAATGCCACCTACCCAACACATCCATGTGTTCACCTCAGTGTTTCAGAGTTTTTATCAAATTTACATTACATAGGTATGATTGCTTAAATCATTAGTCATTGGTGATTGAACTCAATGTCCAGTCTCTCCGTGCCTGACCCCTTGAGAACAGAGTTTGGGGTGGGACTGATAACTCTGACCCTCTAGTCATATTGTCTTCTCAGGTGACCAGCCCCCATCCTAAAAGTATCTAGAAGCCCGCCAAGACTCACCTAATGAACATAAACTCAGGTATGGTCAAAAGGGGCTGTTGTCACTCAGGAAAGTCTAAGTGTTTTATGAACTCTCTTCCAGGAACCAGGGATAAAGACCAAACATATATTTTTTATTATATACTGCAACCACCTATAAAATAGGTTGCAATAGAAATTCTTTCCACTCATATGTTTAAATTTATCAAACAGAGCTTCTTGGTTTAGAGACAAGAAACAAATTATTTAACAACTAAGTCGAGGTGTTCAAGATTGAAATATATCCTTCCAAGCAACCCAGTTTTTGGGCCAGGAAAGACATTCATTCCTGAGCCATGCATGTTGGAGAACAACCTCAGAGCCATTTGGCTACTTGAGAGGATATGTATCCAATAGCCACACTATTATTTTTAACTGGTGCATCATAGTTCCATGGTATTTAAAGTGAATATAGATGCCATTTTAAATGGTAAAATATAAATTATTAGCTGAAAATATCAGAACTAAGCAATAAATTAGTTGTGTTAAATGACTCCTTGAAGATGAAGAGAATAAAAGCCCACTACCTCACATTATCTCCGCAAGGTACCTATCAGAAAGAAGAAAATTTTTATATATGTTGCAAATATAACACGAACATTCTGAGTGCATATCTGTAGTTACCAGTTTAAACATCTAAAAAGCAAGTAAAATACAATTCATCCATAATCATATATTTGTATGCTTAGTATCTTCCCTTTTACTGCTAGGCAATAAGTTCACAAGTGTGAAGACTGTCTATATTGTTCACCACTGTACTCCTAATACCTAGTGTAGTAAGAACCTAATAAAGACTTGTTGAATGAATAAATGAATGAATGAATCAGAAAGACTTAGTTTTTTTTTTTTTTTTTTTTTTTTAAAGAGACAGGCTGGAGTACAGGATCATTATCATAGCTCACTGGAACTTCGAATGTCTGGGCTAAAGTGATCCTCCCACCTCAGCCTCTTGAGAAGTTGAGACTACAGGCGTGTGCCACCATGCCTGACTAATTTTATTTATTTATGTATTTTTCTCATAAATATGTTACCCAAGTTGGTCTAGAACTCCTGGCCTCAAGTGATCTTTCCACCTGGGCTTCCCAAAGTGCTAGGATTACAGGTGCAAGCTGCCACATCCAGCCAAGACCTAGTTTTGAATCTTGATCTCAGTATTTAGTGTGACCTTGAAAAAACTACTTAACAGGTCCAACCCTCAGTTTCCTAAAATTTATAATAGTGCTAATTTTTTGAGTTATTGAGAGATTTTAATAAGATAATGCATGCAGAGTGCTCACACTGTGGCAAGTTATATGTATTCAATAAAATTAACTATTATGTAAAGCGAAGATTAAAGGGTATAGAATAGTAGGAATAAAGTTTATGATATTATGATCTATGGCTCATATTTCTATTAGCCATTCAAAATGTTATTTCATTAAAGTGTCTAGATTGAATTGACTCCATTCTAATGATTATTTTGCACTTAATCATGGTAATTATCTTGTCTTAAGCATGGTAGTTTATAGTTCAGAAAGCCTCTTCATGTCTGTAACCGTTTTATCATTTGAGGGTAACATTGAACATCCTTTTTACCCATTTCTCAGGTGCAATAAATGAGGCTAAGAAAATTTCAGTGACTTATCCAAGATTTTGCAGCCTTAGAAATGATATCCATGTATTTTGAGTCTTTGGTGTCCCTAATTACTACACACACTCCCCTTCATTTCAATCCTTTACTAGCTAATGGTAGTATTATTTCTCCTAATGTATATGGCTCTACTTCTACTATGCATATATGGTTCTCATCCCATTAGTTTGTTTTCATTAATTTTTTTATGTCTTTTTTAATTTGCAAGTTATCAAATCCCTTTGAATTGTCTTATAAAATGATTAATAGTCCAAGGGACCTCTGATTGGAAGTTGCAGTGAGGATTTTTATTTTTAAAGTAACCAAACCAGGTGAGTAGTATCCCTTGTAGTTTGAGGTCTCACCATGAGTAAAATGGGACTAAGCGCATACTTATCTCACAGGGATGCTGTGAATATTTAAAAAGTTAATATGTATGTAAAGCCTAGCATGCAGTGTCTATCTGGCACAAGCTGAGTGCTCAGTATTTGTTAGTTCTGTTCCCCTTCCCCGTCAGGCTCTAGTACACTTGACAATTTCCACTGTCTTTTCTGAAACTACACACACAACTTTAATGTTCAAGAAAATGGCTTTAGAACACCACAGATAACATTGCTTGGAAATAGCATTGTAGAATGCACACACACAGCAAGACTGAAGACATACTGCATTTTATTTATATAAGTAAGTTAATGGCTTCTGTTATGTCTATATCAACCTCCCCCTCTTTCATAGACTGCAGTCCAGGCTGTATTACTGGGCAGAGACTGTGCAAGTCCAAAGATTTTTTTTGAACTGTTACAAATTAGAATCCACGACGGAAAGGCTCACTAGAGGACATCACAGGCGAGGTTATCGTTTTTCCCTTTTGAAGTTGGGCCTCATATCTTTTTCTCATTACAATCATTACTTTGAAATATGATTTTTTTAAACAGTAATTTTCTAGAACAAAAGGGATAATACCATATTTCAAAAGCTTTACTGTGAAATTAAACCTTTGAACTACTGTGAAAGAAATTATTCCCTCAAGGCTGCAAGGCTTAAAGGTTATTAAAAATTTAATTTTAAAGAAGGCATCCAGGAAAAAAAAAAGTATATAAATGCTACTTAGAACCCAGATTGCCCAATTTAATAACTCCCATTGCTCCTTATTTTTAAATAATCTGGAAATGTGAACAAATGCACTCCATTTTTTTTCCAGTGGCAAATCAGTATGTCAACAGATGGCTGGCACTGCTTGTTAACATCATCTTTTTTCAACTGGAAGCACGTGGGCTGCAGTGATTCAGCTGGTACCTTCAGCCTTCCCCATTTAACAAAGATAACAGCATAATATAGGAGAAGCACCAGACACAGAATTCACTGAATTGGAAGAATCCCCCAACTGCAGATCTATTTATTGCCATTATAATATTGTAAGAGCAAGTATCTAAACCGCAGTATAAATGGTCAACACTTAAAGGATTGGTATGATTGAAAGGGTTTCAGTTCTCTCATTTGTAAAATGAAAAGCATTTTCTTCATTCTGGGATATGGACATGATATTAACACCTTCATTAACCAATGTGACATTAGGTTGCTTACCTTTTTGTGTCCCTATTTTCTCATCTGTAAATGAGGATAATAACAGTACCTACCTTACATGGTAGGTCATTGATATTAAGTTAATTTATAGGTGTCATAGGTCATTGACACCTTACATGGGTGTCATTGATATTAAGTTAATTTATGCATATACAATGCTATAACTAGTGCCTGGCACATAGTAAGTACAATGTGTTACTATTATCATTATTAATTTTACTCTTATCATGTCCCAGTGATATACTGCATTAAGATACAAGGTGAATAGATAATAGCCCATCCCCTTAAGGGGCTCAAAAGCAGGTAGGAGAGAGTCACATAAGCAACTAAGATAAAAATTACAGCACAGGAGGATGGCAAATTGAAGGTGTGTTGAAGGTACTTGTTTGTGATTTGGATCTGCCTGGGTGGTGATGGTGTTAGTGGGAGATGTGATTAGGGAAGGCTTCCCTGAGGAGGTCTCTCCGGAGAAGCATTCCAAACACAAAATCATGAAAGTTCATGGAGCATTAAAAAAGCCTGTTTCCCAGGGACAGTGCAGAAAAATAAATTACATAAAACTGTGGTTCTCAGCCCTGATTGCAATTCAAAATGATCCATGAAGCTGCTTAAAAATATCATCACCTGAACTACTGAATCAGAATCTTCAGGACTGGTATGTAAGTATAGGTGATTTTAACAACCTGTACACATAATTCTTATGCACAGGCAGGGTTGACAGCCACTAAGATAATGCATATTGAATGCACATTATAAATAGTGAATCATAACACAAATGCTAGATATTACTGATTAATATATTAATACTTAAGTCTGGTAATCTCAAAGTCCTTTCCTTACATATACACTTTGTCAAATGTATTCATACATGAGTGGAAGAAGTAGCAAACGAGGTCATTAGTGATGAGCACAAGAAGTTGGACTTATGATAAAGCTTTTGCCAACTTGGAAAAATAGCCAGCTCTCGTCCTTCAAATAGAGGATATGTCTGTGTTCTGTTTCTTACAGACTAACCAGCATTATCACGAAAAATATTCATAGAACTAATTAGGAGTGGGTTCCAATTTACTCTGCAAGAACCAGGTTTGTCTCTTCTTGATGACATTTGCTTGCTGTAGTCTCATCTCTAGAGTTTCTCACCCAGGAATGTTTTAACCTTCAACCTCCTAGAGCTGCAAGTTCTTCCCACTAGACTGTGTGTTCCTTGAAGACAGTGACAGTTAGTCTGCCATTTGCTGTTTTTTCTCTAGCACCTGGCATAGTGCTTACCTTATAGTAGGTGCTAGTAAATATTTATTTAGTAAATGATCTTGTGTTGAATTATGTCTTCCCATGGGCCTAACTTGAGTGCTATTTGGCTCTGTAATTGAATGCCTTTGGAGAAAGGGTTGCTTCTTCATATTCAGAGGGGTTAGCTCATTTTAAAAGGATGTTTATGAGGACTAGGGGCATTTTTCTGGTATGATTATAAACAATGATTTTCAGAATAATATAGACAAATATGTCACTTCTGTCTTGTGCTTCCACACAAGGCAAAAGATAAGGCTGATGTTTGCCTACCTGGGCTTTCACCTCAAGCTTCTACCTCCCATATTAAGTTATTAAGATACATCCTGTGCTATAATACATTCAGATCAGCCTATATTTTTATCTGTCTTATTCCTAGGGAGCCTATGATACTGGCAATATTTGTTAAGTCATCTAGTGTATTCATGTATGAGTAATTATATATAAGATATTTATAATAAAAGATACCTCCTGTTTCTCCTTAGAAGTCTGAGTGTTGCCTTTACTGTCTCTTCTTATCTAGAGTTAAGCAACACAAATCATTCACTACATTTTTTAAAGAAAACTTGCAAAAACTATGTAGTATGTGTTATGCGCAATCCCTTATTAGTGTGACTGTTGCTCTCCTAAATGCCTAGTATGTCACTTAAAATGAATTTTCTCATTAACCTAAAAGATGCCAACTTGTCAAATTATGATGAACCAAATAAGACTGTACCCAGAAATTGAGCTGCCATCATTGCACTTATATGCCTTTGCCAATTAGTCTATAAATAACACATTTTAAACACACTTCAGAGTTTTGAAAAACTAAAGCACTTCTGGATGTTCTGAATTACAAGAATAGCAAAAGAGATTATTCAAAGATAAAGAAAGAAAATGATTTGCTCTTGTTGGTGGAAAAGAAAATTATTTAAGGAAACAAGGGATCAGATGATCATATAGACATTCGACAAATATTTATTGGATATCTGATCTGTGCATAAGATTTTCTTAGGTGTAGTAGGTGTGAATTACTAAACAATCACTATGATTTTTCTTTCAATAGAAAATTATTTAGCAAATATTTATTATACCCATACTATGTATTATGCAGCACACCAGCAATGGAATATAGAGATGAACAAGACAAATCACTGTGTTAATGGAACTCAGGCTTGGTAGAGAAGTCAGATAAGCAAATATTTAGAAAAGAAATTGGGAGGTAGTAGTGTGGGCATGCATGCATGTACAGGAAGAATGGTGGCAGGTAAGGATAGAAAGCTAGATACCAGAATTTAAATAGCTAGATACCAGGAAGGATTTATAGACTGTGAAATTGTTTGACATAATTCTGAAGTTCAGACTTCTAAAGAATGAAGACTTAGGAGGTTGATAACTTGGTGCTTGTGTGAGTCATAGTTTTTGAGTCCTCTCCAACATGCGTGTAGAGGCAGCAAAACATCTGTTTAGAGGGGACATTGATGGCAATGCTCAGGCTCTCAGCTACTATGACGAGCAATCTGATTTTGGTTCCATCACACCCACCCCATCTGACAAAGACAAAGGTGGAAGTTAACAGGACCCATCTTCTCTTGAAGGCACTTTAGAGAGAAACTCTTGTGACTCAAGCATCCACCATCATGCCCAGCAACTACAGAAACTATTTTCAACCACTGTTTTTCTTCTCCCTTAAAAGAGTTCTAGCACATATGGTTTACCTCATCAAGTTTTATTTCCAGTGATGTTTCAGTGCCCTATGGTATTCTAATGTCTTTTGTATGCTCAGGTGGCTTAACCATCAACGTGGATCTGCAAAAAAACACTGGACAGTTAAAACAGGAAAGTGATATGACCAGTTTTATAATTTAGAACAGTAATGAAATGAGTTCATATCTGAAAGGTGTGTAGAACAATGCCTGAAAAACAGTAAAAATCAATAAAGGTGAACTATTGCCATAACAACCATAATTACAGCTATTATTGCTACTACCAAGCAAGTGAAATCAGACACAAATTCATACTTTCCATCCCCACCCTTAAATGACACAGACAGTCCTGTCTTTTCTGATAATGGTGAACCCACAAGAGCAGCAAGTGCATCTCTCTTATTGACCGAGTTATGCCCAGTACTTAGCATTGCTCAATAAAGATGTACGCAACAAATTCAAGCTTACGCTAACTTAATCTTCAAAAGCCTGAGATTCTTTTTGAGTTGGTATAGTGAACTAATGTCATTTTCCCTTAGAGTAAAGTTGATACCCATTCACTTGAATTTTCTATTAATTTCATTTAAGAGTGTAGGTTTTCATCACCAAATAGGAAATGAGAGAGAGGCATGAAATTAGGGGAGGAGAGAGAGAAAGGCATTTTACAATTAATTAAAAAATGATGCAACTTCTGGCCTCCTTGTTTCAATGGAAACTATTTCTCTCATTCTGTTTTGGGGAGTTGTGTGGATGAGATGAAGATCTCAAGGGAATAAGGAGGGAAAGAAGCATAAACAAGTAGAGTCTGCAAGTGTAGACGGTGCATAAGCAAATCCTGGCAATGAGAGGAAAGGAGTGAGCACAGAATGGCAGCTTCATTTCCTTGACAGAAGCCAAGCATCCTGCATTCACTTACATTTTGAAGGGATAATAATAATAATAATAACTGACATTCCATGGCATTCTTTGGTCAAAAAGTAACTGATACATACAGCATCACATCCGGGGTTCAGCTTTTCTTTTGTAAGATGAAGGTAAGCTTTATCTCTTACATGGAGCATTGGAGCTTAAATAAAATCTAATGCAAAGGGCTTAACATGATAGTACATACTAAGGATCCGTGGATGTGAATGTGTTTTGCTGTGTGTCTTTATTACTAACTCCTCACCTCAGGTCTGGGAGGGGGACATTGATTAACCTCATTTCACAGGTGAGAGAACATTGGCCGAGGCAAATGAATTGGCCTGGCCTGGCCTTCTGTCTCTTTTCTAGAAACTGGGTGTCAGGACCTTCAATCAGGGCTTCAGTTAAACCATTCCTTCTTCTGAGATCAATTTTGGTAACTTTTTTTTTTTTTAAGTTGCAGAGACATTTGTTTGATCAAGTCTTTAGATAGCATAATCTTTTTTATTCTTGTCTTGCAATATATATATTTAGAGTTTATTAGGCTTTTTGGCTTTAATTAAATATGAATATATTTGACAGTCAAACAAGGATCATCTAACTATGTAGAAACAGTAATGTTTTCTGCCTGAGCACCTTCATATTCCTAAAACTAAAAGGATACTCAGTTTGAAAATGGGACGCAGAGAGATTTGTACTTGCATCCATATAGAAGGAGAAAACCTGGGGTCAGAGGAAGATGAACAATACCAGAGATGAAGAGACACCCCTGGACTCTAGGATTCTAGACAGCTAAATATCGGGAAAGGGGCTGAACAAAGGACAAATTTGTAATAGTTAAATTGGAAAGGAATAATAAATTACTCTTAACATGGACAGTGAAAGGACAAGGCACAAAAATGAGTAACAGAACTAATGCTGTTTCAAAGAGAATGCACTGTACATTCTAACTATTTTATTTTATTTTATTATTTATTTATTTTATTTCAGATATTACAGGGATACAAATATTTACGTTACATATATTGCCTTTTCACTGCCTGAATCAGAGCAACACGCTTGCCCATCCCCCAGACAGTGCACACCGCACCCATTAGGTGTGAGTTTACCCATCCCCTCCTCCCTCCTCCCACCTGCTGGACCTCTGATGAATATTACTACCATATGTGCACATAAGTGTTGATCAATTAGTACCAATTTGATGGTGAGTACATGTAGTGCTTGTTTTTCCATTCTTGTGATACTTCACTTAGTAGAATGGGTTCCAGCTCCATCCAGGATAATATAAAAGGTGCTAGTTCACCATTGTTTTTT
This sequence comes from Eulemur rufifrons, assembly GCF_041146395.1. NCBI lineage: Eukaryota > Metazoa > Chordata > Mammalia > Primates > Lemuridae > Eulemur > Eulemur rufifrons. The sequence continues at coordinate 47,375,731 of NC_090988.1, forward strand.
GTGCCTGAGTAGCACTCCATTGTATCTAACTATTTTTATTAAATGCCAAGGTTATGTCAGACATTGCTGTTAGCTTGATACTTTTGATATGTTATCTCTTACTCTGTAATGATAAGGCATTATCATCCCCCAATTAGCATAGCCACCAAGAGCACAAAATCTCTGGAGCTCTTACATTTTTTCTGGACACCCCACTTATCCAAATAAGTACTGAGTTGGCTATTTATGAAAACTGGAGTTTACCTTTATCTATAAGAGATACTAAAAGTATGATAGGTGACTGAGAATGAACAACTTATCTGAAAAAGCATTTATTTAATTTTGTTCTGAGAGGCACCAATATGTATCAAATATTTGGATATGTGCTTGTAGCTCTGACTCTGAAAAACTCTGACTTAGACACTTCACAAAGTTCCCTCCCACATGTACAGGAAACAGAGAGTGCAGATAATCCCCAAAGCCCTTTCCAGATAAAATCTCCAAATTTATGAGATGACTATCACAGCATTCTGAGGTCTCAGTACCTAATTTCCGAAGCACCTCTGCAGACCCCAGAACAGAAAAGCCTTTCCTGCTCTGACAAAGGTGACTGACCTCACCTCAGGTGTGCTTTTCCCTGCAGCTAAGTACAGTTGGGGGCTCCTGTGCTTGGCCAGCTGATCAGAGGCTCTGACAAGAGGGCCTGTGTGTTCTGAATCTTGTTGACTAGATGCTCCGTGATGGAATAAGAGTTAAAGCAGGCCTGCAGTTGTGATGTTTTTCATCTTCTCCAGTTTCATCACCTCCTACTCATCTTGCTTGGCTGGGTGTGCTCTGCAGTAAGAAAGCCCTTAGAGTTTGCCCAGAGCAGCTTCACAGAAAAATGCCTCAGGCTTCCCTTACCACCCAAAGGAGAGGGAGGAAAAGAACTTCCATCTGCATTTGCTCCCAGGACCAGAGCTCCCATAAATACCTAGCCTTCTATTAATACTTCTCCAATAAATACCTGCTGCCCCTGAGCTTAATTTTCCAGAATGATGCTTTAACTGCCCCTGCATTCTTCAGACTTTTAATGAGTGTTAGGAAAAGACTGCTATTAAGGAGAATGGACTCATGATGCCACAATCTCAGTCTGAGATCGTCTTTGTTTTGATTATTGTTCTCTAAAGTCTAGGATTATTCTCAGAAATTCACAAAACTCTATCAAGTTTCTATTCCAAAAAAATGTCCACTGAGTTTCCAGAGAGATTTATAATGCCTTCCTTGCACTAAGCAATGGCTCTCAGATCTTCAAATATTTATTTCAGATGCCAGTTGAAAAGCCATGTATTTGTTTTAATACAGGTGATTAAGCAGATAAAAGTTGGCCATCTCCTGCTTGAAATCAAGCACGATTCATTATTTGGAAAACGTTCATTAATTTATTATTAGTCACTAATTACAGGGAACAAAAATGCACTTTCCCTCATATGACACATTATAACATTGTCTACATTCTGAAGAATCTTTCTGACATACTAGTTCTTAGACTATCTCCTTTTAAATACCTTTTCCTTTGTTCTTTGTGCATTCTAATCCTGATTGTTCCATTTACTAACTTGACAAACTTAGATTACTTCTTTAATTCTAAGTTCCTTAAGATTATAAAATGGGATATAACTAGAAGAAAATGAGTGAAATATCTAAGGATCATGCAGTTTTTTTAATTGAAATGAATTCAGTACTTCTTTATTGAGCACCAATTGGTCAGACACTCTGAATAAGTTATTTTATTTCTTCTTCTCAATACCCATATGAAGTAGATATTATCCAGCCACACAGATGAGGAAACTGGAGCTCAGAGAGTTAGTAAACTAATCTAATTTTCACAACCAGTGAGTAATAGTCAGAATTTGAACCGAAACTATTATCATTTCAGAGCCCCAGATGCCTCCTCATGTATGAGTCATTGGTATTATAGATTATCTTATTTTGCATTTTCAAATGTGTTCTTTTATTAGGAAAATATACCTTCTCTTGGTGTTATCTTACAAAGTGAATTTTCAGTTGAGTTAATGTCATATGCTAAATGTCAGAGGAAGGATAGATGGTGTTGAAAATCTGGGAAATAATCTGAAAGAGAAAATGGAAAAAAAAATAGAAGTCTAATATTAAATGAGCAGTTTATCTGCCAGGGAAACTCACACTAGAATATAATTTCTGGTTGAGAAAATTTGGACAATATTGAAAAATATATTCTCCTATCATTTATTTCTTCATTCCTTTAATAATTCTCCTCCCCTCCCCCACAAAAAATTCCTTCATTCTTGTACAAGTCTGTCTTTGTTTCGGTAAACTGGATTTTTCTCAGGAACTGTGTTTTGTCAGTTCCCAAACAACTGAACTCTGTCAGCATCAGAATCATTGTCATCCTCAAAATGTGGTTCTGTGGTAGGATCTCTGGTAAAGAGTTTACAGATAAATTCTCCAAGAAATAGGGTTATTATGAACATGATAATAGCTACTATGTTCCAGATATTCTGTTAGTTTCCAGGAATATGAAGATAGATTTAGAGACAGATTTCATCCTCCAAGTTACAAGCATTTAAACAAACAATAACAGTGAAAGATGATAAGGACAATAGTTGAACTACACCATAGAAGCATGAGTGGAGAAGAATTTACCATGGGGAGAGCAAAACAGACTGACAGATTATGTGATAATAGAAAAATTTCACATTGGAGACTAGGAGTTTACCCAGCATATAAGCAGAAGGTTGGGCAATGAAAGCTAAGGAAACACAGTGAACAAAGAAAGGGCAGCATGAACAAATCTGAACATGTTTCTGCCTGACACATGAGCTAGAAGTGGGAAAACATCAAATATTTCCTGCTATTTTATCTTAACTTTAAATACAAAACCAAACACAGCAACAACAAAATTTGATTTTGAGTTAAATGAAATGTATGCTTTATATATTAAAATATCAGTAGATTCATCTATTTATTTATTCAAAATTACTTATTTGTTGACTATTCTACCAAACACGTAGCAAGCCACTGAGGATTCAATGGTGAATGATATAAACATGGTCCCTACACTCATGATTTAATGGGAAAACAAACATGAAACAACATCACACAATAAAATAAGTAATATACAATCTCTAATGTAGTATGTGATTTGATAATATCTAGTACAATAAATGAAAAGGTCATGTTTCAGCATATTTGCTGGTGAGATTGATGATCTAAGTCAAGAAAAAACCTTAACCCAGGAATGAATATATACAAAACTTAGGAGATAAATGTAAAACTATCAAGCATTTAATTTCAAAAAGAGACAAATGTCTGCTTTGGCATCAGGCTATAAGAAAAGGCTTAAAGGATTATATTTGACCCACAGCATAAATAAGATTAACCATGCTAATGCTATTATTTGTTTTAAATTAACCTAGTAGCCTCATTATAATGACAAATGGTCTACATTACAGGTATGATATTACTGCTCCCTGTTTTACATCTGATACATGACATTTGCTTTAAAACCCTATTTTTAAGGGCATTAACAAACTAAAATATTCATAAAATAGGGCACCCAGGACCTAAAAAGCATGTCATGTATAGTAATGGTTAACAAAAGAAAAATGGTTCTTTTACAGACTGAATGTTTGTGTCCCTTCAAAATTTATATACTGAGTAGTGTCTGAGTGTTCCTATCTCTCTCTCTGCATCCATGCCAACATTTATTGTTTTGAAACTTTTTGATAAAGGCCATTCTCACTGGAGATAAGTGATATCTCATTGTGGTTTTGATTTGCATTTCCCTGATGATTAGAGATGTTGAGCATTTTTTCGTATGTTGGGTGTCTCGCAGATGGGAGTGGGGAGTAGGGGATGGGTATATACATACATAATGAGTGTGAAGCGAACCGTCCAGGAGATGGACATGCTTGAAGCTCTGACTTGGGGAGGGGGGGGGAAGGGCAATATTCATAACTAAACATTTGTACCCCCATAATATGCTGAAATAAAAAGAATTCTATATTGAAATTCTAAGTCTCAATGTGATCGTATTAAGAGGTGGGGCCTTTGGGAGGTATTTAGGTCATGAGGGTGGAGCTTCTTAAATGGAATTAATGCCCTTATAAAAGAGACCCCAGAAGGTTGGCACAGTGGCACATACCTATCGTCCCAGCTACTTGGGAGGCTGAGGTGGGAGGATATCTTGAACCCAGGAGTTTAAGGCTATAGCATGCTATAATTGCACCTGTGCATAGCCACTGCACTCCAGCTTGGGCACCATAATAAGACCTAGTCTCTAAAATAAAATAACATAACACAAAATAAAATAAAATAAATCCCAGGGAGCTCCCACATTCTTTCTGTCACATGAGGGCACAGAAGAAGACGGCCATCTATGAAACAGGAAGCAAGCCCCTATGAGACAGTGAATCTGCTGGCTTGGTATTGGACTTTTCCTCCTCCAGAACTATAAAAAATAAGTGTTTGTTGTTTAGGTTATCTAGTTTATGGCATTTTTGTCATAATAGCCCAAACAGACTAAGGTTTCAAACCTAGAGGTGACATAGACTCATTGTAAGAACTAGATCAGATGTTCATTGTGTTCAGTCCAACCTTTTCTAGTTACTGGCTATACCTCCTTGAGCAATTTAACATCTCTAAATCTTAAACTTGCTAATCTTTATTGGAGATAAAAATGTAACCTATTTTATATAATTATTGTGAAGATTAAATAATATAACATATATAAAATGTTCAGAATACTGCCTGTCAAAATAGAATGCTATGTTTTGAATGTACTAACCAAAAGAGCTTGTGTTGGAAACTTAATCCCCAATGCAACAGTGTTGGGAGGTGGGACCTAATGAGAGGTGATTAGGCCATTTGCACAGAGTTAATAGATTAATGCATTATTGGGAGAGTAGATTCTTTGTAAAAGGGAAAGTCTGGTTCCCTTTTCTCTCTCTCTCTTTCCGTCTCTTTGTCCTTCTGCCATGGAATGATGCAGCAAGAAGGCCCTTGCAAGATGCCAGACCCTCAATGTTGAACTTCCCAACCTTCAGAACCATGATCTAATAAATTTCTTTTCATTGCAAATTACCAAGTCTATTATAGCAGCACTATCAAATAGAAGTGAAGATGAGAGACAGAGAGTATGAGCCATGGTTACAAAACACTCAAACCCAATCTCTTGGAGCCCCAAAGCTGTCCTGATTCCTGCAGCCCTTCGTTCACTCATGGGAACATCTACAGTGTCCTGTCAATAAATCTCTGTATGTTGCTGCAGTTAGTTTGGAGTGGGTTTTTCCTACTTGCAACTGAAAGAGTTCAGAGTAATACTATAACTGTTGGTGTTATAGTCATTGGTGAGTGGTTATTAAATATGACACTTAAGAACTAGTAAGTTTTCAGTAAATATTTTTGAATGAATTAAATAAGTGAGTGAATTTTTCAAATTAATGACTCTGAAGATGTTCTCTGAATTACTACATGATCATGAAGGATGCTATAAAGTAGATACAGATATATTTAGAATTGAATAAAGTATAGGATCAGAATCTGTATGAAGAGATAACAGAAGAAATGGTCAAATCTTTCAAGAGAGGTTGACTTAAATTAAAATCTCACCTTTACCACTTATTATTTGGGTGGCTTTTGGAAGTATCCTTAATTTCTCTGAGATCAATTTTTCCAACTGTAAAATAAAGAAAATAAGTGCTCTCATATGATGCTATTTTAACTATTATCATAAACATTTAGTAACCTTTTACCTTAAGATTGTAGGTTGTCTGAATGTACAATCATTCTTTGCATTGTACAATTATTCCTTGAATGAGACAAACCATACTAATGTTACAAATTTGCATTATGAAAAAAATGCAGTGAATGCATAGGGCCACATATTATATGCTTTTGTAAAAAAAATCATTTCAGAAGACAATGAGGGTACAAATATTTTGGTTGCATAAATGGTTTTTGTATCATTTAAGTCAAAGTTATAAGAACAACCCTATCAAAAAGTGGGCAAAGGACATGAATAGAAATTTTTCAAAAGAAGATATAAAAATGGCTAACAAACATATGAAAAAGTGTTCAACATCTCTAATCATCAGGGAAATGCAAATCAAAACCACAATGAGATATCACTTAACTCCAGTGAGAATGGCCTTTATCAAAAAGTCCCAAAACTATACATGTTGACGTGGGTGTGAAGAGATAGGTACACTCATACACTGCTGGTGGGACTGTAAACTAGTGCAGCCCCTGTGGAAAGCAATGTGGAGATACCTTAAACAGATTCAAGTAGACCTACCATTCGATCCAGCAATCCCATTATTGGGCATCTACCCAGAAGAACAAAAGTCATTCTATAAAAAAGACACCTGTACCCGAATGTTCATAGCAGCACAATTCACAATAGCAAAGATGTGGAAACAACCCAAATGCCCATCGATTCATGAATGGATTAGCAAAATGTGGTATATGTATACCATGGAATATTACTCAGCTATTAGAAATAATGGCGATATGGCATCTCTTTGGTTCTCCTGGAGAGAGCTGGAACCCATTCTATTAAGTGAAGTATCCCAAGAATGGAAAAATAAGCACCACATGTACTCACCAGCAAACTGGTTTCCCTGAGTACACATTTGGGAATAACACCAATTGGGTATTGGTCAGAGGTCGGGGCTGGGAGGAAGGGATGGGTGTATACCTACTTAATGAGTGTGATGCGCACTGCCTGGGGAATGGACACGCTTGAAGTTCTGACTGGTGGGGATGGGGTGGGGGGAGGGGATGGGTGCACACCTACATGATGAGTGTGATGTGCACTGTCTAGGGAATGGACACAATTGAAGCTCAGACTCGGGGGGATGGGGAGGCATGGGCAATGTATATAGCCTGATCTTTTGTACCCCCATAATGAACTGAAAAACAAACAAAAAAAATTAATAATAACAACAATAACAAAATTAAAAAAAAAAAGTTATAAGTGTTCCCATCACGCAGATAGTGTGCATTGTACCCATTAGTTGTGAATTTCCCCATCTCTTCCTTCCTCCTCCCACCTGCTTGATTTTTGATTAGTGTTATTTCCATATGTGCACATAAGTGTTGATTGATTAGTTATAATTTAATGGTGAATACATGTGGTGTTTGTTTTTCCATTATTGTGATACTTCACTTAGAAGAATGGTCTCCAGTTCCATACAGGTTAATACAAGAAGTATTAGCTTACCATATTTTATGGCTGAGTAGTACTCCATGGTATACATATACGACATTTTATTAATCCAATCATGTATTGATGGTCACTTGGGTTGTTTCCACTTCTTTGCAATTGTGAATTGTGCTGCTATAAACATTTGAGTGCAGATGCTTTTTTATAAAAAGTATTTTCTTCCTGTAGGTAAATACCCAGTAGTGAGATTGCTGGATCAAATGGTAGGTCTACTTTAAGTTTTTTGAGGTATCTCCGTACTACTTTCCATAGAGGTTGGACTAGTTTGCAGTCCCACCAACAGCATATGAGTGTTTCTATCTCTCTGTATCCACATCAGCATTTGTTGTTTTGGAATTTTTTGATAAAAGCCATTCTCACTGTAGTTAAGTGACATCTTATTGTGGTTTTGATTTGCATTTCCCTGATGATTAGAGATGTTGAGCATTTTTTCATTTTTGTGTTGGCCATTTGTCTTTCTTCATTTTAAAAGTTTCTGTTCATGTCTTTTGCCAACTTTTTTTTTTTTTTTTTTTGAGACAGAGTCTCACTTTGTTGCCCAGGCTAGAGTGAGTGCCATGGCGTCAGCCTAGCTCACAGCAACCTCAAACTCCTGAGCTCAAGGGATCCTCCTGTCTCAGCCTCCCGAGTAGTTGGGACTACAGGCATGCACCACCATGCCCGGCTAATTTTTTCTATGTGTATTTTTAGCTGTCCATATCATTTCTTTCTATTTTTTTTTTTTTTAGTAGAGATGGGGTCTCGCTCTTGCTCAGGCTGGTCTCGAACTCCTGAGCTCAAACGATCCGCCCACCTCGGCCTCCCAGAGTGCTAGGATTACAGGCGTGAGCCACCGCGCCCGGCCTTGCCAACTTTTTAATGGGGTTGTTTGGCCTTTTCTTGCTGATTTGCTTGGGTTCTTTGTAGATTCTTGTTATCAGCCATTTATTGGTTATATAGTATGCAAAAAATCTCTCCCATTCTGTAGGTTGTCTATTAGCTCTAATGATGGTTTCCTTGGCTGTACAGAAGCTTTTTAATTTGATCAGGTCCTATTTATTTATATTTGTTGTTGCTGTGATTACGTTTGGGCTCTTCTTCATACATTCTTTGCCTACGCCAATGTCTACAAGAATTTTTCCAACATTTTCTTCTAGAATTCTTATAGTTTCATGCCTTAGGTTTATGTCTGTTATCCACCACTGTGAGTTGATTTTTGTGAGAGGTGAGTGGTGCAGATCCTGTTTCAGTCTTCTGCGTGTGGCTATCCAATTTTCCCAGCACCATTTATTGAATAGGGATTCTTTTACCCAGTGTGTATATTTTTTTCTGCTTTGTCAAAGATCAGATGACAATATGAGGATTGTTTTATATCTGGGTTCTCTGTTCTGATTCATTGGTCTATATCTCCGTTCTTCTGCCAGTACCATGCTCTTTGGGGTACTAGCCTTGTAGTATAGCTTGAAGTGTGGTAAATTGATGCCTCCCGATTTGTTCTGAATTATACTCTTGTTTCCTTCTAAATTTTCTAGAGAAAATGCAATTTGATATGTCATATTTTTAAAGTTTCTTTTAAATAAATGCTTTCCAAGACTAGAATACCACACCATTTAAGTCTATGTAAAAACTCTTTAAAAAAAAAAAAACTGCAATAAATATCTTGGTAGGATTTAATTATTGACTGACCACATTGCCTTTTTTTTTTCGTTAATGGCACATTGCTCTGTGAGTGTCATTTTTATACCCAATTTTTAAATGAGTTCCGTTGATAATGTTCTTTGCATATTTTAATATTGCTTAATCAAAGTGTTTGCACAGCTGGTAATCAGAATAGTGAGGCTTGGATCACAGAATCACTGCAGCCCTTGCTTCCCTTTGAGTGCTTATCTTTCTGATAACTGGGATATTATTTCCCATAGACAGCCAGCCTCATGCTTCTAAGACATATTACAAACTGTCTTTAACAATCATTTTTCATTACTGCAGGAATTTAGGATAATGGAATGTATAGTCACTTTCAATTTGTGTCAAATTTTCTGATGCATTTGTACCACCAACATTTTATCAGCTTGTCACCGGAACAAATGAAGTTGCAAATTGCATTGACTTTTTTTCTTGAAATCTTTGAAACTGTTTATTTTTAACATGACTTCCCTTCTTTCCTTTCTATTTCTATAGTGTAGCAGGCTTGATTTTCAACTTTCAGGGTCTTTGTCACTTAGTGAGTTTGGCAGGCACAATAATTTACTGGGGCCTTGAAGGTTTTGAGGGAAGGGATTTGGGTTTGTAGGGCATATTAAAGCTAAATGCAGATTGAAGTAATAAGCTTAGAACAATTTGATGAACTACCTGTAGGCAGTGGTGGAGAATTTCTGACACACCAGGAAAGCCATTATGCTCCTGTTATGTTCAATAGTCCGGTTGGCCTAAAAGGTTACAAGTGATGTATGTTTTCATTATCTCCTATGGGCTTGATGCCTCTGAAGACCCCAGATGGCTTATTTCAGCTTCAATTCTCTTCATTTGCACTATGGCAAGGTCTGTCACATAAAGCCAATATGTTTGTGAGGGTCAGTTTGCTTTGAGGAATACTGTTCGGTGATCTCTGTTTTATTCTTTCGCCTGAAAATCTGCAAGGAGTTACCACCTGGGGAGTAACTGAAAGCTCTTCAAAAACACAGTTTGATTTCCTGGGTATCAGCTGTCATGATGAAAGCAATAATGGCAACAAAACAGAATCAACATTAGTTACCATTTACTGAACATATATTATGTGCCAGGCATGCCTTACATATATTATTTTATGATATCGCCTTTACTATATTCTAGCAAGACAAATATCATGCTTTCTATGTTATACATGAAAAAACCAAGGCACCAGTAAGAGATTAAGTAACTTGTCCCAAACCAGATTCCTACTAAATGTGAGAGACAACATTCAGACTCAGGTCTGCCTGATTCCAGGAAACTCCTAACAATTGCAAATGATCTTTAGTCCAACATGGAGAAACTCAGAGTCTAGTTGGGGAGAAAAATATATGTAACTATTATATAACAATGTTTTTCGTTAAAATATTTGTATATGGATGCAAGAGAAGCAATATGTACTAAGTACTATTTATATCTCTTTAGGGAAAGTAATTAAATATACAAAGGAAGGGCCAGAAAATCCACAGAGAAGAGGTAACTCATTAGTGGAAACACGAGATTAACTGTCATAGAACCATTTAAACAAAGGCTCAGACTGAGCCTTGAAATAATACATTTTGTTGGGGAACCACAAAAATTCAAGGTTGGCATAAAACAAACGAACAAACAAACAAACAAAAAACACTCCAATGTCTCTGAACCTGTCTGTATAAGCACAGGAAAAATTAAGGTATGGAAGTACCAGATTGTTGTTATCAGAGGAGGATGGACCAAGAGGGTGCTAACAGAGGACTTTTACTTCTTAATTTATTTTAAAAAATCAAGAATATGAAACTGTAGTGAATTTATGAGAGACATTTATTTTTAAAATAAAAAGTGAAGGTTAGTACCTGCCTTACTTATGACCTGGGGTTATTGTAACATTTAGATAAGCAGTACTCAAATGAATGCAGTTATTGTTAACATATGCAGTTAAGTGTCCTGGTTGTGGCTATCTGTCTCCTGTTGTCTTGAAGTTTTATTTAAATATTTTTTTCAAAAGAAAATGATTTAAAGAAAATCAAGCTATATTTATTTTAATATTGTTTCTAATCTACTAACATTTCTCATTCAACAAACATTCCAATGGAATAAAAATGAGGCAAAGGAAACCCCACTACCTGGTGCAGATTATTTATGTAATAGCCCTGTCCAGAACTTAAGTAATGAAGTCAATTATTGTAGAGCTTTCCAATGCAAATATCATGGTATTTAATAAATAGTTGGAATGTCCTTAAGACTAATCTAATAATTAGTTGGGTCTTCTTTTGCAAAACCATGCATTCCTTTACTTAAAATGACCTTGTGTCATATGTGTTCAAAGGTTGATCTAATACAATGGAGTTTTATCCCATATGTTTGTCTTAGAATTCTGTGCATTTGTTTTAGAATAAGGATTGCTCTTCCTTCACATAGGCTATTATTTGTTTTGTCAAATCCCTCTTGGCCTTGAACACACTCTAGAAATAGAGATTCTTTAGAAATGCTGATAAGGATGTTCTACTGAATCGTATCCTTTAAACATTTTAGAGGATGCTCAGGAGGTGTTATGGCACTGTGAGGACTTAATAAGCAGACATACAAATATGGGCAAAAGAGGACAGCTGTAAGACATATCTGAGTCTACTCCTTCATGGGCCTGTGCTATGTAATGCTGATTAATTACTTTTATTTTGATAATAAAACAATAAATGCATGCATTTTTTTTATTTTTAAACAGCTTTATTGAGGTATAATTGATATGCAATAAACTGCACATATTTAAAGTTGGGTAATTTGACAGTTTTGAGATGTGTATGTACCAATGAAACAATCACCATAATCAAGATAATAAGCACATTTATCATTCCCAGAGGTCTCTGTTGCCCCATCATAATCTTGTCTTCTGCCCCATGGTGCCCTTCCTCGTAACTCCTAATTTGCTTTATCATAAATGCATTTGTATTTTTTATAATTTTATATATATGGAATCAGATATTATATTGTCTGGCTTATTTCACTCAGCATAATTATTTGAAGATTCATCCATATTGTAGTATGAATCAATGGTGTATTCCTTTTTATTTATTATGGAGCAGTATTCTATTTTATGGATATCACAATATGTTTATCCATCCACCTATTGGTAGGCATAGTTCTCTTGATTTTCACTTACCATTCATGACCTTTGGTCTCATACTCCTGATATTAATACATCCTTTCTGAAAAAGTAATTCAAAAACTAAGTTCCCTATTGTTTCTAGATCATAGAGAGGAAAACATCCCCTCAAAAATACACAGGGGTAGAATTAGCTTATTTATGACAATAATAATATTCTGATGAGATAAATTCATAACACCAGATGAAGTTGTTTTGTTTTAAGCTGGACATATTACTCATATGTGGGCTGTTGCTTTTTTGCCCCACTCTGTTTTATTTTTAATTATTTCACTAAGCAATTCATGGTTTATGAAGATGTAACTAAAAACAGAGATGACTGAATTTAAATAATTCACATAATAAATATGTTTTAAGAGCCTACTATATATCAGGCACAGGACTAGAAATAAGATATTTAAAAAGACACATTGATGTGTTGATGTTCTTTCACATCTCAAAGTGGATTTATTATGAAGCTAATGTGAAGCTTGAACTCTGGAGTCTCTTATATGCAGGGGCCCTCCCAAAGCCCTGGACTTGGTAATGTGTTCATATGGTCATATTTTATAGTATTTGCAAAATTAACATATTTTAAATGCAGTTGGTAAGAGCCTGTGTCTTTTTATACTCCAGCTTTCCTTCTACCACACACTTTTTCCCAAGAAGAGTAGTATTGGAGTTCCCAGGAGAATTTTGGAGATCCAAAGGGAAATTGGAGTTCAGGAGATAGATAGATACATATATACTTACATACATATAGGAATTTAATTCTTACATACAGAAATATAGTTTGGATTTAGTAGGATAGATATATGTGAAATCCTACAGCCCAGTGTGCAAACTCACTGGTCTCCATGATCACAAGATACAAGTCCATGAACTTCCATACAGTATAAACATGCCCACTGGTGCCAGACACTGGAAGGATGTGGATGATGGAAGGAAAACTAGATTTGAAATGGACAAACTAGAAGTTTGTCTGCAGAAAAGTATAGAGAGGCATGTTAGGCAATTAAATAGTCTATGTGTAAGGATGCTTGTAATACTTGTTAACATTTTAAATTGTTCATTTGATGTGATATAAATCCTCATTCTAAATAAATATACACATGTGAATCTAAATTTATATTCATAATTTTGAATTATTTTTATTAAAGAGCCCCCTGCCACAACTTTATATGCACTTGAGGTTCCACAAAACTAGGGTCTACCTCTGTTTACACATTATAGTTCAGTAGGGGAGACAGGCTAGTAAACATGTAATTAAGATACAAGGTTATAAAGGCTAAAATAAGAAAATCTCAAGTACCGTAGAAGTGCATAGGCCAGGAATATAATTTTTACTTGGGGGAATATAAAAGGTTTCTTGAAGGAAGTAATGTCAAGCTGAGATGTAGTAGGTGAATAGGAGTTGAACAAGCAAAAATGTATAGATCCTTGTGTGTCTATGTATCAGTATATTGGGAAGGGGGGAGAAGGAGATGGGTATATGGGAAAGTGATTAAGGAGGTTTTACCTTACCCTTAGAAATAAAATAGGTAGATGGGGTGACGTGGGATATTTGCATACATTTTACAAAGTGATTCTTGAAAAGCATTATTGAGGAATGCCAACACTTTAGTCAGAGGCCGTATTTGATTCTGTGACTTCCAAAGCTTTTTCTTTCCTCTAAGGCACAGAACCTTAATTTTCTAAAGGCAGTTTTCAAGGAGCAGTTTTAGAATGTAGAGGCTCTTAGTGAAGGGAGGCTCCTTGTTGTAGTGAATGGTATCTGGGGTGCTATTCTAAATACTAATGCAATCTAGACTAGACCACTATAGTTCTTTCTACATTCAGCCATTGCTCACTCAATCAAGATTTGTTTAATCAATGTATGCTTAATCAAGAGTCAGAAATCACAGACTGATGTGTACATTCACTACTATTTTATTTTCTCTTGAGAAATCAGCTCCATCTCTAAGCTTCAGTTTTCTCAGGTTTAAAACGGGGTTTAAAAACATCCTCCTTTGGAGGGTAGTTTGAGAATAAGAGGATCTAATAAAAAGATCTGGAATAAAAGTGCCGAATATCAAGTAGGCATTCAATAAATTTCAAATGATTATGCACTCCAAACTTCTACAATTTTCTAACGAGATACTGTCTACAGCCCCTCTCTGATGTTCTCGATGCTGTAGTCTTTAGAGGATGACTCTCAGAGAATTTCTCCCCCTAAATGTGGAATGTCTCTTTGAATTAATTCACTTAATAAAAAATTGAATAATATCTGGAATTCCATTAAGAGAATAATTTTACAGGTCATTGACAACTTATTTTATATCCCTTTTGAGATACTCCAATATTTACTTAATATTCAGAGATGAACTATCCCTTTTAATAAATATTAGGACCAAAACTTCTGCAAGATACTTTTCAAGTATAGCATCATCCTAAATGCAGGTTTGAGAAATTAATTGCATATGAATGTTCTATATCACCCTGATCTTCTCATTGACATCTCATGGACAAAAGTGATTTCCCAGATGCCCGATTTTATTCAGTTTTTAAAGACACAGCAATAGTAGGCAATGGAGCCATGGATGTGGTTTGGGATGGTATCTGTGTGGCTAACTCCTACTCTGATAGTCTTGCTTTAAACTTGCTCCAGCAACTACTCTGACCATCAGATCAAGTCCCTTTTTATATTCTCTTAGATTCCTGTGTCTTCACATTTATTGTCTATGGTTATGTCTTTGTCACATAGAAAACGTGTCTGTCTCTCGAATATGTAAGCTCTGAGAGTACAGGGACTGAATCTGATTTATTGAACATTATATTCCCTTCACTCCTAGCAGTTACTGACACATAAATATTTATCAAGTAAATGAATGAGTTAATTTTATAAATGCAGATTTAGTTAAGAATCAAAGATCATAACCAGAAGGAAAAATCATAGGCCTTTTAGGATCCATTTAGAAATAGCAAGTTCTTCAAATTTTTAAGCTGAGGAAAAAGGAAACTTTGGTAGGGAATTCAATAAAGGAAATTAAGGTAGAAATAAATACAAAAGCAATACTGATTTTTTAAAGCCTTGTGCTAGTTTAAAAACCAAAAATGCCAGGCATAACTTAGTTTGCTCATAAAATTTTAGCATTTGGTTCACTAAATTGAAAAGCAGAGTTTATATAAACAAGCAAATATTTACAAATTGAATTTACTTTGAGATATTTTTTCATCTCTGATACCAATTCAGCCCAAAGCTGTTGACCTTTTAAAAAAAAAAAAGCAACACTCTTATCATTCACTAGGTGATGAGATGCAGGAGAAACTTGAGATTAGAAAAAAAAATCATGCATGGTGCTATAAAAAGATCATGTTATTAAGGTGACTGCCCTGGTATCCTTTAGTGACAAACACGGAAAGGGGAAGGAGGAGGAGAGGAAGCAAATTTAGATTTATTGAGCATTTATCACAAGCCAGTCCCTGAGCTGGGCAGTTGCATGGATTAATTCATTTAATTTCCATAAAAATAATTTAGGGTTGATATTATTATTCCCATTTTTCAAATAAAAACATTGAGGTACTGAGAAGGCAACTAACTTAAAAACAAACAAAACAACAATAACAAAAAAACCTCCTAATTAAGACAAGAGGAAGTGGAATTGTAACTAGCTTTTTCCCAGCCCAGTTCCCATGCTGTGGCCTCACGATGGCTAAGGCACCAAAGGAAGCTCTCATTTTGAAAACAGAAATTCAGCAGCAGCCACATATCATGGAATCTTTTTCATCCTATGAAGAAAGGCAAGGCCTGCAAAGGCAAAAGGTATCTTATCATCTCTATTTCTTAAGAATCTGGGCCAGTACTATTTAATAAGGTAACCTACACAAGTAAAATTACATTTTCTAGTAGCTACATTTTAAAAAAGTAAAAATAAACCAGCAAAATTAATTTTAATAACACATTTTATTTAATCACAAAAATATATCCATGACATTATCATTTAATTACATGTCAACAGCATAAAAATTATTAATGCACATTCTATTTCATACTAAATTTTCAAAATCTGATGTGTATTTTATACTTACAGCACATCTGGACCAGACACACTTCAAGTCTCAGTAGCCACAGAGGTGCTAGTAGCTATCTTACTGGACAGCACAGATGTGGATAGCTCCAGTTAAGACTACTAATAAACCATCTCAGGCAGGGAAACTTTAGGCCTTCTTCCTTATAAATATCAACCCTGTCATTTATTCCATACACCTGACCTTCTTCTCTCTGACTCAGTAGTGCGTGAAGATCAATAACCTAGGTTTTAAAGTCAGGTTTCCATAAAACTCTCCTCTGCCACTTATTGTGTGAGTCCTTGAAGAAGCTGCTTTACATGTCTGAGCCTCAGTCTTCTCATTTATAAAATGGAGAGAATATTGCTTAGCTCAGAAGGTGTTGATGAGTTGTATTAATACATACATCTCTTGGCACATGGCAGTTGTTCCATAAGTAAATGCTCTTAAAATTAAAATCGAATCTCATTTTCTGGTGTGTGGACTTTAATAGAGATTGAAGGCACTATTATTGACACAGAAATCTTATACAGTTTGCTATCCCATATAAGGCCCCCAACTCCCCTCACCCCACACCTTCAGGATAGAGCTTTATCATGGTCCAAAGGCCCTTTATGATATGACGGCATCCTACCCTCATCCATCCTCTTCACCACCTTCCCACGCTCTGTGGCCATACTAGGTCCAATTCCATAAATGCACCATGCTTTCTCTGATCTCAGTGCTACACCAATCCTAGTGAAAAGGGATTAGTGAATCACTCACTCTTCCTGATTTAATAAAAATTGTCATGGGTCTCACACATGTTGATGTATTTATAATGTTCTCTGAAATATTGAAATTTCCTACAGAATGACCTCTGTAGGCTAATTAGAATAATTTATAACCTTTTAAAAATCCCATTAGTCCATTTACAGATGAATTTAGCACTCTAGGATTGAGCTCTTTAAAAGAAAAGAAGGCTGATATGCTATCAACTAGAACAAAAGCAAACTATAGCCCTGCCACCCACTGTTGGTCCTCTTCCCAGGAAAGAGATTTTTACAAGTCCCAACATACTCTCTCTCTCTTGGTTTTTCCTGGTCCTAGGCTAAATGCAGGAGTCTCTTTGCTCTAATTCCAGAAATGCTGGAGGACTGTGAGTGGTTCTTGGGTTTCTTCCTGATAGGGTATATATATATAGTGCCTACTGCAGCAGCAACTGTGTGTTCAAAGCTCAGGGCTGTGCTCATAGTATCTCTATACTTCTACCTATCTGAGAAAGGCCAGCTTCTTATTGCCTCTCTTTCCAAAGCTGTTATCTCAGAATCATGGTGTTTATCCTGAAAGGGCTTATTCCCCATCTAAAACCCAGTCAGACATGGGGTGGAAAATTCACAGTAGAATTGTTTCAAATTTTTTCCTTTCTCAAAAAGGCATGCTAAAGAAATCAGAAAATTATTTTTAATGAGTAGTGTTGGCTGATCTAAAATTACCATTTTATTTATTATAGCTTTTGAGCAAAAACAAAGCAATATTTGCATTCTGGCTTTGATTTCCAAAGGGAAAACCAAATTCAGACTGGCTAAGTCTCTCCTCTCAAAAGTTAGTTAATAGGAAATTAAAGTTTAAAAAATATTCACTTGCCTGTAATCCTAGCACTCTGGGAGGCTGAGGAGGGAGGATTGCTTGAGCTCAGGAGCTCGTGACCAGCCTAAGCAAGAGTGAGACCCCAAGACCCTGTCTCTACTACAAATAGAAAAATTAGCCAGGCATCATGGCATGCACTTTAGTCTTAGCTACTCAGGAGGCTAGAATCCCTTGAGCTTGGGAGTTTGAGGTTGCAGTGAGTTAGTGAGTTACAATGATGCCATTGCACTCTAACCAGGGCAACAGAGTGAAACTCTTGTCTCAAAAAAAAAAAAAAAAAAAAAAAAAAAATTACTGAAGTGTTGTTAATCATAACCTGAATCATGGATCTTAATATCAAACTGGGAAAACATGGTATTTGTGTATTTTCTAAACAGGATCACTAACAAATGTATGTGTGATTATGTAATTTTTGTGCTAGTTTACTATCAGAAACATTTTGGCAAAAAACAAAAGAAACATATATAACTAAGTCTGTATATGGTCACTTCAAATTCATAAAATATTTTACAATTACTTTTAATTCTTTCTTGGTGTTTTACTGTAAACAAAAATGCTTTGCAACTTTTGTCTTTTACTGATGAGAAAGCCAAGGTCTTGAGAATTTAAGTGGTTTTTGTGGAGAAACACAAAGTTTTTGGTTGAGCAAAGGACATCATTTCAGCTAATCTAACAACATATATAGGAAAAAAATTGAAGAATTAATCAACAATTGACATGGCTAAGTACCATTTTGTAGATATTCAGAAGACTTTCTTTGCTAAATATAACCTTTTTATTCTTTGGTTAGAGAGGATGGGCTGATTTATAAATGCAAGTGTATTTTGGGGGCTATAAACCTCAGCCATATTTCTCAAAGAGATGACATTTGTTATCCTGGAAAGCATCATTTGATGTTAGTGCCTGATTCTCTAATCATGGCTCTACCACTTACTAGCTGTGTGTGACCTTGGAAAATGCCCTTCATGTCACCAATCCTCACGTCCTCCTCTGAAAAAGTGGATTCTTTATTCCGTAACTACTTCTAGATAGTATTATGAAGAACAAATGAATATGGTATGTGAATGTTAATTGAAAATACTTAGATGGTCTGCAATACATAAAGTGTCCTTACCACTCCTGCGATGGATGAACTCGGGTAACTCAGTGTGGCCTAGCGAAGTGAGCATGGACGTTAGAAATAGTGGATTAGAATCCTCACTTTGACATTTACTACTAATAGCTCTGTGACCTTGATGAGGTACTAAACTTTTTGAGCCTCACTTTCTTCATATGTGAAATGGCGATTTAGACCTCACAGGTCTATTGTGAGAATAATGCCTACTGAAAAATGTACCCCAATCCCCCAAGGATGGTTAATGTGGCATCTGAAAGAGAGTCTTTGCATAAGTCATTCTAAGGCACACTACTGTCATTTTTTTTCTTTCTATTTTTTTCAAGCAAAAGCAAGGAACATCCAGCCCTTGATTTACAACAATATTCAACGTCAAGAGACTTAAGCATATTTCTGATCTTATGAAGTAGCTAAGTTATCCTTTGAAAATAAAGACCATTCTGCCACCAGGTACAGGCCTCTTAGTTGTCACCTGACATTTGTCTCCTTCCAACACCATTGCTCATTAGTACGTAGTAATAACATATGAGAGAATAATTATACCCCTGTCATCGTGGGGTGGAAATTAAAGGGGACGTAGTTAAGGATTGAAGCTGTTGTTTTGTGTGAACACCCCAGATGGCTGCAATAGGTACAGGTGAACAAATATGAATAGATTGCCAGTTGAAATATAAGGGAACAAACATATAAACCACTAACAGAACAATAGCAGCAGCAACATTTCCTATATCATGGACTGTAGAAATCTCATATTTCTTTCATTGAATAGTTCATTTAGACAGTTATCAGAATTAATTTACATTACTCCAGAGATGATTGAAGAGGCTGAGTTGCATTACTTAACATGTGAGCTGCCCTCATTTGCTATTTAAAACTAAAAATGATCCCTATTCCTAGAAAAACATAAATAGTAACTGACTTAGGACCTGAAAAAATGTCCCTACCTTATGTAACCTCATCTTAAAAGACCTTCACCATTTCCCCAAACCCCTCTGGATATGAAAGATGGCAACAGTTCTGTGAAAATACTTTAGCTAATGCACAACCTGAGAAATACCTCTGTGATGGGAAAAGAAGTGATGACTTAGTGTTTCTCAAATTGGGCACTATTGACATTTATGGGGTGGGACAATCCTTCATTTATGGGGCATTCTAGCACATTGAAGGATGTTTAGCATCCCTGGCCATCACCCATCGCCATTAAATTCTGATCTTGTCTTCAATGCTTTGGGACAATCAGAAAATATTCCCCACATTTCCAAATGTTCTCTAGATAGTGTTACTGCCCCTGGTTGAAAACCACTGAGAAAAAGCAAGGAAAGTCTCATTTGGACATTGAGAGACAATTTGGGGAATCAGATGGATTTGAACTGACTCTTGGCCAATGCGCTTATTGGCTCCATACTATTAGTTATTTAACATCCCTGATCCTCAGTTTTATCTGAATAATAGGATAAGAATGCTCTTTCAGAGGCTTAATACATTATTAATAATATTAGTAAAGTTCTTATCATAATGCTTGGTATTTAGAAAATGCTCAATAAAGGGGTAACTAGTGCAGGCAATAGTGATGGTGGTAGTGATGCTGCAAGAAATGGTGCTGCTGGCAGTTGTGGTACAGGTGGGAGAAGCAGTGGGGAAGGTGTTTAAGATGTCACCTATGGTACCATCCTACCTGAATTTGAATTCCAGTGCCACTATTTCCTAGCTATGCCATTGGGGCCAATTCCTTATATTCCCAATGATTCAGTTTCCTTATAAAAAATGACCGCAATAATGCATACCTCAATGGTTTGTTGTAAAAAATGAGTAGGTATAAATGCTACAAAGTGAATTTGGTTTAGAGATGCCTGTGAATTCACTGGACACAGAAGGAGAGGAGGAATGGATTGCTTGACTTTCTGCTTCTTAGATCTTGAGCCACTTTAGCTTCAATTTTGCTTTTGTCCTGCCGGCTCTGCAGTGAGGCAGTTAAACAGTTTCTAACAGAAGATATGTCAGAGTGGCTTAACTGAAAGTGCCATTGTTTACTCTGGTAATTAGATCTGGCTTGCATAGTCTTTACCTGTAAGATAATTTAGTAGTTAAGAGGTACTACTTTAGGTTCTAGCCAAAGTAATTTGGCTCAGAATACCAAATAGCTGTGATTTTAAGACCTTCTCTAAAATGTGGTCCAATGACATGAAGGCTGCAGAGAGGGTTGTGAGAAATCTTAAAGGGGAAGGAGCGGAACTGTTAATAGTTCAGTACATCCACAGACATTTATATTCTCATCTACAAAGAAAAACAATCAGAATGTTTGTAATACTAACCACCTCAGGACTTACAGAGTATGTAAATCACATTAAGGAATGGTAGTTATTTGCTAATTTGGCACCTGATCATAAAGAGTTGTATGTTGTGTTTTGATTTTCTATCTAATCTTCAAACTTTATGGCTTAATATGAATTTAAAAAGACAACTGGGAGTTGATTTTTCAAATGAGAATTTAGGCTGTTATCTGGTTATTTCATATTGAATTTTCGACACTTACTCATAAATGTTTTGTTGATGATCACCATATTATGTTGCTTCTTAGAAAATATAATTATTAACACATAGGGATGTGGTGCCCTAGAACACAGAGGGTTCTCTTTAACATCAAGCCAGTATTTTTCCATGTGGTAATAATCTTTATGAAAATAATGACATGAATTCAAAAGGGTGATCTCATTCCTCTTCAAATTCCATTTGATGCTTATGTATTGAATGACTACCTAATGTAGGCTACCTATGGGGGATATGGACATTGTTTCTATCTACAGATTGGTATGAGAGAATCATATATTTGATAAGTGTACTTTACTGGGGTAAATGCAAAAGAGAATGTAAATATTTGTGGGGACAAGATATACTCAGAAAGGATACAGATGGTAATGTCTTGGCATAAGTCCTGCAATGTCACTCATAAATAACTCAGAAAAATCAGGGAATTTCAAAACTGGGAATTAATCTTTCTAGCTTTATTTTTATTATTTCCTGCTATGCATACCATGAATGCTGTTTAATAAGGGTGTGCATAGACACAGACTTTCCAGTGAGACAGACAATGGTCCGGTTTTACTTGCCCACATACTAGCTGTGTGGTCTTGCACAAGTTATTGTACTTTCCTTAGCTATAGTTTCCTTATCTATAAAATGGAGAAGATATAATACTCCGTAGGGTTGTTGTGAAGACTAAATATACTAATTCTTAGAAGAGGAAATGGCAATAAAAAGTCATTGATGAAAAAAAGTTAATGACAGAAAAATTGTTAGCTATAATTGTTTTATGATTCATAATTTTTCTACTTTGTATGTTGTCATGGATACATTGCATTTTTCTATTTTTATTGTTTATTATATTTTTCTTATTTGAAATGCACATACTTCCTATTTCTATCTATTGAAATCCAAGGTCTTAAAATGTTATCTTTCAAATGTTTGAATGTAATACAAATCACATACAATCACTTGTGACTACATTACATTTTTTTTCTTTCTAAAATAGAATCTGTTGAGGATAAGGGTGTATTTTATTATTCAATACAATGCCTCAATATAAGTTAGTTGGAAATTGACCCTCAGTGTTAATTTGTTGAAATAAATTTAGCCATAGACAGTTACTAAATTGTATTCTTTCAAATTTTGTACAGTAAGTCCTCACTTAACTTCATTGATAGGTTCTTGGAAACTGAGACTGTAATCGAGATGACACATAACAAAAACAACTTTGCCCTAGACTAATTAATATAAACAAGAAGTAAGTTCCTGTGGCATATTTCTGGTCAAAAAACATCACCAAACTTCTAAATAAAGACCCCCAAACACTTCTAATATTAAACATTGAAATAAATGTGAGGTATGTGTACATTTAAGAAAGATTAATAGAAACAAGTAAGATGATTATTTCTCCAATTTTTGATGAATCACTGAGTGATGGTGGTTGTAGTGGTGTTGGGTTAAATCAAGCAATAAATGTTTGCAAAGCAAAAATTGTAAAGAGCCCCATCCTCCCACCATGTGGTTCGAAAACAATCACAAAGATAGAGGGTTCCCTAAGTGCTTCCATCTCACATCATTTATTGTTGTACATTTGCATGATTGTCATATATTTTATAAATTTTTATTTTACAATAATTCTTATTCACTCATTCATTTTTCAATCCCTTTATTCCAGTTCAGGTTTGTGGGTAGCAGGAGCCTATCTGGCAGCTCAGAGTGCAAGGTGGGAACCAACCCTGGCCAGGGTGTCATTCCATCCCAGGCCACACTCACACACACACACACACACACACACACTCCACTCAGACTGGGACCATTTAGAAACGCCAGTGAACCTAACATGCACATCTTTGGGATGAAGGAGGAAACCAGAGTACCCAGAGAAAACCCTTACAGACATGGAGAGAATGTGCAAACTCCACCCAGACAGTGGCCCCAGCTGAGAATCAATTTATTTTTCTTATCAACATTATAAAAAAGCAACATTGAACAAAACTACATTTCTTGAAGACCTGCATTTTTATGCATTATGCATTGAGAACCCCAAACCATTTATCTGTCCTAACTTCAAAATCTATTTAGAAAGGACACTTCAATCCATACAACAATGGCTTTACCTGCAAGCCAACAATTCAGTTCTATATGCAATGACACTTCTGCTGTAAAGCAATATCCATTTGCCAAAATATTTTAATATTTCATTCACTTTGCCTCAACTATTTTATAAAAATGGGTGGAAAGGGAGAATTAAATTGCAAAGACTGGTGAGAAGAAGCAGAGCTTTCATAAGTTCAATACAATTAAGGAAAGATGGAGATGATTAGGTTTCCCTCAACTTTAGATTTAAAGGTGCTAATTGTCTTTAAGCCCAATCAACTGTGTGTTCAATTATGAAGGAAAAGAATAAAACTAAAGTGAAAAATTCTAGAAATATATCCTTAAACACATTAGGGATTTTGTAGTGAGTTTTCAGTGGACTAGGAATGGAACACCTATTAGAATCCATAAATATTTGTTTGGCTTGTGAACATGTATCATAATGTGAAAGTTGGAAATTGCCTAATATTTTACTTCTTTTGATAAAACAACATATTGAATTGATGTAAGCCTTAAATTGCCAGTACTTAAAGGTATAAAGATTACCTTTCATCCTCCAATTTTCCTCTCTTAGACATTATTATTCTTTATTACTATTATCCTTAACAATTTCATAAAGAAGTTTTAGAGTTAGTGAAATAGTTGAATAATCCACTCTCCTCTCTTCTAAGTGTATCTCAGTCATGGATTAAAAAAAAATAAATAAACCTGGAAACTTTTAATAAAACAGAAATTATGTCATAAACTAAAATCTCTTAAATTTTATTTTAATCTATATGATTATTGGTAATGAATTTTTATCTTTTTATTTTTGCAACACCATTTTTATCAATATCATGTCTTAATAAAGAATTTTAGACTGTCTTAGGAGAGAACTTGGATATCCTTCATAAATTTTGCCATTCAAAATCATACATTATCTAAATTTGTAGGATGCACTGTAGCTGTTTTAAGGTGGAATAGGGCTTTACATACTTTATTATGAACATTAATCACCTGGGAATCTTGCTCAAGTGCAGATTCTGATTCAGTAGGTCTGGGGTGGAGCCTGAGATCCTGCATCTCTAAGAAGTTCTCAGAGGGCGTTGGTGCTGTTGCTTTTCCTGAACCATACTTCAACAGCAGTGGAATTGGAGCACTGATAACATCGTCAGAAAATTCTGAATGCAAACAACATATATACCATTTGCTAACTATAAAAACTAGGCTAAGTCACACCCATCCACTCCTCTCCATCTCTATTGCTATCATCCTAGTCCAAGCCCATCCAAGTCCATCATTTCTCAACTACTACTTAGCCTCTTAGTCCTTTTCCAGAATCTCACCTTGCCTCTCACCAGTCCACTCTCCATGCCACAACAAAAGGAATCCTTTTCAAAAAACAGCAATCTTATCCTGTCTCCACTACCTAAACCTCCCTTAACAGCTTTTAATGACTGTTTTGCAAGATAAAGTCCCAAATTATCAAGAAGACCCATAAAGCCCTCAGGGGAGCTCCTCCTCCCCCTCACTCCCTCTACCTCTCCACCTCCATCATTCTTTAGGCTCCACCCAGAGGCGATTTCCTTTTGTTGGCCTAAGTGTGATCATAAGGCCAGCAGAAATGCATAACCTGGAAACTGGTTAGAAATGAATATTCCCAGGTCCCACCCCAGAAACTCCCTTGCCTTGGGCAGGGACTCTCCCATAAAGAGAGGGATTCCAGCATTCAAACCAGTGTACCTGACACAGTGTAGGTTCTTAGTAAAAATTTTTGAATGAATGAAAGAATAAAACATTAAAACCTTTAAATTATTCATTTCTTCATTTGTAAAATAGACAAAATAGTACCTCTCTCTCAGATTACTTCCAACTCATTAGCATATATAAAAGTAGTGAGCAGAATGCCTACTTTGAACTGTTCAGTTTTTTAAAGTATTTCTACATCATCCAATTATGCCTACAATAACTGCTTTTACTAAAACGGACAGTTACTACTCACAACTTTGTCCATTAATGTACTCAAATATATAATATTGGATGTTTGCTAACACTATTGCTTCTGCTTGAAATATTTTTCCCTAAATCTGGCATTCTAGCTGGTACACATTCTTATCCATAAAGCCTTTCCTGATTGCATCTGACAGTTGTCTCCCAGCTCCTGGTATAACTTAAACTTTCCTTTTTCAAAGCATTTAAAAGATCTAAAAATCTCCACTACCTAAAGTTTTTTTTTTTTTTTTTTTTTTAAATTTCAAAAGTATCATATGTTCATTATAGGAAATATAAAAAAAAAAATTACTGATGAGTAACAAAGACCTTAGTCCCTACTGCAATCATAAGCTTTCGTGATTATATAACCTCTCAAGCTCTTCCATATCCTTTTAAATTGCACAAATTGCTGTAGTTTGGATAAATTTATCTGGCAGTTACAAATTATGTAGGTAAGAATGTTTGATCATATTACTCAGTTGATATTGTGTCCTATTAACATGAATTCTCCTAACACATTATAAAAGAGTATATTTAATTCAATGCATTCTGCAAGTATTTTTTTAAAGAAGTAACAATACAACACAAGTGATTTGTGTATAAAATTGCATTGCAATTAGGTAACAATGTAAAACTGGGTTCTGTAAGAACATTTGATCTACAGTAGATTTCCTGTGTATTCTCTGAGCCACTTTCAGCTCTGCTCCCAAGGGAACGTTGAGATGCACACAGCTACTTCCTTTTACTATTGCAGGACCAATTAAAGGAATTTGTTGAAACTATCATTGTCTACTGCTCACACTGCTCTAGATTAGCTTTTCTCTGAATCTTCCTGGGTTTCACTGTGCAATATATATAGTACTTTGAATTTTTGGCAAGAACTGTAGTTTTCTTTGCTTATATAAAAAGATGGATAGTGAGTACTCCTAAGAAATAGAGCTTTCTGAGAAACCTATGCTTACTTTAGGAGATTGTGGCATATATTTCTTGTCACTTTAGTATAATTTAGGATATGAAGAAATTGGAAAACTATAGTGATTATTTTGGATTATACGCACCTCCCCAAATTTTAGGGTTTTTCTTTGTTCAGTTTTCATCAGGGAGAAGGAATTTCCATGTACAGACAATATTCTACATAATTGGTAAGGAATTATAGTTGGATAGAAAAAGATGCATTGTGTTTTATGTATTATGGTCATAATGTTAAATTCCTTTGTTTACTAAATGAACATTGAATGAGCACTATTCTAAAATAGGCCACTGTAGAATGCATAGGATACTTAGAAAAAAAAAAATATATATATATACAGAAATAGCCTGGGCAACATAGCAAGACTCTGTCTCTACAAAAAATAATAAAATTAGTTGAGCATGCTGGCATGGGCCTGTAGTCCTAGAAAATTGGGAGGCTGAGGCAGAAGGATTCCTTGAGCCCAAGAGTTTGAGGTTACAGTGAGCTATAATGATGCCACTGCACTCTCACCTGGGAGACAGAGTGAGACCCTGTGTCTAAAAAAAAAAAAATACATATAAATATATACACACACACACACATACATATATATATATGTAAATGAGAACACGAGCCATTTGGGTATAAAATAGCAGTGTGTATATGGAGGAGGGGAGGAGGAAAATATAAGAAGGACAGCTGAAGATTGGGTTGTATAATTTTGAATGAGACTAAAATATTTATTTTGAGGTGAACTGCCATAATAATATAAGGCAGAGAGATCAGCAAGGATCAAACACATTTAAGAAGCCTCTAAAAATAATAAGGAATGTGGCATTTTTCAGTAAGCAACAGAGAAACATTGCAGCATTTGCCCTTAGGATGCTGTTGTGGAGTAGTTTGGCTGTGATCAAAGTAGCACTTTATATAGTTAAATGGGGATCTCTTTAAGCTTCATAGATTTTGCTTGATTGGGTTTCTGTTTTGTTTGTTTGTTTTCTGTAATTGACAAAGAAAGACAGTGTTACTACATTCTAGGAGACCAGATCTTGCATTATCCTGGAAGGACTGTGGAAATGGGAAATCGAACTGAATTTGAACACTGACTTTGCCATTACCTAGTATCACAGGAAGAATGGCCTGAAAAAGGGTAAAAATGTTTTCAGTCTCTCTAAAACCTCCCCTACTCCTTTTGGGAATTAAAATCTCCATCCCTGCCTCATGCCAGTGGTCAGGAGGGGCAGGGGAGTGTCCTTTATATCACAGGAGATGGCTCAAGAGAATTGTCTGGGGGAGGTAACTAGATGAATCAGAACCACCAACTGTAGTTGAACAGCAGTAGCCTGAAGCTGAAAACCTCGCCCTTTAAAAGCTCTGTATTCCTGTCAGGCTTAGTCTCATTCTTCAGATCATGGCTAAAGAATGACCAGACACACCAAAGTAAGGCAAGCATGAGGTGAAATTTATTGAGGGTGAGGAAGATAGGATTACAGAGCAAGAGCAAGATACAGGTTTACAGTGTGAGATACCTACACCACAGATGATGACTGGACCCATTGTCACAGCAGAAAAAGAGAGTTTGGTTATGGACTGGGTCTTGTTTTGTGGTGTCCGGATAGGGACCTCCCTGTGGTTCAAATGTTACCATGGAACCACTTTGATTAAACAGCTGGGAGCTGTATGACCTGAGTCTTACTGCACATGTGGGTTCTAGGTCACTTTCCAGACTCTATGGTACCTATGTGGCTTGGGCCGTGGGCTGTAGCGTCCTCTGTATTCTTTTGCAGCTGACACACCAAGTTCTGACTGGCAGATTTGTATGGTGTTCCCTCCTTCCCCAGGTATGGCAGTTGCTTGAGACAGGATTAAGGTGAGGCAGGACCAAGATGGGGCCCTGGGGCCCAACATTGTCCTTCTTCCCAGGTGGGGCAATTGCATCAAGGCAAGCCACCCACTTTCGTCCCTAAGAGACCTGGAATCCCTCACTATCTACCTAACATTTCTCTCAGAGGCAGGACGTTGGCACTTTAAGACAGGAGTCTGTCTGCCAACCTCCTCATTAGCCGGCAGATTAATAAACTTCTCTTTCCTTCTCCTCAAACCACTTGTCCTCGTTCTTCTGAGGGGGCCTCTGGAACAAGTGACCAGCTTTTGGTAACACTAGCTGTGTGACCTGAGCCATATCATTGTCAGGGTTTCAGCCTCCCTATCTGCAAAATGGGAGGGGGAGGGCTATTGGAATAAATCACATTAAAGCTTCTTATAATGGTCACCTTCTAGGATTTTTGTGACTACCACTGACAACTCTTACCTTTTGTCTTTTAGAACATGATCCAGCCTGATACTAATTCCAGGTAATATAAAACCCAAACTATAGTTAAACAGGATTCTGAAGTTCATAGTCACTGGAAAACAAAGTGCATGGGGGAAGAAAAAAAATGTGCTGCTGCTACACGTTAAGTGACTTTGGAATTTGGACAATTTTAACACTATACAATAGTGTTAAAATTAACCATCCTTTTAACACTATTTAATATTAAACTAGTCAATGCCCATTTAACATTTCTAATAGTGCTTAGTACCTAGTAAGAACCCAATTATAATTATGTTCCTGACAGAGTTGTTGTTATGAATAAGCTAAATTTAGTTTGTAAACTGCATAACGCAGTGCTTGGGACATAGTATGTCCTCAGAAATGTTAGTTTCTATTCATATATAGGTCCTTCTCAACCTGGGCATATCAATATTGCTATTTTGCTACATTTTTTTGGATGGCCTCCTATAGGACCTGATCCATCTGGGCATGACAAGTGGCTGAGCTTCAGTAGCCGGCAGCTGAGTCAGTCTGAAGATTGCAGATTATGTGAAGCATCGTGGGGTGGGGATGGAGGGGAAGAGCTCTGTAGAGAAGATAGAAATGGCAAACTATACTTGATAGCTTCAGTTTTTTTGTTTGTTTCTTAGTTTGTGTTTTGACAAACATCTTTGAACATCTTTGTGGTCCGTCAATGAGGACAGAGAGATGGATTTTAAAGCACAGGAGATGGAGGTGCTTCTTTTAATAATCTCTTCAGTTACTGTGCAGCATTCTAAGCCAGTGCAAATGTGATTTTATGACAATGGCCAGAGCCCTTGCTAGACATGATGAAATCAGAATGCACACAAAAATAGATGAAAACCCTCTTGGTGGATTAAAAAATAATAATTACTTTAATGACAGGAAAAATACATACCAACAATGACTAATAAAATTTTGCTCATATTTAGCCAATATAGATTGTCATTTTGGAGTTTGGGAAAGAATATCACTGAAAATGTGCTGATTGTCAGGTCTTAAAAACTCTAATTAGATCCACGTTATTGGTTTTGCTTTCACTGAGTCTAAAGTATGACTTTTGGCTCTCCTGTCACTCACTAACTGTACAATCTGAAGAAAACTGATTAATACCCACCCCCCCCAAACCTCACCTTTCTTATTTGTAAATGGAAGATTTAAAACCCTACTTGCGGAGTCATGCTGAGCATTAAATGAGATAACAATGATGGTCTTGCCTAACACTGTGCTTGTTGTTTGGTTGGTAATAAATCAATTTCAGTTGCTGTAAATGTTACAACCTCTGTGCCTTGGACAACTCCATTTCACTCTTTATTTCTCAGTTTTTGCATGTCTCAATTGAGCTTTTGGGTGAGAATATTTATTAAATTCATTACAACTATAACATTCTATTCTTTATGCTTCCTATAACACTATTCAAAGAGAAACTATCAGCATTCTCACTCCCCTCCCCAAAATTATAGAATTGTAGAAGTTCAGATACCCTATGTGGAGGGTTAGTGGGAAGAGATCTAAGGGCCAGTAAGACAAAGACAATGGCAAGCAGCTTTTAACCTTACGTTAACTGTATCATTTGCTTAGTCTCTGTGTCTGTAACCCAAGCTACTCCCTCCTTTGGAAGATTCTGAGGCCAGAACTGAGAATATTTCTTGTTCAGGGCATACCAGTCCTTTTTACAGTAAAATCCTGAACGTTTTTAATTTTTGCAGCCATTCCTACATGTTTGGGGTGGTGGATAACTCTAATATCTTCCTTACAATTCTTATTTTAAGCTCCTTGGTCATTACTGGGACCTTAGCACTGAGGGACACATTTTCTGCAGTTTGACTTATACTGCTTTTTCTTGGCCGTGTGTTTCTTTTACCTTACTTCACTGCTAATGAAGGGACATTCCCCAACTGGGTCAGGTCTCAACCTTTCCACCACGGATCTTGACGTTTAACTTTACCTGAAAGAATATTAATAGATCTCATAACCAATCAACATCCCAATTATTGATAATTTCTTTGAAATGCTCTCAGACTGGAAACCATGATGTTCATTGGTATCTATCAAGCAAGTTACCCTGCCTCATCTCTTGGGTGGGAATTTTCTGAAGCTGAGATTACCTATATCACAGACTTCTGATGTTTAATGCTTGAAAATTGAATTCTCTACCTTTGTAGCTGGATTGTGAGTACTTTGATGGTATATACACTAAGACATTGTGTCTTTATTACCTTTATCCCTACTATAGTTGACACAAAAGCTGCTTGTTATTGGGAACTATGGTGGGCACTTGTGGTGAAATAAATAAATAAGACAAGGGGGTCTGTCTTCAAGTCACAGTTTAGCTATGAAGATGGGTGAAAAAATGGTAGACATCTGAAAAATGAATACTATAATAAACACATTAGCAAAGTACTGATACTGAGTATTGTGCTTAGAACATATAGTAGTTGCTCCAAATAAATACGGCAAGCCAAACTAAACTCCTGAGCAACACATAAATGGGGTAAGTCATTTTCTTCAGGAAAGGGTAGTGATTACTACATAAAAGAGGTGATACTTGAGATGTACTTTGAAAAAGGAATTTGGTGAGTTCCAGTTTGTTGAAGTTGGTGCCTGTTCATACTTTGTAAGTAACTCTCTGGAAGCCTGGCTGAGGCCATTGTGGCTTAAGCTTCATTCTTTCACCATCGCTTCCACAAAAACCTGAAGACAGCGGAGGAAAGGATAACATAACCAAATTGGAATTGTAGGCAAAGGCTAGATCACAGAGAAATTTGTATACCATGTTAAACATCGAAAAGTAAAAAATTTACTCTTAATCTAGCCTGTTGCTTTTGCTGTTAATTCTCAGTTCTAAGTTTCGATTGGTCATCAAGCATTCAAGCTATGTTCTACTCCATTTTAAAATGTTAAGATTAAAAAAAAATATTATAGAAGATCCTCCATCATAAAGCTATGACCTCAAGAGTAGACAATCCTCATTGGAATGTCAGAGAAATGACTTTCCAGGGTCACATCATAGGGACCTGAAATGCTGTGTTTCCAATTGCCCTGAAGAGTGTCATACCAAAAATATAGAGGTAGCCTGATACAGTCTAAATGTTTATGTTCCTTCAAAAGTCATATGTTGAAACCTTATCCCCAATGTGATAGTACTAAGAAGTGGAGCCTTTGGGGAGGTGATTAAGATATGAGGGAAGAGACCTTATAAATGGGGTTAGTGCATTTATAAAAGAGGCCCTAAGGAGCTTGTTTGTCCCTACCACCATGTGAGGACATAGCAAAAAGTTGCCAGTTTATGAGGAATGGGTTCTCCCAGACACCAAATCTGCCAGAGCCTTGATCTTTAACTTTGTATCCTCCAGAACTATAATAAATAAATTTCTATTTTTCAGAAGCTACCCAGTCTATGGTATTTTGTTATGGCCGCTGGAAAGACTAAGACATAGCCTCTATATATTTGATTAAAATCCTGTGGGATCTCTTCTATAAAACTGAAATCCCAGAGACAGAATTATGCATATCACTAATTCAGATTTAGATGTAGAACATGTAGGCATAATTGTAGGAAATACATATAAGCAAATATTCAGGAAAGATATCCAAGTAAAAGAATATTGAGTTAAAACCAGCTTGATATCTAAAATTAAAAGTTAAACAATAGACGCCTGTCACCTGAAACATAGGGAAAAGAAAACATTAAATTTTAAGAAAATATCTTGCCTTAATAGAGGAATTTTTTCAGTAAGTGCAACTTTACTTATCACGTGCACTTAGGGTGAGTCATATGTCCTGACCTGGCCATAATATGTGGACATATTGTCATTGGTTTATTTCCTTCACAATTTTCTTTGTAGTGAGAAACCAATGGCATAGTATATATTTAAAGCCCCTTATAAAATGCTATTTAAATACATTCTTTAATTTTAGCTATGCGTTTTCTATAACACTGAAAATATGAGTCAGTACATAAAACTTTAATATACAAGCTATTTTTTAGAGTACCTTTGTTGTGGGAAGTGAGGTCCTAGCACATCGAGGTAGCTGGTGTTGCACAGCTGTGTGTTCTTTGGATCACATATGATTTTTACCTGCTGTGAATTTATAGTACACTGGAATTTTCAAGTACGGTCTTTCTGTTTACATTTCATAAGTAATATGTATTCTGTATTGGCATTGAGGAATTGCCGTGGCCCTAATAGTTCTGATTAAGCATCCTTGCCAAATTAACTGCAAAAGAGCCCAAATTTATTTTCCCGTTCCCTACTCAAGCAAAAGGAGTAAAAAGTTACCTATTTAAGACTAGAATAATACTATATTCCCCCAACTCACAGATGAATAGATCTGTAATGAAATGCAATTTTCCTCAGAAAATAAACTCCAATGAATGGAAAATTGGGGTTACAGCGTGTGGATTGCAAAGTAATAGTCACTTAAGCTTTGAATCCAGCCAAAGGACAATTGGAAAAGATGAAGGACATTCAAACAAGAAACTAGAACTCTGGCAAAGGTGAAAAGGGGCCCAATGGAAGCTTTATTAAACAGTGATTGCAAGTGTAACAACAAAATGATTCAGTATTGCAAAATATAAAGGGTTGAGAGGGCAAGGTATGTCTTGGTTCATGGTCTAGACAACAGTCATGTAAAGGCCATGGTCCAATGAGTGACCTCATGGAAGCAAAATAAAAACAAAATTTAACAACCAATTGATGGAAATAGACAAAGAAGTTCAAAGATTAACAACCCAGCACAGAACACATAAGGTCGAAACAAATTTGGTCTCCAAATGTATATATTTAGGGGATCCCAATAACCTGAAAACATATTTCCACATATGCCATTTATTTATGCAACCAACACTTATTAAGTGTTTACTATCAGGGACAGCAGAGAAGAAAATGGACTGGTATCTTTGCTCACAGAGCTTCAGGCTAATGATTTTCACCTGATTTCAATGAAATATACCACATTTTGTTGCTGAGATTACTGGAGCTTGAACCATAATAAGCTGCCATTTTTGTAGGTGAATAATGCTCATGTATTGGCAATTTTAAAAGATTCAGCCTAATACTATTTATTTTTATTCCCCCAATGAGAATTTTCTTCTGATTTGATTTAAAAGTTCTGTACGTTTGCTATTTTCCTAAGATTCACTTAAAATCTCCAAATTAAATATTGTATCATGTTACATAGGATACAATTGTGCTCACTGTAATGTACCAAGGAATATAGTACAGCCTTCTTAGAATTAATCACTCTGTTGAGATTCCTCAGTGAGGCACAGTTTATTGAAGTCAGGAAGCTATATCTTAAATTCAGAGTAGCACCTCCATTCTTATGCAGCTTTACTCTGCAAGGAACCCTTTTACTGAGATTCTTTAAGTTACATTCCGGAGTCATTCCATCCTTCCTTTGTCTGAGACCATGACTTCCATGACCACCCTTTAGGGTATATATGTTATCCACCATTGTCCGTGATTGAGTTGTTCACTCCCCACATTACCACCAAGATATTTGTTAATACAGTTGTTTTCAAAGTGTGGTCCCACACCAACAGCATCAGAACTACTGGGGCATTTCTGAGAAATGCAAATGCCCAAGCTCCATCTCAGACCTCATGAGTAAGAAACTCTGGGGGTAGGGCCCAGTAATCCTGTTTACCAAGCCCTCCAAGTGATTCTGATGCTGCTAAAGGAGTAGCTCTCAATCTTAACCACATATTAAATTCAGCTGGAGAATATTGACGTCAGAAAGTATGGATGTCTGGTCTGGGTCTTAGCAATCCTAATCTTATTGGTAGGAGGGTGTAGCCTCAGCTGGCTGTTTTTTTCCCTTTCTTTCTTTTTCTATAAGCTCTTCAGGTGTTACTAATGAACAACTAAGGTTGGAAAGCATTGGTCTACTAAAGTTAATGGTTTTCCACATAGTTTCTCTCATTGGTACCTGTGAAGGCAGGCACGAGGCTTCTTACCTTGGGAGGTGGGGTTATCAGCTGTAGAGATGGGTCAGGGATTTTAGATAAGTTGATTCACTGGTCAGTTTATCTTGCTCATCCCTTACATGGAAGGGATGTCAGTTGCCTGCTGGTTACCATGGAATAGTGTAGTCTTCACCAGCACTTACAGCCATGGAAACCCCCAAATAAGGTAAATTATTTAAATATATATGCATGCATGTATGTATTTATATATTTACTCATTTCTTAGGTTTACAGAAATAACATCTAAATTACTTAGTTGGGGGAAGGAGGATGGGAGGGATTCGCTGTAAGGAAATAAAAAAATGTGATACAAAGCCCTCAAATCCAGCTAATGCAAGTTTATGTAGTGTGGGGCTTCCATCAGTGTGGGGCTTCGTTTCTGAGATAATGAGAGACTTGCTGTGTGGCCCAGAGCATACTACCCCACATGACTCTCTCTTCTTTCCCTCTCTGGGGGCCTGGGTCATTTAAGCTCTTCTCTTTCCTTCACTCTCCTGCCATATCTAAGTTCCTGACTCCCACTGTCCTTCCCTTCTTTTTTCATCTTGGATGTTCTCAGTTCTTCAGCATAAACTGTGAGTATGCGACACAATTGTTTCCTCCTTGACTATTTTAACTGCTTGAGAAGGAAAGGCAGAAACTGTGACTCTAAGCTTGGAAGATGTAGGAAGGACCTAGCAGTGGCCTTAACTCTGGTTGGAAGTCAAGTAGGATGGAATGGTTAAGTATTGCACAAAAGATCTGGGAAAAATGGAAGCTGAAATTCATCCTAGCTCTGACGACCAACTGATATGCAAAGTTGTAGGGGTGCAACCCCAGGCAAGGGGCATCTTTTCTTCAGTTAATCAAAAATCTTGGGGTTGGCAGAGTAGAGGAAGTTTTCCTTTGTAAAAATGCACCATTAGGTCAGAGGAGGCCCTAATGTGGCAACTCACTTGGTTTTCTTCTTTCTGAATTTTGTGTTCTTTCTCGGAGATGATATGTAGATAACTAACAGTACAAAGGGCAACAAATTACAAATAACTAGGCCTATCTGCATATAATAATTATATTATATTCCCCCTGTAAACAAAAATTTTAGATACTATTTCACTAAAGAATATCCTCCTCCTTAACATAATCTATTCTACTTTCATATTTGTGATACGTTATGTGCCAATTTGCCCTTTTCCAATGTCTAAGTTGTCTTTTTTCTTTAAATGCATTAGGCAGTTGGAGAGGTCTTTGGGTCAAGTGGGGTTACAGTCTGGAGGAAGCCTTTCATACTAAGGGAAGTCAGATTCTGCAAAAGAGAAGAAAGAGAAACAGAAAGCTCTAGAGTTAGGTTAGGGTTCTGGGAATATCAAGTTTCTTAGCCTCTAGTACAGAATCATCCACATTAACCATGTTTGTTATTGAACAGTAAATTAGAAGTCTGGATTCCTGAACATTCCTCAGCTCAGTCTTTGAAGTTAATGGTTTGGTCTGGGATTTGGAGGAGAAGGAGAAAAAAATGAATGTGCATAAAATGCAATTTTGAGACCGTTTGTTTAGTATCTAGTAAATTACCCCTTCCAGTGCAGTAGAATAGAAGAATACATGTCTTTTCCCAATGTGCACCATTTGCTTTTCTCTCAAGGCTAGTATGTTTAATGCGGATAAAATAATCGTTTCTTTTTCCTTTCTTTAGTCCTTCACTTTCACCTCCTAAAAAGCATTTGCTCAGGGAACTCTTTTCATTCTGGCTTGGGCTGACAGAATGGACAGGAAAGAAGAGACTCTTTAATGTTCTTCCTTTTTCCTTTACCCTTTCAAAAGCACAAATGTCCCAGCTTACAAAAATTAAGCAGCTAAGAATATTTGATGCCTTATTTTGAAATGTCAAAGCTTAAATAAACCTTTCCCAAGGTAACAATAGGTTGTTGCCCTAGGCAAATTCATAGAATTCCTATTACTTTTCACGATTTTTAGTGACACTACATCATCTAACCACCATCTAATTTCACATAATTTGTGGTCTTTACCCTAGAGATAAACTCCATAGAATGGAAAGGTATCAAGGGTCAGGATAAATGTTTATAGGAAACTAAAAAGACTGCTGCCAAATAGCTTCAGCCTTCATCATTGTCCTGAGAGGAGTATTTTATACTTAAGTTGGCATGGATGCCTTAAGCAGGGCCAGTTACTACTGAATCAAGAGAATTTTCAATAGTAAGCAAGCTTGGCTTTATAGATTTCTGTAGATGGAACAAATGAAATACTTTGGCACTGATGGGAATGTTGAGCTCTCAGTTTTCCCTGTGCTGTGTTGTTTTTATTGTCTTCATTAAACACATTTTTAGTAGATAGCTTTTATATTTATATTTGCCAAGGACTACAAATTGGCATTTATACATGCAAGGGACCTGACAGGCACTTATTAGGAAGTCTGCCTATCTGTCACCATTAGCATTTACATAGGATTTTCTGAGTTCCTATGTTTTAAGCAAGTATTCCTATAGAATATGTGTGGATTCACTGACAGTAATAGCCAGTAATAACAGCTGCCAGGTGCAAGACATGGGCCCCTGCGTTTTTACTGTATTTCTGACCTCCCTTCCAAGCCCTGAAATTTAAGTGTGCTAATCTCCATTTTAGGATGAGGAAGCTGAGGTTGAGAAGTAACTCGAGCAGTGTCAAAAGCATGCAAGCAAGGTAGATAAATAAGTGAGGATTCAGACTTGGGTTGATGAAATGACAAATCCCTGCTTTTTTATCTGCATCATAATTATTTTCAAGCATCACTGATATCAGGCAGAAGATAAACTTTCTACAGGTCCACTCTTATTTGCCACATGCCAGGCTTATTGATGTTAGACTGTGAGCTTCATCAAAACCAGGGTCATGTCTATTTTGCCCTTCAGTACGCTCCCTGTTCCCAGCACTTCGGCTGGAACATCTGCAATAAACAATGTGTTTGTGTGTGATTAACAGGGAGTGTGCAATAAGCATTTTTTTGAATGAGTGAATAAATAAATGAACAAATTAGCTTGCCATGTCTGTCAATTGAGAAGGTGTAGGATGCAGCCTAGGCCGATTCACAATTCTATATACTTTATAGCTTCTTAGCTAAATGAACTTGGAAAAGATGCTCAACTCTATTAAATCTCAGTCGCCTTATCTGCAATAAAGGGAATGGCTTAGAAGATCAATTGAAAGATGAATGTAAAAACAGTTAGTAAATTCAGTGTAAATATTAATTGCTATAGCTGTGATATAATTTACAAAACCCTGGAAAATGATTTCTTATCTACATCTCAGACTAAATCCTCCCATCTGCTTTTTGGTACCTAAAATCTGGCAATGATTTTCAAATACTTCTGGCTTTTTATCTTGTACCACTTTAAGAAATATATTTTTGTCAAGCCAGTCCACACATAAATAAAATTATAATTAAAATGGAGAGAAAATTGTCATGAAACAATTTTTAAACCTATTTATTATGCATGTTGATTTTGTCTATTATGTTCTGCTTTATTCTATTCAAATAAAATGCTGTTTATGACTCACTAAATTGCTTTTAAGATCCACTTTTTATGTGAAACCAATTTTTTTATAATATTGCTTAGGGGAAAGTATAACTCTGATTTAAACTCTTTCATATTGTATTGTAGTAAGATTTTCTGATTAAAAGGAGAGTGTCAGGGTCTGAAGGGGAGGTAGGAGTGTGTGTGTGCATGTGATTGGGGAGTGACATTGATGAAGAAGGGAAAATAATTACAGACTGACTCTATCCATCTGTCTATCCTTTCATGTGTCCATCTATCTCCATTTATCTAAACCTACCCACCTACCTACCTACTACTCACCTAACTCTATAAGTAAATAAATGAGTGCAATGCTCATGTGTTTTCTTAAGATCCATCTTGGAATGGTTTTCATGAGTTCCCTGAAGTCAATGACCATACAGACTTCTGATGAGATGAAAAGCTCACTTGTTTATATATAAATGCTGGCAATGACAGCTGATAGGTGAATAGTGACAATGTATAAGATTTTTGTTGTTTTTGAAAATCAGGTTTGTGATATTCTACTATTTGTTATATTAAAAATATACCACCTGTTTTAAATTTATAGAATACAATAAACTGTTCAGAAGAGGTTTATTTGTTGTTGATAGTTTAAATTAGAGAACTTTATAAATATTGTGGGTTTACTTCTTAATCAAACATAAAAAATTAAAGATATGTAAATATAGCTGAACTGTATGTAAGAACTTTTAGTAACCATAGAAGAGACACATTGTATGAAAGTATCATAATTTGTTTAGCCAGCCTTCTATTGATGGACATTTGCACTGCTTTCTATCTTTTTTTATAACAAATATACCTGCAATGAATAACTTTATATATCTATTATTTTTTTGCTAAATAGTGTGAAATTTTCTTCCATAGATGCACAAATTTTATTCTCACAATATGAGTGCCTGTTCGCCTATATGCTCCTCAACACTGTGAATTATCAAACTTTTCTATTTTTGGCATTTGGATGGGTTAAAAATGGCATACTAGTTAATTTAATTGAAATATTTTGCTTTTTGAATGAGACGGGACTTTTCATATGTTTAAGAGTCATTTGCATTTTCTTTTATGGGAACGTTCTGCTTATGATCCTTTTCCAATTCTATTAGTTTTTGGTATTTTTTATTAAAAAAATATTGAAGCTTTATTGAAGCCCATTGTCTATTTTTTATGTAACAACTTGGAAATATTTCCTTACTCATTTACTTTGACTGTGGTGATTTTTTGCCATTTACTTATGTAGTTGAATTTAACATTGTTTTAATGGCATCTGAGTCTTCCATTGTCCTTATAACCTTTTCCACCCTGATGTTATTTTTTAAACATCTCAAGCTTTCTATCAATACCTTTCTGGTTTCATTCTCAAAAAATATTTTAAATTGTTTGGTTCATTTAGATCTGTCTTACTATTGTGAGTGAGGTAGAGATAGAAACAATTTTTCCCCAACTGCCTGTCAAATTGTTACAGAACTTTTCACTAAATAGTTCATCTGTTCATTACTTATTTGTGTTACTATCTTTATCATATACTAAACTCCAATACATATTTAGGTCTATTTTTAGACATTCGAATCTGAGGCATTGACTTTCTGTTTACTTGCCAGTATGGCATTGCTTTATTTATTGGCACTATTGAGTAGGTTTTAATATATGGTAGCTTTATGTACCTAAACATTAATCTATTTTTTCAGTTTCCAAATGATTCTTGCTTGTTTCTTTTTATCATATAAAATTTATAATCAACTTGTTTACTTACAACCTGACAAAAAGTTGGATTTGTATTCTATTTGTATCGTGATAAATTATAGAGTAACTTAGAGAAAGCAGACATCACTATGTTGTTGAACAAAAAGGCAAACTTCACGTGCCTTTTCATTTGTTCTAATCATCTTTGGGTACCGCAGGAGCATTTAAAATTTATCTTTGTATAGATCTTGACACTTCTTGTTAGGTTTATTACTAAGTATTTTATTTATTTTATTATTGTTTTGAATGGATTTTTTTCTTTTATTATGCCCTTTAATTGCATTTTGTTTGCCTATATGAAAGCTATTATTTTATGTGTAAATATTTTGTGCCTAGAACTTTACAAAATTCTTTTATTATTGTTAGTAGTTTTTAAGATCATTCCCTTGAGTTTACAAGTATACCCATCATATTTATTATTACCTTCTTCAAAATTTTATACTGCAACTCTTTTTTACTTATCTAATTTGTTAGCTATTTCTGAAATCGGTAAATAGTAATTGTCATAAATATCACAGTTATTCTTCTAACTTTTTTCTTTTAAGTATGATGTTGACTTTGAATTTGAAATATATATACTTTATAATGTGAGTAAAGTGTATATATATTTATAATTTTTAATCAAAAATTTTCAAATGGCTTTTAAGTATGAGAGAAATGCTCATATAATTTTTCTCCTTATATTATTAATATGATAAATTATAAAGATATATTTCTTAATAGTGATGCATACTTATATTCCTAAAATAAAATTTCTTTGGTTATAGGAGAGCTATAATTTTTTTTTTTTAAACTAGTCATTCATTAGGTTTGGTATCAAATGTATGCTTACTTCGTTAAAATAATGTAGGACATTTCCTTCTTTTTCTATGCTTTAAATCATTTAAAATGTCATTAGAATGATTTTTTTTTAAATGTTTTAAGCCCTTTGCTTAATACTGGCATCCTTTCCGAATGGTCAGCAGTGCTTTTGGGCCAGTCTGTGCCTATGTGGGTACTATTTTGATGATTACCTCATTATCACCACAATGCTACACAGAGGAACTTTAGGAAGGACCCTGAAAGTCTCAATGGGACATTTGGCAACCCCTCTGTTCCTCACAGTGACACCCAACAAAGTGAGGAGTTTGCAGTAGACCTCCTAGAGTTCCTTTTCTCCTGCTGAAATAATACCTACATAACAGTATAATTTCCTCTGGTGACTAGAAGGAATTCCTGCAGGCTTTAAAGTTTTCCCTATGCAAAGTCTAGGCTAAAATGGATCATCTAAGGTGTCCAGTTTCATTTAAGAACCTTCTGTATATATTTGGATACAATTTTTAATTATACCAAGAATTCTCTCCTATATGTCCTGAGTTAATGCCTTTAAAGCAATTAGCATAGTGCCTGACACAGGCTAAGTAT
Source organism: Eulemur rufifrons (assembly GCF_041146395.1). Classification (NCBI taxonomy): domain Eukaryota; kingdom Metazoa; phylum Chordata; class Mammalia; order Primates; family Lemuridae; genus Eulemur; species Eulemur rufifrons. Next base: position 47,417,088 of record NC_090988.1, read on the forward strand.
TATTATTGGTGTCACTACATCATTCAATTTTCAAAAAACGCCTTGTGACATAAAATTGAGAAAATTATGACTCAGAGTTCTTAAAATGACTTGCCTGTATCACACCTTTAGAATGTGGCAGCATTACTTTGCCAGCTCGAGTCTTTTCACCCTGAAGCCAGTGCTTTTCCCACTAGGACATGCTTGTAAGTTGACGGCCATGTACCTGAATGGAGAAATAACATCTTTATTATCATTAATTTCTAACTGAAACTAAAGCACTTTCTTACAACAAATTCAGCAGTGTAAGCCATTGGTCTTACTTTATTACCAATAGAAATAAAAATAATTTTGTCTCATATGAAAGATGTTACATATGTCTTGAGACAACATTTATACTTACCGCTATTTTGAAATTGCATTAGCTATCAGACCTGATGCTTGAACCTGATACTTAAGGTACTAATAAATATTTATAATTTTATTTCAATACAGTCAGTTCTTTGTAATCCTATGTATTTATTTTATACATTTAAAGTATTATTTTGAGAAAGATGTCCATGAGTTTTACCAGATGGCCAAAGAGGTTAACACTACAAAAATGGTGAAGAACTCCTGCTAAACAATTCTGTGATTGTAAGGCTCTCTCTTCCTAGTCTGTATTTTTGACAATATTTCACTAGGGACATATCATTGTGGGATGAATGTTCTCAACATCTCATGCAAAGGAAATTCGAGACATCCACACCTGATAGTAGCTGGCACGGAATTCAGTGAATGCTTTAGCTGGCAGAATATCCAGATGGATTTTAATTGCCCGGTAAAGGGATAATTTTCCCCAAGAAATCCCATGCGTGCCGGTGCAGCCCTATGAGCTAGTCACAAGGCATCATCAGTTGCCAACCTTTTTAGCCTGGCTGCAAACATGGTGCTTTTCAAAGGGATCCTGTGACAACATCCAGCAAAATTTAGTAAATGTTTTTCCTCGATTGGGGTAGAAGTGACATAAATAGCCAGTGCTCTAGGGAAAAGCTACAGACAATGCTCTGCCCACCACTCAGCATGCTTATCAGTGCACACACAACCCTTCCGCAAAATGGATTGTGCTAAACCTAATCTGACACCTCCCCTGGGGAGATTGGTGAGAGCATGGAGATGATCAGAGGGTTGATGGATGGGGATGTATTCCGTCCTCCTTTCAACATGTTCCTTCAACATAGTGTCTTTACATTCCCTGCACTTGGAGTGATTTCTTTTTTTCTTGATATCCTGATAATCAAAACTGTGCTTTTCAGATTCTTTAGACTTTAGGATATGTGAAGTACTGATACATAGGAAATGTTTATAAAAATGCAATTACATTGCTATCAGACAAGGAGGGATAAGGCACAGTTGTCTTTTCCAAAACCTAAGGCTTAATTCAGTTGATTAGAATTATCAATTTTTTAAGAAGATGAATAGAATTAGCATTCTTCAGGTTCTGTTTAGGCATTTAAATCTACTAAGGTATTTGTATACCATATCTAGTCTTCATGACTACCCATTCTCATTTTTGCATGTGAAGAAATGAGTCTCACAGGTTAAATAACTTCACCAAGGTTACACAGCTATCAGGAAACAGAGCTGTGACTTCAACTCAGTTTATACACTTCTAAATCCTCGTCTTTCCATTATATACTTTTACAGATTAAACATGCACTCCATTTTTCTGAAAAGGGAAAAATATTTTTTGATGAAATCTTGAAATGCTTCTTGAACTAGATCTTAAAGAGATGAATCAGAGTTGCATCAGTAAAGCAAAGAAAATAGGTTTTTTAAAAAGAGAACAATACTCCTAGAAGTATTTCTCAGCAATAACAATACAGAGTTTCCCATTTTAACCTTAAAGCAAGTATTCTACTTTGCTTGTAAGTTTCTGTTCATATCTCAATCAAATTAAATTGGTTTTTCCACACAGCAATTTGGAGAAATATCAGGCCCATTGGGATCAAGTGAAAAACAGATGTGAAATAATATGCATTTTTCATGTGCCCCCAAGGGTTGTGACATTTCCAATTTAGTGACACTTTGGGGTAAGGAAAACATATCTGTAAGCATGAAAGCGAAGCTCTTAGTCCCACAATTTTGTTGCTAGAATGAGCTTGTTTAACTAGGTGGAGAACTTCACTGAATATCTTGTTTAGAAATTTGCAAAGCTTGAGTCTTTTTATACGATTGATCATTTACGACAGCCAGATATTTCCCTGCTTGGGGAACAGCTGGCTCTTAAAAATGCTGCAACATTAACTGACTTACTTACCCATACCTACCAGTATAAATAATGTTATGCTGTCAAAGAGTTTGGTGTAACAAATCTTATCTCAGCTTTTACTCAAACATAGGTATTAATAAAATGAAATGATGCTAAGATAGCCAGATTATCTTTCCCCCATGTCTAATATAAGATTTATTTAGTCATTCATTAAAGAGAAAATTACCAAGTGACCCTTGGCTATATGGCATATGGATACCTGGACATTTTGAAGGGCAGAAGGAAGTTTTGATAACGCTTGTAACACAAACTAGTAATCTTTCAGTTTTGTTTGTTGTGTTATGTGTATTTTGGTTTGCTTGTTTTAACCAAATATTAAACAACAGATATTTTTACCCCATACAGACCTTTTGGGACCCCTATCCCTTGGGGGACTTGCTACAGTTTTGATATTTTCTAACCACTGAGGATTCAGCTTATAAGAAATGAATAGCAAGATGTTTGAAGCAATTATGTACCTATCCTTTCACTACTTACCCTGATGATAATGGAAGTAATAATTCCACTCCATCTGGATATCTGAACCTACCTGGAGAGGAAACTAAGCACCCCATGCCTCTTATGCATTAAAATAACTCTAGCATTTTCCTCTTAGCTGTTTTGGTGAGCTGTCTGAAAGATATTAATTACTCCACAACTAGTTGTAAGAAGTGGTGATTTTTTTTAAAACGTTGCAAAAAATTAAATATCTGTAACTCAATAATTTGTATTTATCACTTATCTGTGCCAGGTAATGTGAAAGAACTATAGGAGTGAGGGGAAACCTGCCCCCTCCCCACCTAAAAAGTTTGCTGAAAGATCAACTCACAATTAAGGCAGATTAATAAAAGAAAGGTTTATTTACCATTCCATGTACATGGGGAGAATCACAGAGTGATTACTCAATATTCCAGTGGGATCCAGATATTTTTATACGTGCCTTTTAGAGGCGAGGAGGGTAAATGAGGAGTATAGGTAATTCTGTTTAGGGGCAATAAATGGTTGCTAGGGAGGATGAAAAGATCCTTGGGAGAATGAATGGATGGGGGAAAATAAATTGACTTGTAAATTAACCTGAGAGATAGGTATTATGTTTTAAATGATTTGGGCCAGGTCTGGTTGCATTCTGCAATATATTGATATAACAGGAAGAGGAAGGGAAGCCCATTTCACTTCTTAATCTTTTGATCTGGTCAGTCCAGTTTATGTAGATAGAGGGAAAGCCCCCTCCAATACCTCTTTATCTGGAAAGGCCTTTAATTCAAAATATTCTTTATACCAAGGAGTCATATTTTTGGGTGCAATTTCCTGAGCTCCTTCAGGTCAGTCTTTTAATTTTTACAACAATATTATAAATGAAGTATCAATCTTATTTTCATTTTCTGAACAAAGAAACTGTGTGTTGAAGTCACATGACTTATTTCAAAGCTATTAACTTTAGTCTAATGCCAAAGCCTTTGGTGGCTCTTATACTAATATTAACAGATCCCTTTTTAAGAAATGCCTCTCAAATTTAGCAAACATTCCAGTTTGGATCTTCTCCCCTTACTTTGTAAGCCTCTTCAGAGGCTTACAGGGTCCTCACAGTCTCTGCATTCCTATCTCATGGCAAGCGCTGACTTGGCCCCCAGCTCTAACCATCCCTGACTGCCTGTCTCACTTAGGATATAGTCACAGGGTGGCTCCGAAGTCCCAACTTTTACATCTGGCTAATGTCCTGGCTTGTTTTCAAGAGAAAGCTTGAAATCCAAATATTTAGAAAAATGTAAAGAAGGCTTCAATGCTCTGTCTAGAACAGAGATCAGCAAATGTCTTCTGCAAAGGGGCCAGATGATAGTATTTTAGGATTTGACTGATGGTTACTTCGTTGTTGTGGTTGTTTTTATAACCCTTTTAAAAATGTAGAAATTCGTTGTTAGTTCATGAAACCCGCACAAAAATGGGCCACAGCTTGACAACCCCTGGTCTAGAATATAATATACCTGAATGCATTTAAACCTACTTATTCAAGAATTTTAATTTATCTACTTTAGCCTAAATAAATCCAAAGCTTTTATAGCAAAGCCATGTTTATAGAAACAGTTCAAAGAGGCCTAACCACGGCAATAATAACAAAATTTTACTCTGTATTTGGTTATAAAGGGGAGTTAAGCCGTAAGTCCAGTTGTCCCTTCTTATTCACCTTGCAGTCAGCACCCTCTGGAGCCTCATTGGACATCTCTCCATCCCCACCCTCCACCACCAAAAGTCTGTCTTCTGCCAGCCAAAAAGGATCTCAGCCTCTGCCCCTCTCCTTTCTCTGGACTCTTGTAGATCAGTATACAGTCATGTGTTGCATAACTACATTTCGGTTAAAGATAAACCGTATATGTGACGGTGGTTCCCATAAGATTATAGGGGAGCTAAAAAAAATTCTATCATCCAGTGACATCATAGCTGTCGTAACCTCATAGCGCAATTACTTTATTTTTGTAAATAAATTGTGTAGCCTAAGTGTACAGTGTTTATAAAGTTTACCATAATGCACAGTAATATCTGAGGCCTTCATATTCATTCACCACTCACTCACTGACTCACCTAGAGCAACTTCCAATCCTGCAAGCTCCATTCAAAGTAAGTGCCCCATATACCCAAAAGAACAAAAGACATTCTATAAAAAAGACATCTGCACTCGAATGTTTATAGCAGCACAATTCACAATTGGAAAGATGTGAAAACAACCCACGTGCCCATCAATACAGGAGTGGATTAATAAAATGTGCTATATGTATACCATGGAGTAATACTCAGCCACAAAAAACAATGATGATACAGCACCTCTTGTATTATCCTGGATAGAGCTAGAACCCATTCCACTAAGTGAAGTATCCCAAGAATGGAAAAACAAGCACAGCATGTACTCACCATCAAACTGATATTAACTGATCAACACTTAAGTGTGCATATAGTAATCACATTCATTGGGTGTCTGGCAGATGGGAGGGGGGAGGAGGGGATGGGTATATACACACATAATGGGTGCAGTGCACACCATCTGGGGGATGGACACATTTGAAGCTCTGACTCGGGTGGGGCAAGGGCAATATACATAACCTAAACATTTGTACCCCCATAATATGCAGAAAAAAAAAAAGTAAGTGCCCTATACAGGTGTATTATTTTTGTCTCTTATACCATATTTTCACTGTATTTTTTTATGTTTAGATATGTTTAGATGCACCAATACCTACCATTGTGTTGCAGTTGCCTACAGTATTCAGCACAGAAATATGCTAGGAGCAATAGGCTCCAACCTAGGTTTCTGTAAGCAGATCACATTGTTACTGTATGTTCACAAAAGGATGAAATGGCCTGAGGACATATTTCTCAGCCCATACCTTGTCTTTAAATGATGTATGACTATAATCAAATTCCCTAAATCTTTCCCCCCTTCTCTGTTTCTCAGAGTCCTACATCGAAACCCATTGTGTAAATCTTTCAAAGTCCCTAGGAACCTGTCAGAAAGAGAAAAGCTATTCTCAGGGTTATGAGAAGGGTTAGATTAGTGATGGCCAGGTACCTGGCTAGGCTGGAGGGAGAATGGAGAATGTGACAGGGGACATGTGGTGAATACACTAACATCACTGAATTTTATTGTTATAAAAACAAGTATAAAATAGTATAGGTTAATATGGAGATTGTTGAAAGGTGAGAGACACAAAAATTTGATGAAATCTTTCCTAGATAAAGCTCTTATATGAGTTGGAATTGTGGAAAGGAGAGCTGGGAGATTGGCGAATGGTCCTGTCTGGTCCACCGAACAGCCAGCTCCACTGGGTAGGTTGTTTTCTCCCCTGGACTTCAGTACCCCACCCATAAAGCAATGATGTTGAACTTCAGTCTTGTTTGTGTCAGAAATAGAAGAAATACCTTTTTTCCTTGTCATTTAGTATATTGGAATTTCACTCTTTTACTTTTGAAAAGATTAGTCTTTATTTTATCAATAAAAGGAAACAGCAAGTTGTTGAAAGTCTATACAAACACAATTTTTTTCCTCAGTTGCTAAAAAAAAAAATTTACAGTTATTAATGGAACAACTTTTGATGGAAGGTGAGGGATTTGCTATTATCAGAGCTATTCAAGGCAAGTCTGGACATGGCTATAATAGAATCTATAGAATTATGTGAACAAACCTCTGGAGAGCTTCTTGTAGGGTGGGTGGGTGAGATGCCCTGAGGCGTGTCGCCTGTCTGCCTTTCATATCTCTGAGCACATTGCAGTCCTTCAAATGAGTGATTATCTTCCCTTTAGGAGTTTGGCATGGAGTTGGCATTGATTGTTCAGCTTCTGGAAATACTGGTCCAATCCAATAAGAAATAATTAAATTAGTTTTAAAACAATGAGATTGAATCCTCTTCATGGTTCATACCATATCCATCTATTTACAAGATGGTATACCTCATCCATTTAATAAATATATCTTTGTGCTTTCTCTACCTCAGAGTAACAAAGATGAGTAAAACAGTCAGTAGCCTATGCATGTCAAGAAGAGCAGACCTCTTTCTAGTTATGCTATCTCCCAGTTACAATTCCTGGTACATAGTAGTATTCATAAACATCTTTTGATTTTTTTTTTCTTGCCTTGAAGAGTTATAAGATATAAGAATGAGACTAATAATTACTAATAACCCTAATACCACAAGTAACTATGAGATAGGAGCAAAGGGAAAAATTACATTCAGGATGTAGATAGTTCAGAGGAAGGGAGAATAATTTGATCTTGACAGAGAGCAATAATGAAAACTTCAAAGATGAGGTAAGGATCAGAATAGGACTTTGAACAATAAATAGTTTTCCTGATTGACAAGAGGAGATTGTTTGACAGACATGAAGGAGACTAAGGCCAGCAAACAGGTTGTCTGCCCAATGGGATCTGGAGTAGCAGGAACAGAGGAGGAGCAGGGGAAGGGCTGGAGACTTAGGAAGCTGCCCAGTCTCAGAGGAACAGCCAGAATAAGGAAGTGTTAGGGAGGGGAAAAAAGCTTCTTCTTATGCACATGAGGCTAAAAGAAGAAGTAGCTAACTGTTAAATGGTTAAAGTTAGAAGCTTATATACCTAACTTAGTAAGGGAATGGGGAGAACAAAGAGGTGTCTTCAGGAAAAACAAAGGGTTTTTAGGAGAACAAATGGCACTTAGGAAAGTTTGTTCTAATGTTTGTCTATGCAGGTGCTAGTAGACTTGCCACCTCTTCTGGGCCAGTAAAACTCCCCTGAGAGGGAATTGATGATAGGTTTATTGTTGGTCTTCCTCCTGGAAGCAGACCCACCCTCAAGAAGGAATCTATGGTCACTTGATTCATTTCTCAGAAGTTGCTGCATTTAGTCAGATAAAGGAAGCTCTGAGAAGCCTTCTTAATGCAACTATTGGATCTCAAATGTCTTCAGCTTAAAATAATCTTAATAACAACTCTAGGGTTCCAAGTGGGTCTCCACAAAGGAAAGGAACATGATCAAATTTTTCTGCTAAAAAGATCCCACTGGCTATAAGGTGAGGGATGGACTGGAGCTAGAGCAGTAAAATTCAGGTAAGTGAATTAGGAAGATCCTGAAACAGCCCAAATGAAATATGATGAGAGTCTAAATTAGGATGATGAAAGTGGGAATGGAAACAAGAGAAATGAGATCATTGGAATTAATACAATTGCTGTGTTTCTAGAATTATTTTATAGGTTATATAATAGATATGAGAAGTAAAAAGAGAGAGAGAGAAAGAAGTGCATAGGCTCTTTATGACTTGTTAAATTGTTTTCATACCCTTTATTTTCTTGTATAGAAATTTAGTGACCTCTACTGCTGGGGAGATTTGGGGGTGGTAGAGTATGCTTTGAGGTTTGGGAGCAGGTAGGCATTGAGATCAGAACTGCATTTTCAAAAGAGAAAATAAAAACAGCATTAAAACTGGAATGAGGGTGGAGTGTTGGAGGTAGCCTCATCAAGTCTCTATCAATTTAGACCAGGTTAAGGTAAACCCATAAATATTTAATGTAAGATAAAACTCAAGTCATGCTATGTAACTAATTAGTTATTTAATCATGATACATTTAAAGAACCACTAGCCTAAAAATAGGAAGTCCCAATGGACTTCACAGGGGAATTTCCTTCCACTCAACAGATAATCTAGCACCTATTCACCAAGAGGTGAGGACCATCTTCTGGCAAATGCATACAGGATTGGTAGAAGAAAGAGAAAGGAGTAAGGTAACTTTAAGCTCATGGTAAAGGATATGTTAAAGTGGAAATAAGGGAAGAACACAAACAAAGGGCAGCAGAACCAGACTTGAACCTGTCTGCTGAATGTCGAGTGGGTTAATGACATTTCTTTCTGTGGAGTAATAAATAAGAAAAAATCAAATTAGGAAAAATTATTACTCCAATTACAGCTACATTCATCCAACTTATTGACATGCATTTAAACATAGAGTTAAAAGATACTCACTGAAATTACGAAAAGTTTTACACCAAGAAAGTAGTAAATTTTAAATCTTTCAGGAGAGATAAGAAAAACTTTGTGGCTGATATTCATATTTTATGTAAAACATCAACATCTATTAGAGCATCTTGTACTTTCTGTCCCAGTTATACACTTGAATCGTCCAGTTCATGGAAATTTATTTATACTAAAACTATATTACATCAACTTTAATACAAATTCTTTATAGACAGGGCTAATTGGCATCGGTGAGTCTCAGAGGTTTTTATTCCATGAATCCATTGTCAAAAGAAGTGTTAGGATTTCAAAATGAAACATGCCTGGATTTCAAATGAAGAATTAGGAATTGTGAGTCTTTGGGCTACTTAACCTATATTCTTTGGACTCAAAAGTCTCATTAAAGAAAATTAGTAGTGATGCCTACTTTGGAGTTTTGTGAGGATAAAACCAAATAAAACCTGGACAAGTTGTCCAGTAGGCATTGAATAAATATTGCCCTGATGGTGGACATGAGGATTTTAATAGAAAAATTAACTACATGCAGTGAACAACAACAAATCTAATTATAACAGTGACAACACACCACAAAGAAAAATATTACACTCCAAACAAATGTGAAAATATGGTTTCAAAATTATTAATATTATGCACAATTGCAAAATAGTAGATGTTCACAAATATAACCCAAGAGTTTAACCAGCATCAAGGTAGTCTATCTTTTTTAAAGACAAGTTGGTAACTGGCAGGGAAAAGAGTTATGAAAAATACTTAGGGTGACTAAAACCACATGTATTTCTTTTATTAATAAAAAGACTTCTCAGATTAAGGTAAAAGAAAGTTCTGATTCATATAGGTCTCTCCCAGTTAAGATTTATATATTTGGCACCCTACCCACTACTTTAACATTTAGTGTAAAATTTAGTCTTTTTAATTCAAGAACCTTGCTTTCTCAAATGCAGTTGTCTCCCTTGTGTCTCCTGGTAAACACTAATACAGTGACCTACTTCAGGAGCACAAAAGAATACTTTCTCATTTTGGAGGTGTTGAGAGGGTGAGGTTGTCAAATGAGTACCTCTGGAAAACAAATAAGAAAAACTCTTCTGTAGCTAAAAATATTCAAAACCCACTAAATTAAGATGCTTAGGATATTTTTAATTTATTCATTTATTTTCTTACTGTTTTAACATGAATGTTCTGCATATCTAATATGTGCCAGATGTTATACTTAATGATACAAAGAATAAAAATTATCCACTCCTCTGATTTAATCATCAGCATGAAAGCCCAGAACTGTTAATATTATTGCTACCTGCTGTTTCTACTACAAGTTGTAGTACAGTCGGCTCTCCATGTCTGTGGGTTCTACAGAAACAACTGTGGATCAAAAATGTTCAAGGGTAAAAAATTGCATCTCTACAGAACATGGACAGACTATTTTTTCTTGACCTTATTCCTAAACAATGCAGTATAACAATTATTTAATAGCATTTACATTGTATTAAATATTATGAGTAATTTAGAGATGATTTAAAGTGTATGGGAGGATGTGAATAGGTTAAATGCAAATATTATGCCATTTTATGTTGGGACAATAGCATCCATTGATTTTGCCATCCACAGAAGGTCCTGGAACCAGGCCCTCAGAAATACCTAGGGATAACTGTACTATGACGACTACCACTGTACTGTAGTATTACTACTATTCGTATTACAGTAACTTTCTATTATTACATCATTTTGTCTTAACGGCAGTCCTATGTGTTGGTGAAGTGGATTACTGTTGTTTTTGTCTATCCATGTTCATTTCTCCTTCTTGTAAAAGGGCCCTGATTTCTCTTGGAAAACCAACTCTCCCTGCTCAGGCCATATGGTTTGGACCTTACTAACTTTATCCTTTGACTCAAGGATACGTATCTGATACAAGCATGGGAAATCATATCCAATGAGTAGCAAGTCCTGGGGTACCATAAACAGAAAATAGGTACAATTTTTGGTAGCCATTGTTTGGAAATTTTATCTGGTAATAGAACCAAGCAAAAGGAAAATAGTTGTACAAGGAGAGAAGGAAAGAGATAGAGATGCAGAAAGAAAGAATGTATCAATCACTTATGTCCATGAAATACTTTTAATTTTTCATTGGCTTTCTCAATCACATGCCAATAACTTTTTCTCTTTGTCATATCAGTTTGTTTTTAGTCTCTATTATTTGAAATCAAAATAATTCTGATAACTACAGACAGAAATTTTCATCGTTATGTTATAAATAGAGAAAATAAACTTGAAACAAAAAGCCATTTGTAGGTCACAGATATAGTAAATATAAAAGCCAGAATTCTAACCTGGTACTTCCCAATTCCAAATTTTGTGCATTCATTCATTAACAATTCATTTATTCATAAATTTATTTATGCTTTTATTATACTTACCATTGGGAAGATGGAAATGAGACTCCCAAATATCGCCACACTTAAGTGCTACACTTCACTGAAAGATCAAGCAAGAAAATATCTGTTAATCAGCAAAGGAAATGAGAGAAACATTTTGATTATAGCTTAACCTGGGATCTAGATGAAAAATAATAATAAAAAAATGCCCATGAAAAACTGTGATCTTATATAGATTTAGGGTCCAAATTTATACTACTTCTGGAGTCCTCAAATTATAAGCAAATACAAAGTCAACTATAGGTTGTTCAGATTGGAAGCCTATAAAGGCAACTGGCAAATCAAAAGCACAATTTATCAAAGAAGGAAATAATTTTATCTTGTTATTTCTAAAGACTTCTTATAATTGAACATAAATGTGAATGTAAGCTCACAATAAAAATTAAAAAAACAAAAAACACGTGAGGAAATAAGAAACCATGAGCCAAGGGTTAGCATAAACAACAAAGAGAAGAAAAGATCACCAAACTGATGGATGTGTAACATGGCAGAATAGAAAATGCTAAAATGAATTGGGAATTGGGAAATAAAAAAGGCCAAAGAGACACAGAATACAGCACAGAAGGCAAATATACAGAAACTAAGCAAGTATAGTTAAGAGACATGGAGGACAGAAGGTAAGGATCTAACATGTACATCTTTGGAGTTCCAGAAGTGAAGAACAAAAAGGAGGGAGAGAGAATAAGACTTGAATAACTTTATTATGAACACTTTAATAATAAAATAATAATGGTAGATAATTTTCAAAATCAATTAAATATATAAATTCTGACTTTAAGGAAGCCCGGTAAATCACAATCAAAATAAAAAGAAATTTGCAATGGGGCACATAATAGAGAAACTGCCATATACTAGAGACAAATAAAATATACTAAATGCAATCAAGAGAAAAATTAGATTATTTAGGATAAAATGATAGACTTCAATTTGACTTCTAATTAACAACAAGGGACAAGCAAGTGAGATCTTCAAAGTGGTCCAAGGGAAAAAATGACTACCAGCTCAACTATATTCAAGAATAAGAATCAAATTAAAAACAGCATTTGCCACTTACAGCACTTCAATATATGCATTTCTAAAGGATGTATTTTTGAGTGGACTTTATTAAAAGTATTGTGGGTAAATATTCCCAGAAAAAGATATGAGATGCAAGTAGGAGTGGTGAGCCAAAAGGAAAAAAAAAAAAAAAGGTAGAGAACAAATAAGTTAATTAAAATGATTATATAAAATAATATCTTGTTGGATAGTTAAAAAAGAACCATGATATAGAAAATCAAGAAAGGGGCAAGTAGTAGGTAGCAGTCACTAGTTTGAAGTATTGTAACATCCTTCAATTTTCCCAGTGTTATGTTATAGCTACCAATTTTAAGCTACAAAAGTGCATTTTAAAAGCACAAAAGTTAATCTCAAAAAGAATAGAAATAGAATTTATAAATTTCCACCCAGGAGAGAGAAAAATGAAATTTTATAAACAGAAATCTATTCAAAGAAGCAGCAAAAGAAGGAAAAAGAAACAGAGGAAGCAGAACCAATAAAAAGAGAAATATAAGGTAGGAGGTACAAATCCCCACCCCCACCCCCACCCCCACCAAAATAGAAGTGAGAATGTCAAGAGTTTTGTGTTTAGCTAAGGAGTTACTTAAAATTGTTTTCCCGGGAAAGTCAGGAGCCAGTGAATCCTGAAACTCCCTCTCTCTCTATCTCTCTCCAACCATGTTATTTATATCTCAGTGCTACTAGATACTTAAAATTAGTCTTTGAATGCTGATCAAAAGTAGACTGTTTCTTGAAAGTAAAAGCCACATTTTTATACTTAATTGTGCAATTGACACTTGTCCAGTAAATATTAATAAATGGACGATCTCAGCTGTTTTCTAGGATTTTAGATATTTTATCCTTCTGAGTTAATAAGAATTTCTAAAGGTCCCTACTATGGTCTGAATGTGTCCTCCAAAATTCTTACGTTGGAAACATGATCCCCAGTGTGGCAGTGATGGGAGGTGGGGCCTAATGGGAGGTGTTTAGGTCATGAGGGCTCTGCCCCTGTTAATGAATTAATGCCTTTATAAAAAGGCTTGCAGGAGTGGGTCCATTCTCTTCTGGTCTTTTGCCATGAGATGACATAGCATTTGTCCCCCTTTTGCCCTTACACCTTCTACCAGGTGAGGTATGGCAAGAAGGCCCTCACCAAATGTCATTTCCTTGATCTTAGACTTCCCAGCCTCTACAACTATGAGAAATAAATTTCTATTCTTTAACAAATTACCAAATCACAGATATTTTGTTATAGCAGCACATATGAACAAAGATAAACTGATACCAAGATTTATAACCGTAACAATTATAGAAGTCAAGTATTAATGAAAGTAATACAATAGAAATAAGTCAATAACCTTTTTCAAGCATTTACTATATGCAAGACATGAAAATATATTTTTTTTTACCCTCACATACGCTGTATGTATGATATATGCATATTAATCCTATTTTATAGGTGAAGAACTACAGGTCTTGAGAGATTAATGCTTCCTATAGGTTATACCTTAGGAGTGTCTGAGCAGAAATTCAAATGGGCATTTTGACTTCAGAGTCTGTCTGTTACGCTGTACTATTTCTCAGGCCTTCACAAACATTTCCTTCAAGTTCATTGAAAGTCCATTTGGCTGTTTTTATGTTGATGAAGCAAAGAAGATTCATACAATCAAAGAGAAATGACATTTTATTTGCATAGTTGATGAGAACAACAACAAAAAAACCTAAGATCTCTTTGTTTAAAATGCACATATTCTGTTCTTTTTTTTTTGTTTTTGTTTTTTTTACTTTAGACTTGTGATTATCATTAAAAGACTGTTCCCTTTTTTCTCAGCTTTCAAAATTTCTTTGAATATCACTCCTCACTGGGAGATACAGCATCCTTAACACATTAATTGCCATGTAAGTTGTATTAACTCATGCTAGTTTTGAGCCCAGGGCCTCGTGAAGCATATGGAACACACATGTCTCTTTATCTTAGTAACTATGTGGTGCACAGGCAACTTACACTCCCATGCTGTAGCACACATGTTACGTGATGGGTGGCTCCCTGGTCAAAACTCTGCAGTTGGTTCATGAAAATCTTGAAGTTCTTATTGTTACAATTAATATTGACAATTCAACATACTGCCATGCTAGAAAAATTTTTTTTTTCCTTTGGGGCCACGATATTTTATTATGAAAATAGAATAAAAGCTTTGAAAACAAAACCACCCTTTCCAATTTAATGAAAAATCTGTTATTTTGGGGAGTACTGTATTAGATGGGCCTTAGCAAGAAACCAAGACTTCTGGACTATTGTTTAATAAACATTTTGTATGGCAATTCAGTGAAAAAGCTTACATATGTAACCACTTAGAAATGCTTCTGAGATTGTGGTATTTCTCTAACAATGAAGAATGTCCTACTGCTGACAATCTGTTTGAGATTCAGCCTCTTCTTGATCGTCTTCTTGAAGGTTTCAGGTTGCTGTACTTCTGGATAAGGAAATATGCATTGACGAAACAATGGTGCCATTTTGTGGATGTTGTATATGCTTCACTGGGCCCTGGGCTCAAAACTAGCATGAGTTAAACACAACTCACATGGCAGTTAATGTGTTAATCGCATATAAGTCACACACAGAAAATAGTACAAAATAACAAATTTTTCATTAAATTAGAAAGGATCATTCTGTCTTTGAAGGTTTTATTCTGTTTTGTAATAAAACACATGGCCCTCAGGAAAATTTTTTTCTAGTGTGGCAGTCCATGTGTTAAAAAGAATCTCACTATGAAAAATCAAGAGTGACATTTATTCATTTAATCAACAATTATTTATTAGCACCCTCTTCTGTGCATAGAAGTGTGCAGGCTATGGAGAATGCAATGATAAAGTTCCTGTCCTAAAGAGTTGTACTGAGTAGCAGGGAAGTAATAAGAGAGCAAGTACATATCCTGCTTGGCATATAGTCAGCATTAAAATTTGTTGAATTAATGAATACGGAGACAGTACTAGGGAATGTGTTTGTTTCTTAAGGCTGGGAGATCAAAGTACCACAAACTGGGTGTCTTAAAACAGCAGAAATTAATTTTTCACTGTTCTGGAGGCTAGAATCTTGAAATCAAGGGGTTGGCAGGACCATGCTCTCTCTGAAGGGTCTGGAGGATGATCTTTTCTTGCCTCTTCCTAGCTTCTGATGGTTTCCAGCTGTCCTTGGCTTTCGTTGGTTTGTAAATGCATTATTCCAATCCCTGCCTCTGTCATCACCTAGCAATCTCCCTGCATGTCTGTCTGTGTCCAAATTTACCTCTTCTTATAAGGATACTAGTTATGGGCCCACTCTAATCTAGTATGACTTTATTTTAGCATGACTACCTCTGCAAAAACCCTATCTTCAAATAAAGTCACATTCACCGGTACCAGGTATTAGGACTTAGACATATTTTGGTGGGTGGATACAGTTTAACACATAACAGGAGATTATGATAAAGTCTGAATAGAGGACAAGGCCTGCCGATATATATATGTTAGGAGATGGTGGAGAGTAGGGATGACTTCCTAGAGAAGGTGAAGCTTATCTGAGATTGGAAAAATGAGTAAGGCTTTCCCAGGATAGGGTGGGGGGTGGGGCAGGCATGGCAGAGGGAGGTACCAGAGAAGCTGTAAGTATCTAATCATGTAATTTTGGACCCTTAGCCTCAGCCCAAGAAGTCACTATGGTGTGAAAGAAGGAAGCCATATTCTTTTTGTTCATCATTTTTCCAGCTGATCCTCTTATCCCTAATTATATGTTTAGTTTTTTCACATCTAGCAATCTATATGTGGAATTTATGATGATGCTTCAGCATGAAATTTTATAAACCTCACATGCTAATGAGAAGCCTTTGGTAGTTTGTTTCAAGTTCTGAGAATCAGAAATGGCAATGTTTGCCCATGCCAATATCAAAGCAACTTTCCATGTTGTAGGTATTGATATTGTTGCAACTTTTATTGTTATTTATGAATAATTGTGCCAAACTAAAATAGAGTATCTTTGGTGGTTTTAAGTGAGAAAACACTAAAAATGAATCACAAGTACAAAAAATATAAGATAAAGTACAAAACATTAACACTTAACAAACGCAGCTAATTTCCTAAATTAGGTGGTAATTGCTGTTATTTTGAACAACAATCAAGCCTTTATATATGGATTTCAAACATCTTGACCTGAATGGTCATGTCTTTACTTAATAAGAAGGATTATTAATGTTATCATAAATTTTAGACTTAAATTATACAGGTCATCTGTTCAATAATATGGATTTGGCATTGGTCAAATAAATTATGAATAAAGCCTTATTATGGAAGAACAGTGCTCCAGTAAAGCATTTTTAAAGAAATATTTAATAACATGGGCAATTGTCTATGATGTATTATTGAAATTCAAAACACTGTTCACAGTGTATCTTAATTTTGAAGTAATATATGTATGAAATTTAATATCTTAAATAATGGAATATCATGACCAATTTTTATTATACTGTGGTTTCTATATTTTTCAAATTCACTGCAAGAACATACACATAAATAAATTAAAAAAAAAAGACTCCAATAGTCATTTGAACAAATGAGGAAAATGGAAACTTAAGTAACAATTTTCAGTGAAGTCTAGGCAGTGGTATGCTGGTAAATAATTGTTTGCTAGAGAAAAAAAATGGACGTGTTTATTATAAATTTTACTGTTATAAAGCATGTGCAGCACACAATTTACAAATAATGGTTTAATATACAATATTTTTACTGTAAATTTCATATAGTCATTGATTTTCACAGAATGCTTTCCTTGATATTTGCCAAATTCTTGTATCTGTAGCCAACCTTTAGTGTCAATTGACAAGTCAGTAGTTCTGATATCAATTTTAGTTGAACGTTTATGTTAATGAGTAATGCAAATGGAAACAATGAAGACTTATGGAGAAATTTCATTCATTTTCCAGTAACAGAAACTTCTTTGCTAATTTATTAATAAATTTCAAAGATTGGAAGAGTATTTCCTCCATTTATTTGCACTATTCATGATGTAAATGCTACAGATATTACAGTTTGAAAGTTACTCTGCTTTGTTTACATTTTCTTCAATCTACCCAATCAGCAAAACAATAAATCACACTCTGATTTGTAGACTTTGCTGATGTCTTTGATGAAAATATTACAGCCACACCAAGTTTCATGCTACCAACAGGACATCACTAAATTCAAAATTAAAAAAAAATGCACAGTGGGATACCATTTTACAGTATTTCTACTATACAGACATAATAGACATAAATAATCTTCAGTACATTATAGTCAAATTATTATGAAATATGAATTTTGAGTATTTATCTCCTGTATTTAGTTTTAAATTTATGTACCTCAATTTTAAATAATGGTTCACAATTTTTTTTTTTTTTTTTTTTTGAGACAGAGTCTTGCTTTGTTGCCCGGGCTAGAGTGAGTGCCGTGGCAATAGCCTAGCTCACAGCAACCTCAAACTCCTGGGCTTAAGCGATCCTACTGCCTCAGCCTCCCGAGTAGCTGGGACTACAGTCATGTGCCACCACACCCGGCTAATTTTTTTTCTATGTATATTTTAGTTGGCCAGCTAATTTCTTTCTATTTTTAGTAGAGACGGGGTCTCGCTCTTGCTCAGGCTGGTCTCAAACTCCTGACCTCGAGCTATCCACCTGCCTTGGCCTCCCAGAGTGCTAGGAGCCACCGCGCCCGGCCTATGATTCACAATTTTTAAGAAAATTTAACAGCTGACTCTCATGAATTGGTACCGGCTGGCTCCAGCACATCACCGGGTCTAGGAAAAAAACAAACATAGACCTAGGAATCAGAACTTAGTCATATTTTACAACTAGTCTTTAGTTCCTTTGGCCTATAAGAACATTCTAAGAATCAAAGATATTAAAACAATAGCTATATATACATATGGTAGAAAATATCCCCCATATGTTAATCATTCTCCAATAGTGAACTCTCATGTAAAATTTAAATGCATGTAAACATATATTGTGTATATATACACATATATTTATACATGTATTCACATGTTTATACATACACATACATGCATGTATATATCTTTGTTCTAAAATTTTATAATGTTGCTTTTGAATATAGCTGAATATCCTCAATTATGGCTAATTAGAATAACAGAGACATTATAAATTGAGGCCAGTAATAGAAAGTAAAGAGAAAAGGAAGAGCAGACCAGGATCTGGTTTCTTACACTCTCTCCATGTCTCTATTTCCCTTGCTGTAAACTGTGATAACAGGATCTAGCTCTCAGGCTTGTGGTAAGGAGTAAATGAGCTAATGTAGGTAAAGTGCTAAATACAGTGCATGGCACATACATAGTAGGAGTGTTAATAGTATATTAGTGTTTGTTGTGATTATTATAATTTTGATTATTTTCTTGGAGAAAAAAATTCCCAAAGTGAAATTGCTACATATTGCATTTTTCATATATTTTGACAACATTCTCTGCAGAAAGGTTAGATCAATTTGAACTTCTATTAGCTGACTATGAGAATGGGTAGGAGGTGATACTCTCTCTCACATTCTATATTTTCTTTTTCTTTTTTCAATTTTGTAGATGAAAATCATATTTGATTGTTTTAACTTATATTTTTTGATTACTTTTCAAGTTGATATACTGGTTAGTGTTTATTGGCACTTAAAAATTCTTCGTTTGGCCGGGCGTGGTGGCTCACGCCTATAATCCTAGCACTCTGGGAGGCCGAGGCGGGTGGATAGCTCAAAGTCAGGAGTTCGAGACCAGCCTGAGCAAGAGCGAGACCCCGTCTCTACTAAATATAGAAAGAAATTATATGGAAAACTAAAAATATATATAGAAAAAATTAGCTGGGCATGGTGGCGCATGCCTGTAGTCCCAGCTACTCAGGAGGCTGAGGCAGTAGGATCGCTTAAGCCCAGGAGTTTGAGGTTGCTGTGAGCTAGGCTGACGCCACGGCACTCACTCTAGCCCGGGCAACAGAGCGAGGCTCTATCTCAAAAAAAAAAAAAAAAAAAAAAAAAAAAAATTCTTCCTTTATAAATTGCTATTCCATACCTTTGCTTATATGTTTACAGATATAGAAACATTTCTATAATTTTAGAAACTTTTCATCTGTTATTCACATAAAAAATTTGATTGCTATGTTTGATACATTTTTTTCTTTGAGTTTTATTTATAGAAATTTTAAACATGAAGAAAATATTCACATTAAACAGTCAAATCAATCAATATTTTTGTCATTTCTTCCTTTGGTATAATGTTTATAATGATTTCCTTACCTCTCAACTTACAGAAAAGCAATTTTTATATATTCTAAATTATTTGGTGTTTTTATATGCATATTTTTATCTAAAATTTATTATGATATATGGTGTGAAATTTTACTCATGGATTTTATTCAAATTTTCATTAATCCATATATTGACAATTCCATTCATTTCTGATTGGTTTATAATATCATCCTTATCATGTGTTAGAACTTTAAGTATATATTTTTTCTATGACTTTCTGTTGAGTTCTATTACTGTGCAAGTGCCAAACCAGTTCTTCCCTACCTTTTTTCCTGTTTTTGAGGCTACTGTTTTGAAGCTTTTATATAAGTACAGAGCAATATGTGCAAACTGTAAACGCTAAAGCGCAATGCACTTCATTAGTAGCTAACACTGATTCACTATAATTTTTAAAAGCAGTTTGCAAGCAGATTTGTTTTTTAAGGTATGTTTGCCTTTGTTTTTGGTTCTGCTGTAATGTTGGTTTTATTTCCTTTTTTATCCTGGAAAGAAATATTCATCTAAGTTAGCAAATGATGATTGAGTTTTAGAAAAATAGACAGGGGCATTACATTGACTCATAGCATCTGTGCTGGTATGCCTCTAACTTATGTTATTCATATTTAATGTTTTAATTGCATGGTAGAATATTTTTCTGTGTTAAGTAGATATGGTCTCTCAATAGAATTTTTTTCTTCCCTCAGTAGATATTTTAAGCTGAAAAAATACTTTTACATTTGACTAAAGAGAGATAATTAAAACTTTCTTTGGAAAAGCAATATGGTAAGAAGAATTCTGTTTTATAGACTCCTAAATTATCGTTTCTTATCTCAATGAATTAGTCTTAGAAGCTTTTAATCTAATTAATCCTTAACCAAAGGTAATACCACAGGGTGATATTTTGTGTAGCTGCCAGTGTGCAAGGATTTAATTATAGATTTGCAAACAGATTTAGATAAAACCATCTCCAGCTGACCTATGCCTATTCTGGGTTTAAGGTAAGGAACATTTTAGTTAATTTAAATGTCTTATATTAATCTGTGTTTGTGTGCATAGTGTGTCTGTGTTCATGTACGTGTTTATGCACATTCATTTATTCTTCCAAGTTGCCTAGAGTCCTGATAGATTTTTCAGCATAGTGTAAATAAATCTACGTGAGATAATAGAAAGAAATTATGTCTGGAAATTAAGAGATGTGGTCTCCACTTTTAGATATTTTCTGTCTCTGGAAATTATTTTCTTGAAATATAAGAAGATTGGATATCTAGGGGACTTCAGATGCTTTAATATATTATGATTCTAATTTAATAATGGTGAAATTTATTTCAAAATAAAAATCATTGTTATATATATATTTTTTAAGGCTGACTAGAACCCTCCCACAATCTTCCCCCACAGGACTTGAATGTTTGTATCTTTCATATCTAGATCTGAGTTCTAGAACTCTTGAGCAAAACTTTATCTCAGACATTTTGCCTTCCAGATATTAGTTCCAGAAATATGATCCTAGCAGTTGAGACTTCTGATGATGAGGCACAAATGAATACAAGACTATATTAGAGTTCTGTAGAGAAATAGAACCAATAGGATATAGATAGATAGAGATGTAGATGTAGAGATATATAAGAGGAAATTTATTATGGGAATTGGTTCAAATGATTATAGAGACTGAGAAGTCCCATGATATGCCTTATGTATGCTGGACAACCAGGAAATCTGGTGGTATAATTCAATCTGAATTTGAAGTAGGCCTGGGAACCAGGGAAGCTGATGTAGCTCCTAGTCTAAGGCTAATGGCCTGAGAATACGAAGTCTGCTTGTGCGAGTCCTAGAAGACCTGAAAACCAGGAGCTCTGGTGTTCAAGGGCAGGAGAAGCTAGTTATCTCAGCTTAAGAAGAGATTGAATTCACCCTTCCTCCTCTTTGTTGTTCTGTTTAAGCCCTCAGCAGATAGGAAGATGCCCATCCATATTGATGAAGGTGGATCTTTGTTACCCAATTTAATGACTCTAATGCCAATCTCTTCTGAAACACCCTCAACAGACATACCCAGAAATAATGTTTTGCCAGTTATCTGGGCATTTTTTACCTCAATCATGTTGACAGATTAAATTAACCATCACAGAAGTCCTAAAAATATATATTTAAAATGTATGTAATACACTATAAGACCAGAAAAAAACATCTAAAAAATTAGAAAAAGAAAACATTCATTCATTTTTGTTATAAGGTATATATCTAATAAATAATACAAAAATTAAAAGAATGAAAACTATGTTTAAAATGTAGATATTATCTCTGATTAATTAGAGATTTATTTTTCAGTTTGCTACAATCTAAATTAAGAAAGAAAATATGCATTACTTGTGGGGGTTGAATAAAACAATATATATAAAGCTCTAAGCATGGATTTTGGCACAGAAGAATGATACTTGTCACTTTATTGTTCATCTCTGCAACTTTTGACTGTGGGAAAATTTCCAAAGTCTACAAAATAGAGATAAGAGAATAATGAATCTCGTGTATCCATCATCCAGGTTCAAAAAGTGTCGGACCACTTCATCCCTCACCCCTTCACTGATTTAGCATTATTTGGAAGCAAATCCCAAACATCATGACAATTTATCTGTAAATAGTTTAGTATGTATCTCTGAACAATAAGTACTTCTTATATGAAACAGCCCAAATAACATGATCACATGCAATTAATAATTTATTGGCAATAAATCCAATTAAATTAAAACATAGTCCTTTTCATTAGGTGAGAAGAAGAACAGAAGGAAGGAAAGGTGATCATTAAGTATAAATCTCTGTCTTTTCATATTATATGTATATGTTTTTTTCTTTGTGTTTTATGTTTCTGAATGGACTATGATACCTGAATCCCAGAGTAGTGCGTTTCTGTTTAAAGACACCTTATTTAATTTACATGTTGATTCACTAACATTAACTTCATGGCCAACAGCAATATAACTCATGCCTAAACGTAGCTTATCTGACACGTGTATTCTCTCTATAGGGCATACTACAGCTGTCCAGCCATCTTACACTTAGGAACACTAGACAGCATTTTAGCACTACACTAGAAACCCATTTTAAACAGTGAAATCACCAATTAAAAAAAAAAGTACCAAAAATGTGGCACTAAATATATATACTGTGAGAAGGACATTTATTTAGAGCAGGAGAGCTGAAACAAGAAGGCAGGATTTCTTCACCTTGTTCAGTCTCAGCTGGGAACGTGAACATCATGTAACTCAAATTTTTCACTGCTCTGCACATGTACACAAATGACCTCATAGTATAAGTATTGATTTTGGGGTTGCAAATAAATTTTATTAAGTAGGAAAATTTGCAAATATGGAATCCATGAATAATGAAGATTGATTTTAAAGTATATGCATTTATCTATGTACACCTTTATATACAGATACACTTAGAACTTGAAAAATTATTTATAAATAATATTGGATTAGGGTGTTTAAGGGGAAGAGAAGGGGGAAAAGTAAATGACAGAGCAACAGATATTTTTTCAATGCAGCATTGAATGAAACAAAGTATGCTGAAATAAACTGCATCTGAAATTTTTGAGTGGCATCTCTGAGTCTGTTGATGCAGGAGTTGAGTTGTCTGCAGCATAGTGTGATGGAAAAAGATCATAGAACTCTGCTATGTTATGACCTGCCCTGGCCTGTATTAATCATAGCAGAACTATTACTATATATGCCTGTGGCTTGCACCCTGAAATTGCTCCTTCAGTTCTGCCAAACTAATATTTCATAAAGATTATCCAAAGCTTTCACCATCTTGACTATCCAAGCTTTCATTCCTAGAATCAGAGTAAACAAGTAATTTTCAATGGGATGAAGAGAATTTACCTGATAATCCAAAAACTGTTTAACAGCCAATAAACAGTATGGGAATAAAACAGCTAATCAGTGCAATGAGTTTTTCTCATGAAGATATATCTTCACATAAACAACTGAGAAACAAAATAAAATAATCCTTAAATGAGACAGGCCAGCTAAATGACAGAAAACTTCTGGACTCCACAGTGGCAGAGCCAAGCCCACAGTGACAGTGACCTTCTAAGGCAAGGGCCATGAATATAATTCACTTACAACATTTCTTACAAAGTCATTGGGCTGACAGTGGCCATGCAAACTGCCCTGCCCTTAAGTAAAACTAACATTTGTAAGAGAGAAAAATTTTGAGTCTGAGAACAAGAGGCATGAAGGAGGTGATCATTACATTGACTAATTCCAAAGGATTTAGCACTGAGGTTTGTTTCATGGAGTGACAACTTGAAAATGTTGAGGAGGCTTTTCCTGGAGATCTTCAAAGGCTCTTTGCTTCACTAATCTAATTCTTTGGTCGAGTCATTAATTTTGCGTATAAGAATAAGGGGTGTTTTAGCTCATAAGAAACTCCACAGTCACGAAGCAGTGAGTGGATGTGATTAAAACAAGCTTTTTCCATGATAGGCTCAGCTGAGGAATTTGGATAAATGCTAATTCTGTGATTTTCATATTTCAGTGATTTGGCTCTCTTATCAGTTCCTATTATGCTGACTTTTTTTCATGAAAATGAAAAGAAAATGAGGGATTGCAGTTCAAGTTTCCTCTCAATGTGATGACTGCCTTCTGTGAGAGTCATCAGGAAGTCAGCTCACTTGAATTTTGAAAATTGACTAGAATCCATAATTACTGGTGTTGTCTGAGGCCCGTACTCTTCTGAGGACATGTGAATTCTCTTTGGCTTTCACTCAGTTGATGGGATTTCCTGTGTTTCTTTTCTTCACATTCCAAATACTCCCAACAGAGTAAACTTGTGGATTTTCCAAGTAGTTCTCCTAGAAGAAATATTTGTTTCTAGAATGTTCTAAGTTTGTAAAAAGACTAGAACCATTTCAATTTATTAAGGAAACATGGGCTAGCATGAAACAGAGGGAAAAAAATTTCATGTAATTTAATATAAAAGTTTGGAGATTTCAACAGGATTTAAAAGCCAAAAGTGACTATGGAACTAAAAGGGCTATGGAACTAGATAGACATATGCAGCCTTCTGGGGATGGAGTTAAACTCTTTGCAGGGCTGTGATTCACTTTTACGTAATTCTCAAGGGGCAGAGTAAACACAGTTGTCGCTGAAGGCTCTACAATGAACTCTTAATAGCACGCTCCAATTTCTCTTTCTTAAGAGCAGGCATTAGTCTTCAATTAAATTGAAGGTGTATGATGTTTAATTTTATGTGTCAACTTGACTGGGTTAAGGAAAACCAGATAGCTGGTAAAACATTATTTCTTGGGTGTGTCTGTGAGGGTGTTTCTGGAAAAGATTAGCATTTGAATAACTAGCCTGAGTAAAGAAGATCCATCCTCACCAATATGGGTGGGCATTTCTTAATTTTTTTGAGGATCTGCCTGAATAGGACAAAAGGGAGGGACTAATTTTCTCTTTTCTTGAGCAGGCCTTCAAATGTGGACTGAATTATACCACCAGTTTTTCTGATTCTCCAGCTTGTAGATGTTATATTGAGGGATTCCTGGGTTTCCATAATCACATGAGCCAATTCACATAATAAATATTTTCTTATATATTTATATATATCTTATTGGTTCTGTTTCTCTGAAGAACCCAGACTAATACAAGAAAGCTGTAGTTCTGTTCTGGTTGGAGTAACTAAGGAGATAGCCTCTGTGTGGACAGAGTCCTTTTCTCTATGTTCTTATGCTAGGGTATGGGTGGCCCTTACTATTAATCCTAACTATGATTTTTAATATATTTTTATTAATCCTAGGGAAGTTTCATGAAAACAACAGCTATCTTTCTAAACTAGGTGAATTGTCCCTATATTTTATAAGTGTGAGCGATTATTCTTCATTTCTGGCAGTTTTGTCTCTCCTTTAATATTTCCTCTATGCTGGTAGAGATTTAAATTCGCTTTGTTGCCCACGCACGGTGGCTCATGCCTGTAATTCTAGCACTCTGGGAGGCCGAGGCAAGAGGATTGCTTGAGCTCAGGAGTTTGAGACCAGCCTGAGCAAGAGCAAGACCCCATCTCTACTAAAAATAGAAAAATTAGCTGGGGGTGGTGGCATACACCTGTAGTCCCAGCTACTCGGGAGAATAAGGTAAGAGGATTGCTTGAGCCTAGGAGTTTGAGGTTACTGTGATGGTGATGCCACTGCACTCTACCTGGGCAACAGAGTGAGAATCTGTCTCAAAATAAATAAATACATTACCTTTATCAATAAGAAATAAAACGAAATTTAAAAGTATGAAAAGAGGAAAGAAAGTAAGGAGAATGAGAAATAAATGGAAAGAATTATTAGTTGAGTCAGGCAATTTGCTTGACATGGTCCATTGCAGCAGGCTTGCTTAATCCTGAATGACTATACTTTTGTCACTGTGGTGGTCCTGAAATATGTCTACAAATCTGATACTCTTCCCTTTGAGATGTGGAGCCTAACTTTTCTCCCCTGGAGTAAGAACTGGACATAGTGATTCACTTCTAACAAATAGAATATGGTGGACATGATGGTGTGTCACTTCCAATACCAGATAATAACAGGCATGGTGGCTTCTACCTCACTATCTCTCTTACATCACCTGATCTTGAGAAGCCAGTTGCTATGTCATAAAAAGACTCAAATAGCCTTGTGGAGGAACCCATGTGATGAAAAATTGAGGCCTCCTGGCAACAGTCATGTGATTAGAAATGGATTCTACAGCCCTAGCCAACAACTTGACTACAATACTATGAGAGACCTTGAGCCAGAACCACCCAGCTAAGCTGTTCCTGAATTTCTGACCCACAAAAGATGTAAGATAATAAATATTTATTGTTTTAAGCCAAAAATTCTGGTATAATTTGTTATACATAAACAGATAATTAATATGGACATATAATCACAATTTATAGCATCTATCCTAATTTGCCTATAACCATTTCACTATCTATTATGACCTGCTCCCAGACTCCTAAAGTTTTGACTTTGCTATTTATAATCATGTGTTTAGTTTAACCTGTTCAAAGGTAATCCAAGCTTGTTTCTTCTCCATGACTTAGAAACTTCCTCAACACTGCCGCCGCAGGCCTCCCTGGCTTAACTTTAGCCCCCATGAACAATACAATTTGACTTGATTTTTTTATCTCAACCTGAAGGTAGTGACTGAGCACATTCTAATTAAGATGCTATTAAGACAAAGAAGAGTGGCAAGTCAAGTAGATTTGAATGTAAATTAGATTTTTATTGAGAACATCAAAATAAATAAGAATTATAATTGTAATAGTTATATTTTGGTAAACAATTATTTTATGCCAGTATGGATACTAAGCATTTTACATGCTTTATTTACCTTTATCTTCACTATAACCTTATAAGGGAAGATGATATTTCATTTCATGTATGAGGACACTCAAGTAAAAAGGTAAATAATTTATCGAAGGACATATGGTTTGTATTCAGTAGAGCACAGATTCAAACTATGTTCTCCCTCATTCTAGTCTCTGTACTCATTAGCATTATTTCATGCGTCCTTGCCTGTTAACAACTGTGTCATAGCCTTAAACAAGTAATAACCTCAGTGTTATGGACTAAATGATTGTGTCCCTCCAAAATTCATGCCTTTAAACACTAACTTTCCATGTGATGATATTAGGAGTTAGGACCTTTGAGAATAATTAGGTTTTATGAGGTCAAGAGGGTGGAGCCCCCATGATGGGATCAACACCCTTTTGAGGACAAGAAGAGACACGAGAGCTTCCTCTTTCAGCCATGTGAGGACACAGGGAGAAGGTGAGTGTCTATTAACAAAGAAAAGAGATCTCACCAAGATCTGAATCTGTGGCACCTTGGATCTTGGACTTTCCAGCCTCCAGAACTGTGGAAAAAAATTATCTGTTGTTTAAAACACACAGTCCATGGAATTTTGTTATGTCAGCCCAAGCTAAGAAAACAGCAACCATTATAATAAAACACAATAATAATTACAGTGTCTCTCATATACCATTTAGGAGCCTTCTGTCTCTGTGATCCCCACCACTCAATTTATTGATTTGAACCTCCTCTAAGTCTATGGCCTGTGTACAACCAAGTTCTCTCTCCCAAAGTTTCAAATTCTCTGTTCTTATGTGTTCACGGTCTCTCTGCTTCCTGGGCTCCATCTCTGCGATGCTATTCCTTGCCCTATATGTGAAGGTTAGTATTTCTTTGAAGATGAAACAGAAATTGAAATCCACTTAAGTAAAGCATTTGTAGGCACAATTAAATTTGAAGTTTTTGTTTTGTTTCATTTTTGTTTTAGGAGGAGTATGCCAAAACAGGATTAGTGGTGAAGTGTTACAAACAATGTTAAAATCCATATTGAACAATCTATTTCTAGAATCTTTTTGTGAAACACTAAGAATTATTACACTGTTTACATTAGTTTTCTGTGGCTGTTGTAACAAAATGCCACAAGCTTGGTGGCTTAAAACAACAGATATTTATTATCTCATAGTTCTGAAGGCTAGAAACCCTAAATTAGTATCACTGGGACAAAATCAATGTGTTGGCAGGGCCAAAATCTCTCCACAAGATTTAAGGGGAATCCATTCCTTGCCTCATACAGCTTCTGCTGGCTGATGGCATTCCTTTGCTTGTGGCTACATCACTCCAGTCTCTTGCTAGTGTCATCACATGACTTTCTGCTCTTTTGTGTGTATCTAGTACCCCTTTGCCTTCCTCTTATAAGGATACTTGTGATGACTTTAGGGCCTACCCAGATAATCAAACATAATCTCCCAGTGCTGAGATCCTTAATTTGATCACATCTCCAAAGATCCTTTTTTTATTTCTCTCTTTCTTTTAAGGTACCATTTACAAGTTCTAAGTGTCAGAACAAGATATCTTTGGCCATTATTCAACCTGCTCTATGTTCTCACTGAATTCCAGCCTGTTTCCATTGTGTTGTTTCCTCTCACCACTCTTCCCCATCTTCTCTCTTCTTAGCAACTGCTCTCAAGGGTCATTTGAGGAGAGCTAAACTCTCCCCTATATTGTACAAAACAAATATAAAAACTCTCTTCAGTCCTGAGGATCGAGTGCTTATCTGTTGAGTATTCATCAAGGTAATCAATAGACCAAAACAAAACAATGTAATACAAAAACAATTAGAAAATACCTTCCATTTAACAGAAACCATGACCCCTAGAAAGCTGGAATTTATTTTCCTGTTATTACAAGTAGTCCCATCTCTTAAAATTTCATGTAAATTTAAAAATAATTACAATATCTTAATAGTGTCATGAAAATTCTAAAAGGAATATGTTAGTTTCACTATTTTTTTTTTTTTTTTTGAGACAGAGTCTCACTCTGTTGCCCAGGCTAGAGTGAGTGCCGTGGCGTCAGCCTAGCTCACAGCAACCTCAAACTCCTGAGCTCAAGGGATCCTCCTGTCTCAGCCTCCCGAGTAGCTGGGACTACAGGCATGCGCCACCATGCCCGGCTAATTTTTTCTATATATATTTTTAGCTGTCCATATAATTTCTTTCTATTTTTAGTAGAGGTGGGGTCTCGCTCTTGCTCAGGCTGGTCTCGAACTCCTGAGCTCAAACGATCCGCCCACCTCGGCCTCCCAGAGTGCTAGGATTACAGGCGTGAGCCACCGCGCCCGGCCAATTTCACTATTTTAAAGATGATGCAACTGGGCTTAAACAATAACTCTGCAAAGTTATATGGCTAGGAAGGGGCAAAGCTACAATTTTAAAGCAGAGCTACCTGGCTCCAAAGCCTTATTCTTACCACTAAGCTTTACTGCCCCTTGAGGTTCAGCTTTTTATCCTGTAAAAAGAGATGAAAGAGTTGTTAAAAAATATTTCTCCCAGAGTTAAATAAAGTAATTCAGGCAAAAGTACTTTGCATATTATAAAATGTTATGCAAACATGATCACTGTCATCTCCATAACCACCAGCCCCACCACTGCAATCATTAACACCACTATCATCACCATCACAATCATCACCATCTCCACCACTATCATCATTACCCACCACCAGTACCAGCACCATCATCACGACACTCACCACTATTACTATCAGCACCATTTCTAGTGATGTGCTGAGATTGGCTTCTGCCAGCTCATGGGGAATGATTATTTTCATCTCTTCCCAACTCAGCACTCACTGATGTACTGGTATCAATAGCTCAAAACAGGAATTGATAAGGCTATTTACCCCTTGAAAATGAGGGTAAATGCTACAAGCCAAGTATGTTTATTCTCTAGCATACCAAGAATCTCCACAACCATCATTACTCACACCATGACCAATACCACCATCATCACTATCACCACCATCATCACTAGCCCCTATCAAGATACTGCCATCATTCATTCTCAACATCAACTCATTGTTCTCATTACCATCAGAAAGATCAAATTTTTAAAAAATCATTTTCTTAAATGTATCCACATACCATTGCAATTATCTAAGTGGCTATGAATAAGAAAATAATGTAAATGCTGGCCTTGGTGTATAAGCCTATTGTGAGAGACCATTGTGGAGAATGGGGAGAAAGAAATCAAGGGCCAAGCTCAGCATCCTTCCTGACTATGAAGTGTGCTGTGAGGTTTTGCTGGATTTACTGAACAGGCAAAGTCTACCCAAACTAAATCCATTAAAACAATCTTGCTGGTACTCTATTATTTTCACAGGAGTTAAGCTGCAGATATCTTGAAATGCATTCATCCCAGGGCATAGGAGGTGGCATGATGGGTGAGGCTGACATGTCCACACACCAGGGGAGGTTTGAGGTTGGAGTGAGGACATTGTGGCATTGGAAAGGCTTAAAAGTGGGTTTGACTGTAGCTTAGGATGCTGCAAACAAAAGCTCCTTAGTCTTCTCTGGGAAAGAAGAAAGGAATAGAAAACAAACAGTAATATAGGTAATAATTGTTAAACACTTACAAACTCTGTCTTTATACTCCTGTATGGTTGACATCATTTATATTTTACTAATGAATAGACTGAAGCTAAGAGAAGTGAAGTTACAATCGATGGCAGGGTGGTGCGCCCTGATTTCAAAGTTTGCTTTCCCACCTCATCTTACTAGCTCATAGATAGGAGGGGAAATTATGTTAATATTTAATAAAATAAGACTTAGTAGTTTCCTTAAAATGAAGTCAGATCTTTTCATGTGTATTTCTTTATATCATCAAAACAAACTTTTGAAGTAGACATTACTTATCTCCATTTTGCACTTCAGAAAGTAGAGATTTAGAGAAATTAAGTTACTTATGCAAAGCAAGTCAGTTAATAAAATCCAAAACTGAGCTTCAGATGCACAGTGCAATGTTCTAACACTTCCTACTCTCCTTCTCCCCAACCCCAAACTTTGTCCATGTTGGTACATGTACATTTACTGGGAATTGGGTCAGGCTCTTTTGTAAGATGATTTAAAGTGTCCTTTGCTCATTAGCAACCTAAAATTTGTATTTTCATGTTATAGGAAATTTGCTTTTTTGTTTTTTTTGGTTTCTTTTTCCACTAAGTGCTTGCACTAATGTCACTTTGTGTTATGTGGATGGATTTCAGGTTGATCAGGCAACAATATACTTCTTGAAGATTACCTGTACTTAATCCAATATATTTGAAATCTGGGGATTTATTCATTATTGTGCTCATTAAGATAAATTAATTAGTTGACCTTTTGGTGTTATTTTCAGACAATATTATTAATTGTCCTAATTATGTGATTTTTTCTAACCCTCTTTAAAAATCCTGTACTGATTCTGATTACTGTTCCTTGTGCTACTGTTATCTAATCTCTCAGTAAAGGCAATTGTATGGTCATTTATCTTGAATTTTATCTATTTTTTCTGTTACCTAAAGCAAGATTTTTTTTTTTAAGTGACTCATCTTCCCTTTAATCAGCTGTCAACTTTTGCATAATGCCAGTAGGAGAAATAAACTGTCAGTAATCACATGGTGGGAGGTAGTAGGAACAATTTAATCCCAGACTAAGGAATTCCCAGCTGCTACTAACGTACATGCAAGACTATATTTTAGCAAGAATTTTCTTTTATCTATATCCTCAGTATTTCTTGAGTTTATTCCTTTTCCTCTACTTTTTCTGACACTGACTTGAAGAAACCCTTACTTTCCTTCAGGGAAGGTCCATACTATTACTTATGATGGTCCTCATATGTGTTTGCATTCAGTCAGAAGTATAACGTGACCAAGCTAGAGGTTCAGTCTCAAACCTTTTCTGCATAACAGAAGGGAATGGCAATATGACTGGAATAACATGTGTTTCTTCCTTCTGTACCATTTACAGTTATTTAAATGTCAGCTGCTCTGACACACCCATTGTCCTTTGTGCTAAAGATAAAGAGAAGAAAGGCTAACTCATGCCATCACAGACAATGTGGAAGATAATATAAATAATAATTCACTAGACCGTAACCAGAACTAAAACGATTAAAATTAGTTCTTCCATGAATACAGAGGTCAAGTGGAATCTAACTTACCTTGCCTGTCTGTTTATGGGGAATATATTATATTAGAAGGTTTGGAGGGATATTAAGCCAAATTTTCAGATCCTTTCTGATCATTAAAGGGTATAGTCATTAACAGGTGGGAAAGGGCAAGAGAGGAAGAAAAATTAATTCTGAAACACTTTATGTATGTGATATTATTTAATTCTCACTTTGGCCCTATTAATTAAACATCAATTGTTACAACTCTAAACAAAAAACTGAGGCTCAGAGAAGCTAAATTCTATAATCTGCCCAAGGCCATCACTTAGTAAGTGGTCAAGCAATGATATAATTCTGTCAGTTTGATTCTCAAGCCACTCAAGCACTTTCTTTGCTTTACTAGTGGTTTCTAGGGTTTTTTTTGGATTTTGTGGATGAAAGAGTTTTTAAAAATGGAGATTTATCATAGGGTCTCAACATTATATTTTAGAAAGTAATTATGTTAAAAAATAGCTATATCTATTAGAAATTCCATTTAAGAAAATGAAGGAATTTTATTATAATAAGAAATTAGCACAGACATATATAGAACAAAAACATAATCCTTTCCAAGAAAGGATAATTTCTCATACTTAAATACTATGTTATTCTAAAATTTATTTTCTTCAGACCTGTGAAAACGTTTTTGTGGATCACCATTTCGGAACCACTATAGTAGACTCATAAGATGTATCAATTTGGGACAATTCGCCAGGCTCTGTGCCATTTTGTTCTAGAGAACCACCACTCCGAGGGTGCCAGTGTGCTAGCCCAAATGGCTGACTCCCCTGGGGCCCTGTATTGTGATGCCCTGTGGTTACTGGCATAAAAGCCAACTCTGTACCTCTAACAAGTGTTTATTGCTTGTGTGTGGGGCAGGGAGGGAGTGTAATCACAGAGGAGACAGTAAGCAGCCTCCTTAAGAATTGGTGGTCAGAGTGAGAGGGAGTAGAACTCCTACAATTAGGATTAGAAATGCCAGCTTTCCGCTCTGGTTTATGGGGAAGAGGAAATAAAAGTTGCCAAGTGCCCCATGGAGCCTCTCAATATGAAGTCCTAATTCAAATACTCACTGCCTGCTGCTATCTGAATTTCCATTTAAAAATAATTATCAAAACCATATGGGTTAAAAGGGTTGGGGGGAAGTCTCAAAATGGAAATATGTAAATTGCAATAACTTTGGCCTTTTGCATTTGGCTGAGTCTCCCCCAAGCCCAGAGCTTCCCTCTGTGCCTTTTGCAGCGTGGTTTCCCATGCTGCTGCCCCCACCTGAGCATAGGCCACCCCTCCTCCTTGCAATCCCACACTACGGCTTGGAGCAGTAGGATAGAGTGAACTTAGTTCTCTTAGACCTAGTGGCTCATTTCTCAGAATTATTTTAAGCTCCTCTCCTCCATGGAAGTCTTTTCTACCTACTTTCCCTTCCACCAGGTAAAATGACCATTGACTATTGTGTGTCTTCTATGAGTCCTGTGTTAACTTCTGTCAGAAAATCTGTCACTTCAGAAGTCTGCTTGATCATCTGCTCTTCTAGATTGTGAGCTATTTGAAGTCAAGAAATAAGCACTCTTCTCTGCATCCCTAGCACCTGCATGTTACCTGAAATATTCAATAAATGGTTACTGAATGAGTAGACATTGAAATTTGACTTAAGCCATGGTGCTAAGTTATGCAATAATCAAATGACTTTCTGAAACAGAAATCCTCATCCCTACTGACTGGAAACCAGAGTAGAAGGTTTTTCACAGACTATGTTAGCTTATATAAGAAAATTAATTAAGACTATTCCTAACTAGACCCATTTATGCCATAAACTAGTTATATTTACATAATATAAAAACAAAACTAAAAAAAAAATTGGCTGTAAAAACAATAGTATTGAGTGCTAGCTAAATGCTTGTTCCATAATGATACTAACATCGTCATGGTTGGGCATTATGAAGGCAAAGTTTTTGGTGTGACAAGGACAATTTTGGATACTTTAAAGTAATACTAGAACTCTTATATATGTAGTCATGGTACTGTGAATTTTTAATATAAATTTCTGAAACTCTGGTTTTCACATAAAATCCTCTCACAACTTAGCTCATGGAGAATGATTTTTATATACTGTCATAGTCATAGATATGTCCAACTCTGAGTTGTCCAACATAGTAGGTACTAGTGTATATGGCTACTAATCACCTAAGATGTGGCTAGTCTGAATTAAGGTGTGTTGTAAGGATGAAATACACACTGGAATTCAAAGACTTAGTACAAAATAAAATGTAAAATATTAATACTTTTCATATTGATATGTTACATGATAATATTTAGGGCATATTGGGTTACATAAAAATACACTGATTTAATTTAACCTTTTTTAGCACAACTACTAGAAAATGTTAAATTACATGCATTGCTCACATTTATGACTCATGTATTTCTTTTGGACAGTGCTGGTCTGGATAGGCTATGTAAGTAGGCCAAGTTACATGGCTACGTAGAGAATTGCCCTTGAAACGGGGTACCACGCACAGAGAGTGATGGTATTTAATTTCATTAATACATGTTTATTTAGAATATGCCATGCACCAAAGCACTGGAAATGTCCCTGCCATCACAATATATACCCTAGTGAGGAAGACATATTAAAGAATTATTGGAATACCTGTTATGACCAATGTGAGGCTTGGCATAGTGAAAGATATAAAGTCTATAAGCTAAAGCATCCAACTTCAAAGAATATTCAAAACATCCATATATATTTTCTATAAAAAAGTGAAAACATTCATTCCACAGTATATTTTTCTCTTTTGCTGCTTTTCTCCTTGAATATTTAAAAGCTTGTACTTAACCACACTCTTTTATAAATAACACATTCTAAATATTTTAGAAATCTTAGACCTTTCTTGTACCCACTGTGGGACCCTGGTAACTCAGCATGCTGCATTGGGATGATCTCTAGACTGGGTATACAGAATCCTCAATGCTAGGCCTGGCATTGTCATGAGTCACCTGTGCCATCTGGGACAAGTGTTCTCTTTTTTTCAGCTTAATAGCCTCGACTCTAGCATAAGGGGATTGGTCTAGGTGACTTCTGCAGCAGTTATAGAATGCTTACTGTTGCGAGTGGAAGAGTCAAATTTGCTTAAATGCTGAAGGTTATGTATGGACCCAAGTGTCTGAAACGTTCAGAATCTCTCCAACAGCAATCAGCAAAGCTTGCTCCAGTCCTCGGCTTCCTTGGGCACAACCAGCACGAGAGAGTGACATTGGGTTAGAATTCCCACCACAGGTTCTTAGATTTTTCTGTGATTGGAGCAGCTTAGATGACAGGCTCATCCTTAAACCAAACTCTGTGGGTAACACAATACTTCGATTAGCTTAGTTTATCTCACATGTTTCAGCTATGGTGCCAGAAATGAGTTCCGTTTCCCCGAAACCACATCGATCCCTGAACAGAAACTGTAGCTGTTATGAAAAGGAGAAGCGGTTGATGTGGATGCAACCCGCAAATGATTTTGATCAAATTATTTAAACTCTATTTCACAGCATCATCTCATCTGCAAAATAACAAGGACAATGTGATATTTAATGCACAGGATTATTGTGAGAGAGAAGCAAGAGGCAAATGTGAAAGTTCCTGGCACAGTACACAGTTTATAGCAGGCATTTACATAAACTTTTCAGGCACTCATTCATTCTCTTTGTGAGTCTATAAGTCCCTTATTTCCCCAGTCTTCATTATATTTGTCTCTAAAGTATAAATATGAAAGCTTTCCTTTTGGCTTATTCTGAGAACTTTAATGAGAATGCATGAGTAACAAATGTGAATTGTGTGAAACTTTTTATATATCAACATAATTGCACTTATTTTCCTCAGAAGCTAAACTGCATTGGTCTGGATGTTTGTTTTAGTGTGACTTAATGTCTAAAGATATATTAGTTTCCCTACACTGACTAATTGCCATTTCCAGCAACACATCCTGAGAAAAATGTTTTCACAATATTCAGCAAACATGCACTGATTTCTCCTTCTGAACTTCCTTGTAAACAACTTATCAAGCTTTCCAAATTCAGACTGTCATTAATAGAGTAGAAACAGGGTAGTAATTTTTTTTTAAACTGCTGATGTAGGGTAAACACCAAACATAAACATGCATGCCTTTCTCTGTATCTGCAAACACAGAGTATATATACAAACATGTGATCCAAATTATATTGTTACAAAAATAGCCAGAAAGTGCATATTAGTTTTCCCTGAATTCTGTAAATGAGCTTCAATTACACTACCCATGGTGATTCTATTTCAAAATGACTTTGAATTCATCTCCACTGAGATGACCCAACATCTCTTTAATTCAATATGTGCAAAACGAAACTGAATTTTGCCCTTCCTTTACCTGATTTTTCTTTAGCGTTGCTTATTTCTGTTAATGAAAACACAATCTTCTCAGGTCTTGAGACCTCAGAAATATCACTGACACATTTCTTTTTGTCATAATCCATATTTTATTTTATTTTTATTTCAGCTTATTATGGGGGTACAAAAGTTCAGGTTATATATATTGCCCATGTCCCGTCCATCCCCCGGGTCAGAGCTTCAAGCGTGTCCATTCCCCAGACAGTGCACATTGCACTCATCATGTAGTTATACCCCCATCCCCTCCTCCCACCCCCCATCCCCCCAAGTCAGAACATTCAAGCGTGTCCATTCCCCAGACAGTGCGCATCGCACTCATCATGTAGTTATACACCCATCCCCTCCTCCCACCCCCCATTTATATTTTATGTTACCACCTCAACCACTATAATATATATCACAAACCAATTTCCATCACCTCATCACAGCTGCTACTTCCTGGGTGTATTGTAAAATGAATCAATAGATCCAGGTTCATCAGAATGCCTCAGCGTTTAATGGCTGTTTACCAATATGTCTCCAAGACTGAACTCTGAAAACTGTGCCTGAATCAGCTTTGTACCACCAGCATCAAGCACGGTTTCTAAAACACAGGACACACTCATAAGTATTAGTTGAAGAGACATCTGATTTATCCAAGTACCCCAGATTTTTCCCCATTTGAAATGAAACCATATCTTGCTGTCAGAATAATTTTCTAAAAGCACAATTCTGCCCATGTTACTCTGTTAATAAACACAATAACAGCTATCATTTCTTTAAAGTTTACTCTGTTTCAAAGTTATTTTTCTCAATAAACCCACAATAAACTGTTATTTCTATTTTCACTGATGAAGAAATTGAGGTACAGTGAAGTGAAGACACAGGTTGAACTCATAGCTTTTAAGGTGTAAGTCTGTGTATAAATTCACATCGACCACCAGAGCCTGTGGTTTCCACTGTGCTACTTGCCTTTCTCTGCTGAAACACAGCTATAATGCCTCTCTAAAATGACATGTTCTTCTAGGACAGGGGCTGATTATTAAGGAGCTAAGTTATGAACATCTTCTTATTCCAAATGAGATGGATAGAGGAGCAGCAGACAACTTCTCAGAGCTTGTTAGTGGTGTGGAATTGTAGCCTCCAATTCAGACCTACTAAACCAGAACCTACATCATGACAAGACCCCCAAGTGATCTGTAAATACATGGAAGGTTCAGACTCATATGCAAAGGAAACAGTGATCACTGGGCACCAGCATTGATGTACCAAGACAAGTCATGTGAACCTAACCTTCGCTTCTTCTTTCATAAGGTTATAAAAGACATTGTTTGGGAAGACAAGGGGGATTTTAGCAATGAATTGCATAAATATCTAGTAACACATTCTAACAATTGAAGGCATATTTTTCATAATAGTCATTACTGTCTGGAATCACTTATTTTGAGTGTGATTACTAAATATGCTGAATGTTCTAATGGGCAGGAAACCTGTGTGCTCCATTCATCATTTCCCCAGCACAATGCACAGTGCCCAGGACCGCATAGGGATTCAGTAAGATGTGCTGAATAAATGATGGAATGATGATCCTGGGAATGAAATTTTGTCAAAATATGGGTGTTACTGATAAGAATATTTTAACTAACAGATGGGTATTCAAACCTCCGGGAAATTTTTAGTCTTATGTTAGATGATTCTCTTCTGCTCCACATTTATTCAGTCACTTCATCAAAGACATCACATTTATGTGTCTTAAGTTTGTGGATAATGCCAACCATCCTGTGAGGGGAGAGTTGAACATGTTGGAGAACAGAATCAAAATCCATTAAGATATTTAAAGACTGGAGAGATGGTCCGAATCTCTGAAATAGAGGACTTTATGAAAATGAGTCAAAAGATGACTTTATTTGGTGAATATCATCCAAAAGAGGGTCACTACCCATAAAGATTATATAAGTTAAGGATGAATACAAGAAGTGGAGCACCCCAAGAGAAGGAGGTTGAAGTTGCCTTGGATCAGGGCTCAGTAAACTCTTTTGAAAAGGGCCGGCTAGTAAATATTCCCAGCATTGTGGGCCAGAAGGTCTTCTCCATTACAACTTCTCAACTCTGCTGCTGTTGGAGAAAGCTGCCACAGATAATACATAAACAGATGAGTGTGACTGTGTCCCACAGGCAGGAAAGGAAAAAGAAGAGGACAATGATCTCCTCCCAACTCTCACTGCTATTACTATCTCTTGTGACTTCTCTACACCCATCTCACACATTTGTAAGTCCTTTCTTATTGAATATTCTTCAAATTTACCCCATGTGAATGTGCCATCTCTTTTTGCTGATATGCATGGAGATCCTAAAATAATCTTCTGATCCATCCAAAAAGTAAAAATAATTTGTGGCAGCAGACAGAAACTATAATGGAATCAACCATTATAGCTAACGTTGAACCTGTCAAACATTTTATTCAAATATTTTCTGTCATTTATTAAATATATTTTTAAGTGTCTCCCATTTGCTCAAAATGGGCTGAGCTAAAAATAGGGTCTGTGCAAGCAGTTCATACTCTGGATGTGTAGGTAGTCATCAATCAATTAATCACACAAATATACAATTTATATGGTGGCAAATGGCATGCAGAGATGTGCTATAAGAGTGTATAACAGGGACTTCCAACAGTCTGAGGGTGAGGGAAATTTAGCCTGCAGATAGTGCTTAAACTTGGATTTGAGGGATTATAGGTATTAGCTAGGAACAGAAGACTGAGAAAAAAATTCCAGGCAGGAAAAGATATGCTAGATCTGGTGGTAGAGGTGAACAGATCACAGTCTAAGAATTAACATAGGGTGTGGTTAGAGTTTTTGAACAAGGCTAATGGAGTTATGGCCAAACCATGGAGGACCTTGTTAATCAAATTGGTGATTTTGGTTTATATCCAAAGAACAGTGGAAAATCTTGTGTTTAAATAAAGGAATGATATGGTTTGTATTTTTAAAAACTCTCTTCAACTAAAATGTGGAGAACAGACTGGAAGATGGTAAAGTAGACAGCATTAATTAGGAACTTAGCACACAGCAGTCCAAGTGAAAAACGAAGATAGCTTGAAGTAGATAAAAAGTAGAAAAGATGGAGAAAAACAATGATAGATTTGAGAGGTATTTAGAGATAAAGCTTATAAGCATTGGTAATTATCTTTGGATTACTGTGATAAAATTCCACAGACTGGATAGCTTATAAGCAACAAACATGTCTCACAGTTCTAGAGGCTGGGAACTCTGTAATTAAGAAGATGGCAGCTTTGGTGCCTGGTGAGGGCCTGGTTCATAGACAGCACTTGCTAGCTGTGTCCTCATATGGTGAAAGGACCAAGGCAGCTCTCTGGGGAGTCTTTTATAAGGGTACCTAATCACTACCCTAAAGACCTCACCTCCTAATTCTATCGCCTTGAGGGTAGAATTTCAATGTATAAATTTTGGGATGACACAATTACTCAGATCATAGCAGTGGTGGATTAGATTTGGAGGGGTGAGAGAAAGGAAGGTGGCAAGAAATGTCCTTAGATTTCTGGTTGGCTGAGCCAGAAGGGATGGTTGTGCCAAGTTATAATATGGGGACTAGAGGCCTAGCGCTCATAGGAGAGTTCTGTATTGTATATAAAAATTCAGAATGCATCTGTGTGTAGAAATTCATCAAATCCAGATGCATAATATAGATCCTATGGAAAAAATAGACAATAAAAGAGGACAAAATTCTGCAGAATCTCAACACATGATGGCTGAATAAATGAGTGTGAGTGTGCAAATAAAACTGAAAAGCAGATTCCAGAGAGGTAGCAGAAAACCAACAGTAACATTGAGGAAATTAAGACAAGAGTCATCAACATTAGTTAAATGTGCAAAAAATCCAAGTAAAATGAGAACAACAAAAAATAATTTATTTACCAAAATTAGGTAATTGATAAGGGGCCTGAAACAAGGTACAATATTTTTGTTCGTTCTTATAACTTGCATGAAAATCTTGTATAGTTGATATTGTTAATGTCTTTTTTACCAAAAATAAATTAATACTAAATTTGGTAAGTAACATTTATTTAATACCAATTGTTTGCTATTTTGCTTTTCTGTTTTGTTTTTGTTGTTGAATTTTTCAGTCAAGGCTATGTACTTATATTAATTCTTGTACTCCTCACTTTCTTAGGTATTATGCTTACAAAAATTAGATAAAGTTTCCATCCCTAATTTAAATAGTATATTAAATACATAAATTTTAAATAATCTTATTTCTGTGTGTTTCAGAAAAGATTTAAGTCCTATATATCTAGATGCTGTATAGTATCTCTGGAAACACCTGAAAATGTATAATTCTTACAGTGGAAGAATGAATTTGCAAGCCACCTTTTTTTCACTAAGAACTCGAAAAAATGAGAGATGTTACAGAAGGGGGGAAATTAACAAAATTTAAAACCCAAGGTTCAGAAATGTCTTAGGTATGGCTCAAATCTGTCACTCTTTTCCATGTTTCTTTTAAGCAGGACATAGCGTCACTGAGTTCCACCTTCTCTCTGATCTTTTACTCTGACTCTATCTAGAAGAGATTGTTTGTTTTTTTGTTTTTGTTTTTGTTTTTTTGAGACAAGAGTCTCACTCTGTCACCCTGGGTAGAGTGTCATAGCATCATTGTAGCTCACTGCAACCTCAAACTCCTGGGCTCAAGTGATCCTCCTGCCTCAGCCTACTGAGTAGCTACGACTACAGGCTCACATCACAATGCCTGGCTAATTTTTCTGTTTTCAGAAGAGATGAGGTCTCGCCCTGGCTCAGGCTGGTCTTGAACTCCTGAGCTCAAGCAATCCTCCTGCCTCATCCTCCCAGAGTGCTAGGATTACAGGCATGAGCCACCTCGCCCAGCCAAGATTGTTTTCAAAGACCTGGAAAATAGCAACATGAAAAAGGATGCATCACCAGACTGTTCCACATGGAGGCCCCTGTCTGGCCACAGACAGGCCACTTTTGGCCTTTGCTTTTCTCTACAGAAGGACTTCCTCCTCCCCTATCCTGTGACAGTGATTGACAGCTACAACAAGTTGTTGTGTCAAAGCTCCCACAAGTCAATTATGAAAATGATGTGCGCTTGCTTAAAGATGATTGTAAATTGCTTCTGGCTGATCAGAATAATGAGTTGCAGTGGTACTAATCAACATTGGGCATATATAGTACCTTATTCCCGCTGTCATCAGGTTTGCAGCTGCAACTAGTTCACCTAAATGAGAGCGTTTTCAAATTTCTCATGGGTTGAGGCAGGATGCTCACAATGGGGACATTATGGGAGGAGTGAGGTTGGCCTCAAGGAAAGAAGGTGAGACCAAGAAACATTCATTTTGCATCAGTTACATAAGCCATTTTTTAAAAAAATCAGTCCCTTACTTATGACTTTGGTTTAGGGAAGTTGGGAAGAAGCCAACATTAGCTAGAGCCAGATCCTTTACATATGTACGATGTGTTTTACCATTTCTTCTTTATGGAAGCTCTGAGAAGTGGCTATTGTTAGCCCCATAGAATAGATGGGCAAAGTGATAATTTGCTCATCTATTCTAAGAAATTTCCCAGCATCACACAGCCAACGGATAAGGAAGGATTCAAATTTCTCCTATTTAATTTCAAAGCTCAGTTCACCAGACCAGTTTTATCCAAAATACTATCAACTAACCTTCTGCTTTAAACTCTCCCTCTGTACAAGTTTAAAGTGAAGCTTCTCTGGCCCCACCCCACACATCCTCAGTGAGAATTTCTGGGGCATGCCACAGGTCTCAGGGATATACAATTTTAACCAGCAATTCCAGGTTGTATTCATACACACTAAAGCCTCGATAGTAACTGTATCTCACCTTGGCTATTTCTGCTTTCTCTCAAGATTTTATGAGACTCACCACAGGTAAATATTTCAATGCGTCACAAAGACTTACTAATTTTCCTATTATTCACTCTATCTCAGAGGTTTTGTTTCATTTTATTTTTTCTTTAGAAATCGAATAAATATCATTTCAGTTCATTGATACATAAGGTGGAATTTTCCTGTACTGTCCTGTCTCATACAAATTGCTTTGTATGTCAGACTGAGTCCTTTTACACAAATAGTTTAGGTACAGCTTGAAACATAAGGTGAATGACCTAAGCAGTTTTACACGGTGCAGTATGCCCAGCCCAGATAGGTATGGGGGAATAACACAGGACTAGAGGTCAAAGGATGAATTTTAACACTAGACTTTTCCCTAACTATGTCTGTGAGCTGTTATCACTCAATCCTTCTGATTCATCTTTTCCCAACAATATGAGCTATAATTTATTGAGTTGAAAAAATTAACTTTCTTTCCTACTTAAAATGAGGTATTGTCTTGCAAAAGCCAATTCAAAAATAGTTTGTCGGCTTCTCAAAATGTTAAACATATGTCCACGCAAAACTGCATATGTTATTCCTTATTTCCAAAAATGTCCATTGACTGATAAATGGAAAAGTAAAGTGTGGTATATTTATACAGTAGGATATCATTTGATAACAAAAAAGAATGCAGTATGAATATGTGATATAACATTGATGAACCTTGAAAACATTATGCTTAGTGAAAGAAGCCAGTTCTAAAAGACTATATATTGTATGTTTCCATTTATGTGAAATGTTCAGAATATGCAAATGCACAGAGACCTAAAGTAGATTAGTGGTTGCCTTATGGGGAGGGGAAATGCAGAGTGACTGCAGATGGGTAGGGGATTTCTTTCTGAGGTGATGAAAATGGTCTAAAATTGACTGTGGTCATGGTTGCACACTCTGAATATACCAAAAACTTTACATTTTAAAGGGGTAATTGTATGGTATTTTAATTATCTTGATAAAGCTATTAAAAATTTGAGGTATTGGAAAATAACAAAGTACATAGTAATTCTGCCTAAATCGTGTTTACATTGTAAAAGCAGTTATTTACAGCATCAGTGAGAATTTTATTATTTTTAGAGTAGAAATTTATTGGAAGTGGAGCAATTTTCAGTCATTCTGAATGCTGATGTAACTGAGGAAGTATAGAATTCAGGAAATATGATAGTAAAAACTGAGGTCATTATATGGGATTTTGGAATCTAGGTCAACCAGTATCAATGTGGCAGAAGATAGTTCTTGAACATCATAATAAAGGAAACTGAAGAAGTTAAAGCTGGAATGGTATGTGCTGGAAGGACTGAAGAAGTGAGGGTTTAGCAGCTAGGAGAAAAGCTTAAGCGCAAGTTGTAGGAACTCACCCATGTCCCTACTCTCAGAAACACATTTTGGGATTGGGAACAAATCAGACAACTATATAGCTTCAGTACAAAGGGGAAGGACAAAATACCATCTTTGATTCAATTCTAGGCTTCAGATTCTAATTCTATGGCATGGGTAGCTCATGAATTCTTTGTTCTTCTGCCCAGCTCAACAGGGATAAGCAACTTTGCTCTTGGAATATGAGTTGGAAGATTGGGTTGCATGAACCCTGGAAGCCTGAAATATTTCATCTGTTTCTCTTTACACATTCTTTAGTGTCTCCTGACGCTGACGCAGCCCAAATCCACATGGCAGAGCTAAAATCAATTCTGCTAAATCTCATCAACTTCTAGGACACCCCTGCAGATTTCCTTCAGTTTAATCTCTAGCATTAACTGAAAGAAACATTTTCTTATCCAGCCACTATACTTGTCAAGAAATGATGCTATTGTTGAATGCTTCAAGAAATGATAGAGATTAAAATTAGCCCAATCTTAGACATTTCTTTATTTGCTATTCCACTTAATACCTGAAATAATCTTATGTGGTAGGTGTCGTACTCTCCCACTTTAGAGATAAGGAAACTAAATTTTTGAGAGGTTAAATAATTTGCTTACAGTCACATAGTTAAGAAATGGAGAGGTGGAAGAATCCAAGACTAAGTTTGTCTGATTGTAAATCCTATACCCTTTCTACTGTTTCACATTCATCAGCTTTACAGGCAAGCTTTATAGATAAGCTCATAACACCATTAAATTTTGAGGAGAAATCTTGGCAAATTGTGATTCAGATAGTAAAAAGAGTATGAATAAAAATTTTGGCATTGAAAGGAAAACTAACATTGATTAAACACTGATTAGGTGCCAGGTGATTTCACATACATAGCAACAAGTGTGGACATTGCTCCTTAGTTTAGGTTACAGATAGAGAAAATGAGGCACAAGGTAGTGAACTAACTTGGTAATGTTCACTTGGCTGCTAACTATAATGGTATTCTGTCTGCCCATAGAGTCTATGCTCTTTCCAATATTCTTGCTGCATGTTTATAAAAAGAATGAAAATACTCTTGAACTGGAAAAGAAGGAATTAATATATCTAAGTAAAGCCACAACAGTTGATAGAGGACATATTGCCAAGAATCTCAAAGGCCAATGTGAAGAACTTGAATTTTAATTTGTAAATATTTTTTTCAAGAAATAGAGGGGTTTAATCTACCAGAGTAGCACATTTTTTGAGAGTGTAGAACTTATGTTTGACTCACTGCCTCCAGAAAGTCATTGAA
Source organism: Eulemur rufifrons (assembly GCF_041146395.1). NCBI lineage: Eukaryota > Metazoa > Chordata > Mammalia > Primates > Lemuridae > Eulemur > Eulemur rufifrons. The sequence goes on from NC_090988.1 coordinate 47,462,047, forward strand.
TGTTGTGATGTTACGCTCCTGGTTATAATTCTACAGATTTCTTTGTAACAGATATTGAAGTGTTTGAAAGCTGAATAGAACATTCAAAACTGTGCACCATTCAAAGCTCTATACCATAGTACCAGAAGAGATTCTCGCCAAACCTGAAGGGTGGTATGTTTCTGGGGGTCTTTCTGGTGCAGACTATACTGTTGTTATACCCTCAAGTTCCAGTCAGAAGGCGATGAAGGAAAGAAAGGAGTACAAACAACTTTATTCATCTTGTCGAGAGGGGTTTTCTGGTCAGAAAAGGGTGGCGCCACTTTCATTAAGATAGGCTTTAGAAAGTGGAGTGATTAAGCAAGCCTTATATACAGTATGAAAGTAGGAGACAGGAACCCAAAGAGATTTATAATCATTTACTCAAGAGAAGAAAGTATGGTGGTATTATCCAAAGTGGGTGATTTTTAAGATATTACACAGGGAATAAAAGATTTTCCCTTCTCAAATAAATTAGGAAAAATTATAACTAATTAAAATAAGCAGGTCTCTTGACTATATGACTTTTTAGAACTTTGTGTTTATGCATTTTGAATCTCCAAGGGAAAAAATATAATATGCAGTGTTTCTAAAACTTGTTTGGCCTCAGATCACTTTTTTTTTTTTTTTTTTGTGGAGCAATCCAAGGAATCAATGTTCAAAGGGACAGAAATTTGGAAATCATTAGTTAAGAGAAGGGTATTTAGTATCTCATGATACTGCCTTTAAATCCAACCTATCAGGAATAGCTGTGGAATTATGGGAAGTTAATTATACTTTTACCTAATTTCCCAACTATTAAATGAGAATGATCATAGTACCACAGAGAATGGCTACGAGGATTAGATGGATATGCAAAAGCTCTTAACATAGTGCCTGGCTCATGGTAAGCACTCAATACATAGTTGCTGCTATTATTTATGATTGACAGCGTATAAAAAGAAACATATAACTTCACTGTTAATCAGTGAAGTGACATTGAAAAGAGGGGTACAAATCTTATAAATATCCATTTTTCACAGATGCCATACCTTCTTTTAATGCTAGCCAGTCAGTAAATACTAATCAAGGCAGAGGATTAAGAAACGTTGTTTTTGAATTCCAAAAGGGAAGAAAAGAGAGTCCCCCCATAAGAGACCAGCTAGGAGCTGCCTTTATGTGATAGGTGCCAAGACAGTTAGGTCAGTGTCCCTATTATTGCAGAACCTAGTGTAGGTGGTGAAAAGACATTTAGATAATTAAGATCTTGTGTTTTAATCAAGAACAGATGAATGTCAGAATCCACAACTTTTTAAGATGTTATTTCCAAAGGTTGACCAATATCAGTTTATAGAAAGGATGCCAGGAATTTCTGGTCCATGCCTTACAAATACTCTTTCTGCTAACCCACCTCGTCCTCCTTTCCTCAATTAGATTGGATGGCATTAAAGATAGGGCATTATGCCAGGAGATGACTTTTGGAATATATTAATTATTTATGTTTTATCTTCTTGAAAAAAAAAAGGGCAGGGGAGTTTGATGCAACATAGAGGAATAATAATAGCTCTATGTGGATAATAAACATTTCTCTGTGATTTCTGGATGTATTGTTTTTATGGTATTATTCACTAAAATCAGTATTTTACCTTTCTTGTGTGTTGGCTACTAATTCGAAAATTAGAGTGTTCTAACCTGAAGAGTCTTTGATCAAGGAAAACTATTGTCTGTTTAAAATTACTAATAATTGGTTCTCAGTTTTTTCTAGCTTGCTCTTTAATTTTTTTCCCACTTCCATCCTATCAACCGAAGGTCACTGAATTAGTAGACAACCTTTCAAGGACATACTGTGCACATTTCCAATTCTATTAGTGCCCATGTGATGATACTGCAGTAGGGACAAGAGCTCTTTCAAACCAGAAGACATACAATTTTTTGTCTTTGAATATGTTCCAGGGGTTACTCCAAGAGTGCTGCATCTATATACCAACTATTATCAAGAATAAGTACCTCTTAGATTACTGTCTGCATATTTTAATTTTTCTATGCCTAGTTACCATAGTTTCCTTTTTAATAAAGGTCACCTCACCTTAGAAGGTTTCCTAGAAGAGACACACTATGGGCTCAAATCTATTAGTACTGTTCGTTAATCTTGGAAACAGAACAAGTTCTTGGCCATAGAGCATTGAAAGTGCATCATCTTTGATGGGGGTAGATAAAAGTAGTAATTGCTGTGGCTTTGTAAAATTGTGACACAAGAAAAATTATTTCATAGCTATTCCAGCACACTTACAAACTCCCTTGACCTGATTGTTTGGATAGGCAGTGACGTTGTCATTAACACATTTTTGTATAATGGCTTAACTTTTATTTATATCAGTCTTGGAAACAGAAAAGGAGAATCAGCATATTTCTGTATTTTCTATATGCCTGTCAACTTTTACACTATGCCTTCTTTTATAACCCTGCTGTTTAAGAACTTTAGAATTCATCTACATCAATCTCTTTATTTTCCCTACCAATACAATTTAAAACTTTTCATTTGACATCCCAGCTTATCACAGTGTAGCCTTCCTTCTACCCTCTGTCTCCTCATATCCCACACTATAGACAAGTGGAATTCCCCATTCACAGTGAGCACCCCTGCCTTGACAATTCTGTTTGTCTGAAATGCCTTCTACTCCCTTCTTTTGTCTGACTAAAACCTACTAAACCTTCATAAGTGACTTTATGTGATAGCTTCTGTGAAATGTCTTCAGTGACTCATACACAAATGAGCTCATTTTCCCCTATATTCTTTCTTATTCGCTCGTAAATAAGGTAGGGTTTGGTTGAGACAGCTTTTCTGGGATCCACCAGACATCAAAGGAGGTGATTCATCTGGGGCTTGGGGGATTCACTTTCAATGTGGCTCACTCACATGGCCAAGAATGCTGCTCAGGGCCCTCTGTTTATCTCTACGTGGGCTTCTCTGAGGGCTACTTGGACTTATTCATAGCATGGTAAGTGGATTTTATGAGTGAGCTTCCCAAGAGACAGAAAAATGGAAGCTGTCAGTTGGATAAGGCCTATGCCCAAAACCGAGACATCATCACTTCCACCGTATGCTCTTAGGCAGTCCTGGAGCTCAGATTCAAGGAAAGAAGCATAGACTCCCTTCTTTTGATAGAAACAGTATCAAAGAATTTGGGAGGCATATTTTAAAAGTACATCTCCCCAAACCTCCCAGCAGTCAATACCAGGGTCAGAATTTGATGCAGGCTTATTTGAGGCCAAAGCCTATTTCACAAAAGCTAAAACTACGCTTAAGGAGAAATATAATAGCTTTAAGTAATTTTCCCACGAGGAAATGGAAAGTGGTTCCAAAGTCCTTAAATTAACTGCCTCACTATGATTCACAACATGAAATAAACCAGTGCATGGCAGTGCATGTTTAAATTATGATGCTTTCTATCAATAAACTGCTTGCAAATATAAGCAAATTCTGATGCAGACTTGTGGTTTTAGTGGTATACGCTACTACTATGAGCTAGAGAGGCACATTGTAGGGATAATCAAATACTAAAAATCATAATTTAAACAACTAAATGATATTCAGGAAAAATCAATTCAGAACCATCTGTTTCTTTGGAAATAATGCCTCTTTTACATACATAATAACCAACTATCTAAAGTTGGTCTTGTTAAAGATATTAGGCTACTGTGTGAGACAACTTAAAAAAGAATCATTTTCAATATGGTTTGTAAAACTAGGCAAGAAAAAGAAAGCTGAAAATTTGGTAAGAGTTAAATTATCTGGTGGGTTTGAGATTTTGGTTTGACTCTGAGCTTCCTAGCAGCTAAGAGAAATAAAAAAAGCAGCATTTTCATGGAAAAAAAATTATTTTAAAAGTGAGTATTCTGAATTCATCAATTCAAACAATTTCTCCTTTTCTTCTCCACTAAACTAATAATAACAAAACACTGGTAATCTAGAAATGATCCAATTATATGATTTATTAAGTAGAATTGCTATTGAATTTGTTTAAAAACTAGAAAGTATTCTAGCCAACTTTGGATATTTCATACAAAGTACATATTTTGAAATGAGGTAAGAGGAAAGTTTCACTATAGTTTCGTATTAAAAAGAATGTTATTTTAAAGCCTTTTAGCATCTCCTTCCCACCACCCTGTAGTGTGGTGTGGTTTCTGTGGCAGAACCAACAATAAATGATACTATTTATTGAGGTATTTATTGAGTACCTATTTTACGTCCAAGAAACATGTCTGTGTGTTGAACATTGTCTTTCATCTAGTCAGGTAAGTGTTATTCCCTTTATGCAGAGGAAACAAACGGGGGTGCAGAGTGTTTAAGGGAATTGCTGAGCATATTGTCGTAAGCTCCAGAGGCTAAGCTGTGGATTAAGTCAGATCTTCTTCTAGAACCCACATGTACTTTTGTTCTGTCTCTACACAACACTTTTTTCCCCGCCAAAAATCAGAGAGTATATGACAGCATAGAAGGGCAAAGTTCAGAAGAAGGAGAAGGAAAGGGAGGAAACATGACAAAGAGTACCTTAGCGGGGAGGAGAGGAATGAGTAGCATATATGCAGGAGAAACCGGAATCTCCTGACCCTACCCTCCTAGAGGGTTGTGTTTTCCACTAAGTCATCAGTCCAGAGCCTTCTGTTCTAGGATTATTTCCCGTATCTTGCACTGGGGGTACTTCTCAAGGAGAGCAGGCAGGCCAAATCAGCTGTTGGCTGTGTCATGCCTACCCAGGAGTGCCCTAATGGAGACTGTGTCCCTTCAGGGACATGAAAGTCCAGGAAGGGAGCTTTGCAGCCTTGTCCACATAATTTTCCGTCTGAACTCACATATTACTGCCTTCATCAATTTTTGACTCTTGGTTTCTGCTGTCTTATATTGCTATTTCTCTTGGTAAATGATTCTCCCTCTCCTCTCCCTTTGCCTTGGGAGAAGAATCATGACATGATACTTCTGTGTATTGCTGAAGATCCCAGTGTCTGTACTCCATGTGCTAAATGCTCACTGGATGGAACTGTGTGAAACACTACACAACCAACAGAGCATGAGAAGGCCTTTGAGGCTCCCCTGTGTTGCTGTTCTCTTAGTATCAAAACATGTGGATTTACATAGTGTTTTGGAGTACACAATGATTTCACTTTAATAATTTTATTCGATCCTTACAGCAACCCTGCCAGGCAAGTCATAATGATTATATCTATATTACAAAAGAGAAGCCTGCATCTTAGTGTGGTTAATTAACTTGGCCAAGATCCCATAGCTGGCTTATAAAACATTTCTTGCATGAATGAAGGAAAGAAAGAATGAAGTACGATCATGACTTCAGAGCAAGTCTCTATGACTTCATATTTAGTGGTCTTTCCATAATTCTGTTTGCCACTTTGACATCTTAGTTAAACTAATTCTACCAAAGAATTTATTGCTTAAAATGATTTGAAATGGCACCGATCAGTGGTGGTAGGGGTTCAAGGAAGGAAAAAAAAGATAGCACATTTTTATCTCAGTAGGATATAATATATCTCAGGGAGCACAGATGGGGCAAGCTGGTGTGGGACGTATGTCTGGCAACTGGAATGTATGTGCTGTCACACCCACAATCATAACACAGTACTGTTGCTGCCTCCTCCTCTTATTAGGTCAGCCTTTGAAGAACAGATTTTCAATTTTCCATATTCCCCCCTCATTAAAGACCTTGAAGAATATAAGGTGAGAAGTGCCTGTAAACTGTTTCTGATCTTTCTCCCTATCTCGGCTCTATGAATAGAATTGTCTTTCCCCTAAGCTTTAATCAGTGTCTCACTGAGTAAGTAGTGATAATCAAAGAGATTTTTAATACTTTAACCGATTATACTTAATTGGGCTCTTTAAGTTACAGGAATAAATAGAAATGGATGAACCTTTAAATCCCCCAACACTAAATGTTGTTTACCTGACTCACTTCAATGAATCAATCTCCCCATCTAACTCTTCTCCCCCCACATCCCCCTTAAAAAAAATAAGACTGCAATTAAATGTATGGTGGCAGATCATTTCTTGCCAGCAATAATTATATAGGAGAATTTGAATCTCATCAGAAGGTATAATTTGGAGTAATAAACCTTCTCGCTAAACTTATACCTAAAGTCAACGGTCCTGCTAGAATGTTGATGATAATGCGGAAGCCTAAAATAACAGACTGAATGAAAGATAACCATCGCTCTAAATTATTTCTGTGCATGAGTATAACACACATCTATGAGGCAAACTGTCTGTTTAGAGTTAGAAGAAGAGAATTTGTTTTCTGTTTCGGATGTTAGAAAATATCACTCCAGGCACCAGACCAACCTTGAAGAGGTATAATTTGAACCGTGATAAATGATAGAGCTTTAGCAGGCCAAGACTGATGGCATCCCAGGCAGAAGAGACAGCAGAAGCCAAGTCAGCAAAGTGGGAGACCACATGGGAATGGTAATGACTTCTGTATGAGTCAAATATTTGAAGGGGAAATGGATTGAGGACAAGGCAAGTCTTCTCATTCACTCCACTTTTAGAAGGTTGCCTGAGGTGTTTCAAAGATTTAGCTGCAGGGCTGAAATGCCTTGGGTTGTAATTTTCTTTTCTTTTTTTTTTTTTTTTTTTTTTTTTTTTTTAAGTAATAGGAACAATTAAAAGTGGCCCAACTGGGGAATGAATAGATCACTGCTTTATACAGTGCCTGCAGCTGTGGAGTGTAACATGATCTGGAGAAGACATAAATTGTAGGTGGTGAGGAAACTGAGAGAAATGATGAGGCTAGAGTTAGGCAGTGGTCTTTAGAGTTTATTATACTGTAAAGTTAAAATTCTGGAAATCTAGTAATAGTCTCTGGGAGTTGAAGAATTTTTAGAATTAGAAAATGATTATAATTTAAGAGAATGATAAGAACACTTCTTACAGATATATGAGAAGGACCAGGTTCAAAAATGCAGACAGTAAGAGGATCTGTCTTAGCCACAGTGACTTAGAAGAATGTTCTCACACCCATGTGGACATGTCTTACAGGAAGCTGGGGCAGGTGGTGCTAGTCATTGTGGAAGGATAGGGCTAGCTCTTAGTGCCTGCTGAGGGGCTAAGACAAAGCTGTAAAACCTAGTCTATACAGAATTATGGGAGAAGAAGAGATGAAAATGTATGCTACTTTAAGAAATGTCTAAATTTAAGGGACCAACAGAAGAAAAGGCAGGGAACAACAAGCTTATAGTTTCTTAAGAATTAAGGAAGAGCCCAAGAGGATAAAGAGGTATGAAAATCAAAGAAAGAGAAAGAAATTCTTGCTAAGAGTTCTGATAAGAGAAGAGGTGAATAGATTTGACAATTAGAAGACCACTTATAATTTAAAAAAGTAAAAACATTCTAAATAGGATTTTGGAAGTAAAGGCCTACAGGTTAAGATTTGAAGTATGCCATTTAGGAAGATGGTAGTGAATTTAAATTATTTTTACCAGACGTTTGACAGTGAAATGTTGGAAAGTGATAGACCAATGTAGCTGAAGCATGAGGGAGCTGCAGGATTGCAGAGTGGATTGGTTGCTGTTTTGATTGCATCTTTAATTCTGTCGTTTGATAGGAAATTGGAATTTGTACATGAGAGTAAGAGAATGAAAAAAAAAATGGATGGGAACAAACATGCATTAAACATTAAACCTATTTTATAGGCTAGGCATTTGTACTAAGACTCTCATATAAACTATCCCATTTAATCCTGACCATCTCAAGAGGAGTTTAGCACATTTTACAGTTGAAAATGATGCTCAGTGATGTCAAGCCGTTTTCTCAAGGTGATGTAGCTAATATTCACCAGAGCTGTAACGCTATTAGGTCAGTAATCAATTTTTCCTTTTATTTATTCCGTCCTCGAATGTTCAATGAATACCAATTATGAGCCATATGCTTTACTGGATGCCAGAGGTATAGTGGTTAACAAGGTAGAAACCATCTCTGCCCTCATACTACCTACAGTCTTGAGGAATAGCCAGAGGTTAAATGGGAAAACTGCCTCTTGATTACACTGAGGTGAATAATTCACAAGACAGGCTGAAACTGAAGATATGTGACTGAAATATGGCATGGGAAGATGATGTTTTCAAAGAGCCGTCTTTCTAAAATAAACATGTTTTACAGCTATGATTTTGCAACCTCAGAACTTGAAACATTGCCCATCTGCCTCCACCTTCAGTTCCAGTTTTAGTTCTCTGAACCCTTCTCTCCTCCACTTCCCTCCCGCTGCGCTCGCATCCCTCTGTGCTCTGTGGCTTTTCAGACGCTGTTCCTTTTGCCTGGGATGTCCTCTCCCTACTTGTTAATCTGGCAAACTCCACTCATCCCATCCACCTCAGCTCTCACCTCCTCTAGGACCTTCCCTGACACTTCCAGGCAAATGTAGATGGGCCCTCTGACCACCCCCTCTGTGCAGAACTCAAGTTAAAAAATGGCCCCATAATAGAGTGTTTGTATTTCTTCTCTCAACTACAATCTTGAAGTCAGAAACCATGGCTTTCCATCCTTGTATCACAATACCTGGCTCACAGGAAGCACTAGGAAACATATATGGAATAAATGGCTGGGCATGTTGATAAAGGAGCATATCTTTTTAATATCCATAGAGGTGCAAATCTTTGCTGGGTAATATTGTGGGAATGTTTTTCCATATGTCATGACCACATTTGTTTTGCATTTTAGTACATTATCGTAATAATAACTCTCCATTTGCAGCTTGTGCATTTGAAGATAAATTGCCTTGCCTAGGAAATAGGAGGAAATATTATTAAGTGACCATAATTGTTATGGCTTTAATAGTCACCTGTATATTATGAAATCTAAATAGAAATATTCAACTAAAAGATCTAAAATGCTTAGTCCATTATCGAGTATACTTTCTTGGGGGAATGATATTTTTACCAAAAATATTTTCCTATTCCACTAAACTATATTTTATTTAACAAGAACATGAATATATCCTGAGGTGGGCTTAAACAAATAGAAGGGCAGGTCCAATGCCAAAAAAATTATCCCAGCTCTGAAGCTAAAACTATACAGAAGAGAGTAATGGCATTGGGGACAAGGGCTGGATATGGCTTTGATTTCTCTCTTGCACATGTCAGTGCATAAAAGCAGTCCAGCATGTTTAGACTGTCCACCTTTTCTTCAAAAACCTGGCTAACTCCCATTTTGCCTATTCCTTAGGCCATACCCATTCTGTGAGGCTTCCCTCATGTTCTCCCAGACAGTACTTCTGTTATTTCTGCATCCATTTCATTTTACTATAATTGCTTATAGGTCTGTAATTTATATTAACTGATGAGCCTCTCAACGTCAGGGGCATGGTCTTATTCATCCTTGTATTCCCCAGTGCCGGCAACATTGCCAGCTCTATAGAATGTGTTCAATAAATATTAATGTGACATACCCCAACCATGGTTCTAATGATTGCAAGTGACTCAACAGTCATAAAGTTTCTGACCTTACATTGAATTATGTATTTGGCTGGTGAAAAGAAAACATTATATAATAAATTTTAAATTCCTTGGGAATATAGACCATATATTCAGCATTATACTGCCATTATTAATTTTGTTAGGGGGGAAAAAGGTTCTCCCAGTACTATATACAACTATAAAAACTATAAAATATTATTAATACTATAAAATAACTTTCTTTTCCCTCTTTGTTTTCTGCACCTTCTATTTCTTTATTTCAGTTGTTAAGTGAATTAATTGTATTCTCATCTAATACATATATATCAAGAAAGGTAGAAATATTTACTTTTTCTTCCACTTTTAGTATTTAAATATTATTGTCTTTTATCAAGCACCTACTATGCACTGGGTATTTTGTATGAATTTTTTCTAGTTTTCACAACAACACCGTGAGGCAAGTATTATAGTCATTTTGGAGGATAAGAAACCATGGCTGAGAGAAGATTAAAAATTTCAGAATCTGAAGTGCCAAAACACATCTGAAAGAGCATACTGAATTCAGCTGTGAGAATGGTTGGTAATAAAAATATTAATAATTGGTACGGTAGAAAATCCAACCAATTACAGAATTCTGGCCATATCAGGGTCCTGGAACTGACCTTATATCATGGGGAGGTACAGGGTTTTAAGAGTGGGGGATGCAAGTCAACCAAGGCAGCACAAGCCACTCAGAGGTTTTAGGGCGGGAGCTATTTACCAACCTACAGAATTTAAACCATATGTAAGTATCTGGCCAAATATCTATTATGGCTGAGAGAAAGAAAAATAAGTTGTAAATAACTTCTGGGTAATGTAAGAGAGAAGAGATTTTTTTTTAAGGCACCTATAACAAAAGGCAGATTAACAAGAGAAAAGCATATAAATTTATTTAATAATAGTTCTACATGACACAGAAGCCTTCAGAAGTGAAGATTCAAAGAAATAAGAAAATCCGTGCACTTTTATAAGTTTGATAAAGAATGGACAGTCATGCAAAAGTATGACTTGAGGACAAAAAAGTACGATCTAATGGTAATAAACTAGGGAGAACTTGGCAAGGCCTTTGTTCGGATTTTTCTTGGCATCCCTCTGTCTTTGAAAATAAGGATGTTCCTTTCCTCCAGATATAGAGAGGATACCTCTGGAATGAATGTTTTCATCAGACGAATGCCAGAGAATTCTTTTAGGGCTTGATTCAAGAGAGAAGGTTTTCTTGCCTTTTTTTTTTTCCTCAGCTGTCAAGGTGCCACATTTTGGGGTAGCATGTCCTGGAGCCCCTTGGTAGTTAGGGTGCTCACCAGCTTCTGAGTGGTAGCCATTTGAAAGCAGTCAGTACCTGAATTTGTACATATATTTTAAGATTTTTTATTCTGTGAGCTATCTTGGGGGAAAACAAAACTAAACAACAAAAACCTGATATGCTCTAAAAAGAATTCTTCAAATCAGAGGTTTAGAGAATAGTAACAAGAATTTGATCACTTGGAAATCCCAAGGACAACTATAGCAACATTTGACTTGAATTGATGTAAGAGATTGGTACTGGGCTCTTAAAAAAAGAATGTCAAGATGATAAAAAAAAAATAAAAATACTTGACATATTCAAACTTATACACCTAAACTCTTGTAAAAAAAAAAAAATATATCCCTCAGAGAATTCAGAAATTTTGGGCTATTTACTGTAAGAAGGAAAATAGCATAAATCATAAAGCAATTGTTTCTCTTGCATGGTTTCTAATAGAATCAAGCATATCTTCTTCTTACCAGCATCTTTTTCAGTATTTCACTGCAAGATGTCTGGGTGGCAATTAGAAGCTTTATGATCTAGTTCATAGCATTTTCTCTAATAAACGGTACAGTCTTCAAATGTACACTTCAACTATTTTGGCCACAGTATCTTTCTCATCTGTAATCCAAAAGAATTGATTAGACAATCTCACATGTTCTTTTCTAGGTACGACATTTTGATTTTTCTTGATTTTTGAATCTTGCTATTTTTATTTCCAGAAAATATGTCTTTATTATCTATGCTAAGTATTCTTCCTAGTGCTACTAATTGAGAAGCACTACAGTGGTGTGGACAGAGCCCTGTACTGACAGTCACAAAACCTTAGAGTTGAGTCCAACTTTTACATAACATTAAATGTGCATATTACAAAATTTTATTTCTAAATCAGTAATGTAGGAGATCATGCCTATATATAGGAAATTCTAAGAATGTTCTTTCTCATTGGCTAAGAAGAGAGGGTATACTCTAACATCATGACCTCATTATTCATTCATAGTGTGTTTCTTCCTGTGCTGGACTGTGGGAAGAACAAGTCCTGACATGCCCTCAAGATGCTGACCTTCCAGTAGGGGAGGAAAAATAAAGCTAAAGTTGCAATACAGTGTGATATTCCTAGGAGAATTTTGTGCACCTGGCCTTCTGGGATTATAGGGGGTGTCTAAGACCTTTATAAAGGAAGTATCAGAAGATGGTAAGTTAGGAAAGTTTCAAATGGAATGTTGTGCAGAACTTAAAAGATGAATAGAAATTAGCTGGACAGATAAGGTAGGAAATGACATTCTAGGAAAGGGAATAGACCTGTAAAAATATAGAAGTATGAGACAATCCCAAGTTCAAAAGACATCCAATATTTTGGATAGCAGAATCATGGGATGGCACAGGAGTAGGACAGAAGATAAATTTAGACTATAAAGGAATGTTTAAGCCTTTATATAGTCAAAGGTATTGGGCTCTAACTTGATAAGATTTTAAAAGATTTTAAGCAGAAAAGTAACATGATCTGATGTTTCAAAACAAATAGTATGAAAGAAGAAGCTGGTGTGTCCATGCCTTAAAGGTCTTTTTTTCTCTATTATTAGGTAAAAGGAATGTTTTCTGGTACTACATGGAAATTATTTTTTTTCTTGTATTTTCTACATACATGTGAAAAAAAATATCATCTTCGTACTTAGGTACAAAAAGAGAGTTACACAAATTTCTCATACAGAAGAATTCCTACTAATTTATGTAGATACTCTGTCCTCAAGGAGGTGGTATATAACTCCACATCCCTTAAACATAGGCTGAACGTAGTGAATTCTTTCCAAAGGGTACAGTATGGAAAGGAGGGGGAGTGGAGAGTCATCTTATAGTGAAGAAATCTGGCAAACACTACCTTAGCCAGGTGATCAAGGTGACCATCAACATCAATAATAACAAATCATGTTGATAAACATGTATGTACCATTGATATGATGTGATGAAAGTGGCACTTTACCTCTGTGGTCTTCCTCCTCCTGTAATCTTCAGGTCCCTAAACCTCAGGCCACGGACCAGCACCAGTCCATGGCCTGTTAGGAACTGGGCGCAAAACAGGAAGTGAGCAGCAGGTAAGCAAGCGGAGCTTCATCTGTATTGACAGCTGCTCCCCATCACTTGCATCACTGCCTGAGCTCTGCCTCCTGTCATGTCAGCCATGGCATCAGATTCTCATAGTAGTGCAAACCCTACTGTATACTGTACATGCGACCGATCTAGGTTATGTGCTCCTTATGAGACTCTAATGCCTGATGATGTGAGGTGGAGCTGAGGCAGTAAATGCTAGCACCAGGAAGTGGTTACAAGTACAGTTTATCATTAGCAGAGAGGTTTGACTGCACAGTAAATGTAATGCGCTTGAATCATTCCAAAGCCACCCCCACCCCCAGCATGGAAAAACTGTCTTCCATGAAACTGGACCCTGGTGTCAAAAAGGTCGCAGACTGCTGCAATGTAACCCATGTATAACTCTGAAAAACAGCATAAAAATCCAAATTGAAGGGCATTCTATAAAGTACCTGATAGTGATCCTTAAAACTGTTGAAGTTATCAAAAACAGGGAAAGTGAGAAACTGGCATAGCCAAGGGATACCTAAGGAGACATGACAACTAATTATAACATGGTATTCCGGATGGGATCCTGGAACAGAAAAGGGACATTAGGTAAAAACAGAAAATACGAATAAAACATAGACTATAGTTAATGTTAAAGTATAGCTATTGGTTTATTATTTCTAACAAATGTACCATAATAATGTAGATTCTAATAGTAGGGAAAACTGAGTGTGAGGTATATGTGAACTCTGTACTATCTTTGCAACTTTTCTGTAAATCCAAAGCTATTCTAAAACTAAAAGTTTATTTTTAAAAAGAGAGTTGTATTGGGAACTGCTTCACTGAAACTCTACTAAATGATATTTAGTTATCCATTAGTGTATGAGAGAATGGAATTTATTATCAAGAAACAAAAATTAACATTAGGACGTAGGTCGATAGACTATAGTATTAGGATGTATCTTATTTCCTGAAATGAATTAAAATTTTCTTGATTCTAGGAGCTTTTCTTAGAACATTGTATGAAATGAGCACTAGATCAGGAGTCCCAGATCTTTCATTGTGTGAACTTGAAAAAGTTCAGTTTATGGTTTATCTGTAAAATAGAGATAATAAAAGTGCTGTCCATTTGAAAGTGATTATTATGACAAAAAATAGACCGTAGAAGTACTATTCCAGTTTTCAAAGTGAATTTGAGGCAAATAATTTGAAAACCTATGTAAGATGTTTACAAATGATAAAAATACTATGGAGATATAAAAGGAGACCTTGTAGATTTGAACACGTATATGTCTCACAGACACCTTTACAACAACAATTTGAATACAAAACCAGTAATCATCTTTTCCAATCTTTGGACTTTTATGGACTTTTAAAATATCTTATGTATCTCATTTTCTTTGTGTCAACTGCACACTTCAGAATTTATTGAACTGTCATAGAAAGTAATATTACACTTAAATAATTTAATTTTAAGAAGACCTCCTAGCTGCAGAAATCGGACCCCTGTAAGGTATTCCCCAGTTATTCCTAAGAGCACCGTGGGCCTCAGGTTTGCTGGCCTGGCCCTGCACTCTCCGATGCCTCTCCTTCTTGGGAATGGAGCCCGACGCACACAGAGTTTTCTCACTATGGACTGTCACAGAGTTTTCCTTCTTCCCTTGCTCCAGTCAAAGGATGCAAACCATCCCAAAGAATCAAATTTCGGATTATAGTTGTAACAACATTTTACTGAAGGTCTGACCCTAACAGGAAAGATGTACAATGCAGAGTATTGTTATGACCCCAGCTCAAGCCAAGACATCTTGGAGTACCTTCCCCACTCAGATGTCTGCCTCACTTCTGACCTGGCTCCAGGGGCTGGGTACAGCTTACCACCTTCTTCTGCAAGTGCCCTAGAAATCCCAGTACCTCAAAGTGTAAGTTAAACTACACATCCAGAAGGAGAAGATGACTTTTCTTCTTCATAATTTAAAGCCTTCTATATTAGTTTATTAGGATTGCCATGATAAAATACTACATACTGAGTGTCTTAAAAATCATAAATTTATTTTCTCTTACTTTTGGAGGCTAGAAGTCTGAGATCAATCATTTATTTATTTATTTTTTTTTTGAGGCCTCTCTTCTTGGGTTCCAGATGGTCTCCTTTTCACTGTGTCCTCACTCGGTCATCCCCCAGTCTGTATTTTCTGTTTTCTAACCTTCTCTTCTTAAAAGGACATGAGACATATTTTATTAAAACCCACCCAAATGACCTTAACTTCATTTTACCTTAATTACCTCTTTAAAGGCCCTGTCTTCAAATAGTCACATTCTGATTTACTGGGGGTTAGGACTTCAACATATAAATTTTGGAGGGATGCAATTCAGCCCGTAACACCTTCCTTCTGAGTACTTGTTTTCTGGTGCAGAATAGAGCTTTTTCTAGGATGACGATGGTAGAAATATCCATCTTTTTAGAGATTATCTTATCCCCATATGCAGGGCTATGATATAGCCCTGTAGTTTCAATTAGGAAACAAAAATCCTCATGATGGAAATTAGTATATCATCCAAAGCCTCTATTGGCAAGTCTTAAATGACAACACATTTTTCTATGAATTGTCTATTCTGATTGTACTTCAATACATGTAGGCCTATTTCTTTTTACTTTCTCCATTTCAGAGGTTCATAACATCTTCAGGTCACCTCTTCACAGTTACACTCAATATGTAATGATGCAATTATCTGCTTATTTGCATGTTTTCCCAAGTGAACTCTTTTAGTGGGACTGTGTTTTATGAATTGTGGAGCACCTAAAGCAGTGCCTAACGCACAATAGATGCATAGCAGGTAATTGGTTGGATGACAACATTGCATTCACTTAATGCTTCATTTAGTTTTCATGTATTGAGCACCAACTCGTTGCTAGGCAGTATAACAGTGCAGGAGAAAAAGCAACTCATCTTTTATCTGCCCTTAACTGTCATGGTATTCACTCAGTCAAACCACCCCAAGATGAGTGGATAGGTATTGTCTCCTTCTTTTGTATCTGTGTTTTCTCATAGCATTAAAAGTGTCAAAGGTATAACAATCCAGTTTGAGAAGCATAATAGACAGAGCTATCAAATTAGAACTAAGAGTTGACTACCTGTTCTAGTTCGACCACAAATAGCTAAATTCCAGTCTCTATCTCTGTAGACTAAGGAGCTGTCCATCATTTTTGGTGGCTGCCAGCATGGACATTCTCTATATACAGAACAGGTAGACATTATTATGAGATTAAGTTCTTAAGCAATTTCTTCTGTATCACCTGACTGAGGGTCTGAATGCTAACCACTAAACTACAGAGCTATTCTTATAATAGACTACTACCCTAGCAGGAGAACACAGGCTTGTCTTTCTTTCAATTGAAGTCATTTCACAATTATAGTGCAGTCATTTGTTTCATGCCAAGAGAGAAAGAGAGAGAAACAAAAAATCCTCCTCTTCTTGTCTTATTGAACAGTCTGCTCCTAATAAACACCAGAAAGAACTAAAGTCTATATTATTATTTAAGTTGCAGCCATAAATTTATTATGCAGTTTTGCAAGAGTATGCCTATAATTTTTAAGGTAGAGCAGTCTAATCCATACTCCAAGATCTACTTCATCAGATCCTCTGAGCTTGGCATGTGCTTCCTCCTTCAGATCACCAAGCCCAGCTGGTCTGGAGATCCTAGAGGGCTCTGGTCTTAACCGGCAGAACACCTGCCTCGTATCACCCGGGTCTCAAAAGATGCTCCGAGGGGTCAGGTGTCAGGGAAAAAGCATGAGTTCTGAGGATGGAGACACCTAAGTTTCAAATCCAAGAACAGAAAGAGAACCAATAGTAATCATGTCCTGAGAGTGTGAGAAAAGATTTTTGGCAAACAAGAATATGACCAACTTATGAAGTCTTAAAGGAATTAGAACACTTGTCACTTTATCCTGCTCCCACATTATCTTCCATATGCATCCAAAAAATCCATCGAAAAAATTCCATGTTATAAATTACTTGTCTATAGTTAACCAAAGTATTTTCAAAAAATTGTTTACCATTTTATTTGTAAATAATTTCAAGCTTACAGAAAAGGTGTAAGAAAAAAGTAGTACAAAGAACACTCAATACTCTTTATCCAAGTTTACCTATTGTTAACATTTTACTGTATTTGATTTATAATTTTTGCATACTTTCTGGGCATTTATGAATACATTATACAAATTATGAATCTTTAAACCTAGTAACATCAATATATATTTACTAAGAATAGGAAGATTCTCTCAGAAAATTATAGTGCAGCTATCAACTCTTAAATTATAGCACAGTTATCAACTGCAATGTTAAAAAAACATTATAGGCCGGGTGCGGTGGCTCACGCCTGTAATCCTAGCACTCTGGGAGGCCGAGGTGGGTGGATTGCTCAAGGTCAGGAGTTCGAGACCAGCCTGAGCGAGACCCCGTCTCTACTAAAAATAGAAAGACATTATATGGACAACTAAAAATCTATATAGAAAAAATTAGCCGGGCATAGTGGCGCATGCCTGTAGTCCCAGCTACTCGGGAGGCTGAGGCAGTAGGATCGCTTAAGCCGAGGAGTCTGAGGTTGCTGTGAGCTAAGCTGACGCCACGGCACTCACTCTAGCCTGGGCAACAAAGTGAGACTCTGTCTCAACAAAAAAAAAAAAAAAAAAAAAAAAAAAAAAACATTATAAATTTGATATTGATATGTAAACTAAAATAAAATCTCAAGCCCCCCAGCTGATTAAATAGACCCTTTTTGGCCAAGGGGACCCCAGAAATACCCTAATGCGGAATTTATGGGCAAAAGAAGGGAGGTCAGACATGACTCACCATGCCTCCCTCCCTTTTTGGAGATACCATTTGTAATTTATTAACAGGCTTAAAGCTATACAAGACAAAGCTTAAACCATACCTGCAGATCATTAATTTACTTAATAGATCACTTGAGTCTGGGTGTATGTCAGGTATATGTCCAGTGGCTTGTCTCTGATTAACAGACTTCCCTATCTTAACTTAAAACATTCCAA
This sequence comes from Eulemur rufifrons, assembly GCF_041146395.1. Lineage (NCBI taxonomy): Eukaryota > Metazoa > Chordata > Mammalia > Primates > Lemuridae > Eulemur > Eulemur rufifrons. The sequence continues at coordinate 47,479,948 of NC_090988.1, forward strand.
GCCTTTAGACAAAGCTTCATTTCTTTAACCAATTACAAATCAAGCAATGTTTAAACCCACGTATAACCTGTAATGCCCCACTTCCAGATATACTGCCTTTTTGGGCCAAACCAATATATTCCTTCCATGTATTGATCTATGACTTTATGTGTAATTCTTGTTTTCCTAACATGTTTAAAATCAAACTGTAACCCAACCACAGGGAGACCACTTGCTCAGGGCTTCTTGGGTGTGGCTCTCTGGGCCATGATTGCACATATTTGGCTCAGAACAAACTTCCTTAAATTATTTTACAGAGTTTGGGTTCTTTTTCATTGACATACAATATTTTCATTTAGCCTACTGTCTATAGTCTACTTTTACCAAGTGATTCAAATATGGCCTTGATAATATTTTTCCCCCTCAATACAATGTTCAGTCTTGAGTTGGGTAATTCTTTTAACCTGGAATATTCCACAGCTTTTTGTTTTTCTTTTCTTTTTTGACATTGGCATTTTTAAAGAATATACCCTCTCCCCCTTTTTTTAAATAGAATGTTCCCCAACTTATGATTTATCTAATGTTTCATCGTGATTAGATTCAGATTATGCATGATGCTTTGCCCTTCTTGGGGCATCACATACCAAGGCATACAATGGTCATCTTCTCATTAGTGACATTAATCTAGTCAATATGTTATCCAGTCTCCCCCACTGTATAATTGCTATTTGATTCCCTTGCAACTAATAAAAAGTCTGTGTGGAGATCCCTTAAGATCATGAAAATATCCTGCTCCTCATGGAAATTTTCTACTAAATTAAGCATCCTTTGATGTTTCTTGCCTGAAATAGTTTGTTGTTTTCCATGGTGGGTGCAAATGATGATTTTGGAACTTCAGCCCTTTATCTATATTTGCTAGTTGACACACCCAGCATTCTACTGTAAGCAAAAGCCTTCCTTCTCTGTTATATGTCTATCATCTATCTTAATTGATCTCTGTGTCTATCTGTGTACCTCTCTATGTATCTTAAATGGATTTGAACTTAAGAGCTATCTCCCTGCAGTCCCTATTATATTCTTCATTTATACCAAGTTGCTGACTTATTTTTGAAAAAGGAAAAAGCTTGCTTCCTTTAAAAGATCTAGTCAATTTGTAAGCTAATGTGTATATTCATTTGTTAATTCATGCATTGTTATGGTAATTAGTGTGTAATGTGTGCCAGGAAGTGACTTTGTACTAGAGATGAGTTCTTTTAAAGAACTCACATTCTAGGGAAATATATAAATATTCTAGAAAATAATTTACAGTTATTCTGTATTTTTATTAAAGATCAATTAAAATACATGACTTTTATACTATTACGGCTGGCTTAATTTGAAAATATTGATTTTCAATATGGGTGTAATATCTCATCCATAATTTCAGTAGATAAATAGCAAAATGACAGTCAAACCTGTTCTCTAAAAAAGATGACTTATGGGTGGTGCTAAAATGTTAAGAATAAAACCATTGTTTAAATATAAAACATAGGACTTCCCATTTATAAATGCAATATTTTCTATTTTAATTCTTCCTTCAAAAGCCTAATATGAACAAGGCACTGAGGAGGAAACCAAGGTCATATATGTCTTTCTGTATCTCTCTGAAAATATATAGTCATGTGCTGCATAATGATGTTTCTTCAGTCAACAATAGACCACATATATGATGGTGGTATGATGAAATTATATTACTTCATTTTTACTGTACCTTTTCTATGTTTATATATATATAGACACACAAATACTTGCCACTGTGTTACAATTGCCTACAGTATTCAGTACGGTAACATACTGTACAGGTTTGTAGCCTGGGAGCAATAGACTATACTATTAATATGTAGCCTAGGTGTGTAGTAGGCTATAACCATCTAGATTTGTGTGAGTACACTTTGTGAAGTTCGCACAGTGACAAAATCACCTAAAGACAGATTTCTCAGGATGTATCCCATCATTAAGCAACTAAATTCAGAAACAAGAAAGGTCCTGAATAAGATACATGGATGGTAAAACAGCTGTACTCTGGTAGGCTTTTAATCATAGTTATCTTGTTAATTTCCATGGAAGGAATTCTCTTATGAAAGGAGTAAATGAGCTAAGAGTTGAATACACGGATTTTATGGACACAGTTTCTGAAAAGTTGAAACTGGAGGTCTCTGGGTTTTTATAGCCATGACCTTGATTACTGCCCTCCTCACACCCTCCTGGAATTATCTAATGGCTTAGAACATTGGTGTCACAGGGGAGGGTTTGGGAACCAGGAGACAGAACTAGCACAATGTGAGTAATTCTGAAATACAAGATTGTTGTTTCTTCTACAGCTGTGTGAGATAGACATTTATGCCCATTACATAGATGAGGAATCTGAGGTTCAGAGAAAGAAGTAACTTGGCAAAGATTATAGGGCTGGTAACTGACTTTGACCAAGACAGGCTCAGTTCCTGCCAGAACTCTGACTCTTTTCACTGCAGAGGTGTCTGCTACCTGGTGCATAAGTCCAAGATAACTAGCTATTAACTCTTTTCCAACTGTCTTGCCAAGACTCCAGGACTATCATCAGAGGACAGCCTATATGCTAACAAAGATTGTCAGGAGGCACCTGTCTGATTCCAGAGAAAAACCTAATCCAAGGCTTAAAAGCAAGTGTGCATTGTGCATTATGCTTTCCAAACCCCTTTCACATCCATTGTTTAATTTGATCAGCAATGAATTTCATTTAAAAATAGTTTTATTAAATAATTAACTTGATTTGCTTTCATTAATCTAGTGGACAGGAGCAGGGCACAAAGGATAACATCAAACTCCACCAGGCCAAAGCCCTGGGTGGCTAACACATTCTGTTGCTGTTGAACTCCTTCTTTTTGAGCTCTGTCAGAGCAATTGTATTAAGTGTGATGCCTGTGATGCCTTCAGTCTCCCCACCCCTGTAGTCAACCAGGTGATACCAGACACTTGGTAATTGGGCCAGTGTCTGCATATGGGTCTTGACAGATCTATCCTCATTATACGGTGGTGCTTAATTGCAATGAAAAGACAAACTGGCAACCATTTTAGACATGCAAAGGCTGATCTCTCTTTGGTAGCAGCTGCTGGGTAAAGCCTGTCAGGAGGTAGATGGCATTGGCATTTGAGAGTTGAGTCACCTTCTGGAGAAGTGGCTGTGTTTTCTCCAAGTGTGTTCATAAAATACTGGCATGTAAAAATGGTTAACAGAATCCACTTGATTTTTATGCATATGATATTTGTGGTCTGGGAAACATTTTTTGTAACCTTTATTGGAACAGGAAGAAAAAGTAAGTGAAATAAAAAAATAGGAAAATTAAAAGAGAATGGGAATACTTCTTGTGGTTAGATGATTTTGAACATGTTACCCACATACCAAATGTCATGAAATCTGTTTTAAAATGTCCATTTAACAACTATTTGGTTTTAAGATGGTAGATGTTATTAAAAAAAAATAAAAAGGCAGCAATGTCACAGCAGAAAGTTGGCTAAGTGTTCTAAAGTGGACTTAATGACAGGTGAGCTCGATGTAGTCCAGGCCTGAGGGGGTTCAACACAATTTTCAGGCTAGATTCAACTTTGAGGAGCAAGAAAATTTGTCAGTATATCCAGTGATGATTAAGTTCATGGATATTTGAGCCACAGTATCTAAGTTTATTTTTGATAATCTGAATAATTTGTATTAGCCAGCTAAATCTGTATCCACACAGGGCTAAACTTGCAAAGTGATCAGAATTTTGTGCTAACTAGTCAGAGCACTGATGGCTCCTCTGAATAATACTTGAGATACTTCAGCTTTTTTTTTTTTTTTCATTTTTGGATTTATTTTTAGTAATTTCTTGGCAGAATACTTTTGTGACATTTCTTCCAATAGAGTACAGTGGTTGTCTATTATATGTGCTGGTTGTGAAGTCAGAGAATATCTAAATTCTAGTCCCTGTTCTGCTAATTATTAGCTGTGTGACTCTGAGCAAGTAATTTAAACTAACTGAGCTTAGTGGTAATAGCATCTCCTTTATAGGTATTTTTAAAACTTTGAAGATAGTATATATAAAACATCTACTACAGAGCCTAGCACATAATAGGTATTCAACAAATGATGGCTGTCCTCACCACTCCTATCACCACCATCATTTTAAAAGCTTTAGTCTAATTTTGGCCATATATTTATTAGATTTCCAGGTTCCACCTTCCTGTTTTAATTTGGGAAGCATTCTATCCTTTAAGGCAACTTCTGCTAAGCTAAAGCATCATGTATAGGCTTTATAAATCTAACTCTTAGAGGGAAATGCATCACCTAGTTATAGGAAAACCTTAATCTAATTATGCATATGTATGTATACCCATCCAGGAAGAAAGAGAGAGAAAGATAGAGAGAGAAACAGAATCTGATAATATGAACTTATGTTATATATTGATATTCCTTTATAGTGGATCAAATTTGACCAGAATCTAGACAGTCACTTAAGAAAAAAGTAGAATAGCTACCATTTATGAACAACTCCTGCCTGCTATGCATGCTACCTCATGTTAATCTTCACAATAGCCCAAAAGTTAGATTGTTATTTTCGTTCTACAAATTAAAAAATGGGATTAAGCAAAGTTAATTAAATTTTTAACTTCATACAATTAGAGAGTTTTTAAGCTGGAATTCAAACCCTAGGACAGTTGAATTGTAATGCCTTTTCTGTTCATGATGCTCTACCTCTTTGAAAACACAGCCATTAAGTGTTGAGGTATATAGTTAATGAAGAGTCCTTATTTTGAATGCTGTAGTCCAAAGAGGCTTCATTTCAGTTTGATATCAAGGTATATTGATCCCTCCCATGTATTGTGTATTACCTCTCCATAAAACAGAAGACTCTTGGGCTATATCACAGACTTAGAGTTGAGGTCCAGCTCCACAACATTTATAACTTAAGGTTTACTGAGAGACTAGTCAAATGAATACCCTTGAAATTTTTCATTATATTATTATTTTTTTTAATTATATTATATTAGAATATTATGAGGATACAAACACTTTGGTCACACAAATTGCCTTTGCACCATCCAAGTCAAAACTACAAGCATGCCAATCCCCCAAACAGCATGCACCGCTCCCATTAGGTGTGAATTTACCCATCCTCCTCTCCCCCGTCCCACCTGCCCAATCACCAATGAATGTTACTTCCATATGTGTACATAAGTGTTGATCAATTTAATGGTAATTACATGCGGTGTGTGTTTGTTTTTCCATTCTTGCAATACTTTATTTACAAGAATAGGCTCCAGTTCCATCCAGGTTAATATAAGAGGTATTAGGTCACCATTTTTTATGGCTGAGTAGTACTCCATGGTATACATATACCATATTTTATTAATCTACTCATATACTGATGGGCACTTGGGTTGTTTCCACATCTTTGCAATTGTGAATTGTGCTTCTATAAACATTTGAGTGCAGATATCTTTTTTATAGCTCACAAACTTTTCAAAAGTAGACTAATGGCCAAGAAACATATGAAAAAATGCTCAACATCTCTAATCATCAGGGAAGTGCAAATCAAAACCACAATGAGATATCACTTAACTCCAGTGAGATTGGCTTTTATCAAAAAATTCCAAAACAATAAATATTGGCGTGCATGTGGAGAGAGAGAAACACTCATACACTGCTGGTAGGACTACAAACTAGTCCAGCCTCTATGGAAAGTAATATGGAGATGAGATACCTCAAGGGACTAAAAGTAGAATTACTGGTTGATCCAGCAATCCCACTACTGAGTATTTACCCAAAGGAAAAAACAACATTCTGTAAAAAAGATATTTTCATTATATTATTAACTATCTAATGACAACAGAGAAGGGCAAAACACAGTCCTTGTTAAATAATCATTGACTATGACATTGTGGTAAAAGGGTTGATATTTCAACTAACATAATGGCAACTCATCTTATGCCTCGTATCATCTGTTTTCCACACCAACCAACCAGAATCATAGCAAATCTTTTTTATTTATTTGTAGCCTGGCAAACCAATAATATTTTACAAGTAGAAGTTTTCTTTCCAGGTCTTAAAATAAAAGTGGATTTTATGACTATAGGAGCATTTTAACAGTAAACTTAGACTCCTAGGTGAACAGTCTACTTTCTCAAATAGAACAGTTTGTAGTTACTGAAATCAAGATGTGAAGAAAAGATGACATTTCCTTCTGGGACAACTAAAAATGGTGTTCCTCTGATCATACCAAGGTATGAGCAGACTACAATGCATGTCTAGACAAATACAAGATAAAATCATTTAATGTTTTTTGATGTGCAAGCCACTGTGCTAGGGACTGGGGATTCAAAAGATAAATGCAGCCCCTGATATCAAAGAGGTCATCATGCATTAATTAATTACAGTACAGTATAGCAATTGTCATGACAAAGGTAGCTCAAACTGTAGTGGAAGAGAGCAGAGGAAAATCATGAGTTTGGAATTGCATATATTTGGTTTGAGTTCCCTTTGAAATAACCAAGTACACTAAACAACTAGCAATGGACTATAAAACAGGGGTAAGCAGTTCTTTGACTAAGACTTTTTTGGGATTGTTATTTATATTAAATAGAGATTGTGTTTAGAAATAAATAATTTAATGGGAGTAGCATTTAGCATTTGCTGAAGACTTACTGTACATCAAGAACTATGCCAAGTGCATTATGCACACAATATTAAGTTTTTGCAGCAGCCCTTTGGAGTAGGTATTTTCCTTTTTAGGTACATGTGCATTAGTGTAGCAAATAAGAAGAGGAGCTGGGATTTCAACCCATGACTACCTGAACTTAAAGTCTGAACTTTAGACAAGGTGTATTCAATGTACAACTTCAGATAGAAAGAGGTAAAATTGTCTCTGTCATGGTTCTGGAAGGGAGTTTTGGAGACCAAGAGCTAGTTCACTAAATTAAAGCTTGATGAGACTGCTTAGGATTCTTGCAAAGATTGGCTTTGAAGTATTAACAGAATCATCAGGTCATAATCAAACTTCACCACTTGCTTACTGTGTGACCTTGGCTACATTATTCATCCTCTCTGAGCATCAGGATTTTGTCTAAAAAAGAAATGGTAACAACATAAAGTTTACAAAAATACTGGGTGGTTTAAAGCAAAACACCTACTCTGAGCTTGGTACATAGTAGGTGATCTATAAATGTTTGTTTCCTTCCCTTTGCCCTTTCCTAAAGGGAATCCAGAAAAAGAGAGCTCACTGCCTGCTTCAGTGAGTGAGCTAAGGGTTTTGGAGCAGGGCAACTTAAATTCAGGGATCCCTTGAGGATTTTGTTAAATGCAAATTCAGATTCAATAGGATTGGTGTGGGGCCTGAGATTTTGCTTTTCTGATAACATCCCAGGAGATGGTTATGCTGGTCTTCTATGACCACACTTTCCTCAGCAAGGCTTACATTGTTTCTCTTTTGTGTTGTATTAAGAACCCCCAGCTCCAAGTCAATTTTTTCCTGCTTTGCCTTCATACCAAACAAAGAACAGCTGTTTTCACAGTCACAGGTGGTGGCAGAATTGGACACCTTCCCAACACACTGAGTGCTTACTATTTGGAAGAATAATTGAAAAGAGCAAAACCTACATAAACAACTACAATAATACTAGTGAGCATTCCTATACTGCTTTAGAGTTTACAGTTTGCTATCCTAAAATATTATCACGAATGTTTCAGCTGTTCGATAGATATTCTTTGATTACTATCATTGTCATTGTCATGTCGCTACGACATTGCCATTGCCATTATCCTCCAGTCATCAAATAGCATTTATTGAGAACTTACTGCTTACCAGGTACTATGCAGGGCAATGATGTGCATGATCTCAACCAATCTCTATAACCTCCTCATGAGTTAGATACTATTAGTATCCCCATTCTTCAGATAAGGGAAGGATGCTTAGGGAAGTAAAATAGTTTGCTTAGTGTTAAAAGGCAGGACCTGAATTCCAAACTGGGCATGTACCCTACAGCCCATGTTCTTCACTGTTATGCCACCACAATATCAATTCATTTTAGTTAAGATAATTGTTCACAACAAGTTTTATAGATATGGTCAGCATATTAATTGTTTCAGTTTTAGAGTTGAGGACCCTGAGGTTCATATAAAATAAATTAATTTCCCAAATAATTGGGTAAAAGGTGAGAGCCAGACTCAAGTAAAGGTTTCTCACTCCAAGTTTCACATTTTCTACCACATTTTGCAGACCCTGAGATAAAAATAGGGTAGGTAAATTATGAAGTCCATATACACCTGCATTCATATTTCATGTATGCAAGCTAAAGAAACAGAGCCCTTCATTTCACAACCTGTGGGTCTATAAATATTCTTCTCTTGTTTCAACGTCCTTGAGTTAGTAATAACATGGTCCAGTTTTTATCTTTGGTTCTATTTTCCCTTTGAGCATTATTTTATTTCTCCTACTTTTCTTCGTTTCAGGGAATGATTTTTTACATTATTAACTACATAGCTTTTAGTCACCCTTTGAAGAGGTCCTACTGAGTAATGATCTTCTTTCACCTTCTGGAGGCTGGGGAAGGAACTCTTAAAAATATTATTGGCTGGAAGGGATGTTCATCTTTAGCTCAGGGAAGCATTATCACTGTATCTCTTAGTTCTTTTTCTTTTCTTCACTCTTTCTGTTTATTCTCATTCTCTTTCTTTCTGCTTTTTACTCTCTGTTTTTCCCTTTCCTCCTTGACTTCTTTACTTTTCTCTGCCTCTTGAGTTTAAGAGGTGAACAAGATATTCACATGTTTAAAATTTCACAATTGGTTTTCTGCATTTATAAATGCAATGTGACTACATGGCATCAGGTGAAGAACTGAGCTTTGCATTCCAATAGAACCAGCAAATATTTTATCTTTACCTTTTGTTGACTTTGTAATCCTAGGCAAATTGAAGTCTCTTAGACTTAGTTTGCTCTTCTTTAAAATGGAGGTAATCATACCTTTCCCACAATACAGATAAAAACCTAATATTGCTTGAGACAAAGAGAAGGTACACAATGAAAAGCTCCCCTCCAGTTAAAGAGAATAGGAAAAAAATTAGGGCCAGGCATTCTTTTTAGTGCTTGTCTCCATAAATTGGTATGGCTACGTCTTGCACCAGATTGTAAAATTGCCATTGGCAGAGACTGCTTGTCACTCATATTGTATCCCAATTGCCCAGCCCAATATGTAATAGATACTCAACAAGTAGGATATTTGTTAAATGGAGCCAAGAGAAAAGCAAGATCAAGCCAAGCATACAGACTTCACTGTCAGACAGGCTGGGCACTCTCTTTTCACTTTTACCCCTAAAGCAGCCTCTGCTGCAAGGAAAGCATCCAGTTTGGTCTCTTTGCTAGCAAGAGATTGTTGGCAGCATTTTCCTCTAAACTGGAAATTTGAAGAAAAGACTGCTCGACCAGCTGCCATCAACAACTTAAAAAACTTGAATGTTTAGGCAATTACAGGTTTCCCATGGTGTTTCCCAATGCTCTTTTCAAGGATACTATTTTTTTAAGCAACTGAACAAAAGCCTCAAAAAATAGCACAGTGGTGCAACTCTAGCCCACAAAGATACAGAAGAACATGGTTTTGCATTTTCTTTCTGGAAGCTTTTCCTACACTGCTTTTGAGGCACTGCTGCCTAGTCCTGACATGCTGATGTTCCCAAGGTTCCCACCCCATGTGCCCAGAGTCCTGCTGACTCTACATCCTGTCCTTGGGCAAACTTATCCCTTCTTTGCCCAGGCTTCAACAATCATTCCACCTGATGCCTCCCAAAGCTCTACACCTCTGATCTGGCTGTTCAACTTTACCCTACCCACCATCATCTTTTATATATTTTTTGAATGTCCCACAGGCACCTGAGCTTATCACAGGAATGAGGTTTATAATCCCCACCTAAACTCATTCTCTATTTGCCACCTTACCGAGTGGCATAAGCAGCCACTTAAGCCTCACAACAGACTTGTAAGTAGATATTATTATTATTAATACCTTCATTTGGCTGAGGAGGAACCTAAAACTGGAAGAAATCATGTAGATGTAAAGTGAAAGAGCTGGCTTTCAATTCCAGACCATCCTACTCTAAAGCTGTGTCTCTTCTGATAAGCTTTACTGAAAAAGGAAAGAAAAAGGAGAAAAAAATGTTGAACCAATTATGAAATCCTCTACCCATTGCCTCAAGTGTCACTCAAATGAACCTGTCTTGCTTCCCTAGACCACCCACCTGGCTTAGTAAAAATCATAAATTGAATAATTTAATGGAATTGAAAATAGTTGAATTTATTTCATTTTATTACATTACATGATGATACTATTTGAGATTACATTTATGAGTACTCTTTTCTTCAGCCATTGCTGAAACAAAGTCCTTATCGTTAGAAAATAGTTTCATAATTTTGGGATGGCATCACTGCAACTATGGACGGGGAAGTGACAAACTTATTTTGGATTCTAGAGTAAGCACTTACTTGAGAGCCACTATGAGCAAAACACAATTCTTGTCTCATGTGCAAGATGTATATAAAATAGCTAAGAGGTTTTAGTGTTTGTAAAGATAAGGCAGTTTAAGAGATATATAAGTACTCCCATTATTCTCTTTTTGTCATTGTCTAGGTCATGAATGATGTTCATGCTAGACATTCTAAAGTCAGCTTGGTGTGGTACACTGAGGAAAAGGGAAAAAATTTGGAGAATTTATAGGGCTTTGTTTGTTGGTTTTTGTTGTTAAGGAATTTTCCCATTAGAAGAGATTCTTTTGCCTTGTTGAGGTGATGATTAATTTTTGGGAAACTTCTCTATCATCCAGGATTGCTATAATACTTTATATTTAAAACATTAAGTATTTCTGTTTTTTTTAAATTTTGTATTGAGAAGTAATCTGATGGAAATAACTCTCAAAGGTCCCAGTGGACTTTGTGTAATGCATAAGGTCATCCTGGGCTCTGCATGATGTATCATAGGTAGAAGGATGCTTGGAAAGGGGAGCCACCAGGCACTCAGCCACCAGGCACTCACAGACAGAACCATAAATGCCCTCCATTGCCAGAAAGTCTTCTGCAGCTCTGCAGACACAAAAACAGAGATAAATGGGAAGAATATGGGATTAAAATCAGGTAGATTTGGATTTGGATTTTAGTCTGAACCTCTTCCTAACTGGTGACCTTGGGCAAGTCCAATCATCTCTACAACTTAGTTTCTACATTTTAAAAATGACATAAAAATATCTTCTTGGTGGCAGAGTTGTTGAGGTTTAAATACTTATTGTTGCTGTTTTTAAGACTCTAGATCAGTGCTTAATACATGGAGGAAACGTAGCCAGGCATAGCTATTATATTGCTATTTGTCAAAATCACATTGCCCAAGCTTGAGAGATTCTAAATGAAACGGCAAGGTATTACATGGGGACATATCCCATTTAAATAATCAAAACTCATTTCCTTCTATGTAAAGCATTTTCCTCCCCAATAATAGAACAGTTATACTAGAAGCCAAGTTAACAGACACCCATAAATTAGTGAACATCAAAAAAAAGCAAAATGCCTTAAAGTCCAACTCCTAGGTATTTACTGAAGAGAAATAAAAACGTATGTCCACACAAAGACTTGTACTCAAATGTTGAAAGCAGATGTATTCATATTATCCAAAACCAAAAACAATGCAAATGTCTATCTATCCATTGATGAATAGAATTTATAAATAAATTTGGTATATCTATACAACAGAATACTATTCAGCAAAGAAAAGAAATGAAATATTGATATACACGAAGCACAAATAAAACTCAAAAGTATAATGTTACATTAAAGAGGCCACACATAAAAACAAACTTTATGATTTCATTTATATGAAATTCTAGAAAAACAAAAGCTGTATTGACAGAAATGATATCAATGGTTGTGAGAGACCAGGAGTAGAATTGGGAGTGTATCGACCACAGAGGGAAGGTTTGGGATGTTGGAAATAGATATTAGTATATAAATATTATAACTGCCTTTATAGTACTATATAAATTTCTCAAAATTTATCAAATTGTACACTTTAAACTGATGAATATTTTTGTAGGTAAAATATACTTCAATGAAATTAATGAAAGAAAAAGAATAGAGCAAAAGATGGTTACAATATTAAGTGACTCTTTTCAGTCAAACCAAAAGGCATATTATTTCCTATTTTTCTTGTGACCAGATTGTTCTATTAATAATATGCACAGACATGGCCAAAACACAGAATCTCCCTAACATCAGATTTCATTCCACACGGATCTTCTAGAACCTAGATATTATTGCCCTCATTTTGCTGATGAGGAAACCAAAACTTGATGAGGCCATGCTGCTGAAATGTAGAAGAGCTGGCCTTCAATCTCAGATCATCTCACTCCAAAACCTGTCTATTCCAATAAGCTCCACCAGAGAGAAAAGGACAGGAAGAAAAAGGGAGGAAATGCTATAACCACAACAAATACACGCACGTGCACATACACACAAAATAAATGTTTTAGGGGTAACGGAGAAAACTGTATTCAATCTCTATTAATATAATTTGTAATTATATTAATAATTATAATTAATTAATTATAATTATATTAATTAATCTTTTGTAATTTTAGCTGTTCTATAAGTAAAAATTTATTTTGCCTCGGTTGGTAGTGAATGGTGCTGGAAAATCCTTTCTCCTATTCTTCCTGGAAACACAGAATACGTTTCCCAAGGTCCCTGCCATTAGATTGGTCATGTGACTGGATTGTAGCAATGGAATATGAGCAGAAGTGATATGTACCACCTATAGGCATGACCATAAACCCTTCTACATATTCCTCCATGATTTTTTCTCTGTTCAACCTGAGGAAGGAGATGATCTGAAGAGCAGAATTGGGAGCTATGAATTGAAGATGTCAGAGCTCTCATAGTCTTGGTTCATGAATGACTGGGTAGAGAAGAGCTTCTCCCCTCAACACATACATCCACACCCACGCTATGACCAACTTACTCCTGCCAAACTGGAACCAGTCTTTCCTGTAGTATGAGCAATAGATAAACTTCTATTGCATTGAACTAACCAGTCCTACAGATCTATTTTCCACCATAATCTAGCCTATCCTAGTTAATATAATAGTTTAGAGGCAATCTAGGGCTCAGGGTTAAAAGGAATAACCTTAAATAAGTTAAATTTAACAGAGTTTAATTGAGCAAAGAATGCTTGACAAATCCAGCAGCTCTCAGAACTGGAATAGTTTCAGAGAACTTTGGTCTGCAACGTGGTCAGACAATATTTATGGATAGATAATAGAAATGAGGGACAAAAAATTAAAGTGAGGTATAGAGACAGCTTGATTAGTTACAGTTTGGCATTTGCCTAATTTATTTATTTATTTATTTATTTTTCAGAATGTTACGGGGGTACAAATGCTTTGGTTACATAAATTGCCTTTGCACCACCCAAGTCAGAGCAACAAGAGTGCCCATCCTCCAGACAGTGTGCACCACACCCTTTAGGTGTTAATTTACCCATCCCCTCTCCCCCTGCCCCTCCCCAACACCCGATGAATGCTACTTCCATATGTGCACATAAGTGTTGATCAATTAGTACCAAGAATTTGCCTTATTTTGAAATAGTTTGAAGAATTGGCTGCCTGCGATTGACTGAACCTCAGCTGCTATGATTGGCTGAGATTCAGCTATTGGTTACAAATACTCCTAAATTATATTTTTAGTTTACCTACTAAGTTAGGTTGCAGGCCCTCATGTAAGGACTCGAGTATAGAGGCATCTTCAGGCCAAATTTAGTTTGATATAACACTCGCATCATAGCAAGCTAAGTAGTCTAGTCTGGTCTTTTAATTAAGCCCTTGCCAAATCTTTGATCATATTATTTCCATTTCAAAGTATAGCCAGGTCTGGACATTCCATCCATAGTAAAGAAGATAGTTTGCCCAAAAGCCTAGAAGTGTCTGGACTTTAGTGCCCATCCACATAGAATCAGAAGCCCCTGGACCCAGGATTGTCTTTCTAACTTAGTGCAAAGAAGTGATTTTAAGAAAGAGTACAGGAACCTTGATGAGGACTTCGTCTTAAACCTAATCTATTAAGGCTCTATCTCCTAGAAAATCAGGTCAAGTCGATGTTCATAAACTCAACCACTTCTAGTATAAGCCTCTTCTCAGGAAGGGACATGTATATTAGGAGTGGGTTGGACTGCAGAGGAGCACTAAGTTTCCCCGAAACAATCCTCACATAATCCGGATTTCATTTTTCTTTCCTTGGACACTGCCCAGATATGCATTGCCAACACTGGTTTTCCTCTCTCTGCATTCTTCTGAGCTGCCATCACTGACAACCTATTTTTTCTTGATGTATATTTTTTGTTGTTGTTCTTTAACTCAGCTGATACCAATGAGTCAAGTCTTGTTCTGGCTTGGGAACTATTCATTCTGCTTAAGAAGACGTTTCATATTTCTAAACCCATACATTATGTGTTGATTTTATCAGTCAAACGTTCAGAGTTCTCTGGAGACAGACATTCAGGCATTATTCAGCCAATGATTCATTCCAACTCACCAGTATATAGAGAAAGAAGAAAAAAATCCAACAACTTAAGAAACAAAAGCCTCACCTCATTCAGAGTCTGTATTACAGAAGTAATCAGCTAAATGATTTGCTTATGTTTGGTTTTGTTAGATAATGTAGTATACAAGAAAGGACTAGTTAGGTCTAGGTTCAAATACTTACACAAAACCTATTGAGGATATACAAGTTACATCAATTCATTTCAACTCTCTCACCTATAAAATAAGAAAATTAATGCCAGATGGTTTGAGTAAGTGTATAAGATTACTAATTTTCTCTGTTCTCAATTCAACAGAGGATAGACAGCACAGGGTTTCTCATTCCTGTGGTTGCATTACATTCTATACTGTGGGTACTTTCATTCACTTATAAGGTATTTCTAGAAGGTTCACAAGTATCAGATGGGATACCTAATGAAATGACCTATTCAAATCACTTGCAAACTGGAGGACCTGATTGGCTTTTGACAAATAACATACAAATAGGCCACAGATGAGAGCAACCTGCAGTGTTGAACTTGCCAGAGTTTTCAGACTGAGAGAGACATTGGTACCACAAGCCTGTGACTGAGGAGCCAGTGGATGAAGGCGCTGATACATTATGGCCTGGTTCAAGTCCACAGTGCCAACAAAAACAATTACTGTTTTCTTTGCTGCATTTAGTATTGGGGTATTTCAACTCTCCTCACAGAAATAAAGGCCCTCTGTGAAAGAAGAAGTCTTTGGGACTATTAATTAAATCTTACAAGGAGCTGTAATTTCAATTAGCAATGAAGAACCTGTTCATTATATCTGACAATAAATCAGACTAAGTACACAGAAAATTTCCTACTCTTGGAAGTATATAAGTAGGAGCTGAATGATAATTTCTCAGTGTAAAAATGGTATGGCAAGACTAACGTGAAACCTACTAATTGTGTGACCTTGTGAAAGTCACTTAACTGCTTTGAGTTTTACTTGTATTATCAATAAGTCACATTCATAAGCCCCTCTATAGAGGATTATTATAAGGAATAGAAATATCTATAAGGAATGTAGGCAATAAGTGACACATGGTAGGCAGTAAAAAATGGTGGCAATAGTTATTATTTAAAAAGAAATTTCCTACACTGATTTGTATTATTCATAAAGTCACTACCTCTGGGATCCTCTTGTTTGAAATGGCAGTAATGTCAACTACTCTGATGTTTTGCTGTGGAGCTGTGGGGTGGGAGTTCCACAGCCAGCAAGGGTACTGGAGCGGTTCCAGGAATAGAAAGAAGAGACGAGCAGCAGCAGGTAGATGAGACATAATCTTTACTGTTGGGGTTATGCCACAGCAAGAATATGGCGAGTACTTATGTATGGCTCCGAACAATAGTGACATGTCCAAGAGACGGTGTGATCACATGGGTCTTACATAAGAGGTGACATCATGGTTACATACATGGTTACATGAGCATGCTGACTCATGCGCTACTGGATGGCAGGCTGAAAACACGCTGGCAGTCATCTTGGTTTGGCCTAAGAAACCTATTGCCTATACAAATGGATTTCCCCATACAGGATCAAAAAGATAATACAAATGCAATTGCTTTGTGAACTGTAAACATTCTGTAAACACAAATAATTTTTGCAATATACATGTCATCATCATCATCATTATTATTACTGTCCTTTTCAATCCTAAATTTGTTATTCCGGATACAAGAGAAACAAAAGAATCACTGACTCATGGGGGACATGATTAATGTTTTCCTCCAAGATCAGAGTCTTCTTTTATTTTTAAAAAAAATCTATTGAGCCAAATATTAATTAACTTAAACCAAAACAAAACAAAAATTCCAAAATCTTATGGGCTTCTCTGATCCAGTTCTCAAGGAGTATTTTATACTCTAATCATCATGATCATGTTAGGTAACTACTTAGCACCTGTTGAAAATCTCCATTTAATAACCACATCACACTTCCCTTATGATACTTACTGAATCAGTCCAAGTATCTTTCCCCTCCTTGTAATGTAAATGCTTAGTGAATACATATAATAGGCCCCACCTGATTTAGCTATTCTGACTAGTATTTTAGACTTTGGCTACTTATATTTTGTTCAATTAACATGTGTTTGCAGCTTCTTTAATATCTTATTTCTTGCCAATCAGAATCTTTGTTTCCTTATATGGAGATGAGATTCAATAGTCTCCATGTGGTCTCATTGAAATCTTAGGGGATGCCATCATGAATACATTAGCAGTGAAATAATCTTATTTTTTATGGCATCAAATGTATGTTCTATTCCCCAAAACATTAAAAAGTGAATATTAAATGAATATTATAATAAACGGGAACAATAGGAAAAAGGAATTTATTTGTGTAAGACTCAGTCTCAATACCTGGACCCTAATGTATTAATTAATATAAGAGATCAACTTATCAAACAAGTGTTATAAGATAAATTTTGAGTACTCTTGCCCGGACTGCAGAATCCTAATTCAATTAAGAATTGTTCTGCGAATTTTCATTGACTGGTAGTCATCTTTGGCATTTTTGAACACACAAGGGATAAAACAAAACAGTCCCTCAAGGTTATGGAATCATCTAGAATATTGTGAAATATAAGTCTTCTAAACTGAAAATTCACTACTCTGCAAGGAAGAAAGGAAGGAAGTAGGGAAGGGAGGAAGGGGAAGGGGATAGGAGGAAAGGAAGGAAGGACTCCAGAAAGAACAGTTAAAACCAAATCTGAGTTGAAATCTCCTTCTTTTTCTGGAAAAGAAGGACCCCATAGATGACCTCCTTATGGCTTGTGTGGACCTTCATTACTAGAAACCCCAGGTATGAAGAGTCAGTATTCTCTTAGGCAAGGAATGAAAACAGAACAGAAAGCGATTGATTCTTGTCATTGTCTCTTTACATGGACTGTTTTATTAAACAAACTTTACTTTGTAGAGCTTTTCTGCCTGATTGTCAAGGGTCATTCATGATGGCATCCTATCAATTTACCATCATCCATCCATTCATCCAGCCATCCACCCATTCTATCATCACGTACTCACTGAGAATCTACTGTGTGCTAGGCATTGTAGGTAACAGGCATATAGAGATACAGAAAGTAGAGTATCTGTTTTCAAGGGTGTACTTTCGAGTATAATACTTGATTTTAAGGATACTATATATTTCACATAGACTTTTAGAGAGACAAATCCATGCTAAGGTATAATATGTTGTCAAAGCCACACTAATGGGGCAAAAAGAGAAGTGGCTGAATGTGTGTATATAGACCTGATCATTAGAAGCTTGGACAAAACAGAGTCAAGCAGGTTTCCATATGGCTCAATTTTGCAAATCTTTTGACATACCAATTGTTTAAAGGAAAAGGGACAGCATTTCCAAACTTTCTGGACAATGGAAACTTACTTTGTTTTCAAGTTTGCTTTTGTCTATCACAGAGCAATGACTAGTAATTCTCTGGAGATTAAATTGCAGATGATGAAAAGCCATTGGATGATTTTAAATCAGGTAGATCATGAACAGATTTAAATTTTAGAAAACACTGTTACATCCATAGCAGAACAATTGTAATGAAACAGGTAGGGGATAGGGAGGAGAGCAATTGAAGGATCTATACATTAGTCCAGGTAAGGAACAAAGAAGTCACAGAAACAAGGATAGTGGTAGTTGAAAGAAAAGAGAATGCATAAAGAGCCTGTTGGTTTTCAGAACTTCTGTCAGGGTTAGACTATGTAGAAACTAAG
Source organism: Eulemur rufifrons (assembly GCF_041146395.1). Classification (NCBI taxonomy): domain Eukaryota; kingdom Metazoa; phylum Chordata; class Mammalia; order Primates; family Lemuridae; genus Eulemur; species Eulemur rufifrons. The sequence continues at coordinate 47,498,275 of NC_090988.1, forward strand.
GAGACTAGAGAGAAAATTAGGGAAAAATAATGTGCGCATTTGGACATAATGAATTTGAGGAGCCTTGGGTATGAATGTCCACTAGGACATCCTGGCATTGTGTCTATGGAGGCTTCCTTCCAGGTGTAGGTAGAAGTGAAAACTATGGTAGTAGATATTTTCCAGAATGATAAAGGCTAGTGCCTAAGCTTCTTTGTAATTTTGCGGAGAGCAGGTTCTGATTAAGAAGACCACTCATTATATTTTGGACATTTATGACACAGTGTCTCCAGGTGTTCCCTGGTACAGGTGCTTTATCAAACTCACCCACCTCCCCTTCCAAAAGTTCAGCAGGAAAAAAGAGCTGGTATATCACTTAACCATTCACTACAAAAAAAAAAAAAAAAAAAGAAAGAAAGAAAAAGAAAAAAGAAGCCAAGTACAATTATCTTTTTATGAGGTTTTAAACATTCTATCTCTGAGAGTTCAGATTCCACTAAAATTTTTCTTACAAGACCACCTTAGAAATAATTTATACATACAGTTGGCCCAGGCCCTTTTTATCTGTAAATTCTGCATCTGTGCATTCAACCAACTTTGTGTCAAAAATATTTGGAAAAAAAAAATTGTCTTTATACCAAACATGTATCTTTACATTGTATTAGATATTACATTAATAAGTAATGTAGAAATGATTTAAAGTATAGGGGAGAATATACATAGGTTATATGCAAATTCTCTGCCACTTTAAATCAGGGACCTGAGTATCCATGGATTTTGGTATTCATGGGAGATTCTGAACCCAATTGCCCACAGATACCAAAGGATGACTATACTATAAAGTTCAAGGAAGAAACAAAAATAAGAAAAATATGTCTACAAACAAGGGCTCCTTGGAGGTTTGTTTTTTTCCATAACATGTAAAACCTGTTTTAGAAATGTCATATTTTGCTATGAATTCAGATTTCAAATGACTGTTTTATGTTAACTATAAAGATAATTTTTTCTCTTAATCTTTCACCTAGGGAATGAGTTAAGTAAAACTGGGCATTAGAAAGTAACAGGAATATTTGACTTTTAATTTAGCTTCCTTTTATATTTCAGTAACTGCATCCAACTGCAATTTATTGTGATGCTGGGGGAAGGAAGGGGGTGTGGTCTGTGGCACAAGAGCAGGTTGGATGTGTAGACATAGGAGCATTCCAAGCCTCCAATATGTTTTTGCAGTAGTGGAATTAGGTCCATTTCTATTCTGGTTTTGCTGCCAACTACATGCATGACCTTAGTGGAGTTACCTCATTTCTCTAAATCTTACTCTCCTTATCTGTAAAATAAAGCATTGGACTAAAAAAGTTCCCTTCCAACTTTATGCTTATACAAACTTACCATCTTTTCTTTGAGGCTTCTTATTAGTATTCCAAAAAGTTGGTTTAGGAAGGAATGTGATAAAAAAGAACATACTTAATGTTAAAGAGAAAAAAACCTTCCTAATTCCTAGCACTTCTCAGTCAGAATATATGGCCCTACTGGAAAGTATGGATTGCACCTTTTCTCAAAATAGTAATACTATTAATCCAAAGTGATAGTGATATTCAAAGAAGAAACATTTGCATTTATTCTTAAATTTTAATTAGCATATTTCTGATTATTATAAGTATTGAATGATGGCTTTCTAAACCCAAAGTATAGGCATATTTATTGTCAACTCTTTACCTATGTTCATTTCACGTCTGTCATTAATTCTAATTCTGTTTAAATTAAAGTAATCTGACTTACTGTATGACTCCTAATTCTTGTCTTAAAATTTTCTGGGTTTAGGCATTGATAGCCTCAGAAAACATACTGTGGCATTAGAAATGACTGTAGACCTCTTCTAATGGTTTCTTTTCTTCTTTTCTGTCCTCTGTTGACTGCATGCTGTATTATTTATGACAGAATGGAAGGCTCACAGTGAAATTCTTGATTGTACTGTATCCATATAAAAGGTCATTTGAAAATATGAATGTTCCTAAAATCCTTTGAAATTATGTCTTTCACATCAAAGGAATGTTGCTTGAGAAGATGCTATAGTAGCTATAGATAAGCACCAACATTCACTCCCCTTTTAAGGATTTTACTTTAAATTTTCCAAGCAAAATTTGGTCTGCTTTTAATATAGAAAAATAACTACTAACTCAGAATAGTAGGTGGAGAGGGAAAATATTTAGATTAGGGGACAGGGTGAGGAAAATACCTTATAAGGTATGATTGACATTTACAGAAAAAGGTAAAAGTTGGAGATTTGTGGGGGTGGATGTTGAGAGAGTGACCATTCTCTTTTCCCAAGAACCCTGGCCAGCTGGGTAATAAATGAATCATAGTCAGTGGCTGGAAGGAATGTTCTCATATATATTTTACTGAGAGAGTTCTGTCTATATGAAAGAGCATATATTATTGAAAAACATTATTTTTATACCCTCTACAACCCCTACACACATACATCAAAGCTAAGTGGGAAAAAAGGAGTTAGTCTTAATCCTGAGAAAAGACAGGCAAAATAAGAAACAAAATTAAATTGAAAAAATAACTTTCTCACAGATCACAGTACTTTCCTGTTTTTCAAATGTAGCTTTAATTTGGGGTTAGTAAAATTGATTCATGCTCTTTGGTCTGAAAATATTCCCACACAAACTGAATTCCTGGGTGATGCTGAACTGTATCAAGTATTTAGTCTACATTAATCCACTACTTAAATATCCTCTAGCAACAGGTGTTCCAGACATATTAATGGATGTTATACCCAGTGGAGATTTTGTAAACAAGCCTTATTTGGAGTCTTTATTCTGTTTTGTTGCCTATGTGATTTGCATATAACTCCCTCTGAATTGGTTGTGAGTTGTTTGAGGAAGGAGCCCTTTCCTTAGCTGTTCCTGTGTCTGTGTCTGTTCCTGTTCCTGTGTCTCCAAGTGCCAGTGCCTGGCACCGAGGAGGGACCTAGTAAGTGCCAGCGCTCTTCATGCAGTGTAAGAATATTGTAACATCATCCATATTTTTACCCCTTTCTATCATACATGGTAGAAATTTATTTCCCTGGTGATGGTGACTAAAAATTTATAAGCTACAAAGATTTTCCCCCACGAAAGTGAAAGAAAAAAAAAAAACTGAGCACCAACTATCTGTTAGATTGTGCCAGAGGTTATCAAATAAATAGATTATTTAAATCCTCACAGAACTCTGACATGGAGGTATTATCACCCCAGTTTCAAATGAGGAAAAATGAAGGCCCATAAAGATGGGTTAACTTATCCTTGGTCTTTAAATTCTCAAGTGGCAGAATCAAGATATGAATCACATGTGTTTTTCAGACTGTGCTGAAACAGAGCTATTGAAACAATCTGGAGTGTGTGTGTGTGTGTGTGTGTTTGCATAGTATGTGGCTATGGAGAGAAGGGGGTGAGTATATCAGCTATCCTTTATGAAGTTCCTTTAAGTGATTTTGCTATTTAATACATTGGAGACCAGTCAACCAGTACATCCTGTTACTTATACTGATCCATTGTGCTAGAAGATAAATAAGGCCAACATAATGTCTTTCCAAATAGCCTTTGAAGCAATCTCCCTCTGCTCAACTTCTGGAATACTAGGGAGAACATGATCAGATGCTACCTTGTAGTATAGACATTCCCATGAATAAATGTTTTACTTCATAACTAAAGAGTGTAAGGCCCTCAGGGTCAGGACTATGTCTGACCCTTAGAGTAAAATAATCTCATATCTCATTTCCTCTCCATCTCAATGCCTCAAAGCCCTTGTTATTGTTCTATCTGATCATCTTCCTAAATGGCCTCTGGCATTCCTCCCATCTCGTTCACCCAAATACAGATCTGATCATGGAACGCTTTTGCTTAAAACTATAGCAAACCCCATATACCCCAAGACAAAATGCTAACTCCCTAATGTAGTATTTAGGGTGTGCTTAATCTTGCCGTGCCTTCCTTGGCCATTGTATATGCTGCTGTTTCCTACCGCAGATGCTCTAAACTCCGTCTGCAGATAGCTGCTTCTTCACCTGAAACACCTGCTCACTCATTGCAGTGGCTTCAGACTATGACATCCTTCCCAGCATTCTCATTGAGTTAGTTGTTTCCTAGCACTTTGTACAGGTCTCCATTGTAGCATTTATTACATTCACTGAGAATATTTTCCTGTTTGTTCCTCACCTACATAACATTCTTGTGTGATGTTTGACCATTTTCTGTCTGCTCAATAATTATTCACATTTGTATCCTCTTAGTTGTTAGAAGAGTACTTTCATGTGTGTTCAATCTTTTGAGGGAGTATAGGAATTGCTCTAGTTTCATTTCACAGATGAGGAAAATGAGTCTAAGATAAAGTTATTCATAGCAAATTATTGTGAATTTGAAGAGCCACACCATACTGGAAATCTGTCTTAAATGATCTTGCTGAGATCATAATCCATTCCACCAGTAAGTGAATGTCCTATGTTTCTTCCACAGTAGTGGTAGCATATCCATACAGTTTTGTTTTTTTTTTCAATTTAATTTTACAGAATCAAAGCCATACTGTTTTGATATGTATGTCCAATTTTCTTTTCTACTTTAGAAGCTTTCTTTTAAACTATCCTTTTTCTTTTCTTGACCTTTTTCCTTGATAGGATCATTGGAATATATGAACAATTAATTTTTTTATTAGTTACTGTCATTATGAAAATTATCATCTCAATATTCATTTATTCTGTACAGATTTGGGTAAAATTTTGCAAATTCAATGCAGTTGCAGAGATGAAAATCCAGGGTTATATCCTCAAGGAAGTAAATTAATGTCTTGATAACAAATTTATTTCACCTAATTTGATTATCTCTCATCACTTACTAGTGACTCCGGTTGCATTGTGTGAAGAAGATTTTTGAGGCTGTGTCTAGCCTTGATAAGGAAGGACATTATGATCAACTAGTTATGTCTGCAGTGGGAAAAGTATGGGAAATAGCTAAACATAGGTAAAACATGCCTGGTATAGTGGGCAACAATTCCTTGGATTTGTTTAGCAATTTTTTTTTTCATAATGAAAATATGTGTGTATTTTGGATTTTAGAAATAATATGTGCTCATTGGACAAAAATAAAATAATATGGCCATGTATAGGACAAAAATGGAAACATCTTTTTCTACCACACTTCTCTCTGAGAAGGTTGTCATTAAATTTTTGATAATTAGCCTTATATAGTTTACTCTATGTCTATAATATACAAATATTTATATACTAAAAATTTGCATAGATTATTTCGCACATATACATTTATCTTAAATATAGTGCCTTTTTTCTTTAGTTTCTTAAAATGATTTTGTAAGTTTGCTAGTTCTTGCCTGATCCAATGCCAATCTTTTCTCATCTTCACACATAGTAAGTGCTTCATGTTAGCAATGTTAATATTTATCCATGCTGATAGAATCACACCAATATATATAAACAGATATATATAAACACATACATATTTATATATACTTATATGTTACATATTATATATATTAACAGGTATATATTTTATATATTTTTGTTATATATTTAAACAGATATTTGTGCATATAAATATATATGCAGATATGTAAACATATGTACAGATATATATATAGATATATGTATAGTTTATATCATTATTTGTTTAAAATCATAGCCATGTTTTATGTATTTCTCAAGATCTCAGTGCTTTTTTTTTTTTTCCATTTCTAAAACAGCCTGGAATCCATACTTAATGGTGCAATTCACACTATCTGGTGGGTGGGCACTCTTGTGGCTTTGACTCACATAGTATAAGGGCAGTTTATGTAACCAAAACATTTGTACTCCCATGATAGTCTGAAATAAATAAAATAAAATAAAATTTGAATATTTGCTTATAAAAAAACAACCTGGAAAACCTTCTCAGTTAACTGCTGAGCTATTTTCTTTAAATGCTTTTGATATAGTCTACAAAGTGCTTTGAAATCTAGTTTTTAATTCAGCTTTCACAAACCAGTGAGGTAGTCAAACCAGGTAATGTTTTTTTAGTCACATAATGAATAAACTACAGTTGAGGGAGATTAAGTGACTTGTTCAGGTGGAACAAATATTAGCTTATAAGAACAAAATGTTGTACCCAGATCATCTTATTCTAGGTACATTGTTGTTTCCATTCCTATAGTAACTGCCACAGTTAATTTTAGAATTGCCCTAGGGTTACTCAAGGGAAAGAAAGAAAAGCTTCTCTGCATGAGAAGCTTTATAATACACTCCTCCAAGGTCACTGTCAGGATTATCTACCTGTAAGGTATTGTTATACTCATGTTACAGAATAAGACTCTGAGATCAACGTCTATAAAACATGCCCAACTTTCCCTACCTAGTTAGAGAGGCAAGAACCAAAACCAATGTGTTGCCAAATGCCAAGTCCTACATTTTTTATTATAATATATGAAATTTGGGTTTGAACGTTATGTATCTTTTTTTAAAGTTACTTAAAAAATATCTTCTGAAGCCATCATTTTTATAAATCATTATTTACCTTTTTACCACTTTCTATTAAATGGAGATTTCAGAACATAAATGTAACAGAGATGACAGAGATTTTCTCTGACAGATGGGCACTCAGCTCCATAGAAACAATAAAAATACTGTTGATGAGAGAGAGTACCATTCATCCTCACATTGTAGTCACATTGCATCTGCACTGAATTAACCAGTAATTATATTGGACCTGGAGTTAGGACTCCTACATCTGAAGATAAATACATATCATCCATAGCCTCCTGATTTTTAAGGAAAAGGGTGAGTGAAACTGATGAAATCTTTGGACTACTGCAATAATCTCATTTTGTTACAATTTTGAATAATGGAAAAAAGCCACATGTATTTTATATAATCCTATCCATTACACATAAGCCATACAAAGTGCTATAGGTTTTTTCCATATAAGCAATACTACTATGTCAATTTTTCAAGGACATGTTGATACGTGTGTATGTGCATGTGTGTATGTATTTCCTACCAAGAGACATTCTTGCTTTGCGTTAGATGCCTGGTGTTTGTGTGGGATGTATAAAATCCTGATATATAGTGAATGGGTGGTAAAAATAAATAAAATGCTGCTTTGCCAAGAGGAAAAAAATGTTCTGGACCTTAGAATATAGATGGCAATCTAACATATGCAACTATAATTTGTACATTCTGTTTGTCTAGTTGATTTGAAAAGTCTTAAGATGTTTTTATACCTATAAATAGCATAAGATATGCTCTGTTTTATTTACTGTTTGCCATCAACAGAGTACTCAACTCCATAAAGAATATAAAATTAGAACAAACTGCCCAAATCTGTACAAGAAAATGTGAAGCCAAAAATAAGCAGTTGAGGTAGGCATTATGACTGTGTAAATAGGTCAACGACATGGTGTCCAAACTTATTTCTTTCTTGTTATTTAAATGTGCAAATCTACATCTACAGAAAGAATGAGGGTGGCCTATGTACATGCATGTACTGTGTAAAACAGTGGTTACTCTGCTACCTGCTATGTCTAAGGCATTAAACTATGTGTTGCCACATGTACTATTTCATTTGATGACCATATTAACTCTATAAAGTAGTCATCATTCTCACAATACCAAAGAGTTACCTTATTCTTCCAATGGGTTATGGCAGAGTTAAGATGACAGACCAATTTTATCTGATTTGAAGACTAGTCTCTTGTACTACACCTTACGCTCCCATTTGAACAGCCCTCATTATATCTGCTGATGTGGAGTTTTCATTAATGATCCTAAACCATGAAGAGTCATTCCCTGTCAGGTGGAAATGTAGGGTTATTTTTCTGTTTTTTTGTTTTTTTCCCTCTGCATGGGTAAGAGGCTAGAAGATAGTAATGCAATTACAATTGGGTTACATCATTAGTAGCTGTGATGTTTTATGTAGCCTTGAGTTGCTAGGAAAATTCCAACACAACTCCTATATACTATTTTGTATTAACAGAAATGAATTACAAATAATATTTATAAGTCTCTATAAAAGATAGCATTAATTGAACCATTTCAGTATATGGAGTGGTCCAAGACTATATTCAGGACCTTAAAACATTTTCTCTAATATAGTTTATAAAAAAATCATCCAAGATTCGAGGATTTTAAAAAAAATAAGATTCTCTGCTAGACTTAATTGATAAAGCTAATTAAAAAGCTATCATTTATTGAATACTGAAAATGTGTTAGATATTACTATAGCAGAGGGATGAGATATGTAATTTCATAAATCTTCACACTTACTGTTCGTTGTAAGGTATATTATTCCCATTTTATAGCTGAGATACTTATGTTCAGAGAAGTTAAATATTCTCCCAGGAAATATACTAATAAATGGCAGAGCCTGGATCAGAACACAGGTTTTTCAGCTTCAAAGATTTACCTACAATGCAGCAAACTTTGAAATAACTTCCTTCCTAATACCAAAATTTTAACTTGATAAAAACAGTCTAAAATGATCAGGTGAAGATATTTCTCCTACAAAATATGTGTGTGTGTGGGGGGGGGTGAATTTCACCTCAGTTACATTAATGGTCTTTTAAATTCTTCACTTTAAATTGGTTCCATGTTCAGTATTCTACTGCTGGCCTGTCAGAATGTTATTGAAGCCTAATGTATATCCCTGCACAGAAACAAAACCTACTTCTTAGGTAGATGACCCATTGTCAAGGCTCCAGGTATCTTTCACTAAGACACAAACTCAGCTGTAGGGATAGAATGGAGATATTGATTTCCTTAAACTAATATTTTGGTTCAGAACTTCACAGCAATGTATTTTAAAGTTAGTGAATCAACCACTTAACTACATATACTTTTTGATATTACTCATGTGATAATTACTGCTAATCGACCCAAACAGATCTAATGCTTAGTCATCCTGTTTTCAGAGCCAAAGTTACAATAACTTTCAAGGATGTTAATATTCCCAGATTCTCAGAACCCTGAAGTTGGAGGTAAAATTATGACTTTGTCCAAGTCACATTTTGACAGATAAGGGAACTGAAGCAGATTCCTATCTCAGTCTGCTTGGGCTGCCAAAACAAAAATACCACAGGATGGGTGGCTTAAACAGCAGAAATTGATTTCTTACAGTTTTGGAGGCTGAGAAGTTCAAGAATAAGATGCTGGAATATCTGGTGTCTGAGAAGGGCTCCCTTCCTGGCTTGTAGCTGGCCTTCCTCATGTTGTGTCCTCACAGGGTACAAAGCAGAAAGAGAAAGGAAATAAGCTTTCTCATGTCTCTTTATGAGGGTGCTCATTCCATTCAAGAGGACTCCACCCTCATGATCTAACTACCTCCCAAAGGTCTCACTTTCTAATACCATCACCTTGGAGGTTAGGATTTCAACATACGCATTTTCGGGTACATAGACATTCAGTCCATAGATACATTCCTTCCAGAAAATTTTAGAATCTTCAATATGTCACTCATGATCTGACCCTGCCTACTTCTCTAGTCTTGTCTCCCCACTTTCTAATTTCTACCACTTAATTCTTGTGAGATATCAAACTACATAAAGTCCTCACTCTGAGTGGCCCTTGGTCACCAGTCTCATGCTCCCTCCTCTTTCCTTGTGCCTAGCCTAGTGGCTTCCTCTCCTAGAAGGCTTTCCTTCTCTGCATCAGGACATCACTCCTAACCACTCACATGCTGCACAGTCTTCCCATACCACCTTCTATCAACCATGATGGTAACACATGTTTGGCTGTTTCTTAGTTTCTAATTACATGGCTCAATTTCTGACTCGTATGTGAATTCCTTGAAAGCAAGTCTGTGTCTTTTTACTATTGTTATTTCAGCCCAAACACAGCATAGTTGCTGAAAAAAATATTTGATAATTGTATAACCCTATCCCAATATATCACACATGGGGTAATAAAAGGACAGGGAAAGTATATTAATTTCCTTTAGGGCTGCCATAACAAAATAGCATGAACTTGGTGGCTTCAAAAACCCCAAATGTGTTATATCACAGTTCAGGAGACCAGAAGCCTGAAATTAAGGTATTATATGGTAGGCACGGTTTCTTCTGGAGGTTCTGAGAGAGAAATTGCTGTATACCTCTCTCCTAGCTTCTGGTTGCTGCCAGAAATCCTTGGTGTTCCTTGACTTCTATTAATAGGTATACCATTACAGTTTCTAGCTCTGTCTCACATGGCTTTCTCCTCTCTGATTCTCTCTCTGTCTTCTCCTCTTCTGATAAAGAATGGTCATTGCATTTAGGGCCCTCTTTAAATCAGGGATGGCTTCATCTCAAGATCCTTAACTAATTAATTACATTAGCAAAGATTTTGTTTCCAAATAAGGTCACATTCTGAGGTTCTGGGTAGACATGAATTTGGGGATGTACAATTCAACCCACTATAGAGGGCTAAATGGTTGCTGTAGTTGCTTATTTTTCCTGGTGGCAGAGCTGAGACTAGAAACCTCTATTTTCTTAAAGCACACTGTCTCTTAGAGGATTCATAAATTTGATTTAGTAACTGAAAGCCACTTATTTGCTTTAGAGATTTGAGAAACAGAGACCCTCTTCCAAAAATATTCCACTTTTCTAGTAGAAAAGACAATAATGATATTAATTTCTTATGTCCTGTCATCTGTGTTTGATTCTCAATGGTTTTCTTAGGATGGGAAAGTTTGTAATTAACCAAACTAGGAGAGAGATGGGGTGAGCTAGAGCTGACTCATACTCTGGAGGTTGTGTATGGCTGTATGTACTTTTTAATGCTTTAATTCTCGAGAGTTGTAATTATCTCAAGATAGGTAAAACTATTTTTAGGAAACATTATTTTTTTCTTTCCTTGCAAAAAGAAGCTCTTCTTTCCCCAGACCATTTGTTAAGCCCTGAGACTTGGCACCAGCCTGTAATCCGTCTGCCCTCAGCTCCCCTCCTCTCCTCTGCATTCTGTTCTTTTAAGCAGAAGTACAGGAATAGAGTCAATCTTGTAGTGTTCTTTCTATCCTGTAAAAAAATTTCTCAAACAAGCCACAGATCATATAAGCCACCCCAAGTCAAAATACTGTCACTTGTTTACCCTTTGCTGTGGTCTGAATGTTCATGTCTCCCCAAAATGTATATGTTAAAATCCTAACCCAGGTGGTATTAGGTGGTGGAGTATTTTGGGGATGTGATCAGGTCATGAGGTCAGAGCTATCATGAATGGGATTAGTACCTTTATAAAATAGGTTCACACTGGTTCCTTTGTCCTTTCTACCATGTGAGGACACAGCAAAAAGTTTGTAGTCTACAATCCAGAAGAGAGCCTTCACCAGAACCTGCTGGCACCCTGATCTCTCACTTCTCAGCCTCCAGAATCGTGAGAAATAAATTACTGTTGTTTATAAGCTGCCGGTCTAAGGTATTTTATTATAGCTACCCAAATAAACTAACACTCTTCTTGATCCATTTGTTTCCTGTGATGGGATTTCTTCTCTCAGCTTTCTAGTCATTTTGAATTTTCGCTTGCATTAGCTTCATCCCATCTCTTTAAGGTATATTTTATTATGTCCATTTTACCAATAAGAAAAGTGAGATTTAGAGAGTTGCACTATTTGTTCAGAATTGCATAGCTAGTAAGTAGTAGTGCTAGGTTTCCAACCTAATTCCTCTGATTGCCAAATCCAAGCCCTCTCATAGTACCCTATGTCTATGTTGAGCTTATCTGATTTACAAGCTTCCCTTAAAAACCTTGATCTTTCTAAATTTTTATATAACTACAAAGCTAGTAAGGAAGTCAGAGTTGGTCTTGAAATATCACTAGTTTCTCCATGCTGCTCCACTCATGAACCTTGGACTTTTCTTCAACCTGACATAGGGGTTGCCAATCACAGTAATTAAATGACCACCTGCCAAGAATGTTCTGCAGGGGATGGTTTGTCTTCAGTAAGAGGCTTGGGGAAGATTCCATGATTTCCTAGGCCAAATTGTTTATTGAGAAAATTAGTCACTTCTACCTGATTATAAACTTAAAATAAATCTCTTCCCTTTTAATAGAGATTTTAGATTGAAAAGGATTCATTTTTTATTGGCACAACAATCCTATGAAATAGATATAATTGTGTAAAATTTTCAAATGAGCAAACTGAGTGTTCCCTTTCCCAGAGATATTTTTATTTGAAATAAGTTTTCTAATATTTACATGAAAGTCTCTGTCTTCTCTTTTATGAATTTCATTCACTCATGAGCATCTATAGGAAGGATTAGGTTAAGTGCAGAAGACTCTAAAATAATAAGAAATAGTGTCTGCTTATATAACCTGTCTGTCATTGTGGCTTCTGGTTATTTTGGTAATAGAATTAAAGTAAGCAAGAAAGAAAGAGAGAGAGAAAAGAAAAAGAAAGAGAGAGGAAAAAAGCTAACAAAATTGAAAACAGATTCACAAAATAAGTCATTCATTTAACAAATGCTTATCAACTGTGTACTACATGTCAAATACTGGACTAGACACTTGTGATACAATGATTAATAAGACATTGTCTCTGCTTACACTCTAGAGGGAAATACAGACAAATAATTATTGTATGTTAAAGGATGACAAAGATGTAAATATATGGAGTAATAGAAATCCTTAGCTGGATATTCAACTCAAACTTGGAAAGTGAGAAATCACTCCTTTTACAGATGAGGAAACTGAGTTTTAGAGAAGGACACATAGAGTTAGTGAGCTCACCAACATCATAAGATATCTATTAATAGTATTTATGTTACTGGCTCATGAGCTATATAGATATTGAAGCCGTGAATTGGGGTTTATACTTATGCTAAGTTACTTTTACTCTGTGCTTGGAAGCCCATATCTTGCCTCATGAACATAGTGAAACTTCTAAAATTTCTGAAAAATCCCATTAGAATGGCCCTACCACTACATGCTTTGTTCTCTAAATTCTATCCATATTTAAATAAATGTAGAAATAGTCAGTGAACAAAGCCAAGTTTCAATCCTAGGTCTTCTTTCTTCATGCACTACTCTTTCAACTCTCCTATTTCATCTAGCCCAGTGACTCTCACCAGGTATGATTTTGGCTCTCACAGGACACTTAGAAATGTCTGGTAATATTTTTTGGTTATCACAATAGGACAGGGGATAAGGTGCCGCTTGCATTAAGTGATTTAGTAGACAGAAGCCAAGGATGCTGCTAAGCATGCCGCAATGCACAGGACAGCCTCCAAAACTAAGAATCACCAGCCTAAAATACAGAGCTAGTGAAAAGAAATTAAAAAGAAAGATTTGTTAATTTATATTTTTTAAAAATAACTAGAACAGTATACCAATATTCAAACCAGCATATCTCTTGGAAAGATTTAAGTGAACACTGATACATATATATATATATATATGTGTGTGTGTGTTTGTGTGTAGTATGGATGGTTTCTGCTTTAGTTTGTTTTATTTTTATTTGTCTTAGAACACATAATATTCCATTGCCTAGCACAGTGCCCAGCACATATCAGGCCCTTTATATATATATTTCTTGAATAAATAAAGCATTATTGGAAACATTATTAATTATCTACTATTCTTCAGCCAATTTATATACAGACTCTCTAATCTTAAAAATAATCCTTCAGAAAAGGTATTACCATCTATACTTTGTAGATTTAGGTTTCAGATCCCTAAAAATGGCTAAATTGCACTTGGAATCCCTCCAAAACTTTGGGAACTGATAAAAGAGTCCCTGCTGATTTCTTGGGAGTTTATTTTGTGTACATTAACCATTATAAAAAGTAGTTGCTCTACCCACAGAATCTAGAAAGTTGTACAGCATTAGCAATTTTTTTTTATTAAAGCATGAGTTTACTACCATATAAATATTTGTTACTTTAAAATTTACATAAAATTATATTTCACTACATTTATTCTCATTTCAATTGTGATATATGTCACTATTGTGATTTTGGGCTTAGAGCCTCCCCAAATTAGAATTATTGAAGAAACAAACTCACAAAACCCCTACAGTTTGTGACATTTCCTTCTGAATACCTTCCTCACTTGCCAAATTCTTATTTGTTTAATTCTAAACTCTTTCTCTTTTTAAAATTGGAATACAAAACATGAACATAATAGGACAATTTTATTTCAGCTTTTTACAGAAATGACTTCAGTGAATTGGGTAAATGCATTTGTGGTGTGTGCATGTGTGGTGTATATGTGCTCAAGAAACATTTACTGGAATAATATTTTGGTTTTTATAAAAAACATTGGAGGAAGATATTATTCTTCATTTTATCAAATAGCTCTTAATTGTGAGGAGGATGGGTACTAATGATGATTTTTGAGATGCAATTAAATATCAGCTCTGTACCAGGACTTGTGCTGGGTGCTTTAGGTATGTATCAATAGTCATTGTTTTAATAAGCATGTATGAAACATTTCACTGAGCTTTAAATATGAACTTAAGAAATCTGAGTAACCAATAGGCATATAAAAATCAACTCAACTTCATTATAAATAAGATAAATTCGCATTACAATGACAATGAAATGACATATTTCATCTACCAGATTTGGAGAAATTAAACTATCCAACTGTTCTCTAAGATGTGGAACACCAGGGACTGCTGGTAAAAATGTGAATTAGCATTACCATTCTGGAAAACAATCTGGCTTTACCTAGGAAAGTGAAAAATGTTGATGTTTGCATGAATCACTTTTTAATGAGTGCTTTGTTGTGACTGATCCAATATGAGTACCAGTTGTCCATCATGCCAGATTGGGGGTGGAGGGATTTATATACTTTTGATCCAGCACTATTGCTGTGTCATCAGAATGTCCCCTACAGATACTCTTACACTCATGTATCAGGAGATATAGGTAAGAATGTCCATAGAAGCAGTTTTTAAAATAGCAAAACAAAACAAAATTGAAGAAAAAACCCAAATGATTATTGCAGTCAAATGGTGAAATAAATTGTCTTATCATAGCTGTATAACAGAATGCTATATGGTAATGAAAATCACCAGACTACAGTTAAATGTGCTTGATGGGATAATTCTTAAACATAAAATTGGGTGTAAAAAGTAATTTGCAGAAAAATATATTCCTTATGATTACATGTATGTAAATTTCATAAACATGAACGATTAAACAATATCTTGCTTATGGATACACAGATATAGGGGAAAACTCTAAAGTTAGGGAATGACAGGAGCTTGATTACTTCTGAAGGTGAGGGAGCAAAGAGACTGGGCCCCCGAGAGAGACATCCAGGGTCACCAGTGGTATCTGTCACATTTTGTTTCTAAATCTAGGTATACCTGGAACTACTTTGGTATTATTTTTCCTTTCAAATATGTTAAACACGAATTAATTTTACTAAGGTAAACCATAGGTGAGAAAAATAACCTATCCAAGTTTATATATGGAGAAGACCCCATCCAGGGCTGTGTGATCCAGAGCCCACGCCCCTGCTTTTCATTTTGGCTCTGCCCAAGGTAAAATCCTCCTAGTGCAGGTGACAGGAAGAAATTATTACCTTTTCTGATGAGTATCTTGTTTTCTTTTATCAGTGAAGGCTGTGAACCGTCAAGTGTCTTCCTTCTTTAACTTAGCTGCCAGAAAATTCATTCTAATTTAAATGTTCAACTACAGTAATTAATATTTACTGTAAATGTCAAAAATATTTAGTCCATATGTTCTCCTTCTTGAAATGATTTCTGATTTCTCACTTTTAGAATTGATTCTTTGTAACAATCTTATTTCATATATATTCTAATATTATAAGTAATCTAAAAGCTTTTCTTATGAGTAGTGAAGTAGATGTTTGATAAGTAAATTAGAACCTTTACGTTTTCTTCAAGTATCTAAAATATTATCTTGAAGACAGAATCCATTAGATTCTTTTCTGGTCCCAAATTTTCCTAGCCCTGTGAGTCTAGCATGGTTCTAAAACCAAAAAGTCAGGATAAGGCAGGTATACAGGGTTTGTCCTGGGAAAATGTACATATGCCAGCTGCAGTTTTACCTTTGGAGAACATGCCAAGTTTGTAAACATAAGATTGCCTCTCCAAAATGAATCACCCTTTGAAAAATATGTTGAACTATAAAAGGCCCTACATAAATACGTGATTATCTATCTATGTACAGAGAAGGAGGTGGGAGGCAGGAGCAGATGATAGATCGCACTGAGTTATTTAGGGGAAGCACTTGGCTCTTTTTCTCTACAGCTCTTCAGAAAGCAACTGAGGCCAATTTAATAAAGCAAGTTATATTTAATTGAGGATTCAGCTTTTCCCACACTTTTAAATGTTTCTCTCAGGATGAGGGTTGGTAACTCCAGTAATATACCTGACTGGTAAACTTCAGTGTCATTAGGAAAGCGGGCATAAGTGGTTTAAACATTGCAAACCAGATTTACATATTTTTCAAAGGCATTTTTCAGTCTATGTACAAAGAAAAGAGCAGAAAATGAAGAGTCAGAATGACATTGTTTTTATCTGAGCTCTGCCACTTCATAGGTGCTTGGCTGCTTAACCCATCCAACTTAACCTCTCTGAGTCTTTGTTTGCACTGATTATTAGCAACCTACCATAGTATCTGTCACAGAGTCATATTTGGACAGTAAATATTAGTTCCCTTAGCCATAGTATCAAATATACATGGGCTACTAAGTTCATGTCAGTTTCTACAGTCAACCATCAATTAGTTGATTAATCGATTGAACAATTCGTTTATGTGTTCGACTTTGATTGATTGATTTATATATTTAGCAGAGAATTACTAGGAACTTATTCTGTGAAAATACTACCTCACAAAATGTAATATGCATTACCTAAAAGAATATATGAAAAATTAAAGTGCTACTTTAATTTCAGCAATATGTTCTACAAGTACTCTCAGAGATGAAAATTAGTATGGATTAAGGACAGGAAGTTGAAAAACAATCGGGATATATTGTACTTATGAGCGGTAGCAAAGGCAGAACAAGCCAGGGCAGATGATGGTAAGGCCAACCCAAGAAATCAGTCTTATCTCCATGTCACACATCGAGCCAATCCACAAGTAATAGATCTTTGTATTTATTTTTTTTATTTATTCACTCATATATTTATCCATCCTCCTATATGTTTATTCTTCCTTTCATCCATCTCTCTCTATCCACCAACCCATCAATCTATCCATCAAATTCTTATTAAACCCCTAGTAGTTTCCAGGCACTGAGAATACAATCATAGGTCTATTTCCTCAAGGACCCACCACTTAGATGCTGAATGTCCATGGGATAAATAATTCTAGAATATTAGGTTAGTTTGCGTTAGTAACATTTTGTATAGATTGGAGGCTATGAACTCAGAGTTGGAAGTCATGAAGATCAGGATCTGAATCCTAGCTCCTCCACATAGTAAGCCCAAGCAAGATAACTAACCTTTCTTAGCCACCTTCTATTTAGCCATAAATGGGGGATTATAACAGCACATTTGTCATATGACTGCTGTGTAGATGAAATAAGACAATGTGTGAGAAGCTTGATTCAATACTTGACAAGTCATCATGATGTTGGGTGATACAGAGTACAGAGGAAGAACTAACTTGACTTTGGTGTGGAGATACTGAAGATGTTCTCCAGAATGGACCTTTAGAACTGTGTCTCAGAAGTGAGTAGAATGTATTTTCCAGGCAGCAAACCAGGAGGTAGGAGGAAGTAGTTTGCAGGAGATGGAACAGTATTTGCAAAGACATTGAGTAGTCTGAAGTTTGGGGTATAAAATTCTATTGCCACCCTGGCCGTTTATTTTTTAAAGTAATTTGTGGAGGAGTAAGTGAGGAAAGCAAAATGAAAGAAACCATGAGAGAGAGGGGGAGAAAGAGAGAGAACTTGAACAAGATCTTAGCATTTAGAAATAGGGACTTAACAGAGTTCCTGCAGAGTCTAGGTGATCTCTAGAAGAGCTTCACAGGGTTAAACACTAACTTGCACAAATTAATGGCTATTATTATTAAAAGGGGAATAAACTTTTATTTCAAGCCATGAGTTCTCTGATTTGCTAAATGGAGTAAGAAAATATTAGATCAAATTAGAATTTTTAGTGGTTTTAATTTTTCTAATTTTATGTACAAGTGTGTCAGTACGTGTTTTTCAAACATCTGATTAAATATAAGCTTTATGATATTTAGCGAACTGCAAAAAATGAAATAAAAAAGCAAGCTCTTCTCTGTGGGATATATTGCACAAAATATATTGTATACAGACAAGCAGAATATATCATTTGATATTAGAACAGGGCTCTTTTGATGGATCATAAAAATATATTTAAAGTGTGGTTAAGAGAGAAGAATGATATTAAACACTTGTAAGTTCCTTGAGAGCAAATGTCTAATCCTGAATATTTACCGCTAAATCTCTACCATACGGCAATGAAGTCTATAAATACTCGCTGAGTGCTTAACAGTTCTGTTAAATTAAGATTTTAGAGGGTGGGAATATATTTTCATTTTTATAGTATCTGGCATTATAATAGAAGTTTATGAAGTTATATTTTATAATTACAAAGTTTCTTACTTCTGAGGATGTTAACAGTGGTTCATTGTCAAAGCACCCAATTTGAAGGGAACTCCAGTTAACCCTTATATAGCATCAGACTTACTGCTTCTTTTGATTTCTTGAAGATTTGTTTGTGCATTTTCACCTAGCAAGTACTTAACTTTCTGCTATGCACCAGGCATTGTATTAGGTACTAAGAAAGGTGAGATACAAATGAAGATATGAGCCTAACTTGCTCAAGGAAGATGTGGAACAAAAACACCAGAAAACTATCTTACAAAGTGGAAAGTGGTAAGCAGTCCAGATAAAGTACTGTGAAGTCCATTTATTCCTTAAACAGAGGTGTTCTCAACTGTTTTGTAATCCATGACACTCAATTTTTGTTATTAGTGGAAAAAATAAGACCTAAAGGAACGAAATTATGCTGGTTAATCAAGGTTTCCTGTCATAGATAGTCAAATTGGTTGGTTCAACTGAGAACCTTCTATGTGTCAGATAGCATTCCAATCACTTAACATAAATTAACATAACTAAGTAGTACTTTGATTATTCCTATTTTATACAGAAGGACACTGAGGCACAGGGAAGTTGAGTAACTTACACAAAGTTTCTCAGATAGTAAATGGTAGAACTATGATTTGAACATGATTTAAACCTAGTTGGACTAGTTCTAGAGTAAACGTTCTTACTTAATTATATCACACTGACTGTTATGGAAGAAAGTTTCCCACACTGGAAGACAGACAATTTCTGTGCAATGTGAAAATGCCATCATAGATACAAGTGCAAAGTGTTATCAAAGCTCAGAGAAAGAAAATCTGATCCAGAATGTGTGGAGTCATAGGAGAGGAGTTAAGATTATACCTAAGTGACCTTCAAGAACAAGTAGGAATTAGAGACTAAAAGAACATAAAGAGCTTATCACAGTACACATTAGACGTGGTTATTAAAAAGTTGGTCTAAACAATTCAAGAGGAGCTGGTAATGGCAGATCTTGTGTAACTTGCTAAAAGTCTTACATTCATCCTGCAAGCTGCATGACCCAGCTGAAGCATTGAGAGACAGGGTCAGATATTTATTTAAGACGGACTCTGCCAACTAAGTTAACCATGGTTGGAAGTGAGCAAACTAGAGGCAGAAATGGAGAGAAAAACATGGACTCAGCAGTACATTTGTTGATGTTGCATATACTCTAACTTATCACCTAAGGGATGCCAGTTTATGGCAAAGACAATGTTGGAAATTTTAACATGTCAGGTCGCTATGTCAAGATCTCGTTCAGCAGTTATTCTGAAGCAAAAGAAAAAGAAAAAAAAGTTTTAGTAATTCCATGGCTTCCCTTAGGACCATTAATAAGATGAAGTCTTTTGCCTATAAATGTACAAGTTGTCACTTTTAGCTTAAGTGAATATAAATCTGTACATGTCGGCCGGGCGCGGTGGCTCACGCCTGTAATCCTAGCACTCTGGGAGGCCGAGGTGGGCGGATCGTTTGAGCTCAGGAGTTCGAGACCAGCCTGAGCAAGAGCGAGACCCCATCTCTACTAAAAATAGAAAGAAATTATATGGACAGCTAAAAAAAATATATATATAGAAAAAATTAGCCGGGCATGGTGGTGCATGCCTGTAGTCCCAGCTACTCGGGAGGCTGAGACAGGAGGATCGCTTGAGCCTAGGAGTTTGAGGTTGCTGTGAGCTAGGCTGACGCCACGGCACTCACTCTAGCCTGGGCAACAGAGTGAGACTCTGTCTCAAAAAAAAAAAAAAAAATCTGTACATGTCACTAAAGGTCAAGCTATTATTTTCTAAAGTCACATACAGATTTGCCAGGAATTGATCTCCTCTTTCCACCCAGGTCTTCTATGTGGGGTCACACAGCCAATATTTTAATGTTGCGATATAAATCCCAAACTGTTATATATGGATGGGATTTTCTCCACATTAACCCATGTGATTAGGGCATACCCTTTATCACAAGTTTTTATGGCAAAAATTCGATGAAATGTGTGTACCTTTTGCCCTTCTGAGAAGTTAGAAGAATTGTAGATCACAATTGCCATGGATAGCTGATATAACAATATATTATCCTTCCATTCTAGTGCATTTTGAAGTCAACCAATAAGATGCCTCTTTCAACTCTAATAGGGTAGATGAAGATCTTTGTCTTGATTATTAGTCATTTTCCATTTTTACCATATGATCTAATAATCATGATAAATGTAAGTACCTTATAATATCAACAGAAGTTGCCTATGTTCCATGTACAAATTTTTACAGTAAAGTTCTACCCTGTGAGATAGGGAGGGTAAAAAAATAATAGTATGCCTATTATACAGACAAAATATTCAGTGTGTTATACAGATTTTTTTTTTTTTTTTGTTAAGTGGGGATTTTAGAGAGTAAAAGAAATGATCCTAAAGTCATTTTGATAAACATTGGTCACCATGCGCAGGAGTCTTCCTAAAGTATTGTGATTTAAATTTTTTTTAAAATCCATATATTTATTAATAGTTTTTACATTTTAAATAATTTTTAAAAGTGTATTTCCATACTCAGTCATATTCTTAGAAAGAGCCACTTTAATTGTATTAATAATTTATCTTATTATTTCTGTGGTCATTAATTCCACATCACCAAATGAAATAAGTATAGTGCTAATTCTTGAGTTATAAATTTTAGACGTTTTTATTAACTTGTACTCTGAAAGATGAGGACTTAATATACTTATACTATCCCCATCTTCCAAGATCAAGAAGATACCCTTGTGGAACAAGATGTTATAGGTCTCCTGACTTTTATTCCTACTTTTTCACTTTTCTTCTTTGAATTATTAAGTCATTAATTCCTCTATTTTCAGTGTTTTCATCAATGAAATGAGGCTGATACTACCCTAAGTTGTATTTATTGGTACTTCCATTCTCTGAAACTTAAGATTCTGGAAGCAGTGTCAAATCATGTATAATCCTCCCAAATCCAAGTCTTCTCACTTCAGTTCTGATCCACCAAACAGTGAGCATTGGCTGGGACTTAAAAGTGCATACTTTTTTTCCCCTTTACTCTGGATTTCACTCCTGCAGTGCTCAGCTCTTGAATGATAAAGGTACCTTCAAGGCAGAAAACAAATCTGAGAGGCGGTCCCTATTCACTACCCTCTTCTATTTAGACTTCACACTCTTAATTCTTTGATAGACATGGCATTGATTCTGTGGAATTCTCATGATGTCCAGTAGTGTTTCTTTTGGGGGATTAAAGTAAATAACTTCTGTGAAAGTTCTTTTTATACTGGGAAGTTATTCACCACAGGCAAGTGATGATGGAGCTATTAATATCATTTTTACAATCATTGCTTGGTCCAGAGAAATCCTTAAAATTAATGGCTCACACTCCAGGTAGTAACCAATTCGCATACTTTTCTGACGTCTAGGATATGAATTCTAATAGTACGTTGAAGTGAATTCTATGTCAGCTTCAAATTTTCTATCCTAGGTTAAAATAATATATTATACTTTTTCTGCTTCCTTTGAAGACTCAGTAGCAGGCTGGGTTTTTATCTTTTCATATCATTACGAAGAAAGGCAGAGGATTTGATAACATCTTCAATAAGTCAATATTGGTTGTAGAGTATCATCTGATCTTTCCCTTAGAAATGGGGTGATTTCCTGGGGGAAAATACATGAGGATTTGCCTGGTTTGTTTTTAAATGATTCAAAGACTTGTTCTAAATAAATCTCTCTAGAGAAAGCTCTAGCTTAAAATCTCACCACTAAGGGCTGAATTTTCAGTACGTTTCCTGCAAAATATCCACTTACAAATAATAAATGCAATACCACAGAATTTTGAAGAATGACTAGGGAATTGCTGTTGTTATTGCTCAGTTCTCATGATCGTCAAGTCTCTGGTTTGCTGTCTGTCATATTCTCAGTGGCTGGGTCAGTCTCTGCTGCTTACAAATGGCCTGCATTCCTGGCAAAGCCCTTGGGTGTCTGCGATGCTTCTGAGCACTGTCAGCTTCCTTCTATCAAGGCATATGCTGCCTCAGTCGCCATAAGCATTAGACCCTGACCAAAACCTCAGAAATGGTGCAGCTTCCCTCCCATGCAAGAAATTTTATCAGTACTACTTTTTCAAGTATTCTATAAAGGAAGGCTGCTCTGCTTTCTTGCACAATTTCCATGGTAAAGTACAAACTTTTGACTTGTAATTATCAAAATATTAACAATCCATACCATTTTGTGATTAGTATATTTATTGGATACTTTTATACAATTTATGTAAATTATGTCCTGTCTTCATAATAATTACTACCCCCATCTACACAGGAAGAAATTGGGACTCGAGGTAAAATTACTTTCTTAAGATGACAAAATTATTAAGTGGTAGAGCCAATCTTTGGGAATGAGACTATGTGGTCTCACATGCTGTCCTTTTTCCATTATATCATGCCAGTATCAGAGATCTCCTTTTTCTTTCAATGTGGTTAAGGAAAAACTGTTAGAGAACAGGCGGGTTTTGGTGATATTTGAGAGTAAATATCTTAGAATTTTGAAAAGTGTATCATTGCAATTATTCATTATGTCTTAGAACATCATTTGTTTGGGGGATTATACTATGAGCTCAGGATGCAAAATTGAACCAGCTGTGCATGACCTTTTCCCCTAAGAAGCCCATGGTGTAGTGGGAGAGTGGGAGTGGGTGTCACTTACTCTCACTAAACTATTTGCATTCATCAGTATACGCTAACTGCTATTACAGATAACTCCTTGACCTCAATAACTTAACAAAATAAAAGTTTACCACTGAAATCGCAGATCAACATGGGTGCTGCATGGATAACATAGGCCTTAATCAATCATTCAGGGAACCAGACTTCTTTGATCTTATGGCTCCACCTATATAGATCCTCAGAATTGGTTTTCTCTATTCATCCAATGAATGGAGAATAAGAGCAATGAATAAGGGCATGAAAAGTTCATATGTGTTAGGACAGGTTTAGAAGTGGTCAGCATTGCTTCTGTTCACATTACATTAGTTGGAATATAATAACATGATCATTCTAACTGCAAGGGAGGCTGGAAAGTATAGTCTAGCTATGTGCCCGGGAAGAAGAAGACTGAATAGTGGTGAACATCATTAATCTCTGTCTATTACAGTGAGAATTAAAAGATGGATACTACTTGACCAATAAGAGGAATTAAAGGTAATTAGTCAGAGAAGGTGTTTATTCATTCATTTATTGCACACCTAATTTGAAGCACTTAATATTTTCCAGGTAATTTTATAGATACCAGATCTAAAAATAGAATTAAACAGTGTCTTTCCTACTCTCACAACTACTCAACACAATACTTCTGGCACCAGATATATGTTTTGTTTTGTTTTGTTTTGTTTTTTCCCTGCATACACCAAGCAATTTTCAGCAGATACCAACTGGATGTCCTATAATTCAGTTCATTTCTGACACTATCTATCTGGTCATCCCAGTGGTTATGGGCTTAGTCCCACAAAACTGATCCCCACTTCTGATGCCAATTGCAAGTAGTTGGTTGTCACCTATACATCTGACCAACCAGCTATTAATTGGGGGTTCCCATGGCTTCCTCCTCAGGTGTGATTAACTTGGTAATACAGCTCACAGTACCTAGGGAAACATTTTACTTATGTTTACCCATTTATAATAAAGTATGTTACAAAGGATACAGATGAATGGCCAGATGGAAGAAATAAATAGAGCAAGGTATATGGAATGTGGTGCGGAGCTTCCATACCCTCTCTGTGCATCCCACCCTGCAGTTGCCTCCACATGTTCAGAAATCTGGAAGCTCCCAGAACCCTGTCCTTTGGGGTTTTTATGGAAGTCATTATGTAGGCAGGATTGATTAAGTCATGGGCCATTGGTGATCAATTTGACCTTCAGCCCCTCTTCACTCCTGGGAGGTGAAGGGTTGAGTTGAACATCCCAACCCCCTAAGCATGCCTTGGTAATTCTGGTTATCAGCCTCCATCCCGAAGCTATCTAGAGGCTGCTAGTCAAAGGTCATCTCATTAACATATAAAAGACACTCTTATCTTCAGGAGATTCTAAGGGTAAGAGCCCTATGCCAGGAAATGGGGATGCACACCAAATACATAGTTTAAAATATCACACTAGGATTGAATGACTGAACAAGATAAAATCGTTATTCTTATGGGATTTATAGCTAGAAGGTGATAATACATAAACAAATAAGCAAGAAAATAGCAGTCAAAGATGCATGGTATGAAGGAAATAAAGCAGAGTGATGAGATAGTGTCTCATACTGGTTGGTCAGGGAGTAACATATGCGAAGACAGAGGTGAAGGGTTTGTGAGGCCATGCAGCAGGTTCAGAGAAATTGGTTGTGACTGAAGTATGGTACTTAGAATTTAGAAAGGAGTGGTGGGAAATGGGGCTGCATATATAGCTTAATACCAGATCTTGAAGGATCGTGATAGTTTTTCTTTTTTTTAATTTTGTTTTTGTATTTTTTTAAATTTTATTTCATTTTTAATTTATCTTCTATTCAGCAGGAATCCATTGCTGCAGGGAATAGTATAACCAGATTTTGAAAAGAATTTATAGTTTTGAAGCAAATGAATTGGAAGTGTTAAATTAAGGAGGAAGGGAGACCAAGCTCATCAGGAAAAGTACTGAAAGGCTCTTGTGAGGAAGAAGCTGTGTTTGTCTAGGAAGTGGAGGGGAATGGCAGAGACATTTCTGGGATGAATAGGCAGGACTTGTTGACCAACAATCTGAGTGATGAAGAAGGCTCAGAAGTCAAACGCCTCTCAGATGTCTACTTGCAGCAACTGCTGTTCTTGTTGACTAGACAGGCAGCACACAGGGAGCAGGTTGCAGGTGCATCAGAGAAAGTTTGAGTTTGCTCTCTTACTCCACTTTTATTATTTCCTTGTCTATTTTGCATAGAGGCTGAAAATTCTTGAGAGTATTACAGCTAGAAATCATGCCCTATTTTTATAATGTTGTTTCTAGTAAGTATTAATACTACTATTTTCCATATTATTGTGTCCTGGAGAGAGGGGACAGAAAATAACAGTAATGTAAGATTTACTGTGTACTTGGTACACTTTGCATAGAACCTCTCCTTTTATCCCAATTATGAACTTCTGAAGTGGCAATATGTCATTATTTTAGAAATACTGAGGTCCAGAGAAAACCTTGTCCTAAGTCCCACAGTCAGAGACATGGCTGGGATCTGAACATGGGTGAAGTGGAAGGAGAGGGAGCATTTGTGGCACCACATAAAAAGACATAAGACAATTACCCAAGAGTAAAGAGAGCATCAGATCAAGAATCCAAAACCAATTTCCGGGCTCCCTGTGACTATTCTCTTTCCCTTGTATGACAGTTTAAATACTCTTGGCAATGAACTAACTCATTAATGGTATCTGAGCTCACAGTTATTTGGTTTTTATTCTTCATTGTCATCACTGAAAGCCAAATACTTTGGAGGCCACTGCTATTGCTTATTTAAAAGCCACTAAAATAAAGGTAATATTTAGACTTTATAAGTGTCTCAAGGTACTATTGCTATTTTTCCAACTATTTTCAAACTAAGAACTTTGTTCTTAGCCTACGTAGAAGAAATTTGGTAGACTTACAGGAAGGAAAAATTTTATCCAGCAACTATTTTCAGTAGCAAATCAAGTTTGCAAATCAACTTTTGGCTAGCCTTGAAAACAGTGAAGGTAGGTAATTGAATAGGTAAGGAAAACAGTTGTGTGGGCTACCAGAGCACTAGAATGAGAATCAGTAATCTGGGGCTGTACCACTGTCTCTGCTGCTATTTTATTTTTTCATATTCATTTTTTTTCATTATCTCATTCCTTCACAGCATATTTATAAGCTAGGCACTGTAGCAGGCCCTGGAGTAATAAAAAGATGAGACATCGATAACCTACATGTTTTTACAATCTAATGTAGGCTACAATGCTAATAATACACTAAAATAATTAATCTGTGTATCCATTCATTCATTTCCTTTCATCTAACAAATATTTAATGAGCACCAAATATGGTTTAGGTGCTGTTCTAGGCACTGGGGATATAACAGTGTCCAAGAGATACAATGCCTTCCCTCACTGAGCACATATTTTCAATTGGAGTGTTAGACAATAAAAAAATAATCAAGAGATATATAACCTAAGGTCAGAAAGTGGCACAATCATATGAGAAAACTAGTGGTATGCTATTTTGAATAAGGTTGTCAGGGAAGACACCTGAATGAAGTTCAGGAGTGAACCTCATGGCTATTTAGAGGAAAATATTCCAGACAGGCAGAACAACAGGGACAGAGGCCCTCGAGTGTGAGGGCCAGCAGTGATGCCAGTGTGGCCAGAGTAGATTTAGTAAAGGAAAGAATGATTAGAATGGTAGACTGTGGCCAGTGTTTATAAAATCTTGTTTCCATGGTGAGGACATTAGGTTTTATTCTAAGTGGAATGATTAGTCATTAGAAGGTTTTGACATCTCACTCTCAAATGGTTCAGAAAATAATGTATAATAATAGGTATAATAATATGTATATGTCCATGGATATATATGTGTGAAGAAAAGAGCAGAGAAGTATAGAGAAGGAAGGAGGGTCGGGGGAGAGACAGGGAAGAGAGGAAATTGGGCTCAAGGATATTGGAGTTCTCTGTACTGTTCTTGCAACTTTTCTGTACATGTAAATTCTTTCAAAATAAATTATTAAATGTTTTTTTTTTTAACTGTGGTTTATTCAAACACTCAGGTCGTTGCAATCCGAGAGAACTGAGGTCAGTTGCCACTTTCAGATGGGTGACTTTAGATAAGTCGTTTAACTTTTTGGCATCTCCATTTCTCCTATCTGTCAATTGATACATATCTGATGATTTTTTGTGGGAATTCAGTGTTTGTTGTATATATACATACACACACTATATACTGTATAATATATATAATATATGTATGAGGAGCTTACCTGGTGCATGGTAGACATTCAATAAACATCAACTGTTTTTACGATGGAAAACAAAATGTGCAAATTACCAGAGGAATTTGCATTTTTTTCTAGATAGCAACATCTGCAGATAGCAACTAAAAATATGAAGCTTAAATTTCTACAGTGCAATTTCAGGTATCTGAATAATAGCACAGGAAAAATTTAGGGATTCAATTCAGACCAACAAACATCTATTAACCGTTGCCTATGTTACAGTCATTGTGCTTGGGATAGGAGATTCAGAGACAACTAAAACACAGTCTTAATCCACACAGATTTTCCGGTCTAGTGGACAAAAGAGAGAAGAAATCAGTTAATACTTGTACTGTGTGAAATAAGATATGACAGAGGTAAACACAATATGCAGTGAGAGTAAGATTGATGTCTACGTGACCAATTTGTTGACAATAGTAACAGTATAAATGAATAATATTAACTTACCAAGAAAACAGAGAAATTTGCAAGAAATTTTATGATCCAAACTTTTATTATTTATTGACAGTAAAACTTATTTCCCCTATGTGTACTGTATGTGAGTTCCTTTGTTTTTCTACTTGTCTTTTTTTTTTTATTTCCTTAGACTAAAAGGCCCCTGCAGATACAAGCAATTCCATCATCACCCCTCCTCCAATGTTAATTTAAGATGGAGGTCATGGCTTAGGAAGTGTGTGGTCCTCATTTTTACAATATCTATTCATATGTTGACCCACATATATGCCCCGTAACTTCTGCTCCCTGTCTTTATCCTGTTCTCTAAACTGCATGTGTGGAACATAATTCTTTTCACAGGACAGCCATCCTGTCCAATATTTAGAAACTGCCACCGTCTAACAGACCAACCACCCATCTCAGTGTCCTAATCCCAGTAACTCCCACCACATCTGCGTCTTACATTATGTTAAAAATCCATAATTTCTTAATTTAGCTATCATGACTTGGTTCCAAGAGTTCTATTACTATTCTCTTTACATTTTTCCGAACGCTTTCCAGGTTATCAGTGACCTTCTTTAATAATATAGGACCCTCTTAAAAAATGATTTAAATAACTGAATATAATTATTAAGTTGGTTTCTAATCAATATCAAATAAAATCAGAGTAACAGCTACTTTAATCTGAACATTGTTCTTTAAAATCAAATTCTAAATAAACAGACACGTGGTGGTGAGTCATTTTGTAAAGCCAAAATTTTCTTTGGAAGCTCCTCAAATATATAAATTTTCTAAATATTTTTAACATATTAATTTTTCTTAAATTGAGGAAAGCCTGTCTTGCTGTTATTTCAAATATTGTATTTTGTGTACCCACGTGCTCTCCAAGGCAGGCACTTTACAAATCAATTAAGGCACAGAATCAAATAAATATGAGGAAAATAAGATTTTTGTTGATATGTGATGTTTAGACTATTTTTATAATGCCGGAGAAGCTTTTTGGTTGCATAAATGCAAGCAAAATGTTATTATTACAGCCTTTTTAATCAATAGAAAATTTTATTCTTTATAATTCTTTTTGGAATGACATTCACTTACTTAGTATTTGTTAAAACATTTTAAGAAACCATCAACTTTGGTAACTACTTATTCTGCCAGATTTATTTTTTCTATATTTGTAGTCAACTTCGCTTTGTACCATTTCACATGAATCCTGTATTATGGCTAAGCATCATTTCAGGATTTGGTTGGAGGATGGTGGTGCTCTGGTTTGAATGTCCCAAAAATTATGTGTTGCAAGCATAATCCCCAATGTAACAGTGTGTGAGGCAGGGCCTAATGGGAGGTGTTAATGCCAGTTATAAAAGGGTTTGAGGTTGTGAGTTCACTTTGCTCCCTTGTGCCCTCTCTTGCCCTTCTGCATTCCTCTGTGGGATGATGCCGATGAAGACTTCACCAGATGTAGCTCCTCAATCTTGGACTTTTCAGTTTCCAGAATCACAAGCAAAATAAATTTCTGTTCATTATAAACTACCCGGCCTCAGGTATTCTGTTATAGCAGCACAAAATGAGCTAAGACAGGTAGTATAAATTCTGTTCCTTGTTCATAACAATGGCTGTCAGCAATCTACAAATATTATCAAGCCATCTGAACTTAGTGCCCCTCTTAGTCTTGAAATTTCCATGAGATGTTAATAGATGAAAATATTACCAGGATCACAGCATTTGCCTTATAAAAGAGCACCTGCAGAATCATTTTCCTTTCTGAACTATACCTCTCTTTAATTCATCTTGTCATCTACTGACTCTTTGATCTTTGAAAATTTAGTTACTTCATGGCCTTCTCCTATGAACATCTCTCATTATCTAAGAAATAATAGTAATAATAGCATATATTGACAAGTGCCTACTATGAATATGTCACTAGTTAGATACTTTGGCTACTTACTTACTGATCCTTACTAGAGCTCTACGAAGTAAGATCATTTTAAATATCAATAAAATGAGACTCAAAGACCATAAATAAATTTCCAAAGGTAGTTCCATATGGTAAGTGACCAAACTTTGAACTTGCAACTTGTGTACCATTGTTTTCCATGGCATTCAACAGCCTTCATGATACATTCAGTAGATATGCTCTGAGTGCCCAATAAATCTTAGCCACCAATCCGGGCACTAGAAGTAGAAGAGTGAACAAGGTTAATGACACACATGTTCAAGAAGCTTAGATGTCAGAGAGGTTGGGAGTGAGAAGACATAGACAATCAAGTAAATAAGTGGATGAGATAATTTTAGATAGTGATGAATGTCAGGATGAAAATAAAACAGGGTGGTATGACATGGAGTGTCTAAAGGGGGGGCCCTGGATACAGTAGCCAAGGAAGATCACTCTAATAAAGTGAGACCCAACTGATAAATAGGGAAAACCATGTGAGTGTCAGGAGGCTAAGTGTTCCAAGCACAAGTGATAGCAAGTACAAAGGCCATATAGAAGAACTGGGAATGTTCAGGGAAAAGAGGAAAAAAATACCAGGCCAATGTATGTGGAATATAGCTTGGAAAGGGTATTAGCTTCTATTGAAGGGATGCTACAAATGATAATGATGCATGGAATAGGGTGGAAGCAGGAGAGAGGGAGAACAGTAGATATATAAGGGATAGATTTTGGAGGTTCTCCATTAGAGTCAAAGTGTATTATTCTAATTTTAGCATTTACCTTCATGCACTCTAATTTCCACTTATGCCAAGTAATTTGCCAATCCCCACAATGTCATTGTGCTTTTCACAACTCATTTGTTTCTGAGGTCTGTAGTACCCTGATTCCAAATCTTTCTCTGGGATAATTTTACTCTTTAGTTAGTCACAAATTCTGGCATATCTCTATAGTGAAGTCTTTCCCAAGCCTCTCCTTTCTCTAGTTGAAAAGAACCACAGTTTTTCTCCTTTGTCTTTTTTTAATGATAATGTGAATAGTTTCATTACACTTTGACAGCTTCCACAATGCACTGTGAATTTTTTGAGTTTATTTCACTTAACATAATGTTCTCCAGTTCCTTCCATGTTGTTGCAAATGCTAGGATTTCATTCATTTTATGCCTGAATAATATTCCACTGTGTATATGTGTCACATCTTCTTTATCCATTCATCTGTTGATTCCAAATCTTGGCTATTGTGAATAGTGCTGCAATAAACATGGGAGTGCAGATATCTTTTCAATATACTAATATCCTATCTTTTGGATATATACCTAGCAGTGGGATTGCTGGGTCATATGGTAGTTCTATTTTTACTTTATTGAGGAACCCCCATACTGTAATCTATAGTGGTCACACTAATTTTACATTCCCATGAATGGTGTATGAGGGTTCCCCTTTCTCCACAACCTTTCCAGCATTTGTCATTGCCTATCTTTTGGATAAAGCCGTTTTAACTAGGGTGAGATGATTTGATTTGCATTTTTCTGATGACTAAACGATATTGAGCATTTTTTCACATACCTTTTGACCACTTGTATGTCTTCTTTTGAGAAATGTCTATTTGGATCCTGTGTCCATTTTTTAATTTGATTATTTACTTATTTGCTATTGAGTTGTTTGGGCTTCTTATATATTCTCTTTATTAATCCCTTGTCAGATGGGTAGTTTTCAAGTTTTTTATTCCAGTCTATAGGTTGTCTCTTCCCCTTGTGATTATTTCCCTTGCTGTGCAGAGGCTTTTAAGCTTGATGTGATCCCATTTGTTCATTTTTTAGCTTTAGTTGCCTGTGTTTTTGACGTATTACTAAAGAATATTTGATTCTTAAAAGTCCAGTGATTTGACTTCATATGTGAATTTAGAACTTAACCTACATAAAATATGATTTCATTGTACTAAACGTTTTTTAAAATTTAGGACAAACTTGTAAAAACTATGAATATTTAGCATTATCTTTAAGATGTAAAAAGTTCATTAAATTACTTCAAAAGAGAATACATATGTGGTGGAACCCTAAATGTAGTTCCCCTAAAACTATTTCTATTGCTGTAGAGAAAATTAATGGGCTTTCAAATGCTGTTTGTCTGTGGTGCATAGAATAGTAGCCCTCAAAGTTGTCCACATCTTAATCACCAGAACCTGTGAATATGTTACTTTACATGATAAAAAAAAAAGACTTTTCATGTATAATTAAGTTAAGAATTTTGAGATGAGGATATTATAAGAACAAGGGTCTGACTACAGGAAACAGGGAGGCAGGAGAGTCAGTCAGGGAAGGAGATAGGATGATAGAAGCAGAAACCAGAGAAAGAGAAAGAGATTTTATGATGCTACAGTGCTGGCTTTGGAGATGGAGAAAGGGGCCATGAGCCAAGGAATGTAGGCATCTTTCAGAAGCTGAAAAGGGCTAGGAAATGTATGCTCCTCTAGAGCCTTCAGAAGGAATGCATCCATCACATTGATTATAACCACAAAATACCCATTTTGAACTTCTGGCCTTCAGAACTGCAAAATAATAAATTTGTGAAGAATATCATCGGTATTTCAGCAAATGACAAGGATTCTCACTTTCACTGTTTTTATTCAACATAGTACTGGAAGTCATAGCCAGAGCAATTAGACAACAGAAATAATGGATATCCAAATTGGAGAGGAAGAATTCAAATTACCCTTTTTTGCAGAGAATATGATCTTATATTTAGAAAAACCTAAAGACTTCATCAAAAAAGTATTAGAACTGATAAATGAATTCAGTAAAGTTGCAGTTTAACAATTCATCATATAAAAATCAGTAGCATTTCTATATACAAACAGTGAGCAATCTTAAAAAGAAATCAAGAAAGCAATTGTATTTATAATAGCTCGAAAGAAAAGTAGAAATACCTAGGAATAAACTGAACCAAAGAAATGAAATATCTCTTCAATGAAAACTATAAAACAATGATGAAAGAAGTTGAAATGGAAACAGATAAAAAAATGAAAATATATGCCATGTTCATGGATTGAAAGAATGACTATTGTTAAAATGTCCATCCTACCCAAAGTGATCTACAGATTTGATACAATCTCTATCAAAATACTGACATTCTTCACAGAAATAGAAAAAAAAATCCTAAAGTTCATATGGAACCACAAAAGACCCAGAATAGCCAAAGCAATCCCAAGCAAAAAGAACAAAGCTGGAGGCATCACACTACTGGATTTCAAATTATATTGCAAAGTTATAGTAACCAAAACAGTGTGGCACTGTCATAAAAACAGACATAGAGGCCAATGGGCCAGAATGGAGAGCCCAGAAATAAATATACATATTTATAGTCAACTAATTTTCCACAAAGGTGCCAAGAACATACATTTGGGGAAAAGATGATCTCTTCAATAAATGGTACTGGGAAAATCAATATTCATATGCAGAAGAATGAAACTAGACCCCCATGTCTCACCATTATACAAAAGTAACTCAAAATGGATTAAAAGTTTAAATGTAAGACCTGAAACTATGAAACTATTAGAAGAAAACACTGAGAAAATACTGTAGGATGTTTGTCTCAGCAAAGATTTCTTGAATAATACCTCAGAAGCACAGGCAACCAAAGCAAAAATTGACAAATAAGATCACATCACACTAAAAAACTTCTGCACAGAAAATAAAACAAGCATAAAGTGAAGAGACAGTACACAGAATGAGAGAACATATTTATAAACCATTTAACCAAAAAGGAATTAATAACCAGAATATATAAAGAACTCAAGCAACTCAACAGCAAAAAACAAAGCAAAACAAAAAAACCCCAAATGATCCAATTAAAGAATGGACAAAAGATCTGAATAGACATTTCTTAAAATAATACATACAAATGGACAAGTATATGAAAAAAATGCTCAATATCACTAATCATCAGGGAACTACAAATCAAAACTACAAAGAGATGTCATCTTCCCCAAGATAAAATGACAACTATAAAAAATAAAGAAAATAGCAAATACTGGTAAGGATGCAGAGAAAGGAAATACTCATATACTGTTGGTGGGCATGTAAATTAATACAGCCACTATGGAGATTCCTCAAAACCCCAAAATAGAACTACCATGTGATCCAGCAGTCCCACTTCTGGGAGTATGTGTGTGTGTGTGTGTGTGTGTGTGTATTTAAAAGAAATAAACATATCGAAGAGGTGTTCGCACTCCCGTGTTTATTGCAGCACTGTTCACACTAGACAAGATATGGAATCAGCCTAAGTGTCCATCAACAGATGAATGTATTAATATAGGGTAAATGTGGTACACATATACAATGGAATATTATTCTGTCATAAAAAAGAGTGAAATTGTGTCACTTGCAACATGGATGAAATTGGAGGATACTGTATTAAGTGAAATAAGCCAGGCACAGAAGGACAAATGTTGCATGTTCTCACTCACATGTGGGAGCTAAAAAAATTAATCTCATGGAGGTAGTGAATAGAATGGTCCTTACTAGAGGCAGAGAAGTGTAGAGAAAGAAGGGGAATAAGGAGGAGTTAGTTAATGCGTACAGAAATACAGTGAAATAGAAGGAAAAATAGTGTTAGCACAATAAGGCATCTACTACAATAATAGACTTTTTTCCACAAGTCCCCACCAAGTATTTAATTAGAAAAAAGTGAAAAAAACAAAAAAAACAAAAAAAGAAACTAAGAATATTTGAATCCAGATTGTTCCCCACCAAGTATTTAATTAGAAAAAAGTGAAAAAAACCAAAAACAAAAAAAGAAACTAAGAATATTTGAATCCAGAATGAAATTCATCTAATACGATAAATTAAACCATGATTTCAGATAATTCCAAGGAATTCTTTCTTGGAAACAAAAATGCTGAGTCTCTAAAGTTGATTCCCTCTTCATTTTTCTCCCTAATAAAATACTCATATATTTAGGAAGCCTTCAGCTCCAGTGTTCAATTATCACGGAATTAAATAAATATTAAGGGAGGAGGGGGAGGGGATGGGTGAAATCATACCTAATGTGCACAATGTACACTACCTGAGTGATGGACACACTTATACCCTTGACTCAAGCAGTATAAAAACAATCCATGCAACCAAAACATTTGTACCCCCGTAATATTCTGAAAAATAAATAAATAAGTAAATACTAAGCACTAAGTTAGGAGGTTGACACCTTTTGGCATTTGTTAAGTCCCCAAATAATGCCACTTCAATGTTTATGGATTTCTTTTGCCCCTGGCTCATGGTTACAGGAAGGCTGGACACACATTTAAAGCAGGAAGATTGGGGAATGTACGTAAGATACAACCAGAAGCATCTGTCTCTTGTATCAGAAAAAGCAAAAGTTTTTCCAGAAAACACCATCATGGTTCATCAAGTGAAACTGGATCCATTTCTATCTGGAAAAAAGAAAAAAACCTGAGGAGCGTAACAACACGCAGGAAAAGATGTGGGGCTTACGTGAAAGCACAGCAGGGGGCGCTGCGGGGCCAGGTGCTGGTGTTGGGCAAGGCAGCCGTGGTCCGCTTTCTGCTGGCCCTGCTGGCCTTTACCATGGAAACCAGTGCCTCTTATTTGGTCTCTTCTCTGGTTCAAGACGACTGTGGCCTATATTTGCAGCACTTATACTAATCAAAAATTATATCATCAATGTAAGCAACCTGAAAATAGTTGGGAGAAAAACGTAAAAAATTAAAATTTTGTAGATAGCTCTAAAACCTCGATTCTCCCCAAATATGAAACATCTATCTTCAAGTAACTGTGTCTATATTCAAGCATATTTATAGACTAAAGTTTCTAAAAGGTTTCTTTTTTTAACAATGAAATTGAAAAGTAGGTCAGCATGATGTGGAGCCAGTTTTATCAATGGCTTTTTTCTATTTTTTCCCTTTCTAGATCTCCACAGTAGAAGGGGGAAAAATAAATAAATTGAAAAACTTCACTTTGTCAAAGCCTGTCCCTAAAAGATCTCGTTAAGCTTAGAATAAAGGTTACACAAAAGTTCAAGGTGCTTCTTGCTCATTCTCCCATCCGCAAAGGCAGCCTGGGAACGATCAGAAATGTGAAAAGTTCATGCTTGTCAAAGTACATTAGTGACAATTACTGAAAAATGATTTTTCTAGAAATTAAAACAAAACGATTTTTTGTTTCCCCTCCTTTTCCCAACTGACAGTCATGGGTGACAGTAACCCATGTCAAAAAATATTTTATCATCAGAAAGAAAACTGGTAAAGAGGGTCTGTCAGTTTCCCTTTGTTCTCTATTTACAGTTATGGGAGAAAAATGATTTATGATTACTATAATTATATCTTTCCAAAGGAGAGCTGTGCTAATTACATAATTTTTTTTAGCCATTTTGCTTTTTACTAGCTCTTAATCTAAATTGAAATGTATTTAGCAATTTTGTACCCAGTTACTTTTCCAACCTCTGTGGGGGTCACAAACTGAATGATCTAGGATCACTTAACACATCAAATGTGTTCATGATGAGCACGAAGCTCTTGGGCCTATATGTTCACAACTGTTATATAGTTTCCTCCAATAGCTAGGATCTTCATAGATGGTTGGAGGGAGTCTGCAGAAAATGAATTTGGGGCAAAACATTTTTTAATCTGCAGTTACACTGTCATGGCAAAGAACCTCAGACGTCAGTCTGGGATGCATTAGCTGAGTTAGTATTACCAGAAACCTATTCCTTTCATTTTATGACTTTAGGTCACATTTATAACTCTGGCTTTCTCTATTGTCTTTTATATATTCATCTTCTGTTTTTTGTTTGTTTTGTTGGGTTTTTTAATGGTTCCATTCTGCTGTTACCTCTGCTGCTGCAAAAACTACTAGTGCCCATGGAGATAATAGAATATTTTTTTGAAATTTAACATTTCCTTGAAATAAAATTTCTGTGTTTGCTGTAAGGCTGGAGTCTCAAACCCAAGCCGTGGACTGGTCAGTCAGGGACCAGGCTGCAGAGCCCCATACACCCTCCGCCACCCCTCCCCTCCATTCCATGGAAAAATTGTCTTCCATGAAATCGGTTCCTGGTGCCAAAAAGGTTGGGGACTGCTGCTTTAAGGAATATATTTTTTAAAGTACTACTTTTCTAAAGATAGTTTTATTTAGACAGCGTCGTAGCTGTTGCATCTAGAAATTTAAAATTTTCACCACAGTAGATAATACTACGGGAGGTAACACCATTCCACCCCACCCCAGCCCCACATAAAGCTCTGAAGATAAGTAGATCTTATTGAAGAATTTGAATTCATATTTTTAAAATTCTATTTTTTTTACATAGTATCTAAATAATTTTATATTCTCAGAAAACATTTAAGTGTCTTCTTTGTCATCCCATTGAATCATCCCAACTGTGAAGCGGATAGTGATATTTTCACTTCAAATATGAGGAAACTGAGGCTCAGAGAAGTGAATGGAGTTCCCTGGAGCCAAACAGCTACTAAGTGAAAGAAGCATTTCAACTGACATCTTTCTGTCTCTGCAGTACCCAAGTGCCCTCTTAAAATTCATACGAACTTGGTACTATTCCACATTTACAGATTAGAAAACTAGGGGTAGAGAGATGAAGTTACATGCCAGCAAAAAGCAGAACCAATCATGGAACCTCCTTTTTCCCCCAATATGATAGTAACCTTCATGAAAGTACACCTGAGGGGAAATGCCCGTATGTGTTTCTAATTAAAAACAAATTAGTCCATATGAAAAATTCCAAAGAACTCTATCTCATGTAGGGTCCCAGGATCGTATCTAATTTAATGAATGGTTAAAAGAAAGAAGGTGGCAGGGGAGAGAGTTTGGATTATCACAAATAAATGGATTGTTTAGTTTGCTCAAAGAAAAGGGAACAAAAAAAGAAAGAAAAGAGGGGATAGGTCCATAGCTAGGCCCAACTGTTGTCAAGTCAAACAGCAACAGCTAAAGTGAGGTTGATTCCTCATGTTGTCTAAAACAAATTACCATATCACCTTGACTACTCATTTGAGAATAACAAAATCACATGCTCATGAATATATTCATCCACATGAATTAAGCATTGAAAGCACTAAGCTTACCACAATATTTCATGCAAATAAATGAGAAAATCAGCAAGTTTGTCTTTTTCTGGTTTTTATATTACCTTTCTCCATTTTTATTTGTATTGGCTTAAGACCTTGTGGATCCCACCAGAAGAATGGATTGAAATGCTAATCTAATTTATCTTTGAGATTGGGAGGTGGACACTGGACCAATGAAGTATTTTTTGTTTATCTGTGATTACAAAACAAAAGATTTATACACAGTAGTTATTTCTCACAATTGTTTTATAAGGAACTCAACAAGAAGCAATTTATGCAGGACAGTTTTCACTGCAAATAAATAATTATTTTAGCTATTCATGCTGGAAAAGGGTAAAAGGACATTTGGCAAGTATAAAAAGAAATTTAAAAAAAGAATAAGGAGATAATTGGGAATGAATTAAAAAACTTATAGAAAAAATATTCCTATGCATCTGCGTTAACAGTTATTTAAAGCACAAAATTTAAAAAATTAGGAATCCAATTTAATTTTACATAAATTGAGCTTCCAGAATAAGTAAATCTTTATTACAGGCATTAATAATTTCCTCCATAGAAAGGGATAAAGAAGGAAGAACAGCACGAAAAAGAAATGATACTAATTTTCAAGTCATTCAAATGTAGCAGGGCAGCAACAATACTCATCACAATAATTCAAACACACACACATACATATATCACTTAACCTTTCAGAATTATTTTCTAATTTGTCATACCATGTTGCTCTCTCAAGTGTTAGGCAAGACACTAGTTACGTTTTTCTCCTAGTTTACATATAAGAAAGATGGAGACCTTGAGAGATGTTAAATGAGTTGTTTATGTCACTCAGCAGAAACATAGGATAGAACAGGGACTTATGTCACCTCTTTTCATTCTAAAGATTATAAAATGATATAGAGGAATTTGACACATTTGGAGTGCTCACATACTCAGAACCTCCATCTTTGAATAGAAACCTCTCATCCTTCCTTTCTTCCTTCTGCATGGCTGATCTTCAGAGAAAGAAAAAACAACTGGTCAGAGCAGTAATAATTTTCTTTTATTGATGAAACTAATGAAAAAATATTTGGGAAAACACTGAAGGTTGTGTAAAAAGAGAAAGTTTGATTATTGACCATGCCTGCACCATAAGAGCTATGACTTATTAGAGTCTGTTTTACGTATTAATGTGAAAGAGGATGCTATATTGGAAACTCTGCTGAGGGTACACAGGGTAGATGGTGTCCCCCATAATTCATGGCCACCCAGAACCTCATAAGGGGACCTCATCTGAAAATCAGATCTTTGTAGATGTAACCAGTTAAGATGAGGCTACACTGGTTTTGGATGAGCACTAAAACTATTGACTAGTGTCCGTATAAGAAGAGGACACATGGAGAAGACAAACACACAAAGAAGGAGGCCATGTGAAGAGGGATCCAGAGACAGGAGGGAACCAGATAGGACACAAGGAATGCAAAAGAGAGCTGGGAGCCACCAGAAGCCAGGAAGTGGCAAGGGAAGATTTTTCACTGGAGCCTTCAGGGAGCATGGCCCTGCTTGTACCTTAATTTGAGGTGTTCAGCCTCCAGGACAGTGGGAGAATGAGTATCTCTTGTGTTGAGCCATTCAGTTTGTGGTCCTTTGTGATGGCAGCCCTGACAAACTAATACCCATGGAGACCTAGAAAGAAGAAAAATAAGATCCTTTCCAATATGCAAAAAGTATACGTACTTCTGGAAAAGTATTGGAGGAAGACAGAATGTGGGAAGAATAGGTGAGGGAATGGTTGGTAAAGAATGTTGTCAGAGAGGAATTATATTTATCAGGTAACCCCAGTGTTGTAAGCTCTGTGTCAGTTTACATGGGTCTTCTCTCTTGATTTTCACTGCAACTCTGTCATACAGAAAAGCTTGACACCATTTTGTAAATTGAAGCCTACAGAGCCTAAGTGTCTGGCTCAAAGTCACAAACTAATGAGTGACAAAATCAAGAACCAAATCCATGCTTCCTGATTCTAGGCAGGTGTTCCTGCCCCTTAAGCCTGTAATTAAATAATCCAAGAATATACTAAAAATTTTTTCCCTTGAGACGTTTAAAACTAGTCGGGACACAGTAATAGCGAACTCTCAGGAGGAATAGTTCTCTCTGGGCACAGAGATGAAATTGGATATCCTAATAGATCTTTTCCAAGTCTAATTACATTCACTCTGTGAAAGGCACTGGCTAAATGCAAGTTCATTATCATTTTATTCTAAGTTAACTGGAAAACAAGATTGATTGGCATTTTGGAGGTATTCAACATTTATATGCAGGAAATTCAGGAGACTTTAAACACATTCAAAAAAGCTTTTCTTAAGATAGCTTGTACTGCTTTTACAGTGAGATACTCTGCACAAAACAGATGCTTTCTAAAATTTCATACTGCTGCTCTTCCCAATCTGATGACCTTGATGTGCTTAGGACCATGGAGGCAATGGACAGTCTTCCTAACCTGGAGGAGAAGATAAATACTGTGGCTTCTAATCTAAATTCCTCTGTATTCACAGACAAATTTTTGCTCATTCTCTTTGCCTTTCAAAGATACTGATTCTGACCTGTATTCACAATGAATATTAGGAATACTATAAATTATGATTATAGTTTAAAGCATCTGTATGTATTTTGTTTTATCCAAAACACAGCACAGCATATAGTACTCATGTTTTAGAAAAGGAAGAACATCCTATAATGAAAATGACTTTGCACAAATCACATATGATGGGAGTCAGGATTGAATTCCTGGTTTTGTAATGTTATTTTGGTACATCAAAAATATCCCTCAATTTTAACTGAAATAAGTTTAATGTTTACATTGGTTGTTT
Source organism: Eulemur rufifrons (assembly GCF_041146395.1). Classification (NCBI taxonomy): domain Eukaryota; kingdom Metazoa; phylum Chordata; class Mammalia; order Primates; family Lemuridae; genus Eulemur; species Eulemur rufifrons. The sequence goes on from NC_090988.1 coordinate 47,539,077, forward strand.
CTATGCAAAACAAAACAAAACAAACAAAATCTTGGTAAAACTATAAAGGCTGCAAATTGTGTTTCTTATCCCCCTTTAGTATTTCTTAAATGTATGTTAAGTATTAATATATAGAGCTCCTATAAGAGGAAACATATCCTCAGAAGAATAGATTCTTATAAGTCTTATGTACTTAAAGGAGAGATATAACTCTCATTAGTTCATCCATGATAATAATGTTTGCAAAAATAAGTTTTGTTCACCTAGTTTAAATAACTCTCCTTAACCAATATCATTAATTCCTGAATAATACTTGAAGTAATTTTTTTCCTTAGGACTTTTTAAAGTCAATAAAATAATTAACTGCAAATTTGACAATTTTCCCCTCCACTCATCTTCATATGTAAAAGAGTATCTAACATTAATAGGCAGGTATACTTCAAGTGAGCTTTGGACACTAGCTACTGATGCCTACCAGCTTGTACGTGAAGCCCTTACCTTGTAGTGAGTGGAAGCCTTTCTGTGTTGATCTAACAAATATTCCCAAGACAAAGAAAGATTAAGCCAATATCTGGGAACCATCCTTGTTTACTCTCATTTGTCTTCTAACACCAACTATCCAGTCCTATCTTTTCCACGACCTGAATATAAGTCAAGTGTGCCAGTTCTGTCCATCACTCTGAACCCAACACCATTCAAGCCACTATCTCTCACTTGGGCCTCTGATACTTATCTCTAGACTTTCTACCTCTCATACATCCTCCACTGTGCTGTTAGAACAGTCTCTATAAACCTCAAATACGATCACATCACTCAGTTGACTAAAACCGTTTGTTAGTGTCCAAGTGCTCTCAGGATGAGACCATATTCCTGAACGCTGTGTGCAGGCTCTTTTGTGATCTGGCCCCAGATCCACCTCCTTCTTTTCCATCCTGTTCTGCCTTCCTACTTCTCCCTCGCTCATACATACTCTACCACTCTCTGCTGTAGCAATACTGAACTATTTCCAGTTCAAAGACAACTACAGGTGCTCAGATATCTAGCCCCTCATACGTATTGATTCATGAAATAGTTGTACAACAGTAAAACTTCTACCTATTCATGTCTTGGCAAAGAGGCCATTTCCTCTGTAGAGGATTGTCTGAGTATCAACCTGACTGTGCTCCTGCCACACCATGAAGCAATAGCTGATTGTTCTTCTGTGCTGTCCCACACAATCTTAGTACTCCATGGTTGGTCCTTACCTCAATCCCCTGCCATTTAGACTGTAATTATCTAAATTCTGGAGACATGCCTTGCTCTCTTGTTCACTGTATTATCTAAAGGGTGCTCAATAAATATCTCATGGATGTGTGAATGGATGAATTGAATAGATAAGCTGTTATTTCTCAGGTATAAAATGTTTCATATTAGAAAATTACAAAATCACATATAAACCTTAATATGAATATAATTATGTACTCTGGACACAAGATGGTCCATACACTTATATTCTTTTAACTCAGTATCCCTAACTATTCTTTATTGGTTCCTCCTTCACATTTCCATCTATTATGTATTGAATGTTGTGCCCTTCCCAAATTTATATGTTGAAGGCCTAACCTCCAGAGTGATGGTATTTGGAGGTGGGAATTTTAGAAGTTAAGTAGCTTTAGATGAGATTATGAGGATAGTGTCCACATAAGATTAGTGTCCTTAATAAGGGGAAGGAGAGATAAGAGCTCTCTCTTGCTCTCTCTCTCCACCATGTGAGGATATAGCAAGGATGTGGCCCTCTGTAAGCCAGGAAGAGGGCTCTCACCAATAACCAAATTTGTTGACACCTTGAACTTGGACTTCCAGCCTCCAGATCTATGAAAAATAAATGTTTGTTGTCATAAGGACCTAGTCTATGGTATTTTGTTATAGCAACCCAAGTTGACTAAGACCTCGTCCAATGACCCTAATACCATTCTTAAATCTCTGTACAGCTATAAAAAAATCCTCTGAAGCTGGGGTATTGTGTTTGAATAGACGAGGCTGTTGTTATATGGATGCTGTTAGATTCTTTGAGCCATTTGTTCACCCTGAGTCAAGATGCTGTCAAAGTTTGACAGATATGGTCAAAGGAATACCTGGAGCTTAAAAAGGTCAGAGAACTAAGGCATGGCCAAATTATTCCCAGGTAGCTAAGGCTGTCAATGTTATCTCAAATAATCTTTCCTGAAGATGGTAGAGATGAGTTTGCCTGCTTTAGCCCCGAGGAATTCATAATGACTTGTGTGTCACTCCCTGCCTCTTCTTGTTCCACAGTCCCTGCCTCTTCTTGTCCCTTCTGTCCATGAAGAGACCCATCTATTCACTTGGTGTCTTTTTTAAGAGTTTCATGGGGGCAAATCTAGCTAATAAAAACCTCAACTTCTCAATTATAGAAAAGGTTGTGAAGAAAAAAGTCTGCCAGTGTATAAATCTTGTTTCTACACACAGTCTTTCTAGGCTGGGGAGGTAAGAAGTGAACAAGGAAGAAACTATGGCTTGATTTGACTTTTAATTTAAATATGGATGGAAACCTCTTTGCATTATGTTATTTATTCATGTAACCTGCATCTACTAAGTGCCAGACTCTGGGTTTGAAAGTAGGAGACACAGTTCCTTCCCTTGAGGATCTCACAAGCTGAATGGGGATAGAGTAGGCAGGCAATTGATGGAAAACTAACTATTAAACAGCATAATAAGTGACTACAGTTATTGAAAGTGGTTCATTAATTTAATCAATAAGCATTTTCTCAGTGTGTACTAGGGATTGGGATCTGTGTTGGATACTGATAAAGATAGTAAACATAACATTTGTGTCCTCAAGGGACTTTCAGCTCTCAGTGGAAAAAGACACTAAGATAAACAATGATATTACCAAGAGAAATATATTTATGAAGGAAATAATTCTAGGTATCTATTACTTATCCATCTTATCTCTAGGGTAATAAATTCCCTAAACACATTAAAATGGCTTGATGACTCTTTTCTTTGGCAAACCATATTTTGCTCATACAATCTACACATGACAAAGGGAAAACAGAAAAGGTAAAAATACGGATGGGATTTCAAGAGTACTAGATTCCACTCTCCACTTGACTCCTAAATACCTGTGCAGCCTTAGAGAACAACTCGAACAATGTCTTTAAGGCTGGTGTTCAGAAGCACAACATCATTCTCCGGAGGGAACTGATGAGAGCAAACCAAGACCTTAACGATGACAGAACTAGGTTATGGATACAAGATTGCCTACCCCAGTGATTCTAAAACCTGACTGCAGATCAGTATCATTAGGGAACTCTTTAAAAATATGGCTGCTGGGTGCACCTCCAGAAATATTGACTCACTATCCATGGTGAGAGTAGGAATCTCTATTTGAACACATTTCCTCAGGTAATTCTGATGTACTGCTTGCTTAGAATCATCAACCTTCAGTTTTAACACCAAACTCTGGCATGACATTAAAGACTCTTTGCTCTCTGGCTCCAACCTATCTTCCTGGAGAAATCTTTTGTCATGACCAGGTCACCTTGCCTTCCCAGAACTATAAGCAACATGCACTCCTGGCTCACATTTGTTTTCCACTGCTTTTACATGTGCTGTTTCATCTTTTATTTTTTATAAACACATCAAACTATGGCTTCTAGTTTCAAGTCATGACTCAGATTTCTTCTGCCTGAGAAGTCATTCCTGACTTCCTGAGCCAGCCTTAACTGCATCCTTCTCTGTGCTCCCACAACACTCTATTTAAATATAGATAGTAAATATATTTCTCCCACCTAGGTCACAAGCACTATGGCTATTTTTATTTATCTCTGTGTAAAAATACCTAATAATTATTCAGAAAACATAGTAAATAGTCAATAAATGATCATTAAGTAAATGAACAGAACCAGGGAGGAGGTGAGCAGTCATCAAAATTAGGGAATAACATCATAGTAGAAATTTAGTCGCAGAAAGTGTGATTTAGTACCAATCTTGGGAAACCTGGGACATTGGATAGTTTTTTTTTTTTTTAGACAGGATAGAACCAGTTATGAATGCAGTTATTTATTAAGATATGGGTCAAATAAGATTTAATAAAATTTGGATCTGATGTTGAGCTATCCCAACCCAACTAACGCTTTGCAAACATGACCTATTCTGTGTAAGATTGTTCCAGATCCTGGGATAATCTAGTTGCACAGATAGTAGTCAAATGGCCCCAGAAAGTGAAAAGAAAAATTAGGACAGAAAGGTATCCAGTTCATTAAATGGAAAGTATGCCATCTATATTTGTAAGTTTGTGTAAGTTCTTACTGAATATTTTTTCTCATTTTATTTCTCAACTAGGTTTGAGATGTATCTTTTCCTTCCATATAGTATCTCCTAATATAGGGATGAATATAAAATTGACCATAGCTCTTTGATATGAGTATCTCATGTCCAGGTAGTTCTAGACTGTAAGATGTCCTTCAAAAAATATATAGCAAAAAAACAAATATTAGCTTTATGTGGCTACTAAGACATTTTTTTTCAGTATATCACACAACAAGGTTAAGAGAAAATGTTGTATATAATGGACTAATTAATACCCAGAGCCAATAAGGATTTTAATGATAAGCCAAATCTTTAGCAGAACCATCCCCAGAATCATTGCACCATATTTTTTATAGTATATACTCCAGGTATGTGCATTCATGAGGACGTATCAAAGACAGAGTGCTGCTGGGGAGGCAGGGGTTGTAGACATGCATTCTAAAGCTACCACCAAGTCCTCATACAAAATGAAGCCTCTGGGTAGATACTATTGGGCTTTTATATTAGTAACTTTGGCTCCTTCTCTTATCAGTCTAGGTGTCCATTTGTTCCAGAATAAATACATCACCCACCATCTTTTCACCCAGTATACATTATTATAGCCATAAATCTCTATGGATAAATATAGATACATTTTATTTTTATGAGCTAGTAACAACCAATTTATGATCCAAGCTTTATGTTAAGAAATTGAAAAGTAGGCTCTGGAGGAGATTGGCAATTGACCAGCAATGTCTGTTCTGCGTGCAGGAGATGGGGAAGGTGGCTCATATTCTAGATGCTTGCCATCTCATCCACAAACAAACCCACACCACACTCTTTTTATAGATACTTACATTATAGCATAAGGCTTTCTTATTATTGGGTATTACCAAATTCAGTTTTGGAACCTAGGTCACAGACTGGGAAAATCATATTTAGCCTTTTACTGGCTCTCCTGAACTCAAAATGTTACCAGAAAAAAAAAAAAAGAAAGAAAGAAAAGAAAATCATTGAGTCAATCAAGCAAAATATCTCATTTGATGTAAGTATAAATGAGAAATGCAATTTTATGAAATCTTAAAAATCAGGTAGCGTATAAAGTTTTCACATTTCCAAATGCATTATGAAGATAATAGAAGCTTGAGGTAGTTACAATAAAAACAGAATGTGGCAAAAGAGATTTTTTTTCATATAAAAGTATCAAACTAAAGGTTTTATGATTTCAACCATATCATTGTCTACTAAAAGGGATTCAATAAGCACAGAATCTTGATGCAGGCAGGTGACATACTTTGTGAGCAAAGGCTTATTATTATGTTGTTGTTGTTTTCTAGCAATTTTAAAAGACCATTAGTAGTAAACAGTAGTGATCCTGTGTTCTGGCAAAGCAATATGAAGCACAATTAGAATTAATGTAGGTAATAAATTAAATACTTCTGAAATAAAAACACTGCCAATAAGTGTGCCTTAGTAAGATTATTTAAAATAATCTAAAAGTACTCGTGGGCTTAGTCACTCACTTATTCCTTTTGTAATATGCACAGGCATACCAAATTTCAACATTTTAATAGAAGATATTTAAATGTATAGTTTTTTTAAGATTTTAACAGCAGTCCTGAAAATAAATTTTAGGATTTCAACCATTTGCAAGTTATTATAGTAAAGTAGGAAATAGATTCTGAGTGTGTGAGGTAAGACTTGCCCAGGTCTCCTGATCCCCCAGCCCAGACACTACCTATTCCACATTATTTTTCAGAACATTTTATCCATATATGTTTCTCAAGAAGATTTCCTTAGCATAAAAGCCGTGAAAATCCATCATGATTCATCTTTGGATGACAAGTTTTTAAGATATAATTAATTGTGCTGTTGGTTTTCAGTGATTAAAACAAAATAAAGCTTTTATTAAATGTCTCTTGTTAACGTATAAGTTAAAGTAATTGGAGATATACAATTGGATTCAAACACTATTTTCCCATAATTTTATCTTATGGATAATGTATTTTCTAAAACCATTTCATATCAGGGTCCTCTGGCTCCCAGTCTGCCTAGCTTTGTTTTCCAGACACAGGGACGGCCTTTCCCCTCCTTTCATATTTAGCCCCATTCCTATATCTTAAACCAGTCTTGTCCTGAGTGAAGAAATTAAAATAGCCCTGGTTGAGTAATCCTAGCAATGTAGTATCAAGCCATCCTTTTAGAGGGGAAATTTCATGTGTAGTAGAAAAAAAAAATGGGTTTAAATATCAATTTGCCACTTAAAACCTGGGTATCCTTAGATGAGTTACTGTTGTCTCATCAAATCTATTTTCCTCTAAGGTAACCCTTATGTAAAGTTAAAAAGACATCACATATCAAGTGCTCAATAATGTTCATTGCCCTCCCTATGTCTTTGAACCATAATTTTCAAGTAAAATTACCAAGAAGTTTTATTGCCCCATGGTTACTTCCTAGATGATCTGCTTAGTATTCCTAGTGACCAAAAATTTTGGATCCATAGAAGCCTCCATAAAATTCTGAAGCAGAAGTCTCCAGAACTCCCGCATGGAGTCTATACCCCACCACCAGCTTACGTACCTCCCAGGTGTGTTCTCCTAGCACTCTGCTAATTGGATGCCTCTGTGTCCTCCAGACATGTGCAGAGCCTGGTGCAGGACACAGCTGAGAACCTTCCTTCCTTTGAAGGAAAGCCCTCGTCATGGGTGCTTGACAGGCAAGGGGGGGCATGGCCGGAAATGAGGTTAGACAAGTTGGCAGGTGCCAGGCCACACAGGTGTTCATGGAAAGGAGTTCAGATTTCACTCTGAGAGCAGTAGGAAGGTTTGGGGTTTTAAATGAGCAAAAAGATTTGATGAAATTCTTCCTCTGCCCCTTGTGGTCATGGGATTCAGATCAATGCATGCCAATGATTCAAGCCTCGATGTCCACATCATGAAAGAGAGACACTAACACCCCAGCAACTTAACCAACAGGATGATAGGGAGAATTACATCAGATGATATACATGAAAAGCCTGAACAACATGTGTGAAGTCATACAAGCAAGTCATAATAATGACAGTTACTACAAGCCATCTTCTGGCAAAATGTTGTAAACCTGAAAGGAGAAAATGGACTCCTTGACTATTGTTTACTCTCTGTTTTATTCAGTTTACTTTCTTTTTTATAACAGGAAGGGGAAAGGAATAGATTCCTGCCACTTGCAGCACCCATTAGTCATGGCTAGAGGTGGAGCAGAGGGCAGACTTCCCCAGAGCATACAGTAGATTGGGACATAGGACCGGTGGGGAAAGGGCCCCATCCTTTGTAACATAATAAATGGACTGTTTGTCTGAAAGTGCTAGAGGAATAGGAGTTTCCTCTTTGCTGCCACCACTTGGAAATAAAACAGAGGGGAGATTTCTTCATCAACAGTTGTGGCCTTCTCTCCATTATTTATTCATTCATTCATGTGTGCCTCTATTTAACACACAAACTTATTGAGCCTTCAGTTGGTATCTCAGATCCTCTGATTTCTCATGTATAAAGGAGGGACTCATAATGACAGTTTATTTATGTTGTAATCTTTATATGCACATTCATTATATTTATGTGCACATTTAAATATATTCTAGGCATTGTACTAATAATTTACATGTAATATCTTGTTTAATTTTTCCAGTGTCCTCTGATGTAAATAGGTATTATAACTAGGCACATTTTATATATGAGCGATTTGAAGGTCATGGGCCAGCCCAGGTCATGCTCCTAGTAAACATCAGAGCTGAACTTGAACTTGGCTCTATTTGACTTGAAAGCCAAATCTCTGAGCCACTATATCACACAGCCACCAACCATAGCTCAAGTGAAGATGAAAGATGACAGCACATATCAAATGTTCTAGCAGCTTGGTATCCAGCCTTTCCAGTTTATTGGATGGTGTATTTGTCATGCAGACTTTTTCTGATTTCTATAGTCAGATATAAAAACAGCTTAACTTTCCAGCTAATTTTCCCATGGTGTGAGAACAGTTAATAGACAATCTAGAAATAGATAAGATAACTCACAGTTTTATGGTATTCCTTTAGCTTGGTGCAAATTCACAAGGAGCATGTAGTATAGTGGTGGCAAGCAGGCTCTGGGGCCAGACAGCCTTTGTTTGAATCATGGCTCCATATCCTACAAGCTATATGATCTTTCTTACTTAAAATATTTTCCATTAGGGATAATAAGAATATCTTATGGAGTTGTTATGAAGATTAGTTGTGTTTATAATTCAAAGTTCTTACTATAGTGATTGACACATATCTAGTGCTCAATAAATGTTAACTATTAACACAGGTATTATTTACATGATACGATTGCTGTTTCAGCATGTTCTAGTCTCAGGTTTGAAAGCAATAAATGGTTTCCTCCAGATGCTATCTTTATCCACATTTAATCCTCAACACCATAAATTTGAAATCTCACCTGTTGAATTACTATCCTTCTATAGCCCACATTTGTGTCCTCTCGAGCCATGTGATAAATAGTCATTCCATCAACATTGACTCTATATACCAGAGTGCATGACAGGTGCTAGGAATATAAAAGAAGATGAATCTCTGCCATCTAGAGGTACAAGGTTTAATGAATGTGGGTGACCATTTAGTTATTTGTCAAGTCCTCTGTGAAGAGGATTCTGGCATCGAGTGGCAGGTGCAGTAGTTGACCTTCAGATTCTATAATACATCGAAGAGTCTCCTTTCTATTTTCCCCCAGCTCGGGCCAACAGGCTGTGTCAGGCACACAATAAATGAAAGCTTTTATTATTGCCTTGGAGAGGCAGCTTGGTAACGTGGGAAGAGACTAGGTTTGGTGTTAGAGAACTGAGTTCAAATCCTAGCTCAACCGTTTTAGGAGCTGTTACCTTGGATCAGTTATTCAACTACTTTGAGCCTCTATCTTTTTTAAAGGGGAGGATGTATAAAATGGGGAGACTACCTAACTAACCAGGATTTTGTGGAAATAAGTCGTGACACATGTGAAGCATCTAGCACAGACCCTGGCGTAATGCAGGGCCCAGCCAACGCCAGCTGGGGGTGGCGGCAGCAAGCAGTAGCCGTAGCTCCACCGGAAGTGGACTTGGCTGCAGCAGCAGATGTGGCTGCAACTTTCTTCTTCTCTTTGTTTGTTCAGATACTGTCTTTCTAATGATAATGGATCACTTTCAAATTCAAAGTCCATTCTAGAGATAAAGAAAAATGATAGTGGGTTTCCCTGTAATTAATGGCATTTTTTAGCATTTCTGTCTGATTATAAATAGAATATAAGATGCCTTCTGTGGTGAATAACGTGTCTTTCTAGTTTTCTAGATTTATGAATTTAGCTCATATGAAATTAATTATTGTGGGTGTATTACATGGATGTGAAACATCTGGAATAATAGGATTTTATTGTTAATAGACCTCTCAGGAACTCATGACAAACATCCTTATAATAGCAACATATGCTGCTAGTTTAATGAGAACCATCACTGACAATTAATGGTTCTTGTGCTTTCAGTAAATTACACATTTTCAAATTTTACATTCTTTATTTTAATTTTTATGGTTTCAGTTTGCGACTTGTTTAAAATTAAAGCCAGAGCTCCTTACAGAGGAAGAAAATATTTATTGAATATGTACTATGTGCCAAGCCCTGTGTTATACATTTTATATATGTGAATATACATGAACCAATTATGTTTTAAGCCTGAAAACAATCAGATATCTCTTTATTTATAAATGAGAAGTCTGAGAAACAGTGAAATTAAAGTGAAATTACTTTAAAGTGACTGCCCAAGCTAGAATTAAAGGTTGGATTTCTCTGTTCTTCATTCATTAGAGGAGAAATTAGAATATTACAGCAAAAATTCCCTTTCCTATAAATACGATTTCTGCTTTCAATAGGCTTCAACCTTATATACAACAACCTTCTAGGGACATATTGGGCTTAAGCCTATGTAGGTAAGGAGTTGATAAAGAAATCTATCAATTTAAACCTTTGATGTATTTTAGAACCTAGTCTATACATAATGTGAGGTCAAAGGCCATGGAAGTATCCAGGAGGGAAATATACTGTTTTTCCTTGTTCTCTTGGTGCAGAAAAAAGGAATTTTTATTGATCACTAGCTATGTATAAACCATATGTTGGCCATTAAATAACTTGCTTCTCTGAAGAGGAAGGTTTTGCCTGCATCTCAAAGCTCACTCTGCTGCTCTTCCTCCACATGTTTATTTTGGCTAGCCTCAAAGTAAACATAATTGATATATTTTAGACAAATAACAGATCTGACTGCCAAACCAGAAAAGGTGATTAGGGGAAGGAAAATAAATGGTAGACATACCATTGTAGGGAGAAGGCAGAATTAGTTCCCTTCGTGTTTCATTAATCTGCATTTAGTCATTATCACCTTTATATAAAGAAAAAAGCAAAATTCTTATCACAGTATTCTATTTTATTATCTTCGCAGCATTCATATTATTTGAAATTATCCTGTTTAACTATTTAAATCTTGACTATTACTTCCTCCCCTCACTAGAATTTAAGTTCCGTGAGAGCAGGTACTTTTCTCTCTCTTGTTTTGCACTATTTACCCAAAGGCTAGAAGTAGTACAGGCACATAGTTGGCACAGATAACTTATTGAATGGATTAATGAATATCTACCCTTATTTCCACACAGGACAAATTCTAATTTATGCTATATACTCATTCACTGAATCATTTAAGGAAGGTATGCTGTGTGTCATGGAAGATATATTCACGTAATATACACACACAAGTATTCATAAATGAAAGACAAATTTGCATAACAGGTGAGGGGTAGTAAACTCCAAATAGTGGCTGGACCTCTCCCTTGTTACATGAACTCAGAAAGTTCCACAACTTTTCTGAGCCTCCTTCATTACATGTAAAAAATGCTGATATATGCCAGCTCCAGCCGGCCTTGACAGCAACATACACTCTACTGTCTCCACCCTGACTTGTTCCTGAGCCACTGAGAATCTGGCCTGGTAGCAGGTAGGTGATTTTTCCTACTAAAACATGGCATCTAGACATAGTATGCAGATTGCCCACCAGATGCTCCCCATGTATGTTTATGAGCAAAATTTGGCACTTTCAGGAGACCTAGGGCATGGCAGCAATCTGTCCACTACCAGGTGAGATTGTATGGCTGGACCAGCTGCTGTCAGGGCCTCTGCTTCTCCCTCCAGTCCCCACTGAAGAAGGACTCTAGTCCTCAGACTCTGGTCTGCTGTGGGCCTGTCACCATAGCAGGTCCTGCTAACTCTTTCCCTAGAGCCTGGGCCCTGCATTTGGCTTTCCAGATATTGCCTCATTATTTCCCAGTTCTACTACTTGGCCGAACTCCAGATGCCCTCAGTGGCCATAACCTAACACCTTGTACCATAAATGTCAATATCTCAAATCAAACACGTTTATTCCTCAACTCTTCTGAATCTCACAGATTGGATAACTGGACCTTTTGTAGCCAAATAATCCAGTGGCTGTACTCATTATTCATTTAGTACTATATAAAGGGGAAAGATGGATATAAAGCATATAACATCTTGTTTGTATTTAAGAGTATTTAGAACAGATCTAACAGGAGTCATTGAACACCCCTGCAGAACAAAGTACCCTTGAGATGTGAAGAGTGTAATTTGCAAGGTCAATTGCAAGCAATCCACTAATCATGAAATACAAGGTGCATTCCCACCTCAAGTGGGTAATTTCTGCTTTTCTTTTAAGGTAAGCTAGATATAATAAACAGTAAACAGATCCTTTCACTTGTCATAAAAATTGCCTCATGCTGACTTTTAGCTCAAGATAGTCCTACATATCAAGACTGAAGCCACATTATAAAGCTGCTCTGGATTCTATATTATGAACTCAGAGAGTTCTTAAGGGTTGAGATAGTAAAAATACCGAATAAAATATGAACTTTGCTAAACTTTATATTTTGACTATACAACCACTTTTCAAAAAGAAGGGAATAAGGCTAGTGAAATGAATAAAGCCAGATTATGTTCACCCCATTATTTCTTGGGTGAATAAAACCTTGATGTATCCCTACAGCCCAGCACCATCCCTGGCACCTGGCATGTGCTCAGTAAATGTTGGTTGCATGAAAGAATGTCGGCCCCTGACCTTTTTTTTCTCATGAGTCATGGAAGGTGAGAAAGACCAAGGTCAGAGATAATGACACTCCCCACCTCATGGTCACAGTGAGAATTATGGAAGTGCTTTAGAAGTGAGTTATTTGAAGCTCAGTGGAGAAAGATTCTTCATTTTCTCAGATCTCTGCTGTCACTTCACAAAGAGAAATAAAGACTTATCTTGATGGCAAGGGACATTCAGGGATAAAGATGCCGAACATGGTCTGAGTCTGGAGCTCTCAGAGGGCAGTTGGTGAAGCAGTTTGAATAACAGAATAGTCAATCTTTAGAATCCTCCACAGAGGCTCAGAACGATGTGTAAAGCACTTGGGATTTGATTTTACTTTTCAGGGTTTTCTATTTCTATTCTTATATTTACTGTCATTGAGTGTAACAGAAAGCAGACCTGTAAGACTGTTCAAGTTGTAGTGTTTGTGTGTGTGTGTGTGTGTGTGTGTGTGTGTTTAAATAAGAGGAAGAAGGTCATGGAAGACTTGTGAGGAGGATGACTTTTTTTGTGATAAAAATGTCTATACAATATTTTGAAATGGAATGCAGAATCTACTCATCTTTCTTGGGGAATTGGTAATGTACAATCAATTGGAAGATTTTCTTTGATTTTCTGAAGAAGAGAAGTTTATTAAGTTTGTAATCTATAAAAATTCATCATCCTCTAGTTTTCTTACTGCCTTGTAAGGAAATATATAAATAACACAAACTTTCCCCTTTAATGGAACTGGAAAGCAGGCAATAGTTATTATATATCTACCATCTTTTCAATGCTGTAATAAACATGTTACAGGACTATCTCATTTAATACTCACAACAACCCTATGAAGCAGATACATAATTATCCTCATTTTATAAATTATGAAATGGAGATTCAGGAAGTTGAAGGTTATTGTCTTTTGGTTCTATCTGTTATCACCCACCATAAGCACAATCTGTCCTGGAAGTTTCCCCTATATTTATCTGAAGAAAGTAACCCTTCCTTCCTCTGTGCCATCTCTGTACTTTGTGCATGCTTTTAATGTTATATCTCTATATTTGAATACATTTCTTTTCAAATTGTGTTATGCCTTACTAGAGTATAAGTTTCTAGTTAGTCAGGATTCTGGTTTTTTTTTTTTTTTTTTTTTTTTTTTTTTTGTTGAGACAGAGTCTCACTTTGTTGCCCAGGCTAGAGTGAGTGCCGTGGCGTCAGCTTAGCTCACAGCAACCTCAAACTCCTGGGCTCAAGCGATCCTACTGCCTCAGCCTCCCGAGTAGCTGGGACTACAGGCATGCGCCACTATGCCCGGCTAATTTTTTCTATATAGATTTTTAGGTGTCCATATAATGTCTTTCTATTTTTAGTAGAGACGGGGTCTCGCTCAGGCTGGTCTCGAACTCCTGACCTTGAGCAATCCACCCGCCTCAGCCTCCCAGAGTGCTAGGATTACAGGCGTGAGCCACCGCGCCCGGCCTAGGATTCTGGTTTTTATCTCTGTATTCTTCACATTGATCACAGAAATGTTTAGTTTTTAAAGTAAATGCCACATAGCCAGTTAGGCATGAAGTCGGAATTTAAATTTAACATTTTTTTGATTCTGAAAGCTCATGCATTTTTCATTATACTATGATGCCAAAACTTGAAGACAGACAGAAAGATTAACACAATTATATTATTAAGTAATGCACTTAAGTAATACAATTATATGCAATTTACATACCTAATATAAATATACTAGGGTTAAGAAATAGGTAGACAACTTACAGGTAATGCAAATCTAATGCAGCCCTGAGAGACTGTAAAGCTCCTAGAATAAGTTTAAGAATGTTGCTTTTGATTCACCAATTTTTAGTATTATTAATATAAATGATTACCTGATAGGCCCTGTGGGAAGTAGAAGGGTGAAAGTAACAGAAATCCTACCCTTAAGAAGTTTTCAGGTAACTAACATGGTGCAAGGAAATGTGCACATGCTATAGTGCATTTAGTTTTGAGTTATTTCTCTCTCTGAGCTGTACCTTCCTTATGTTTAATTTGGTGCTATTAATACCCCTGAGGATTGTCGTGAAAACTATAAAATAGATAACATATGGTATTGGACCTGATGCCTAACAAAGGTGAAAATAAATCAATGTTAGTCCTCAGCCCAAATGTAGGTATGAATATGGATATGGATATAGACTTAAGTCAGAGGTTTTCCAAAAGGAGTTGGGGGTGATTTTGTTCCCCAGGTGACATCTGGACGTTTCTGAAGATATTTTTGGTTGTCACAACTGGGGGTATGCTACTGGCATCTAGTGAGTAGAGGATAGGGATACTGCTAAACATCCCCTGATGTACAGAACAGTCCCTCACAACAAAGAATTATCTGGCTCCAAATGTCATGGACTATACGTGTAGATACAAATATAGATGCAGATATAAAAGTGCTAAGTATTACAATATCGGTTCTACTCCTGTGAGAGTGCAGAGGCAGAAGAAGGATGACTCCCTGGCTCCAAATCTGAGGAGACTTTGTGAAAGAGCCAGGATTTATCTTGGCTTTGGGATTAAGTCAGATAGAGAGAAAGCAATTGGAATTTCAGGAGGAGCTTGATTAATGGAAAAAGAGGCATTTGGCGATTAGAGTCAACAAAAGGATTTTCCAAGCAGGTGGTGAAATCTGGAAGAGTAAGTGGGGGACTTAGCAGGACTGTATAATATGAATATTGGTATAGGAGGCAAGATGTCTGGGTAAGATGTCTGGGTGAACACGAAATGAGGAGCATGATGTTAGAGGAAGGGAAATGATATGCTGAAGGAATGCATATTAATACATAACACATATTGTACTCCTTCATTTATTAAAAAAGAAAAAGACATTAAAAATTATCAAGTGTCCTAGGTATACCATAGACTTATCTAGGCAGTAGAAATAAACACATAAATAAGGCACTGTTACTAAAATCATAATCTATTGTAGCATTCCCAAAGTGTTTTCTGATGAAGTTACATATAAACCAGAAATGAAATCAAATGCTATGTTTAGAAAAAAAATTCTCTCAAACAGAGAACTTAAACAGTTCTCTTCCTAAAGGGTACTACGGAGATTTGAATAGGCTTACGAGCTATGGCACGTAGCAATTCTAAATTTGTCTGTTGCCTTAGTCTTTTGTCTGTTGCTTATAACCGAATACCTAAAAGTACATAATTTATAAAGAAAATAAATTTATTTCCTACAGTTATGGAGGCTGGGAAGTCCAAGGTTGAGGGGCTGCACCTGGTGGGGGCCTTCTTGCTAGTGGGGACTCTCTGCAGAGTCCTGAGGTAGCTCAGGGCATCACACGTCGAGGGGACTTAGCATGCTACCTCTCGTCTTCCTTCTTGTAAAGCCACCAGTCCCACTCCCAAGATGACCCATTAATCCATTAACCCAGTAATCCACGAATGCATTTATCCATGAAAAGATCAATCCACTCATAAGGGCAGAGCCCTCAGGACCCAATTACCTCTTAAAGGCCCTACCTCTCAGTACTACCACATCAGGGATTAAATTTCAACTTAAGTTTTGAAGGGGACAAATATTCAAATCATAGCATTTGTGAAATGCTTTGTTTTAGAGGAGTATTTCCCAGAGCTAATGCTTTGCCAAATACAATTTGGAAAACACCGTTTTAACACCAGGTATGTCATGAGTAAGCCAGTAAGAAAACCCTAAATGTTTTCATGATAGTATTGGAATTTGCAGAGAGTTTGGTAAGAAAACCACCTCTGGTGATTCCAATACTTGAAATTTCTAGAAGAAAGATTTTCTTTATTTTTTGT
This sequence comes from Eulemur rufifrons, assembly GCF_041146395.1. NCBI lineage: Eukaryota > Metazoa > Chordata > Mammalia > Primates > Lemuridae > Eulemur > Eulemur rufifrons. The sequence goes on from NC_090988.1 coordinate 47,555,304, forward strand.
TTTTGTTTAAATAGGCAAGAAAATTAAGTCAATATATGGTTGGTCTCTGGCATGTGTTTTGGTACTAAATAAAGGTTTTTGAGTATAATTGAGTGACTGAGGCACTAGGAATGGCGTTAAAAAGAGAGGAAGATAAAAAGACTTTATGAAAGGAAAGCCTGCAAAACTTAGCAATAGAATGTATATATATTGAATAAAAAACAAGTAGGAAATTAAGGATAAATAAAAATCAATCTTTGATATTAGAGAAAATTATGGTTTAATCAATCACAAGATCACATAGAGGAATATTAAGGGAAATCATATTGAAAAGTTAGTATCAGTCCAAGGAACTTAGATTGCTGTATTCAAACTAGGTCATGAATTTACTGTGTGAACCTGGCCATGATCCTTACACTTTCAGATCCTCACTTGGTTATTTATAAAACATAGATATCTATGTTTCCTATGAGGATTAAATACATTGATTAAATATAAATACATATATGTAAATGTATACATACATTTAAATATATAAATACATATATGTATTATGCACATATACACACATGTATGTATAGACACATACATATATGTAAAAGGGATTATTGTTATTGTTGCTCACATTCTAGACCCATAGACACTTTCATAAAAGATTTCACTATGCATTTTATTAATTAGTTTAAAAAAATTCATGGGTACTGTAAAATGGTGACTTTTCTAACCACCTTTTATTGATATCAGAAATTCTACTTTTCTTGGTATTCAAATAAAACTAGGTTAATATGATTTTAATATTCATATTTAGTTATTATAAGTTAATGTAGTTCACTAGGTAGCAATTAGGTGCATATTATCTAGGATAGCAGATACTGTGGGGATAATAACCAATCCCAGTCCTCAAGAATAGTATAATCTAAGGTGTTAAAGGAGAGACTAATTTGACATATATATAACTAGCATAACTAGGATATAAATAATAATGCATGTTTGGAATTTATATATAGCTTTTATATATTTTATTTCATTTACTCTTTACAACCAACCTGTGAGGAAAGCCTTATGCTGTTATTGTTGTTATACTATCCTCATTTTATGGTGGAAGAAACAGGGGACCAAGGACTATGCTACTCTCCAAGTAAGCATAATTGAATAAGACAAAGTCCTTGCCTCTAGCACTTTCTAATGTATTACGGAGGCAGAACTCCCTAGAGCCAGAAAAAAAAAAATAACTACTATGTCAGAAACAGCTTTACAAACATAGCAACATCAGATTTGGCACAATAAATGTTATTTGTCATTGACATTATCCCAATCATGAAGAAGCTGAATTATGGAATTGCCAGTCTGTCAGTTGTGTGGCCTAACAGCTTCTTTTGCATAGGAACTTGTATATTCTTTAGTGTGTTGTATGCAGAATCAACAAATGATAAATACGAAAAAGATCCAAACATCCATATAGTCCATTTTGTGGAGACTGAGTTTCAGAGAGAGAAATTAAATGACACAGACATAAGCAATTCAGGCAATTCACCATGCCTAGGCACATGGTGACAAGGTATAACCCCAGTTGAGCATCTCCCTTGAGGAAGTGGCATCATTTTCTCTCTGACAATATCCTGAGAAGTTAATTTCACATCTGCTCAGTGGTGGAAAGAGAGCCAATCAGACAGGGAAGGCATACTCATTGGCAGTTTCCAATGACATCATGAAGTACCCAAAACAAACACACTGATAGCAAAAATAGCATCCCAATCACAAACTGTTCTGGTTCTCCAGTTATCTCTTCACAATGTGTTTGGAAATAGAACTGGCCCTTTTGGAATTTACAAAGCCCCAGGTTTCATGGACAATTTAAGGTGTCAATATAGGGGAGCAGGTAGTCCTGTGGGCAAATGAAAGATTGAGTAATTTATATAATAAGAATAAATGTTAGCTTATGTATTTGTATTCCTAACTGTTGATGTTATCATACCGGTATTTAATAATACAGAGATGAGAACACTATGTTAGTGCACTAAATAATGATAATTACTACCATTTCCTGAGTCTCTACAAGGTAGCTAGGAGACTTCTAAGCACTGTTTCATAGATTTTTCTATTTAACCTTCAAACAGAATGCACGTATTGTTATCTCCATTATACAGATGCAGAAAGTGAGGCTCAGGGGTGACTTGCCTTTGGCACATAGCCGCTAGGGAGCACATTCTGGATTTTTCTTTTTTGATTTGTATCTTTTTTTCTTTATTTCAACATATTACAGGGGTACAAATGTTTAGGTGACATATATTGCCTTTGCCCCACCTGAGTGAGAGATTCAAGCATGTTCATCCCCCAGATGGTGTGCACCACACCCATTAGGTGTGTATATACCCATTCCCTCCTCCCGCCTCCCACCTGCCCAACACCCAATGAATGTTCCCACTATAAGTGCACTTAAGCGTTGATCACTAAAACCAATTTGATGGTGAGTACAGGTGGTGCTTGTTTTTCCATTCTTGTGATATTTCACTTAGTAGAATGGGCTTCAGATCTATCCAGGATAATACAAAAGGTGCTAGATCACCAGGTTTTTTGTGGCTAAGTAGAACTCCATGGTATAAATGTGGATTAATAAAATACTGCATTTTGTTAATCCACTCATGTATTGATGGGCACTTGGGTTGTTTCCACATCTTTGCAATTGTGAATTGTGCTGCTCTAAATATTCTAGTGTTGAGGTCTTTTTTATAGAATTTCTTTTGTCCTTTTGGGTAGATGCCCAGTAATGGGATTGCTGGATAAAATGGTAGTTCTACTTGTAGCTCTTTGAGTTATCTCCATACTGCTTTCCACAGAGGTTGTACTAGTTTGAATTCCCACCAGCATTCACGCCAACATTTATTGTTTTGGGGCTTTTTGACAAAGGCCATTCACACTGGAGATAAGTGATATCTCATTATGGTTTTGAGTTGCATTTCCCTGATGATTAGAGATGTTGAGCATTTTTTCATATGTTTGTTGGCCATTAGACTATCTTCTTTAGAAAAGTTTCTATTCATGTCCTTTGCCCACGTTTTTATAGGGCTGTTTGATTTTTTCTTGCTGATTTTCCTGAGTTCTATGTAGATTCTAGTTATCACCCTTTATCGGATGTGTAACATGCAAATATTTTCTCCCATTCTGTAGGTTGTCTGTTTTCTCTCATGACAGTTTCTTTAGCTGTGCAGAAGCTTTTTAATTTGATCAGGTCCCATTTATTTATTTTTGTTGTTGCTGTGATTGCCTTTGGGATCTTCTCCATAAATTCTTTGCCTAGGCCAATGTCTATAAGAATTTTTCCAACACTTTCTTCTAGAATTCTGATATTTTCATGCCTTAGATTTAAGTCCATTATCTACCATAAGTTGATTTTTGTGAGAGGTGAAAGGTGCAGATCATGTTTCAGTCTTCTACATGTGTCTATCCAATTTTCTCAGCATCATTTATTGAGTAAGGATTCTTTGCCCCAGTGTATGTTTTTGCCTGCTTTGTCAAAGATCAGATGGCTTTATGAAAATGGTTTTATATCTGGGTTCTCAGTTCTGTTCCATTGGTCTCTGTCTCTGTTCTTGTGCCAGTATCATTCTGTTTTAGTTACTATTGCCTTGTAGTATAACTTGAAGTTGGATAAATTGATGCCTCCTAATTTGTTCTTTTTGCTTAAGATTGATTTTGCTGTATGGAATTTTCTCTGGTTCCATATGAACCATGGAATTATTTTTTCTATATCTGTGAAAAATGATGTTGGTATTTTAATAGAGATTGCGTTAGATTTATATATCACTTTGGGTGATAGAAGCAATTCTTGCACTTTGTTGTCTTTTGGAGTGATGATCTTCATGGTCTCTTCTAATATAACAGAACTATTCTAGGAACTGATAAATAATTTGGAAAGATAATATATAACAAACAGTTTCCAAAGAGAATTGCATTGCATTGCTATTCCTGTTATTAGCAAACTGACATAGTGAGAATGAAGGGTTTGAATGCATGAGTCATTGCAGTTCAGTCAATATAATTCTTTAGAAGTATAATTATTCATTTTATACTGGTTTTCAATGTCATATATTATTAGTAGGATGGGCAAATAGGAGTTCTGCACTTAAAAGGATAAATTGGTCAGGAATTTCTTTTATCTGCTGGTCCTAACACTGAAGTAGGAAAACTATAAATAGGACCAATCTAAAGTCAGATGTAGGAAAGGATATAGGTGATATGTCAAAATATATTACATAGAACAATATCAGATGTGGAAGGATACTGAGGTCAGGAGCCAAATTAAATAGGAAATGTCAGATAGCCCACAATCCAACAGATGATCAGAAATCTCAGTGGACAAGGATTGATGAGTCCAATTCAATTCAACAAATATGAACTGACTGCCTTTGATGTGCTGAGCACCATGCTAGGTACTGGGGAAATATCAAGATTACAAAGATGAATTTAAAGTGAATTTGTTCTTCAAGGATCTCATAGTCCTAGTGAGAAAGATATACAGGAAAAAAATAATTAAAATACCTTGCAATAAAAATGGCACCATACTATATGTGATCTGTTACTATTTGCTCTTTCATGCAATATTATTATTTCTAACATTCACCAATGGTATTGTGTGTAATTGAAATATATTCATTTGACTACTGAATAATTTACACTTTGTTTATATTACAATTTCAAATCTCAAAATAATGCAAAGTAAATAATACATTGCTCAGGAACAAAGGCATATAAACTTAATACAAAAACAAAATATCGGGAGTTATAGGCACAGTTTCCAGGATAGTGATACCTCTGGGATGAAATGAAAAAAATAGGTACATAGGTAGAAACAATAATAGGGATAATGCTGTTCTTACATGTGGTGGTGATGTGTTCAGAGTTATTTATTTTAATAATTCCGTATATATAAATATACACATATAAGTATGTACATAATATCCACATATCCATATATATACACAAAATGTATTATTTGTATGTGTAATAATTACAAAATAAAACATCTAAATTTTTTAAAGTTTTATTGTATAGTACACTATAGAAGCATATGTGCATGGAATTAAATTGTCTGAGAAAAGAAAGAGGAGTTTCTTATCTTGGTTGGATAGATGGTGAATGAGACTTTTAAAAAGGTGAGTTATATCTGAGCTGGGTTTTTGAGGAATGTTTTCTCTCATTCAGAGAGAAAGGGACTTCCAAGAAAAAAAAAAGAAGTGCTTTCCCTGTAATACTTTTTGTGTATTTCTTCCTCTTATTTACTATTCCCTATACAGTATCTCTAACAGCACAATATGTGTCTGTAACAATATATAATTGTTAAATAAATGAAGATATTCAGGATTCATGGAATGTAGTGTGTGGATGTGTACATATGAGGAACTTGTAGAGAATAAAGTTAAAGAAGCAGAAAGGAGCTGTTTATGTTTTATTGCCATGCAAAGCATTTTAGGAAAGTAATATGGTGCTTTAAGTAGGGGAGTGAAAATATGGATTTGAATGGTGGAACACTCTGGCCACAATGAGGCTTGGGAATTGGGAGGATTGTGGTGGTAGGAACCTGTATCAGAAACAGGGAGGCCAATTCAGAGGCAGTGAACTTGTCCCAGCAGGGAGTGACAATGTGGAGGTGAGACAGTAGCCACGACAATGGCCAAGAGGGACTCTTCAGACTGTTAATGAGGAGCAGGATGAAGAGGCAGATTCACCAGATTCACTGGAATGAGTCTGGGAAAGGTTGCAAATCCTCACAGTATATGTCTTTCAGTCTTAAAGAGATACATATCCTGGCCCCAGGGTTTTACAAAGATTATATGTTCTTTCTCTCAGCTTCTTGGATTTTAGCTTTGGTTGAACATGACAATACCTGTTTGGACAACCTATTTTAGAAGCACTGACAAACTCACAGATCATTTTCTTGTGGTGGTTTAAAGCACTTTTTCTTCTTAAACTGGCTAAAATTTAGAGACCTCGTCCCCCTCCTTCTCCTCCTCCTCCTTCTCCCTCTTCTCTGCCTCCTCTTCCTCCTTTTTTACTTTTGCATTTGGGAAAAATCAATGGTCCCCAAAAATGACTCTAAAGGCATGAACTGAACATCTTGGCTCTGTCTTTTTCGACTCTGGCACATACCAGCACACATTTATTCATTCATACTGTAAGTATCTACACATGCTCTCTGGTGGGTGCTGTGGTGTCCTGCCCGTATCCTTCCCTCAGGGTGGAAGTACACACCCCCTCGGTGTTGGAAGTGTTGGCAGCTGATGGTTCTCAACTAAATCTGTCTCTGGAAACTGCCTTTAGATGAAGAGAGCTGCTTTGCTCAAGATCTTATCCACTGCCAGAGGACAGCCTGCACAATGACTGGCCAATGGGTTGGTTAAATTCCTCCATTTGCCTCAAGGTGGGACAACTCTGAAGGACTAATCCAATTCCAGAATTCCAATGGGATAGGCTGAGGCCTTCATTACAACTGCATCACAATTCAACTCTTCTCTTAGTTTTGTCCTTCCTTTACTTGTCCACAGTTGTGATCACTCTCCAATAAACTTTCTGCACATAAATTCCCATCTCAGAGTTTGTTCTTTATGGAACTCAAACTAAGTCTCCTGCCAGGTGCCTGGCACAGGGGATATAATGATTCTGAAGGGACCAAAAGAGGTGCAAAGATAAAAGTTAAAGCAAGAGTGACATTTAAGGGTATGTGAAGGCAGATGACTGTGTGTGTGCACCATTTGAATGATATATTTCCACCCTTGAGAAGCAGATTGGTTAAATCCAAGAAGTTGCATGAAGGTATAACATAATCTTTTGAAGCCATTGGGATAGTATGCTCTTATCTCTTTAAGAACAAGAGAGATATGCTTTGGGGATTGGCAACATTTTCTGTTTGCAGACATGGGTGCAGTCTTAGTTATCACTCTATAGAGGATTTACTGTGTCTCAAAGCTTTAATCTCAAAGAACATTGATTTACTCTTCAAAAATTTTAGGAGTTTCTGCTGACAGCTAGGCTGAGGGGAGTTCAACTTTGTAGTGAGACATTTTTCCTTTCCTGTGTATATACACAAGGCAGTGAAGGGAATCATCATTAAGGACGGCTGAGTTCGTGGTTTCAAAGTATGAGGGTCACTTTGTTTTTTGTAATAGGCCATAAGCAAAATCAAATAATGAATCTTGTTTGTTAATTAAACTGTGTGGGATTTTGCAGCCTAATTTGAATAGAAAAAAATTCTTGCTCACCGCAGTCTAGGTTGAAACTTAAATGACAGTGCATTGCCATGACAATTAAAAATTCAAAAATAAATACAGCATTTGAAACTGCCTATCCCCACCAACACACACACACACACACACACACACACACACACAAACACACCCCTACTGATTTTCAGAAATAACAAGAGAAGAGTTCTCTTCCAAGTTTCTTTTTTCTTCATAACCCTTTAAAATGTCAAGGGAGTAAATGAAGCTCAGCCTCTGCAATGAGAGCTGTCATTCAGCTGGATGACAAAGGTACTCTTTTGTGTTGGATACTCCAGACTTATAGTGGCATAAATGAAAAACAAAAACTAAAATGAAACAGATAAAAGCATGCACTTCATCAAAGACAGGCTTGAATTTCTATTATCCACCCTCCATATACCAAATGAGTGGACTTGGGTAAATTACTCAGCTTAATCCCAAATTTTTCATCTGTAAAGTGAGAGTAATCAATTTCTAGTGGTTTGTGTGATAATCATGTAAGTTAATGCATGTAAAGTACACAAAAAGTGGAAGGGCACATAGTAGATTCTAAAGTATAATTATCTTGAGTAGGTTCTCAAGATATTTTAAAGTATATGCATAGAAATAAATTCAAGATCAGACATGCAAACAGAAATTTCAGACAAATTTCTTAAATGATAGGCTTTGGAGGGAATGCACTAAGAAAGATGTATACCTTCTACTTTTTGACTGGTACTTAAACTTTTGCCATAATTAGAGCTTTAACATTTTAGTGTAAGTCCTTGGCCCTTATTAAAATGGAACTACACTGGGAAAGGAGTTATACAGTGTGAAAGGAAGAGCACTTGGGTGGGCAGTAATATCCCGAGAGGTTATTCTACTTCTGACACCACTGTCCTTGAGACTTGGAAGCTCACTATACCTCTGTGAACTGTGATCTACTCATCTGTAACTCTGGCATACTAAACTGGGGTGTGTGTGTGTAATACCCTGATTCCTACAGACATTGATTTGCTGATCCTCTAAAGTGACTATTCTCATTTATTTACTGTGTGAACCTGGAAACACACACAGTCAATGCCTTCATGGAACTTAGAGTCTAAGGCTTCTGGGAAAAGATATAGAAAGAAAAAGCCAGATGATTAAAATAAAGTGCTATAAGAACTTACACTTACAAAGAGAAGCACCTAACCTGTCTGGTGCTTTCAGAGAAGACTTTTCTTTAGAGGTAGAGGGCAGGAGAAGCGGCGAAGAGATGTCTAAGGGTGCACAAATCCTGCAGATGAGAGAGAACATAACTTATTCTAGAAGTTGAAACAAGTTTAATTTGACTAGAACAGATTGTGTCGATAAGAGAAAAGGAAATATATGTAGGAAAATAAGGAATGGTGAAATAATACATGTTTTCACTCCTCTTTATATTCAATCGTGTTTAACGGTCATTGATGATTGTTGGATCATCAAATATGTGAAAGATAAACTGTTGTCATACCTACCTCATTGTGAATGAAAATTCTGAGAAGAAGTTTTTATAAGGGGTCACAGAGGAAGACTAAAAACCATTTGATAGGTTGAGGTTGGAATGTATACCACCTAGAGAAAAAAAGAGATCTGTGAAAAGAGGAGAAAGGAACTAATATTCATTTCTTGATTCATTAAATATATATTTATTGATCCTCCTATCATGTGCCAACTATTGCTCTAGCTCCTGAGAATAAGGCAATGAGCAAGATGTCCAAGACCCTGGCTCAGTAGAGGTCAACATGCATGATGAATCTTGCACATGAAGTGTCTCATGTGCTGCTCGTGGCAGGCAGCGCCTGGGAGATGTCTCACAATGGGCTACAAATGCATCTCTGCAAAGTGAAAATACCCCCTATTTTTCAATAAAGGCCAAGTTTTCTGTTTATTTGTGGCTTTGAGAAGAATAATTAGATGTTCTTGTCACTCTCAGATTGTGTGACAATTGTCATTAATTCACCATGTTCATAAGGGGGAAAAAAAAACCTTCAATGTATACTCATGTTTTAATATGGCATTAGTACTGCATTTAGTAAGTTTATCTAGTTATCCAAATTATAGAAAAGTGTGGCATGTAATCTTTATTAATAGAGTCATTTTTTTCTTTCCTTGCACCACTGTGAAATTAATATTCTTAGGTTGAAATGAAAGGTCTCATAATATGAAGAAAGTTCCAAATTTGGGTTTATAGTGCTACAAAATGTTTCATTTTAATTGCAATTTTGAGAAGAATTGAAGACAGTACCCAGAAATAAATCTGATTTAATGCTCTGAAAACAATTGAATAAGGTGCCATTTTAAAATTTCAAGAGACTAGTTGCATGGAGAGGAATCCTGAGCTGAGAGTCAGGATTTGGTTTTCGTTCCAGTATTAAAACTAATTTGATTGTGATTCTGGGAAAGCAATTGGAAGGGAAGTACTGGCCGTCAATAGAAGGCTTATCTTCCAGTATCTAATATTGAAAAAAACTCTCAAATGAAAGAATTATGATACTTGCTTTACATATGTCTAGTAGAGTAGGACCGGCAAAAACTAGGCTTATATTTATAGTGAAAGAAATCTAAGATCACTACCATAAGAATTAATATTATTACTGCTGTTACTATTACTACTTAAACTAGTAGCCAGAGTTTATTATTTTATTATAGGAAAAATTATATATATGTGTGTGTGTGCGTGTGCACATGTGTATGTATGCCATTATGACCACTTATTATATAACACACAGTGTGTTAAATGCTATTCATGTATTTAATAATTTAATCCACAAGATAAAACTAGAAATTAAGTACTATTAATATCTCCATTTGCTAATGAGGAAACTGAAGCATAGACAGGTCTAGAAATTTTGTCCTAAGTAACACAGTAAGTAATTGATGTGGTAGTATTTTTTCCAGACAACCTGACAGCAGAACACACACTAAATTAAAAAAAAAAATACTATTAATTTTTCAGTCAGAGATGACCAAAGATTGAATAAGCTTCTCGAAAAAAGAGGGAGTTCACCGCCCCTAACATTTTCAGGCAGAAGCTCGGCTGATTACGGAATGGAGGGCATGCAGGTACTGGTTGAGTATTTGAGAAAGGTCACCACCTAGGGCTCTTTCTGATCCTCAGATGTTTCCACTCAATATAAGCTGCTCCAAGAGCAAACCAAGTTTGCCAAATTAGATATTCAAAACTAATATCTGACTGGATCATACTCATGCTCTTTAATTTTTACTAAATATGTATTCGGATCTGCTCAGAGTTTCTTCATTCCTTATTTATACCCTTAGAGTCTGATAGAAACCCTCTTCGTTGTGTAGGTACTCACACATGCTTGTCATTGTCATTGCTGCCCTTACCGCCGCCAGCAAATCCACCATTACCAGACACTGTAGTACATTGGAAAGAGCACTTGACTTGGAGCCCAAAGTCCTTGATTGTGGCCTGAATATATCAGGTGCAAGAAATGTGGCCAGGGCGGAGTAACACAAATTTCTTTGGCTTCACTTTCCCTATTTATATATACAATGATATCTTTCTAACCATCTTAACAGTAGTATTTTGGAGTCTAGAATCACATTCTTAGAAATCCTTACCACTGTAAAGAAAGTTCAGTTGAATTTTAATTATTACCTTTTAACCCTAAATACAGCTAGCTATTGTGAGTATCCCAGTATTACCCTTTTGAAGACTTAAGATTGGTTTATCACCCTTCATTAATTACAGTTAAGCCATTTTTTGGTCTATTTGTATTCTTTAGAGAACAAACATTGGAAAAAAAATAACTATACCCATCTTTCCAACATAAAATGCTGGATTTTGATTTCCTTCACCATCTTTCTTTTAGTGTAGGTTAAACATGATATATTTTGCAATTGAAAAAGCTTTCCTCCTCTATTGTTGAGGGGAACCCAGAGCTTCTGGTGAATGACAGCACCACTAAAGCTTTGAGCCCCAACAAGACAAATCCTGGTACACCAATTGCTGACAAGCCAAAGTGGGGAGATGAAGGTGACAATAAACAGACGCCAGGAAAATGCATACTGCTTCTGGAGGGAGGTTGTACTAGTCAGTATTTCCACAACGCTTTGTTTGGTTTGCTTTCCTTTTTCCAAATCACCCTTTTAAATATGGATTCAAAACAGGCCTTCCAAAAATAGGCAGAGTAGGGTTAAGGTTATATGCAGTGATTCTGCCTCCTCTCCCTCTGTTCTATTTACTAAAAGAGAAAAGTAGAAGAGAGATATATGTTAATCTTGTAGGAAATCTTTGTCAGCTCAGACTGCCGTAAAAAAATACTATAGACTAGGTGACTTAAACAACAGAAATTTATTTGCTCACAGCTCTGAAGGCTAGAAGTTTGGGAGCAGAGTGCCAGTGTCACTGGCCGCTGGTGAGGGCTCTCATCCTGGCTTATAGATGGCCACCCTCTCTCTGTCTTCACATGGTGAGGAGGGAGTAATACGGGCAGCTCTCTGATGTCTCTTCTCATAAGGGCATAAACCCTATCATAAGGGCATAAACCCTATCTTAAGGACTCCACCCTCATGACCTCCACTAAACAACTAACCCTAATTATCATTCAAAGGCTTATCTTCAAATACTATCACAATGGGAGTTAGGGATTCAATATTCGAATTTACAGGAGACACAATTGAGTCCATGGCAGCATTATGGCTGAATTCGAAGTTGGAAAAACTGATGGTTTCATTTTCCTTTTATATGTTAAGGAGTCATAATAATAAGGTTTTCTATTTTATGTATTCTAGTCTATGTTTTCCCTCAAGGATTTGTTGATGTTCTATTTGTCCTGATGACTTACGAGTTAGGAGATTCCTATTAGAAAAAAAATGCCTTTATTTAATCATATCAGTCTAATCTGAGAGGTTGAAGTTTGAGTGTCCTGGGTCTGATTTCTGGAGAGGGGGCTGTCTCTTCTCAGGGAATGTTTTATTTGGGTTTCCTTCTCTAATAGTTCATGGACAATCTAGGAATGAGCAGAAGCTCATTTCCTTAAAAAGTAATATTTTTTTTTTTTTTAGAATCAATATGGATTTTGGAGTTATAAAGAATTTGCTTTGGATCACACCTTTGTTTCTTCTTAGGTACATGACTTTAAACAAAGTTCTTGACCTCTCTGAACTCAGGTTCCTCATCTATAATATGAGCTAATGATACCACCTTAGATTATCATTGTGCATATTTAAAAACATTACAAATAAAAAGGACCAAGTGGAGTCTCCGGAATATAGTAGATGATCAAAAATTTAATTTCTCTTCTCCATTATATTCCTTGAAAAGATGCCCTGCTAGGATGAGGCTTTCCTAGCTAATGACAACTAGATTTGCCATGGCCACCTCAAGATTTCTTGTAGGAATGGTTTGTGAGAGTTATAATTCTAGTTGATCTCATGGCTGACGATCTTGCCACCAAGATTGCCGAGATAATTATGTATGTTTTTAGCTACAAGTAATAGATATTCAAACTAACAAAAGTTAAACAGTTTTATTTCTAATATAATAAGAAATCTGGATATAGGGAGTCTGGGGCTAGTGCAGGGGCTCCATTAAAGAAAGACCCAGACTCCTTTTATCTTTCTACTCCACTGTTCACAATATATCAGTTAATTGTTTCACATTCACTTTAGTTTTCCAAGCAATAGGTATCACTTTTGTGTTTAAGAAAGAAGGTTGGAAGGGACACTGCCATCTGTATCTGTCCCTGTTTATCAGAAAAACAGAAGATTGCCAGAAACTCCCTAACAATTGCTTATGTGTCATTAACTACACTATCACCTGGCTCACCCTCGCTACAGGAGATATTGATAAAGCATTAGTTAGCTTTTTAGCCTCTAGAGTGGAAGCTGACAAGGGATAATGTGGTTAAGAATGCCTATGAGGTTAGCCAATGAGTAGAATTGGTTATATTTTGCAAATAGTTCTTATTTAGTTCTATTCAATAAACATTAACTGAGGAGCTAAATGTCAGACATTGTCCTATGTGTTGAGGCAACTGAGAATAGAAACCAAAACAAAAAGCAAAATGCAGTCCCTCTTTTTTTTTTTTTTTGAGACAGAGTCTCACTCTGTTGCCCAGGCTAGAGTGCTGTAGCATCAGCCTAGCTCGCAGCAACCTCAAACTCCTGGGCTCAAGCAATCCTCCTGCCTCAGCCTCCCGAGTAGCTGGGACTACTGTAGGCATGCACCACCATACCTGGTTAATTTTTTCTATGTATATTTGTAGTTGTCCAGCTAATTTCTTTCTATTTTTAGTAGAGACGGGGTCTCACTCTTGCTCAGGCTGGTATTGAACTCTTGAGCTCAAACGATCCCCCTGCCTCATTCTCCTAGAGTGCTGGGAACACAGGCGTGAACCACCACCGTGCTGGGCCTCTTCTTGAGGAAGTTAGTCATACAGGAAAGACGCAGAACTAACCAAGTAGTTGAACTCTAATGAGAGAAATATCCACAGGACCAAAATTCAAAATTCTAGATGAACCACTTTCAAAGGTCATTTGGATATAACCAAAGTTACTGTATGATATTCATCTGTGTCATATTGCTAAGTCCTTCCATGTGTGAGTAGGATGATAAGAAATCTATCTTTATCATGATAACCTTGAAATGTTCTCTGAGTAATCAAGGATTCAGTTCTGTTTCAGAGTTGAGATTTTTTGTTTGTTTGTTTAATTGTATTCCATGTCTTTGGAAATTGTTAAAGCAGGTAAAAGAATTGTGGAGAGTCAATTACCAGAAACAAAAAATTTCTGAAATTCTGTTTAATAAGCATATTTACCTCCTTTATGTCTCAGATACTTAACAGGAAACAGTTATAATAGCGGGTCACAATTGGACACATGGCCAAATTTTGGATCCATATGTTCTCTTTATGACAATGCAGGGATCAGCAAACTTTGTAAAAGGCCATATAGTTTGGCTTTCCAAGCTATGTGGTCTCTGTGGCAGTTACTGAACTCTGCCATTATAATGGAAAAGCAGCCACAGATAATACGTAAACAAATTCAAATTATTATGGCTGAGTTCCACAAAAAAAGTTTTACTGTTTATAAAAACTGGTTACAAAAAGAGGTAGCAAGCAAAATTTGGTCTGCTGACCATACTTTGCTAATATCTGCCATATTGGTATAAAAAATGTTTGATAGTATTTTGATTATGTAATACTATATGTAGTTATCAACTATAATAATATACGTGAAGATGGTTCAACTAGCTGAATACCCTTTTCTGTTACTTTGTAAGTTAATCTGCTCTTCGTTCCCAGCTCTGTAAGGAGAAGTAGAGAAAATAGTAACTATCCCAAATAAGGCAGATGCCAAGGGAATTTCTTTTTAAAAAAGCTCTAATATATATAAATTTTCTCTTCAATTATTTTAATAGGAGAATATAGCCTATATGTTTTATGTCCATGGCATTGATAAAATATTTCCTTTAACCTTTTTGGCTCCAGTTGCCTCATGTGTCTTGTATTGCATAGAAGATGACACATTCTAGTTTTCAGCACTGATACACAAATAGCAGCTCTGAAAACTGTAGAAACTTAGTATAGACCAAAGACAAGAGACGAATGTAGACAGGAATTATCATGCCTGAAGGTAAAAGTCAGAATGAAAGGAAAGGGGGTTGATTAAGAAGCAAGGCCCAGCGTGGGTACATTCATTCGATGCATGTGGTCAAAGTTATCCCTGTCCTGGCAGGACTCACCTGCAGGGCTGGAGAGTTATGCCCTAAGAGGGGGTGGTGGCAGGTGCTTTTGGGGAGCTTTGGAGCCAGTCTGTGAAGTGTGGCAATGAGATGGGTTATGTGACCTAAAAAGTGACTTCCAAAGCTAATGTTCTGTGAAGTCTGCAGCTGTGGTGGCTATCCTGGGCCACCATCTCAGGAGGAAGCCTGATGCCTCACAGCCAGCCCCTGCTCTGAATAAGCATAGTCACCTCCATGCCTCTGTGAGCTGCCTTTTGGTCCCATGAACTCCATCTGTGCCCATTGTCAGTGTGTTCCAAGGGGAACAGAAATCAACCCTGGGGTCTGACTCTGAATTGCCAGCCTAGAGGACTTCGCTTCTTCTGTGGGCCAAGGAAGATTTCCCAGCTTCCTGACCTTGTCTCCTCTCTTTTCTTTAAAGCTAAGGATATAGCCATGTCCATTCCCTTAAATCACACTGGACTCCCAGTCTATTCAGAAAAAGTCTGAAAAGGAATGCAACATCACAAAGTAATCTACTCAGAAAGTGCCAATTAATTACCCTAAGAACCCTATGAAGGCTACGTCAGAGCCTAAGATACCCAAGTTAAAGATGAGTTAAAGATGAGAGAACAAGAGGATATATGACTTTTATAAAGAGCCACAGTGGTGAAGCCTGGATCCAAACTCAGGACTTTTGATGCTAGAAAATAAAGTGGTTTTGCCAGGTCTGGCCTCTTGGCAGACTGTTGTCTTGGTCTTTGGTTCCTTGCTTGGAAAATTCATAAGCAAGGCTGGTGCAATGGAGTGACCAAAGACAGGAAGCAATTCCAAACAAAAAGCTTTTATTGCAGAAAACAAGGGAGCTATACAAAGCAAGAGTACGTTTGAGAGAGACAAACAGATCAGTATCCATGAAGGAAGAAGATGTGAAGGATTCCGAGGTGATTTCCTTTTATTGGCCTAGTCAAGGGACGGGCTTACAGGATGTATGGGATGTTACCAGATGATTGATATACATGATTGACAGGTGTCTTATAACACAGTTGCAGCTCCACAGGTGTGTGTGCCTCAAAACCTCAAATTCTTGCTCTTTGTGATGGTTATTTGTTAGCTGTTTTCCTCCAGTCCCTTCCACCCACCCCAGCCCCCAACACCTGCTTCTCTACCCCTAGGAACTGCCCTCCTTGCCTATATCCGCCATCTCCAGATTTGGTCCCTGCCTAACAGGTTTTTTACATTATTCCATCAAGATGGTTTTCTCAATTCTATGCAATAAAATTTAAAACTATATTTTCAATAACTGAATAAATAATTTAAAAATTGGTAAGTAGCTAATAATGATATAACAGTATATCTAAATACTTTTATTTAATCTTTTTATTGACAATCCATTTTTTAAGGGGGGATTTCCTTGTCATGTCTCAGATACAATGCTAGATATATTTGATATATTATGGCATTTACTCTTTACAGTCACAATAGCTATTATTATTGTCATCATCAGACAAAGAATGACACTGACATTTAAAGAGGCTGAGTAAGTTACCAAAGGCCACATAGCTAGTAAGATGGTGAACCATTTTGCTCATTCAGTGGATCTACATCATAGTTCCTTTCCGTTATCTGGCTTGGGTAATATTTCTATTTATTTTGCAATATCTTTCAAACTTCTATATGAAATTTATTCCTGACCTCTCAGTGGACTATATTTAATGGGTATTATTACAATAAAACTTGGGAGAAAGGAATTATTTGCAAATATCGAAGCCACAGTTGGGTTTGCTCTTTACGACTGCCCCAGTCTCTCTGTTAACTGATAGCAATGATGGGAAGTCATATTGTGCTGTGGGGAGCCAACATGTGTGGAATAATTCACACAGTCATGACTGCAGCCAGAACAAGGCCTAGAGACACAAAGGGCTCTCTCTCATTCCAACCTGATGTCACTGAGAAGCAAGCTTCCTTCTAAACTTAGGTTATTTACTTCTATTACATCCTGAGGTCAGGGGCCCTGTAGGACAACTGCCTCTGATCCATCGCTAACATTAAACCAGGGGAGACAGTTTGATCTGCCATGGTAACAGGGGAGATAAAGGATACTGTGTAAACAAACCACCTGCCTGTAACTAAGCCTGTCTCCCATCTCCTAACCTTTGCTGTTCTTCATTCTTAAAATATAGTTTTCCTAAGAGAAGTCAAATTCCAGAAAAGTTTATAAAAATTGTATAGAGTTCTCATTTCATAGAAATAAAACCTAGGCAATATAGTAAGTGTTGGCATTACATTCAGTGGGAATTATGTACATCTAAAATAGGTTGGGAGGTATGGAGGAATACTAAGAGAATGAGAATGGATGTTAAGACTCAGGATGCTTAGGTTTGACCCTATGTCAAGCCATTTATTTCTTCCATGCCTGTGAGAAAATCATTCTTTCATTGTAACTTTCAGGACATTCTGTTAGATGGGAGCAATATTCTCAATCCCAAAGGACCGCGGTAAGGCCTCACTAAGTGTATGTATGTAAAGCCTCACCTAGTACAGTGCCTAGAACAGAAATAAGTTCCAATAAATGGGAGACATTTTTATATCCAGCAACAAATGGGCTTTCTCATATGAGGCCAGTAGAAGGTAAACATTGTAGTAACCCTTTTGGAAAATGGTTTTGTGACGTGTTTCAAGAGGCTAAAAGACATCATCTTTGTTCCAGTAATTCAGCTTCTGGGAGTCTTACTTTACAGAAATCTCACAGCATCACTTTCCTGCCTAAAATACCTCAATAATTCTATATTACCCTTGGGGTGAAGGTCAATATCTCAAGTAAAATCTTAAACTTGTATCACTCTCCTTTCTCACTTTGAATTCTAGGTTCCAGACATAATAAATATCTCTGAGATCTCTGAAGGAACCCTACACCATTCTAACTGTCTAAACTACCTTTTCCTTTTCTTTTTAACTCATGTTTTTCTTATCCTTTAATATCACTATAGTCCAGGAAGCCTTATCATTAACCTCATGTCTGGGTTATTTGTCCCTCCTTGCACTCCTGAAGAATCCTCTGCATTTCTATTTTGATATTTTCACATGAGAGTCTGTTCACTGGTTGGTGTCTACCATAGGATGTAACCTCCATATAGACGTGAACAAGGCTCTTTTGCTTGTCATAATATCTCCAATGCCTAACGTATTTCTGTGTATAATAGATGCCCCATATTTGTTTGTTGAAGGAATAAAGGAAATAAATTCAGAACAAAAGTAAAGGAGCTCTGACCACTAAGACACTCATCACTGTGTTAATTAAAAGAGTAAAATATTAGAAAAAAAATTCCACAAAATTTTCCAAATAGAAAATGGGTTAAATAAATAATGGTTTACCTCATGATGCAATACAAAGTGAGTGCATTTTATATAAAGAGTTTATAGTAGCAAATGAAAATGTTATCTATTACCAATTTAAAAAAAGCAATATACAAAGGTATATATTCAATTAATTCAATTATTTTTTTAAAAAGCTATTATTATAAAGAAAATAGAGTACAAGAAATATTCCAAAACTTTAATGGATCTTGTTTCTGGGTAATGAGATTATGAATGTTATTTTTTAAAATATTTTTCTTTATTTTCCAAATGTTCTAAATGAGTATGTATTTGTGTTCTTTTTTATTATAATAAATGTCAAAACTGTGTTTAAAAGAATCGAAAGTGTTCAACACTTGGCAATGTAAAAGTTCCCCAGGGCTGATGGGGAGAAACTTAAATTGTGAGCTGGCAGCAAAGGCTGGTCAGCAGCAGCGCGGATTAGTGTTTTTATTTATAAAGCTGCAATTTCCCCGAGCAAGACAGGCGCATCCACTTGCTGATTTATACCCCTTGTCAAGGGAAGCCAAAGAACGATAATTCTTTGATGCTAAGCCTTCCTTTGGGATGTTATTTAGTCACTTCACTCCCAAAATACTTGATCAATTATATACTACCTGTTGACACCCTAGGACACATTTAAAATGAATGTCTTTCATGCAGGAGAACTCCACAAATCCAGTAATAGATACACTTTCTCTCCAGGTTCAAAAACACTCTTCCCTGCCCAGTAGCCTTCACTTCTTGGCTTTTAGGCAAGGCACTTGCTGGGTGAATCATGGATTTGGAAGACACAGACCGAGTCCTCACAGGCTGTCTCTGCCCACTGTGATTATGGGCAGGACACATAACCTCAGTCAGCTTCAGACTGTTCATTTGTGAAATAGTAAAAAATCATTAATTACATTATGTAACAGCTCATCATTTGACCCAGGTGTGGTATTGGACATGAAAACGCTTTGTAAATTTGAATTATCATACAAATAGTCCACTTGAGAGATTATCTTTGTGTGTGTGTGTGTGTGTGTGTCTGTCTTGAATTCTTGCTAATCCATAAAGTCCTTGAGAACAAAACACTTGTCTTCTGTCTTCTACTGTTCTGTTTCTGAAGTGCCTCAAACAGTGTCTGATGCATGGATAGTGTTCAAAAAATGCTCATTGAATTGATTCTGGATTGCTGCCATGCAATCAATGGCACAACTACCACATAATTATTTAATTCCTATTATAAACCAGTCACTGTACTAATTCCAAGGTATGTAACAATAGGTTCTGTCCTTACAGCCTATAGATCATGAAGGAAATCAATATTGAACAAATAAATACAAATGTGATGTGTGTTTCATGAAGAACTGTGGAGATATTTATCTTAGACTTGGTTGGAGGGAGTCAGCCAACGGTTTCCTGTGGAGATGGTTTATAAATGGAGTCCTTAATGATGAAAAGGAACTAAAGCAGAGGAAAACTTAAGTGTGAGAATAACTTTTGCACAGATGGAATGACACATTTGAAAGCCCTGTTACAAAGTTCCATCACAAGCATTTCAGAAGTAATCAACAAGGCTGTGAACTTTCTTTCTTTCTTTTTTCTTTCTTTCTTTCTTTTTTTTTTTTTTTTTTTTTTGAGACAGAGTCTCTCTTTGTCACCCACGCTGGAGTGCAGTGGCATCCTCATAGCTCACTGCAACCTCAAACTCCTGGGCTCAAGCAATCCTCCTGCCTCAGGCTCCTGAGTAGCTGGGACTACAGGTATATATCACCATGCCGGGCTAATTTTTCTATGTTTTTTAGAGACAGGGTCTTGCTCTTTCTCAGGCTGGTCATGAACGCCTGGCCTCAAGCAATTATCCCGCCTTGGCCTCCAAAGTGCTAAGATTACAGGCCTGAGCCACTACACCTGGCTGAGACTGTGAACTTTCAAAAAACAGGGACTGTATCCTCTTTGTGTTTGTGCTTCTAATATGTTAGAGGGTGTTGGTACACTATAGTCGAAGTTTTATAACTGCTTATTGAATGTGTTAGTAGTTTCATCTGGATATATTTCCTCTCTTAAAAGGAAGTTACAAATGCATAGTAATTAGCAAGACAGGTATCTGGATTAAAAAAAATCTCACTAGTTATCAACCTTGAAGTCTCTTCTTGCTACCAATCTGATCAAAACAACAAATACATAATTAAAGTATCTAAGGGTCATGTAATTTATCCCTTCTTATAAATATTGTTATTTATAGAAATTAAGTTATATCCCCAGAAAACAACCTACCCTGAGCATATTCTCATAGTTACCAACAAAATATTCTCTCAAGATTTTTTGCTATGGCCTTCACTTTTTATCAAAGAACATTATAATAAACAACCTGATGACAAAATTTAA
The DNA here is from genome assembly GCF_041146395.1 of Eulemur rufifrons. Classification (NCBI taxonomy): domain Eukaryota; kingdom Metazoa; phylum Chordata; class Mammalia; order Primates; family Lemuridae; genus Eulemur; species Eulemur rufifrons. Next base: position 47,575,965 of record NC_090988.1, read on the forward strand.
ACACCTCCTTTGAAATCACAGCTTATCACAGAGTTAGTTTTGTTGCTTAATATTCTTCATATGAGGACCCCCTAGAACAAATTATTTGCAGCTAATATACAAACCTACAGCTGCCTAACACAATGTTTCTCAATCTTCTTTTTATTTTTTTCCATTATCACTCCTCTCCCAGGAGGTTTGCAGGCATTATTTTTCATAATCATCCCCCACCCCTGCAGTGACATTTTAATATCACAAATATACAACATAAGATGTTTCTATCTTTGGGGCCTATTAAAAGGCCACAAACCATTGTGATGTCTAAGATTTTTTGACCCTCCTAGAACCTATTTTTTGCCCCATTGGGAGACGTGTCACTCCCATTGAAAATGCATGCCCATGCCAAAACCACACTATTTCTATTATACTCCATGTTTGATTCAGATTTCACCTTTCCCTGGAAAAAAATAAGACGGTATTTACAATAATGGCCAGTGGATTCAGACAGACTTGAAACCAAACCCCAGTTCTGCACTCATTTTACTCTTGGCAAATTATTTAACATCTCTCAGTTTCCTTGGTTTTCTTGTTTGACAAATGGAGATAACAGTGCCTGACAGAAAGTACAGTAGTGAGCATGAGATAAGATAGTGCCCGTCAATTGCTCCGTATAGTAAGTACTGAGAAAAATTTCAGTGGTTTGTCATTATCAGGAAGATATTCTAAGTGGGAGAAGTAAATTATCCAGGAGAGAATTGGCAGTGAGACTTGGGGTGACCTACTACAGTGAGGAGATTGGCTAATGTTGCAGAACAGTGAGAAGAAAACGTAGGGGAACTCAGATTACAGTAGGCCTTAACATTTAGGATCAGAATCTATTATAGAGGAAGTCTACTGGTCTACTATATTCATGCTAAAATTTATTAGCGGGGTGACCTGGGAAATTCATTTTAATAGGGGAAATAGTACTGACCAAATAGGATAGTTGTGAGGACTTGATGAATTAATTGCATATACAAAGCATGTATGTATGTGGTTTCTGGTAATTCACTTTGGCAGAATAAAGCATTGAGTTGTAAATAGGTTTAAGCCTTGATAAAAGATAAACATTGGGAGGCATACAGGATGCTTCACAGTCTCAGATTCCTAGGACTCTAGGGTTATAATTGTAAAAAAGTTTATATCGGAGACCGCTATTTCAAAAAATCTAGAGGAAATTAGGCATGTATCTAAAATAAGAAAATTTTGAAAATGTTTTACATTAGAAAATATTGGTTGTCACGTCTATATCAGAATTAAAACCAACAGTTCTTTCTAGTCTTTGTTCAATAAAGACTTGAAAATAAAGTATTTTAGTACAAGGCTAGATTTTGGAGCCAGACTGGAAGTTAGTATCTAAGAATCTCTCTATGAGAGAGTGACCTAACCCTTCTGCATCTATAAAATGGGGACAATAATCTCTGCTATGGAAAATTATTGTCAGGATGATCTACATGAAGTGTCCAGCAAATGACATGAAAACTTGCCTCTAAATTTCATTCCCTCCCATCCACTGATAAATGCAAGTTTGACATAATATTTCAAAATACAAGGCCATATGAAAGGGAGAGCCAAGATAAAGGATCCTCTGTGCTGAAAATCACAGGAGACTGTGATAGTAATTCAGGAGAGTGAAAACTGGTGACTCGTACCACAGAGGGAGCTGTGTGGAGGGTTAGGGGATACCTTTATGAGGAGGATGTAGATGAAAGTGCTATCAGACATTTTCAGTGCCATCTGACCTTGATAGTACAGAGGCTGAGTTAGATTTTGAGCTAGATGGTATCTGCTTCCAGAACCTCTCTACCAGGAAGCCACACAGCTTCCCCCATGACCTGGAAGAACAAGAAATAGATCTCCCGTAAGTTTACATCCTACACAATACCTTCAAGAAAGCCTCACTAACACCCTTATAAATGGTGGTTGTTCAATTAATCTTTGTTGAATGAATGGCTGGATGAAGGGGATGGGGCATGGATGAATGGAAGAATGGATGAAAAGCTGGCTGGCTGGCTGGATGAATATATGGCAATAGATGCCTAATTACTTCATGCAGAATGTGTGGCTATTTCCAAAATAGATTACAAAGGAACTAAAAAGCATGGTCACTGTTATTGAGGAACATCAATAAAATTGAACAACTGAAACAAGTCTAGAGAGAATCTGATATAGATGGTAGAATCACTCACTGATTCATGCATGATTCATCCTATAAATGTCCTCAGAAATTCCATAGTCGGCCTTCTGAACTTAACAGAGAAGATAAGAAAGAGGCAGTGACTTGGGGAGAACTGCACAGCTAATATGTGACAGAATTATTTGAACCTAGTTTCAGGATAATTAACTGTCTAGTGAGGTTTGGGCTACACTATCCTGTAAAATAGTTGCAAATAGTAAGGCAATTACTATTTGTTTTTCTCTTGTAGCCTCCTAGAGAAACAAAATGCTATTAGCCAAGGCAGGGGAAGGTTTGGGTTTTCTAAAGAGGTGGCTCCTTTTGGATGAGTATGTTATACTCCCAAACAGGATTCAGACCTATAAGCTGATTGCAGGGTAAAGAAATGTTCTTATTGTTTCTTTTATTTATAAAGTCATACTTTAACCAACCCAGACTACAGAATATACTTACCGCATATAAATCTTTTCCTGTTAAATGGAAGAACTATAGTAGGATTTATAAGCATTCTTTAGGGATCAAAGTTAGTCACAGTTTTTGAAAGTATATGATTGACTATAAAACATACATGAAAATTCTGAAACTTCTAAAATTTATGTCTATTGCACAAGGAAAAAATATATAAACAGAGGGACAGGTTTACAAATCATGCAATAAATCTGAAATAAAGGGATTTGATTTTACCAACCTTATTTTACACTTGAGATATAAATAAATGATTTATGTTATAAATCAGAACTCTAAAGTCTTGCCATCACAAAAAAGTTTATAAATCACAACCCTTAAATTTGGCTTATAGCTCTGGTTTATAAATTCTATTTATCTTTTATAATTTTGATTTTTTTTCAGAATAAAATTGGGTCATGAAATTCCAACTTATAAATGACAGTGATCACAGGGGCTATGTTCATCATTATCATTATTAAGGAATTATGGAGAACCAAAAGGTTGTTTTTTGTAGCTTCAATTCTCACACACTGTATGTGAGTAAGAAAATACATGCTAAAGCAACTTTCCAACTAAAAAGGAATGGGAAAGTGTGATATGGTATTTAGTAACTATTGCACTATTTCAGCTTTCATAATGAGATATATTTCTCTGGAGATATCAACCAGTTTAAATGGGCACAATTACAGACAAGTGGAGTTTTCTCCTGCTACCTTCTGCATAGTCAAGTCATCCTAGACAGGGGTGATCCCAACTCACCATCCCTGAGAATAGGGCCCCAGCTGACCAGGTGCTAATATTTCATAGCAATGTCTAACAGCAGCATTACAGATGTATCACAGCACAGCAACAATGTTCCACTATCCACAAGTAACCTGTATTTTGTTTCCCTTTCTTTTTCCATTTAAATACAATAGAACTAGTACTAGATATAGCTTCTCAGTTAACTGTCATTATATCATGGCTATCTTTCCCCAAGCATCTATTATGGGCCAAACATTATGCTTAATATTTTCATACAGCATAGTTTTGGATCCTTCTGACAATACCATGAATTAGTTGTTGCAGACCAGGAAACTGGAGATGTGCAAATGTGCATGGCTTGCCCAAATTCACCTAAAGGAAGAGGTTTGTCAGAATGGCCTAGGATGCCTCTTAGCACACTGGCCTCTCAAGGGCTTAGATTAGGGTTTTTAAAGACCTACAAACAGGGGCCAGATGTGCTACACAATTGAGTGATTCCTATCAGGTGCATACTCTGACAGTGCTCTACACCAGCCAGTTTTGCCTGTGGAAATAGGAGCTCAGAAGTTCCAGAACAGGTGTTTCAATAGAGATCACAAACCCAATCTTTTACATGAAAACTCATAATTTTTAAATAATGACTTATGCTTTTGGGTTTTAGTTTTTCTTAAACACTGTGTGAGTCACACAGTACATCTGAAGGCTAGATTTGGCACAAAATCTGCCAGTCTGGGACTTCTGCTACATGTGTTACAAAATTTAGGGTGGCCTTCTCATGTATAGATATTTATTATTTAATTTATTTTGGAGGGTGTGAGTGTGATGATTCTTTCCAAGTATGGGGGAGATTTGTCTATATTTTTATCATATGGAATTAATATAATCTACCCCAGAAATTAATTTATAATTTATCCCAACATTGTTTATATCATTTCTAATGGAATCAATTGAGTTCTTTTTTTTTTTTTCATCCCTATTCAATCTTATTGATGTTCTCATCCATGATTGTGAGTTTTCTCTGTGGACATTATTTCTACCACATACAGTTTTCTGGGTCAAGCTTGTTAAGTTTAAACTTCACCTGTACATTTTTAACAAATGACAAATTATTTCTTCTAGTAATGTTATTTATTAATTGAATGAAGCCTGCTTGTTTATCTTTATGTATTAGCAAACCCCTGAGAATATGGTAATTCACTCCCCATGAATAATACAAAGTTGCTTCATATTCTAGAAATTTATAAAATATCTCTAGTAACCTTATATATTTTGTTCGGACCATCTATACTAAAGATGTGCAGGATTTATTTAAAGGAATGAGAGCCCAATGTTAGTGAAACTTCCTTATCTATAAACACTCAGACATTATATTTCATTCTCCTGCCTGGGTAATTTGATAAAAGTTTCACTTCCAAAAGACTTGCTGAATGAGAGCACATTGTAAACTAATGCTCATTTAATAAGCCTGACAAATAGAAGTCTGAAATCTGTGAAGAATATGACAGAAATTGGTAATTGATTCTGTCCTATAATCTATTTCCTCTTTTTAGAATAATGCTGTATTTTGTTTTAAATACAGTATATCTTGTTCATCAGTGTTATTGAAACATTTTCTGTAATAACCACATCAGCCTTCGGGTATAATACCTATCTAACTTAGCACTAATTCACTGTCAAGTCCTCTTAACCCTGTATATTTAACCTTCTTTCTCTTAATCTTGAGAAGTTTGGTCTCTTTATATGATCATATTAACTGAAAGAAAAAGTTATATTTCTTGAAATTTCTTTAATGCTTATGTTTTACAGAGACAAAGAGATTTTTTTTTTTTTTTTTTTTTTTTAGTTTGAGTCCTATGACAGCCTCAGGAAATAATCAAAAGCTAATACCACAAGCTTCGTCCTTGTTCTGTGGAGAAAACAAAATTTGATGCTGTATGTGAAAATCAAGCCAATTTAAATTGAGTGTTTACGGGGTCTCTCTCCTTTCTTTATTCTTTAATCATACTGATACTGTGCTCCAGCCCCTCATGTGGCTGATATGTTATTTTACAGTACTCAGTTTGATGCTTTGCTAGGGTTTGCCAGTTTATTCAGAAGAACATTCCAGTATTCTCAATTTCATGGAAAAATAGCCTATGGAAGAGAGACTATCTACTATATCTTCTTCATTCCATTTGTAATACCCAATAATCATCATCATCATAATCATAGTAATGTTACCAATAATCATTATCACTTAGAATCTACAGCATGGTAAAAGTGCCAGCAATTTATATTTTCTAGAGTGCTAAAACTTACCTTGCATGGAAGATCGAGTTTCTCTTTTCTTTTCCTACAATAAAAATATAAAATCTCAGAGGATCTAAGTATTTGCTTAAGGTCTTCTAATGCCAAGATCATTGCTCCTTTCTGAGGTTTATGACTACATATGAATGAAGCTGTTTTTCTTGGTCTGCAGGAAATATATATTTCTCTTAGTGGTACAGGTGAATTCTTCTTACATTTGGTCTTAAACTCATGAGTAGCTTGGAGATTTGGGTTTTTTTTTTTTTTTTCCTGTAATTATGCTGAAGGGGCATCCCCACCTTTTGGATGAAGGAATCAGCATTTACCAAGTTTCTTCCATATGCCAAGACCTTTAAGAGACATGGTAGAACCAGGATATTTAATATATATGCTATTCTGAAAGCTAACCTTTATTTAAGAAATGTCTATTCAGTCCTTTGCCCATTTTTTAATCAGGCTAATTGTTTTCTCAATACTGAGTTGTTTGAGTTTGTTATACATTTTGGATATTAACCCTTATCAGATGTATGGTTTGAAAATATTTTCTCCCATTCTTTGAGCTGTTTCTTCACTCTGTTATTTCCTTTGCTGTGCAGAAGCCTTTTGGTTTGATGCCATCCCATTTGTCTATTTTACTTTCTGAATCCCACTGCTAGACATATATCCAAAGTTACTGAAATCAGTATGTCACAGGGATATCTGCACTACCATGTTCATTGCAGCATTGTTCATAATAGTCAATAAAGATATGGAATCAACCTAAGTGTCCATCAATGGATGAATGAAGAAAATGTGGTATATATGCACAATGGGAAATAGCCTTAAAAATGGGGAAATACTATCATTTGTGGCAACATAAGTGAGTCTGAAGGATATTATGAAAAGTGAAATAAGCCAGGTACAGAAAGACAAATACTACATAATCTCACTTACATGTGAAATGTAATACAGTTTAACTCACAGTAGTAGATAGTAGAATGATGGTTACCAGAGGCTTGTGGGGTGAGGAGGGAGAGAATGGAGAATTGTTGATCAGAGGGTGCAAAGTTTCAGATTGACAGAAGAAATAGCTTTTGATATCTATTGCACAACAAGACGGCTATGGTCAATAATAACACACTGTATATTTCAAAATAACAAAGGGAATAAATTTCAAATGTCTCACATAAAAAAAAAATGATAGTTAAGCCAGGTGATGGATATGTTAATTACTTGATTTAATCATTCAACATTGTATCTGTATATCAAAACATTATATTGTATCCCATGAATGTATAGAATTATGATTTGTCAATCAAAAATAATAAAGATTTGTAAAAACGAATCTTTGTAGAGCAGTCTACTGTATCAGCCACTGCTTCGTGTGCTTTAATTTTTTATATTAAATGATAAAATTCTCACAATTACCCATAAGATAGAATGTCTCTTACTTCTACTCTCAGGTGAGAAAACTGAGGTACAGAGAAGAATATAAGATGGTTGAGCTAGGATTTGAACCTACACAGTCTGGCCACAGCACTTGAGTTATTAGACGTTACACTATATTTTGTCTCCATATTATAGTTTCCACCCTCAAAAGTCTCATACCTATTGGAGAAGACAGATGTACAAATAGATTAATTATGTCATGTCCCTAAGATATTCACCTTGATTGCACAGAGCATTATGGAATGATAATGATAAAGGAGAAACTCCTAATAGAACCTGGCAGATGTTGGGTATGGTGAACAGAAAACAATATAAGATGACAAGAGAGATGGGCCATCTAGGTCAAAGGAGTAAAGGTGGGAAATATTATTTTTAAATTTCTTTCTAACTCTATGGCTCTCAACCATCTAATAGGCATATGCTCTATTGTTGATCATACTTTATATTTGAATTGCACTTTACAACGGTTATCTCTTTTGCCCAGTGAGATCTGCAAGGAAAAAATAAAAAGATCTTTCTTTCTTGAGAGGTGCTGAAACTATGTTTAGAAGTAAGTGACACCACTACTGTCACATAGCCAGTTGGTGGCAGAGACAAGACTCGGGGCTCCTAGTTCTCTGATCTTTCCGTCAGACTTGGGCTTATGTCAGGAAATCAACATATAAGTCACCATGTCTACAAAGGCTTCCTAAATAATGGTGATAATGACTGATTACTGAATGCTTATAAAAGAGAAGATACTATGCTAAGAACTCAATATGCATGCCCTTTTAAAAATCTTAGAAATACCTATGTGATATTTATCACTATCCCAATTTTATATGTGAGAAAAATGAAATTTGGAGAGGTTATGTAACATTCCCAGTAAAGTTACTTCACCAAAACTACTAATAAACAAAGCCAAGACTAACTTTAAAGACGTTCTTCAATAAGCAAACAGTTGAGTGAACAAATCCAAACTATCATTTAAATATTTTGCTAATACATAGCTGTTAGTAATATTTATGATTGGTTGTCTCAAATGGAAATTCTGGGATCTTCTTTCTTTTTTAAAATCTGAATTTTTCCTCAGTTCCTGGTTTTTTGACAAAGAAGCTCTCAATACTCCATGTTCTCCTAGGTATCATCACAGTCCTTTATAGCTGACTTTCAGATCAAAGGTGCCTTTTAGAAAAATAGTCTTGACAAATATTCTATTTTCTGATTTGCATTTTATCCAGGCAACTTATTATGCAATGGTAAAAAAGAGACTGGGAGTTATTCCACCGAGGCCAAGATTCTTATCTATGTACCCTGCCCTGCTTAGAGCCAGAGCACACATCCTAACGATTACTAAGTTCATAGTGTGTTAATCACATGTTATCTTCTAAGCACCAAGTGAAGCCAAGGATTATTATCTCTAATACACAGATGAGGAAACTGAGGGCTAGCGTAGTTAAGAAAATGTTGTAGGATTATATGGCTTGAGGTAGAGGGAGGGTTTAAATAGAAGTTTTCCCATTTACAGTTCACTACCCTGCCCTGTTGGGCCCTCTCCTATGTGTTTATTATTGCCATTTTTTTTGGCATGGCCCTCCTTAGGAAATTCCTGATAACTTTGTTTCCTTCACAAGAGGGAAGCTAATTATCTAACTTTATTTAACTTTAAAATCACTTGAGCACTTTCCCTCCTCTTCTGGATTGCTGTCATTTCTTTAACAATTAAGGATGAGTCAAGAGACCTGAATGCTAGTTGTGGATGTATCACCTACATCATATCACTGGGCTTCTCTGGGTCTCAGTCCCCTCTTCTGTACAATGGGAGGGTGAGGCTCAGTCTGTGTATCTCAAACATTAGACTCGCCCCATCACTATTTTTAGTTTTGTGAGATGGCACATGACATGACAATTATGTCTTAAAAGTTGGTTTTCAGTTAGTGATATATACTGAAATACTCATGTATAAATTTATGTTATTCCTTGGATTTGCTTTAAAATAGTCTAGCATTTTTCTTAAAGTGTAATGATAGATAAACAAGACTGCTAAAATGTCAACAGCTGTTGAAGCTGAATAACAGGATACATTATACTGTTCTCTCCATTTTTATGTGTGGCTGAAAAGTTCATTTAGAAAGTTAAAAAATCACTTGGGAATCTATTAAAAATACCTATGTCTAAGCCCTACCCTCAGAAATTCTAATTCAATTATTATGGGAGGATGGGCTTGAGTATAAGTGTCTTCTAGAAAATTACCCAGGTGGTTCTAGCACGCAGGCAAGATTTGAAAATTGCCTAGAATTCTAGGTAACTACTGTGGTACCTTCTAAATATAATTTTACTGATTGTTACCAACACTGTCAGAAAGACATACTGTTTGGCTTCATTCACAAGTATGGTAGAAAATGCACCACACTTGAACAGGGGTGTTTCAGGGACTAAGTGCAAATCATCATAAAGGCCTCATAGTGCCTCTCTAACACCCAGCTTCCTTATCCATGAGATAAAAGAAATGGACTCAGTCAAACTCCAGTCACTCAATAGAAGCTTTAGCCCCAGGGGAAGATCAGAGAAGACAGCTGGTACATCTGGCTAAACTCCATTATAGGTTAGATGTATTTGCCTGTGTTCTCCCTGTCCTTTGTACAGGCCTGAAGAAGAAAGATATCTAGACATTGAGTTTTCCATCTTCTCACTTCTTTCAATGACTTGAATAGTCTTACTAGGATTCTACTTTCAGGTTCCTGTGTATGAAAATTTATCCTTTTTATTCATTTACTTATCTAATTATTTATACAACATTTTTTGAGCACTTACTAAAAGTCCATGTCAGTTTTTGTATGACAAAAGAAGGAAGTTAAAAAAAAAAAAAGCATATCTTAAACACACTGGATTAAGCATTACATATATACCATTACTTTTAATATCAACAAAAATATAGAGAAATACTACAGCTATCTCCAGTCTTCAGATAGAAAACAAGGATCAGAGAGATTGAATGATTTTTCCAAGGTAACAGAAACGGTAAATGGAAAAACTGGAATTTGAACCCAAATCTGTACTATCCTTTAGAGTTGGCCTATCAACATCACTATAGTCTCAGAGAAATCATTTTTATTCCTTTCCCTTCCCTTCCCCTTTCTTTCTTTCCTCCCTCCCTCCCCTTCCCTTCCCTCCCTTTCTTCTCTTCCTTCCTTCCTTCCTTAAACCTTCATCTGTCTCTAAACCCCATCTTCTCTGAAACTTTTCACTCATGAATCCCATTTGTTGTTACTTCTTTAAACTGTCTTTCACAGGCTCTCTTTCCAGCTTTGTTCCCTTACTAACCACAACCTCAGAATCTACTTGTATCTGCTGCCAAATTGTTTGAACAATAAAAAATACAAGTCTTAAAAGATCAGACTGGGCAAATTCAAGGAGTAAAGAAGCAGTTTGGAAAGGAAATGAGCCTGAGTTTTAAGTGCTCACCAGAAGGATTAACTCTGTGGTTCTGAATGAGAGACTTATTTCATCACTTGCTCCTACAAAACACAAGTTAGAAAAGTCACGTTATTAGTAGTGAAAGTCACCCCTAACCTGCAATCCAGGCACTTGTGCTTCATTTCTTGCTTGGCCCTTGGTCTCATGTAGAAACAGCTCTTCACTGCTGTGTTACAAATGGCTCACAGGTGGTCTAAGGAATTGGTCCTGTGTCCTTGGGCAGTTGGGCAGCCTGGGTGGCTGGAAGTCCAGACTGCTATATTGTCTTTTCATACTGATGTGCTCATAAATGTTAATGTGCATCTCAAGACATCAACATGGTTGGATGCTCATCTCTAAGTTTGTGTGTATGTTTTGGTTTTTTGTCTTATTTTTCATACTCTTTGTCCTCTCTCAAATATATAATGTAATCTACCACTCACTATTTTGAGTTTTGTTTTTGCTTTTTTTTCAATTTTCTTTTTCATTTTTTGGTACTTTAGTGTAAATATATCACAGATATAAAAAATGAATAAATATAGGATATGGTTTAATGAATTATAACAAGGTGAACATCCATAGAACTTTTATAGCCACTCCAGGATCTTCCAGAGAGCAGCAGATACATAGGTTGTTTACAGGGTGCTTGTACTACTTTGTAGACAGGGGAGCATATTGTAACACAGGATCACATTTGTTCTGCTACCTATTTGCTTCTGAGCTGTTGCTTCTGTAAATTCACCTAAACTATCATCTAATAAGTGATTCTTGGTGTGCACATGTTCATGAGACTTTTTGCATGTTAGTAAGCTCAGTGAATTTGGGATTATGGCTTTCTGGTTCACAGTTGTATCCCCAATGCTAAGCACAAGTTCCCTTGTACATTCAATAGATGATTTGATGATATGTTGGAAATAATTTTCTACCCTTGAATATTTATTCATGCCCAAGATATTTATTGGTGAGAGGTACACTGTGCTTGACCCTGCCCTAGCTGTCAGGGGTGCAGACATCCGTGAGATATTATCTCTGCCCCCAAGGAGTTCACTCTCCTGGGAGCAATAAGTGTGGAAGCAAACAATCACAATGAAGTACTGTAAGTGCTAAACCAAAGATATATACCTAATGAGATACTCACATAAAGGAAGTATTGACTAATTCTTCTGGGATATTTAAATGAGTAGTATTTAAGATAGTCCTGAAAGATGAATAAAGGCGTACAAAGCTGAGCAAAGTGAATTATATATTCAAAATGTTGGTGTATGTGCCAAGTATGAGGATATGAAATCATCTCATGTGTCCTGGAAGCTACATATAGTTGGACGCTGCTGGCACATTTTACATTAATGTTAAGGTTAGAGGTATGACATAGGCAGGACGTATGTTGGGGACAAAACCTGGGTCTTCTTTTGCCATTCTAAGAAATTTTCTTTATATCACATTAGCAACTGGACCTCTGGAGGGCTTACAAGCAGAGGAGTGACATGGTCAGATTTGCCTTTTGGAGAAATCACTTGTGCTTCAATAGCAAATGAACTGAAGAGACACCAACAGGAGACAGGGGGAGTCACATACTAGTTGCAGTTTACTTCAAGACCTGAACAATTACTCTGGGTGTGAGAAGGAGGGCATGGATTCTGGAGAGGTTTAGAACAGAGATATAGCTACTTTTAGGACTGATTGGATAAGAGGAGAAAGAGGAGATATTTGTGGATAGCTCTGGAATCTCCTAACAAAATTTAGAGCCTGCAACCTCTCCAGCATAGCTCTTGTTTCGTCTGTGTTGTTTGGCTACAGATAAAAATATTATGTCCATAGGGAGCTGTTTTTTATTGAAGATGAGAATTTTAAATAAAGTAAATAAAATCTAGTCAAGTCCATAATTTGCAACAGCTGAAATGATCTGTATGAAAGCCACTACAATCGAGTTAACTTTTTCTCTTTAGAGATGAGAGCAATATTAGTGGTGATTTTGGTTTTTTAAATTAATTTCAGTATCTATAGGCCACAACTATGAGTTTCTGAATAGTCACTCCATCCATCCCTCACCTGAGGTCAGTGCAGGCAGGAGCACTATTGCATGATGCCTTGGTGTCTCCTCTGCAAAGTGGAGCAGCATAAAGAGCATGGGTTCAAACTCAGATTTTATTATTAATACTTAAAACTGTCACAGTGGTGGATAGTATTAGCACATCTATTTCTCTCAATTATAGTTTGAAGTTTTACAGATGTAAAAACTGAGAAACAGGCACATTTCTTTAAGACTACACAAAGGAAGAAGTAGAGAAATAGGATTTGAACCAAACTATGAAAGATGGCTGGCACACTGCTATCTTGCAAATGGTAGTAGCTCCCAGAATCTTAGATTTTGAAACTCCCTCTTGGCAAAGTGAAGCTCATGATGTTTTTCCCATTTGGACAAAAAATATTCATGCTGCTAAAATGGAATCATGGGTAGGACATATGGGAATACACTGAAGTAGAAAGAAAAGAACAGAAAGAAAGAAGGGGGAAGGGAAGGAGGAAGGAAGGGTGAAAGGAAGGAATTGGCAATGCACCTATTGATTCCTTTAATCGATCAGTAAGTCAGTGTCAGCCCCTGAGCTGCATCTAAGGTGTTTGATGATGATAATTTTCATCCAGGAATGTTTGCTATTCTACAAGGAACATTCAGTTACTTGGGGAAAAAAGTGTTCCTTTGAAGGACTATCACTCCTGGAGGCCGTTAAAGGGAGGAGGATAGTTCGTGGGTCAGCTGCCAGAGATAGCTCTCTAGAGCAAAGCAAACTAGTAAACTAGTAGAAGTTCAGTGTTGACTATATATAAGGGTCTATGTGGGTATTTTGGAATGAGACTCTTGCTAGAACCCTTATCAGAAAGCAGGCTCAAAAAAAAAAAAAAAAAAGGAAAGAAAGAAAGAAGGAAAGAAAGGAAAAAAACCTAAATTCAAGAGAAGACTAATAAAACTTTAGATATGAAACCAAAGAGTCAGCTTCAGAATGGCAGAATGGTGTAGAAAATAAATGAAGTAAAGGACAGAGAAAATCAAAAGTCTATAATAATTAGTGTAGTTGTTCATAGTACAGGGTTTGGAGTCAAATATACTTGGGTTCAAATTTGGGCTCTGTATTTTCTTATCTCCATGGGTTTTACTTTTCTTATTTCCAATATCAGAAGAGAAATAATGCTTTCCTCATAGTGATGTCTAGATGTTTGAAGGAAGAAATGTATGGGCAGGAGCTTTCATATGTTATCTCTTTTAGTGATTTTTCCCTCTTAATTTTTACTTGACTAATCAATGCATGCAATATGTATGTATATATAATATGTAACATATAATGGTATATGTATGTGTTTGTGAGTGTGGACACACACACATATGAATAGTGTGAAGCTTACACCAGAAAGCAAGAGTGCTCTGATCCCACTGGTCTCTGTGCTCTCTCCCTGACCCCGTCCTACTTCCTGTATTTTTAACCATTTATTCAGTAAGTCTGCTAATTACCATTCTAAAGGTAAATAATATGATTATACAGTTTTTCTTGATTTAATCAATTTAATATATCTATTGATTTCTTCACTGGAAAGATTAGCTAAATTTCTGTAACTATTATGCCAGCCTAATTTTTAATAGATAAATTTTTCACATATCGCTTGTATTCATGTAAATAGAATAACCTGACCTTCTTGCTTGTTTCCTGGACTTAGATAGTCTCTCATGAATCCCCATCCATGTGTGTGCCTCATCCCTCCTTTCACCTTCTAGCTCCTGTCTTCTGGGAGCAGTGCCTTTTCTTTTATACCATCAAGGCTAAAGACATCTATATTTTGATAAACACGTTCACATCTTCTATATGTGTCTTTATGTTAACATTAAAAATAAATGCCAGTAAACATTTTTTTTTTATTTGACAACATAAATGTCCCTCGCTGCCAAGCCAAGTAGTTGTACCTTGGTTTTATTTTCTTCTTTTTGGGTTGACTATCATTCTGCCTTTGCCACTTAAGGAAGTTATTTTACATCCCAGTTAAAGATTTGTGTTTTTTCACCTTCCACCAATAGCTAAAAATCATTACATATTGCATCTGGCTTCAGCTGTGACTCATGCCCTTCACGGAAGGAAGACAACATTGGGATGAAGACCGTGGGCTTTAGAATTGCATGGGTCTTGTCCTGACCCTGAGGCTAACTCTGTGCCCTTGGGGAGCTCTGTGCTTCAGCTTCCTTATCTGTTAAATATTGGTGAGAGCAGCACCAAATATATGGTGTTGTTGGGAGGATTAAATGACATGCATGCAAAGGACTTAGCACAGTTGGACACATGCACATGGTAAACATTGCATGGATGTTGTCTTTTATTATAATATTTTTTAGGAGTTTTTAATTGTCTTTTTTTTTTAATACAGAAGAACAGTTGCCTAATTCATCATGTCACTAATATCATCTAGCTTTTTAGTCATTTTCATGCTTGGACTCTTCCTTGCAACTTCTTGAAAACATATTTTTGGATTTTAATTTTGTCGGGTTTCAGGGTCTGAAATCTTGGTTCTTGGCTCACTAGTGGCCCAAGAATGATCAGATGCACGAAAGTAACACAAGCATGAGGTGAACTTTATTGAAAGAGGGCAAGATAGGATTATAGAGCAAGAGCAAAAAAATAGGTTTACAAAGCAAGATACATATGTCACAGGTCATGACCCTTGTAGCAGAAAAAAAAAAAAAAACAACTTTGGTTATGATCTGGGTCTTGTCTTATGGTGCCTGGATAGGGACCTCGCCATGGTTCAAACATCACCATGAAACCACTTTGGACAGTTGGGAGGAATATGACCTGAGTCTTACTGTGCATGCAGCTCTCTTATGAGCCTCTCTGAAAGCTGGTTGTTCTGGGTCACTTTCCAGACTCTATTGTACTTCTGCTGCTTGGCCTGTGGGCTAGAGAGTCCTCTGCATTCTTTTGCAGTTGGCGTGCTAAGTTCTGATTGGCAGATTTGTGAGATATTCCCTCCTCCCTCAGGTATGGCAATTACTTGGGACAGGATCAAGGTGGGGCAGCACCAGATGGGGGCTCACTTTCATCACTAGGTGACCCAAAATCCCTCGCTAACTACCTAACAACTCTAATTTGGACTACTGCTATGTAGTAATGCTCTATAATTGCCTCTCTGAACACTTCCAGATAAGCCACTGTCAATGGAAAAG
Source organism: Eulemur rufifrons (assembly GCF_041146395.1). Taxonomy (NCBI): domain Eukaryota; kingdom Metazoa; phylum Chordata; class Mammalia; order Primates; family Lemuridae; genus Eulemur; species Eulemur rufifrons. Next base: position 47,591,702 of record NC_090988.1, read on the forward strand.
AATCCAAACTTGTAAAACAATTTCAAGAGGTTTTGTTATGAGCTGAATATGTGCAACCATGACCCAGAGCCACGCCCAGGAAGCCTTGAGCAAGTAGACTCTCCGTGCTTGGGTTACAGTTTGGTTTTATACATTGCAGGGAGATAAGAATTACACATAAAGTCATAAATCAGTAGATGGGAGTTGTACATTGGTTTGGCCTGAAAGGGCAGGACATCTCAAAACGGGAGATTACAGGTTATAGGTGGGTTTAAAGATACTTGATTTGTAATTGGTTGAAGAAATGAAGCTTTGTCTAAAGGCTTGGAATGTTTCAGGTTAAGATAAGGAAGTCTGCTACTTGGAGACAAGCCACTGGTCATAGACTCACAAGATCTGTTGGGTAAATGAAGGACTGCAGGTGTGGTTCCAGCCCTGCCCTAGGCCTGTTACAAGTTACAAAGGACATCGCCAAGAAGGGAAAGGGGCATGAAGAGGCATGTCTGAACTCCCTTCTCACCCGAGCAACTCAGCTTTAGGGTATTGCTGGTGTCCCTTTGGCCAAGAAGGGGTCCATTCAGTTTGCTCTGGGGCCTAATATTTTATATCAGTTCATACCACTCTCTCTCCTACACCATCCATTCCTTAGTACTATGTTCTCCTCTCTAGTTTGCTTCATTTACCAACAGACATTTATCCCTGATCCATGATCATATAGTTTGTTGTAATCTTTTGTCCACTGATGGTCCCTTCCATTCTTTTCACTGTTGCTGCTTTAATCATTTTCTTTTATTTTACTGGGTTCTCTAGAACACCTTGAACTTCTACCATCTTTCATGTGTAAACACTCTCCTTTAATCTTCATAGAGAGCCTATCATGTAAGTGCTATGATTTCCATTTATGAGATGGAAAAACTGTGGCACATGGTGGTTAAGAAACTTGCCCAGGTCACCCAATAACAAGTAGCAAAATCCTGATTACATTCTATGTTCTTTGGACTTTAAAACTCTCCTTGGAAAGGGCAATGGTCATTTTGGCTTGCTTCAGAGGGACACAGGAACTGTCAAATCCTTACTTAAGAGCAAAGAGGGGAGATTGTGGGGTAGATAGCACCAGGTTAGCATATCCACTTTGCTAAGGAAACATCTGAAAGAATAGATATAAATCCAACTGGCACACAGGCTGGGAAGTAAAGGAAGAGGCAGCATAAAGAACAAAAATACAAAGACAATTTTGCTGCAAATCCTTTCTTTTGTGATGAAAGCAAGTGCCTGAATTCCAGCTGTGATTGTATATTTTTTCAGAGAACAAAGCTTTATAATAGTATCTTTGTCCCAACTAGACTGACAAATTAACACTTACTGACAGTGGTCCACACCTCTTCACCACATGCCGATGGCAGCTGTTGCTAGCAAGCATACTGACAGAGAGTTGCCATAGATTTCTCAACCTGAAAAATCTATCTTCTATCGTCTTTAAAGAGACAAGGAAATGTATGTGTATAGAGAAAAATATACTCATATTAGAAAAAACATATACATATTTGCTCATTAATTCAATGAAAATTTATTTTATCATAGCAAAATGGTATGTCTGTGAACAAAGCATATGCTTGCCAAAGAGAGGTGTTTATTTATTGTATATAAACTTATAACGCAAGTTGCATATGTATATTTTATATAATTATATATGTTCACATTATATTCATATTCAGTAGGCAAGAGTTTATGGTATATGTGTGTGAAGTCTGTAACTCCATATATATGGTATATGTGTACCTGTGTCTGCATAGCTTGTTCTACCTACATCTCTGTGTGTATATTGTATGCTTGAGTCTATTAAAAAATGTTAGTGGAAAGGGCATGAGCTTTAGAGTCAGATACATTTAGATTTGAAATTCAAATCTCCTATTCAATAAATACATAACTATGGGCAATTTATTTCTCCACTTTAAATCTAAGTTTCCTTCTTTGCAAACATAGGGAAATGAGAGTACCTATCTTAGGGTTCACTGTTAAAATAATAAAATGAGAGTTCATGTGAAACATTTAGCATAGGGTTTGGCATATAATACATAATCAACAAATGTAAGCTGTGATAATGGTGATGATTATGATATGCTCATATATTTAATTAAGCATATATTTACCAAGCATCTATTATATTATAGAGCATATATAACATATGCTTATAAAATGCTTACAGATACTTGAATACATATACGCATAAGATTCATCAAGTACAGTCTGCCTTTCTCCTTGGACTATTATGCATATTTTTGCAATAGTGTGCATATATATTTATATATATTAATATTTATAATTCAACTAAATTCAGCAGACATTAATTGAGACGTGTTTTGAACCAGCCTCCATGTTAGTTCCTGGAGTGTTAAAATAAGTAAGCTCTGTGCTGCACTTGTACAGTACTCTTGGTGTATTGAGGAAGAAAGATACATAAAGAAATTGTTATAAAATGCAATAGCATGGCATGTGGAGAAGTGTGAGAGAATGAATTACTTCTGCCTTAGAGGACTGAGGAAGGGATTTACAGGTTAGGAGACAATTGAAATGGGCTTTAAAGATGAAAAGGAGCTCATTAGAGATAGAATAGTACTCAAAAGCATAGTAGCAGATGATTCTGAAAACAAAGATTAGTTTGTGAGTGGCTTTTTCTGTCACCTTAAAAGAACTTTATTCTATGTAGGCAGTAGGGAGCCTTCAAGGATCTAAGGTAACTAGATACATCTATGTTATAGAATGGAGATTCAGGAGACTGAGATCCTTCAACAGCCACATCTGCTAGCTTTTATGACAAAGCTGCTCTCCTCAAAGTCTCAAACTATCATCGTGTCTAATGCTTAGAATGCTATTATGGGCCGGGCGCGGTGGCTCACGCCTGTAATCCTAGCACTCTGGGAGGCCGAGGTGGGCGGATCGTTTGAGCTCAGGAGTTCGAGACCAGCCTGAGCAAGAGTGAGACCCCATCTCTACTAAATATAGAAAGAAATTATTTGGACAGCTAAAAATATATATAGAAAAAATTAGCCGGGCATGGTGGTGCATGCCTGTAGTCCCAGCTACTCGGGAGGCTGAGACAGGAGGATCGCTTGAGCTCAGGAGTCTGAGGTTGCTGTGAGCTAGGCTAACGCCACGGCACTCACTCTAGCCTGGGCAACAGAGTGAGACTCTGTCTCAAAAAAAAAAAAAAAAAAAAAGAATGCTATTATGAAAGGCTGAGCACCAAAGACATTTTTAAAAAGTTGTTTGGCTTGAAAGTAAAGCAAGATTTATCATTATATTATGCGTCCAAGTATATAGTATAGTATGTTCACATGAGCTCATTAATATATTTTCTCTTAGAGATATAGTTTCAAAATCATTTTCAATACATGCATGATGAAAAGTAATTACAAATGTGATGTGGAAAAGGGCTTAGCCAGAGATAAAATCTGGACCTTCTGACAACAAATGCATATCTGTAAGTCTTGGACAAGTCACCCCTCACAGGGATGATTCTACATTTTTATCAACTGATAAACTGCTGTTTATTCGTATAGGAAGGATTATCATGCCTGGCAAAATAAAATATAGAGCTTATTTAAATTTCAGATTATCACTGTATACTTTTTCAGTAATAAAGACATCCTATCCAACAGCTGTGACCTTTCTCTCACATTTCTAAACCCATCCTGGCCATGCCTTGTTTGAAACCCATTGTAATCTTATCTGTCCTCATGCTTCAACTCCTATGTTGACACCCATGACAGTTTTACTTTTATCTGCAGATTGTACCTCTATCTTGTGCTCTAATTAAGTAGCCCCAGTTGTCTTTTGAAATGTCCCTTAATTTCTTTATTACTAAATGAGAATAATAATAGTGCCAATATGACTGGATTGCTGTGAGAATTTAATGAGTGACTTTTTTTAAAGAATATAGAATAACGCCTGGAGCTCTGACTTGGGGGGATAGGTGGTACATGGGCAGCGTATGTAACCTGAACTTTTGTACCCCCATAATAAGCTGAAATAAAAAAAAAGAATATAGAATAATTTCTAGAATACATGGGCTTGAACTATATGAAATTGCCATTGTTTGTAGTTTAATTGTTGGTGAATTCTAACAGCAAGCAACATATGATTGTTTGCCATGATCACCAGTATTGTTATTGTCTTCTTATCCTCCACCTAGACCTAAATTGTTTTATTGGCTCAGCCACATGGCAGCACCCTAACTCTCTGCAACGATGACCTGTGTGTATGTGCCCAGTATCCAAGCTCAGCACCTGGCACATGGCAGGGACTCAAGTTCTATTTCCAGGCTTTCTTGCCAATAATTACCAAAATAATCTTCCTAAAATCCAAGCCATCTCAAGCATCATCTATAGCATTATTTCTAAGATCATACTGTAAAATGGAAATGACCCTAATCTGCCACTGACTAGCTATATGACCATCGACAAGTCACTTCATCATCTCCCGCCATGCCATGTGGCTTCCTACCTCTGTCCCTCTGCCCACACTCTGTCCTCATCTGGAGTATGTTACACCCCCATCCTGCCCCACAACTCACCTATCTAAATCACCTCGTTTTTTAAGCCCAAGCTGAAAATCTCTTTTCATAGAGATTTGTTTTTTGCTTATTTATGTACAACTCTATTAAGCTCAATCATATTCCAGACTATGACTATCAAACTAAGGACACCTGGCATATGATGTCTGGCCAGAAAGTATCCAGCCATTATTACTATAATGAGAACGGTTTGCGTGACGTTTGATGTAACCTGACAGCTGAGAAGAGTGGACTGGAATGAGCATGGGTGAACAACAATGACTTCACTATACTAGTCAGTGGGGTGCTAGACGCCACTGAGGGAGCATGTGTACTGTGTGGCCATTGCATTCAAAATGACCAAGGAAGTAGAGCAATGAATCTGCATCAAATTTTGTGTTAAGCTTGAACATTCTTCCACGGAAAATATTTGGATGATTCAGAAGGCTTTCAGGGACTATGCAATGAGTACAGCACAAATAAAAGTATGGCACAAATGCTTCAAAAATGCTTGAGTATCTGTTGAAAGTGATCCACATTCTGAAAAGCCTACAACAAGCAGAACACCTGAGAATGTTGAACATGTATGGGTTAGGTTAAGAGACGCTGGGAGAGCCATGTGAGATCCCAAGGTGCCTACTTTGAAGAGGACTGAGGTGTCATTGTCCTGTATACAATATTTCTTGTATCTTGTATCTTCTTCAATAAATTCCTCTATTTTTTACATTACATGGCTGGATACTTTCCAGACAGACCTCATGTAACAGGTGCTGGCATATCAGTGCATTTCTGCTAGACGTCCTCACATGCATTATTGTATTTTAGCCATTCTGTAATCCTATGGAATAACTGATGCTATGTTCCAAATTCTTAGCTGAGGAAACTGACCTTCACAGAAGCTAAATGTTTCCCCCTGACCAAGAACTCATACCTAATAATAAAATTAAGATTCTAACTCTGTTGTAATCCCTTTTTACCCCAAAAGAAACCATGTCCTCTCAAAAGCTTTTTCACATTCAGTTCTAACCTCAAAAGGTTTCTTTAAAAAGCAACCTTTAAAAATCTTTAAAAAGCATTCTGTAATCTGTTCTTTATGTATTGGTTTTATTCCCTGGATTAGATTAGAAGTTTCTTGAGGCTAAGAATTACATGTGATTTAATTCATCTTTGTATGTTTTGCTTTACATAGCATAATAAGAGTAAAAGCTACAATATTGAATAGCTATAAAATATCAACACTGTACTATCAATTTTTCATTTATATTCTTCTTTAAAATAAAATAAATCAAAGTAACAAGCAGAAAATAGATCTTCAGATCTACCGACATTTAACTTACGATTGTTAACCATTATTAACTTTATAAGTAAGGAATCTGAGAAATAAAGTCACTTAGCTACTAAGTGAAACATTCAAGAATTGAGCCAGATCACCCTGCCTCTAAAGTTCAGCTCTTTCCACTCAGCCTCGCTGCCCCATTCATTTAAGCAACACCCACTGAACATCTACTTATATGCCCCACACGGTACTCAGAGTTAAGAGCAAAGAGATGAGAAATTGCCCATATACTCTGCCCTTGGGGGTTTGGAAATAAGCAACTGAAAAGTTGTTCATTTAAAATGACCAACTGGTTTTTAATTACGACTTTCTCTGGACACATTGATTTCTTACATGCATTTATTTTTTCAACAAATATTTATTGAGATCTTAGTATGCACCAGATACTACATTTTAACAAGCTGAACCTCCCGCTGCTCTCTTGGAGCCCATAGTTCAGTGGGAGAGACAGTCAGTGATTCTAGGTGTGACCAGTTAGGAAAGAGAACATGCAGGGATACACGGCAATGGGTTCAGCCTGGGAAGGAGTGCTGGGGAAGGTGTCTTGCAGAAAGATTGTGGAAACTGCTAAGATCTAGAGTATATGGGAAGATCAAGAAAAGCATTGCAGGCAGAAGGAGAAGAAGGTGCAAGCACACTATAGTGGGAGGGAGAATATCACATAATAGGAAAGAAAAAAAGAATATTTTGAAGTGTCTGGTATGAGGGAAGAGGGACTAGAGAGGTAGGCAGAGGGCAGAGTACCTCACCATGTTAAGCAGTTTGGACTTTACCAACAGGCAATAGAGAAGTTCTGATTGAAATATACATTGAGTGAGTCAACTTAACCTTTCAGAACTAACATTACCAGAGGAAAACCAATTCTATTTACCTTTCTGTTCTACATGTCATTAAAATGCATACATATATATATATATATATATACACACAGACACATATATAGGCATGTCAAAAAATCTAAAAGATTCAAGACTTGCTGATCCTGATTGCAAGAATTTTATTGTAGATTTTAGAGAAAGCATCAACCAGCCTTAATTTTCACAGTCCAGGTTGAGTTTTCAACTTCACTCAAAAAAGAAATCACCTCCTTTTTTTGTGCCCTGAGTACATTTCAGGGCCAAGTAATGTGAGAGGATGGTAAAAAGAGGCTTACAATGCCATTGTCACAATTGCTTTCCTGATTATAATCATACCACAAGATGTTATTCCAGACATTAATTATTTTATTGCTATTTGTCATTTTTAAAGAGTTAGCAAATACTATAAAAAAAAAAATACACACATGAGTACATGGTTTCACAGAGAGCTATGGGGGATGCCTCTGATATTTTTTCTTTTTACACAATCAATGTTTCCTTTAGTTAGAGAGGGGCTTCAATCTATCAGGCTGCTGAGAGCACCCCTTTGAAATCTTCAGGGTGATAATTTAAGTGAAACAGAAATGGAGAGAAGGAAAAGGTCACATCCTTGGAAATCTTTTGTGATAAAGGATTTTCCTGGCTGTTTAATAAGATGGCACAGAGGGGATCAGCATTACAATTAAGTTTGCAATCTTGTTGTACCTAGTGACTCCTTCTAAATATTATCTCCATTATCCTTCGTTTCTTTGCAACAATAAGGGTGATAAATTCCTCTAACACTTTTAACCTTGTGAGAGGACTTATTTGGCCCTGAAGTCTCAAATGCATCTAAGGGAAATATTGTTTCTTTATTTAATTCTCCTCTTCCAAATATATGTCTATAATTGCATAAGAGATGCAGATAGCTTTCAAGATTCATTAAGATTCCTCAAATTCCCAGACCATAGCATCTCTGCTAACTGGAGAATACAGTGGGAAACCACAGAGTTTAAAATCAAGCAGTCTTAAGTTTGAATCATTATGTTGCCACTATTTAACTGCAAGTCACTCAACCCCTCTAACTCTCAATTTCCTCATTTAGGCTTGTTAGTTCTGAATTACATAGCGTATGCAACATGCTGGTAAGTGCCTGTCTGTAGGGTCTAATCAGTATATGAAATTGCCTTCTTACCCTCTAGTTCTCATATCTTCAGGAAAGCCCTTCCCCTTTTACTCCAAGTTCTAGCCATTCTTTAGGCTCAGTTAAGCCCTACTTAAGATGAGTATAATATCTCTCTTAGATAGTGCAAAGGATAAAATATGAATAAGGTGTTCTTATGACCTTCAAGGATCTTTCCATTTAGAAAGGAGAACAAGTATATGTACATCTAAATCAAACACAAGGCTGAAAATGTCATCATTCTGCTAAAGGAATTGAAAATGGTGGGAATAGAGAACAAGGAGTTTAATTTCAGCATCAGGACACTGGATGAACATTCTATGAAGGTATTATTGGGTCTTACCCTTGTGGCATGGGTAAGAATTAGACCAATAGAGATCATGCATAGGGAAAATATATGTCTACCGTACTGTATGAACTGATATGCTAGAGTCTTTATTAATTCAGCGTAGTGTTAATATTTATATATGTTGTGCTCCAGAGATATGAATATATTTTGATAACAGGATGTTGTCTCAAGCCCTACTGAGGACACTATATAATATGCAATTACACTGGTTTATCTTTATAAAATACTCCTCCCCTCCCCAACAATTCATTCATACATTGGGTCACAGAGGTTTTAGATAAGGGATATATTGTGGTGCTTTATTATAGGCAGAGAGAATAATACAAACAATGATGTGGATATAAGGAAATACAGAGTGTGTTACAAGAATATCAAGTCATCCAATGTTACTAGAAAGATCATTGGACAAGATGGACAAGTAGAATGGCAAATCTCATGAAAGGATTTTATTCACTCAGTGAACAATATTTGCTAAGCACTTCCTGTATTGCAGGCATCATTTTATTAATAGATATTGAAGATATATCTCTGAGCAAAACAAATCATTATAATATGGTGATGGCCTTCCTTTCTACGTTCCAAGTTGTTCCAAAATGGTGGCACTCTACCAGTGGTCCAGGTGGTCGTGCCAGGATGGATGTGTAATGGAGGCACAGAGAAGTTAAATACCTTGTTTGAGATTTTGCACCCCTTAAGCATCAGATGCATAAATTGAAGTCATAGGAGTGCATTCTCCCAACCCCACTATATTATTCTTGTATTTAAAAACATCCAGTAGAGTCATTAACTTTCTCTGTGGGATTTGATGACAGTGTCACCGAAGGCTTGTCATAAGCTATATCACAAAGGATGACTGAGATGTGTTGCAATAGAGAAGAGGATCAGGGTACTAGGTAGAGATTATCTCTTTGATGTGGGCATAGGCAGGTGGCAGTGGATGAGAGCATGCCCTCCACAAATCCAATTGCCTGGTTTCTAATCCTTACTTGGCCTCTTACTAGGTGGGTGACCTTGGAGAAACTTAAGCTCTTTTCCTCTCATTTTTCTCATTTCCCAAGTGGGAGTAATAAGAATATCTGCATTGTAAGGATTAAATGAATTGCTAGATGTTAAAGTCTTGGGAGAGTGCCTGGCACATACCACTGTGACAAAGACAAAGTCCTTGCTCTCATGTTGGCTATTTGTATTGCTTCACCTACATAATATTTGGTATAGTTTTAAATTTGTATTTGTTTAATGTCCTTACTCCTCTGGAGATTGTAAACGCTGTAACACAGGACCCCCTCTGTTTTGTTCAGCACTGTCCCTAATATAAGTGTCTCATACATAGTAGGTCTCAACAAACATATGCTAAAAGATAGATACATAAATGCATGAATGGTATAAGCAGATAATTAATCAGAGAATGCATCCTTTACTCTAACAGACAAGTCATTTAGTTTTCTCTTTTTTTTTTTTTTTTTTTGTCATCATCCTTTTTTTACTTTTTGTCTTGGAAACTTTGGGCACTAAATGACTTATATCTTAAAACTTTTTTCCCCAGAGTGGTCTATTTTTGAGCTGAGCTCCTTCATTGATTTAACAAAAAAATGTTTCCTAATATAGACACCCAAGACTAATTGCGTGGTCTAGGCACATTGGATAAGGATTTAATTTCACACATCACAAACGATCAGCATCAAATTGTCAGAGCCGTATTTCATACCTTCCTTATGAAGATCTTTAATCTTCTAAGCCCACTTTCACAGCCCACTACTCTGAAACAAGGTTGAGTTAGAGCTTAATGGGGAAAAAAAGAAGGTAAAATGACATAAGAAAAAGTAAATGGTCACTCCATCACTGATTTCAGGCAAGCACACATGTCCCCAGAAGCTGCTGCAACTTTAGACCCAAATTCAAGCAGTGTCCCAGGCAGCCACCCATGAGTGTGTGCAGCTTCTAACACCTGTTCCAATTTTATCTACAAAGGCTCTAAATGCAGGCTATAAAATAGGGCTAAACTCAATCACTTGTATCCTCAGGGACCCCATATTCTCTACTTTTCAAAAGCTGATAATTTTTAGAAGTTCAGAGGCTAAATCCTTCCATCAAAATCCCACAGTGCATTTCTAAAAAGCGGTTGGAGTAAGAGACTTATCAGTTCTGCAATATACTACCTTGCTGCTGGGTGCTTCTGCACTGCAATGAAAATCAACAGCTCCATCCATAGATTCTACTTTCTCATGTGTCTCGAATTCATCTCTTCTTCTTCATTCTTATTGACTGTGTCTGTTGGTGGGATCTTCAATATCTTTTAGATGAATGCTGATTAGAAAGGCTTCAGCAGACCTTCCTCCTCCTTCCCTTTCTCTCTAACAATGTACTCTGCACATCATCATCAAAGTATTTTTTTCTAAAATGCAAATCTGCTTATGATTCTTTAAACCACTACTTTCCAAATAGTATTAATACAAAGTAAAACTGTTTTACCATGCCAGAAAATGTTCCTAAATTTGGAAATCTGCCACATGCTGAAGCATTTTCATTCTTCTAGACTTGGTTCTAATACTACCACATTGCAAAATCTCTGAATCCTTTCCATGTCAATGACCCCTTCCTTTTCCATGGCCTATTACAGTTTGCCTCAATTGGGTAAGCCATTATTCTGACCTGATAAATTTATTCTTTGCCTGCTTTCCTTTCCAGACTGTGATCTTCTTAAGATTTGTGACACCTAAGGTTCATGTGAAACTGATCAATTGTTTTTGTGATCAGCTAAGCTCACTCATGCGTCTGCAGGCAGATATGGGTTGAGTGGGCAACTATGCTGATCTAGTCTGGACTCTCTCAGATGTTACGGGCTCCACTGGCTATAGCTGGTCTAGAAGGGTTTTGACTGGTGTAAGCAGGCTCTCCTCCACATGGTATCTCATCCTTCAGTGGGCTAGTCCAGCTTATTCTCATGGCAGTGGCAGGGCAAAGAACAGAAATGTTCGAAGTCTCTTGAGGCCTAAGCTCAAAGCTGGCCAACCATCGTTTTCATCACTTTCTATTAATTATTAGCCAAGGAGGTTAGAAGATCAGCCCAATTAAAAGAGTTGGGGAAATACACCCCATTTTTTGATAAAAAGAGCTACAAAGTCACACTGTAAGGACCATGGCTCAGGGACAGGTGGAGAATCATGGCCATTTTTGTAATCAGTCTACAATATCTGTGAGTAAATCAAAACATTCGTGCACATTCTCATGCTTCTTCCCTGAATACTTAGGACAGTACTTGGTGCAGAACAGTGAATTGCTTATTCATGGTGTAATTTGGCTGACTTATAGTAGCAGTTAGAATTTGATTTGTAATTGCCAAAATTTTCTAAAAACACAAGAAATATTTACAAGGGTGCTTATAGCCAGTAAGACAGCTGTTTTATAGAAGAGTTGTGTGAGAAGAGATGTTATCAATGACCATAAAACTATATAATAGCTAATACCTCATGGATTATATGCCATGAGAGGTAGATACATTGGTCCCTATTTTGCAAATAAGGAAAGAGGCTTTTAGAGATTAAAGAGAGGCCCAAGGTTATGCAGGTGGTCCTAGGGAGACTCAAAAACACAGATTTTTCATATTTTACTCTGGGTGTTATACTCTGTCCCCTGCATTTCTTTTGTATTTAAGAGGTCATTTGGAGTGACTTACGTCTAACCATCACCCACATGCTGGCCAGTATCTTGTTGCTAAAGATTTTCAGAGAAGGGACATCTATGTAAGAGATGTAGTTTGCGTGAAAATATTTTGCAGTTTATTCATCCTTGCAAGGACAAAAGCCACTTTTTTGTACAGCCACAGTTACTGTTTATACTTTCAATAGATTTCCTGTTCTCCATGCAGTTGATCAGATGCTGCTTTCTTCAGAGATGCCAGTCAAAAGTCTGAAAGTTTATTCCTCTGAAGAAATACTACCCTGAGAAGTGAGGAGGGGAAAGTCCTTTTTATCCTTAAAATTGTCAGGTCTCTGTTAATCCAAAGAGCTGAAAATAGTTCAAGTCAAACACAGCCACCTACCATCTGGCTGAGTTAGAAGTTTATTTAGTAATCTCCTTATCAGCCAAACAGCTGGAAGTCTAGATAAGTCCTATGTGTAAGAAGCCAGTGTCAACTTCTTTCCAGATAATAGCAGTAAGAAACAAATATATTAGAAAAGAAGGCGTTCATCGGGAGGAATTAGCTTGTGAATTTTGCTGGCATTCACTGAACACTCAGTGCTGGTGAATTCATCATGTGCTGAACCAGCCAGAGACTTTAAGGTGCCCTGTGTGTCATACCGGGATGCATTATTTCACTGTGTGTTTTTCAAAGTGTTTTCTGTCCCAGAGTTTGTTCAAAACTCTAAAAAGTGATACTACTATATTTTGCTATATGGAATAGCTATGTTACTGAAAACTTGTTGGCAAATTGATTTTTTTTTTTTCCTCATTGTAAATGGAAACCTAATTGAAATACACTAGGGGGGCACTTGCTAGTTAAAGAAATCCTTGTGTAGTGTGAAAATTGCTTTTTCTCTTGAGAACAGTACTCCTTAATGTATCTATTTTGTGAATTTAAATTTTTGTGCAGTAAGTTTCATGTAGCTGTGCTCATCTGTGTACCTTAAGGCACCTGGGAAAAATGCATTAACGTCAATTTAGTAATAAGCCTTTTGCGAATACTTCCCACCCGTCAAGCCACATGGGAATTTTGCAACTTGAAAACATCACAATTATTATTGAAGTGATTATGTGTACCCTTATGTAACTCTTCAACTAAACTGTGACTGACTAAAGTCAAAATCCCCTCCAATCCATATTCTGAATTACTACTATAAGGCAGAAAGACATGAGTAAGGTCGAAACGTTGTAGTAAATTGATACAGCAATTTAAACACCAACTTGACATGGCCATTCAGATATTTCCTACACTCAGTCAGATGTGGAAGGCAGTTCTGCATAAAAGAATCAGTTTCAGAGTTGAATAATCAGTGACAAGTCACTAAACTTCTTTGAGCACCAGTTAGCTCATTTATGAAGGACTTGGCATAGATGCTGGGCATATTGTATTCAATAAACAAGTTATTGCCATTTTTGATGGTGTCACTGTTATTGCCCACACACTTTCAGAGAGCCCTTCACCACTCGTCCCCTGGAGGAGTCAGCGGCCAACACTGGGCAGGAGGAGATTAAGGCATGTTTTACAGCTATTTGAGGCTTCCTATTTCACTGGAGTAGTCATTCTTCTTGATCTTTAGGTTGTCCAATTTCATTGTCTGGCATAATTTTATCATAGCAGTAGTGTTTCTATAGTCACTCTGTATAACACAGGGAGGTGACCTGCTCATCTTTAGACTGGTGATGTGGGTTTCATGTCCTTTTATATGTGAGAATGCTCAAGCTTTGAAGTCAGACACTATTCCATTTACTAATTGTATGAGTGAGTTATTTAACTTTTTTAATTCTCAGATTTCTCATCTCTAAAACAGAATTTAAAAAAAAACATACTCTTAGAGCTGTTGGAAAGATTAAACAAAATATGAGTATAAAATATTTAGCAGACTACCCAGTGCATAGGCAGCACATAATAAATGGTGGTGGTAGTTACCGAAATATTCAGAAGGGAGTACTCATCACACCCACAGCCAGCTTCCTAGGGTTTCGATTATGTGATGATTATTACTTTAAAGAGATTCTTGGATTCCTTTGTTTTTATGTCACTTTTTCACCTTCAGACATCTATAATAACATACATATGTTAGCATTCATATTTACAGTGATTTTCAAACAATCTTTATGCATTTGAATATCCTCTTAATATTGAGACCTGTTTAATCTTGCTAGAGAAAAATATTTTTTCCTAAGGTTTTTTTTTTTTAACTTCAAAATATTAAAGGGGTACAAATATTTTGGGTTACATGTATCGCTTTTGTAATGCTTGAGTCCTGGCTATAAGTGTGCGCATCCCCCAGATAGTGTTCATTGTACCCATTAGGTAGGTTTTTGCCCCTACCTAATGAGGTTTACTTCCCACTGTGCACATGTGTGCTCATCAATTAGTTACAGTTTAATAGTAAGTACATGTGGTGTTTGTTTCTCCATTCTTGAGATACTTCACTTGGAGAATGGTCTCCAGTTCCATCCAGATTGTTGCGAAAGGTATTAATTTATCTTTTTTATGGCTGAGTTAGTACTCCATGGTATACATATACTACTTATAATAAAAATGTATATGCTATTTCTCCACTCAAAACTTCCTGGTTCAAGGCTACTTTTGATGCTGTCACTTGTTGCATCTCTAATGCCATTGCCTGCATGTGATATATCCCTGCCCCAAGCTCAGTGGAGGATGCATATTTCTATAAATATCTTCTTGTCAGACTTCAGTGCGAATGCATAGTTTGCTTTGAATGTGTTCCCTCTTCTCATTCTCTCAACAACCTCTTTAAGGCTCAGCATGTCCTCTCCTGTGACTGTTCCCTTGACTCAGGCTATTCACGATGAAGCTTTGTTTTCCTTTCGGCACTATTTACATATGCACACTTGGCATTGAACTTGAAGGTCTACCTCAATGTAATCTCATCTTATAATACAGGAACTATGCTTTATTAGATTTCATATTGCCAGTGGCTAGCACAGTACCTGGCCATACTAGATTCTCATTCTCTCACTATCTCTCTGTCTTTCTTTGTTATGTTCGTGTGTGTATGTATACACGTGCACACTCATACACACTTCTTTTTGGAAAGAAAGAAGTTGTTCAATGTCATGTGGATTTCTTCTTTTTACCTAATAGTTACCACACTCCAGGGTAAATACCACATAATGTAAACAAATTAGAGGAGTTCTCACCTTACTGTTTAGTTTGTAGACACATATTCCCATGGAATAGGCAGGTACTGGAACAGATATTTTCTCTAAATAGTGCAATGTGCATCCACAGCTGTAAAATCAATACACCATTTACTGAAAGAGGGTTAGTGTTATCTGTTGTGTGTGCAGTATTACAAATGACTTTATATAAATGTGATTCAGCACAACCTTCCAATTTGTGAAAATTGTTCATTAAAATTATTTCTCATTCCTTCTAAGGAATAAACCCCCAATAAACAGCATAATCTTAAGATTTAGTTCAAGAATGGGTGTTTACAGAAATGCCTTCATTTAAATTCTTGGGAATTCCATGCAATCATGCATGCATTGGAGTTTAACATATGCTATGATGTTTAAATGAGTAATATTGCTGAAAACATGCTGTTGAAAGGTAATAGGTTCGAAATCATTCTTAAGAATTAGTTTTCTGGCTGGGCACAATGGCTCACACTTGTAATCCTAGTAATCTGGGAGGCTGAGGCAGGGGGATTGCTTCAGCTCAGGAGTTCGAGACCAGCTTGAGCAAGAGAGGGACCAAGTCTCTACTAAAAATAGAAAATTGGCCAGGCATTGTGGTGCACGCCTATAGTCCCAACTACTTGGGAGGATGAGGCAGGAGGATAGCTGGAGCCCAAGAGTTTGAGGTAGCTGTGAGCTAGGCTGATGCCATGGCACTCTACTCAGGGCAACAGAGTGAGACTCTGTCTCAAAAAATAAAAAAAAAAGAGTTAGTTTTCTTTTATAGTTTTTTGTACAGTTTGGCTGTACAAAAGTATACTATTTGTAAATTTTAAACAAGGTATAGAATAATATAAAATTCTCCTATAAATGAATCTTCACCTATGAGATATAATTAGAAAACATTTTGAATATTAACTTCCCTAATGTTTTTATTTTTTTTATATATTTGGAAAATCAATCACATTTTCAATCTAAAAAATATCAACTTTTAGTCAATGATATTTTACAAGAAAAAAAGAAATGTGTGTGTGTCAACAATTACCAACTCATAATTCTATAACTCATTTAGTTGTTTTCCATTGTTCCTTCCAGCCTTTGTCTATGAGCATGCATAAATGCATACTTGTATTCTTCTTACCCACACAATTGGAATCTATGAGGTTTTAACTTATTTTCATGTTAACAGATACTTCATATATCCAGAAGAACTTTTCTGTTTACCTATCACATATTTTAATAAATAGAACATTAACAGTACTATGGAACTGTACTTCTGAATTATCATTTATTTACATTTCATTTTAGATTTACTACATTTGTAAGTATCTTTAGGAAGCTTTATATAAATATGTTATACTTAATATATTTATCTTTACTTTTTTATGCAGTATCAAATTTATGAGATTCATACATGCTGAAGCATATGGCTATAGTTCATTCATAATTAATTTTACATAATATACTAGTATATGAATAAACCATACATAATGTAACCATATTCCTGTTGATGGACATTTGGATTGTTTATTCTTACTCTTATGAATAACAATGCTATTGTATAAACATCCATATACATGTCTCCTGGTGTATATAAACAATGTATTTTCAATGGTATAACTCCCTAGAAGTTAAATTACTGATTGTAGGGTGTGTGCAACTTTAAACTTACATGATAATGGCAAACTGTTTTCTAAAATAGTTTTATTAATTACACCTCTACCAGCATAATATTAAAAGTTACTGTTGCTTTATAATCTTGCCAATGCTGGGTATTGCCAGACATCATAAATATTAATATTTACTAACCCGGTGAGAATGAAATGGTATCTATTTGTGGTTTTCATTTGTTTTTTATTAAGGAAGGTAAAAACTTTTCATGTTTAGTGATCATTCTAGCTTTTTAGTCTGTAAAACGTCTGTTCATATCTTTTACCCATTCTTCTATTGGTTTGGTTATCTTTTTCTTACAGTGAGCAAAGTCCCTTATATGTTACAGATATTAATCTCTTATCAGTAAATGTATTGCAAATTATCTTCTAGTTTGAGGCTTGCATTTTTATTTCTTTTATGATAACTTTAGAAGAATACATATTCTTAATGTTAGTATGATTGCATTTGTCTAATTTTTCTCAATGAATTGTGATTTGTGTGTTTTACCTTAATAAGTATTTTTGTACATTAAGGAGGTAAAGATACTTGCCTACCTTTCCTTTTAATAATATTGAATTATTAAATTGTATTTTCCAAATTTTAATTTTATAATCTATCTGGAATTACTTGTTTGTATCATGTGTAGTAGGGATTATTTCATATTTTAATATTAACTAATTTTGCTTACACTATTACTGCATTTACTAAACAATATATTCTTTCTCCAACTATCTATCCTTTCACTTCTATTACATATAAAGTTTCCATATATTCGTGATTCTATTTTCTGAGTTCTCCATTCTGTTGTATTGCTTACTTCTCTATTTCTACATCAATGTCTGTAACAATCTATATATTAATTATTTTGGTTTTATAGTAAGTCTTGGTAAGTGATAGGGAATATGCATCTATCTGGTTTTCCTCATTCTAGGCCCTCTGCTATTTCCTATAAAGTTATTTTAATCACTTTGTCAGCTGACTAATAAGACCTAATTAGATTTTTATTGGAATTGTATTAAACCCATTGATTAATTTGTAAAGAATTCATACCTTTAAGTGTTGAATATTTCTCAATAAGTAAAATAATGTCTCCAATTATTTAGACATTTTTCCATTGTACTTTTAGTTCACCTCTCTATGGAGGTATAATTGACATGCAATGAACTACACATATCTAAATTTGATACATTTTGAAGTATGCATGCATTATGAAACCATTACCACAGCCAAAATAATGAACATATACATCACCCTCAAAATTTCATCATGGCTCTTTCTATCCTTCCCTCTCCTCTTAATAACTTTTAAATTTTCTCTATAGAGATCCCATGCTACTACTATAAAATATTTTATTATTTTCTTGGTTTGCTTTTTATTAACCCTGTACTTTAGAGGTAGTGTTTATCATCACCATCATCATTGTTAATATTAAAAAGTTTTTTAGATTTTACCTCCATGGATTTTTTTTTTAAGTTTTTGTTTCTTATTCTTTTTTTCATTATAGCCACTTGAGAATTATTTTAATTTTTCCTGAAGTACATCATTTTAGAAATTTCTTTAGTCAAATAATATTAGTTTATTCTAAAGATATCGTTATTTTGCACTTGTTATTAAAGATAATTTTGATGGGTGTTCAATTGTCATTTAATACTTCTTTCTTTCCCTGTTTTCAACATGTTATTCCACTATTTTCTGATTTCCATTATTGCTGTGGAAAAGTCAACTCTCAGTCCAGTTGTTCTGCGGTTAGACAATAAGTCTTTTCTCTTTTTTAATTTTTTGCTTACTTGTTATTAGTGGTCTACAGTTTTACTCTGATGTGTCTAGAAATGGATTTCTTTTTTATTTATTCTGAAGTAACGTGTTTACTAAGTCTAATAATTTGTGTCTTTCAATAAATCCTGAGGTATCTCAGATTTGAGTCTATGAATATATTTTCTTCTATGTTTATTGTCTTCTAAAATACAAACTAATGAGTAGTTTTTTTATTTTACCCTATATATCCCATGACTTTTATAACATTTTTCTTTAACTCCTTGAACTTCATTCTTTGTTATTTTTTCTAGTTTATTTTTTTGTTTAACATTCTCCCCAGCTGTATTTAATCCATTATATGTTCTAAATATTATGAAATAATTAGAATTTTCTATTTTATAATTACTATATTTAAGAGCTTCAAATATATATTTGATTCATCAAATTATTTTTAAATTGTTAATATTTATGATATGTATAATAAAATTACTACTGTGATACAGTTAACATTTTAGCATCATTACATTTGATTTGTTGTGTGTCATCCTATTTTATCACCTTTTTATGTGTCCCAATACAAGAACATTAATTTCTGTCAATTCTGAGAATATTGTGCTTCACTGTAAAATTTTTCCTTTGTGTTCATAGTGTTTTATTCACCACCAAGGATAGCTTCCTGGGGTTTATCTTCTCTTACTAATTAGTGAGGTTGAAGAATGAAAAAGCATAAATCTAATAACTCCATTATGCTATATTATATAATCCTACTTCTTGGATTCTGTTTTATTCAATATAGTATTCACCTGATCATATTATTGTTGCTTAAGAAACACTTACTTATTCATTAAAATATATTTTCAATCTGTTTAATTCAGCCACTGGTGCCACTGAGCAATGTCATTTTGCTAACATCTTACCATGCCAGGTAGTGGCTTCACAGTTATTATCTGGTTTGCATTAGGATTCAGGATAAAATCCATAACACATCAAATCATGGGTTGAGGAACATGCTTTATTCAGGACACTTACTTAACAATGTTTGTCCATAAGACAAGACATAGGTTCCCAATCTATCTTTATCCACATGAGAAAATAAACTGGGGCCATAGGCATCTGCTGGACATGACACGTATAAGCATTTCACGAGAGTTACCTGGATCCCCTCCAACAGTACTTTTCACAAATATGAGAAAGTGGCCTCATCAATGGATAGATGAAGAGAATACTAGTGCACCAAGTAGTCTGAGTTAAAATACCATCTCTTTAAAGAATTTGTCTGTGAAAGCTAGCTGCCCAGTCCTAGGAATATTATAGACCCTCTTAACTAAGAAAGCAGGCCAGTGATGTCTCAAGGATTGTTGTGAATATTAAATGATAGAGAGTATTTAAAATGCTTCATTCCTAATAGGTATAAAAAGTATTAGTTCAAATTTCCCAACAAGCCATGTGTATATAAATATATGTCTACAATTAGGATGTTATATTCTATCATTTATTACTACAGCGAGCAATGGAGTATTTATGAACACATTTTAGAATTTTTCTCTAATTTAGAAAATGTGTATCTACTTAATATAACTCAACACTGTACAATGTTTTGTATGTTTCTAAGAATTTTATATAAGCTATCCCACTTGATATTCAGCATGACCATCTAAGGAGGTGCTAGTGTTGTCTCTATTATATAGAAATGAAAAACAAAGGTTAAGAAAGCAACATACTACCAAGATAAGTGTGTAAGGCAGAAACTAGATAGAGTCCCCTGATTAAGAAGATTAAAGAAGAATTCATTTTATTTTTTGTATTCAGATGAAACTATCTGGCAGTCATGAAATAGGGAATGACTCTATCATTTACAGGTCATGATTGATAAGATATGCTTTAAGGCCATTTCCTTGTCCCAAAATCTAGTGAAGTTTCTCTTTTTATTTGTCCAAATTCTTAGAAAAATATGTGCTATATCCTGCATACATAGCCCAATTCCAATCACATTGTCTTCTCCACCCCCAAAATTTACCTTAAATAACTTTGTTTTTCACTATGCCCTTGAATTTTACTATAGGCCTGTGATTTAAGAACCACCGATACATACAAGGCCTTTGCCTTTCTTGTAAAGCTGTCATTCAGGACATTGGTCGTTACTTTGCTGACTTCTGTTCATTTAACAGGCTTTATAGTCAGTGTGTCTCAGGACTCCCAGCCAGCGAAATATTTGTCTTTTCTGATAAACAAGTCTTCTTCCCTCGGTTAGACAATTGAAACAATGTGTGATGTAAAAAATATATTGACTTGGTAGTTGATGTATGTATGTTTTTATCCCACTTCTACATGACCTTAACCAAACTGTTAACATTTTGTAAGCCTCAGGTTCCTCTTCTGTGAAATGCAAGTTATGAGCCCTAAATTGCAGGCTTAGTCTGAGGCATAAACATTACAATGGGCTAACTGCAGAGTTGTATAACAACTGCTAGCTTTATCAAGTCTCTGCTATGTGTCAAGAACTGTGTCAATTCTCTTGCACATATTATCTTTAAACTTTTCAGGAACAAAGTAGTTTCACTCTCTCTATTTTATAGATGGCTAAATTAACGTTCAGAGAATAGAAGTAACCAGTCAGAAGTCACATAGCTAGTTGATGGCTAAGCTAGAATTCAAAATCAGGATTAACTGATTCCTAAATTGGTCACATTATTTCCCTGGACTTTCCTCCATTTTTTTCTTTGTCTTACCTACTAGAAAATTTTTAGGTATGTTATATGTTCAGATACTAAAATTTTTCTCCACCATATTTTTATTAGAATCCCACTCCTCTCCACTATCTCATCATGTCTCGTTTTTCTCTGGGAGGCATAGATCCAGGCGAGGGCTTTCAGAGAAACAGTATCTTACAGTGCTTGCAAAGTTAGAACTATGACGTATGATAAACCTGGGTTTCAATCCTGTCTCTGCTGTATTTTATTAATATTTGTGTGGGCAAGATAATTCAGTTCTGAAGTCTCAGCTTCTCATATGTAAATATTATCTGCCTCATAGATTAGGACAAATATGACAATGTATGTAAAGGGCGAGCATAGTGGCTGGCACATCATAAGCATTCAATAAATACCAGCAGAGTTACTATTATTTTATTATGCTAAAGGTCTTTAGCCTCTTTTCTTGTGCTTTCATAATAAGCCACCTCAAATCCTATCTGGAATTAAGAATTTTTAAATGACTCAAATTAAATGATTACAAAATGAGTCATTTGGTTTGAAAATGGGTTTAATTGAGGGGAATTGGAATGTTGCAAGACCAGCTGGAAACTCTGCTGGGAACGAGGAGATGCCACAGGTGATTGATTTCTTGTAATGACAGATTTAAGGGGAGGCAAAGGAAAGCAGGCTTCCCCAAATGTGCTGTCTGAGAAAATGAATAAAACTCTTGAACAGTAGCTGCCTCAGAGTCACAGCAGTCCATCCAGAAAGGTCTTGTAGGTTTGGCAGTCCAAGACTCAACTCTAAATCATCCACGTGGTCTCACATGTTTGGGGTTCAATAGAGATCACATTCATTTAAAAGGAGTTCATTCCTCTCTTGTCAGGAATTTTTAGACATAGGATCTGCCTTGGAGGGATTCATACCTATTTCATGCCAGCAGCCAGCAGCACGACCCAACATAAGAAGCCAGGCCAGCATTTAAGAGGCCTGGGCTCCAGTTTTATTTTTTTCCCCTTATTTTGACTATGTCATGGCTTCCTCTGCATCAGGCCCTCACTATTAAAAGGAGGACATCTCTCCCAGATTTCTATGGTGATCTAATTGGTAGTGGATGTGTTACTAAATCTACTTGATCAATAAGGTTTAAGAAGGATTATTTCCTCCATGGAATTTAGAAATTGCTTTTCACAAAGGACATAAAGTGTCAAATACTTCATGTCTGCTGGTAAAACTAGACCATGTAATGAGTATTTGAGATAGCTCCACATTAAATGAAGGCAATATTTGTTGCAATCCATACAAATAAACAAAACAAACATACTGTTGTCAAAACCTCAAGGGGGGTTTGGTCTAGGTCCAGTTGCTCATCACACAAAGATCCAGTTATTGAGACAATGAGGATTGTCAAGGGAGAAAGGAATTTTTAAAATATAATAGACAATTATAAAAAAAATATAGGGAGTCATTGAAATTTGTTCATACAGCCAGTTACAATAAGAAGTGAAAGGGTTTCTAGTATTGAAAGCTACCAAAAGAACTGTATCAGAAATTGTCTCCCATTGGTCTAGGCTTTTGGAATATGAGAAGAATTATGTCAGGGGGCACCATAAGCTATAGGAAAGACTTGGGGAATTTTCTTGAATGTTCAATTTTACTCAAATATTTAAGTAGAAACAACTCAGTATTAAAACAAGCAAATGCATATCATAAAGTAGATATCTGTATTTTAGAGATAACAAGAATCTGCAAGGAATTGCGATTGCGGTGAACTGATTTTTTGCTACAAAGCTTTCCTGGCATTCACGATTCATTCTTCCCTCCCCTGAGGCTCTAGTTAGGAAGAAAATGCAACTGCAGTGCCAATAAAGGGGATCAGATGTGGGGTCTACCTGGTGGGCTTCAAGTTGTGGCTCCTCCCCCTGCTACTTTTGACTTCAGATAAATGACCTAACCTCTCTGTGCCTAATGCCCCATATATAAAATCAGGATAATAATACCTGTTTCATAGAGTAGTTGATAAGACTTAATTAAAGAGAAAAAATAAGCACTTGTCACAAGGCCTGCTTACATAATAGAAGTGTAAAAGCTTAATAAATATTATCTTCACTGTCATTATCTTCAGGTAGAAATTGCTTGAGTGGAAATTCCAGAACTCTTCCTTTTTTTAATTTTCCTTCCAATATTCATGAAATAATAGACAAAAGTTTTCTGATAATTAGGAATTATCAGATCTTAGGTGAACAGAAAGCCCATCCAGAGGGTTTAGTGGAAGAGATTTCAGTGAAGAGACTATTTACAGACAGGTGCTCAGGGTTAAAGGGACCAATGAGGGGCAAGGAAGCACCTCCAGGAGAGCAACAGCGGGGAGCCATTGCCACCCTGAGGCCTGTGACGGTTGACTTTGGGTGCCAGCTTGACTGGGTTAAGGGGTACTGGGAGAGCTGGTAAAGCATTGTTTATTCTCAGTGCTTCAGTGGGCACTGAGCCTGGTTCTCTTCTGCCAAAAGGGAAACGCAGGTGGTTTTGCTTTTGATTAGACTGATTGGGCTGCCCCAGGCACCACCCAATCAGCTGAGGGCCCTGGAGGGAACAAAAAGAGAGAGAGAGGAGGAAGGGCAAATTCTTGCTTTCTCTCTTTTGGAGCCAAGTTGCTCTTCTCCTGCCCTTAGATGCCAGAACTCCAGATTCTCCAGCCTTTGGACTCCAGGATTTGAAACAGAGGGTCTCCTGGGTTCTCAGGCCTTTGGCCTTGGACTGAGAGTGATGCCATCAGCTTTCTTGTTTGTAAGGCCTTTGGACTTGGACCATGCCACGTTACCAGCCTCCCTGGGTCTCCAGCTTGCAGATGGCCTGCCATGGGACTTCTCAGTCTTCTTAATCAAGTGAGCTAATTCCCCTAATAAATCTCTTCTTATCTCTCTTTATATATGTTTTCTATCAGTTGTGTCTCTCTCGAGAACCCTGACTAAAAACAGGCCTGAAGGGGCAGAGGGAGGAAAGTGTATTCCCAGAATCATATTACTAGTGATCCCTGTAGCTATGGAAGAAGACTTCCCCACCAATAAAAACTGACTAGAGAAGCCAGTAGGGGTGAGAATACAGGTTTTGACCCAATGATCTCCTGCAGGTGCTTCTCATTAGCTAAACACAGTGGGAAAATAAGGGAAAGAGGATCAAAGGAACCTGTTGAAAACAACCTATAGAGATCAGCCTCCCAGGACACAGTCCTGGGATAGAGAGATGAGCAGAGTAAAAGAAGAACCAACACAGTCAAATATGAAAAAGCCACCAATGATTGGAGATGGAAAAGTATTCATTGAAAAGTAAAACTTATTTATATTGAATCCATACTCAACTACTAATGAAGATTAGATAATTTATTTGAAAATCATGAGTCTTTTTCATTATCAATGAAAATGGATAATACATTCCTGACTGGATTCTTCTAATTTAGAAGAAATACGTGTAACTGTA
Organism: Eulemur rufifrons; assembly: GCF_041146395.1. Classification (NCBI taxonomy): domain Eukaryota; kingdom Metazoa; phylum Chordata; class Mammalia; order Primates; family Lemuridae; genus Eulemur; species Eulemur rufifrons. Next base: position 47,616,346 of record NC_090988.1, read on the forward strand.
TCAGCATGATATCAGAAATATAGGGGTTTGATAAACATTAGCAATGATAATGATATTTGTTATGAGGCTCTGAAGGCATATCTTGTCCTGAAAACTAATTCAAAAAGCCCTCCAAATTAGTGTATTCATTTATTAAATATTGAGTGTCTACCATGGGGAAGGCATCGATAGATACCTGGGATATAACAATGTACCCAAGCAACCTAAACTCCACTAGCAAAAGTTTATAGTCTAGTGGACTTTAACACACAAATCTTTTAAATTGTGCAATATACCAAGAAAGAATCATGTTATGCTGAGGCACACCAGGAGGACTCAAATTGAGATAGGATGACCAGAAAAGACCTCACTAAGGAGGGACCATTTAAACCAAGCACTACAGAATGGTGAATTTGACAGGTTGGGTTGGGTTGGGTTGGGTAGGGAGGGTGCTGGGACTGGGGAGAGTTCAAAGCAAAGACAAAGATATGTACGAAAGCCCTGATTAGAATGGGTAGAATGAGTTTTATTGTTTGCTTGTTTGTTTTTTGGTGAAGAACTGAAATGAGACCAGCAAGGGCACACCTTAGAGTGGGAGCTGGGGTGGAAGGAGAGATGAGGTTGAAGGTATGCCAGAACCCTGCCATGCAGTGCTATGCTGTAAGCCACTGAAGAGTTGGACATTCAGTCAAAATGAAAAGAGAAATTATTCAAGTATTTCAACCACAGAAGGAATATGGTCTCACTTACATGTTTGAAAGCTTACTCTGGCTTTCTAGTGCAGGATAGGTTGGAAAGGGACAAAAACAAATGTGAAGACCAATTAGGATGCTATTTGAATGAACAAGACCAGAGATGATGGTGGCTTTGACTAGGTCAGTGGTAATGAGATTGTCTTACTTCTGCATTGTTAGATAATTTGATCAACCAGATGAAAACCTATTCTCTAAAGAAAGGGTAACATCAGCTGCATCACAGGTTCTTGTGAAGATTGCACAAGATGTGTGCAAACATACGCCAACACTCCAGGTATGTAGTAAGTGCTCAGAAAATACTAGCTCCCTCTCTTCACATGCACCAGATTGTTGTCTTCTTGAGGATAGATATTTATATCATTCTTGTTAGCATCTTCCCAGGCTCCTAGTATCATGCTTCTTTTGAATGACTGCATATCACATGGCTGCAAAATATTAAACCTTTTTGCAAACAGCATTCTAAATCAGAAAAAGCCCAGCAGACATGTTTAACTTCTGTCATCTCAATGTGAATTTCTTCTGTTTCCTCTTTAGACTTAGATACCATAATTCCAAGGGGTAGGTCCTTAGAGTCTGCTTTGTGGAATGCTAAAGGCCATCCAAAATCCAATTTTGTCATTGTTGGAATGAAACATCATCCTGCACTTACAGAATTATCCCTTAAAAACTGCAAAGTGCTTTTCAAATGAAGATGCATCCTCCTGATGAACTAGAAGGGGAAATGAAGGAACTGGATGATTTACATGTCTGCTCGCAGTGGGAGAATGAATTGGCAAGATGCAAAAAGATAAAATACCAGAGTCCCCGCCCCATCCTACCATCATTTTGTATTGTAAAAGTTAACCTTCGTTTCCTTCAGAATTTCTTGGACTTATGTCAGAAAAAAAAAAAAAAATGCAGCTGGATCCCTGGCTTGGGTAACTTTCCTCACGGGAATGTCAGGAAGCCATGAATCTGGGAATATATGCCCCTTGATAGTCTTTGGAATGGCTTTGGCTATAGTATTGGGGGTGTTGCCTTTAATGAGGAAATTGGATCTACCATGTAAAGTATTTCATCAATCTGTGCATTTTAAAGCAATGGGTAATCCTAAGTAAGCATTTCCATAAACAACACATCTTAAATAATTACTAATGTGTCAGGTAAGAAAATAATAAATCCCTTGGTAAATCAGATCAATAAAAAGTCAAAAATACTGTTTCTGAAAGGGAGAGAAAAGGATTTTTTCTGATTTGGTATAATACAGTGCAATTACTTTTTATATTGTGGCGTGAAACTAAAGTCAATATATTAGGTCAAATTTGAGTATAATCAAACCTCTTTTTGAAGATAATTCTCCATCAAGCACATACATGGTTTAGGTATGAACCGTTCTGAGTAGAACAAGTGAAAGGCTACATGCCTATTTCTGGAATTTTCTGCCTGTAATCTATGTGAATAGAAAATGGGTAGATAATTCTTCAGTAGTCCTACTTGCCTGCAATGTTGGTATACTCCTTGATAATATTAAGCCTCTATAAAGATTATATATATAGGCCAGTTTATTGTGAGTGTTAAGCAAAAGATTGGAGAGCAATTTTTGTCTAGGGTTATGTTCAAATGCAGCACAGAGTGTACAAGCTATGGTTGTAGTCTTTTTCTATCCCATTATTCTCATTACACCACGGAAATCAATTAATCTGCTAATTTATTTGGTGTCAGTGTTATGCTTTTTCCCATTCTAAGTTCAGTGAAGTTGATGGGGGAAAAGAAAAACTAAAATGAGTAGTTCACCCATGATATACATTCTGTAAATTTGCTGAATGGACAAATGGACAAATGAGAGATCATGTAATTTCATTGCCTTCCTGGAAAATTGTTATGCCTTTTAAAAAATCTTCATTTAGGTTTACCTTCTTTTATAAGCCAACCACTGCTATCCACTCCCATCCCATACTTCCCAAACTTGCTGTCCTGTACAACTTTACTAACTCACCCCTGCTTTAAAAATCTTTCTACAGTTCAAATTTTATTGCAATTAACTATACATGTCTGTCTCACCAGAAACTACATCTTCTTCATTTTTTACATCAGTGCTTAGCACAATAGTTGGAACATATTAGGTGCTTCATAAACTTAACTCATTTCCTAAATTCATATACTTATATACTAAATGAGAACATACCATATATGAATCTCTATGCTAGGTATTGACAAGGTACCTGTCACAGTCCCCAACACTCAATGGCTGCTTAATGTGACTTTCTGATATTAATGCACTGAAGAATATAAGATGCATCTATTCTGTCAACCCACTAAGAGAAAAGTAAACCACATGTGTACATCTGGCAGTTTTCTGAGGTAGGAATGAGAATCCTGAAGGTGTAAATTTATTCATTCTTAACCTTTCGTAGTATTAAAATCTTAACTATTATTAAGATGTTCCACTAGGTCTACATACATGGCTAGCTAGCTAACTAATGATTGAGATTTTTTTATCTGGAACTTCATGAAGAAGACCATAATGTTGATTAAAAATCAGCTCTCAGTAATGAGAACCATTGTCAATCTTGCATGTTGCCTCCTGTGTGGGGGCAATATGCAGAATGTTAGGAGGGCAGAGGCTGTTGTCAGGCTTCCTGAGTTTAACCTCATTCCTGCCACTCAGTACACACGTGACCTTGAGCAAGGTACTAAACCTCATTATGTTTCAACATTCTCACATGTCAGGTAAATATAATCTGAGTGCTTACCTCACAAACTTGTAAAGAGAAAATAATACATGTGATATACTTTAAAAAGGTGATCAGCACATAGTACATACTCAGTCAACTTTAGCTATCATTATTAGCCATACATTTTTTTACAGTGATTTATAAATGACACAGAAGATTCTGATATTCCTAGAGTCACTCGTGGTGATGGTGGGTATTCTTATAGTTTATTAACCATACCAGGAGAGCTTTTTTATGCTAAAATTTTTATCTTTAGTCAATTTTAGATGCATATACAGTTGTAAGAAATCACAGAGATATAATCTATACCTCTTATTTCCCCCAATGGTATTATCTTGCAAAATTATAGTCCAGTATCACAACCATGGCATTGGCATTGATTACAGCTGCAGTACAGTTCCATCATCACCACGATCCCTCAGGTTGCCCTGTGTAGCTCCATCTACCCATGCCTGCTCCACCTCTCTACCCCTAATTCTCATGAACCACTCATCTGTTCTCCATTTCTATAATTTTATGTTTAATTCCCCCAGCACCATTTGTTCACTGAATTGCTTGTAGAACTTTGTCAAAATATAGTTGAGCATGTTTTTCTGTCTGTTTCTGGCTTCTCTAATCTGTTTTATTGATCTATATACCTATCCCTCCTCAACCACATTGTCTTAATAACTGTAGCTGTATAGTCGGCCTGAGTATCTGGTAGAATGATTCCTCCTACTTCATTCTTCTTTCTTGAGATGGTTTTAGCCATTTTAGAGCTGATCTTTTCCATATGAATTTTAGAATAAACTACCTATGTCTTAAAAAAAATATGTGTTGACATCTTGATAGGAACTGCTTTAAAACTATAGATAATTTGGGGAGAATTGATATTTTTACTATGTGGAGGTTTCTAAGTCACACAGTATGTTTCTTTGATTTCTTATATCGGTGTTTTAAAATTTGCAACATGCAGATCCATACATGTTTAGTTAAAGTTAAATCTAAGTATTTAATTTCTCTAAAGTCACTGTAAATGGTATTGTATTTAATTTCGGTTTCCATATGTTCATTCTTAGTATTTAGAAACTCAATTGGTTTTTGTGTGTTGATCCTGTAAGATTCTGAAACCTTGTTATATTCATTATTTTTGGAGTATTTTTGTAGATTCCTTGGGTTTTTATATGTAAACAATTGTATCATCTACAAACAGGGACAGTTTTATTTCTTCCCGATATGTAAGCCTTTTACTTCTTTTCCTTGCCTGTGTCGGCTAGAATTTTCAATATTATTAATATGTAGAGTAAGAGTAATGAGAGTGAATATCTTTGCCATGTTCCTGATCTCAGAGGAAAAGAATTCAGTCTTTCAACATTAAGTAAGCTATTAGCTGTAGGTTTTTTGTGGATTTTTAAAATCAAGTTTAGGAAGTTCTCTATTCCTAGTTTGCTGAGAATTTTTATAATAAATAGGTGTTGAATTTTGTCAAATGCTTTTTGTGTGTTAATTGATATAATGAGAACATTTTTCTTTGTTGGCATGGTGGATTCCATTGATTGCTTTTTGAATGTTGTATAAGCCTTGAATACCTAAAATAAATTTCTCTTAATCATGGTGTATAATTATTTTTATACATTTCTGGACTTCATTGGCCAATATTTTGTTGAGGGATTTTGCTTTTCATATTCATCAAAAATATTGTTTTGGAGTTTTCTTTTTTTGGACTGTCTTTTTCTCATTTTGATGTCAAGGTAACTAGCCTAAAATGAATTGGGAACAGTTCTTTCTTCCTCTGTTTATGAAAGCAGTTGAGTAAAATTAGTCTTAATTCTTTAAATATTTGATAAAATTTTTGAGTGATATCATTTGGCCCTGGTGATTTATTTTAGGGGAGCTTTTTAATTGCACATTTGATTTATTTAATGGCCATAGTACCATTAGAGGACAGATTATGTATTTCAGCTTGATTGAATTTTCATAATTTGTGCTTTAAAGATTGGTCAATTTTTTCTGAGTTGTTGAATTTATAAACATTAATTTGTTCATAGTGGCTGCAGGATCTGTAGTGTATACCTGGTTTATTCCTGCTATTGGTGATTTGTGTCTTCTATCTTCTCTGTTTTGTTAGAGGCTTATCAATATTGTTGATTTTTTTGATGAAAAATCTTTTGGCTTTGTGTTTTTTAAAATTCATTTCCTGTCCTCAATTTTATTCATTCATTGACTTTGCTATTCCCTTCTTTCTGTTTATTTTGCTCTTCTTTTTCTAGTTTCTTGTGATAATCAGGACATTTTTGAGAATTAGAAGTGTTTCTATGAATAAATGCACTGGGAAAGCAGGTATAAGCTGGGATTTCCAGGCAAATTGAGAAGTGTTGTCAGCCTAGTGATAACCCTTAACCAATAAATCTGTAGGAATTATACCCCTTCCCCATTTCCCTGTACATCACAAGGATTCTGTCCTAGAATGTCTGGTCAGCACTAGGCCTGTCACTTCTTGCATGAAGTCTCTCATTGCTAATCACAAAGAGCACAAAATATTATCCTGTGAAGTTCTATAGTCCTGTTATTCTAATATGCTCAATCTTAGTCTTAATTGTTTTTTCTGGTACCAAGAGATACATTGTAACTCTTACAATAAGATTCTAGGTACAGGTGAAAAGTCAGAGATGATAGCTAATATTTGTTATGCCTCTGTTGTTGAACATGGTCAAATCGATAATTTTATCATAACAATATTATGAAATAAGTATCCAAATCTACATTTTGGAAGAAAGAAATTTAAGGTTTGGAAAAGTTGAATCACTTGTATGCGGGGCATACAGCAAATGGAAGAGACCAGATTTGACAAGATCAGGCACATTCAAGGTGATATGGCCATAGACAGGAGACAGGATTTGAGATTGAGAGATGCCTGACTCCTTCACACTACATACCTTTCTAGCTCAAGCTGTTTGCATCAGTGCCTGCTGGTTGTCACTACATGTAGAGAAGGGTGTTCTGTTAATATAATAAGAACTGTAGTTTCTAGAAAGGCTCCCATATATATTTGATCACAAGTGATATATGATGATGTTGGAATAATATATGCTGTTGTTTAGATGAAGGAAAATAATAAATACATTTAAATTGTTTTAGGAAAAGATGAGATTTGTTAAATGTCTTTTGTGCAGCCATAAGATGAAGAACCAATGAAGTAATATTCAAGCTACATTACCCCAGGAAAGGCAATTGACAGTGTCCTAAACAATCCGTTTCTTAATTGGGAAATATCACCAGCATGCATTTACTATCTTTAATCATGTATTATATACCCACAGGACTACAGGCAATGCGTATGATCAATGAGATACATAGACAAAATTTGGAAATTGAAATCTGATGAAGATAATCAGCAAAGTTTAGTAGAAAATGAAGTGAATAATTTTTATATATGATCATATTCAGGGTCCCAACAAATCTATCCAGGTTCATTTTATCCTCCTTAAAAGGAAATAAGTTATTTACTTTCTTCCACTCACACTAAGATGTAGAGAAATCACATTTATTTATTTATTTATTTACATTTGAATATTTATTCTACAACCTTTACTAAATGCAGTATGTTGATTGGTCTTCATTAAGTGCACAGAACTCTTACAATTCAACAATGAAAAGACAAATAACCTAATTTAAAAGTGGGAACAATACAGCATAGACTTTTCTCCAAAGAAGATACACAGATGGTCAATATGAAAAGATGCCCAACATCTATAATCATTAAGAAAATGCAAATCAAAACCAAAATGAGATACCACATAACACCCTTTAGGGTGACTACCATGAACAAACAAACAAAAACCCAGAAAATGACAAGTGTTGGCAGGAATGTGGAGAGATTGAGACCTTTGTGCATTACTAATAAAAATGGAAAATGATAAAGTTATACTGTAGAAAATAGTAACAGAGTTCCCCAACAAATTTAACATAAAACTACTTTATAATCAGAAATTTCATTGATGTGAATATATGCAAAAGAATTGAAAGCTGGAACTTAGATGCTTATACACTGATACTCATAGCAGCATTATTCACAATAGTTAAAAGGTAGAAGCAACACAACTGCCGTTGACAGAATGAATAAACAAGATGTAATATATACACACAATGGAATTACTCAGCCTTAAAAAGAAATGAAATTCTGACATACTATGATATGAGTGAATCTTGAAGGCATTATGCAAAGTGAAATAAGGCAATTGCAAAAGGACAAATACTGTATTATTCCACTTATATGAGGTACCTACAGTGGTCAAATTCATAGAGACATAAATAGAATGATGATTGTCAGGGGCTTGAAAGAGGGAAGAAAGGAGAGTTATTATTTAAAGGTTACAGAGTTTCAGTTTAGGAAGATGAAAAAGTTCTGGAGAAGACTGGTAGTGATGATTGCACGACAATGTGAATGTACTCACTGCCAATCAAATTTACACCCAAAAATGATTGATGTGGTAAATTTTATAGTTTTCATTTTCTGTTGCATCCTTTCCTGGTTTTGGCATTGGGGTGATATTGGCCTCATAAAACGTACTCAGGAGGATTTCTTCCTTCTCAATGTTGTGGAATAATTTCTGCAGAATAGACATCAGTTCTTATTTGTAGGTCTGGTAAAATTCATGTGTGAATCCATCTGGTCCAGGACTTTTCTTTATTGGAAGTTTTTTTTATTGCTGCTTCATTTTCAGTACTTGATATGAATCTGTTCGTGAATTCTGTTTCTTCCTGATTGAGCCTAGGAAGGCTGTGTGTTTCTAAGAGTTGGTCCATTTCCTCCACACTTTCAAGTTTATGTGCAGAGAGGTTTTTATAGTATTCATAGTTGATATTTTGTGCTCCTGTGGCATCAGTTGTAATATCTCCTTCTTCATTCCTGATGGAGCTTATTAGAGTCCTTTCTGTTCTGCTTTTCATTAATCTTTAAAGCGCTGTGTAAATTTTATTTTTTCCAAGAACCAACTTCTTGTTTTATTAATCTTCCATGTGGTTTTGTTATCATTTTCATTTAGTTCTGCTCTGATCTTTGCTATTTCATTTCTTCTGCTGGGTTTGGGGTTGGTTTGCTTATCCTTTTCCAGTTCTTTGTGATGATTCCTTTGATTGTTTATTTGTTATCTTTCTGTCTTTTGGATGGAGGCATTTACTCATATAAATTTTCCTGTAAGGACTGCTTTAGCAGTGTCCCACAGATTTTGGCAACTTGTGTCTCCTTTATCATTTAGTTCAAAGAGTCCTTTGATTTCCATCTTGATTTCCTCCCTAACGCAATGATCGTTCAACAGAAGGTTGTTTAGTTTCCACCACTTTGTGTAGAGATGAGAGTTTCTGTTGGAGTTGATTTGTATTTACTCCCTCTGTGGTCTGAGAAGATGTGTGGTATAACTTCCATTTAAAAAAAAAAATTGTTTGAGACATGCTTTGTGGCCTGGGATATGGTCAGTCTTAGAGAATGTCCCATGAGCTGATGAGAAAAACGCATATTCAGTGGATTTTGGATAGAATGTCCTGTAAATATCAGTCAGGCCCATTTGTTCAAGAGTTCTGTTTCAGTCCATTGTTTCTTTGTTTATTTTCTGTTTGGAGGATCTGTCTTGTGCTGTCAGCAGGGAGTTGAAATCTTCGGCTATTATGGTGTTGCTGTTTATCATTTTGTTGAGATTAAGTAGTGTTTGGCTTATCAATCTGGGTGCACCTAAGTTGGGTGCATACATATTAAGTATGCATTAAGAAGTTATGTCTTCTTGTTGAACTGTACCCTTCACCATTACATAGTGACCATCTTTGTCTTTCATTACTTTTGTTGATTTAAAAACTAAGTTATCTGAAATTAAAACCACCATGCCAGCCTTCTTTTGGTTTCCATTTTCTTGAAATATAGATTTCCACCCCTTTCCCTTCAATCTTAATGCATCCTTGCAGGTTAGATATGTTTCCTGAAGACAGTAGATACTTGGCTTGTATTTTTTTTTATCCATTCAGCCAGCCTATGTCTCATGAGTGGAGAGTTCCAGCCATTCACATTTATTGAGAGAACTAATAGGTGGGGCAAATTTCTGATCATGCTGTTGGGTAGAACTCCATTACTTTGTTTTCTGTCTTGAGCCATTGTGGTGTCTGGCTTTTGATCTTTAGCTTTTGAGTGGTTTTACATTCGTGAGTGTTCATCGTGCTGATTTGTGTGCAACTGTGTTTTGAGTACTTCTTGGAGGGCTGGTTTTGTCTTGGTGAATTCCCTTGGTCTTTGCTTATCTCAGAGTATCTTAATTTCTCCTTTGTATACAAAAGTTAGTTTTGCAGGGTACAAGATTTTAGGCTGGGCATTACTCTGTTTCAGAAGAGTGAGAATGGGGACCCAGTCTCTTTTTGCTTGTAAGGTTTCAGTTGAGAAATCTGGCATTATTTGGATGGGCTTTCCTCTGTAAGTTACTTGGTTTCTTTCACCTTACAGCTCATAGAAGGTCCTCTTTAGTGGATATTTTGGTCAGTCTGATGACTGTATGTCATGGTGTCTTCCTGTTCGCAATGAATCTCCCAGGGGTCTTTTGAGCTTCTTGTACCTGTATATCTAGATGTTTAGCAAGGCCTGGGAAATTTTCCTCTATTATATCTTCAAATAGCTTATCCAACCCTTGCATATTCTTCTTCACCCTCAGGGATACCCATAATTCTCACGTTAGGCTTCTTCACATAATCCCACATTTCTTGCAGGCTTTGCTCTTTTCTTTTATTTCAGAATATTGCAGGGGGTACAAATGTTTGGGTTATATATATTGCCTTTGCCCCACCTGAGTCATAGCTACAATGTGTTTTTTTTTTTTTTAATCCATTCTGCCAATCTATATCTTTTAAGTAGAGGCATTTAGATCATCTACATTCAATGTTAGCATTGATATGGGAGATACTCTTCTGTTCAGCATTTTGATATCTAGTTTTTTTTTTTGTTGTTGTTGTTCTTTGTGTAACTCTTTTCTAAGAGCTGTGAGTTTTAACTTTTGGGTGTTTTTACACTGGTGGGTATTGCTCTGTTCTATATATAGAGCACTTTTAAACATTTCTTGTAGGGTAGGTCTAGTGGTGACAAATTCCCTTAGTGTTTGCTTGTTTGGGAAAGATTTTATTTCTCTTTCATTTATAAAACTTAGTTTTACAGGATACAGAACTCTTGGCTAGCAGTTACTCTGTTTAAGAAGACTAAAAGTGGGATCTCAATTCCTTCTGGCTTGTCAAGTCTCTGCTGAGAAGTCTGTCCTTAGTCTGATGGGTTTTCCTTTGTAAGTCACTTGTTGCTTTCATCTCACAGCTTGTAGGATTTTCTCTTTCACTTTGAATTTGGCCAGACTGATGACTATGTGCCTTGGTGATATCCTGTTTGCCATGAATCTTCCAGTTATTTGATGACCTTCTTATATCTGAATGTCTGAATTTCTAGCAATACCAGAGAAGTTTTCTTCTGTTATTCCCTTAAATAGGTTTTAGATGCTCTTTGCTTTTTCTTCTTCTCCCTCAGGAATACCTATGATTCTTTTATTTGTTTGCTTTATATAATTCCATATGTCTCTCAGAGACTATAAATTCTTCTTGATTCCTTTTATTCTCATTTTTGACTGACTGGGTTAATTCAAAGCATTGTCTTCAAGCTCTGAAATTCTTTCTTCTGCTTGGTCTAGATGGTTGTTAAAACTTTCCACTGTATTTTGCTATTCTCTAAATGATTCTTTCATTTCCAGAAGTTCTGATATATTTTTTTCTTAGATTATCTATCTCTTTAGGGCATTTTTCATTTATGTCCTGATTTTTCTTTCGTTTTCTTTGTGTTGGTTTTCAACTTTCTCATCAATCCCATTGATCAGTCTTGCAATCCATATTCTGAATTCATATCTAATATTTAATAATTTTCTTTTGGTTGAAGTCCATTGCTGGAGAGATAGTGTGAACCTTTGAGTGTTGCAAAACATCTTGTGTTTTTATATTGCCAGAGTTCTTATGCTGGTTCCTTCTCATCTGGAACCTCTTCTCTCAATTCAAAATAGGTAGCTTTTTGGTACATATATTCTCCTGTGCTGGGAACTTTGTTGATCGGTAAAGAGAGGGAGAGGTCCCTGGATGGCATGGGTGAGTCCTGCTCTGGAAGATTGACCAGGCAGGAGAAGGACTGATGCACTGTGAGCTTGTAACACTGCTGCTCTCATGCATCTCCCTGTTCCTCTGTGGTTGTCACAGTCCAAGCCAGTGCTGGGGGATATTCATGTTGAGGGGTGGGCTCATCCTCAGGCCACTGCTTTTAAAGCTCAGGTTGGGACAGGGCACGGCAAGTTCTTCTCCACAGAGGCAGGTGGCCTTGGAGTTTATTCCACCTGGGTCCCCTGGCAGTGGCAGCAGTGGTGGCTGGGCAGGGCTACCTAGACGGTGGCAGTGAGTGCAAGAGCTGTGGGTCTTCACTCTACTCAGCAGCACACAGTGGTATGTAGCAGGAAGGCTACATATACAGCAGCATGGGTGTTTCCCCCATCCACGTCTGTTCGTTGTGGCCACTACTCAGGTGGAAGAGGCAGAGGCTGAATCACCCAGGTGGTGACAGTGAGCACTGGGGCCATGGTTGCATGCTCTGCCCGAGTTTCACACAGTAGTTGCTGAGCAGGGTTATATAGGAAGCAGCAGTGGGTGCCAGGGCCATGGTTGTTTGCTCTGCCTCCATCCCCAGTGGTAACGGGGGCATGCAGCACTTTCTTGTGGGGTATGGATGAGCCCCCAGTCTCCCTGCCCCCCCCCAGCCCAGCAGGGGTGATGAGAACGTGGCATCAACAGAGCTGACCCCTGTGTAGAAGAAGTGCTCTTGGGCCAGAAACTCAAAATGGTGTGATCTTCAGTACCCAGGGTTCAGAAGCCAGAAGGACTGCACTGGGCCTTTCCTCCAGATCAACGCTGCTGCACAGTCTCCAAGCAGCTCCCTGTGTCAGTCCATGAGCCTGCTGCAATCGAGAGCCCTCCCACTGCTCAGATTGCAATATCTACAGGGAGAAGTGTGGAACCCTGGTGTTCTCTCTTCTGTCCCTTCCCCACATGCATTGCCTTCCCCAGATACCTCCAGTCCTGCCGAACAAGTTGCCCCATTTCCCTCTCCTTCACCTTGGGTGCCTCTCATTGCCTCTCTGTTGATTCATAATGCTCTCTCTTAGACAGTCAATCCAAAGGCGAATATCTACTTGCCATTTGGATCCTCTCTATGAAAAGGGTGTGCATAGACTGCTTCTAGTCTGCTATCTTGGCCCCTTACTCTCTAGACGCTATCATTTTTGTCATTGCATCAACAAGCAAACTGAGGCATGAAGTGTTTTAATAAATTGCCTGAAAACAGAAAACCAGTTTATGGTGGATCCAGGATTTGAACCCAGGTAGTGTAAGTCTGGGTTCAAAACAATGCCATTTATTTGTCAGTAATAGTTATTTTATTTAGTATTAGTTAGCTGGTGATCGTGGACATTACTCTTGATCTTACTGAGCTTTGGCTTTCTCATGGTTATTTTTTAAAAGCTTTCTTTTTTAAAACCATATGCCAGTACTGTGATAAGCCCTTCCATCCATGATCTCAAGCTTCAGGCTCAAGTTCCATGAGGTGAGAAACTGCACTGTTTGCTTCTGTGTCGCTGGTACAACAATGCCTGGCATATGATGTGTGTTATCTAACTTTAAATGGATAAGGCAAAGAGAATACATGATTAATAAGGAATAGAATGTATTTCTAATTCTATGGCCAGAGGCCATTCCTTACTATCTCCCTCGTAAGTCTAGGACCCACTAGAACACGATGCTATGAAATTACTATTCAAACAAGCTGCAAGTTAATAAATATTAAGTCTCCCTAGATTTCCTATTGTCTGATGGCCCTTCATTGATGTCGTCAGTGAAACAGGGCAGTCTCACATCAGGATGGGGGTGGGGAGAGGCTGTGCACTGACCTAAGAGAGAAACCTGATGAAAATACACCTCCATTGCATTATACATGGAGATACTATATAAAGCTCTACATACACAGGCATACCTAAATGTGGTTTGAATATTAAATTTTAAATTAGTGTTATATTTTTACCTATAAAATAAAACTCAGAAAAAGCTGCATAATTCTAAGAGAAAAAGTTTGGAAACTTCCTTTCAGTGCATCCCTCAACAACAACAGCAACAACAACATAATACAGGGAGGTGCTATTTAAAAAGAAATAATGATTCATGGATAAAATAGAAACACTGTAGATATCGGGCCCTGTCTTGGTGTGGTCTATGAAGTGTGTCAAAGGGGACAAGTTTCACATGGGCTGAAGAAAAAAGAATGAGTTATTCCATTCTTGAAGATAAGGCTAATGAAAGTTAAATGGAAAGACAAGGCAATCTTGCCTCACTTCACACCAGACAAAAGGAAAGCACGCATAGACAATCAAACCAAAAGTAAATGTTTTAAGTAACCAGATACTTGAGGCGAAAGCAATTCTTTATACCTTACTCTATGTGAAATTATCCATCTCATTCAAGTGGAATTGGTTTTGTTGCCATTATAAAGATACTTATGAAACAGTGGTTTTTATTTTTAGGAGAATAGTGGGTTCATTCTCATTTATTTGTTGTCTAGTTGGTTGGTTGGCTGTTATGAGGGAGCAGGTGGAAAGGCTGGCCAGATAATCATCCCAATCAATTACTTTTCTCTGGTGTAGAGTTGCTCTAAATAAGGACAGTGGAGGGGCAAGTGACCAGGGCTGCTTGCTTTCTAGGTAATAAACTTCAAATCAGACAAATAGCCACAAGCCTCTCACTCTCAACCCCAACAAAATGAATGGTGTCCCTCTAGTTTATTGGATGTTCTACATTTACAAATGAGGCAGAATCTGAGTGTAGCTTTAAATTATTAAAATGGAGAATATTGTGTCCATACTTTGTGTTAACAGGTTTACCAGGTTTAAAGGATGTATTCTGAAACACATAAAAAAAAAAAAAGACTTGGACATAGCAAAATGATCATGTTATTGGTCAAGGGAGATTTTGCTTTTATTGAGTTTTCCTAATTCGTATGAAAATATAATCCACATGATTATGTTTAAAATAAGTTATTATAGAACTAAATAATGAAAAATTAGCATACTATGTCATTGTGCATTTAGACATTTACACACATTGACATGTATATGGGGAAAAAGACCACATGCAAATATATCTATGTTGATAGTATTCTTGGCTTGTAAAATTATGAGTATTCTTTTTCTTTTTATATTTCAAATTTACAAAGTATTCTACAAGGAGAAACAATTACTTTTACAAGTAGTTATGACAGTAAGTTTGTTTCTGGAATGGACTCATTTTCCCCATATAGCAAAGGAATGGGCCTTGACTCAATCAGAGCTAAGAATGCTTTTAATTTTAACTTACATCAATCTGTTTATTTCATTTATATGAAAATCAGAAGGTGTGTCCCAGGTTCTCAAAGAATAAATGGGATCACTACCTTTACTCACCTTGCTCTTAATTCAATAAACTAAATAGAAACTGCATTTTTTTTTGTTATGAAAGGCATGATTATCTATTCTGCAAATGTTTTTTGAGATTGTATTATGTGCCAGAAATTATTCTGGGTGCATTAGGAAATATAGTAGTGGAACAAACAGATAAAGAACATTATCCTTTAAATAACTTACATTCTAACAGGGAGAGGGAGACAATAGAATACTAATTGCATAGTATGTTAGAAGGTAGTAAGTGCCATGGAGGTTGTGAAAAAGTAGAACTGGGTAAGGGGGATGGAGAGTGTTGGAAAATGAGTGGAATTCTCCAATGGCTTGTCAGGGCATACTTTACTGAGATAGCATTTGTGCAAAAACTTGAAGAAGGTGAAAGTAGAACACATGTAGAAATCTGGGGAGAAATGCTCCAAGCAGATGGAATAACCTGTGCAGACTCTGCGGCAGGAGTGTGCGTATCATGAGTAAGCAAGAACAAAGCATCTGGTGTTCCTAAAGCAGAATGAGCTTGGGGTAGAACAATTGGTAATGAGGGCAGGGGCAGGGGCCAGGTACCATGACCTTGAAGGTTATGGTAAGAACTTTGACTTTTGTTTTGGTTGGTGGAGTGATGTGATCTAGCTTAACATTTTCAATTATCAGGCAGTTGCTGTGTGGAGAATAGACTGCAGCAAGACAAAGGTAGAAGCAGGGAGACCAGTTTAGAATGCAATGCAATAATCCAGGCAAGAGATGAGGATGACTTGGGCGAGGATGCTAGCAGTAGAAGCAGTGAGAAGTGGTAAGATTGTGGATATATTTTGAAGATAGAGCCAAAAGTATCTTTAGTCTCTAAAGAAGACGATACCTTAAGAGTAACTCCCAAGTTTTAGACTCAGCCCTGGATGGATGGAGTTTCCATTACTTAAGATAGAGAAGACATATGTAAGAGACATATGTGTAATAAATTTTTATAAAGTATAGGAGTTCTGCATTGGACATGGGCAGATTGAGATTTCAGAAAAAGAAGGCTGTTGTGCTGAAAATATAATTTTGGGAATTGTTGGCATATAAAACATTTTAAGACTTTGTGGACAGGTCTCAGGAGTGAGGCATGAGGCATAAGGTATACCAACTTTCAGAGTTCAGGCAGATGCAGTAAAATCAGCAAAGGAAACTGAGAAAGAATAGGCCAAAGGGCAGAAGTAAAAGTAGAAATGAAAATCTGTCAAGGAAGAGGGGATGGTGGAATATGCCAAATGGAGACGGCTCAATAGAAAATAGAGGAAGAAGAATTATAGATAGCAAATAGAGACAAATCCTTCAAAGAATTTTGTTTAAATAGAAGGCCAATAAGTAGAGTAGAAAGTGTAATTAAGGGAAGAAGGCTTTGTTTATAGGAGAGAAATAACAACATATTTCTTTGGTCTTGGGAATGATCAAATAGACATGGAAAAAGGTAAAGGAGAAAGAAGGAAGAAAACATGGGGCAAAGTTCTTGAGTGAGTGCCCCAGTGCTCAACTAGGGCAAGGCCAAGTGTAGGGGCACAGACTCATGTTGGTTCTTAAAGATAATGCTGGAAGAGGTGGCCATTCTCTTGTGACTGTTTCAGTCTTCTCAGTGAAGTAGGAGACTAAATTTCAGACTGTATACACATTTCTGCATTTAACAGATTGAGCATATTTTGTGTTGCAGATATGGTGCTAGGCCCGGAGGTAAATATATCATGCATGCACCTGCTCTAAAATTTGCAGTCTACTGAAGCTGCACAATTAAACCTGAAAAAAATATGATTGTGAATTTTATGTTATGAGAAATATAAGATTTCTATGGAAGTATACAAGAAGGATATTTAATCCACTTGGCCATGGGTGGCACCAGAAGCTTCCCTCAGCAAGTAATCTAAGTTGAAATGTGACTATCAATGGGGAATGGTAGCATAGGGGTTGCAAGGAACACTTCAGGTGGAAGAAAGAGTGAATGGAAAGGATGGAATATACGTTGCATGGCAGTTTAAGGAAATGACAATGATGATAGAAGTAAGGAGATTGATGGAAGGAATAACTGAAGTTGAAAAGTCCTGCAGAGTCAAAATTATGTAGCCATGTAGAAAAGTTTGAAATTTCTCCTTTGAATATCTGGTAGGGCTTTTAAACAGGGAAGTGATATGGACAGATTTACTTTATACTCTAGAGAGCACATTGGCTCAAATGTGAAGAATGGAATGGACTGAATTGAGGAGGAATCAGAGCAAGTTAGAGACGATTTTAGTAGTCAAGGCAAGAGTGATAGATTTGAAGACTGTAGCATTTGGTATTGGAGGGAAGTGGATCCGCTTGAGAACATTCAGGAAGAGGAAGCAAGTAGGTTTGAGTAGTGATTGGATATGGATGGTCGGGTGGAGGACATGAGGTGTTAGTAATAGGGTGTGGGTTGGTAGTAACTTTAAATAAAATAGAGACGAAGGAGGCTGTGGTGGGGGGTGCTGTGTTAAACTTTTGACAATGCTGTGTGATGCCCAAGCAGAGTTCTGAAAAAGGCAGTTAGAAATGCATCTAAAATTCAAGGAATGTTGTTTGATTGAAACTGTAAATTTGAGAGTCATTAGCATAGATACAATTCAGCTTCCACCAACTACAAAGAAAAAGAATCAAAGAACAAATAGGCCAACAAACTGACATTAAGGTCACTGTTAACTCTTCTTATCCCTAAGCCTGAAGGCCATTGTCCTTTTACTCAGTTTTCTTTTGTTCTTTAGAGCTTGAATTAGCATGTTCCTTTAATGTTTTCATATACAATTTTCATGTATTTTGAAGTGAAAGGTGCATAAATGTCATATAGTTATCCTTGGCCTTATTTTCTTCAAATAAAAAATGTCACTTTAAAGCATTTGTATCTAAACTGGTTTTGTTGGCCAAGTTCTCTATCTACTAATTTGCCATAAAAGCTTGCTTAGGAAAAAAAAGAAACAAAAGAAAAACACTTTTTATTATGATACGAGCTAAACTGAGCTAGAGAGTCTACAGCACAAGAATTCATTTATTGTTGATACGGCCTCTGCTGCTGACCATGCTTCATGAATCTAGTGAGCCCTGTGAAAGATTAATGCCACAGTTTAGCAGCCAGTGCTGTGCAAACTGTAGTGAAAATTAGTACACTGCTTTTTAAACTTAGTTATCACGTGTGTGCTTCTCAAGAGTCTGTCTTTTTTAGTTCAAATTCCAAATAATCCAGCATGAAATAAATAAACACAATTTAGTATGTGCCATGCATTATGCCAGAGTTTATTATGTATCCCTAAACTTATTTAAGCTTCGCAGTCACACTGTCCAATTGATATTATCTCTAATGCAAATGAATAAATGAATACCAGAAAAGTAGGTCATTTTCTAGAAGTGAAAAATAAAAAAAGTCAAGTTTAACATCTGTGTAGTTTCCATTATAGTGCACCACCTCCCCAAGTCCAAAAATCAAACAAAACTGCAAAGCATTATCGATGAATAATACTGCAGGGAGGTTTGAACGTATTCATCGCTATGCAAGTGGAGGGTCATTTAGAGCAAGCTCCAAAGAAGTATTTGTTTTTTGTATGGTCAGAACCCCAAGAATTCTTCTTGCTGTTCCTTTGTACATTATCATTGTACGTGTTTCTCTGATGCTTTGGGAAGTATTTGGAGTCTTTACAATGAAAGATGGGACTTTTATTGTGACAGGACAGCAATCTAATTTATCTGTGACAAGATTTCCCCTTCACCCAGCATAAATCGAGTGCCAGCTTAATGATGTCATTTCCTATAATGTAGAATATAAAACAAGAAGAAGCCATTTAGGTCTGCACTGGGGAAAACAATGAACGATGTCTTTCAGTTTCTTGTGAGTGCCACTACGAAGGTTCCAAAGTTTATCCCTAGGGTTTCTAAAAGGTAGAGATTAAATATTGCACAGAAATGCTGAAACTAGCCTCATAGCATCATTCTAATGAGATGATTTGAGTAATTGGAGCTAGCATAGTGACCAGGCCTTAATACATTTTCATTTTTTTTCTTTCTGTTTCTAAGGTTGACTACTTCAAGACAGAAAAACACCTTTGTAACTTTGGCTCTCAAAAAAGAAAAATAAAGAATTTTCTAATTTCAGTGTTCTATACCCTAATATCTAATTTCATCTAGGACTGGAGGGAATAAAATAAATTTCCAGATTTGCTAAATATTAAATATTAAAAAAAATAAAAAAAAATATTAAAATATTAAAGTTTAGGAATAACATTAATCAGGTTTCGGGCAGATGCTGGGGGGAGAGGGGATGTGTGTATATATACATAATGAGTACGATGCGTACCGTCTAGGGGATGGACACACTTGAAGCTCTGATTCAGGGAGTGGGGGGTGGGCAAGGGAAACATATGTAACCTAAACTTTTATACCCCCATAATATGCTGAAATTAAAAAAAATAAATACACAGATATTTTTCAGCCCCCCAAAATTAAAGTTTCTATGCTAAAATATATATAAGCAACAGTAATGATAACAATAGCCCAAATGGAGTGTAATAGGTGTAAAAACAAATTTATTTGAAGTACAAAAGGAACAGAGAGAAAAGAATGTGCTAACAGAAGCTTTACAATGATGATACCGGATCAGAGTTTTGAAGGATTTTAGAATTTTCGGGAGTATATATGACAAAGTGTAAGTCTAGGAAAGGAGAAATTCATGGGCAGATACAGAAGGCACAAGTAGTGCAGCATGTTTGGAGAACTGCAAAGAAGTTGGCATTGGTGAAAGAAAAAGGCCCAAATTTGGAGTTGAGGTTGGGTTCAGGTTGTGGTCCACCTTCTGTGCAGAGGAATTGGAATTTTCCTCAAAGCACAGGAGAGCCATTGTAAAGCTGGAATCACAGGAATGCCACGATCTGACCTGAGTTTAAGGATTAATTCTGGCATCAGTGCTCACATTAAAAGGCAAGTTTCATCTTTGACTCCTTCCCAGCCCTTGCAACCTTCCCATATCAAATGAACACAGCAGTCTGTTGATTCAGCCCATCAAATATCTTTTGAACCTGCCCCTCCTCTCCATCCCTCTGACACTTTCCTGTTCTGAGCCAGCATCACATCTCACTTGGATGTTTTACCTGGTTTCCTAACTGGTCTCACAAGAAACCTTTTCCCCAGGCCCAATCTATACAACACTCAGAGGCCTTTTCAAACTATAAACCTGATCATATCACTCTTTGTTTAAAACCATTCAATGCCTTCTTCTAACACTTAAGACTGTGGAAAATAACTTACAAGGCCCTGAAACACCTGAATACATTCCACCTCTCCAGGTCTACTCTGTTCCCCATCCCTACAAGACTTTGCTCAGTCCTTGACCCAGACCATAGTGATTCTGCCTCAGTGCTGTTGCTCCTGACTGGAGTACACCTCCCCAGCCTCACCTGGCAACATCAATCTTTCCTTCCCTTCCACTTCAGACTTCTCTATCCCTACTCCTCAACATGCCTGCAGTCCCCTGTCCAGTGCTTTTCTAGCTCAAAAGGGAGAAGTGAAACCCCAGTGTCTAGCATGGCACCTGACATCCTGTAGGTATTTAATGAGCGTTTCACCAAACTAACTTGCTGAATAAATGAATACAATGGTATGCTATCACTGTGATAAATGCTATCACCACAAAGACACAGAAAACAGGATCCCTTGTCCTCAGGGAACTCACAGTGTATTAGGTTCAGAGAATAATGAATGGAATATAATAGTCTGTGTTTTCTCCTACTGCACAGGGACAACCAGGGGCTAGGATAACACAGAAGAAAGAGTGAATAAGGAAAAGTCTCCATGGCAGAGGTGGCATTTGAAGTAGTTCTGAGAGGAGGAGTTGGAGACACTGTAGTTTAGCTGTCAGAACCACAGGAGAAGGGAGAAGGCAAGGATGCATAAGATAAGAAATAGAGAGTGGATTATTGGTATCCATGGATCCAGTAATCACAGACTGGAGTATTTGATAGTGACCCTAAAAAGCACTGAGAACAGTAGCAGAGTTAATTTCCCTGCGGCAGAAATGTGAGTTGTTGGTGCTGTGAGGTTGGTGTGCAGAGCAGTGACTTTGCTAGTACCCAAGCCCAGCTGCCTGCCCAACATCCTGATTGCTTAATGGATTCATGATTTTCAAATATATTGTCATACACACAGTCATAGTTCAGTTCACTGCATTTTATAGGTTATATATGCTGTTTAGATACCTTTAAGGATTCAAGAACATCTTGAGAAACAACCTTCATAAATTTGAAGAAGGCTAAAATTTAAGCATTAAAGTATATATTGTATATAATCTAGTTATATGTGTACATGCTCATATATGTATAGTCATATATGCATAGAATATATAGTAATAAAATAAGAACGGCAATTATTAAGCACACACTAAATATTTTTCACACACTGTCTAATTTTATTCTCACAGTACCCTTCAAGAAATTGATGTTAATATACTCATTAACAGATTAGGAACCTAAAGGCTTGAGAGATTAAGTAACATGCCCTCTCATTTAGGGTAACAATCAGGATTTGAACTCAGGTTTTCCAGCTCCATATCTCTTTCCCTAAACTAACATGATACACTGCCAAAACAAATGCAGTTGAAACTTAAATATACTCTAGAATTGAGGAAAAAATAGTAAGGGCCTTTAATGCAACAAATAAGACAATATTCTTGTGACATTGCTACAGCAGACACAGATAGTGTTCCTTACGATTCAAAGGCAACCTCCTGCAAGTGTGCGAAGTTTGTTGGTTTTGCTTTCAGCAGGAAGCACAGCCTGCATGACTGAGCTTTCCGGCCACTGCGAGATTAATTTCAGGTATCAGAGGCATACTGGCGTGCACTGATGGCTGGGTCTGATGTTCCTGGAGGCACAGCAATCCCTCATGCCATGATCAGTCTTCTCTGTTGCCCTTCCATGTGTAAAATAGATTAAGCTTCCTCGGTATTGTCTTGTAAAATATATTACAGATAACAAAGTAGAATTGCTTTATTTTTCAGAATAAAGAAAAAGGAGGCCAGATGAAGCTGAGTGCAAATTTGCATATTCTTTTTATGTTTGAGGGTTTATCTTTTATTTAAAAAAATATCACTGACTCTGTGCCACTCTAGGCACTTTATATAAGTTGACTCATCCTTGAAGATCAGAGGGGCAAAAATAGCAGCAAAAGTACAGGCATCTTTACTTTGGGATTTGCCCAATATCTTTCCAGCTTTCTTCATTATATCTCTTGTTCCTTGTGTTTCTGCATGTCCATTTCAAAAGGCCCACTTTCCCAATTTAGCTAATGAGATATCCCACTAAACTTGTGATCTCATTTGTCCCCTGGGTTAGGTGCACTGAGAATTTTAGATAGGGCCTTCTCTGCAGAACTCTTCCAGACTGCCCATTCTGACATTCTTCCCATCAGTGTATACAGATTTAACATAGTCATTCAGCATTAATAATGCTTAGTGTTAGGGCTAGTGGAAATAAATGAAAATAGCTAAGCGAGGACAAGCAGAGCTTGTTTTGTCATTTATGTTGTCAGTTTCCTATAGGAAGGGTGTCAGCCACCATCACTGTGTTTGCCAGAAACTTCAAGGCAGGCAGGGGAGTGGGAAAGCTTCATAGTGAACAGAAGGGATGGCCTCGGGTCTGCTTTGATTGGCATTTTGGGCATGGGGAGTCTGGAAGTGGGCTAACTAGAGGCAGGGCATCTCATGTAATTGGTTTGAGGAGCATATTGCCTATTTCCGACTGTTCCTAAGGTGGAAGCAAAGATAAGGGAAGCTGTGGTCTTTGACCAAATCCTGACTGTTCTGGGCCAATTACTGCAGAGGTTGTGGTTTGTCTTCTGGGCTGGTTGCTGCAGAGATTGTGGGTCAGAGCTCGGGCCATTGTACATTCGTATATTCAGTCTTTCAGGGTGCACAGCTGGATAAGTTATGTTCCCTGCCTTCGATGAACTCAGAGTCTAGCAAGCAAAATGGAATTGTATATAAATATATTACAGCCAAAGGTATAATATGCAGAAGTAGATACACGTGCAAGGTGCAGGGGTTGATACTGGTTGGGGAGGAGGAACTTCATAGGAAAAAGTCAGGGAAGGATGTAGTCTATGCCAGGTTTTGAAGGAGTTGTAGAAATTTGCTAGATATTCAAACAAGGAAAGGGTGTCACAGAAAGCGGGGACAGCAGACACAGAGGTGTAAAACAATAAGGTATGTGAGGGTACCTGACTATTTATATTTTGGAGTTGTGAAACCATATATTATGCTAAATGTTGAGAACATAGATATAGCCAAATCCCATAGAGCCTCATATACAGGGCTAAGCAGTTCAATTACCCTGAAAGGAATCGGATCCAAAAGGGATTCTCAGCCCAGAAGTGGTGCTGTCCAGTTTGCTAAGTAAAAACATACACCGGCCAGGGGGCAGATATTTATGAACAAGGCCTTTGGATGTCCTGGGCTCAGTTACTAGGGATACAATCAAGCCAAGGTCAGTAACAAGTGTTGGGATGAACACCAAGTTGGTAAAGAGAAAAGAAGAGGATTATTGGAAACAGCATTTAAATTCAGGACATGGGCAAAGCAGAGGAGGTGGCAGCACAGGAACAAGAGCCGGAGAGGCAGGTCAGTGTGGTTCAGCTCCAGAAGCCAGCATCTTGCACTCCTGAGGCTGTTTTAAAAGAACTGAGTATGAACTTTCCTTTTCCTGCTGGAAACATCTTTAAAGTACTACTGAGCAACTGACATGTAAAGCTGAAACAGATGCACATTTTGAGTATGCAGAATTCTTTGTAAAGATAATTGTGATTGCTTTATTTCTATGATTAGTATTTATAACTTCAACCCAAGGAATCAGTGTCCAGGGACAAGTGATAAAGGAACAAAATTAAAAGGTTTAATCCAATGACTTTAGATTAGAATTTCTTTCAGCTAATGACCCCAAGTGTCATGCTTTAGAACAGGGATAGGCAAACTCTGACCCACAGGCCAAATCTAGAGTGCACCATTTTTGTAAAAGTTCTGTTTGAATTCAGACATATCCATTCATTTACATATTGCTTCTGGCTGCTTCCTCACTACAACAGCACAATAGTTGCAGCAGAGATTGTGTGGTCTACAAAGCCTAAAAACTATTCTATCTGTCCTTTTCAGAAAAAGTTTCTTAGCCCCTTATTTGAAACCTAGGGAAAAATGGAACAAATGCATTCTAATTACTTGGCATGAAAATACAAACAATAAATGAATTCTATCTCATGTGCCCAGCTTTTCATAAAAGGTAATATCAGTCCCATGGTATAGATGGGGCAGGTGAGACTCAGAGTGGTTAAGTAATATTTTGAGTAGATTATAATAAGTAAATATCCAAAATAAATTTTGACTAGTGTGTAACTAGTTCCAAAGCCCATTTTCTTTCTACTCTGTCAGATTTTCAGAGTTTGTAACTTGCTATTCAATTAAACAAATGCTGAATGTCTGCCCATATAGTACCCAGTAGGTCACTGAGGTAGGTTCTGTTGGGGTGGAATAACAAAAAACAAAAAACGAAACAAAACAAAACAAAAAGACATGGGCAATTTGCCTTTGAGGACCTAGAATCTAGTCCAGGCAAGTAAACAAGGCAAAGCATGAACAAAGGCATGCCATATAGGGCAATCTAGTACATAAGTTAAGAATCTGGCTTCTGAAATCAGACCACCATGGTTTGAGTCCTGAATCTAAGGCAAGCTGTGCAACCAAGGGCTAAATCATTCTGTTGCACGATTTTCACATCCATTCACTGGAGATAATAGTTACTTAACTTATGGAGGTTGTGAGGATTAATGCATTATTTCATTCATTGTGTACTATTGAGCAGCTACTAGATACTGATATTGGTTGAGGCATTTGTCATACCTCATTGAACCAACCAACACTCCTTACCTTTGTGGAGTTTATGATTTGCCAGGGGAAGAGAAAAAAATAAACAGTAAGCATTGTTAGTAATTTAATTATGCGTTAGAAGAAAATGGGCACTATTGAATAAAGGAAAGTAGAACAGAATACAGGGATCAGCAACTTGGGGCAGTGAGGAAGAGGAATTGCAGATTAAATGGAGCCCCCTGGGAGAGTCTCCTTGAGCAGGGGGTAGGATTGAAGACTCCGGGGAGGTGAGGGAGTTGGTCATGTGAGCACTCCCAGCCCGAGGTGGGGAGGGAGTGAAAGCCCAGGCCCTGCCCGAGGTAGTGCCCACAGTGTCCAAGGAGCAGCAAGTGGGCCAGGGAGACTGAGATGGAATGACCGAGGAAAATACTGGAGGAGAGGATTCAGAGGGCAGTCTGGTTCATGGAGGAATTTAGGGCTCTTAAGAGGTCTTTGGATTTTACTATGTCTAAATGTCATTGCAGGGGTTTGAGCAGAAAAAAGATACAACCCATTGACTATTTAGAATAGTACTTTGCTTGGCCTAAAATAAGTGCTCAATAAATGTTACTTATAATTTTATTATGATCACTATTGCCATCATGATATGTGTAGCCCTAATAAAGGACAACATATTTGTCCATGAAGGAGGTCAGTGATATGAGGGGAGACTGGAAAAGTAACTAGTTACCAGACTCTAATTAGTGTCACACTGCAGATTTTGTATTTGACTTGAGAAACTGAAACAAGTTGAGAACCATGGTCACAGGAAGACTGTGAGGTTGGCCTTGAGCTAAACCAGTTTGATCCATTTACCTCAGGCTATGATTTCACGTCAGTCATTTGCCATATTCACACTGCACAGGCAATACAAATAGCTAATATCAATAAGTTTTTGCTATGTGCTACAAATACTTCTAAGTGCTTTATATGTATCATCTGATTTTATCCCCCAAACTCTATAACAAAGATTCTACTATTATCCCCATTGTATAGATGAGTAAACAAAGGACATGGAAGTATTAAGTATTTTACCCAAGGTCATACAGTGATTTAGTTTGGGTTCTCTTTACAAACTAAGAGACAGCCCAGCAGGGCTTTTGTGCAACATGCAATCCCAGGGTAGCAAGAATGAGCCATGAGGCAAGAAAAGCAAACAGGAGGTGGTACATTGCCAAGCTGACCACAGCTTGATTAAGATAGCACAGCCAGCTGCTCAGTCATGCTGGATGGGTAGTTTTCGGAGAGAACTCATGGATCTACTATAACTTGGAGTTAAGGAAAGTAAGAGGAGTTATCTGCTAGTTCTTTCTTGTCTTCCTTTCTCTGGTTGATTGCAATTAGCCACGTGATGTTAACTCCCTGCACTTCTTGGTGTATTACCCGTCATACTCTGGGGAAGCCTCTTGGCATGGTGTTTCACCTGAGTCCTGAATTAGTGGGATAGCCAGCGTCTTTATGGTTCTTGTCAACTCCTGTCTGGATACCAGAGCTGCTGGGGGCCTACTGGCACCCTGCCAAAGCCTGACCCTCCTGCTGGAAAACTGAGAGAGCTGAAGTGTTAGAAGAGGCAGTGCCAGGGCATCGTGACAGTTGATGCTCTCCTTTAAGCAAGTGAGGCCCAGCGGGCATGTGAATTTAGTTGATTCTTGAGAGATATGTAAACTGGGTCAGGTACACACAGCTAGGAAATAGATTACCCAGAATTTAAACCCAGGAAGTCTGTGCAGAAACCCCAAGATACATTCTTTATTATTCCAGCAGAGTGCCTACCAAGCCTGCTATCCCTAGGGGTCACAACACTTTAAACAAGGTTAGGCAGTTCAAAGAGACCAAGATTTTCCATTCTGTCTGATTCAATATGATTGCATAAGCTCAGATGGTTTGCTTTCTCACATACTGGATTTCCATTGGCAGTATGTGATTCTGAAGAAAAACCATTGTCTAAAAATCTAAGCTTACAGAAACAAATCAGTTTTATATA
Organism: Eulemur rufifrons; assembly: GCF_041146395.1. Classification (NCBI taxonomy): domain Eukaryota; kingdom Metazoa; phylum Chordata; class Mammalia; order Primates; family Lemuridae; genus Eulemur; species Eulemur rufifrons. Next base: position 47,643,198 of record NC_090988.1, read on the forward strand.
ATAATAATTTATTACTATTCATAATTATTTATATAGTATGCTATAAAAGGTTTAACCCCCTCTAATAGCTATTTTCTCTGAATGGTGATACACATTGGAGTTGACTTACAGATCATTTATTATTTGGTTCAGATACTGGAAGGAAAAGAAGGAAGGTTAGCTTACCGACAAGGTTACCTTGAAATAAAGACCTATCACTGATCATGTTGTTGGGAATTTTATGGTTCATTTCGACTAACCTTTACCCAAAGTACTTAAACACTTTGAGTGTATTAGGAGATTGCTGACCTGAAGCAGGACCATTCTACTGTTTGTCAACTATGAGGGTCAGTTAGATCTTTTAAAGAGAGAGATAATTTGTGTTCTTCAAAATTTTCCAACCATTTGTATTTGAGAAAAAAATAGAATAAGAAATAAAATGAAATCCATTTAACAATCATGCATTGAATCTTTGTGGTATAAATCACTGTTCTATGCATTGTGGGGAAGAGAAGGACAAAGGGACAAAATGTGTCGCTTCTAAGAGCTCATGACAGGAATAGATGATATTGTCTTAAGTCCCCTAAGGGTGTTACTCATTAATCTTCCCATCAATCCCATGTTGTCAGTTCTAGAATTACTCTTATTGGACAAGAATAGAAATTGAGACTCTGAAAGTTTAAGTGACCTATACAAGGTCACTCAGAGTTTGTGGCTCCGTTTCAAATGTGAGGAGTCTGGCTGCAGAATTCAAGACCCTAGTCCTAATATGAACTAGGGAAGAACCAACTTTGATGTCTTTGAAATAAGGAAAACTATGGTAAGTATTACAGTGAGTATGGATATTTGAAATCACTGATTGTCGATGTGCACTAAATTCTAGGAAACCCGCAAGCTTTGTGGTCCCTCTACTCTTGACAAAACGGAATGAAATAAGGTAACCTGCAAGGATCACAGTAAGATATATAAATGGTCCCAGGAAAGTATTTACAGCTTTCTGAAATAATTCACCTGGTAAAGTCCCTTTTCTCTACCTCATTCTTGCTTAACCCAGGGTGTTGCTAACAAAGATAAATGATGTCATGGCAGGTGGCAGTATAAACAGGATGGCATGTCAGAGAATAAAAGGCCATCACTTCTCATAGTTTGTCTGAAGTTTATTTTTCTCTTTCTCTCATCAGACTAAGTATGACAGCAATGGTGGGTGTGTGATTTATACAGTTCTGTAGTATACTTTGCACAGATCCTTCTTTTGAAGAAAAATGATGAACAACACCTATGACAGATTCCTTCTACTCAACCATCAGAGTCATTGATGATTTATACAAGAGGATAAAGGGGAGTGTCTAGTCTTTGCTTGCCAGACAAATAAAAAATAGGGAAAATTTTATGGGAAACATTATGTACTCTACAATAGTGGTGATGAACTCTGCTCAAGCTTTTGCAAGAAGAGAAAAATTCATATTGATCTGTGACATGTGGAGGATCACAGCTTTTTGCTTCTGTTGGGCTCTGTTGCAGGCACAATGATGGCATAGAAAGAACACGTTCTTTGGGGTTAGAAAGACTTGTGCTAGAATATTGGATAGAACCTGCCACTTTCTGACCATGCCACATTCAGCAAGCTATGTTACCTCTATAAGCCTCAGTTTTCTCAATTATAAAAAGCAATATTAATACCTAACATTAAAGGTTATTATATAAAATAACCTCAGGATTATAGAATATTTACAGTTACACAGATACTTATGTGCTGATGGTGTTATAAGAACACAGGAATTTATGATTGAATTACTTTCCCATTAGTCTTAATTACTGATTGAGGACCCTCCTCCATGCCAGTCTTGCATTAACAGTGGGAAATCAAACACAAACAGCAAATGATCCTTGCATATAAGGAGCTCACAGTTGAATTTGGGGAAGAGAAACCCAAATTAGTGTAGAAAAGTATATCTTTTCTGCTAAACATGTGGCTTGCTTTTCTTTGCTTGTTAACAGAGGATTATTATTCAGTGTATTAGTCAAAGTTTTCCAGAGAAACAGAAACAGTAGGATGTAGAAAGATATTTATTATGAGATTTATTATAAGTAATTTTCTCTTACAATTATGGAGACTAACAAGTTGCAAGATCTGCAGTTGAAGAGCTTAGAGACCTAGGAGAGCAATGGTGCAAGTTCCTGTCAGAAGGTCAGCAGTCTTCAGACCCAGGAAAAGCCAATGTTTCAGTTCTAATCCACAGGCAAGAAAAGACCCACGTTCCAGCTCAGGTAGTCAGGCAAGAGGAGTTCCCTCTTATTCAGCCGTTTTGTTTTCTGTTCAGGCTTTCAATGGATCGAATTAGTTCCACCCACATTAGAAGGGGGAAGATGCTTTACTCAGCCTACCTACTGAAATGTTAATCTTACCTAGAACCATCCTTAGAAACACACCCAGGATAATGTTTGAACAAATATCTGGGTACCCTGTGGCCCAGTCAAGTTGACACATTAAATAAACAAACCATCACACTCAGCTTCTTATCAACAAACAAATCATTGAGGGTCTTTTGTTTTGCTTTCCATGCTACAGAGAAAACATGCCTCCCCTATAGGGTACCTGGCATAGTATTTTAACCAAAATCCTGTTTCCATTATGGTGATAAGAAAAGTTGATCATTTTTAAATCTTTTATCAGATTTAAAAAATTCATTTTCTTTGTGTTCTTAAGGAACACTTAAAGACACAGTCAAATAAGATACTACCTCTATATATTCTTATCGAATATTATGATCTGATGCCTTAATTTTGTCGTCTGTAACTCAAGCAGAAATTGCTGTCAGTCCTACTGGGCATTCAGTCCAACAACCAGGAGACAAGGCTATGATGGGAAAAGAACTAAGGCAAGATGGAATGGTCCAGTGATGTGCTGATTCCTAAGGAGATAGCAATGGGCTTAATTAGTTTGGGCTTAATTCATACTGGGGCCAGTAACAAGTGGTGTCATGCTATGTGTTGAGCAGAGTGGTATGTTTCACATGCAGCAGTGAAACTGAAAGTCAGGGATGGCAGCCTTTGTGTTTACAAATGGTTTGTCAGGTTTAGAGAAGAATTCTGTAAACTCTGGGTGAATATATGCAGAAAGTGATGCATATTCCCTCGGTTAGAGTTGGAAAATGTTGTGGCAGTTGTTCTTAAATCAGACTACACATTAGAATAGCCTGAAAAGCTTTAAAAAAAAAAAAAAAGTATGTCTGGACCCTATTCCCAAACCAATTAAATCACAGTCCTTTGGGAGGATCCATTTTACTATGAAAAAGATTAAACAGCAAAATCGAAAGACCTTTATATTGAACATCCATAAATTTCTCAACTAGATTCTACATTTAAAAATTTGCTATACTCACTTTATCACATATCTAGTCATCCATCCATTTCTCCAACCGTCTAGTAATCAAGTCTGTCGGTTCATTTTAATGTAAATTGCAGGTGTTAACATACTTCTCTATATAGTCAGATTACATGTCATTAACATGAGTTTAATATTACTTAGAGATTTTTTCCTTTTGATATAAAGTTTAGATACAATGAAATACACAAATCTTAAGTGTCTAATTGCTGAGTTTTTACAAATGCATATACCTCTGTAATTCAAACCTCTAGCAAGATATAAAATATTGCCATGACTTCAGAACGTTTTTCTTGCCCTCCTCAGGTCAATTCCTTGCCCCTACTCTGAGAGGCAATATTACTCTGATTTTCCCCTGACCACAGATTAGTTGCTGCCTTTTTGAAAATTTTATATAAATGGGATCAAACAGTATATACTCTTCTATGTAAAATTGTTCACTTTGCCTAATGTTTTTGAGGTTTATCCATGTTGTTGTTGTTAATAATATTTTTTCTATTTATTGCTGAGTATTCTGTTATGTAAATATACCACACTTTGTCTACTCTCCTTCTGATGAATGTCTTGGCTCTTTCCAGTTTTTGGCACTAAATCTCCTAGGTGCATTCTTATACAAGTTCTTTCTGATCATGTTTTTATGTTCTAGGGATGGACTTGCTAGATTGTGGGACAGGTTTATGTTTGGTTTTATAAGAAATTGCCTGACCTTTTTTTGTGTAAGTGGTTGCACCATTTTGCATTCCCACCTAGAAGTTATGAGCGAATTCTAGTTGCTCCCCAACTTCACTGACATTTGGTGCTTTCAATCTTGTGAATTGTAGATATTATGGAAGATTTATAAATGTATCTCAATGACACATGGTATTGACTACCTCATATACTTATTGACCATTTATATATCTTCTGTAAAGTGACTTTTGTTGGGCCATGTTTTATTGGCTTGCTTATCTTTCTACTGTTAAGTTGTAACAGACTTCTTAAAAATTGTTTTATGTATCCTAGATACCAATCCTTAGTTGTATATATTTTTTGTGAACTTTTTCTCTCAGTCTGTGGCTTGATAATTTATTTTCTTCGTGATATCTTATAATGAGAAAAGTTTTAAATTTTTCTGAAGTATAATTTTTCTTTTCTTTTTATGGTCACTAGTTTTTGAGGCTAGTCTAAGAAAAATTACTTTTTCAAACCTATCCAGGTGATTCTAACTTGAAGCCAAATGAAACCACCTGGATTATAGGGACTAGTGAAGTTCTCTGGGAAGCTATAGGGACAGTCAAAATATAGAGACAGTGAATTTTGGAGAAATTAGTGTATTTGAGAGAAAGGTTGATTTTGTGAGATGTGGGTACCCAGGCTGTGCCCCAAAATACTGATCTTATGGCCTTATGGGTGCTGATTAATTCCATACCTTCTTAGAGTTCCTAACATACTTCAGCATTAGATTATAATTATTTTAAATACTGGGTAAACTAAAACTTATAAGATTGTGGGCTGCAGTGATTACAGTTGAGCATGAAAAGGGAAATGAAAATTCTAAAACTTCAGTATCCTATCCCTGCTGGAGTAGATTTAGTGTATCGAGTCATATAATTTTTCTGTACTACCTGCATGTGAAATTATGGGAAAAACATAAACCTATAAAATATGACTGGCAAATGTTAGATTACTTTCGGCTTAATCTGTAGGAGGATCACGAAACCAAAATACTTAGTAAAGACAGACAGATTAAGTCCTGATAGTACTGGTTCCCATTTATTAAGTGCACAAACTATGGCCCACAGACCAAATCTGTCCCACTGTCTGTTTTTATAAATAATGCTTTATTGGAACATAGCCATCTGCTTTGCTTATATATTGTCCATTACTACTTTATGCCACAAGAGCTGCTGAGTATTTTTGACTTAGGACAGCAGACATAGCTGTCCAGATATCTGCTATCTGTCCCTTTACAAAAAAAAAAAAATGTTTGCTGACACTTGATAGACATTATGTTTTAGATGTATTTTATATCCATAGGAAAGATGTTTTAGGTCCATTTCAAAGAGGGAGAAACTGAAGCTCCTGAGTTTAGATGACTCATCCAAAGCAGTGAAAGGAAGAATTAAAATTTAAATTCACATGTGAGTGGGTTCAGTGTGTATACTTACTGTGTTCTGGTATATTCTCTCCCTCAAGTGTGTAAAAGAACTTAAGACAAATCTAGTAATTATGATTACTGAAAGAATTTGTCATCCATTAGACATTAGAAAGCAAAACTGATTGATAGGCCAAATAAACAGTATTGAAAGATTGCGAGGAAATACGGACATTTATTTATTTATATATAAGGTAAATGGCATAACACTACTGTGAGCAGAGCCTGAACTATATTTTGCAATCATATGTTCAGTATTGATTCCTCCTTTGGGACAAAGTGATAGGACACATATGTGAGACACTGTCATGCAAGGCAGAAAAGGATCAGCATCATAAGCCAGACTCAGAGTAGGAGGACCATGTAATGGAAGAAATAACATTTTAACCAAATAGCTAGAGTTTGCACTTGCAGGCAAGGAAACCAGTGTGTGTGTAAAGAGCAAGCTACAGTTTGTTTTGCCTAGAAAGTAGACTTCAAGAAGAGTTGCTACAATTAAGACAGAAAAGAAGGTCAGAGTTAGATCCTAGAAGATCTTGAATGCCTGCTTAAGAAGCTGCAATAAACGAAGAGATTTACACCTATGATAATCATTCAATTTGCCCAGGACTGAAGAGGTACTCAAGATGCAGGATTTTGGGTGCTAAAACTAGATCAGTCACAATTTCAGTACAGTTTCCCAACACACACACACACACACACACACACACACACACACTTCTATTTAATAGAATAGCATATATTCCTGTACAAATAATACATAGCCACAATCCTTCCTAACTTCTGTGTTAATATTTAATAGAAATTATCTCAGGGATCATGAGGAAAAAAAAGGATAAGTCGAGTCAACTGGAATTCACTTGAGAATGATGTGAGAATTAGCTGCTGAATTCATTACCAATGTATTTCATTTTAGCACATCCTAGCATTACTGATATGCAGTATGATAATTTTAGAAAAGGGTTACAGACCAGAGAGGCTAATTAATAAAACATCTTTTTCTGGGGGAAAAAAAGCAACAAATAATCAGGCAATCTCCTTTGTGAATTGGTTTTAAGATACAGTTTTTTAATTAAAAATTATCTCATCTTATTTTTTATTCTATGTTAATAAAGAGTTTAAAATTGTAACTAACATATTGGGCATTACAAACTTTGATTACTTAAGGGCACTTGATACAAAATAACCTTTGATTTATTAATTTTTGCTCATTCAATCAAGGGAGAGTTTTTGAGAGCCTATTAAATGCAGGAAAAATAAAGATGAATAAGACAAATGCCCTACCCTCAAGTCTCTCAGGATCCCCTTAGTAAAAGAGATATATAAACAAATACTATTTACAAAAAATGAGCGGGGGGGGGGGGGAGTAACAAATGTATGTCAATTATTCTAGAAAGAATTTATTTACACTTTAGATCAGGTAGCCCGGGAAGGCCAGGGATCCTGGACAGACATTTCAGTATGTGCTAGTGTCAAAGTTCTGCTTACATCAGAATGAATACATAAGATGTTAGAATTAGAAATGAGAGGCTGAGCACTGTTGGTCATGCCTGTAATCCTAGCACTCTGGGAGGCTGAGGTAGGAGGACTCCTTGAGCCCAGGAGTTTGAAACCAGCCTGAGCAAGAGCGAGACCCCCTCTCTACTAAAAATAGAAAAATTAGGCAGGAGTAGTGGCATGTCTGTAGTCCCAGCTACTCAGGAGGGTGAGGCAGGCAGGAGGATAGCTGGAGCCCAGGAGTTTGAGGTTGCAATGAGCTATGATGATGCCACTGCACTCTACCCAGGGCAAAAGAGTGAGACTCTGTCTCAAAAAAAAAAAAAAAAAAAAAAAAGAAAAGAAAAGAAAGAAAGAAAGAAAAAAGAAATTGAATTATAAATGAGAATTTGTACTGAATTAGTGGACAGGCAGCTAGGGCCTGATAGAACAGGGGGAGATATTTATTGAGGAAGATGATGGCAATATCACTGTAACTGTGAGATGGGTATGGATCATGGAGAAAGGAATGTGAATATCAGAGCTGAAGAGATACCACTGTGGATTGAGTCTCAGGAGTAAAGCAGAGTCAAAAGAGACACAGGTGATCCAAAGCTGGATCTCAAGACTAGAAGAAATGACAGGAAGGGAATGAGTAGATGGTCAAAAATTAGAATGCTAAAAATCTTGGGTAGATGTGGGGGTGTAAGCATGCATATGCACTGTTGTGATGTGAGATTAGCATATGCCTTCTTTTTTATAGATATATAATGTACATATTTATGGGGTACTTGTGGTATTTTGATACATGCATACCATTTGTAATGATCACATCAGGCTAGTGAGGATACCCATCACCTCAAATGTCTATCATTGCTTTGGGAAACATTTCAAATCTTCTCTTCTAGCTATTTCTATTTATAAATATACAAAAAAATATTAACTATAGTCACCCTACCATACTATTGAATACTAGGACTTATTCTTTCTGTCTAACTATGTTTGTACCTATTAACCAAAATCTCTTCCTGCCCTCACCCTTCCCAGCCTCTGGTAACTACCATTCTACTCTCTATCTTTGTAAGGTCAACTTTTTTAGCTCCTGCATATGATTGAGAACATGCAATATTTGTCTTTCTGTGCCTGTTTGTTTCCCTTAATGTAATGACCTCCAGTTCCATCCGTGTCACTGCAAATGACAGGATTTCATTCTTTCTTAAGGCTGAATAATATTCCATTATGCATGTGTACCACCTTTCTTTATGCATCCATATGTCGTTGCATATTTAGGTTGATTCTATATCATAGCTGTTGTGAATAGTGCTGCAATAAACATGAGGGTGCAGGTGTCCCTTTGATATAGTGACTGCCTTTCATTTAGATAAATATGTAGTAGTGGGGTTGCTGGGTCATATGGTAGTTCTAATTTTAGTTTTCTGAGAAAACTCTATACTGTTTTCCATAATGACTGTACTAATTTACATTCCCACTAACAGTGTATAAGAGTTCCCTTTTTACCACATCCTCACCAGCAATTGTAATTTTTTTGTCTTTTTGATAACAGCCATTCTAACTGGGGTGAGACGATACCTTATTAGAGTTTTGGTTTGAATTTCCCTGACGATTAGTGATGTTGAGCATTTTTTCATATACCTGTTGGCCATTTGTATGTCTTCTTGTGAGAAATGCCTATTTAGATCCTTTTCCCAATTTTTAATGCAATTATTACTTTTATTTATTTACTTTTTTGCTTGTTTGAGTTCCTTGTATATTCTGGATATTAGCCCCTTGTTGGATAAATAGCTTGCAAATATTTTCCCTGATTCTACAATAGTCTCTTCATTCTATTGATTGATTGTTTCCTTTGCTGTGCAGTATCTTTTTTAGTTTGATATAGTACCATTTGCCTGTTATTTTTGTTGCCTGTGATTTTGAAGTCTTAGCAATAAAATTTTTGCCTAGATCTATGTTCTGAAGTGTTTCTCCTATGTTTTTTTCTAGTGCTTTTACAGGCTTGTGTCTAAATCTTTAATCCAATTTGAGATAGTTTTTTTTATATGGTGAGAGGGGTCTAATCTCATTCTGCATGTTGGATAGTTTTCCCAGTACCATTTATTGATGAGGAGGGTGTTCTTTCCCCAGTATATGTTCTTGGTGTCTTTGTCAAAAATTAGGTGGCTGTGAATACATGGATTTACTTCTTATTTCTCTATTCTGTTCCATTGCTCTATGTGGCTGTTTTTATACTGATGCCATGCTTGTTTGGGTTACTATACATTTGTAGTACATTGTGAAGTTAAAGAATGAGATGCCTCCAGCTTTATTCTTTTTGCTTGGATTACTTTGGCTATTCTAAGACATTTGTAGTTCCATACAAATTTTAGGATTTTTTTTTTATTTTTGTGAAGAATTTCATTGAAATTTTGGTAGTGTATGCCTTCTTGAGACTAAGCTAGCACTTTTTAGGAAAAGTAAGGATTTCTTTACTCTATGACTTAGCAATTCTACTTCTGGATATATTTTTCCAAAGAAAGTGTTATGAAGATCCATAGGAAGGTTTATACAAGGTTGATTATTTTAATGTTATGGATAGCAGCAGGAATTTGGAAACAACCTGGGTAGGTGTCCCTTCATGAGAAAGTGGATGGGTAAAATACAGAGGAGTAATACACAGCAAATAGAAACCATACATAGCAACACTGAGGGATCTGAAAGCATAATACCTAGAATGAAAAAAATATATAAATTATTTATACATAATTTAATTTTTATAAATTAAATATATGTGTGCACAAAACAACAATAGTCAATTCTCTATTATATAACATATTCTTTCCTAAAAATAATCCTATGCAAAATCATGCAATAAAAACCACAGTAGTTATGAGGAAAATGGCTTTGAGAGACAAAACTCAAAAACTTTGCCAGTGACCTAAAAAAGATTGAAATTTAATAAAAACTGTAGCACAATTATACATGTGTTAAATGGTTAAAAATACATACATATTATAACATGTACATGATACAGCTTTCACCTTGAAAAAGACCATAAGTGTTCTTATAAAATTGGGCAGGGAAGTTTGAAACTTGTAAGTTATTGTGAAATAGTAGGACAGGGTTTATCCTAAATCAGAAAGTGGTAGGCCGGGCGCGGTAGCTCACGCCTGTAATCCTAGCACTCTGGGAGGCCAAGGCGGGCAGATTGTTTGAGCTCAGGAGTTTGAAACCAACCTGAGCAAGGGCGAGACCCCGTTTCTACTAAAAATAGAAAGAAATTATCTGGCCAACTAAAAATCTATATAGAAAAAATTAGCCGGGCATGGTGGCGCATGCCTGTAGTCCCAGCTACTCGGGAGGCTGAGGCAGTAGGATCGCTTAAGCCCAGGAGTTTGAGGTTGCTGTGAGCTAGACTGACGCCAAGGCACTCACTCTAGCCCGGGCAACAAAGCGAGACCATGTCTCAAAAAAAAAAGAAAGTTGTAATGCCAGGTGTAGATGTGTATAACACACACAGTGATTTGAGGCAGCTAGTAGATGTTTGAGGAGCATGTGAATGTTTCTTGTATATTCCTGTGAGTATCCAATCAGCAGGGTGCAGTTTTCTGCACTCACCTAGTATTTTTCCTGGTCAGAATTATGCATAACACAACATTTCTGTTATGCTAAAATTGTCTTCTCTGTCAATGGCATTGGAAAAAATTCACCATTGCAAAACAAGCACTATAGCAGAAATGACTGCATGAACACATGTGAACAAATGGGATCAGGCATTGTGAAAAGAGAAAATAGATAAATATAGTAAATAAAGAGGGGACTTTCATGAACCAATGATGATAATTGATAATGTTCCTGAATTGAGGAGTATCATTAATCGACTCTCTACTACTTTGATTGAGAGGGGAAAATAAGTGGGGGCCCATGGGAAGAATTTGGCTAGTGTGAATATTTTATAGGAGAATCCATGAGGAATTCCAGGGTGCCTTAAATTTGTCTTCATGCATAGTGAGAACTAACCAAACAAGAGGAGAGTGTTGCTGAGGACCTGAAAGCCAGGTATTGACAGTGAGGAATGACAATAAAGATAGAGGAACAGTGTTGCGATGACACAGGACACTAAACAACAGGATGGATCTAGAGACAGAAAGACAAAGAGTATTAAAAGAACAAAAACAACACAGATAATAGTTGATAATAAACAGGAAGTTGATCTGTAAGTCAGCCAAAGATACTGGTCTGAGTAAGCGCCCTCAAATTTTGAGCTTTCTGAGTGTTAATACCTATATATCCTGCCCAATATATGGCTCAATGAAAAGAGTGAGCAGGTTATATAGCCCAAAATCATCAATGCTGCAGAGAATATCCAATAATTTAGTGACTGCTGCTCTGCTTGATCACAGAACACAGAGGGATGGTTACGGAGAAACACAGAAACTGTAAAAGGAGATGTGAAAAGTAGTCTGCAGAGGAAATAAAATTTGCAAATCCAAGGACAAAAATGAGAAACCAGCCACTGGATGGTAATGAACAATAAGATAGTGAATAGTAAAAATGAAAGGTGATAATGAATCACTTTTACATAGATGAATATTCACAGGGATGATAGAGTTTAAAAGAAAAAAATATGTGCTTTCTGGAGACTGAAAGATACTGCAGTTGGAACAAACAAGCTAATATTCCCCCTTTGGAATGATGTGGGCTGGACTACAACGTGGAAATGTGCACTCCTAAGTAAAACTAGAGCATTTTTATTAAAGGCTAGATTTAAAGCCATCAGGATACAAAGAATGGCGGGAGAGAATGAAGGAGGGAGGAACCTACATATTGTGATATAGATGTTAAGTCATTTACCTGCTAAGTTAATGTGATTATGCTTGAGTAACCTCACTCTCTGATGGAATCTTCCTTGCCTTTCAAAATCTAGATACTGGTGGGTTTAGCTTCTCTCACCGGCCTCTGGGCCTGTGGAAAGCCAATGTTTCCCTCAATACATTCAAGATCTGTTTTCATGGCCATCTCTTCTGTCCCAGCTCATCTTTGTTGATCTACGCTTGGAAGTTGGGCTCTTCAAATTCCATCAAATCATCACTCCTAACAAATATCTCTGAGACTATTAGACTATCTTTAAGAAGTAGTGGTAAAACAGAGAAAACTTACATCCCAGCAATGCAGACAACTTCAACTGGAAGATTAAGACTTCCTCTCACATATCTTCAGAGGCTTCACCACTGCAGTTTCACAAATCTGTACCCCCAGTTGATTTTAGCTACTCCCCATCAGCCTGTCTTCTTCTGCCCCTCTTCCCCCTCTCCTCCTGTCAGTTCTTTTCTTTCCTCCTCTATTTCAAGTGTAGTTGTTCCATAGAGAGCATTTTGTCCCTCTTATCTGAAGCTGGGGTGCCAATCAGCTGGCACCAGAGCTTATCCGGGTGGTTTTATTTTTCTCATACAAACACAATCCCCTTCCTAATAGAAATTCTGGTTGTCAGAATGATAAATTCTCTCACTTATTTACATTCATTTTTATGGATGGCAATGGAGGTTCAGCTAGGTTAAATGACATATGCAATACAAAGCTACCTAGGATGACGAGCTGGTACTCAAAAGCTGCTTTTGTTAATACAAAGGAGAAGCCTGTCTTGAGTGTTCCTTATAAAACAGGCCCAGGTGCTCCCATCAGTTAACTCAGAGCTGCCCTGTGAGGTCAAATTGGTTCCCCACATTTCACAGATAAGAACTAGGACTCAAACACTGTGGGGTACTTTTACAAGGTGAAACAACTGGTATTTGACCTGTTTACACTTTCTGAGTAATAGAGGCAAGGAAGGAGAAAGGAAAAAACTAATATTTAAAAACGGGTGTCTGCTGTAGATAGCATTTGGCGACTGAAGGGCCATGGGGATTTCACGTCAGTGTGACAGTTTGCTCTGGGAGCATGAAGAGCCCTGCCTGCATTTTTAATGTTTTCTAGTTCCTGAAATTGATGCATTTGTCTCTTTCCCACTCTCTATTCTTTATGTTTCCTGGCTACTGGGAGGTCCAGTTATTTTGGGATTATGGAAGGTAGCAACAAAAAGGATGTCCGATATCCCCTCTCTGCTTTGACCAGCTGCTCCCATTGCCTCCGAAAGGCTGGCAGCCCAAGGGCAGTTCCGGACTTGCCTGTCAGAGAGGGTCTTTGTCATCAGTCCTCCCTCTGCATGCAGGGAAGTGTAGTGAGAGAAACTGCTATCTGTAAAAATTGCTTTTAAGATGGAAAAAGATTATTTACATGTTCTTTAGAGGTAGACACTTTCAGAGGCCTATAATGGGCCTGGTTTAGACTGAAAAATGAAATTTGAATAGGGTATCCCAGGGTCTTAGCAGGAGCTCCTCACAGGCCTTTCCACTAACCAGCCCAGGCCATATTTCTGGCCCCAGTAGTTTCTTGGGATCCTCCTTTTCCTCCAGGCCACGGCCATGGAATGAATGTCATCCTGCGCCTGAATTTCTCAGCAGTACAGAATACAACAGTCTTCCCAAGGCTTGCCTTCCCATGCCAACCTTGCAGACCAGCTCATAGGATCTTTCCCTTTTAAGGTGTTTACTGAGAGGCACATATTTTAGGAATAAGAGCATGGCCTCTGGGTTCAAATCATATAGCAAGTATCTGTTATATAAGAGTCTGTTAGATTAAAAATATGCTGTGTAATCACTGAGGACAAGTAGACATACATAACCAAAGGCATAACTTTGCCCAGCCCTGGGTGTCTAGGTTTGGTGCCCATTCTCCCCTCTCCTACTGTTCCTGTCCTGTGTGTACACCACTTTATTAAAAAGACTTTAACTATTGAAATGGTGCTTAACTGCAAGCTTCTTGAGTGAAGGACTCTGTGTGTCCTATTTATTATTTTATCTCCACTGCCTAGCACTGCATAATTAACATTTTGGTCTCCTGCTTACCATGGAAATTCACTTTGGAGAAAGTAAGTGAAAGAGGGATTAGGAGTCTGTCTTCTGCTTTTTCATCCCTGACCTCTTCTAATGAGAGGCAGAGGGATGCCTTTCCTCAGCAGAACTCCCCTAGCCATCCTAAGCTAAGAAGCTATCCAGTAAGAACAGCAGAAGACTGAGGCCCTCCATACTGGGCCTGTGTCGGTTTCCAGAGGATCTGTCCTGCTTGGGACTAATCCCGTCTCAGCTTTTCTCTCTGCTACCTGTAGTGATTTCAAATTAGGGTGGATTGAGGTCATTCAAAAACCTTACACAACTCGGCCAGGGACCAGTGAGGTGGAACTGAAGAGTTTGGAAAAGGTCCAGGTTATTTTGAGGAAACTTGGGGCTAAACGATCTGGAGCTGCTTAGAGCTGCCTAATTTCCCTGGAGAAACTTCTGACAAGTGTTGCACCATGTGTAAGACCAAATAGCTAAGGCAATTTGGCATGGCTCATCTTCATGGCCAAGAAGAAATGTGCTTAATGGAAGATAAACTCTATGCCAGAACAATCTGCACTAGAAAAAAATAATAATAGAAATTTATAGCAAATGACTTTGCATGTAATTGCCTCTGTTGCAAATACAGAGAAGCTTCAGAAAACGAAATGAAATATCATCTCATTAACAATAATAGCAAATAATAGCTTTTTTAAAATACCAAGTGCAAAACTTCACAGATTAAGTGCAGAATCTTGCACTTAGAGATACTTAAAGAATGTGTGTGTGTGTGTGTGTGTGTGTGTAGGTATATAGATAAGTTTATGTATATATTTATAGTTCAATTTACAGAAAAATGTGTTTTTATAATACAGGTAAACTCAAATAAATGCAAATTATTGAGTTCAGTGATTGATTGACTTCTCAGCTTCCCTCACCCATTTGTCCCAGGATTAGAGAAACTCATGCCTATTGCCACACTTTGACTACAGAACATTCTAAAAGTTCTAAACAGCATAGGCTTTGAAATGACACAGACTTGCATTCAAATTCTAGTTCCCTCATTTACTTGAAGTGACCTGAGACAAGCTAATCAGTATTTAGCAACCTCAGGTTTTCAGCTGTAATCACTAGGGAAAAATTAGAATATCAACTTCTCTGAGAAGTTGGGAGAACCAGATGAGATAATATCACTTAAACCACAGACTTCAATTCCTTTCAGTTAGTGTAATAAGATCCAATCAAAATTTGGTTCATTAATAATTTTTGGTGACACAGACACTAGAGCAAGTGTCAGTAGCCTGTGTGTTCTTGATAGGAGTAAGAATCTAAAATGTTCCTCTGTCACTAGGCCTTATGATACATTTCATTGTAACCCAAAGAGCAGAGTACTACCAAAACAAATGTACTTCCTTAAGGGCTGCTGCTGTAGCTACGTTATATTTCATCTTACAAAGGACTTTTCTTATGGTGGAAAGTCAGTGAATATTTGTGGAATGAATTAATTAAAAACTAACAAACTTAGATCCTCAATTAATAAGGTACTGTTATTGTATTTCCCTATAATTCACTGAGGAGAAAATAAAAACCCAAAACAAACAAATAATGAGAATCTAATATTAGAATTTAAGAGAATTTAATTGTGCATGAGCATGTACATTTAATTCCATAGATAGGTAAAGAGTCAATAGGATATACTTTTTTGATTCTATGTCTGCATCTCAACTCTAGATTATGAAATTGCATCTTCAGAAAGATGACCCTTATAGGATAGTCCATCATTATAAATAAACAAATGCTTGTATTTATTGGTGTAGGAGGACATTGTCAAAGGGGAGATAGGAGAAGGAAAGTTTGATTGGTACTCAGACATCTGAGTAATTGTCCACCAGTTAGCTGTGTGAACTTGGGCAATTTAATTTCCCTCTTTTGTGTCAGTTTTTGGGTATGATGAGGAGATTGGATTTGATAATTTACATTTTGCAGCTCTAAAATTTTTATAATTGTATAGCTAGGAATTTAGTTCTGATGCTTTAGAAACACTCATGAATGTCTTTGTTTTAGCACTTGACAACATATAGAGGATTGGGTGTAATTATATATCTGCATGTTTTACTAGATTGTGAACTTCTTTAGGCCCTGGCTTAGGACACAGAACAGAGTAATTGCTTAAGAATTAGCTGAAATTCGTCAATTATACTGCTTAAATATATTAGGATATTTTCAAATTTGAATTGTGATTCAGTGTATTTAAAAAAATAACAGCTAATGCTGATGACAATTTTCAAATGGTCTTAGAGTCTATAACTTCAAATGCACTTCAGGTAAATGTAATGACCCAGAGGGTTAAAATTAAATGATTAAAAACAGCTCAGTCTGCCGTTTTTTAAAGGGCATAGTTGTTCTCTGTTACAGGCAGTTTTTGTTTTTTTTTTTCCCCTCACATTGGGTGATGTGTAGCACATGTGCCTCAGACTTTGAACTTGTTGCAGTCAACGTTTTTATCTGTGGCTTGACTGAAGATATAGTGCATAGCTCATCAAATGTACAGGTGACAGAGATCTGTAAGGGAGAACATATTGTTTCAAATTGAATCATAATCCAAAGAAATTTTAAATGATATGACAATTGAGTTCTCACAAAATACAGTTTAACAAAGATGAATGTTCTACCCAGAGATCTGAAAAGCCAGTGTGTTTGGACAGAATCAGGGAGATATGGCTTAGTGACTACAAATGTAAAATATCATAAGCATTCTAAAATATTACAGTGGTAATTGTGACAACAGCAGCCATCATTTGTTGAACACAGTATTCCCTCCTTACCTGTGTTTTTGAGTTTTGTGGTGTCAGTTACTTGACGTCAACCGTGGTCCAAAAACATGAAATGTAAAATTCCAGAAATAAACCATTTATGAGT
The DNA here is from genome assembly GCF_041146395.1 of Eulemur rufifrons. NCBI lineage: Eukaryota > Metazoa > Chordata > Mammalia > Primates > Lemuridae > Eulemur > Eulemur rufifrons. The sequence goes on from NC_090988.1 coordinate 47,659,999, forward strand.
TTTAAATTATGTGCTGTTCTGAGTAGCATGATGAAATTTCCCACTGTTCCACTCCATCCCTGCTGGGATGTGAATCATCCTTTTGTCTAGTGTATCCACATGTACATGCTACTCACCCACCCGTTAGTCATTGACGTCATCTGCTGCTGATTTCAGACCATCAACGTCAACATGGATCAACAATCTAGGATCCCCCATAAGCATATGATCTTCCTTCTGATGACTTTCAGAAGGTCAATAGCAATCTAACACTACATCACGATACCTATGCTGTCACTCTTCTCACTTCATCTCATCACATAGGCACAAGAAGAAGAAGGATGAGTACAGCACAATAAGATATTTTGAGAGAGAAAGAGACAGGGAGAGACATATTTCACATAACTTTTATGAGAATATTTTGTTATAATTGTTCCATTTATTAGTTATTGTTATTAATCTTTTATTATGCCTAACTTATACATTAAATTTTATTATAGATATGTACGTATAGGAAAAAAAATAGAGGGTTCAGAACTCTCCTTGGTTTCTGGCATCCACTGAGGTCTTAGAATGTATACCACATGGATAAGGGAGGACCACTATACTTATTATGTGCCAGGAACTATACTAAGTGTTATATCTCTGCATTCCAAGACCAATATATTTCCAGTATACTGCATTAGAAATTCATTTAAGACAACCAATGATAGGCCTTCTAAAATGCTATTTGATCTTAGAATTAATTAAAATTAATTAAATCCAACTAATCAATTAGATTCTACAGTTTCCTGAGTATAACATATAGAGTGTATGTTTTGGGGGAAAGTGAGAGGCTTTGTATACTTATTTTCTAAGGATTAGTTGAAAATGATAATCTGGAATAGTAGAAAGGAAAAATGATAATTGTTATTAGATAATGAAAAGACTACAATGTGAATGTTGGCTTAGGCCTCTTTTGTCTAGATCCTGAAGAAAGAAGCAGAGTGTATAGTAAAAGGAACAGATAAATGGATTTTGGCTTAACAGAGGGAATGAATACTAATAGTTCTGTCCTAGCATGGCTAAATGAATGAGGTGTCCATTGTTAAAGGTGTACAGAGATAATTTGGACATTCACTAATGGAAAGAGAAGACTAGAATTGCTTAATGTTAGAACAATCTTCAAGGTCCATTTCAAAACAGTGATTTTATTCTATGATTATATATTGATGGAGAGTATTTTAGAGTTTACAATCAAAAACTTTTATGATTTAGCTAAAGCTACTCTATATAAAACTCTGCTAGGTATTGTATAAATATAGGTATACTCCCTGATCTCTAAAATTGTATAACTAAAATATTTCTACAAAGTTGTTGCTTTCAATTCTTTTATTTCTCATAATAATTCTAACATATAGACATTGTTTTTCACATTATTAGATGATGGAATTGACAGAGAAGCAAATGGCCAACATAATACTGTTAATTAGTAGTAGCTCCATGATGCAAACATAAATGATTAACAATTCGAAATAATTGATTTTCCTGAAGATCTATAAATTAGAATAATCTTTAAAAGGCCATAAGTTCTTTATATTTTAATAATAGTCAAGCATATTTATTGTGGAAAATTTAGAAAATAAAGTAAAAATGTTAAAATAATAAAAAGTAGAGTAATATCATCTATAACTCCACCCCTGTAAAATTACTCTACATATTAATGCATACTTTTGTGAAGTTTTTCGTACGTATATTTCATGAACGATATAAATATATGAAGTAAAATATATATAACTGTTACACACATGCAAATGTATTTGTGTGATTTTCAAGGTAAAATGGAATCAACTGCTCTGTGGCATTCCTTGTGTTTGACAGGAAATAAAATATTGTAAGTATAGTGTAATATCATCAAATATTTTCCTAAAGCATAAACTTTATTTGCTTCGGCCTAAAGATATATAGAGAAGATATAAAAAAATCCATTTTTATTGACATGCTATCAGAATTATTCCCTTGAAACTTTGAGACTTGTGGCCAGTCCTTAGAGAGAATGAAAAAAGTCTTGCTCTGCCACCCTCAGGCCTCGAGATGGATTAGGAACAGCCCAAAGCCGTCCCCAGTTTCCCATCACACTCACGCCTGTCTGATCTAGCCCCTGTCCAGCACTAAACTCACTCGCTCCTCTCTTTGACCTCATTCTCTCTCTCGAACTTGCCAGATGCATCCCAGCCTCAGATCCTGAGCACTTGACTTCAGCCTTGGGGCCACATGTGGCCTTCTGGATCCTTGAGTGAGGCTTTTTGACTGAATCCAAACTTTACAGAACAAATCCTTTTAATGAAGGGATTTGTTCTGCAAAGTTTGAATTCAGGTGAGTGGCTGCACTCAGGGATCTGGAGGGCCACATGTGGCCTTGAGGCTGCAGGTTTCCTACCCCCGCCGGGCAGGCAGCCTTCCTTTCCACTTTTCTATCCCTTAGCTTCACCCAGCTTTACGTGTCTGTACCCACTTCGCAACCTGTAATTATATCATACATGTATTCCTTGATATATTCCTTCTCATTTATTAAATATAGCATAGGTATAACACTTCCTTCCTGTCAATAGTATCCTAGAATAGGGCCTGGAAGAGAGTGAGCACCTGACATTTGCTTAGTACTTGAATGAAGGAGTGAGTAGCCGGTGTAAGGCATGCCTGGAAAAAAGATTCCATTTTATTTTTAGTGAGCTGGGAACCCAGAGAAGGGTTTTGAGCTGTTTCCTAGTCTGTCTTTATGCCTGATCTAAGAGAGAGTATTTAGCATAAAAGTGGATTTGCTCTTTTATACTGGAGATTTTGTAGGAAGAACAAAAACCAGAATTTGTCTTGAGGAAAGGCCACATTGTTAATATGACAGGTCTGACAGAGAATGGGAGAATGAGACAGAGTTAAATGGGGTTTAAAAAAAAAAAAAAGAAGAGTCAACTTAAATCAATTCACATTGTCACCTAATAGATAAATCTGGGGAAACTCACAAGGCCAGGTATAGGTGCTAACATTGCTTTTACATACACTTTCACACCTACAATGTAGGTATGTTTAAAGAACCCAGAATAAACAGAAATGATCTTATTTTTATCAAAAGAATAATGACAGTCTCATTAATTTTCTATGTGGATAGGTGGTACTAGCCTTGGAAGTATTCTGTTGGCTTGCATTTTTAAGATTCCTTGAAAAAAATGCAATCAAATTGTGATGTTTGAGTAGAGAGTTATCTATCACCATTAGAGTATTGATAAGGCTATACAGATTTCCTAAGAAAGACACTTCTGCAAAGGTGATGACATAGTTATCTCCCTGTCATTAGTATAATTGATAGCACTATTCAAAATTAATAGACTTTGATGTGTAGTAGATAAATGCACAGTGTGCTCAGAGCAGAAACTTACCACTTCTGGGATTTCAACCCACATCCAGAATTAGACTAACATGAAAAGGTGGGGGAGACCTCATGTCTGAGGACATAGTAAAGGCTATATAAGTTTTACAACATGACATCAGTCATAAAATTAGACTTAACAACCCCACAGTCCTGAGACTGAGGCAGAAGGGTGTTCAAAGAAAAGCCATGCTTCTTACAGGTGTCACCTCTCATATTTATTTCATTACTCTGAGCTTACAGTTCCCATTAGTGGCTCTGCCTGAGCTCTTGTAAATCTGGTAACATGTAGTACTTAAGAAATATTACATTAATAGGAGATTTCTATTAGTCTTCTATGGCCTAGATTAATGTTGGGACAGTTTAATAGACACAGGGTGGCAAGCATATTAAGAACAAACATACTAGCATATATAGTCAAAAGGAATGATCCTTTTCTGGCTAGATTGGGACAGGGGAGAGTGAGGGTAAAAGAAAGAGAATAAAATCAAGGAGAAGCAGAAAGATGAAAGAACACAGGGCCCAGACAGGTAGGCACTCTTTCAGAAGTTGATGGAGGAGCAGTAGTTTGTCTTGCCCCCATGAGAACTAGACTAGAGGAAGACAATACCCTTCTATGGTGCCAGAGAAGAACTCACCAAAGGTGTGAAATAAGATTTTTCCCTTATTCATGATTCTCTAACCGATAGAGCAAGGAGTTTGGAGCCACAGAAGTCTTACTAAGATTATGGCTCTTTGTATTATGTTTTGACTGTTATTTAAACTCCCCAGGCAAGCAAACTAATTTGTAGGGTCATTGTGAAGAATAAGTCAGATAAGCTATGTCAAGGACCCAGGGCAGTGCTTGGGACAGAGCTGTCATTTATGGTGCGCAGAATCCCTAAAAGGCACCGTTTCCCTTTATGGAAATAGGACACATTTTAAGTACCCCTTCATGGCTTACGCATACTTTTCATCCTCAGTGAATGCCTTGGAATCACAGTGTGTAAGTCAAGTGGTCTACTGAACACCATCTCTTGAGGTGTCCTCTTGGAGCGTGCAAAATCAAGATGATTTGCCGTTACCTTTTTGAACACATTGTGGGCACACCAGTGATGAAACAGTGGGTTGGGACAGACTTCTTGGTCAATGGCATGTGTCATTTCCTCCATCTAAAATATGATTCTTCCTTCATAAAGTCAGACTTTTTGTGCCTTTTGGGGAAGTGTTCCCTGATGTTCTATATGCCTTTTTTACCCCAAGCTGGATTAGATCCCTGTCTCTGAGGTTACCATGGCCAGCTGCATTGCTCCCACAGGCTAACTCTGTCAGAGTTCCAGCCACATTATATCCTGGGTGTTACTTCTCATGACCCTCCCACAAGACTTGGAACCCCTTGAACTTATTTAGCCTGTATTTTCAGCTCCTAGTTCAACGTCAGGCACAGCTATTGCTCAGCATGTGCTTGTTAAACCAATCAGTATACAGAATATCATGTGCAAATATAATGCAGCATTACCTTACTAAGCCCTCCTGAACCTCAGCTTCCTCTTCTATAAAATGGGATAAAATTCATTCCTAGCAGACATATTGAGCCATATAAAACATCTAGGCATTCAGTAAGTTGAACAATGGTTTATTCTTATGACCATATTCATATATAATCAAAAGTACCAAAAGTATGTGATTATTGAAAAAATTTTAAGCATTTAGTGTAAAAGATGACATCCCATGGAGCCCCTTAATTCTTGGGGGTTTCTGTCTCCCTATAAGGTGTCATTTGCCCTTTTCTCACCACAGGGATCCATTTCCATTTTCTCTTTGCACTTTTCATGAGTTTGTACATTTATTCTGTCTGACACACAAAATCCATTAAGTTTAATGAATATCCATTCTGACATCATGCTGTTTAAATGAGGCTACCATGCCTAATGATTTTGCTTTTAACGGTGACTCTGTGTACTCTATATTTCTAAAATTTAGCAGAGCTGATCATCACTTTAATATTCTTGTAATCCACACAGTAGCAGTTAAATTTATACCAACACTTTTCAGCACTGATCATATAAAATATGCAGGATTAGGCACTATAGGGAGATATAAACATGAACATGGTCCTGTTTCTACCCTTGAAGTTCAAGATCAGATAAAATAGTTTCCCATTCAATATGCTGAGAAAAGCCACTCATGTTGATCTTCTCTGTGGCCATGAATTAGATCTCTTGAATTAAAGAAATGTTAATTGGACAGCTTTTAATGTGCTAGATTTGGGGCTACCTGCTTTGAAAACTGATCTGAATAAGACATATGTTCTGTCCTGATGAACCAGGTAATTTAGTGATGAAAAGAGAGAGAAGAATATAAACAAATATATTGGGATAAATGTTTTATTTGAAGCAAGCATGGAGAGTGTCGGTGGTAAGAACAAAAGAAGTAGTCAGACTAGAGATTAAGGAAAACCTTCCTGAGCAAATAATTACCTAAAAAAAGGTTTGTCAAAAAGACTACTAATGGTAGTTACCACATTTTGATACTGGTGATAATTAAAAGAAATTTTTAACTGAATACATGGAAAAGAGTAAGAACTCAATCTATATTAGATAATAGTATTCTAAAACACCATATATAAGAATTATAATTATTTAATAATGATTTTTTAAGTGAAAAGAGTTGAGAAAAGGGCATTCCAGATGGAGGGAAAACAGAAGAAGCTAAGACAGATTTTTGAAAAAGCGTGCTTTGTATAAGGTTACTACAAACTGTCATATTGGAAGTATAGAATCAAAGTGAGGATTGATGGAAATTGAGTACTAGCAGGCTAGGAAGGGCAGGTGTGTCAGTCCAGAAAACCTAGATTTTATCCTACGTGAGAAGTTTATAGGGTTAAGAAAGCAAATGATTCAGTCAGATTTATTTTAAGAAAGACTATTCAGCCACTTGCAGAAGATTGATTTGAGAAGTTCAAGACAGGAGACAAGAAGAATAGTTAGAGGTCTATTACAATGGTGCAACTAAGAAATGGTAAAGGCATGGACTTTGCACAGGGCTAGAAGGAAAGAAGAGGAGGAGCCGTAGTGGAGACGGCAGGTAAATGACACAGGCTGTTTATTTAATGATGTACATGAGGACAATTAAAGGGAGACAGAAAGATTAATGAGAACACCAGGATTTCTGTCTGAATGGGTGGTAGCATGAAAAAAGGCATGAGTTCAGTATGGCTATATTGTCTTTACAGCTTCAAGTAGAGAGGTTGAACAGGCATTTTCATATGGGCATCTGAAGCTCTGGTAGAACATCACTTTTGGAAATGGTGGTTTGAGAGTCTTCTGCATATTAAGAGAATAATCTTAACAGTCAATGAGATTATTTGAGTAGGGCCTCTAGATAAGCAGAAGAGGGCCATGTAAAACTCTCAGTAGAGTTTTGCAACATATTTAGGTAAGTAATGGCTTTGAATGGAAAAGTAGGGACATAGAGCAATCTTTAGGAGCCAAAATATGATAGCTATCTATAGCAATTAACAAACAATAGCATGTATAATAAACAACTGGGAATATTGTAAAATAGATTCCCTGGCCCCACCCTAAGGAAATCTGATTGATTATGCCTACTATGGAGCCTAGGAAACTGCATTTCCCAGCAAGCACCCAGGTGACCTGATGTAGGCAGTTCATGGTTCACACTTTGAGAAACACAGATGATATTGCCATTTGAAAGAAGATTGGACACAGGGTGTGTGCTCATCAAAGTGCTATGCTTAAGGAACTAGGTGTGAGCCCCCTCCAGATTTGCTTGGCAGGTAAGCAACAGAAGAAAATTCTTGTTACCATTCTTCACTTATTTCCTGAGCCAAAAATATCACCCAAACCCATGTCAAAACCTCACACACCCAGAGCAGAGTTTGCAGACACAAATAAAAGTCAGGCTGGGGAAAATGAAGGAAATCCAATGCAATATATTTGTATTCTGTCACTGAGCCACTGTCTAATGTTGCTGTAACTATGATGTATAGGTCTATCAAAGCATGTGTTACCATGGTCTGAATTTCCCGACTGGAGAAAAATGATTAATGTAGAGATTTGCATTCGATGTGGTCTTGGACATCAATATTTCAGCTTAGGTAAACAGGAGCTTTACCTAATTTATTGGCTCTCATTATGGATGGCTTGTAGAAGCCAAATTCCCCTTCTGCCTCCAAAATGACCTTTCATGCTCTACAAATCAATCTAGAAGAAGTAAAGCAAGTTGGTTAATATTTTAGGAAGAAAAAAATGACTTCACATGTCAGGGACTTAATTGTTGTGATTTTGACCCATTTTGAAATTAGTTAACATTTGCTTCAGGCCTCTGACTTCATGCATTATTTATTTTCATCTTGGCATTGCTTAAGTCTCTTCATGTACAATATGCCTATAACATGTGAGAAGCTTTTTCTAAACACTGCACTTGAATAATAGCATTATGAGTCTGAAACTTTAAAGACCAAAGTATGTCCCCCACACGCATACACACACATGCATATTATTTCAGGCTAAACTGCTTTTAGGTACATTTTAGCTCTCATTGGCAAAGTTTCTAGATGTTACAGCCAGCATTACAGAGCAATTTCCCTGTAAGAGTTTTATGTTGCAAAGTGTGTCAGAAGTTAATCAAAGGGTAACAATGCAAAAGTCTACGCATACGCTTCCTGGAGACTGGGGCCAGCCCATGCTGTCAGTCACTGTCAAAACCATAGCACACAGGGGCCTATGGCACCTTTTTCTCACCTGTGAGAAAATGCTCCTGCCCACAAAGGTCACTGCCTTTATAGCATAAATCTATTAGCCTATTGTTGTGGTATGAATCCCAAGGAGAAGGCATCTCGTCAGCTGTCTGGCTCAGATGCATGATCTCCACAGCTTCTTGCAATAAAGGGTCAAGCCCTGCATTTTGCCTCTGACTGTCAGCATCAGCTTGGGCACATCCTATCATAACCTCTGCATTCCGGTAAGTAATCACTTCTGCTTGGCCTTGAAAATGATTATCCCATTACCTGTTCTGTGTAATCATGGGAAAAAAATGCTTTTGGAATCATTAAACAAGCTACACCTTCCAGCCAGCCTGGGCACCCTCAGAGCTTGGATGGAGAAAGGTAATCCATGAGAATGTTCCGTCATGCCAGCTATGTGAGAGGAGAGTGACTTAGAAGCTGCTCAAAGAAGGAGTGCCCAGAAACTCTTGTGCATTTCTGAAATGTGTAGCACCTTTTAATCACCTACGTTTCTTTTATTCTTGACACCCATTTGAAGTTGAACAAAAACCAGTGTACAGATGAAGCTCGACAGCTGTTTCCCAGATGCACAGAAATAACCATTGCAGCTGCCTAAAACTAGGGCATTTGCATTTGCATCAGTTTGTATTAAATCTTTCATTGATTTGGGTCATCATTTATGTACAAAGCTCATAGAACAAAGGCTGTTCATGCCCAAAACAGCCTTTTTAAATCTTTAAGCACAAAAATTAAAATTCTGGGGATTATATTCACCTGGCAAAATGCACTCTTGTTGTAGATGATTTTCATTGCACAGACTTTAACTGAGAGTATACTATACTCACAGCACATTTTCTCTGTGTGCTAACAACCCACTCATCTTTCTGACTTCATTGTCACCTTCTCCATGAATGCATTTTCAGTTCCTGAAGTTAGAATTAATTGATATCTTCCCTCAGGAATTTGGAACCAAACTCATTGAGGCTTAAATATGATGCGCTCATTTCCTAGCAGTGCTCACTGAAGCAAATTCTAATAGTATCCAAATGCCAAGAAGAAGAAAGGAAGGAAGGTAGGCATATTTCTATTAACTCAAAATATATAGTTCTAAGACAAATATTTATATAATATTTTGTAATTCAAAAGCACTTTTACTTTGTTACCTCTGAACATATCATTTAATCTTTTTACATTGTTCAATGTGGGGCTTATCAATATCCCTTGATATTTTTCAGATAGAAGAAACTGAAGTCTTCTAAATCCAAATCCTAAACTCCTTCACATCTTAATTTTCTATGGAGGACGGAGGCCTCATTTTTCTTCAGTTTCTTTTCTCTTAAATTCAGACTTCCAGCTCACCCCAGTGTTCTGTTTTCCCTTTTATTTACGTGACTACTCCTTAGCAATTGTTTTCCTTTCTCTTAAACACTACTCTGCCCTCCCATCCCTGACCAGGTTTCACTTTGGTTTTGTTTCCTCATCTTACGTTCATTGGCATCAGCAAACTCAGATTATCTTCTTAGTGCAAAAAACATCGTTTATGGCTGAAGACTGCATATCTTATAAATACATCAAGTGCAATATTTCCAAGACTGAATGTATCATCTGTCCGTTCAGGATTGCTCTTCTTACATATCCTGTCTTGGTTAATGGAGGCACCATCATCCACTCAGTCTCTGGAATCACTAACCTCTGTGTCTTTCTCAATTACACTCTCAGCCTCACCCTTTGCATCCAAGCAATCATCACATCCTGTCAATCATGACTCCAAACACATCATTCAAAATGCACCTCTCCACTAGTGTGCTTATTATCTTTCACGGGGATTGTTGCATAACGCCCACGCTGTTCTCAGGCTTTGCCTGCTACAGGCTCATCTCCCTCCAATGCCACAGACACCTTCTTTCTTAAACAAACAGATAAATAATTGTGTGTGTTTTCTCTCCCTCTCATCTTCAGAAAAAGTCCTTTTTAAAAAATCATAACATTCATTTATCCAAATGTTTCTAATCTGACCCGGACCTCCACTCCAGCCTGATTCTCTACCCTTCCAAGCCCTCCATTCTAACAACACCGTCACCACCCCACCATAAGCACCACATCTCCTAAATATTAATATATAACCTTCTTGCGATTTTCAAACACATTATGCCTATTTATTCTCCCATGCTCCTGTGTCTGCAGCTTTCTCTGCCAGGCATACCTTCCTGTCTGCCTAGTGAACACTGGCCATCCTTGATGTGTGAGCCCCACGAAGACGGTCCTGACACTTGGTGATACCAAAAGCAGAGTGAGCACTTTTCTTTCTGTGCCTCTAAGCACCTGGGCTTCCCTCTAGTAAGAATAGTGTGGTTGCTTTTTGGCTCTTCTTTCTCTCACCCACCAGCTGGCAAGCATTCTCAGAACACTGTCTCTTTTAATCCTCTGTCCCTGACAATTTGCTTCCAACTTAATTTACATTAAATTAATGAAACTTTCATTTTGCCTAACTTGAATGTTGATATTACATTCTTTTTTCTACTTCTGCTCTGGTGTAAGTCCTATATTTCATTCTTTTAATTATATTATTTTGGACAGTTTTTATCCCTGATTAATGAAAGAGGAATGAGATCACTACACATACATGATAGGGTATCAGATCTATTACATATATGTTAAATTTTCATCTTTCAATTTCTTCTGCTAGTGGAAGTAGGTAACTGTACAAAATTTTACCTGTTCAGACATTCTTGTTATTCAATGAACTCTCATCAGAAATGCAATTTGTACCAAATACTGTGCAGAACAATGAGGGTAAATAAGTGATTGCAATACCATTAAATATAAAGACCATTGATTCAGTCCAGGGTGTGTTGCTATTAAAGAAGTCAATTAATGGCCCCCAAAACTCCAGTCATTATTCATCTCTCTCAAAGACCAGTGAAAGGGATTGGAGCACATGGTCCCTAATAGAACTCCTTAAAATTCTCTTCTACCCTCCTCTTTAGCATCACTTTCCCATCCCTGGGGTCTCTGAAAACTATCAGATTCTCCCTCCCCTGCTGTTCCTTCCCTCTCCCCCTTCCCCCGCCCCCTTTCCTTTTCCTTTTTCCCCTTCCCTTCTCCTCCCCACCCCCCACTCTTATTTACCCATTTCTGACCTCCTGATGCTGCTGACCTCTAGATTTTCTGCACTACCTTCACAATGGATACTCTGCACCTTAACTGTGCATTTTCTCTTCTTTCTGTTTTTCTCCTGAGAATAAGCTCTCTTGGCCCTGTCCTTCTTAACCCTATCTAATTTCCTTCTAACTTTCTAGGTCTGTTTTCTCTTTTATTTGCCCCATTCTGTATCACAGAAGTCCAGGAACTGATCTGGAAATGAAAGAACTACATTCAAATGAAAGTTGTGTCTTTGTGGGGGACGTAGAGAGAAGAGGTCAGGTAATCTAAGTGGGCAAAGCCCCAATGTTCTTTCTGAGCAGAGGGTGGGGAAATTGTGAACACATCTGTTAATCATTTTTGTCCCATCATTGATGAGATGCGGTTACTTCCTTTACACATTTCACGGTGTTATGGGGAAGAAGAACAGACTAAATTGTCTACCACAGTATTGTATGACAAATGCTGTGACAGAATTATATGCAGGGAAGTCTGGAAACATTGCCAAGAGTAACCTACTTCAGCCCAAGTTCTGGAGAAACTTGAGTAGGAGTATCAGAGGATGATTATTTGTTATGATTAATAATTTTTAAATGATATATTTAAGTTTTCTTGGCGATGCCATATAAATGTGAGTTGGGACGTGGAAGAGAAATTAGATGATGAATTTAATAAGTTCAGGACTCACCATAAAACATATTGATTGGTGATCAACATTTTTTAGTTAGGATTGTTACGTTGCAGTATTGAAAAAATGCCAACCTGCATGGGTGATAGCTGAAACAATCTCCTTTGGAAATCCAAGAATCCTCTTTATCTTTCTAGTGGAAGTTCTTATGCCAATTTGTCTTCTCACATGATCCTAATGAAGATTGATTTCTAATACTGCTTTTCATATGTCTGATAACTAGCAAAGCATAAAATGTCTTCTTTTGAACTGTTACATAAAACATGGGAAAGTATTGATCCTGAAGACAGAAATGTAAGGTTAGGCTATGTGAATTTGAGTAAAAATCTTTGCACTGATAATTAAAACACATATAAATGAGAAGATTTTTCACTTTGACCTTTATGAATGTGAATTTGTCTCTTTATGTCTGACATTCTTTGAGATATTATTAATAGAATAAAATAGTCATGATCTTAAATCAAAATAGTTAAAGTAATTTGAAGGTATAGAGTTCTAATATCTTAGAGGAATCATAGGTTTCCAGCTAAAATTAGTTGTACTCTTAATTGTTTAATAAAGAATAATAATAAAGTATATAAATCATAATTATGCATTTATTTGACAAGATAATAAGCATAGTCAAAGAGAAGTGTTCTTTATTAGAATTTTAAAAAATACATAAGCCCTATTGCACTAGAATATTTTCACTATTATATCATGCTAAGGAAAGCATTCATGCCCAAGTATATGACTATAGATTTAGGGTTAGACTCAGTGCTTTCATACCAGCATGAATTAAAGTTGCTTATTAACATGTGGGGTTATACCTTTGGAGAAGTCAGATCACGGAAGAGCATATGCATGTTGCACTTGCTATCTCAGAGGCATTTTGTAATTAGACTGGATTCATTTGCCAGACCCCTCCCTGAGCTAACGAGCTAGGGTACTGCTATAGCTTTTTGCATTCTGAAAATTGAAGTTAGAGATTAAATGACTCTGAAGTGACTCTTGTTTCATCTTGCCGGGTCATTTCTGAAGGCTAGACTCAATGTGGGTATGAATTCTGTGTGGGGTGTTTGAGTCACTGGATAGGAACATGATTTTCTCTTACTGTATTTTTGTTCTTTTTCTGAATTATGAAGTGAGATTGTTATTTGTACTGAAGGAAAAAAAAAACATACTTATCTGAATGCTTTATATCACACATGTTAATTTCTCTTTTAATTCCTACTCATTCCTCTCCTCTGTTTCCTCTTTTCTAGATAAGTACGCATTTTCACTGGAGTGACTGGATCAAAAAGGCAACACTGAGTTAGGTAAGCCATTTGGGGACTGCTGTGAACACCCACATGTTCAGGCCCAAGCCAGCTATTCTGTGGTGAACATAAATTTAACCAATATGGCTTCACACTGTGGTTTAGCCCCCACCATGTTCGGTCAGACCCTTGCAAAGGGAAGAGTTCAATACTGCAAATAATACAGGTGGGTAAAGCAATTATTATTATGGTCTGTTGGCCTCAAATTAGTTGGGAAAGTATGGCAGTGCATATATGTACAGAAAACACATGGAAAAATTTTTTTGCACTGGCTGGGATACCACAAGTAAGGTGAGATGATGTCAGACACAGCTGGACTGGATTATCTTCAAGGAAATTGTCTGCCAGCTTGAGGGGAGGGAAGTCAGGAAGACATAATGTCTCCAGACTCTTCCTACCCATTTTGGGGGACAGGTGTCATGGCATTCTTTTCACTAAGCTGAGTAGAAACAGTCCAAGCACAACGCATGCTCTGAAATTGATTCTGGATCAAAGGAAGCAAGAAAGGGTTGGTCAGGGCCAGAATAAGGTATAGCTCCAGTGAATGAATGCTGGCTTCCTTGGTAGAATCTGGACTATGGGAAGAGCCTTTAGGTACAGGCTTCTCAATCTTATTGTTTCTAGTTTTAGAATTGCTTTTCTAGTGTAAACTAAATGACTTTTCTTTGAAACAATTGGGAAGTATATAAGTAAAGCCTTAAAATTATTTATGCCTATTGATCTACTTATTCAATTTAGAGGAGTCTCTTTTAAGGAAATCATCAAAAACAAGCCCTAACATTTACATTCAAAGTTTTTACTGCCACATTATTTAAAATAATGAAATACTAGGGGGAAAAAAACCCACTCCTTAGTAATTCAGAGCTTGTTAAACAAATAGTGGCATAGCCACATAGTAAAGTATTAAACATCTGTTAAAAATTATAATTGTGAAAATTTTATGTTCCTGATAGAAAATATGGAAGCAAGATATCAAGTAAAAATGCAATATTCAAAATTATCTATGTTGGGGGGTGACTTTGATTTATACATAGACATTATATGGGAAGAAAACACAGTAATTTTTTTCTCAGGTTTCTATTCTGTAAAAAATTTTTCTCAATAATGCCAGTCTCATAGGGATTTTGTACAGATTTCATGAGATAATGTGAATAAATTAACAGATACACGTTCATATGCCCAAGAAATGTTTATCCCACTTATTCCTTCTTTTTCATTGAATGTGGTTTGCCCAAGAAAACACCACCTCCAACCTAGCCCTCCAAAGACAAGCCCTTCTTCTCACACTGGCTTCTTGTCAAACCCAGAGACCTGCCCATGCTCTTGGCTACCCAGGAAACTTTCCCAACTAATCTTCTTCCACTTTCATGCAAAAACTTCTTTAGGGTTCTACAATTTCCAGCTTGTATCTTGCATTTCCTTTTCTTTAATTCTGTTATTCTTATATAACCAAATCAATTCCCCTATATTCTTAGCTTACTTTGGCTATAGTGAAACATTATCTTCTCTGTACCAACTTTTACAGGGTTGAGTCAGGTGGAAGGGGTAGGAAGCAAGACAGAGAAATGTGCCAGTTTAGGAATAAAGTCCTCTATTTGGAAGCAGATGTCCTGGGGTAGATAAGAGAGACCAAAGAAAAGTAGATTCTTCCTAATTGGCTCCAACACGGGCTCTGGGCTTTGGAACTCTGGAAGCTCCCCTTGATGGCAACTCCCACTTCTCCTCTACTCCCAAGTCTTTCAGATCTCTAATTTCTTAGAACTTCAGCTTCGTAACTACCAGTCAGTCTTATCTGCTAGCCTTCACCCTACTTCATGTTCTTTTTTATCCATGCTGGCTTTAATGATTTATATTCTAACCCTACTTTCTCTCCACCACTTCCATCTGATTCAACCCTATGTTTTCTTATAATTTGCTCACATTATTCCTTAGAATTAGGCTTTAAAAATTTTCAGTTGAATCCTCAGATTTCCTTACTCTGATGTTAGACTTGACTATGTTCATGCTTGCCCTGAAATTTTCACTCATTCTCCTTGTACCAGATTCCTTGGATGGTACAGGTGAAAACTTGCTAGCTTGGGAATCAGGAGAACATAGTTCTACCTCTATCCAGAAGGAATTGGATAACTCAAATGATGTTAATAATGTTCCAAGGTACATTTGTCCAGTGTGGTTAAATGGTCATATATAGGAAGTATTATGGTGTGATCCAATGTGATTCCATTTTCACATCAACTCTTTCCTGCCAAAGGGGGTTATAAAACTCCTCCTTATTACTGAAAAATGTTGACCCAATGGGGTGAACCAAACCACATGAAAATCATCATAAGGACTTAAGGACTTTATAATAGTTAAAGGTTAACAGCCTACCAAAAAAAAAAAAAAAAAAAAAGAAAGAGAAAGAAACATGAGTTTTGAAATAAGGTCTTCCAATAAGAAGCAAATATCCTGGGATAGACAAGAGGTGTGTGGAAGAGAGATTTCTTTTTTCACCCATTACAAGGTTTGTGACTGTTACCCCTATAACAAAAGACAGATTGACAAGAGAAAAGCATAACAAATGTATTTAATGTAAGTTTTATTTGATGTGGGAGCCTTTGGAAGTAAAGACCCAAAGAACTAGGGAAAACTGTATTTTTATGGACAGCCTTGCCAAAGTGTGGGGGGCAAAAAGATATGATCTAACGGTAATAAACTGAAGGAACTTAGCAAGGCCCATTTGTTCAGTTTCTTCTTGGCATCCCTGTGTGACATTTCCTCCCTCCAGGTATAGGACAAAACACCTGCCACATGATAGTCTTCAGGGGAAAAGGCACAAGAGAAGTCACAGAGACTTTCCTGCTTCTGCTATTTTCTCCATTTCCAAGATGCTGTATTTTGGGGTATCATGTTTTGAGCCCTAATGGGAAAAGGAATGGAATGTCATTTCTGAAGAGAGTAGATGTATTCCCACAGCCACAGATGGTTTGGGATTATGGCTAAATTCTTTAATGAGAAGGAACTGGAATTCAGTATCAAAGGCTATTGGATAGGCTTCAAAGTAACCTCATGTTTTACTTATAGCCTGTTTGAGAGAGCCAACATTCTTTATGTGAAGAGAAACAAATGAAAACGATATATGCAATATATGCCATGAAAATGATAACATTTTCTGCCATTAATTAATCATTGTCAGGCAATGCATTGAGACATGGATTCTCTTATTTAATTCTACAACAACCTCTGCAGCAGACACTATTAGTCCCATTTTTTTTTTTTCAGATGGGAAAGCCTGAGGCTCAGAGAGCTAAATTAGCTTGTCAAAAGCCCCTAAACTGGTAGCAAAGAGCTTTTGGATTTGAATGCAGTGCTATCTAATGCTACATATGAGCTTTTAACCAGGAGGTAATATTGTCTTGCACATAGGCTAGATGTGAACAATGGAGATGGGATTTACTGGAACAGTTAGGGAGGGTGAGAGGCACTGGAAAGCCTCCCAGAGGTGGGAAGTGTAAAGGCATGTTGGAAGTTGCAGGAAGCAATAGCACACACACAGTCTCCCCAATTCCTGCTCCCTCATGATCTCTGCATCTCTGCCCATCTGTACCTCTACCTAGTATTTTCTTATGCTCAATATTTGTCCCAAGGAGTTCATACCAATCTCCACCACCCTCCCATTAAGCAACATGTTTATATTTTCTGTTGTGTAGTAAACACTTTTCCCCCTGAGGCCTCCCAACACTCCACCCCTCAGGTAAAGCAGCTATGGCTTGTTTGCTGCTTGAAATGTATGAAATGTGATGATGTTTACTTTGTTGAGATTGAAACCAATCACATACAAAAATACCTTTTTAAGGGAGAAAGATGTCAGCTCTGCCTTGCATTCAAATACTCAATCTTTTCTGACTCACATTGAACAACCTTGAGCAAATCACTGTCTGGTTTCTTTGTTCTGTTTGTGCTACACAGCAGCGGGAAGAGTGGCCACTCCAAATATGGTGTGATCACTCAAATATTAAAGCTTTTTATACTCTGCTTCTGTTCATTCATTCTTTCCTTTTGATCTAACAAAACTTCTTAAATTATAAATTAAGGAACTGGAGGTTGGTTTTTTTCCCCCGCTAAAGGGAAAACATATGACTTCAAAGTAAATGTTAGTGGAATAGTGCAGCAGACCACGTCAATATTTTCATTTGGTACATGGTGCATGATACCTTGAGACAGATGCCACATTTAGGATGATTTTTAAAGGAGGTGTTTGTTTTTAAATGCAGTGAAACAAGTTAGTCATTTTTACTTAGAAGATGAAATGGCATCTCCAAACTGCTTTCAAGCTGGCTTAAGAATATATAATCAGCCGTTTTACAAAATCCAGCTCTCAGTTTTGCCCCTTGAGATTTTCTAGAAGATCAGCTGGTAAATAACTACTTTTAAAAGCTTCTGAAACAAATAACAAAAATTAATAGTAAGTCAATCAAGTTAATACAAGGGAGAAGAGAAAGTTGGAATTCTTTTCTAGAATAGTATTTTCTGGAATGCAACTAACTAGACATTTGGAGAGTTTGTCTTCTTTATTTTTAAATTTACAGATACTTAAGTGTGTCCCTTTCTATAGGAAGCTTTTCCTGGCTGTTTGACCTCGTCAGTGTAGGTGGCCACCTTCTGTTCTCTCTTACTCTGCTGTGCATAGCTCCATCAAAGGATTATAATGAAGAGTATGCTTCCCCAACTAGACTGAACTCCTTGAGTGTAGGGAGCTATGCCATTTCCTCTCCTTATCTACTAATATAGTGTGAGGCAGAGTAGAAACTTAGTACATGGTGTTCGAAATAAACTAAACTTGGCTATGCCTGAATGAAAATATGATTAATGATGGGGACACTTGTCCAGGATGTTTTCCCTCAGTTCAGTGACATAAAAAGTTTAGAGGCAAACTGCAGCATACAAATGAAATGACAAATATGAAAACAAGGTCCCAGGTATTTCTTCTCTTCTTTGAGTCAAAACACAGTGCCAAAATCTCATAAGAAAAAGTTGGCCCAAAATATGCTTATGTTTGAACAAGTCAGAAATATAGTGAGAACAGGATTTGTTTTTCACACTATATAATTCCTGAACTAAAATGAAGAAAATATCACAGATTTGGAGAGTTAACAAAGGCATTTAACTTCCAGGGAAAAATAACAACAAATAACAACAAAAACCCTTCGATGGTCTTTGCATGATGATCTCAAGCATTCCAATTTGATCCTATGCTTTATCATAAGTGGTAAAAATATGGCTGTAGAATCCACGTTCCTGACCCAAGAGCTGATCCATGATGCACAAACACCTTTGACCATGAGGGCAAGATGTGATGGTAACAATGATGTGTCTTTATATTTGTACAGTTTACAAACATTTTCACATACAATATCTGAGTTCATCCTCATCAAAATCCTATGTGGTAGGCAGGCCATGCTCTGCTATCTCATCCCTATCTTCCAGATGGAAGAACAAATGCTAGGAGCTTTCCCAGGGGTCATAAACCCATGAACATATCAGCTAGCCACAACACTCAACAGCAGGGATGAAAGAGTCAGCCATGGGAGATTCTACAGTCTCAGGCTGGACCCTGCCAATCTCAGTCCTTTGGTCCAACATCATTTCTTGATACAGATAATCAAGATTGTATTTGACTTACATAATTTAAGACAAACAGCTGCAATTCCTATAATTCTACAAATATTTATTGAACACCTTCTATGAGGTAGGGTCACATAGTAAATGTGTAAAGCATAAAATAAATATTATTCACTACATTTTAATACAATTCCAAGCACCAGAAGAAAGGTTTTGCTTGTACTTATAAAACTCTACAAAACCAGCATTATTATGTCCATTTTCTAGAATATGTCCTAGGTAACAAAGCTAAAAACTGTCAGAGCTGGAACTTGAAACCAGTTCTGCCCAATCCCAAAGGCCATTTCATGACATCATCCTGCCTCCTTGAAAATGCAGCAGGGGATGTTTCTTATTAAGAAGACACTTTTGGGGAACTTGAGTGGATCTTTGAGGCAAAGTATGCTTGAAACACTTTTTCCAAATAGTAGTCTTTATCAGATCATAATTGAATATAAGCTCGAAGGAATGCTGGAAACCAAACAGTGTCTTCTGACATAAAAGTAATCCGCAGACATGTGGTTGTGGTTCCAATTCTCACTTTGTAAACCAACAGGCTAACCTGATTTGTTTGTCTCTTGCTTTTGTTTCTTTGAAATTGATGTCAACTTCATTCCTGGTAGAAAATTGGTTGTTCCATGGTATAAAGTTTTACCTGTTTGACTGAATACAAAATGAAAGGGCTTGCTTTGTGGCTTTCCGATATATTTATATAAATTATTTCTAGATTGATTGGCTCTAACGTCATTATAATATCAGGGTTCCTGTGATCTGAGTACTGGACGTGATAATGAAAAGAATATGGAGCCTCAGGATCCAGCTGTGTTTTCCTTTAAGCTCTACAACCTTGAAGAAGTTATTCCTTCACTCTGAACCTTGTTATTTTATTTTTTTATGTTGTTATAGAGATCAAATAAGATCTAAAGGTCTATAAATAGGAAGTTATGTTATCATCATGATCATTAACAAAATGATACCGGGAAAAGTCCTTTAATAAAAGAAAAACTATGTTCTCACTTAAAATATATTTATGAACATTCAGATCAATTTATCCACCAGGAGAAATAGAAACAATGCTCAGCAAAATGGCTAAATCTGTACATGATTTCTGTAGAATAAGTCTTCATGTCCTCTCTTTTCCTTGCTCCTCGTGACCTATGGATCACCTCTTCATTCTTCCATTCTTTTCCTCTTGAATCCCATCACTGTAGCAGAAGAGGAAAGGATAAAATAATCAGTCTTTTGTGCTTACTACTGTTTAATAGGGTTGCCAGTGTGGGGAGTGGGGGATGGCAGGCCAGTGAAGCTAAAACCCAGCTCGCAGGTGACAAAGCCCCTCAGGATACTCAGAGATAAGGAGGAAGAATGTGAGGCAGGTATGCTGTAATGAAGTAACTTAAAGGCCAGGGGCTGGCGGACGATAGACGGACAATCACAGCACTGCAGATGTGGTTGGAGCCTTCCTTTCACAGTTATAGAGAATGAGAGTTTTTAACCTCCACAACTCTCATTTAAACCGGGAACATATCTCTATCTCAGAGGGTAGATGTAAGGATTATATGAAATAGTGTATATAAATTTATTTTAAATACAATACAGTTCCATGCAACTATTGTTAGTAGTATCCTTCTACCATTTGCCCTAAACCTTACTTTTCAAAATATGGCTTGCTGAAGCACAGACCACTCACAAAGGTTTCCCTGTACCAAAGAGTAGCTACTTTTCAGGGTATGGTTCACAGTGCTTGAGGAGAATTAACTTAGCCTCACTTTTTAGCAAACTCTTCTTGCAGATCATTAACTTGCTGTTCTCCACTCTTTGTTAAGTATGTATTTTTCCAACTCTTAAAAGTCAGGTGCAATAATATAAAAATAATTTTGTTATTTATCCATGTATTTCTCTTTTATGCATGTAGATGTGTAGTGTAAGTCTACTCTATATTAGCTATTATGCTGAGTTCTGCAGATAAACTGATCATTGGCAATAGCCAGCAAGGACATCACATACAAATGAGAGATGTTTCTTAAACTTTGTTAAGTACTAGAATGTGAAATTTTACAATAGGTACCTGATTCTACATTTGTTTATTCATTGTTGAAACTGTTCCCTTATCAAAGCTCATAATGAGAGGTTTGGATGTGAAGTCAGAAATGAATCTTGCTTGCAATTTGCCAGTTTAAATTCTAGCTCATCTAATGGCCAAGGGTAAAGATTGATGATGTCAGTTTTGTGCACTCTACTGCTTGTTAGTGATTTCACCCCTCTAAGCATCAGTATGCTGATCAGTATCTGAAAACTGGGACCATAATG
Source organism: Eulemur rufifrons (assembly GCF_041146395.1). Taxonomy (NCBI): domain Eukaryota; kingdom Metazoa; phylum Chordata; class Mammalia; order Primates; family Lemuridae; genus Eulemur; species Eulemur rufifrons. The sequence continues at coordinate 47,681,187 of NC_090988.1, forward strand.
TTCTGAATAGTATTGTGAGCTTTAAAGAAAATGATGTATGTGAGCATGACCTGTTAACACCTGACTCATGCTCAGAAAATGTTCAAACTTATGGGAATTCACTCAGTGTTGTCATCTCTGCAGATTAAAGAACCAAGGTCTTTTTAATCTCTTCACCTGTTCAATTGATACATATTGGTATGAATTTAAAAATTAAAGGAGTCATATTTAAAGCTCAGAGTCCAGGCTGTCTTAACTTTGTTAAATCTGCCTATGAAGGGGTCTTAAACCATGTAGAAAATGGAAGACAGCAAGGTCCAGGAAACTTAAGGTACTATTAAATATCTCCTTTCTTCCATATACTTCACTCTTCTTTGTCTTCAATATTCAAATATTAAGAGATAAAAAACACAAATATTTCCCTTTAACTGTGCTTAAGTTCTAAAAATGAACAAGATTTCCTCATTGGAATAAGCCTTTGTAATGTCATAATAAAAGAATTACATATAAAATAGTAAAATATTAAGATTAGTAAAATAAGAGTATGATTGTAACAAGGTAATAGATAATGATGTTCAAATATAAATATAGCAACAGCGATATCACTTTTTGAGTATTTGAGTATGTTACGCATACAAAATATCTTCCCACATCTTATGCAGATTAGTCATCCTAAGACACAGCAAACACTGATGTCAGAAAGGTGGCAGGATAGGACTTTCCAGCACTTGTCCTCCTGCAGAAACATTAATACGAACAACTCTCCACATATAAAAATACCTTCACAAGAGCTCTGAAGACCAAGTGAGAGATCCCAGTAATTTGTTATAGCACAGAAAAAAAGAAGAGGTTAGAAAGGACAGTTCCACATTACCCATGCCACCCTTCACCAAACCAAGGCAACACAGCATAGAGAGAGATACACTGCACTTGGGGGAAGGAAAGAAAAGTGTGCACCAGATTTGCCTCTGATGACAATTCCAGGCCCTTCCCAGTGAAACTCAATGCTAGACAGACCCCCAAGGCCCAAGACCCAGACTGTACCACAGACTATGTCTCTAAGCCCACACTAGTGCCAGTCTGTATCCTGCAGCCCCAAGCTCCAGGACTGCCTGGTAGACTCTGTCCCTGGGCCTACCCCGAGGTGGACCCTGGCAGCCCTAGGTTCTGAACCAACCCCAGTGCTGGGCCATTCCCCGTGGTCCAAGCTTTGGGCCACCCCAGCACAAGGCCAGCCTCCACAGACTCAGGCTCTGGGTTGACCTCCATGGACACAGACTCTAGGCCAGGAACCATGGTCTTAGCCTTCAAGCCTACCCTAATGCCAGGCTGGATCCTATGGCAGCAGACTCCAGGGCCCATCCCTACAGATGGAGCCTCCAGGCCTACCTTGCCACTGGGCAGAATCTCAAAGCCCCAGGCTCCACCCTTGCCCAGCAGGCTAGGTTTCTGGGCAACCTCAGCACCAGGCCAACCCCAGCAGCTCCAGGCTTTAGGACTGCCCAAGCACCAAGCTAGCCCTCAAAGTCATAGTCCTCAGGTCACCACATGCAAACCCAGCCTCCATGCTAACTTCTATGGATACAGGCCTCAGGCAAACTCACAGGCCAGCCCCTGTGGCTGTATGTTCTAGTAGACTCAGGGTCCAACCCTGGTCTAGCAGACTTAGCATCTGGGCCTATCCCAATAGTCCCTGGTGCCAGGCCAGCCTTCCTGGACTAAGGCTTCAGATTCACCCCTGAAGACCCAGAACCCAAACCCAATCCATGGACTCAGGTTCCAGGCCTATCCCAGAACGAGATCAACCCCTATGGGCCCAGGCTTCAGGCCAGCCCCTGCAGATACAGGTTAGAGGCTTGCTCTCACTGACCCAGGCTCTAGGCACATTCTTGTGGACCTAATAAGTAAGATTTACCTCAGTAAATCCAATCTCTAGGCCTAACCCCTTGGACCCTTGGACACAGGTTCCAGGCCTACCTACCTGGTGACCCAGGCAACAGGCCACCAGCAGGCCTTCCCATGCTCCACCCAGACAACCTACCCAGAATCTGGGCAGGCTGACTGATGCAAGGCTTTCTCAGACAAAGCCAGTCTGCAGAGTAGAATATACCTCTCCTTTTTCAAATGTGCAGACATAAACATGAGACAATAAGAAACATGAAAAACCAAGAAGAGATAATATCACCAAAAGATCACATTAATCTCTTGTTAGCTGATCCCAAAGAACTACAGTAGTCCCCTCTCACAGTTTTACTATTTGTGGCTTCATTAACCCTGGTCAACCATGATCTGAAGCATATTAAATGTAAAATTCCAGAAATAAACAATTCATAAATTCTAAATTATGTGGGTTTCTGAGTAAGGCAATGAAATGTAGCTGGCCATTTGGATATATAAAAGAGAAACTGTAAAGTGCTTTCTTTTAGTGAAAATGTAAAAGTTCTTGACTTAATAAGCAAAGAAAAAAAATCATGTGCCGAGGCCACTAAAATCTGTAATATGAACAAATCCTCTATCTGTGAAATTGTAAATAGTATATTGTTACACTATTTGTATTATATTATTCATTGATATTAATCTCTTGTACATAATTTATAAACTAAACTTTATCATACACATGATGTATAGGAAAAAACACAGTATATATAGGGTTTGGTACTATCCATGGTTTCGGGTATACACTGAGGGTCTTGTAACGTATCCCTCACGGATAAAGGAAGACTATCCATGAGCTTCCTGAAAAAGGTACACAAGCTTCCTGAAAAAGAATTCAAATTGTTTAAAGGAAGATCAGGGAACTTCAGGAAACTGCAGAGAAATAATTCAATGTAATCAGGAAAATAATTAATGACCAAAATTAGACATTTAACAGATTGAAATTAGTTTTAAAAAAAAAAACAGAAATTGTGGAGCTAAAAAACACAATGAATAAAATTAAAAATGCAATCAAGAATATCAACAGCAGAATTGATCAAGCAGAAGAAAGAATCTGTGAACTCAAAGATTGGTTATTTGAAAATATACAATCAGAGAGGAAAAAATGGAAAGGAATGAAGGAAATTTAAGGGATTTATGAGATAGCACCAAAGGAGCAAATATTAGATACATAGAAATTAAAGGAGAGGAGAAACACAAAAAAGTAGAAAGCTTATTTAAGGAAATAATAACAGAAAAACTTTCCAAATCTGGGAAAAGATATAAATATTCAGGTACAAGAAGGTGTCAAAGGCCTCTTCTCAAATTCAATCTAAACAAGACTCACCAAGACATATAATTAAACTATCCAAAATCAAAGACCAGAGGATCCTGAAAGCAGCAAGAAACAACAAAGCAAATCATATATAAGAGAGTTTAAATAAGTCTAGCAGCAGATATTTCAGCAGAAACTTTACAAGCCAGGAGAGAGTAGGATGATATATTCAAAGTGCTGAAGGAAGAAAACTGTCAGCCAATAATACTTTACCTAACAAATCTGTTTTTTTGGAAATGAAAATGAGAGAGAGACTTTCCCAGACAAACAAACACTGAGAGAGTTCAACACCAACAGACCTGCCTTGTAAGAAATGCTAAAGGGATTTCTCCAAGCTGAAAAGTATGCTAATGACTAACATGAAAACATCTGAAAGTATAAAACTCAATGGTTAAAGTAACTACTTGTTCAAATTCAGAATATTTTAATTCTGCAACGGTGATGTATGAATTACTTATATCTTTAGGCACATAAACCAATGGAAGAGACTAGAAAGCCCTGAAATAAACCCACATGGTTACTTACAATCAATTGATTTTCAACAAAGGTGCCAAAAACACACAATGTGGAAAGGGCGTCTCTTCAATAAATGACAAAACTGGATATCAGAGTACAGAAGGATAAAATTAGAGCCTTATATCACAGCACATATGAACATAAACTCAAAGTTTATTAAAAACTAAATGTAAGATCAGAACCTCAAAAGCTATTAGAAGAAAACATAAAGGCTCCATGACTTGGGGCAATGATTTTTTGTGTATAACACCAAAAGCACTGGCAATGAAAGTGACAATAGACAAATGGAATTATATCAAACTAAAAACCTTCTACACACCCCAGGAAACAATCTACAGAATGAAGAGAAAACCTACAGAATGAGGATAAAATATTTGAAAAATAAAATATACTTCTGTTAAAGGGCTAATATCTAAAATATATAAGGAGCTCAAACAACTCAATAGCAAGGAGACAACCTGATTAAAAAGCAGACAAAGGACCTGAATAGACCTTTCTCCAAAGAAGACATACAAATGACCAATAGGTATATGAAAATATGCTCAACATCTGTAATCGTCATAGAAATGCAAATTAAAATCACAGTGAGATATCATCTCAAACCAATAGAATGACTATTCTCAAAAAGAAGAAAGATGATAGGTGTTGTTGAGAATGTAAAGAAAAGAAATACTTGCACACTATTGGTAGGAGTGAAAATTTGTGCATTTTCCCATAACTTTTTGTAAGTTTACACAAATACATGTATTTTTTTCATAAATTAAGCATTATGGAAAATAGCATGGAGTTTCCTCAAAAAATTAAAAATGGAACTATCATATGATCCAGCAATCCCACTATTGGGTATAGATCCAAAGGAAATAAAATTAGTGTGCTGAAGAAGTGTCTGCACTCCCATGTTCATCGCAGAATTATTCACAATAGCCAAGATAGGGAAAAACCTAAGTCAGCAGATCACTGGATATAGAAAATGTAGTATATGTACACAATGGAATACTATGCAGCCTTTAAAAAGAAGAAATCCAGTCATTCGTTACAACAGGGATGTAACCCTGAGAACATTATCTGAAGTGAAATAGGCCAGGCATAGAAAGACAAATCCTGCATGTCGCATTTATGTGTGGAATGTAAAAAAGTTGAACTCATAGAAGCAGAGAGTAGAATGGTAGTTACCAGGGGCTGGGATGGGGTTGGGAGGGTGAAGGAGATGTTGGTAAAACAATACAACATTTCAGTTATGCAGGAGGAATAAGTTCAAGAGATCTGTTACACATTATGGTCACTATAGTTAATAACAATGTGTTTTGAAAATCGTTAAGAGTAGATTTTTTGTTGTCACCACAAAAAATGAGTATGTGACATAATGCATATGTTAATTGGCTTAATTTAGCCATTCCAGAACATATACATATTTCAAAACATTATTTTATGCATGATTAATATATACAATTTTTATTTGTCAATTTAAAAAAAAAAAAAGACATAAGCAAAGCCAGTATTATTTTACCCATGTTATAGATGAGGCAACCTAGACTCAGAAACACACAAAACCCTAAATGTGAGTCAGAGCTTACAAGTCTGCTTTCCTTTTTTGTTGAAATCATAATCATGTCAATAGTCACAATATTTTAATTATGCTCTTCTTTATCCTCTATACGTAATGCAGAATCAACTCAAAACAAATACCACTCATCAAAGGAATATTGTAAAGCAATTTTACACAGAAACCACTGGGGGGTGTTGTTTTCTAATACAGCGAGTGGTATTCATGATGGGGGTCCTCTATGAACCTTAAATAAAGACAGATTAGAAGACTAATAGTTGCTCCGTGACTATTGTGTACTGGCTGCCACATGCATAGGCTATTTTGTTTAATCCTCATGTAGGGTTACCATGTATTTTCCTAATTTTACAGATGAGAAAACTGAGGTACAGAAGAGAAATGCCTTGCCTAAGCAGACCCAGGGGTAAAGAGAGATAAATTCTAAATCGGAAATTTGATCCATGTGACTTGAAGAATAGTGCACTGTTGTCTCTGAAGCCTCCTGCCTCCTAAAGGAAAATAAATGATTTTTCAGGTTAATACTCCCTCCTCCCTTGCCCCTTCCCATTATGTGGTAAACAGGCCCAGCCAATTCCAGGTGCACCACGGAGACTGTGATGTTTTTAAAATAAAATGAAACAGGCCTCCCTGTACTCTTTTCTTTCTCATGTGACAAATAGCATATTGTTTCAAATAAATACTAGCCCATGGATATCATGTGCTATCAGGAAAGACAGAGAACTGGGTATAAGAGGAAAATCAGTCAGATCAGTGGCAGAGGGCAGCCTTGCCGATGGATGTATTTAATGAAAACTGGTTAAAGTCCCATGCCTTACACAGGGGAAAATGAGTCATCGCAGTTGTAGATGGTTAAAGTTAGGAAGCGCTTTCCTAAGGAAAAGCTATCTTTTTTAAGGATAATTGATCCTTAAATCTTCCTTTGGGGGATTCACTGATCCCCCAAAGGAAGAACATTCTCAATTTACAACCTCCAGAGACCTTTGAGCCACTCTGCAAACCAATACCTGGATGGTGTGAGGAGAAACGAGATAGAAATTGACGCTAAATGAACTGATCACTGGGAACATTGTGCAGCCGTTATCTGAGCCCACGGAAACGCCAGCTAAGCAGGAAGGGGACAACCAGAGCCTTCTCTACCTTGTGTGTGAATTATCAAGCCTGTTTTATGTTCTTTTAAATTGCTTTAGGGTCAGTTTTATGTTTTATTCTGCCGTGGAAGTGTGGGATAGTGACAGAGGCATAGCTTCAGAGTCAGACATAGGAAGACTCCAATCTTTTACTGCTAGTTACTAGCCAGAAGCCAAAATTCAGACCCACAGTTAAATATCTCCGAAGTCCATGTTCTTTCCTTTGAATCACATTGCCTCCAAACACAGACATTTCTGAGTAGCCTGTTATTATGTCTGATATCCAACTATTGTATAAAATTGATAGTTAAGAAAAGGAAAAGTATTTATTGAGTGCCTATGTACCTGGCATTCTGCTAAACACTTTCACATATAGTATCTCCTAAAATAGATGAAATAATATTGTAGGTGAGGTTCAAGGGAATTAATGTTATGCAGTTAAAGAATTGCCATTGGAGGCTGGGTGCGGTAGCTCACTCTTGTAATCCCAGCATTGTGGGAGGCTGAAGCGGGAGGATCATTGAAGTCAGGAATTCGAGACCAGCCTGTTGATTTTAGTAGTATCTCCACTACTAAAGCGGAGTCACAGTAAATATTTCAGACAATCTGGCTACTATGTGAAATACATGTGAAGCATAGATGTGCTTTAATGAATATGTGGGTAAGTGGATGAATGAGTGAATGAATGAATGAATGAATGAATTGCAGTTTGCAGTGAGAGGACCAGGTTACAATTCAACTACCTGCAGTCTGTAATGTTTAGCATCTACCATCTTCCAAACGTTGTTTTAATAAATAATAATATATGCAATTCTCACAATTAAACAACATTAAATTTTTGCGAACTTTGAGCACAGTAAAAATGGTTGTTACTTACTTGTCTGGACTTAGGACTTTATACTTTTTGCTGTAATTAAATAATTTTTCTTGAATGCATCATTTCCTCCAACAAGATTCCAAATTCCTTAAGGGTTTGATTACAAACTTGTTGAAAACTTTCTCCTCCTCTGTGTGTGTATGTGTGTGTGCTTGTGTGTGTGTGTGTGTGTGTGTGTGTCTGCCTGTCTTAATCAAATTACTTTCCTCTAATTGGTTTCCGATAAATGTTTTATTTATTTACCAAACACTTTTGTAGTACTTACTATTCATCCAATATTATAAGTGTTCTCAAAAGTAACTCATTTAATCCTGATTACAATGCTATCAGGCAGGTGTCACCATTATCCTCTTATCACTGGTGAAAAAACTATGACACAGAGAGGTTAAGTAACTTGCCCAAGGCCACCCAGGTAATGAGTGAAGAAGCCAGAATTCTAATCCAGGCACTTTGAACTCCAAAATGTATGAGAAAAATGTATAATGTTAGCAATATTATGTCATGAAAATGGGCAAAAAGAACTTCTTTTTAATTAATAAGACAATACATATAATTTATTGTGCAACTTGCTATGTGTGAGGCACCATTGTGGGTGATATGTATGCATCATCTGGTTTAATCCTTCAAGGTAAATATCAATATCTTCCTTACACATCCCTTGCCACTCACACAAGAGAAGGTTATAGAATACTCAGAAAAAATACATAAATCAATAACATCACTTAATTCTAAAATATTTTAAACATCCTTATTTAGTCCAGACTGATTTGATTTATTTCTATTGGGTTGGGGACCTGCAGGAGAACTGCCCTAAATAGTTCCCACAAAAGTTAGTAGAAAAAACAAGTGCATCTGGGGGCTCATATTTCCAATCATAATCTTAACAGGAAAGAAAATGGGGGTTAGAATCAGACAGCCCTGCATTCAAATCCTAGCCCACTCTTTCTAATCGTGTGTGTTCTTAGAAAAACTACTCAGCTTCTTCTAGTCTCTTCCATAAACTGAGATTAATAGCCCCTATACATTAGGGTTGTTATAAAATAAATGTGATTATACAATTAAGGGTGAAAGGGGAGTGCTGGGCAGAGGGAAGAGGCCGGGGTGAGAAGAGCAGACTTGAAGAGACTGAAAGAAAGCGCAGAGCCAGGGCAAGCGTGTGAGGCAGACACAGTTAGTCAGGACCGTGTCATGCAGAACCAGTTCATGGCAAGGGTTTGTTTTAAGAGCAATAGGAAGCTTTGAAGGGTTTTAAAAAAAGAAGTGGCATGCTCAAATGTTTTTGTCTCTTAAGAACTCACTGAAGTCTGTACACAAAAATTGTAGCTTTTTATTTTAAATGTCCATTTTGAGTTCCTACATAGTATCAAGTACTGTATTAATATTTGTTCCTCTTAGATTACCTAGTTTAGTTTTCATTAACTGTCCTATGAAAAATTTTAACCTAAAATATTTTATTTTTTACAAATGAGGAATTAAAGTAATAGAGAAGGGAACTGGAATTTGTGTTCAGATTTGTCTAAGTTGTCTTCCTGTCACCACTTGCTAAGTGGAGGGTCTGAATACCAGTTGCCCCTGTGAAGCACTTGCGTGTCAGTGGTGTAGAAGACAGACAGAGGGCACCAGGAATATAGAGTCTCTGGCAGACACACCTTATTGCAACACCCAGCAAATCACACCTTTGCGTATTCCCATCTCCTTGAATGCAGGCAGTATCTGTGACTTGCTTTCTGCCAATAGAATATGGCAAAGTCAATGGGATAGTCATTCCTGTGATTGTGTTGTTATATAAGACCCTCTTGCAGTAGACTGGAACGAGAGATTTTGTTGCTGCCTTTGAAGAAGTAAGACGCCATTCATGAGCAAGTTATTTGTCAAAGGACTGTGGCCAGCATCTACTTGCTGAGAGTGAAACCTGGCTGACAACTGGCAAGAAAATGGGTACCTGCGTCCTACAACTTCAAGGAACTGAATTATGCATACACCCACATGACCTTAGAAGAGGTCCCCAAGATCCAGAAATGAATGTGGCCCTGCTAACACCTTCATTGTAGTCTTGTGAGACCCTGAATATAGAACCCCATCAAGGTGTGCCTGGACTGCTGACCTGCAGAATGCAGCAATTGTAAACTAATACAGGGTCTGCTCTGTCAAACTAAAAGAGAAAGAGTGGCTACTGGAAAGGAATGTTGAACCTGAGGCAGCCCAAATACCCAGGGAGCCAGAATAGCATAGGAGCAAATTGTCAGAGAAGAGTCGCAGGTCAAGCCAGAAAAAGGATGTAGTTTAGAATGAAAAATGGACCTGAGGCAGGGTCATCTGAACTGTGAGTTGATCAAGAGGCTAAAATTCCACCTTTTCTATTGTTTCCTTTTCTAGACTTTCTATCCTTAGCTTAGAGGAACAATTTTGAATTCTACCATATACATTATAGGAAGATAGGAATCCAGATACTTTTTGTCCTAGGTAACTGTTTTTTTTTTTTTTTTTTCTTTTTTTGGTATCTGCTGAATAGAAAGACACAATAGATGCATGTTGTATATCATATTCAAAAATAGAACAGAAGTTTTGAGCCATTAACAGTATTTTCATCAATATCAAGCATGGATCTGTTAGTGTTTTTTTTTCTTTGAAAAGATTTAACAATATAAAAATGTTATAACCATTGAAAAAACATTTGTCACATACAGATATTTTTTACAATCGTTGTCCATATGTTTTTATGTTTTAGAAAGTTACAGTCTTAGAATGCTTTCAGCTAAAAGAAACAGCAACCCTAGCTCAAATGGATTTGTACTATAAGGCCAGTTATCTCATATGTCAGGGAGTCCAGAGGCAGAGTAGGTTTATTTAATGTTAGCTTATTTAGTGCAAAAGGCAATAGAGGTATAAAAGTACTTTTACCAAAAATGTAAAAAAAAGTGGTTACAGAGATCAAATTCTAGGTATTTTCCTCCTCTACAAACAACCATACTCAGTGTTGATTTCATTCTCCAGTTGCAACCTGGCTGCAGTGTTTCTTGGTATCACATACAGATAGGACAGTGTCCCAAAGAAGCAGAGAGAGCCACCTTTTGCAGCTCTCCTTAAGGGTGAGGCTATTTTCCATAAAAACCCCCATGAGATTTCCATTACTGCTTTTTGTCTAGAACCGGGTCACATATCTATTCCTAAACCAATCATTGGCAATGAGAATGGGATTCCCGTTGAGCAATCACACCAATCCAGGAGTTGGCTACCTGCAAGATAAGGCAGGAAGATAACTGAACAAAATCAGATAAGTGCCAAAGCAGAAATTGATGCTGTGTGGTGTCTAGTAGAGGGTGCATGGCATTTTTTAATTTTAGAAAAAACTTTTTTTGCATCATCTTAATAATTATTATTGTAACAAAGACACAAAGTACCCTAATGGTAATATACCATAGTTTATTAATCTTTATTCATTTTATTCTGATGGCCTTATAAAATGTGAGATGGAATATTTTCTAACTTCCTTAATCTATGCATCAGTGACTACTATGGGACTGGGGTGGTGAGGTTAGCCCATGAAGCTAGTTTTAAAAATGCTGGAAGAATAAGTTTTGTATGAATTTAATATTAAGGAAATTAAAAATATTATCTTGGTATTTTAGTTAACTGCCAAACAAAGGTGAGCAAATTATTTATATGGGATTAAATACATATAGAACATTCAAAGTCCATGATAGGTTAATTTTTTTTAACCTCTGATAATTTATTTATATTAACTTATATTCTCCAACATCAAAGCAGATTTTTTTCTGCAAATCCCAGAGTATTTTTAGTATCAGAAATACAACATCTTCCATTTATTGAGTACCTACTATTTTTGTAATAATACTATCTATTATTACCATAATTAACACTGTGAAAACAACATTATTATATCCATTTTGCAGAGAATAGCTCAGAGAATTTGAGTGAATTTAAAAGAGCACTTTCTAGAAAGTGGTGAGAATGAAAATCAAATCTAACTTTGTTAGCTTCAACATCCATAACATTCTCCTGAGCTAAATTGCCTAGAATAGTAGCTACTCAATAAATAGTTTGAGTCAGTGAATAGACAAATTTTAAGCTCAAATGAGTGTTTTTGCCTCCCCAGGATCATTAAAATGTGATTTTAAAAGCACACCATACATTCTCTACCAATTATGGTACATTTAGCAGAATATGGTCTGTTCAGTTTAAATTGATTCACTTGATTTGATTTGGTTTGTTGTAATAGGCCAAAGTCTGGCCCTCCCTAGAGCTTTAAATAATGTTCCCAGTTCCCCCCAATCACCCTACCTAAAGTGTAGCTAATTAAGTAGTAAAAAAAAAAAAAGGAAAAACCTTCTCCACAGGAAGGTCGTTTTTTTTTTCAGGCTGGCTATTTTAGATGGAGTTTATTAGCAGAGTGGAAATGTAATGAAAGGATGGTGAACACGGCTGACCTTTCTCATTAGGCACAAAGATTGTAAGGCATAGAATCATTGGGAAACTTTGCTATCCTTCCAACTTTGTCATAAAAAAAAAAAAATTGGGATTAAACCATACACTCAGGAAGCCACCACCAGGAAACAGAACACTTCCAGTTCCCTTTGGAGCAGACATGCCAGCTTCTTTCTACTTCATATGCTCACTGACACAGACGCTTCCAGGATTTGGGGAGTGGTGTGTGTTTTCATGTGCGCGTGTGTGCATACATGGGTGTGGTGTACCCTCATTTCGCCTCTTACATACTAATGGTTGTGTTATAATGATCCAGTGGGTTCTAGTCACCTGTTGCTGCCTGGAATCCCCATACTCACCTGAGAATTACTGTCAGCAGATGCTAGACACCAGTGTAGTTATTGCCAGAGATGATAAAATGACAGATTTTTCACAATCTTGCTCTTTTTCTCTCTTAAGCTGCCAGGTACTTACGATTGCATCTCTCACTTATGCCTCCACTTGAATGGTTGGGAATGGAGGAGTTGAGAAGCGTAAGAGAAGTAACACTTATCAAACTTCTAGTATGTGCTGGACATAAGGCACTCTTTGTATATCACCTTACTTAATCCTCTCAACAATTCTTTGATTCAGGTATTCCAATTTTGCAGAAGGAAACTAGGGCCTTGAAAGTTAAATTGCACATCTAGGAACACAAAGACAGTAGAGATTCAATTTCAACTCAGGATTCAGGTGAAAAAAGATCTGGAGACTTTCATAAAGTAAAAACATTGTTAATGAGCTGTGTAATGTAGTTTCTCAGCACATTCGCATGGCAGTCACCTATTCTGATCAATACATGGCATCCAACCAATAGAATATTATGTATTATGTATTTACTCTTGGTAAGACTACATTTGAAGTATTGCATTTGATTTGGGCATCCATATTTATACATTATTTACAGACTTGTGAGTGTATAAGATGCTCAAGGAATAAAGAACACAGAAATTAAGAGATGAGAAAATTTTTGGTAGACTACAATTGTGAAATACCTTAATCCAACCCTCAAATTGGAGAATTGGATGGTAAAGTCAGAAAGAGTAAATTTCCTTGCCAAAGATCACTGACTTTTCCACTATATCAAGTGAAAATATTGAAACAATCTTAGGAAGAATTTTCTCATGAAGGGTTGTGTCTCACTCCATTTTGTGCTGCTATAACAGATTATCAGAGACTGAGTCATTTATAAAGAAAACAAATTTATTTCTCAGGTACTGGAAGCTGGGAAGTCTAATATCAAGGTGCTGGCATCTACTGAGGGCCTTCTTGTTGCATCTTCCCATGATAGAAGGCGGAAAGGCATGATAGTGGCTCATGCATAAGAGAGAAGGGAGGAGGTTGGAACTCATCATTTCATCAGGAACACACTCTCACAATCACTACCCCACTCCTGCAATAATGGCATTAGTCCATTCATAAGAGCAGATCCTTGTGACCTAACCACCTCATAAAGGTCACACCTTTCAACACTGTTGCCCTGAGGATTTAAAGTTTCCAACAGATGAACTTTGGGAGGCACATTCAAACCATAGCAGCTTGCAATCTCAGACACATTTTATGTCAAAGGCTTTGCTTCCATGCTTGTGTAATATCTTCCCTGAGGTAGAGGAAGTTGTGTCCAGAGAAAACAACCCTAGTCTATGAAGACCCGAAAAGAGTTCATGAGGACCAATGAGAAGGTGTTTCAGGGTCAGTTTCAGATTAATATCTGGTAGAATTTTGTAAAAAAAACTCTGAATGGCTGGCAACAAAAGGGAAAAGAGAAAAAACTAATATTCTCTTTTTCAAAGCAAAGTGTTATATCAAAACAGTGTTGTGAAATGAAATCATGTCATAACCATCTCAAAAGTGGAAACTAATGTTCAGTTTTGTTTTAGAATCCAAATAATAAATGTCAGAGATAAACATTAACCCCAGTCTGTGTGGCCCCAAGCTCGTGTTCTTGATTCCCATGCATTGGCTTCCAGAAGGTATTTAAGTAGAAATTATTCAGTTGCATGTCAGGGGTGTTTTTAGAAATGACCTCACATTGGGAAGCAGGCTGGTCTTCATGATTTCTTGGATCTCTTCAATTTCTCAGCTTGTTTGATTTTATGATGCAGCTGCATGACATATGTATAATAGTCAGGTGAGGCTAAAGATGGAAATTGGTGCTGAAAATACAGCTTAAGAGATTTTCATTTGTCTTGTTCCTCTCTGTATAGCTTTGTGGATGACTGGTGTTTGGCTCTATTAAGAGTTTGTATACCATGGGCAAAATGTTAGAAATTGCTCCCTCCAACCTTATCATGCCATGGTTCTTGGCAGCTAAACCACATGCCAACTCCAGAGTGGTTTGCTTCGTGTGAAGGTAATTAGTCTGGGGTTAATTACAGAATCCTTCCAGCTTTATTACACAGGCTCCTCAGAGACAGTCTATTTTTTCAGATGCAGTATGCAAGACTGACTACATATAAATTTGCAGCATTGTTTGCAGTCCTGAAGCCACATAAATGAATAAACTTCCAAGGGGCTAGACGGCAAAGTCTACTTGGTCCTTCCCTTCCTAGATTCAATTCCTTTCCCCATCACTGCAGGCACACAATGACATGTGTTAGGTATTTCCTAGATTTACCATGGAGCAGCTGGTCAAATGATTTTTTTTTGGGGGGGGGCGCACAGAAGTTTATGAGATTTTTCAAAACTGTAAATTTCTCTCTCTGAAATATCTAATACTATTGATCATTCCATTTTTAAGACTCTTCATTGCTTCTCAGGATATACCAATTAGGATTTTTTTTTCTTCAAGTAACAGAAAACTGATTCAAATATGAGACATTGATTATCATATAATTCTCAAGTTATAAGACATATAGAGGTAAGAACACTACAAGTGGCGATTACATCAGGTATCTGGCTCTGCTTCCCTGAATTGTTTGTTGGGCCCCTCTTAGTGCCAGCTTTGTCTTCAGGGTGCTCATATGGCCATGAGATGACTGCCAGCTGCAACTGGGATGATGTGTCTCCTGGTTCACATCCAGGGTAGAAAAAGAGTAATATTACCAATGCTTGCAATATGAATTCTTATTTTCAGTTTCATAGGTCCAACCTGTGTCACTGGACCAGTAAGAGTGTCTAGAAGAGAAATGCCTCTGTTGATTTGAAATGGTCTAGAATGATTGGAATTTAATTCTGAAGCTCTGGATAGGTTAAGGTTCCTTTATTTCATGTGAGAAGGGCAGAGTAGATTCCTGAACACCATCAGTGTTCTGTTGGGAAGGAAGAAGATGCAATACATGCTGCATAAGTGACCAGCAGCATCCTTTGTGCAAAGTAACACACTCTGCTGGAACCTACACAGTCTCCTATGAGCTTTCTCCTTCCACAGGTATCTCAGTGTTGGCGTTCTCCAGGTGCTGTTCTTGGACTTCTGTTTTCATTCTAGAGATCATTTGTGGGTTATCATAATATAGACTAGACACATTATATTACAGATATTTATGGTGTACAGTGATTAAGAGAACAGACTCTGGAGCCAGGCAACCTAAATTTGAATTCCAATTTGATAACTTGATGCCTGAGTCATGTTAAGCAATTTCTTAAATTCTCTGTGTCTCATTTTCTTCAAATGGAAAGTTGTAATAATAGCAGTTCCTATCTCATAAGGCAAACATTTTTATAAAGATTAGATAACAAGATATATAAAGTGCTTAGCATGATATCTGGTCCTGTTAAAAAAGCTTCCTTATGGTGCGTCAGCCCCAAGAAATGCAGATATGAGTAAAGGAAGGAGTAAAAAAAAAAATAAAAAGGCATCAAGCGTGTTTACCTATTTTAAGTTCAGAAAGACAACAATGGTAAAAAATCATAATTAAGAAAAATATGTGTCCTTTATGATTACTCTTTTAAAGGAAGAAATCAACATTTATTGTGCCCTTAGTATATGTCAGGTGTTTCTATGGATGTTTTAAATCCATCTTCTATAGTTTCCCCCAAACTGTGTGAAATAGCATTATCTCCTTTCTTTTACAAAGGAAGAGCTCCGGCTTAGAGAACATGAATATCTTGCCCAAGTGCAGTAAATGGTAAAGTCAGGATTTGTAATCTGCTCGCTCTAATGTTACTTGCTTTCTTTTTTCCATTCCTTCAAATTTGGTTTAATCACTGTTTCCTCTTTAAACCCATTTATGACCACTCCAACTGGGTTCAGCAACCCATTTCTTTGCAGAAGACTCTGCTTGCTGCTATGGAATTGTTGATTACATCATACTGCCATTGCCTTCTTACTTGTGTGTATCTGCTCATGCACTTTTACCTTCTGTCATGTTCTCAGCACACAGCAAACTCAGTGAGCATTTGTTGAATGAACAAATAAATTAATGGGCAGACAAGAGAGTATTAAAATCCCATGATGTTTTTTCTTTTATGACACTCAGCTCTTTAGTCTCCCTTTTAGAGAAATACACCAAATTGGGAGAGAAGAATGTCTTGCTATATATTCTGGAGATGATTCTAGCAGGCTAGGGTTCCAAAGGACCTCAGCCCCTAGCCTCTTCACATCCATGCTTGGGATTTTGCAGATGGATCAACTGAAGAACTGAGAGAAGTGACAGGCACAATGTTCTTTGATGAATCCCTAATGAAAATGAGCCATGTATCCATCTTGGAAGACATGGTCCAAAACATTTACACTCACACTAAGACCTACCTTTTCAACATTTCTGCAGGGCAGACACATCTGGTTATACCACTTTGTCAGATTGTTTGGGTTTCCTTTATAAAGCGAAGAAAATCTTATAAAAAGTCAAATTATTATATGAGAATAAAATATATATTTGTATGTGTATGTGTTAAAATTGAAAACAAATATCTGTAAACAGTTCTCCCCATGCCTTTAGCTATGTTTTTTTTTTTTTCTTTTTGGGGATTGTTTTCCCATTTCTTTGCTACTATTATTAAATACCAACTTCTGAGGGGCATGTGTATTATATAGAGCTAGAGAAGGTCAATTTAAAGCAGACCCAAAAGTTCTGATATTTTATGGAATTGTGGGAGATAAGATAAGGTTTGCAATTGTTATTTTTTAATTATTGTACAATATATAGAAAATTTTATTTAAAAAAATTCTGATTTTCACAGTAGGAAGGAAAACACTTTCTCTAAATATCTCTTGCAGCTTTCTTTGGAAGGATGGTAAGAAATACTTCATATACATAAAAGTTTATGGATATCTTTTATTCCTTACATGTTAAATTACTTGTATATGTATTAAAACAAAGCAACTTAGATGATAATTAAATCTTATTCATTTATCAACTATTTGCTGAATTCTTGCAAGCATTTGTGTTGTTCTGGGTAAAATGTTATGAGTCTTAGTCCTTATTCTAAGGAGTTTGCCATCTAGTAATACCAACACTGTGGATTGCACAATACAGTGTATGAAGGTGGTTGTTATTGTTACTTTTACTTGAATTAACACATGCTGATATTTATAACAGTCTTATGAGCTAGGCAGGGTAGGTATCGTTATTTTCTTTTCATTTGATAAAAGAGAAAATTGAAGTTCAGGGATAAGTGATTTGGCCCAATTTATGATAGTTAAGTGATACCATGATTTGAACCCAAAGCACCCAACTTAACTCCCAGTGGATTTATCACTATGCTGTGCCTCTGCATGAGGAATGAGGATATTTGCATCACTTTTCTATTTCTTACTTTATGAAACTAGAACCCTAACCAATCTTATTAGTATTAATGGTTGAAAACTAAAAAATAAACCTTTCTCACTGAACAGTTTATTTTTATTACAAAGCATATTATATATCATAGTATTGAAGCTCCTTTTATACATATCAGTTAATACACTGGAGTACATGTCTAGGGTTAGACATGTACTTCATGTACATGGTATTTTTACTCCTACTCCCAAGAAAAAACAAGACAAACAGCAACCAACAAAACCCAAAGCAAATCAAAACATCACTTGTGGTGCCTTTACACATGGTGCTTAGTCAATAACAATGGATACGTTGAATTATACATATTTATCTCTAAGAGGCAATATGTATAGTGGCTAGAAAAACAATCTCTGGTTCCAGATGCCTGGATTCAAACCCTACTTCTACCACTGGAAAACTTTGTGAGCTTTAAGAAGTTTTTAATTCCTTTGTGACTTAGTTTCTTCATCAAAAGTGAGAATGGGCATAATTATGTCATAGTGATATGGTGCTAATTAAATAACATATTCTAAAATCCTTAGCACACTGTTGAGCACTTAGTAAATTGTTCACTATTTCTTTCCATGATAGTTTTCCGCTGACAAGTTTTTGTAGATACTACCCACCTTCCCCTGCTTTTAGGATAAAGTCCAAATTCTTTAAGAGGTCCTATAAGGAGGAACTGTAAGATTGGCTCCCAAGTGTTTAAACAACTTCTCTCACTTGCCTTTGCCTATTCTTCCAAGCTCCTTATACTCTAGCTTCCATCATTCTCAATTTCTTCCATATTTCCCTATTTCTTTCTCATCTTCCTGATAATCCCCAACTATATTGTACAGAAAAATCTCCTGGGAAACCTAGATAAAATGTGGATTTCTAGGTGTCACTCTCCAGTTACCTACGTCCTTTAGGTTTGATATGGGCATTAACAGTTTGCATTTTTCATGGGCACTCTTGGGTGACTTTGCTGTAGGTGTTTCATCATTCATATTTTGAGAAACTCAGCCGTAGGGCATTTG
This sequence comes from Eulemur rufifrons, assembly GCF_041146395.1. Taxonomy (NCBI): domain Eukaryota; kingdom Metazoa; phylum Chordata; class Mammalia; order Primates; family Lemuridae; genus Eulemur; species Eulemur rufifrons. Next base: position 47,699,703 of record NC_090988.1, read on the forward strand.
CACGCATATTTCCTTTTGCAATTTTCACTCCTGTCCCATTTCCTCTCCTTACAAGTCTTCCTGGTCAGGAACCAACATTGCTGTTTTCATCATTTCCTGGACCACTATTCACACAATGGCAGAGACCTTGGTGTGCCACCTTATTGTATTTCAAACTTGCCCTGAAACTTCACTAAATAAGTCCCTAAAAGATGGAGGAAATCAAGCTTTTTCTACTATACTACAAATATCCCTAACTTTTTTAAGGTGCCTTGAAATGTCAGAGGGGAAACCTCACAAGCTACATTCTCAGCATAACTATTAGTGGAAAGACCTATATGCCATTACTTGGGAGGTAAATGCACATAAGAGTTCCTTTGAAAAAATGGAAGGTCACTGAATTAAAATAGAATCTCTTAAGCTCCCCCCTCCCCACAGCTGACTGAATGGACTACCTCTTGGCCAAAAGGACCCCAGAAATATCCTAAATCTGAGTTGCTGGCCATGAGAAGGGAGGTCAGACGTGTCTCGTCATATCCCCCTTCCCTTCTTGTAGGTAGGTAGGTCTCCTTTGAAACTCATCAACAGGCCTAAGGTTATGCAATACAAAGCTTAAATCACACCTGCAAGGCCATCAGTTTACTTAACAGATCACTTGAGTCTGGGTATATGTCCTGTGGCTTGTCTCTGATTTATAGACTCCCTTACCTTAACTTGAAACATTCCAAGCCTTTAGAGAAAGCTTCATTTCTTTAACCAATTACAAATCAAATAATCTTTAAAACCACCTATAACCTGTAACACACACACCCCCACTTAGAGATGCCCCACCTTTTGGGGCCAAACCCATGTTTCATATATTGAACGCCTTTCGTATATTGAATTATGACTTCACGTGTAATCTCTGTCTCCCTGAAATGTATAAAGCCAAACTGTAATCCAACCACAGAGAATATACTTGCTCAAGGCTTCTTAGGCATGGCTCCAGGTCATGGTCCTCAAATTTGGCTCAGAATAAACCTCTTTCAAATTATTTTACAGAGTTTGGCTTCTTTTCTGTTGATAGTAACAAAAGAACAAGAAAAGTTATAATGTTCGTATTAAAATGATACATATGGGAAATTAGATCAAGGTGCTCATATGTCAGAAATGCCTCATGAAAAACCCAAGAGTAAATGGGTGTTTTGGCTTCAAGTCAGAGAGGAAAATTCTATTTTAGTTTTTAATTGACCTTACCAAGAGCATAAACCACCCCAGAGAAAGAGATGATAATGAGGTAAGATGACTAGGAATACATGGAAGGAAGGAGAGATGCAAAGACTAATATAGTTATTAAAAGTCATTGTTATTTACTCTGTTACAGACATTATGTCCTTTAACAGAGAAGATTTTTTCTCTGGCTTCCTCTTTCAGTGTTTACTTCATTTGAAGTACTTTGTTTATTTTGTTTGGGGTAACGAATGCGCTCATATGTATGAGCATAAGGAAACCCATGTGCATATGTGTACACAGGTACACATGCATACATAGCTTGAGAGGAAAGGAACAACTTTCATTTTCGTATCTTTAGGTGTCCATAGAGGTTGTTGTGGAAGAGTAGTTACTTTTATGACTACCTGCAGAGTTTTTGTATTCTTGCCCAAAACAAAATGAATGTACTTAATATGAAAGCATTGCAACTCACATTCTGGTACTGACTTAGGGACAAACCCCCTTTCAACTCTCTAAAATTGTCTATCCTATTTATAATAAGCAGACTAAACCACCATGTGTTTGATTACTAAGTGGTTTTGCATTAATGAACAAATGAATGAATGAATGATGTTTTCCAATCCAAGAAATTAATTCAACTCAAATTTCTAGAGCATGCTGGGCCAGGGAATTAATGGAATATATTTTCTGAAGTTAAAGAGAAAAGAGATTTGTTTCAATTTTACCACAACCAAGGGTTAAAGTAGTTGGTGCCCTTAAGAAAGCAGTTAAATTCCACCATTTAATACTGTAACATGATTTTCAATTGCACACTTTACAAAGAAAGCTCTCTGACCATCCTTTCCTGGTGAAAATTTGCTAGAGAAAATCTATAACAAGGTCTGATTATTGAAAGCTTAAAATTTCTTCTCTGGTGTACATTTTAGAAATAATGAAGGCTCAGAGCCACTTTAACAATAGGTCTGATTTGATCCAACTGATTAAAAGGGTCAATGGGAGTTCATTTTTTCCCTCCCTTAGGAAAAATTTAAGAAAAATAAGTTCGTTGTGTCTATATTAGGATATCTTTGTGATTAGAAGACTCCCAACTCACCAACAGCCACACAAAAGAGATCTCTAGTAAAAGAACATCTACTGCCAAACTCTCATGCTTAATTGCAATTCCTCTTTGACACTAAAATGCACCTCTCCAGTATATGCTGGGCCTGACGGTCTTCCTGCTCTCTCTTTAACTGATACAGACTTATAAAATGTAATCATATGATATATTGTATTTTTTATGGAAATAGAAATGTGCACTATAAATTCCGTATAGCTTATGAAAAGATTGCCATTCTTGCAATTTTGTTTTGGGTAATGAATACATTCATGTGTGCATGAGTGCAAGGAAAGCTATGTTCATGCACATATACTGACATAGCTTGAGATAAAAGGGGTAACCTTTATTCCAGTATTTTTAGGTATCAGTAGAGGTTGTTCTGGAATAGTAACTACCATAATGGTTACCTGCTGAGTAGTTCTATTCAACTGATTTCAGGTGGAAAACCTTTTAAGCTGTATTTATTTGTTTAAGTTTTACTTATGGAAGGAGGCTTTGAATAATGATAGCAAGAGTCATTGAGAAAATTTTCATTGCTGAGCATTTTGACCACTGTTAGCATCAGAGAAAAGAAACAAGCAAAATGTAACAAAATCAGCAACCCAGATTAAATTTTGAACAAGGGGTTTGAAGCCAGAGCACCTTGGAATGAGCAATGGTTCTGCCACTTACTGCTGTGTGATGCTGTGTAAACCCCATGACTACTTGAGGCACTTGTTTTCTCAGCTGTAAAGTGAAGGTGGTGCCAATACACAGCTCAATATATGGGAGGCTATTATTATTATTCTTTTATTTTATTTTACTTCTTGCTTAGCCTAGTATCTAGGTCTCACCCCATCTGTTCCATCAAGTATTCTATTGCTGCCCACAAAAATGAGCAGATACACCCCAGCTTATAAATACTCTATTTATTTGAAGCCTATTTATGGTCACCTACGTGATGATTTTTCTCATGTTAATAAAGGCCAACTCATTTCAAGCACCTATGCCTTGCCAGACCCTGTGTAAATGCTTTACATGTATTATGCCATTCATTCTGTATAGAAACTCCACAAAAGTTTCCAAAAAGATCAATCAAGATTCGCTAAGGTTATTTTCCAAGATCATACAAGTAGTTTGTGATGGAACCAAATGCCGAATGCAATCCAGAATTTTGTAACTCAAAAATGTGTACCCTTTTTTTTTTTTTTTACCGCATCTCTAGGCTTTTTAGTAATATGAAAAGTAATAACCAAGTAAATAATGACTGAGACACCAGTTTAACTTGCCCAAGTCCACCAAATTCAGAATATAGGTAACATTTAGAACATTGTTTCTTTGTACTTGTGTATCTTTTTAGAGTGCCTTTCGTTATAAGTAATAAAAAATCTGACTCATAAAAGTTTACAAAGTAGGGAAATTAGTCATCTCACCTACTGCAAGCCCAGGGGTGGTAGGAGGAGTGGTGATCTTAACACAATTAGTATTACGCCAATATTTTCAAGGCCCGACGTTTTTTTGATCTCTCCTCTTTGCCTCCTTGGGGTAATTTTTGTATTCAAACTATAGTCAGATAGCGTCTGCATGTCCAGATGCCACTTATGGATGCTTCTTCTTGTATTTCTTTCTTAGGAATGATGACTCCTTTTCCAGAAGCCTCAATAGACATTTTAAAATATCTTACTAAGATTCGTGTATATACCTATGTCTAAACAATCACTGTAAAGGATATTGGGATTACTATGACAGGCTTAGTTAAAATGTTTGGAGTAGAATAGATGCTGGAAAAACAATCAATAAACCCCTTTGTGTGGGGTGGGATAACACAGAGAATGATTCTAAAATCTTTCTTTTTTTTTTTTTTTTGTTGAGACAGAGTCTCACTTTGTTGCCCAGGCTAGAGTGAGTGCCGTGGCGTCAGCTTAGCTCACAGCAACCTCAGACTCCTCGGCTTAAGCGATCCTACTGCCTCAGCCTCCCGAGTAGCTGGGACTACAGGCATGCGCCACTATGCCCGGCTAATTTTTTCTATATAGATTTTTAGTTGTCCATATAATTTCTTTCTATTTTTAGTAGAGATGGGGTCTCGCTCTTGCTCAGGCTGGTCTCGAACTCCTGACCTCAAGCGATCCACCCACCTCGGCCTCCCAGAGAGCTAGGATTACAGGCGTGAGCCACCGCGCCCGGCCTAAAATCTTTCTATATACAGTGAACAGTATCCCCACTTCTCTGTAGATACAGTAGCATCTTGTTCTTCATTGTGTTATCCACCCTTACTTCAAAATAGACCACAAATAACTATCTTATAGAATTCAGAATGTTTCTTCTAGCTTTTGGTGTGTTTGTAGAGTCCAGTATACAATAGAAGTCAGGTGTCTATAAAGACAGGAATGATTTGACTATGGTCCAATTTCTTAGCACTTGCTGACTTCTGATTAAACAGAGGTGGTTTGGATAATTGGATAAACCCATTCTTGGAAATTGCTTGAATAGGATTCATCTACAGCTATAATGCCAAAGACTTACTCATAAGAGAGTCATTAAACAATGAATTTTTAAGGATTATAACAGACCTGATTCAATAGAAAGTTTCAGTGAGCTCAGAGTTGCCAAAGTAAATGTCTTCATTGCTTTTGAGTAAATATTAATACTTAGGATTTGTATTGCTGAAACATATAGTTAGGTATAGTTTTCTAAATAAGTATAACTTTTGCACTTTCATCAGCAAATCATACCGCATGAATATTAGGTGTTGCTTTACTTAAAAAACCCTTACCATTCCAAAAACTGGGTAGTGATACCTCATTTGATTTGGCATTTCTGTAAGTATTAATGATGTTTTGTAGTTTTTATGTGTTTATTGGCCATTTATATGTCTTTTCTGTTGATATGTTCAAGTGTATTGACCATTTTCAATTGGGTTGTTTGCTTTATTTATAACTTAGTTGTAGATGTTCTATATATATTCTAGATATGAGTTTTTTGTAAAATATGTTTTGTGAATAATGTTCCACCTTGAATGAATGCCCAGTTGTTGCAGAACCAGCACCATTTGTTGAAAAGATTTTCTTACTCTTTCATTTATTTTGGTGACTTTGTAGGAAATTAATCAGTTCTAAAAGCATTGTTCTATTTATTATCTATTTAGTTCTGTTCATTTTGTTATCTCTCTTTTTGTCTATACCTCATTGTCTTGATTATTGCACTAAGTTTAAAAGTTAGTATCATGAATCCTCCAACTTTTTTCAACTGTAAAAAAACATTTATTTGTTATTCTATATCCTTTGCATATAAATTTTAGAATCAATTATTGAATTCTACAAGAAGCCTGCTGGGATTTTTGTTGGTATTGCATAGATAAGGAGAGAGAGAAACAGACATAGATATAGATCAAATTGGAAAGAATTGGCATCATTATAATCATGCAGCCTTAGTAATACAAATCATAAATATGGTGTGTCATCATTTATTTGGGTCTTTTAATATTTCTATTATCAGGACTTTGTAGTGTTCGGTGTAAAGTGTGCACATCTTTTGATAAATTCATTTCTAAGTAGTTTTTGTTTGTTTTATAGTGCTACTATAAATGATAGTTATTATAAATTTTGCTTTCCATATATTTGTAAGTATACAATTGATTTTTGTAAATTAACATAGTAGTCTATGATATTGTTAAATTTACATATTACTTGCAACAAGGGTATTTTTGTAGATGTTTTTGTCGGTTTCTTTTTATAGTCACGTCATCTGTGAATACGTATACTTTCCTATGTCTTAATTTTTCTTATCTTATTGTACTAGCTTAAAACATCAGCACAATTTTAAATAGAAATGGTGAAAGCAGTTCTAATGGGATAGCATTCATACTGTTACCATTACAGATAATGTTATTTGTTAATTTTTATATATACCTGTTATCAAGTTGAAGAAATTCCTTTCTAATTCTAGTTTGCCAAGAATTTTTATCATGAATAGATGTTCAATTTTGACAACTGTTTTTGTATTCACCTGTTCTCTTTCTTTCCCTTCTGGGACCCCAAATATAAGTAAGGGTGGTCATTTAATACTAATCCATAGCTTACCAATCCTCTGTTAACTTTGTGTGATTTTTGTTTTTCTTTTTGTGCTTCAATGTGGAAATTTTCTATTATTATATCATTGTTTTCCTCTGCATTATCTGATTGGGCTATTAATTTCATCCAGTGGATTTTTCATTTGAGATATTGAATTTTCCATTTCTATAAATTTTCTTTGTGACTTTTTATATCTTCCCTTTCTCTCCTCATCATCTTCATGCTTTCCTCTCTGCCTTCTTGAACATATGTATTTAAAATAGCTTTTATAACATTCTTAACTACCAATGTATGATCTAAATTTGATATATTGTTATTTTTTTCAAAGACATTTCCACCTATGTTTATGATGAATATTGTTCTTTTATTTTCTTCACACACACACACACACATATACACACACAGATTCTTTTTAGATATTTTGGTATCAGGGTAGCACTGGCCTCATAAATTAAGTTGGCAAGTTCTTCCTCTGTTTTCAGGAATGCTTGGGTAAGCTTGGTTATATTTCTTCCTTAAATGTGCGATGAAATTCACTATTGAAACCGTTGGGCTTACAGTTTTTTTTTCTGAAAAATAGTACAATTATGATTTTTAAAATATTTTAATTTAACATTATGCTGAAATGATTTTCTATTTCTTTTTCTATTTTAGCAAGTTGTATTTTTCCAAAAAACTGTCCATTTCTTTTAAGTTTTTAAAAATTATTGCCATAAATTTTATCATGACAATCCCTTATTTTTTAAATATCTCTGTAACACAAGTGATATTCCTCTTTCACTTCTGATACTGGTAATCTGTGTATTCTCTATTTTTGTTAACAAACTTAACTGTTCTTCTTTTTTAATTTTCAATTTATAGATTATTTTCCCAAAACAGCCTTTGATTTTGCTTTTTTTAAATTGTTTCCATTTGTTTCTTGATTTCTGAATATGTACTTTGTTACTTTCTTCTCATTATTTTTGCTGAATTTCCTCTATTCTTCTATATTGTTTTCATTGAAACTTACTTTGTTGCTTCGTTATCTTCCTTTTTTTTTAGCATAAGCAATTTTTCATATAATTCTTGTTCTATCTGGATTCCACAAATTTTTGTATGTTGTATTTTCATTTTTATTTCATTAAAATATTTTCTAATTTATCTTGTGATTTCTTCTTTAACTCATGGATTTAGAAGTGTGTTGCCTTATTTCCAACTGTTTTATTTATTTTTTTTTTGTTGTTGTTGTTATTTGCTTGTGTTTTTTTGTTTGTTTTGTTTTTTGGGGTATAGCATGTGATCTTTCTTGGTTCATGTTTACATGTCTCACATGCTCTTGGAAAAAAATACACATTTGATATGAATTGGCTAGAATTTTCTATGAACGTAAATGAGAACAAGTTTGTTGATAGCATAGTTCATCTTCTCTATACTTACTAAATCTTTTAGGCTACTAACTCTAATAATTACTTAAAGTATCCAAATATAATTTTGTGTATTTGTGCATTTTTTCTTTCAGATTTGTCCATTTTGGCCTTACCTATTTTGACATTCCATTTTTAGACATATACACATTTATGCACGCCCTCATAATAAATTGATCTTTATATCATTATAGTTTATTTTTATATTGATGATAATATTTCTTGCTCAGAAGCCTACATTGCTTAATATTAAAGCAACAACTCAGCTTTCTTTTGATACGTGTTAGCACAATATTTCTTTTGCTATTCTTTTCCTTTTAACCAGGTTGTATGTTGCTATTTGTGCCATTTGTTTTTCCATTTTGCTGTCTTTTTAAGTTATTTGAGTAAATTATATTATTCCATTTTAATTTCAATATTGTCTTTTAAGTATACATCTTCTATATTTTTATATTGCTAATGGTTACTCTAAACTTTGCAATATGCATCTTTAACTTAGTATTGTTGACCATGTGTTAATATTACACCATTTCACATATAATATATAAAGCTTATAACAATATACTTCAATTTACTCATTTCCTGTCCTCTTTGCTATTGATACTTAATCCTACATGTGTTTCAACCCCATGATAAATTATTATTTTTGCCCTAAGTGAATTATCTTTTGAGGAAATTAAGAAAATTTATGTATATACACATACCACACACACACACACACACACACACACATATACACACCTATGTACTATTTTTGTAATCTTTATTCCTTATTGTAGATCTGAGCTTCCATCTGTTGTTGATTTACTTCAGCTTCAAGAATTTTCTTTAACATTCTTTGTAGGGCAAGTCCATGAATTTGTTAGCTTTTTTTGATATCTGAAGAAATTTTAATATTTTCCATATTTTTGAAAAGTATTTTTACTGGTTATACCATTATAGGTTAATTTTTCTTTACTCTCAGCAATTAAAAAATGTTTTCATAATTTCCTGGCTTGCATTGTTTCTCATTAGAAGTCAGTGACTTTCTTATCGTTGTTCATGTATTACATATGTAATGTTTTCTTCTTCTAGCTGCTTCTCTTTATCACTGATATTCAGTAATTTTGCTCTAGTATGCCAAGTGGGTATTTTGGGGTTTTTTGTTTCTGTTTTTGTTTTTTCTGAATAGAGGTTTGTTGAACTTCTTAGATTTCTTCATAATTTTTATTAAATTAGATAAAAATAATGTTTTAATCATTTATTTAACTTTTTTTTCTGGCCTCTCCCACTCTATTGGTACTCCCATTACAAATTTTAACCACTGGATATTTTCAAAAAGATGACTGAAAATCTATTCCTCTTAGTCTTTTCACTCCCCGTGCTTCAGTCTGTAGACTTTTTCTTGCCATGTCTTCAAGTTTATCTTTTTTACTGCAATGTCCAATCTAATGTTAAGCCCACCCTGTAGATTATTTATTTTAGATAATGTATATTTTAGTTTTATAAATTAATTTAGTTATTTTAATGGTTTCAATGTTTTCACTGATAACTCTTCATCTAGTCACTATTTTAAAATCCTTTTTTGCTCATTTTAAGAGATCTTGGTCTGTTTCTACTTACTCTTATTTTTAATACTTGTGGGTCACATATTCTTGCTTTTTCTTATATCTAATACTTTGTTATTCTATCCAGACATGTGGATGTCATATTGATGTAATTCCAAAATTTGTTGTCTTCCTTTAGAAACTGTTAAAATTGCCTTGAAACAGGTAATTTATTAAAAAATCAGATCAGTTCATTCAAAATCTGTTTTAAAATTTTGTGAGGATGCTTCTAATGTAGTTTTCTTATAAATCTAGAATAAACTTATTTTTTAAGTGTGGCCTTTTTGAGGAAATCTCAATTCAATGCCTAGTTTATTCAGTAAGGTCTCCCCCATGGCTGGTCAGTGTGCCTATGTCTCGCACCGTGGTATGATCTTGGAAATTTCCACGTAGCTCACAGCTTCCCAGTAGCTGTACTCTTCCTGCTCTTGGATAATTTTGCTGTGCACATGTATAGCTTAGTATTCAGCAAAAGATGTAAAGGTACCCCTATGCTTATTTTTGCTTCTCTGTATAATTCCCTTTACTCTGGCATAGTCTGTCTTGCAAATTCCAGGTGTCTCCACCTGGAATTGCAATGGCTGCTTCTTAATTCAGCAAGAGCACCACCATCCTCTGTTTGGGCTCTTGTCACCCTGAGAATGTTCCAGAATGTTCTGCAGGAAAAATGTTGAGGTGATCAAGTGTCTTGCCTCAGGTGTTTTTTCTTCTTTTAGTGCACATAGTCCTGAGTTGTCTATTGTCCAATGGCTGAAAAGAGATGGATAAATATACTATGTCTAGTTCTATAGTTATGTTGAGAGAACTAGTTCAGCATCAATTGCTCTGTCATGGCTTAAAACAGAAGTTCCTCAAGGAGCTTTTGAAAAATACTGATAGAGTTCGTGCTAATATCTACTATATTGTAATTTGTTCTACTTTTGAAAGCCCACGGTACTTAACTGTTTAGATTTATTGGAAAAATTTTGAGCAGAAAAGCAACATAATTCTATTTCTAACTTCAAAAAGGTGGAAGGAAACTATGTGAGTAAAGGTAGGAAGATTAATTACTATTTAATTGCAATATTATATGTGATACACAGTGAGAGCCTAAACTAGTGCAATAGAAATGAGATGGAAAGACATGAAGCAATATTAGGGATGTTTAAAAGGTTACCATATTTGTTTAAAGATTAATCAAAAAGGATAAAAAAGGCGAATGTGTCTAATATGATAGTTTTCTAGCACCAGAATGGAGTTGATAATAATGCCCCTAAAGAAGCAGCAATGTTTATAAATGGGATAATGATGTTACTTAAACACGTATTTTATTTTGTAATATCCTGATAAAATGTGAGGACCTGAAACTTAACAATAAAAATAAAACTGGGTAAAAGATGATAGGCATGAGATTCATTTATCAGCTAACAATATTTAGTGTCCTATTAACAGTTGGTAGGAGACAAAACGATGATTTAAGTATTGCTCAGAAGTTTCTAGTTTAGATAGTAATGCAATTAATTGAGACTGAGCACACTAATCAAAGGGCATGTTTTGATATAGGAGGCATGCAGTTATCACAGGTGATGAATTCTAATTCGCACAGAGTGATTTTGAGGACATGCAGTAGAAATATCTATTTGGTGGCCAAACATATTGGCATGATGATGAGAAAAGAGGTACAGTTTAGAAATATAAATTGGGACTTAAATCCACAGAAGGAGATAAGATATCCCCCAAAGAGAGAGTAAAGTCAGAAGAAAAGAAAGACTTAAGAAAGCCAAGACAGTAAACAGAAGTGCCAATATATACAGAATGTTTTAAATATGGTTTGCTACTTTGTTTTATTAGTGTAGGAAAATTAATTCCATAACTACTTATTAAATTATCTAGGATAGAATTGCCAAGACTAAGCAAGAATAATATATATATATATTTTAAAGCATACATTTTGTCTTTGAAGTATGATTTTTTTCCTCTATATTCACCACAAAACCAAATAGTGCAGTATTACCAGTGACCATGGCAATGCCATTATCTCTCTTAGATATCGTCTAAATTCAATAATAGGGAGTATACATAGTTTTCATTTTAGTGACTTTTATTGGCATTGGTCTAACTCAGCTGATACTTCACACGTTACCAAAAAAAAAAAAAAAAAGAGTTAGTGATTAGTCCAAATGCTGAACAGATTGCAATACAGAAAAAAATAATGTGCTTGGGAAAAATCTAAACAGTATGTGTATTGTGGGTGATTAGCTTTTTTCCGGTGTTGTTATTCCATGTCACTGCAGTCGATGTAATTGCATCTTGTGAATACATTACAACATGTGTTTTGCCCAGATGAAGAGTAATCACAACAAGTAATTTGAACTTGTCATTTGGTAGCATTACTATAAATGGCAGGAGAATATTTTGTTAAATCTTTATGACTAGGATATGCATTTTTGTAATCATTCCAAAAAGTTACTAGAGGTGGCAGATGCCTGATAGAAGTCTTTCTGTTACACTGTTTATGTGGTTAAAAAAAAACAATGAACTTTTGGCCCTACCGATCATTCTTTTGTAGAATTTTAGTTTAAATGCACAGTCATCAGGAAGTACATCACACATTTGCATGCACACACAGACACACACACATTCCTCCTATAAATAAATGGGAATCAAGGTATATAATCATTTTTTTTACTCCTTTTTTAATTTAAAAACAAAACAAAACACAGAAAACTTTCAGGTCACCAGGTCCCTTCTGCAATGTGCAGTTTTTCAAATACTCTGTGATCCATCTTATCTCCTTGTCTTTGCTTTACTCTATTTTCTTTGTTCAAAATACACTTTACCTACTTCCTTCCCTTGCCTTAGCTAAGCTTATCGTCTGAGTTATCATTCACGATTTTCTTGCAGTGTGCTTGTCTCAGGCTTTTGAAAGAGGATCTATGATTCTCATGTAATTTCTATAGAGCACTATGTGTGAAGCATTTGAGTTCTTGTTAGAGTCTTCTGCAAGTGCCAGTTACCTTAGCAGCCTGACATGTGCCTATGACCTCCTTGAGGTCAGGGACATTGTCTTACTCATCTTTGTATATTCCGGATATCTTTCACTGCACCTAGAACATGATGGGCATTCAACCCCACCACCCCACTTTCACCCCTGGCCTAAGTTGTCTTTTTATTATCCAGTGAAATCAGAACTTACCCTTGGGTGTGTGGGGGGGAGAAAGGGAAGAACATAAGTTTGTGCTGAGCTCTATCCTAAGTTCTACAGAGATTTACAAATCTTGTAGTGAATCCTTTGTAACTGAGGCAGAATAAAATAACTGTTCAATACATGTGTAAACAGAATCATCTAGTAGAAGAGGAAATATGGAGGGATAAATTCTCATGGGAGCCTTCATAGAAGAAGTATCATTTTTTCTCTGTCCTAAAAATACAGTCAATTTTGAGAGGCAGAAAAGGGGATATTAGTAAGATTAAGTAAAGTCAAGGAAACAGGAAAACACAGCTCGAGCTGTGGAGTAGGGGATAGTGCATTCCCTAAGCTGATTGTGGAGACAGAGAGGGAAGCAAGGTCCAGATGCTCACCTGAAATGTGTGGATTTAGATGGACAATGAGTGAGCCACAAACGCTGAACACCTGTATGAGAAAGAATTATCAAAATTGCTATGTGGTGACATTTTGCAACACACTTAGTGCATATATTTATAAGTTGTCTATTATTGTAAATATCTTAAACCCAGGGTGTCAGACACAAGGTAAAAATACCAGGCAAACCACCTCTGTGATAATTTAAAACCCTACCCATAACAAGTGGTCATTTTCTTGTTAAAGTGTGTGGGGGAAGGAAATTATTAAAATTCTTAAAATGCATGTCATTGGCATATTTTGTGAATAATAAATATATTAAAATTAAAATTTCAGTATATGTGTGTTGATAAATTTAAATATCTACCATCCGTTGTGTGTGTGTATGTCTTTCTTAACTTTGTATCACTGTGATCTTTGTCCACATATTTATTACAAATAATGTCAGGAAGAGTCAATGAATGTTTCTATGAGAAACTAGAAACAAACCAACCTGTCTATGGCCCAGCCCCTATTAACTGACAACAACAGCGTGCTAGTATTTGTTCTATTGTCTAGTAGAAGTGTTATAGGGAAACATTATCACCTGGGAACTTGATCTTGCCAAATGGATCAATAACAGTAGAAACAATTTAAATACAAGTATATATGACAGCACCTTTAAGCAGCACCTATTATTACAAGAGAAGCACAATCCATGATATAAAACATGTGCACATACACACGCATGCACACAGACACATGCTTGTGTGCTTCTCCTATTCATTGCATTAATTATAAAAATTTTATGTTTACTGACACTGCTATGAATTAATTGTTTGGCATTGAGTAAGTCAATTGCCCTTTCTATACAACAAGTTCTCTATAAAACAAGGGCTGTTTTACTAGATAATCTAAAATGTAATTTCAAGTTCTGAAATTCAATTATTAATGACATTAATATTGGGAATTTTTTTGTACTTAGTGTCAGGTACAATTTCCAGATTCTAACTGATGCAGATTTTAGAGGAAAATAAATGAATATCTGAACTTCTACATTATTGATAAATAATAATTTTTAAAGCTCAGAAATAGTCAACATTACCCTTTATTTTTGAAAATTGGCAGCAGCAGAAACTGTGACCACAGACCTCTCTTACAGAGCTTAATTTCTATCTCTGAGAAGGAGACTGATCACAGCCCTGCAGATGGCCTTGGATTAGATCCCATTAGCAAAATTGAGATACTGAAGGTTTTAAAACATTTCTCACCATTGCTGAAAAATGCTTGGTACCTGCACACTATGCATATCTATTAAAAGCAAGATAACTCATCATATTTTAAAAATTATTTCAATCAATTTACTGAAAACTCTATTTTTAAGGACCTATAAAGAACTTACTAGTCTTAATTCAAGTAAATTTTGAAGTCTGTCATTCAACTATTATCACTCTCAAGTACTGAGGTATAATAATGATGTGTGTGTTCTACTTTGAATTGTGCCTCCCCCCTATAAAATAATATGTTCAGGTTCTAAACCCCAGTATCTTTAATTTGACTTTATTTGGAAGTATATTCTTTGCAAGTATAGTCAAGTTAAGATGAGATCATGTTAGATTAAAATGGGCCCTATATTTGATGACTGGTGTCATTATAACAAGGCCTTGTGAAGACACACAGACACAGGGAGAAGATCACATGATGACAGAGACAGGTGTCACATGTTATATTGCTACTTATATTTATCCTTATCTGCCAGGATGTATACCAAAATTACAACAGTGATTATCTCTGGTAATAGATATATGGATAAAATTTGTTTTAACCTTCTACTTTTTTCTTTGTGTGTTTCTCAACTTTTTAGTAATGAACTGACCTTTATATCAGTAACATGGTGAAAGTCTAGCTAGGGACCATGAGACCAGCAAGAACACTAGTTATAACCCAGGACTGAAAAGATAAGACCTTGTGCTTTGGCTGAGCAGGAGACAAGCATGAGATATAATTTCAAGGTAAAATTAACAGGATTTGTCAATGATTCACTGGGGAAGATGTTAGAAAGGTAGAGCCGAAGATGACACAAAGATTTCTATACAAGAAAACAGGAAGGGCAGAGGTCCTGCTAACTGAGAAAGAGGTGCCAGGAGAAACAGGTTTGCCCAAGGGTCGAGAGGGGTACAGATAATGAGCTTAGCTTCAGACAAGCAGAATTTGAGGTGACAGCCAGACTGCCATGATTTTGAGAAGGAGTCACAAGGGCTATCCCAGAGGGCCCAAGTATTGAGATTAAAAAGGGGTAAAAGAAACGTTAAGATATTTCCAGAGGAGCTTACAAAAGCCAAATGATGGTAATTATAATCGTGTGCCTGGTAATAAAATCTCAGAACCCTTGTGATATAGGTAGATTCACATGAATCGTTTTACTAAGAGATTTAAAGTGATGCACTCTCGGAAGATGGATATAATTCACAAATTATAGTTAATGTGCTGTAGGATTATTAGGCGTTCAAATATAACTAAAAATGCAGTAAACTCAACCACCTTGTAATAAGGAGCTGACAAGTGATGCAGAAAGTCTGCTTGAAAAAATACATCCCTGCTGCTTGTCGTGGTGTCGTCCCAGATGAGGAACATAAATAAACATGTCACTCACAGTGTTTTCACTTCCTCCCACAAGACTGTCAGCAAAGTGGGGTAAGAGAACAAAATCACAGGTTGGATAACAGAATCAAATAAATAACAGTAACAAAAAATAAACAACCGTCTTGGTCTCAGTGTTATTGTACCTCTAGGTTATGAGTGAAGAGCCCATGTAGAACTCAGTGGCACATCTAGGGACCCGCGGTGAAGACTGCCCATCCCGGTGGAATCACCATTAAAGTCTAGTAATTGCATTGCTACTTTTGGCAGCATCTTGATCACAATATTTTTTTTAAAAGATGCATATTTCCAAATTGACATGTCAGCAACAGAGACTATCTGGCACGTTTACTCTATGTGTGACCTTATCTGCCAGAATAGTGGGCTGAGACCATAAGGCAGATGGATGAGAGTTAGATTTAGTGATCCACGTGGCTTTGTGAAATTTCTTACACATCTGAGCCTCAGCTTCCTCTGCTTAATAGGGATTGTGCAGTTATCTACCCTTTGTTGGGAGAACTGACTGAAATAAGGTATTCAAACAGTCTACGAAGTCCTAGTTAAGGGCAGTACAATGAAAAAAATATTTTATTCTTTTCACTTCTGAAAGACAACTGAAATGACAGTAGAAGACGTTAAAACAAAGATAAAGTGTGCAGGAGAGAAGACAGAAACAAATGGAAGCTAGAAAATGGAAGATGAGCAGTAATTGATTTGGTTGAAAAAGCTGATTCCAAAGTCATCAGTGGGGAGACTGAATAGCAACCTCGATTGTGCCCGAGATTTTAAATCCCTCAAGAACACTCAGCAGTGAAGGTGGGGTGGGAAGGGTAGGATGGATTGAAAACTTCTTTAGGAAGGGGCTAGGTCCCCGTATCCCCTGCTCCAGTTCATGTGGCCGAGCAACACTTTACCTTCCTTTCCTCCCCACCAGATCAGAAGATGAGATGATTTATTTAAATCAAGTAAAACAAAGCATGTTGATAGAGGCACCACGCACAATTGAGGGTGTTGGTACGGTACTAAAAATAATGAAAGTAACTGAAATTTTACACAACGAAATGAAGTTGAAACCCAGCCTTCCTCCTCTACGTGATCCAGGATCCAGACAGCAATGCTTATACTTCTCAGCAGGATCCTGGAATGTTTTACTCGGGTGAAATGTGCTAGATCAAAAGAAACACCCAAAGATACTGATGTGGGGAATATCCCCAAACGACTCAGATCACACTGCAGTATATCTGATGATGAACTTGCACAGAACTTGCAATCATCTCAATACCCTACCTTTATGCATGAACAGACAGCTGAGGGTCAGTAAACATATGAAAATATTTTATCATATGGAGGAAAGACCAACACAAACAGAAATCAGCACACTGAAGGAACAGAGACTATGCAGGAAAATAAAAAATTCAAAGGAATATATTAATATTTCTCATGGAGATAAGACAATATATGACACTCTAACATGGTACCTACCAGCCTCATATGGCTATTTAAATTCAAATGAAGTAAAATTAAATAAAATTAAACATTGTAGCAAATGGCTACTCCTTTGAGTAGCACATATTGTAGAACATTGTCATCATAGTGTAAAGTTCTATGGGAAGTGCTGAAGAAGACAGTAACTTGGAACAAAAGAGTCCTTGGAAACTCATAACAAAAAACTCAATGGAAAAGTGAGAAGATAAAGATAAGGCAATTTCATGGAGAGTAGAAAAATGCACAAAGCAGAAAGAAAAAGATGAGCTTTATCAAGGAGGTCTAAAACCAAATTAAACTATACTCAGAAACAGAATCAGAAAAAGAGGAAATTAAGAGATAAATTCAAAGGTGTTTCTTAGAATTGAAAGACATTTTCTGGATCAAAAGTCTCTGTTCATGGACCAGCCATATAATGGATGAAATTGACCTAAATTGAAGTATACAAGTACAGTATTTCAGAAAACTTGGAAAGATAAAAATTCTAAAATATTCCAGAGAGGAACAACAGCAACAACAAAAAAAATAGATGAAAGATAAAAGTTCAGATCCAATGATTTTGCATGGATTTCTCAACAGCAAAACTGGAGCTGGAAGAGATTGACACAATACTTTTCCAAATTTTGAAGGTAAATTGTAACTAACTTAAAATTCTATACACAAACGTATCAGATAATATTGTAGTTAAAATAAGGATATTTTCATAGACCATACATGCTAGGAGTCAAACCTCCTATAAACATAATTTCCCAGGAAGCTCCTAGAGGAGGTGTTTCACCAAAACAAGGAGTGACTGAAGAAAGAGAAAAGATGTGATTCTGGAATTACATAATCCAATTCAGGGAGAGGAAAGGAAGAGGGGGAGGAGGGGGGGTAAGTGGAGAGAAGGGGGCAGAGGGCAGGAAAGGAGAGGGATGAGGAAAGGAAAATGCTAGTATAAAAATAATGAGACGTTATAGATGACAGTTGTCCACTGAAGATAGAGAACAAATATGTTTGGAGCAGGTGCAAAGTCTCTTGAGGAGATGTTCTCAAAACACTGTAATTGAGAGAATCTTGATGTATTTGAATATGTTCAGAGGAAATGTAGTCAATGAGGGGAGAGTTTGAAATTGAATTAAAAAAGAAGTTTCTAGAAAACTAAGTAGAAAGACAAATTGCATTATCTTCAGGCAAAACAAAGAGTTTGGAAGGAAAGAAAAAGGTAATTATAGTAGAGTACATGGCTAGGTAACAAATAGATTTCACATAACCAATATAATGTAAACACTGAATACTAACTAATACTTAAGATAAAACTACACTGGGAGGAAGACAGCGATGGGAATTGCGTGTTTCTATATTTGGGGGTGATAGAATATGTGTGAAAACTGTACCCTCATCTTCAACAGAAATAGTAAATAGAATGCCAGAAGCTAATGATCAATAAATAACAATATAATAATGTAATTTAGAGATACAGAGGTAAAAGTGCAGTGTGTTTGGCTGAATTGTGAGGAAGGGGCATTCAGAATGCTGCTGTTTGCCATAATAAGTTTTGTGGAAAAAATCTGACTTTTTAACTATGTGCATGTATTACTTTGGAAAATTTTAAATATTAATAAAAGAGTTTAGCATGTTACATGGCATATATCAACTTTCAATAAATGTTAGCTGAATCTGAATCAAGGATCTAACCAAGTTTATGATTACTGTGATTAAACCTACTCTCCTGTCAGGCTACTCTCAAATACACACAGCTAGAACAGTTTATGAAAATATAAATTTTCATAAAATTTATATTGTGCTAATTTGTTCTGTAGGCTTGAGATTACATGCCAGTTTTATTCAGAATCTGTAGATGTGTAGATACATTTTTATTTATTTATTTATTTATTTTCTATTCTCTCTTCCATTCCCGATCTCTCTTTTTGGCCTGTCTTCAGTGGTTTGGTGTTTTTTGTTTGTTTGTTTGTTTTGTTTAATAAGAAACTACAAAAAATACTTATTTTAGCATCTCTTAAAAATTAGAAGATGTGGCATCATGAGGCTACATTTCCATATGTCAACAGTCACCCAGAGTTGAGTAGTGGATTCCCCTTTGAATAAGGCAATGCTCTCCAGTGTGTCACAATCTTACAACTTCCTTTTATCTTTTCCTGAATGCTGTTTTGTGCAATTGTATTACATATCTGACACAGGGGTCTTTGCATTTACAACTTTCACTTAAAACATGAAGAGCCATCCTCATCCCCTGTTGGTTAAGTTTCAGGTGCATATTCGCATCCTAGTGCAAATGTCAAGTTGACAGCTGGATATCATCAGAATTTGTGGAAGAGACAGTGGCCGGAGATACAAATGTGGAGTCATAATCGCAAGGTGGTCCATGTGCCTCCTAGGGACTTGACAAGATTTCCTCGGAGCAAGCGTATGCAGCGGTGGGGAGCAGGGGCAGTGGGAATGAGTGGCTGTGATTTTTCAGGACCAGCAGTGTGGTTCTCTTCATTCCTGTTAAGGGCGTAGGGAGTGACAATGATAACGAGAACACAGGATCTCTGCAGATACTTTTTGCAATCTCTCCAAAGGCAGTGCCAAAGCGAGGGAGGAGTTATCAAGCTCTTTCAAGTTAGATTTATAGGGGACCTACTAGGAGTCATAATCTATGTGAGTGATATGTTAATAAAGAATCACAACACCATAGAGATGCTGTTTAAGAAAGTGCTAAGAAAGCATGAAGCAATAGCAGTTCTAACTGTGCCTTGGAAAAAATGAACAAAAAGCTTTAAGGAGTGACAGGTGAAGAGTATCTTGGTGATGTGAGGTTATCAGGCAGACTAAGAGGAGAATTCAGGCTGGAAATACATTTTGACAGCTGTCCAATAAAGGTAGAGAACAAGTATGTTTAGAGCAGGTGTAAAGAGATTTAATTCACTCATTCATTGAGTCAATCATTTCTTCATTTATTAATCCATTCAATAATTCAGTGAATATTTACTCAAGACATATAGATCTTAAATACAAAAAGAAAAACCCATTCTCAAAAAACTTAGTCTAGTGTAAGAGTTAGATACAAACGAATATTACAAGTGAAGTCCATAGGTGATAGAATAGCAGTAATTAAAAAATAGCAAGGATACCTGGCTCTCTAGGAAGGACACCAGCACAGGAGTGATTGTCAAATCCCAGAGAAATAATGATTGATCTGAGAATACTTGATGCCATGACTAAGATTTTGAGACTATTTGTAATGAAGGAATAAGCAGAGGAAAAATCTGATGAGCTAAAAATGCAGTGGTCTAAGAAGTAGAAGGAAGCATGCTGAGTCTACTAACATGAGATTAATTGTTCATTAAGAATGCCTTTTGAATATATAATTTTTAAGCAATGTTGATAATAAAGGTAAGATTGGACTTTATTTTGCAAATTTCATAAGCTTTAGATTGGCAGAAAAGTAAAGCAAAAGAGACTGATCTAGATCAACATTTCTTAGAAAACATGTAAATGAAACATGTATGATCATATTTCTAGGACTGTAAGATTCCTTCAATTTTAAGATTCCTCAAAAATAATCCCTGGGGAGGAACAAAGCTAAGACATTATCAATTTTAATATACAACCTAACTTTTAAAATATTGAAAACATGAAAAATTTCCCAAATCCAATGGACATGGCAGAAACTTCATCTCTGCCCCTCATCTTTGAATCTCTACTCAAGCTCCCAAATAAGATAACTTAGGAAGGCCAAACTTCTATATCACAGGTGTCCTCCTGGTAAAACTGAATGGGAAAGTTTTTTTAAAAAAAGTCTTTAATGGTTGCCATGTAAACTCTAGAATTCAGGATTTTGAAAGTTAAGAATGGAGCTCCAAGGAATCTTCTTGGGACCTACATAGAATATCAGATACCTAGAGAGGAGAGGAGATGGAAAGTAAGTGTGCTCATTTTCAACTGACTATGTCCCCACCCTTCCTCACTTTTGACATATGGATGATTAAGGTGATAGGGGAATGGAATATATGGAATTGAATTTATAGAGAAGTATGCCTAAAATAATTTTGTAAACATTTTCCTCTCTGAGTCAGGCTTGGTTTGGCATATTTATCACTATTGTGGCTGAATGAATATATACTCACCTTATTGTGTCTTCTTTATTGTTTTAAATTACCCTAGGTCTTTAAAAAAAGGCAGAACTATAAATGGAAATAGATTCTGGGAACTACTATAATTCTTGATTTTATGATTCTATGAAAGAGACCTGCTAAATCTAGTCAGAGCCATTTCAAGGACTAAGAAGATCCCATGCTGGAGACATATAAAATTTCTTTTTAGTTATGACCATTAGTGTTGAAGCAAAGAATTATTACATTTTTATTTAGGCTAAAACGTTGATATCTTCTCCTCAATATTGTGACATAAACATCTCATGTTTCTGAGTCACCCTGGTTGTTTTACATCCAGGCAGCTCAAGATAGGGAAAGAGGAGAGGATTTAGGGTCAGGCAAAATTGAATCCAAATTCTGGCTCCATGATTTAACAGGTGAAATATGTCCAGTCACTTTTTTTCTGACCCTTGTTCCCTTACCTGTAAATGCAGAGTAATTCCTAGCTCACAGGGCTGTTGTGAGGACAAAGTGAGGTGATGAATGCCAGGCCCATCTCTTCAGCCCCCTTTCCTGTCACTTCCTGGCTTGCATTTGACCCTTTCTTAAGAGCAAAAGGGCTCCACGTGCTTTCATCAGACTGCTTCATAACTTCATGCCTTTGCTTGGCAGTTTCTCCTGACTAGAGGCCATAATTGCCCGACCCGCTCCCTTCTTGAACAGATCAATTCCCACAGACCCCATTAATATTAGTTCAGCCCTGCCTCACTCCCAAATTTTCCTCCTTTGTGTTCTCTCAGCACATTGTGTTTACCTAGAGTTATCTGTTTATAGTTTGATATTTCACCATTTAATATTTTCTAGAGGCCAGAAACTGTGTCTTTTTTTTTTTTTTCCTGTGTTTTGAGTGTCTTCCAAAGCGCCTGGCACCTGGAAGGCATGCAATTGATGTCTGATAATGACACCCATACAAATGAGTGACAGGAATAAGAGCTCTCTGTGATGCTGATGGTGTCTTCTGCCCTACCTGTACACACACACACACACACACGCACACACACACGCACACACACACGATGAGTCCTGCTTGATGCTCTTTCAAGAAAAATAAGTCCAGTTAATACAGAGACACACAGTGATGACATGTGCTAGTAAATGCAGTATTAATTACCATGGCTCTCTTATTAGCTGCTTAAGAACAGGCCCCCTCATGAGCATTCAGTTTAGGTTTTAAAAGAGCATGGAGGAAAGTTATTGCACGCTAATTAGTGTTAACTTCCACCTCTACATGGTCAATTGGAGATGACAGAATAATATGAAGCGCCGTCGGTGAGGCGAAGGAGGCTAGAGGCTTTAGCATCCCTCCTTCCAGCTTTTCCGGCACAGCAGATTCCACTGCTGTCACTCATCTCACAACCTCAATGTCACAGGGTCTACATGGCCTCAATAACAAAGAATAACAAGGAACAATCTCACTATATCAATAATGAAGCTGAGATTCTGGATATAGCAGATGAGTTCTCCCTCAGAAAGATAATAAGCTCTCTTATTTTTGAACCTTTCTGTATTCCCATAATACTGTATATCTCCCTTATAAAAATCTGGTTTATGGCCAGGCACAATAGCATGTTCCTGTAGTCCCAGCTACTTGGGAGGCTGAGGCAGGAGGATCACTTGAGCCCAGGAGTTTGAGGTTGCAGTGAGCTAGGATTGCACCACTAAACTATAGCCTGGGCGACAGAGTAAGATCCTGTCTCAGAAAAAAATCTGTTTTATGTCTACTTCCTTCATGAAAAGTGAGCATGTTGAGGGCAGAGATTTTTGTTTGTTTGTTTGTTTGTTTGTTTTTTAACTTTCGTTGTCCCTAGGGCTAATGTATAGCTAGTACTCAATACATGATTACTGCTTAAATTAATGCAGTAGTCAAATGTGGGCTGGACCACATGGCAGGGAGCATATATGGGAAAGTAAAGTATATACTATGAGTGATGTGAGTTCTAAACCCTACGCTTGATTTGTAGAACTACCAGATTTTGAGTTCCAGAGATGCAAAGAGCTGCTTCCTGCCAAATTCATCTGTCATTCTTAATTCTTTTATCCATAATCCCTGCATGTTTCTGAAATGTACTGACATGGACTGAAAAAAAGAAAGAAAGAAAGAAACCCCCTGTGTTTCTCCCCACCCGCAAAATCCTTGAATCTAGAATCATCTCATGATTTAGATCTCCTTTCCTGTGCTGGGTTGAAGAGATTTCTGGATAGAAGACATATTCAGATTTCAAATGAAACTATTTTAATACCATATATTACCAGTCAAGATACCATAAGAAAGCAGAGGATAAAGAAAAGATGGTTTTCACATATTTCTTTTTTTTTTTTTTTAATTTTATTTCTCCCATGAAAATTCCCATCAGAGATGCCTGGGTAGGATGGAAACAGGGTACAGCAACATGTAAACCTAGGTTCCGTTATTGCTGCGATACAAAGTAGAGACTTCACAGAGAGGATGGGAAAGAGTGGAGAAAGGATGAGGTTGATTACTCTTTATAAGAATTATGTGGGGTACATTATCTTGTTTAACTCTTGGAACAATTAATTCTATGACGTAGGTATCACTATCATACTCTGACATTACAGATGAGGGAATGGGAGGTGACAGAGCTTCAGTAATTTGTTAAAGATCACACAGCTAGTAAATGGTGAACCCAAGGCTCAGATTCATTCCTGGTATGCTTATTCCAGTAGGCACATTATAAACCCCCATACCATATTACCCCAGGCAGATGTAGAGGGTCTTAGAAAAAATACTAATGTACTACAAAAATGCAATGTCATCCTATCTTTATTCTGGCTAAGCTAATGTTAAATTTGCTTTGTATTAAAAGAACTGAAAACTCCAATCCCCAAGCCTAACATCTGCCAGAGCCTTCTTTTTTTTTTTTTTTTTCTTTCTTTCATTATTACTTTAAGACATTTTCCAGTATCCTATCCACATTTTTCTAGAACATCTGTAGGTTTTGGGTGGACAGAGTTATGAAGGCTGATTAGATATCAAAGTACCATCTGTGGGTCTCACTTCTGTTATTCCCTTCCTTGGCAGTCAAACAAACACATGGAGAAAAAAAAGAAATAATGGAGGAGAGACGGCAGTATTTTCTTTGTGTTCACGAGAGAAGCAAACAGACTTTGCACATTGCGGTTATGTGTTTATTCCGCTGTGTTGCTGCAGGTTAGTGGAGAAGCAGAACAGCGTGCATGTGCATTGCTGAGGATGATCAAAAGGAGGGGGATATTGCACACAGCTCTTCCTCCTGCGTGGATAGTTCATGATAATGGCTCGGTGTCTGGTAAAGAGCAGAGAGCCACAGAAGCTCTGGACCAAGCCCATAATCTCTGAGGTGCTGAGCTCTAGAAATACTGAGTAATGACAGAAACGAGGACGCCCACTACCCTGACATATGCAATTGCATGGCCAGTGACACAGAGCTATAAAAAAGGAAGACAATCTCCCATTAGGTTTCCTGATAACCTAATAGGTGCCTTTTTTTGTGATTTTCTTAGTGAGAAATCATGTTATACATGGTATGTACTGTAACCAGCCCCCTATGACTAAACGTGTCATTATCTGACCCCAGTGTGCTCTTTCTCTGCCACCCGTCATGCTTCTCAGAGGCTCTGTGTCCCCACACTCCCCTACTCTGAGCAGCTCATCATCCACCGTAGTGACCAAACTTGTACCTTCTCACAGGTAGTTTGCTCTAATCAAATTGCTTCTTTTCCTTCTTTTTCTTCCTGTTCTGCCAAACTTTTAAAGTGACTTCTCATCCTCTAAGACCTGACTCATAGGTCACCTCCCCTCTGAAGTCTTTCTTAATTCCCCCATAAGACATTCCCTCTTCTGAAGCTCCGCTGCACTCTGTTGGCATGTGACATGTAGTCTACCAACATATAAATAAACTTTATTAATATATGTGTGTTGAATGCATATTTGTTATGAGTAGGGGTGAATAAAACAGAGCAATTCGCTGTCTTCATGATGCTTATAGTGGAGGAGACAGAAAATAGACAAGTAAGCAATAAATATACCATAAAATATTGGGTCTTTATGCATTCTAGAAATTAGAATAAAGTAAAGTAGGAGAATAGAAAGTTGCAGGGGGTGGGTGATGCAGGGGCCCTTTGAGAAGGTGACTTAAGCTGAGACCCGTAGTAAGAGCAGAAGCTGGCCATATGGATATGTGGTTCCTGAGGCAGGAACATTCCTGGAATATCTGAGGAACAATAAGGAAGACCAAAGACTGTGTGGCTGGAGCTGAATGTACAAGGAGGAAAAAAGTACAGAAATGAGATCAGAGAATGATTCACAGATGAAACAGACGTAGCCATATAGACCAAGGCAAGAACTATGAGGTCTTCTAAATGCAAACAAAAACCACTGGAGGGCTAAAAGCAGGAAGCTAATATTACACTGTTGACTTTGGTTACTGGTGGAAAGTAGATAAGATGGGTAAGGATGGAAGCAGGGAGCCAAGTTAGAAGGCTAATGCAGTGCTGTAGGGGGACGTGAAGAAAGCCTGTCTGGACTATGCCCTTCAATTGATCTGTTCTAGCTGAGCCAACCTCTCAGTGTCTCAGGTGCACTCAGCCCTTTCCCACCCAGGCCTTCACCTGTGCTGTCCACCATCAGGTTACCCTTCCAGCCCTTTAAATGTCTGGTTTGTCCCCATCCTCCAGATCTCGCCTTACCTGGCATCTCTGCACAGAAGTCTTCCCTGACTGCTCTATGTGAAGTTGCCCACCTCCGTTAGCCCATCCAAAAGAGCGTTTCCTTCATAGCACTCATCGCCATCCGTTTATCTCTTGTTTATTGATTTGTTGATTCATTCATTGGATTTGTCTTCCACTGGAATTAAGGAGCCTGAAGACAGGGACCTTGTTTGTTTTGTTCACCAGTATATTCCTACAGCCTAGCAGCCATGCCTGGTGCATCAGAGGTGCACAAATAAGTATGTACTTGTTGATGAATAAATGATAAGTTAAAAAGTGAATAAACAAACCAAACAGAAAAGGTACTGTAGTACGCATAGGAGGCATATGAAGCCTGATCTTGAAGGTTTAGGGAAGGATACTTAAAAGAGACTTGAAGTTACAGAAGAAAATCCTATTTGAAGAAGAGTGAATTTCAATTTATGTTATGTGTTTTCTCATTTAAGGACCTAGTGAAGGCATTTTTTTTTCCATAAATAATGAAAAGAACCTCTTTCATTAAATCTTCTGCTTTACTCTGTTATTCTTGGGGAGGGCCAGGAGCCTCTGATCCTCTCTTTGTAGTCTAAGTCCCTTACACACACCAGTCCTGGCAGAAGTGTCATGTGAACCCCTATTGCTATTAAAATGTTTGCTTATGCATTGGGTCAGAGATCTTGCAAATGCCAAGCTCAGGAATCTTTGCTCACCCACACTAGCCTTCAAGGCATTATGTGCTGCCTTTCCTTAGTATCCTGAGGCTCTTCCTCACTCTATGTTCTGATCCAAGTGATTGCTGTGCTCCAAATCTCTGTGTCCAGGGCCACAGCCCTGAAGAGGAACAGATCTGCTTGAAACCAAATCAGATTTTTTTTTGTTTTTGTTTTTTTCCCATTATATCACGCTAGACAGGAGATTCTATATCCTATTACTCATCTTTTGTTGCTATTATTTTTTAGAGGGTAGGCAATTTGTGAATTTATTAAACAAAGCTCTTAGTGGGGACCAGGATCTATTGAAATCATTTAATAGTTCATTATCAAATAACCCCATACCACTACCCCAGCCTTGAGTTAGGTATTGCTATGTTCACTTTACAGGTGGAAAAAGTGAATAGAAACCTTAAATATCTAGCCACAGGTCTCACAGCTGCTAGGTCAGTGGAGGTATAATTCAAGCCTATGTCTGTCGAAGACCCAAAAAGCCCAACTTGTTTTCTGATCTCTAGTGCTTGCATTTGTCTTCAGATATTTTACCCAGTGTACTTTTCTATGATTTTTTCAGCATCTTTACTGTTTGCTCTTCAGAAAGTTGTGAAGGATGTATTATCTCCCCCAGATGTGCTTATGATATAATGAATCCCATTCCAGTCCATAAACATTTATTGCGAACTGATTATGTGCCAAGCAAATTACCAGGCAGTGGAGATATTTAGATGAATGAGACTTGGTCTTTTCTCTGGAAAAGCTCATATCCAACTGGGAGAGACAGTCATTAAAGTAGTTAATTACAACGATCCACGCAATAGTTGAAATAAAGACACTCCAGTGTAGGGAAACAGAGAATTCATTCTTCCAGGAGGAGCAGG
Source organism: Eulemur rufifrons (assembly GCF_041146395.1). Lineage (NCBI taxonomy): Eukaryota > Metazoa > Chordata > Mammalia > Primates > Lemuridae > Eulemur > Eulemur rufifrons. The sequence goes on from NC_090988.1 coordinate 47,727,113, forward strand.
GAAAACCTTCATAGATTAGGTGATATTTGAATGAGCATTGAGGGATACGTAGGAGCTCACCAACTTCCCATGAGCCTTATATACCAAGTAGTTTTGCAGCAGCAAGGTGTGGCTGTCTGAAGTGTTAGCAGTGTTTATAAAACATTACTGCCTTTGTAGTGACCAAACTGTGTGGGAGGGGTAGAATAGAGGGGGTGCAGTGGATGAGACTGATAGCACAGACAGTTCCAGGGTACATTCTGCACTGATACACTATGAAGTCTGGGCTTCATCTTGAAGGCAATAGGGAGCCCTTGGAGATTTATAAAGCAAAAGGAACTTTTGAAAAGAATAAACATAACGTGAGATAGATGAGAGGTTCTTGTTCTTGTGCATGTGTTAGGAACATAGGATCAGATGCTAGCGAAAGCTGGGGAAACATTCCCCCACCCACATCACACCCAGCCAGGCTGAGCTTCCCTCTTTGTTTCCATTGTGGATCTTCCACGTTAGATTTGCAGCACAAAAAAAGATACCAACATGTTCACCAGAGCAGGGAAACCATCCAGCATCCATAAAAGCTCAGTTCTCGCTGTCACCTTGCCATTGCTCTAATCTAGACCATTGTACTGCTAAACGATAATCTAGAAGAGAGGCAGGGTAGTATCGATTTTAGGAGCATGGTTTTGGAGCTTAGCTGCCTGGGTCCACATCATGGCTATGTTGCTTCATAGCTATGTGAACTTGGGAATGTTCTCTGTGCCTCATTTATTCTCATCTGTGAAATGGAGATCATTATATAATCTCCCTGTGGTGGTGTGGTGAGAATTAAAGGAGTTAATACATGAAAACTACTTTGAACAGTGCATGGCACAGAGTGAGTGCTCAGTGAGTACTTATTATTATTTTAGCTTCCAAAGTTGGTTATGGATAATCAGATACCAAACTACTGTAGTCCCTCCTGGGCAGATCCATGCAAACAGAATTGATGACTATGGAATATGGTTGATCTGATGTCAGTGCCTAAGCTGCTTCCCCCTGCATATATATATATATATAAAAGCTTTTAATTCTTTTAATACATAATTTTGTTTTCCTGAAAAGGAAAATGAGGCATAAAGAGGTTAAGCCCCTTGCACAATATCACACACACAGGAAGTGTTAAGATGGGGATTCTTAACAGGTTATTCTGACTGCAAATTTATTGTTTTCTTCACTATCTTACCCTACCTGTCCAATTAGAGAGGTCAAAGTAATTTAATTTTTAATATTCCATGATTAAGAAGAATTTTATAGAGCTAGCACATGCATGTACACACAAAAACTGCCTTGTATCATTGCTATAATTTGTGCTCCTTATGTTTATATACCAGATGCTTATCTAAATTCTTTCATACTTCGTATCCAGTAAGATTCCCATAGCAGCATATATATTATTATTGCCTTTTTTATACATAGTACAATGAAGGAATCAAGATTTAGCCCCTTTTTTGTCTTGGGTTTCTCTGAGTTGAATCTTTTTGGTACCTTTTAGGACTTAAATAGTCTTTTTGATGATGAGCTTATCATGGCTTCATCCCTGCGGCAGACTCTGCTTCCTTGGTATCCCATTGGCAGTCTTCCGCATTCATACTGTTGTTTGCCAGGGTTCACTGACTTCATAATGGAAAGATCTGAATATCAGGATGAACCTAAATCAGGTAAGTAAATGTGATTTAAAAGTGATTAAAACATTTTTTGGGCTCAAACTCATCAAGAGCCATTATAAATGTGGATATGTATAAGGCTGATATTTTCAGATCGCAACCTCTTAATGCAGGATTGAGATGGGCCCCAATATATTTGATGGACTGAATAGGAAGGAATAGTCCAGGTTCACCTTATATCCAGTTATCAAGCACTTTTTCAACACTACAGTGTCAAGTTCTACGTGCTTGAATTGGGGGAGAGGGTGAATACTTAGCAGTGTCCTCTAACTCTCTCAATGCTATTATATCTACTAGTCAGTGTCATACAATTCAATTTTCCAGAACATTATAGAATTCACCTTTTATGACATACATTAAGGAGAAGAAAAAGAAAACCATTTGAAATATAGAACAAAACATTGATTAGATTAAAAGCCACACAGAAAATGTCTGACTTCCATTCATCTCCCATATCAGTTGCACCTGTTTTGTGTGGATAAATCAATGTGACAAGCAATTGAAGAACATATACATAGTTCTTGTTTGTCTACCAAAGTGGGTGGTTTTTGTCATAAATCTGAATCAAATTTTTCATATTTCACCATGATATTGTCATCTAATAATGTAAGCATAGTGAGAAATACCTGTTGGCTTTTACTTTATTTAAAATGGAAACCAAAGTAACTTTAACAAAATTATTTTTAATGTTTAATTTATTTTCCAGTGAAATTTCCACAAAGGTTTATAAACAAGGGCATATTTTACTTGTGCTAATTAAATACTTCATCCATTTATTCACTCACCTAATATGTAACTGTTTAATTACTAACTTTCACTATATCCTAAATTCTTAATTTATGCCACAAATGTTTTTCTTTTAATTCTGCAACGAAAAATCTAAGCATGTATTATGCCCAAATTACAACCGAATAAACTGATTTTTAAGTGCAGTTTAGTTTCTCTAACACATAATTGAAAGTCGGCAGCATCCAGTATATGATGGCAGTATTTTTAAAAAAATAATAATAATTTTCATTCTGAGGAGACAGAAAATTTGACAATAGCAATTTGTACAAACAGATAAGTTGTGGGGAGCCTGAAATCTAGTTCCTAACATGGGTTCTGTTGTGGCAGAAAAAGAGGCAGCGAAATCCCCTAAATAATAAAGTAGCTGAAGGGTAGAAAAAAATACTGGGATTTAAAGACAGAGATAGCTTTCCCTGACTAACTCTTATGTATTTTTTTAAAAAAATTCATCTGAGGTATTTATTCATTCAGAAAATATTTTTGAGAGCCTACCATATACCAGACAATTTCTAGAAGATATTTGGAACACATTAGAGATAAATTAGAGGGAAAACACACATACACATACAACTTCCCATCCTTTTGGAGATTGCTTTGTAGCAGGCAGACACAGACAATAAACATAACAAATAATTATCTAGTAGAAGAGAATGTTGTAAGTTCTATGGGAAAAGAAGAGGGAGTAGGGTATAGGTAATGCAGTTGGCTGAGACAGGGTTGGGAGGAGTGGCGTTAACTGCAAGTAGGATAATCTGAGCAGGCCCTACTGGGAAAATGACATGTGGGCATAGACTTTCAGGAGGTGAAAAAGGGAGCATGGAAGACATTGTGGGAACAGTGTTCCAGGCAGAGAGAATAGCCTCCAAAAAAGCTCTAAGTTGAGCTCCTGCCCATATATTGTAATGAACAAGGGGAGCCCAGTGAATGAAGGGGCATGTAGTAAACATGAAATCAGAGAGAGAAATAGGGGCAAATCAAGAAGGAAGTTACAGGTCAAGGAAAGCAATCCTTCTTATACTTTGGAAATAGGAAGCCACTGAAGGGTTGTGGTAAGATCTGATTTGTGTTTCGAAAGGATAATTCTGGCTGCTAATTTAAAAATGAGCTGCAAGGGGCCAGGGTGAAATTGAAGAGGATTAAAGTGTTATTACAATGAGGGTGAGTATGGTGGGAGACAGAGAAGTGGTCAGGTTCTGGATACATTTTGGAGATAAAGTGTACATTTTGTGATGAATTTGAAGTAGAATGTGATTGAAATACAAGAACAAGCATAAGGGTTTTTTTGTTTTGTTTTGTTTGGTTTTTTTTTTTGGCCTGAGAAACTTCTCCAGTCAAGGCAAGGAAGGAATTCAGTTTGGGGCACACTAGCTTTAATATGGCTATCAAATATCCAAGCTGTTGAATAGGTAGTTGGGTTTATGAGTTTGGAGTTCAGCAGAGGATTCTGGGCTGAAACTACTGAGGAGCCATTGCCACATAGATGGTTTTAAAATCCACGAGCCTAGAAAAGCCTTTCAATGGATTGAAGGAGCTAGAGAATAAAGACAACCAACGACTCAGCCCTGGGGTGTCCCAGTCTTATGAAGTCACAGAGAAGTGCATTGTCTAGTAATGCAGACTGAGAAGAACCAAAAATAAAGTAGGAGGAAACTGAGAATGCATGGAATTGTTATGGGGGAGGCGAGGATTAACTGTTTCAAATGTTGTTGATGGTTCATGGAAGATAGCAGGACTGAGAACTGGCCATTGGATTTGACAGCAGATATGTCATAGGTGTCTTCATTTAAGCAGTTCTGGTGACACAGTGAGGGTAGAAGTCCATTTGGAATAGTTTATAAATGAAGGGAAAATGCCAGGAAAAGATACAGATAATTCCTTCATAGAATTTAAATGCAAAGGGAGCTAAGAACTAGAGTGGCAATTGTAAGGTAAAGATGGGTTTCAATGGGTTTTTTTGTATCATTATGGAAGAAATACAAATAAGAAGTTATGCCAATGAGAGTAGCCTAATGTAAAAGGAGAAAAATTGATAATACAGGAGGGAGAAGAATTGCTAAGATAGTGGGAAGGTGAGTACATTGCGGTTGTGTAAATATGTCTGGCAGTCATAAGGTCTAAGCTAAAGTCCATGACGATGATTTAAAGGTAGACTAATCGGTCAGGTTATAAACTGTTTGTTCTCTATCCACAGTCAGCTGCTGCGTTCAGGAATGGAGTAGGTCCAGAATTGGATTAAATAAGAGTTTTGCCAAGTGAATTGTGCACACAGTGAGAGGGGTCAGGAAGTTAAGCTTGTATGCAAACAAGTGATTAATTTCTTGGCCATGGAATTTAATCTATGCAAAAATAGACTACAGGACTTCAAATTGGTGAGGGACAGAGATAATGCGGTTAGATAAAGAGATGGGAGGACCTGGTGAGGTCGAAGGATTGTTGGCATTGAGAGTGCTAGAGGAAGTGAGCTGAAAAGTTGGGTTATAGTGGTCAGAAGGTAGGATGCATGAATTTGAGACTATAGAGATATTGCAGTTATGCATATAGATAAGATACCCAAGTACTAAGACAAAATAATATTCGAGAAAATGACAAGAAACCAGAAATGAATGATGGGGGGATCTAAAACTCGGGTTTTCCAGGAAATAGGGCAATGATATGCCCATAAATATTAATATGTACCAACCCAGCTCTCTGAACAACAAAACAACTCCAATTTGTGTTGCTTTTCAATTTCCATGATGTAAATGATACTGTGTGCCTCCAAGCTACTCACAGAATATTACCATCCACAGAGCTGGGAAGAGAGACGCACAGTGAAGGCTCATGCACAGGTTCAGGCCAGCCCCAGCACACCACTGATGTAGATCGTGAGCATGGTCTGGAAGAGGCAATGGGGAGTAGAAAGACACCGACCCAGCTCTCATCCCGGTGGTCTAAGGCTCATGTAAGAATAAAAAGATTCTCACTTGAAAGGGCTAGACAGGAAGCAGAGTCCTTGGAGGAGTAGGAACAGTTTTTTGTAAGAGCAAAAAGGGGAAGAGAACATTTGGAGAAGAGTTTGAGGATATAGGAAAGTTTGCTAATGATAGACCCTGAATTCCAGAGGGTCCAGTGGAGGGATTTAAAGGTAAGAAAGGGGATGAGTAAGGGATTCTGCTTCATGGGGATAAGAATGTGGAAGGTGGAAGGTGACCTATGTGTCTGGGGCTTCTTGCATTTGAGAATAAGAGCAGCAATAGAAAACATCATAGAGTGAGTTCTGATAGGTACAAATCTGTAGCGAGGCTGTGTTAGGGAACCAGGGCTCTGGGGTGTGTGCTTGGGCTCAGTTTTGACCCCTGTCAGGGATGAGTGTGCTCACTCCCAGGATGTGGGGGCCCTTTTTATTCCTACTGATGGAGCTGCGGATATCCAGGGAGGTTAAAGTTACCAGATTGTGTTGGTACTTTTGGTTCATACACCACTTCGTTGTCTGGGGACCCTTCCTTATCTCATTCAGTTGGATCATTTTCTTGTCCCCTATGCTCCCTGATCCTCTGTATATTTCCAGTATTACTCTTGAATTGTCCTGTGACTTTTCTTTTAATGTATCTCACTATTGCACCAACATCTCTGAAGTCCTCAAGGACAATGATTTTCTTTTATTCATCTCTGCTCTCATGGGTCTAGGCCAATCCCTAACACCATCTTAGAACATATTAATAGTAATCTTGAAAGAATGTCTGTTATGTCTGTTAAGGTGAATCATTATCATAGTGAGTTATTTATTGAGAGTTTATTACATTCTGAGTACTATGTTAAGTGCTTTATAAACATTATCTTGTAATCCTCACAACAATCTTTTATCCCCCATTTTACAGAGGAGAAAACTGAAACTCAGTGAGTTAAGTAACTTGCTCACTCTCAAAAACCTGATGAACAACAGCAACAAGGTCCTTCTGATTCCAGAGATCATGCATTTAGCTTTTTTATTAGCTCAATTCCTAAGAAAGATGACCAGGTCCATATGTAAGTCAAAAACGAGAGTTTTAGCATTTCTTAGATTTACAATGAATTTAACAGCTCTGTCCATACTCTGAGATTCTCAGGCAGGGTGAGGTTTAGTATTTGTAATCCTAAAGGCACCTGAACTGGCAGGTTTAGAGGGAACCAGGGGTAGTCAGACTGACAGGGTCTGCCAGCTGGTTGCCACACATCTGGTTGGGAAGCAATCAGATAAATCAGTTTAAAGATAAGGCAGATGTTAGCCTAAATCAGGGAGAGTGACAGACACTTAGCAGTCAGAAAGAATAAGATGCCTTTATCCAAATGCTAATGCAGAATGCAAAATGTTCATTGTAGATTTTTTTTTAAGTCCAGAATGGAAATTCAACTCAAACCAGTTTGAAAATATAACTGAGGACCTGCTATATGACATACTAAATATAAAAAAAAAATATGAAAAAGTTGTGCTCTTTGTCTTCATGAAGGTGAGAGCTTAGTAGAAAAGATAAATATGAAATAACTATATTGTGACATATGAATTGTTTTAATTGATGGGAACCTCAGTGTGTACAATGATGGCATGCACTGGTAGCAACTGATACTGCCTGAATTTCAGCAAAAGATGTAAGATTTCATGTGAGCCTTGAATCAAAAAATACAAGTTTATGAGTGGAAAGAGTAGGAAGAATATTCCAGGTAAAATGAATAGCATGGAACAAAGGCAACTGGCATGAGGGGCATGGTATCCAGGGGATGCTGATTCTTTTGTTGCAACTAGAACACTGGCTGTGAGAACGGTGAATAATACACCTAGAAATACCTATTCTTTTGCTGGGCCTTGCAAGCTGTGCTGTCTGTAGACATCAAAATCAATTTAAATCTTAAACTCTATCAAATACAGTTATTTAACTCCTAGGAGGGCTAAACATTGCTTAGAAATCGAGAAAATTCAACCAGGTAGAAATGATACATCTCTACCTACAATGAGCTTAGGTACAGTTTAGGGAGAACAAAATAATAAATGTGAATTACATAGAGAGCAAGTTGATTGCTGCAAAGTATATATTGTGCACTAGAAGTTCCAAGAAGGGCAACATTATTGAGACTTAAAGTCATCAAGGAAGGCTTCACAACAAGCAGAGGTTTTGAGCTAGCCCCAAAAAGATTAAAAGAATTTAAATAACTACACTTATGATTACCGTTTGTATAATGTGTCTAATTTATTACTTAGGCATTTCCAATTTCTCTTCCATGTCATTACAACTGTATAATAAACATAAAATAAAGATCAATAATACCACCACTTTACTTACATAAACAGAAACATATAGGAGCTAAGTGACTGTTACCTCACCATTAGGATGCAGCAGAGATGGGATCTCAGTACACATATGGCTAATTCCCTAGCCAGACATCAGATTCTTGTTAAACGGAAAAACCATCAGAAACAATAATGGGGAATGGTGAGGAAAACACCCCTGTTCCCTGGCAGGAGAGTCCAAGCTTGTATGTGTTGATAGCTGGATTTGTGTGAGCACACCTTGTTTATTGAGAGAAGCTCTAGAACTCAGAAGGACTCAGAGAATGCCCTTAGGCATGATTGGGTGACGGTCAGCAGCTCTGAGAAAAACATAGTCAAGGATATGGAATCAGCTTTATCTATGCTCTCAGTGCCCCGTTACACAGGCAAAAATCCAAACTGAATAGCGTATTTGCCTAAGGCTGATAGAGGCAAAGGATACTGTTTTTGAAAGCCTCACTCCATAGTCCTAGAAGATTTGAAGACTTTCTACATCTTGGTAACCATACCCCTTGTCATGGTCAGGATTGGTTTAAACCTACCTGTTCACAGGCTGCCTTCCTAATTAGCTAACTGCTTCCAGGCTACATTCTAGGAATCATTTTCCACTGAAAATGGGAGAGGAAGTAACTAGTATGCACCAGGTATGTTGCTAGATACTGTGTATATTGCCTCTACTGTAGTCCTGGAAATGATATGCATTTACCTCTCCCGCTTACTGCACGGTGGTTCTTGATTTCTGATTATCTTTGGACATGGGGATGTAAACATGTGGGGAGAGCTAGAACATTTTAATAACCCATGAAGATTTAAGACCTTTACTTGCAATATCCAATTCATCCTCAGAATAACCTGAGAGGTAGGTGCTTTCATGATCTCTATTTGCACAGATGTGAAAATTAAAGTTTCAGAAGTTTGAATAAACTTCACCTGCTTATTATGGCCAGTAAAAGGTGAAACTAAACTGTGACCCCAATGACCCAGCTCCATTAGGTCACAGCATGCCCTTCTGGTGCATTCCACCAAAAGAAAAGTAAATGCCATTTGGACTAAGAAACCTGAAGCTAGGCCAGCATCTTTTGGTGAACTGATGCTGAGAAGGAGAATTCACATCCTTGCCATGAAGAGCACATGCATTTCATTTCTGGTGTATAGAAGTAGCAAGCTAATCTCTTAACTATCCTTTGTTCCCATCTGCTCTGTAAGATGCTAAATACAGCTACTAGGATAGGATGGGTTATCTCTTGAAAAAAAAATATATATATAATTAGAATTACATATAGACCCAGTGAATAAGAATTTCTAAAGTATGATATGTCATGTGTACTCAAAGCCATTGATTAGTTCATCCACTTTAGCTCTGATTCTGAGGATGCCTCTTGGTCTGATTCTTCTGGGGGGAAGAAGCTGTGAAACTCTGCTGCCATACTGTGCTTGGAGGAAAGGGTGGGTAGAGAGGGGCATTTTGTAGCTTTTTGGGGTTCCTCATCCTTGTGATCCTCCTGGAGAACTTGAGAATAATAAAATAGGGCATGAGACACTCAGACCTGTGGTCTAATCTAGTTTCAGTGAATTGTTAGTTTCATGACTCAGGGCTTCTTATTTGTAAAATTACCTCATAGGGTTGTCATGAGGATTAAATGAGAAAATGTCTCCATAGTACCTAGTAAAGTACCCAGCATATTTTCTTTTATTCATTCATTTAAAATATACTTCTGATGATTGTTTTTATTTTGAACATGATATTTGAAAAAGTTTCCAAAAAGATACATGAGTTTGGAAACAAGTATTATTGAATGTTTTCTGCATGCCAGGCATTTTGCAGAGTGCTGGGTATTGGTCAGTGGAGGGCGGGGGCCCTGTGTTCATAGTGTTCATGCTCTGGAGAGACAGATGTAAACACATAACTAATCCTAAATGGATAAGTACTGCGAAGAAAATGCGCAGGTGCCATGAGAGGGGAGTAGATAGCCCGATCTGCTCGTGAATAGTGAGATCAGCGGAGCCTTCTCTGCAGAAGAGAGAGGAGGCTGGGGAGGAGCATGAGGGTCCCAGAAGGCAGGGCCTCGAGGCAGTGCTGAGGCTCATGTGCGTGTGCTGCATCAGTGCGTGGGAGTGTGTCTCTGATCCTCAGTAATTCAGCATAAGTGAGCCCAAACACAGGCACATTCTTTATTCCCGGTGAGCGTTTAACCCTGATTCCCTTCCTTCTTTCTTAGTCATAGGAACAGATTTAACTGTGACAGAAAACCTCAAATAAAAATGGCTCCAATAGGTAGATCTTTTGTTTTGTTTTTGCTCTCATTTACATAGATGTCCACAGGTAAGTTGTCCGTAATGACAAGGACCTGAAATCCTTCCAGTTTGTCTGCTGCAGCACATGGGATTTTGTTTTATCCCAAGGTACCTCATATGAAATATGGTGGCTCCAGCTCCAGTTGCTACTTCCCCATTCCAGCAGGCAGGAAGGAAAAATGGGGGAAGAAGGGCATTTCACCTCTCTTTAAAGGCATTTTTCAGAAATAGGGTTTCTGTGTACAGAGGAAAATGATAAATGCAGTGTATATTCAAATGTTCCCACTCTTTACATGGGACACCTAGGAAGTAATGTGACCAAGGTCACACAGGTAGTAAATGGCAGGGTTCACATTCACACCCAAGCAATCTAGCTCCAAATCCCACTTTCATGAGCATTATTCCCCGCCGCTTCTCCTCTGGGTCTGCTGAGGTAGTGACACTTGTGTTAGATTCTGAAAGATGAATAGGGTGCTGATCAGCTGAGGAAATTGGAGAGAAGGATGTCTCTGGGCAGAAAGGACAGCATGTGCTAAGGGAAGAAGGACTCAGTGTACTCATCTATAAATGGGAAAATTTATATCTTCTCTCCCTGAGCTGTTCTGAATTGGTGAGATCAAGTGGGCAGGAGCACATGTCCCAGTGCCTGCACTTTGAAATCACTCAGTGAAACTGTTCAAACCAAAAGCCAAAAGCATATCTGTGACAGATTACACAAGAGCCTCTGGGATATACTAACCTACTATTAGGGGACAGCATAATTGAGGTTGTGTTAATGATGTAAGTGTTGATTTTACCAAAGCATTTGATGTAGTCCCTTGTAAAAATTTGATTGGAGCCTTAATTCTAATTGTCTTCTACATGAATTGAAAGGTGGCCCGAGGAAAGCAATATAAGAAAACTCAACCAGCAATATATTAATTGTAGAAAGGTGTCTAAATGGAGGACTAAAGTGATTTTTAATTGTGTTAATTATCCTTAGAAATTAGCCGCATCGGTGACTTAAGACAGACAAAGTTTTGGTCACTTAAAATCACCAAGCTTATATTAAGGATGCTCACAGGCAGAGCTTCACTTTTCTCCACCTCTCTTTGACATTAGCCCACCTGAGCAAATGTAATCACATTTACCCCCTGGGGTTTAGACTCCCTCCTGCCCTGCAGCTGTCCAAGGCAAACACAGAAGCACAGAATCCTAGCAATTGAATCTGCCTTAGAGATCAATGTGTTCAGCTCAATTGTTTTATAGATGATCTCACCTGAGTTCCAGAAAAAGCAAGTAACTTCTCAGACATCACATGGGGTCATGCAGGTTGGGACAATAGGTTCGTTTTTGGATCTGTGAATTACAGGCAAGTCAAGAGATCTGGGACCAGAGCACAGATCTTTTTACTGCAGTCCAGGGCTCCCTTGACATTTCAGAAGTAAAGAGCCCAAAGAGCCTCAAGGACATGAAACCAAGAACAATGAGCAGAAAATAATCTCTTGAGAAAAATACATTTAAATTTCCTCCATCTGTGTCCTTATGACATTTTAAATATCCCCTTACTTTCACATAAACCCCAATGAATTATGGCTGTTTCTTTATGTTGTCCTGGTTTTCTTTCTTCCACCCCACCAGACTCACTGTCCAACTTTCTCCACCCTGTTCTGGTCCCCAAAAAACCGACCTGCATACTTTTCCCTTGTCCTCTGATGTGAACTGACCTGCATACTTTTCCCTTGTCCTCTGATGGTGGGTTGGCCTTAGCCAATGGTTGGCACTGGCAGGAAGTGGGAGAACAGGCAGAGAGTGAGGTCACATCACTATGGTTACCTGCATCCCACACTGAAGGCCATGGTCAGCCATGCAGTCCTCTCCACATATCTCCCCGGAGTCCAGGTGCACTCCTTCCACTTGTCTATTCATGAGTGGTAAAGACTCCTCAGGATTACTAGCCTTGGTACACTGCACTGTCCTTGGCCAGTTTCCTTAAAAAAACAGCAAATAGCCCTTTCCTTAAACTCTCCTTAAATCAAACAGTTTGAGGCCACCATGTTCTTTCTGCCAGAACTGTGGGTGTTAACACTAATACCCTGATCTACCTTCCTGAAATAATGTGATGTGTCTTTCTAAATAAAGTATAAATAACATTTTGAAATATGTATATTTACTTTTATTTTTATATATTGAAAATTAATTTATAGCAAGTATCATTTCTTTTGATGTATTTATTTTCAGATCCTGGTACATGTTTATACCCTGTACCTATTTCCTGATTAAAATTTATATATTCAACTTAATCATAACTTGAGCCAGACACTACATCTGGAAATTATTTTTTGTATTAGTTCATAAAGTATTCAAAATACTCCTGAAATAGATGTTGTACTTTCTGTTTTATGAAACCGAGGCTTTCATAGGCAGGTTAAGTGACTTTTCAAAGTTTGTAGATTTAAGAAGAATGCAACATCAGACCACTTAGCAAAATATATAACCACCAGGATGAACTATAAAGAATGACTAGCTTTGTGGAACATCATCAGCAATGTTGAGAGTAGTCATCTTTTTCTCTGTGGTAAGAACTGTAAAGGGAATAGGAGGAGAAAAATCTGTTACATTAATATGCATATATAAACTTCGGAGGAAAAGGCTTCAATGAAATGTTTTAAGTGATACACAGGGAATAGGGAAAAGCTTCATACTAATTTTTGTGGAATTTTATAGAGGGAGAATAGCTTGATAGCTAAGAAAGAGCTCCACATTTGAGCTCAGGACCCTTGCTGAATGGATATATTTGGGAAATACATTTAATAATTTTTGGGTCACAGTTTAATCATCTCTGCTCGAGAAGTCTGTGTGGCCTTCTAGACTGTTAACTCAAGGACAGGCTCTATCTCTCATTCAATTTAGTATTTGGGTACTTAGCCCTCTCTACTGAGCATGAAATGAATACCAGGAACTTGATTAGGAATATATTTTTTTCTTTTTTTTTTTCATATGAATCCCCATGACTATCATTTAAATTCAATGTTATAATTCTTGCTATGGTTGTAATGTTTGTGTCCCCCCTAAAATTCATATGTTGACACCTAACCCCCAGGGTGATAGTATTAAGAGGTGGGGACTTTGGGGGTTATTAGGTCATGAGCAATCTTCTCTCATGAATGGGATTAGTGCTCTTATACGAGAAACCCAGGGGAGCTTGTCTGCCTCTTCCACCTGAGGATGCATGGAGAAAATATTACCTTTGAAGGAGAGAGTGAGCACTCACCGTACAGTGAATCTGCTGGTGCCTTGATCTTAGACTTCCCGACTTCCAGAACTGTAAGCAATAAATGTATTCTGTTTGTAAATTACCCAGTCTAAGGTATTTTGTTATAGCAGCACATAGGAACTAAGAAAATCATCTTTCTTGTATTTTAAACAGGTAAAGTGCAGAAGTTTAGTAATTCACTACAGTATATGCTATCCAGTGAACAGCAAATGTAAAATAGCTCTGTTAGCTTTGTGTTGAGTAAATATATACCTAACCTATTCTTAACTTAATAATTATCTTTTTTTTTTTTTTGGCCAGATTTGTGCAAAACTTTACAAAGAAATTTGAGAAATATGGAAAACATTATTTGGGTTTGTGACTATTCTCAAGCAGTCAGGATATTTGGTATTCCACTGACTTGGCATATACCAGTAATCCAGCTCTCATACATCCAGTCACCTAGTCAAGCAGCAGACATTAGACATGAATTAGGTCTTAATCCTCATTGCAATATGACAACCGTTGATTCTTTTTAAAAAAAAAAAAAAAAACAGGGATTCAAGAAGCATATTCAGTGGCCTGCTTGTTACATTTCAGTGATGAGTGACCTGCTTAGCACCAGCAGAGAAAAGTGTTCCGTGTAATAAATGAGAAAGGAAGGAAGCTGTTTTTTTTTTTTTTTTTTCCCACCCAGCTGACCATTGGTATGGGCTCAGCCAGCATTCCTATCACATTAGCATAGCGTCTTGCAAACAATTTTCCATATAGAACATAACGCTTCTCTCCAATCCAGTGCACACAGATAGATGACAAAATAAAATGAGCAAGAGGAAAGGGCAAGATTATCTAGGCTAGGAATGAGGAAAATATCTCCTCAGAATGACAAGTTAAACAAATGATGAAGTACTCTGCAGTTCAAGGACTCACAAACTGGCCTATTGATCCATCTTAAAGCCAAAACTTACATTTATTTTCGGTCCAAACATATCTATATTGTAGAAGAATGAACATTAGACCTATTATTGAAATTTCTGATCTAATTTTCCCTTTTTAAATATAGACTGGGATAAAACTCCTTTGCTATGATAGGGAAAAAAAGGAGTAAAATTACTAAAAATTTTAAGTGTTAACACATGGAATTAGTAGTCAATCATTTTAGAATAAAGTCTTAGGACACAGGAAAAATGCAATGATTCTTCAAAAGGCAAGGTTTAAATGAAACATTTGCAAGCAAGATGGTTGCTTGATATGGATATATCACACAGTCTTAGAATTAAGTATTAGGTGGTCTTAGGAAAGTTTCAACCTCCCCTGTATCCCTACCCCATCTCTCTGTCTCTTTCTCTTTTTATATTCTTTAAAATAGGCATAATAATAACAAAGCTCCCTTCCTATGATTGTAGTGAAAATTAAATTAGTTCACAAATGGAAAGCATATAGAATATAGTGCTTAATAGATGATAAACACTTAATAAAATTAGTTTTTACTGCCATCATCACCACAATTTTTACAAAGAAATCTAGCACATAACTAATACATATTGGGAATTTACCACATGCTGGACCTTATAACAGGGCATTTTACATATTACTGCATTTAATCCTCAAATCAGTTCTGTAACAAGAGGCAGCATGATAAAGCAGAAGATTATGGCTTCGTAGTCGTAATATTGAGGACCAGATCCTAGATCTGCCACTTCTTAGCTATGTGACTTTGGCAAATAGCTTAACATGCCTAAATATTGGTAAAAGGATCTGTAAAATTGAAATAATAATTAACTTGTGATGACAGTGAGTATATAAGTGTCTATAAATATGAACATGTATGAATATACAGTCATGAATTCCTCAACAATGGGAATATGTCCTGAGAAATGCTTGGTTAAGTGATCTTGTCATTGAGCAAACATCACAGAGTGTGCTTACACAAACCTAGACAGTATCGCTTACTTACATACCTAGGCTATGTGTTATAACATGTTGCTTGTAGACAACAAACTTGTACAGCATGTTACTATACTGAATGCTATAGGCAATTGTAACACAAGGGTATTTGTGTCTCTACACATATCTAAACATAGAAAAGTTACAGTAAAAATAGAGTATAACATATTTTAAAATGGTACACCTATATAGGGAACTTATATGAATGGAGCTTGCAGGATTAGAAGTTGCTCTGGGTGAGTCAGTGAGTGGTGAGTGAATGTAAAGGCCTAGAACATTACTATACACTACTGTAGACTTTGTCATCTCCTATGATAACAATGCCTTCTGGAATACCTCTTGAAGCACTTGCCTAAGGCTATTAATTCTTTTTTCTCCATTCATCTGTTGATGAACACTTAGGTTGATTCCAAATCTTGACTGTTGTGAATAGTGCTGCAATAAACATGGAAGTGTATACATCTCTTTGATATACTGAATTACCTACCATACTTTGGATATATATCCAGCAGTGGGATTGCTGGGTCATATGGTAGTTCTATTTTCCATTTTTTGAGGATGCTCCATACTGTTCTCCATACTGGTTGCACTAATTTACATTTCCACCAACAGTGTACAAGGGTTCTTCTTTTTCCACATCCTCACCAGCATTCGTTATTGCCTTTTTGATAAAACCATTTTAACTGGGGTGAGATGATATCTCATTGTAGTTTTGATTTGAATTTCTCTGATGACTAATGATATTGAGCATTTTTTCATATACCTATTGGCCATTTGTATGTCTTCTTTTGAGAAATATCTATTCAGATCCTTTGCCTATTTTTTAATTGGATAATTTGATTTTTTCCTATTGAGATGTTGGAATGCCTTATATATTCTAGTTATTAGTCCCATGTCAGATGGGTAGTTTGCAAATATTTTCTCCCATTCTGTGGGTTGTCTCTTCATTTTGTTGATTGTTTCCTTTGCTGTACAGAAGTATTTTAGCTTGATGTGACTCCATTTGTCCAATTTTGCATTGGTTACCTATGCTTTGGGGTTATTACTCAAGAGGTCCTTGCCCAGACCAATATCCTGAAGCATTTCCCCAATGTTTTCTTTTAGTAGTTTCATAGATACATGTCTTAGATTTAATTATTTATTGCATTTTTTTGTATATGGAGAGAGATTAAAGGTCTAGTTTCATTCCTTGGCATATGGATATCCAGTTTTCCCTGCACCATTTATTGAAGAGACTATCCTTTTCCCACTGTATGTTCTTGGCACCATTGTCAAAGATTAGTTCACTATAGATGTGTGGATTTATTTCTGGGTTCTTGAATCTGTTCCATTGGTCTATGTATCTGTTTTTATGACAGCACCCATGTTATTTTGATTACTACAGCTCTGTAGTATAATTTTAGTCAGGTGATGTGATTCCTCCAGTTTTGTTCTTTTTCCTCAGGGTGACTTTGGTGATTCTAGGTCTTTTGTGATTCCATATAACTTTTAGGATTTTTTTTTTAATTTCTTTAAAGAATGTTATTGGTATTTTGACGGGGATTGCATTGAATCTGTAGATTGCTATGGGCAGTATGGACATTTTAACAATATTGATTCTTCTAATCCACAAGCATGGACTATCTTTCCATTTTTTTTGTGTCCTCTTAAATTTCTTTAATCATGTTTTATAATTTTCATTAGAGAGATCTTTCATTTCTTTGGTTAAGTTTATTCAGAGATATTTTATGTCACTTGTAGCTATTGTAAATGGAATTACTTCTTGGTTTCTTGTTCAGATTGTTTACTGTTGGCATATAGAAATGCTACTGATTTTTGCATACAGATTTGGTATCCTGCAACTTTACTGAATTTGTTTATCGGTTCTAATAGTTTTTATTTTTTTGTAGAATCTTCAGATTTCTCTCGTTATAAGATCATATCATCTGCAAACAAGGATAATTTGAATTTTTCCTTTCCAATTTGGATGCCCTTTATTTCCTTCTCCCGTCTGATTCCTCTAGCTAGAGCTTCCACTACTGTGTTGAGTAACAGTGGTGAAAGTGGGCATCATTATCTTACAGGAAAGGCTTTCAGTTTTTTTCTACTCAATATGATACTCACTGTGGGTCTGTGATACATGGATTTTATTATGTTGAGGTAAGTTCCTTCTGTAGCCAGTTTTTTGAGAGTTTTTATCTTGAAGGGCTGTTGAATTTTATTGAATGCTTTTTCAACATCAGTTGAAACAATCATGTGGTTTTTGCCTTTCATTCCATTGATATGATGTATCACACTGATTGATTTGCATATGTTGAACCATCCTTGTATCCCTGGGATGAATCCTACTTGCTCATGATGAATAATCTTTTTAATGTGTTGTTGAATTTGGTTTACTAGTATTTTGTTGATGATTTTTGCATCGATGTTCATCAGCGATATTGGCCTATAGTTTTCTTTTGTTATTATGTCTTTCGTTTTGCTCTCAGGGTGGTATAGGCCTCACAGAATGAGTTTGGAAGTTTTCCCTCCTCCTCAATTTTATAGAATAATTTAAGTATGATTGGTATTAATTCTTTTTTGAATGCTTGGTAGAATTCGGCAGTGAAGCCATTGGGTTCTGTGCTTTACTTTGATGGGAGACTTTTTATTACTTCTTCTATCCTGTTACTTGTTATTGGTTATTCAGGTTTTAGATTTCTTCATGGTTCACTCTTGGTAGGTTATATGTGTCTAGGGATTTATCCATTTCTTCTAGGTTTCCCATTGTTGGCATATACTTGCTCATAGCAGTCTCTAATGGTCCTTTGGATTTCTGCAGTATCAGTTGAAATGTCTCCTTTTTCATCTCTGATTTTATTTATTTGTTTCTTCTCTCTTTTTTTCTTAGTTTGGCTAAAGTTATGTTAATTTTGTTTATCTCTTCAAAAAACCAACTTTTTGTTTTGTTTATCTTTTGTATTGGTTTTTTTTGTTTGTTTCAATTTCATTTATTTCTACTCTGATCCTAATTGTTACTTTTCTTCTACTAATTTTGGATTTGGTTTGCTTTTGTTTTTCTAGTTCTTTGAGATGTATCTTTAGGTCATTTATTTAAAGCTTTTCTACTTTTTGGATGCACGCATATATTGCTGTAAACTTTCCTCTTAGTACTGCTTTTTCTGTATCCCATAGGTTTTGATATGTTGTATTTTCATTTTCATTTGTTTCAAGAAATTGGTTAATTTCCTTCTTAATCTCTTCATTTACCCGCTGCTCATTCAGGAGCATATTGTTTAATTTGCGTGTGTTTGTATATTTCCCAATGTTCCTGTTGTTATTTATTTCTAGTTTTATCTATTGTGGTCAGAGAAAGTACTTGGTATGATTTCATTTTTTTGAATTTTGTATCACTTGCTTTTTGGACTAACATCTGGTCTATCCTTGAGAATGATCCGTGAGCTGAGGAAAAGGACGTATATTCTGTAGCTGTTAGAAGAAACATTCTGTAAATATCTATTAGGTCCATTTGGTCTATAGTGCTGATTAAGTCCAAAGTTGCTTTGTTGATTTTTGGACTGGATGATCTGTCCAATGCTGAAAGTGGAGTGTTGAGGTCTCCAATGATTATTGTATTGGGGTCTCTCTCTCTCTGTCTTTAGCTCTGACAATATTTGCTTTATATATCAGAGTGCTCCCATGTTGGGTGCATATATATTTAGAATTGTTACATCCTCTTGCTGAATTCACCCCTTTATCATTATATAATATCTTTCTTTGTCTCTTTTTTACAGTTTTTATCTTGAAATCTATTTTATATGATAGAAGAATAGCTACTCCTACTCTTTTTTGTTTTCCATTTGCATGGAACATATTTTTTCCAACCCTTTATTTTCAGTCTATGTGTGTCTTTATAGGTGAAGTACATCTTTTGCAGACAACATATGGTTGGCTCTTGTTTTTTATCCATTCAACCACTCTATGTCTCTTGATTGGAAAGTTTAGTCCATTCACATTCAGTGTTATTAGTGATAGGTAAGGACTTAACTACTGCCCTGTTATTTTTTAAATTTCTGGTTGTTTTGTGGTCCTCTCTCCTTCTTTCTTACTTCCTCCCTTACTTCCTTTGTTAAAAGCTATTTTCTCTAGTAGTATATTTTAATTTCTTGCTTTTTACTTTTTGTTTATCTGTTGTAGGTTTTTTGATTTGAGGTTACCATGAGGCTTGAGAAAAACATATAACCAGTTAATTTAAGCATATACCAACTCTACTTGCAAACAAATAAACAAGCAAAGAGAAATCTAACAGAAATTCTACCTTTACCTCCACTCCCCCCACCCTACCTTCTAATACTTTATTTCCATTTATGTCTTTTTATACTATCTATCTTTCAAAAAGTTATTGTAGTTATTTTTGATAGGTTTGGCTTTTAAGCTTCCTACTCAAGATATAAATCACTATGCATAGCAGTTACAGCAACAGAGTACTCCGTATTTGTGTACTTACTGTTACCCATTAGCTCTTTAACTTCTGATGACTTTTTACTGTTCATTAATGTCCGTTTCTTTCAGATTGAAGAACTCCTTTTAGCATTTCTGGTAGGACATATCTGGTGTTGATGAAATCCCTCAGCTTATGTTTGTCTTGGAAAGTCTTTATTCTCCTTCAAGTTTGAAGGATATTTTTTGCAGGATATAATATTCTAGGGTTAAGGTTTTTTTTCCTTCAGCACTTTAAATGTGTCATGCCACTCTCTCCAAACCTGTAAGATTTCTACTGAGAAATCTGCTGCCAGATGTATTGGAGCTCCTTTATGTGTTATGTTTTTTCTTTTTTCTTGCTTCCCTTAGGACCTTTTCTTTGTCAATACCCTTTGGGAGCTTGATTATTAAATGCCTTGAGGTAATCTTGTTTGTGTTAAGTCTGGTTACTGTTCTATGATATTCTTGTACCTGGATACTGATATATTTCTCTAAGTTTGGAAAGTTCTCTGTTATTATTTTTTTGAATAATCATTCTACCCCAGTCTCTGTCTCTACCTTCTGTTTAAGGTCAATAACTCTTATATTTGCCTTTTGGGGCTATTTTCTAGATCTCGTAGGTGTGCTTCATTCTTTTCTTTTCTTTTTTTTTTTTTCCTCTTCTGACTATGTGCTTTCAAGTAGCCTGTCTTCCGGCTCACTAATTCTTTCTTCTTCTTGGTCAGTTCTGCTGCTGAGAGACTCTGATGCATTTCTCAGTTTTTCAGTTGGGTTCTTAATCTCCAGAATCTGCTTGGTTTTTGTTTGTTTGTTTGTCTGTTTTTTTTTTTATTATCTCAATCTCTTTGTTAGAATTCTCTGATAGGCTTCTAAGTTCCTTGTCTGTGTTGTCTTATATTTCATTGAGCTTCTTCAGCACAGCTATTTTGAATTCTTTGTCTGAAAGGTTCCATATCTCCTTTGCTCCAGAGTTGGTCATTGGTACCTTATTTAGTTTGGTAGGTCATGTTTTCCTGGGTGTTACTGATGCTTGTGGATGTTTGTCAATCTCTGGACATCAAAGAGTTAGATATTTATTTTAATCTTCACAGTCTGGGCTTGTTTGAACCCGTGCTTCTTGAGAGGCTTTCCAGGTATCCAAAGGGAAGTGAATGATGTGATCTAAGTTTTTATTCACTTCAGCCATATCAGCACTGGTTGTGCTAGAGTTGGGGGAGGAGTGACATGGGCACTCCCTCATGGTCACTAGCACCAGGTCATACCTGAAGCCAGCCCAGTCTCATCCAAATCCCCTGCTGGCTGTTGCCCTGCTACTTCTGGTGTTTATTCAAAGCTCACTGACTCTTTAGTCAGCAGGTGGTAAATCCTGCCAGGATTGGTCTTTCCCATCAGGGCACCATGTTTCCTTCTGTCCTGGGGTGGATCCAGAAATACCTTATAGGAATAGAGGCCTGGACTAAGGACTTCAGGAGTCTGCTTGTTACTTTATTTTACTGTGGCTCAGCTGATACCCAAGTTTCAAAACAAAGTCCTCTGGACTTTTCCTTTTCTATTTCCCAAGTGGAAGAAGACTTCCTGAGCCACACTGGCTGTAGCTGGGGGTAGGGGTAACACAGGCACTGGCTTGGCCACTGCCACTGGTGTCTCACTGGGTCACATGTACCCCAAGTCCACTGGCTCTGAACCAGCACAGCTGCAGGAATTGCCCAAGGACTGCAGGCTTTGTGGCCTGACTGCCTTACACGTGTAGTCCAGGCCTCAGGCTGCTTTTTGTCAGTCAGTGGTGTGGCTAGCCAGAAATCAGCTTTCAAGGGCGGAGGATTTCTCTCTGGACAGGCTGGTCTAAATGCTCCCTATGTTGATCACTGGTAGAATTCTGCCCTATTCTATGTTCCCGTAGGCCAGGTGGCCCTGGGTTTCAATGCAAAGTATCACAATCACTTCACTAACCACCCCCAGTGCCCCTGACCACCGCACATACAGATTCTATCTACACTGAGCATTGCTGGCATGGAACTGCTGGGGCATGAGGGAGGGGGTGGCACAGACAATTAAAGATTGTTTTTTCTGCCCTCTTCAGTGCCCTTTCCTTGACACAATGTTAACATCAGGTAGTTCAGTCACTCACCTCATTTTTAGCTCTTCTGAAGGTGTTTGCTTGAGTGGATAGTTCTTGAATTTGGTATTCATGCAGAGGATCAATCGCTGGAGGTCTGTATTTGGCCATCTTGTTCTGCCCCATCTAGGCTATTTTACAGTTAATTTTTTTTTAATAAGTAGGAGTATACTCTAAAATAGCAATAAAAAGTATAATGTACTAAATACATAAACCAGTAACATAGTCATTTATTATCATTATCAAGTATTATATATGCGCTTAGGACAAGTTTGTATGTGCTATATTTTTATACAACTGGCAGTATGGTAGTTTTGTTTACACCAGCATCATCACAAACATGTAAGTAATGTGTTACACTACAATGTTATTTCGGCTACGATGTCACTAGGCAATAGGACTTTTCAGCTCCATCATAATTTTATGGGACCTATATATATATGCACACACACACACACACACACAGTCTCTCATTGACTGAAACATCATTATGTTGGGCATGACTGTATGTATGTAGTCAGTATATATATGTGTATGTAGTTAGCCTAAAAATTATTCCTTAAGTTGTAGTTAAAATATTATTATCATAAGAAAATTCATGGTATGTCCACATTAACAAAGTTGCAGAGGCAGAATTCCAGGCCAATGTCATGTAAATTTCAAGGCCTTTGTTTTCTCCAGGACATTACAATGGCTCAGACAGTGTCTTTGCAGAGTATAGGATTCAACATGGAATGAAGTAGGGAAAACTTCATGGATAGTTCAAACTCTTCACTAATTTGAATCTCACTGATCCAAAATGATCTTAAATTTAAATTGCTTAAACTTGGTTATCTTTTTGGTCACTTGTAGTCTTTGAGTCATCATTATTTTGTGGGACTTCCTTGTACATAAATCCATTTATTATTTTATCAACCCAAAGAGGATGTTGTATTTTTTGATAAAGGCTAGCAGACCACAAGGTGGCTTTACAAAGGGAAATTTATGAACAACACATAAATACAGGTATTCCATATTCCCATTTTAACTATAGTTTCTAGGGGAAAAATGACACAGAAAAGTGTTAGAAGGGAAGGATTCCACAATAGTACAAATATCGAATAATTGCATTGGTTTTTAATATGTACCAAGCTTGTTCTAAGCACTTTCAATGTATTAATTCATGTAATTCTCACAAGAACCTTATGAGATAGGTACTGTTTCCATTCCCATTTTATAGACAAGCATACTGAGTCACAGAGAGCTAAGTACCTTGTCCAAGATCCTAAAGTTTGTCAAGTGTCTGAGCTAAAACGTGAACCTATACAGCTTATGCTCTAAATCTGCCAGCCTTTAGAGTAACTTAAGGAAAATAGCCTCTGCCTGTCTTAATTATTTCTAAAACTTAGTTCTGTTGCATGATTATAACTCTCATTATTTTAACTGTGTTTGACTAATATTTAGTGAGTATCTTCTAGGAGAAAAGCCTAGCCACACATACCAGAATTGAGAAAAATTAACAACACTGCTTAAGAACTTGGGAGAGATGGATACATAAACAAAGTGATGAAATTCAGAAGGATCGAAATTCTCACTCTCAGGCCTTTCTCACCTTATGTATTTTGCACCACTGGAACAAAATCTATTTTGAAAAGCTATATGCTTTCAAGTAAAACAAAAATTGATTGGGAGCTTTCTTTCTTTTTTATTTTGGTGAGATAAGTTTGAGTCAAAATCAATACACAGAAGAGCTCCAGAGAAAAAGAGATGTTCCCTGGGTACAAAATTCGTGAAGGAATAATTCATTCTAGTGACAGTGAAACAGTCTGTGTGTGCAGCTTTAAGCAATTCAGCTTGTAGTGAAATCTCTTCAAAAGAGTACACGGTTTTAAGAGAATCTGGGAGAGGAGGAGAAAAGAAAACCAACATAAGTTGCAGTCTTATCATGACCATATTCTCAATCCCTTTTCCCCTCCAGAGTTGAGTCAATTGATTTATAACCTGCCAAATATAAATAATTTCTCCACCTGTCCCCACAATAACCTTAAACATGGCAGCTGGGATTTAACCAGGTTATATTACATCATAGGGGCTCAGAGCTCCTTTGCTTCTGTTGAGTCACCGCTCCTTTGTGTATCCCCTAGTTCTGATAACTGGCTGGTCCCTGACCTCTTTGTGTCAACTGATGCTCTAGTCATGCAAGTGATTCTAGACCTTGCTGCTGAGGATCCATCGTCACAGATACCATAGTCTTGGGTATTTATTCTAGGATTCATTTACATATGCATTATCCATTCATTAAATGTTAATTGGATGCCTACTATGGCAAACATTTTGCTAAGTGCATAAAGTTTAGGAATGAACTAAAATGTAGACCCAGTTTTCTAAGCGCTTAAAATCATGGTGGCAGATAAATTGGTACAAGGAGCAATTTGAGAATTTCATAAGCTGTATGGTAGAGGAGGGTGGAGAGAGTTATAGAATCATAGAAGAGGGATGCCTTATGCTGGGTTGGGGTTCAGAGAAGGCTTGCTGTGGAGGGTAGCTCTTGAGCTGGGTTTTGGAGGGTTAGTAGAAATTTTTAAAGCAAAAGGAAAGATGAGGGGTATTCCATGCAGTGGGATGGTATGTGGAAAATCATGGAGGTGGAAAATCATGGAGTTGTTAAAAAATGTGATACTCTCAAGGTAAATTGAATTATTAATATGTGGTAGAGTGAAGAAATTTCAAGAGAAGAGGCTGATATGAATGATTAGAGAGGAAATTAGATTTAGGAGAGGACTAGATCCTGGAAGACTCAATGTTCAAGTCAAAGGTTTGGAACCTTAATTTGAAAGCCACAGGAAATTACTGGGGGAAAAAAAAAGTTGAGGAGTGTGTGGTCATAGTTTGCCTTAAAAACTTGCTTCTCCAGCCCCCACTGCCATGACTAGTGGCCCATGAGTGTGCATAATAGATGCAAAAGCAGACCTGCTATTGAGTGTTGACTCCGTCTCTTATGACTATTCAATCTTAATCAACTATCTTACCTTTTTAAGACCTGATTTCCTCATCTATAAGATGTGAAAATCTTCTGCCTCCTAGACTTGTTATGATGAAGTACTAAAGTGATTTATTATTGTTTTTTCAGTGCCTTGTATTTATCTATTCATTCAGTTAAATAACATAGTAAGCACCTACTCTATTCCAGGACCTTTTCTAGAGGAAACAGTTGTGAACTATGAAAAAAGTTTCCATCCTCATGAACTAATATTCATCATTGTCTGGTACATAAGAAGGTATTCAATTAATACATGACAAATGAATATGCATTGTCTAATTCCTTCCTCCATCCAGATTTATAGTCATCACTTTGCCCTCAGAGAACAAGGGAGACCCACATGATTCAATTTCATTGTGATGTTTGCACTATTGCTGTGGCATAGTTAAGATAGTCTGGGGGTTTTACAAACATTTTTAGAGAGCTAGGTTTAACTACAACTCAATCCACTTTATTTTTTTCATAGTGCTTGCGATTCTCTGAAGTCAACTGCATTTCCTTATTGGCTTACATGTTAATTATCTGTCTTCTATTATAAGTTCCATGAAGACAAGTATAATATCTGTCTTGTTTCCAACTGTATTGCCAGCACAGTGTCTAACCTATAATAAATTCCTAGTAAATACTTATTGAATGTAAATATTTGTCTCTGTCCCTGACACAATTTAGTTAAGAAACACTTTTTCTAGAAGGAATTTAAGCAACATATAAATGATAGGATTAGGTGGCTCTAATGCAGTGCCATCTGGATTTATTTCCATGATGAATGTTCAAATTCTAAATTGTCAGCCTCTGAAGAAAATTCTTTACCTTTTAGATGAATACCACTGCTCTAGATAGTCAAATATTAGAAGACTGGGGTGCAATCTTCTAAAGTAGTTTGCCTCCATAATGTGGATTTTGGAAAAAGAAAGAAGCAAGACTTAGATGGTAAATAGCAACATTAGTAATGCTAGGCCACCTTATACTTCCCTGCATGAAATCGAATTTGTATGGTTTATATGGAAAGTCTATCTGATATGCTTAACTACTTGTAAGCTGTTAATATTTGCATATCACCATGGAATATATACTCTAGGAAGGTCATTTAACAGTTACAGTGCAGAAACTTTCCATTTTGTTAATCACTTACAACTCTAATTTCACACTACATCAGTCCTTTTACCCTGGTCCACAGCCCTTCAAAATCTCATTCTAAGAATCCATGGGAAAAACATCTGTTCACAATGTGATACAAATAACAGCCACTGACACTCCCATAAAGTCAAAATCTTAAGGGCCAGAGTAATACTTTACCTGCACCATTTTTTCTAATCTTCACCTATATTTACTAGCAAGTCCCTGTCCTTCCCTTCATCAGGTATCTATCATTCACCATTTTCAAGTTACATTTCCACCTGCCATCCGATGACTTCTTTATGGCCATTAGTCATCTGTCTTTTACTTTCCAATTCTCAACTGTGCTGCTCAGCTCAAAGGCTCACCGCAGCCCCAGCACCAGTGTCAATTGGATGGAAACAAGTTTCCAGTTAAGACTCTCCAGGTCCAACCATGGTTGAGATGCTCCTTAGATTTCAAACCAGTTACTCCCCTGATGGTGTTCCTCACAGGGAGAAAAAGTTCAGAGAGAAAAAGTGATCCAGAGGGCAATGAGCCCGTTCCTAACACCGGGCACATTTGACAGATAAGGGACAACTGCATGCTCAGTCTCATTTCCAATCATTTAAAGGTCTTATAAATTAGGCAAGCTCACCATTCATCCTTGGCAAAGGAATTAGAATGCTGGCTATATTCTAGATGGGAAGCTTTGTTACAGCTACTATTATATAAGGCAAGCGGGTGTGGCAGAGAAAGAACAAAGCCAAGGAAATCAGACCAGTAAATCTGGCCATGAACTCTATGAACATCCCATTTTCACAGCATTCAAACAAAATAAAATAGCTTTGCATCCTGTTCTCACTCTGACATTTTCATCACCATTTTCATTTTCTTTGCTTTATTCATTGTCATAAGGCAGGGTCAAAGGAAAGAAGATTCATCTGTTTCCTGTCAAAGTACATTTGTTGCCGGCTACATCATGGTTCTGATTCCACAATGATATCATGATATAATCTGAATTTTCAAATAAATACTAATACTGCCAGTTACCAATGAAATGTGGATTGTGAGAAAGCCATTGAACCAATGGAAAGGAGTCCATTCCTTCTTCCCTTCTTTCCTCTGAGTTTTTCATGTTTTACATTTATTCTTGGCATGTGGGCCAATTTCCTCAGATCACATCACCGTTGTTTGCTGAGTGTTACTGCATTAGCTGAATTCTAAACTTGCACTGATGTGCAAGAGGGTCTTTCTAGTGAGGAATGAGAGCAAGATCTTAAAGAGTTATAACCATCAAAATCAGAACATTGGCAATTAAGTGCAAATGCAAATTCAAAAAGCAAATAAGCAATAGTTTGCAGCAGTTTTCTAAGCAGGGCTGTAATATTAATTTTGTTTCCCAAACACTGACTCATGGACAACTGTGGAAAATGTTTGTTACTCTCTACTGCATCCTACTTCAGTAATCTTCACCAGTAGTGGTTATCGTCGGTCTTTCTTATAACCTCATATCAAATTCTGTCCTTTTTTCATACATTTGATTAAGGACTTATTTTTGAGCCTATTACTTACATAGGAGTCTCTTATTTTCAAGATTAAACTCCTCAGCATTTCCCTGTGTGCATGTCTTCCATTTGTCCCTTCAAAATCCACTCTCCTCCCATTTCCATGCTGCCTTGGGCTGCTTGGGTCCCGTAATCTTGGGCTTCCAGCTGGATTCTATGATTGGAAAGCAGCAGCTCCACATCAAAGGGAGGAAGGAGAGTAAGGTCAGGCAGCAGTTCCACTGGCTGCTGCCTAAGGGGTTGCTGAGGACTGGCCAGTTCCTTCACCACAGCTCCTGTTGGGCAGCCTCTCCACATGGCCCTTTCGGCCAGGGTTGTGCTCACTCCCCTTCTTCTCTGGTGGAGGGTGGTAATGGATGCCACTGATTTTTAGCCCTGGGCACTACCCTATCCCTTACAACTGATTTCCTTACAACCTCCCCATACCTTCATACCCATATTTTTTGTATGAAATCCTCCTCAGGTAATCTTGATGTATGTCATATGCCTCCTGCTTGCCCCTGATTGATATAGTCTTCCTTTAACTTCAGTGTCCTATTACCTTTAATAATTGTTCCTCTGCTTGAAACTTCCATGTGGCCCTGCACCAACTTTTTGTTCCATATACCATTTTACCAAAGCTCAGTGATCCTGTAAGTCTGTCCAACACCTACCCAGCTCTCCTCACATGTTCATCCTTAATTGCTCTACATTTTTATCTTTTATCCATCATAGCACATGTCATTTTCTAATTACTATATAATTTTATTATTTACATTTATTATTTCTTTCCTGTTTTTCTGCATTAAAAACTAAGTTCCTCAAGTCATTGTTCTTTGTCTATTGTTCACCTATCTATCACGAGCATCTTGAATTGTGCCTGGCATATTATAAGGGCTCAATAAGTATTTGTTGAATAAATGAATGAAGTCTCAGCTTGGAAATGACTTCTTTTAAAAAGTTTTCCTTTATCCTCCTTTTTAAGCATCCTGTACTTTTGCCATTGCAGCACTTGTCAGACTCTGTTGCAATTGTCTATTCATTTCTCATGCTAAACTGTAAGCTCTGTGAAGACAGAAATCATCTATGTCTTTTTCACAATACCTAGCTTAAGAAGTACTTGGTATAGTTTTGATAAATAGTGAATGAATTAATAAACAAATGAAAAGATGAGCAAAGTCAACACCCTACTGTTATAACAAGCAAGTTTGATAATCCAATTAACCAGCTGTTTTGGTTGAGAGAAGCATAGAGTGCTGAGAGAACCTGGCAGAGGTTCCTCACTCTGATTTTATAACTCACGGGGCTACAGAGGGGATGTTCAAAGGAGGCCCCTCAAAGGAGGTAATGCTTGAGCAGAAACCTGAAGGACAATTATGAACGCTAAAGGCAGGTAAGTCTGGGGTTAGGCAGACAGTTTCTAGGAGTGGCAAGAGCCCATACAGTGGCACTCAGATGAAAGAACCAATAGCCCAACTGAGGGACAAATAACGATTGAGTGGAGCTGGGGTTTAGGGGCATCCTAGTGAGAACCAGAAGATGAAGTAAAATGGTAGCAGTTCACAGAAGGCTTTACAGGCTCCACTAAAGGCCCTCAGACTCCATGCTAAAAGTTAAGAAGAGATTGGGAGATTGAAAATAATGACAAATAAATTTCAGTGTTCAAAATAAACCATTACTCTGTCATCCAAATATATAAAACTCACTATTTTCAAAAGTCATTAAAAACGTATTTCCTAACCCAATAGAAATCTACCTTTGCTCACTTGTATTGAAAAAAATATATAGATGCTGTCTCTATAGGATACCCTTTTGATTCTCTTGGGCACTTCTCTGGATTTTATCAGTTTGCAAAAATTTCATGCTTAGTTTCCCTTTTGTGCTCTTCTTCTCATATATTTTTCTTTTCTCCTGGTTTTGCTGTCATTCTCACATGCATGCCTTTGATCATACTGTTTCCTCTGCAGGGAGATCTGTACCTTCAAGTTATTTTCATCATGGAAAACTTATGCTCACTTACCAAGACCCAATTCCAGCAAAGCCTTATCCACATCTGAAGGGCACTGTGAATTATTCCATTCTTTGTGTCTAGTGGTGTGCTTCTACTGTAGCTAATGCCAATTGTAAAACAGTTTTTTGGACACATATTGCTAGGTCTATGTGAATATTTACCCCACAGTACCACCTCTATGATATCCATAGTGCATAGCAAATGGTAGGTGGCAAATAAACTTTTATCAAATACAAGAGTAAAATAAGAGAGGCAAAAGGTATAATAAGAGGAAGACACCAAGCAAATGTGAATGAGCATGAGGTAAGCACCCACAGTCAACTGGAGTATTCAGACCTCACAGCAATCACTTATGATATGTTAATGAGCAACTGAACACAGAGTTGTTTCTCTTCCATGTTCAGGTTGCAAATTTCTACATACATAATAAATGGTTAGAGGTAGAGTCTGAAACCAGGAGAGGTATTTGAGAGTAGCTGAGCTCCATTTAATTTTAATTTTATATTGAAAAATGCTCTTTGATCTCTAGAGACTTAAATAGTTTCAAATGAAGTCAAATAGAAATTAAAAGTTCCTTGAGCAATGGAAGAAATGGTAGTCAAAAAAGTATACACTGGGTCAGGCATGAGAAAGGTAAGGTGTGGAAAAGCGTGTGCATACAAGTTTCATTCAAATAAAGTCCCCAGGAGAAAAAGAAATAAAAGATGAAATTCTCTTTTTAAGGCTTCACAGCGTGGCTGTTGCATTTGCAGTTTCAGAGAGGATTGTGTCTCCTAGAAAAAAAAAAAAAGAAAAAAAGAAAACAAACAAACATATGCTTGGCTTATACAATCATTTGCTGACTCAGTTTTTTGTCATTGTTATCTTAAAACACCATTTTCTCAATTGGAGTTTAATGGGGAGAGCATGTTACAAAAAGAACATTTAGATTCCATACACATTTACTGAATGTTGCTGCACAGGGCCTCATGCTGGGTGCTTTCCAGTTCATTCCCTCATTTAATCCACACAAATGACATAGTGTTTGTGTGTGTTGGGGATGGGGGTGAGGTGAGTATCAACCTTATTTTACCTGTAAGGGAACCTTAGACAGTAGACACGTCCTGCCAAAGGCTATGTAGCTAGTGCCTGGCAAAGCGAGGATTCCAGCCTAGGGCTCTAGACTCTTTCTTAAAGGACAGCTTCCTCTCACTTTTCTCAATCTTATGGTAATGTCGTTCTGTCAGTTTCCTCATTTGCAAAATGGGATGAATAGTGTATAATACTTGTAAGCATTATTATATCAACTTTATGGATAAAGAAATTGAAATGTAGGGAGACCAGTAACTTGTGCAATTTTAGATAAATAGAGACTTGAGATTTAAATGCAGGAGTCCAGCTACAGAATCCATGCTACCATCAATTATATTGTTTTTTAGTATTTGATGCTACCAACTGACTTATAAAATTTTCATGACGATGAGAAGTTAACACAGTTTTTGGCAAGTAGGTAAGGTTCAATAAATAATTGTTATTGCTATTGCTGTTGTCATTCCTATATTGACACTTAAAGTAAATATATATGTTTATATATAATTTATATTTTACATATACAGATATTATACATATAATAACTCATAATATATAAGGAAGCCTTGACTAGAACTTATTTTGTTACTTTTATTATTAATATTATTATAGTCACTTTTAACATATCTTCAATGGAATACTAATCTCTTCAGATACAAGAATACAAAAAGATTTGTGAAGTAGATTTTAGCATATTAAAAGCTCTGTGAAGTCCTATAGGGAAAAAAGCCATGTACATTGTTCAACTCAAGAGTTTTATATGTGGAAGTATCCATGTGACATCTTCAGCTTGGCAGATGCTGATAAATTGTATGTTATCAGTTCCCCCAACCCTGGAATTAACTCTCACCCACCTAAATCAACTGAAACTTATCTGTATGTGCTACTGTGTCCTTTTCCCTGAGAGATATTGCTGTTTGGAGACTAAGGGCCAGTCCAGAATTTCCAGTGTTTCTTCTTGCTGGAATAGTCACTCAGGAAACTAAGTCGTAAGTCAGGTGGCTTCCTGAAGAGCAGGTAATAAGAATGAAGGATGTAGGTTCTCCTGAGAACATCTGATTTGAGCTCTGCTGGCTTTGAGAAGTGGCAATTTTCTGTGAAGAAAGA
Organism: Eulemur rufifrons; assembly: GCF_041146395.1. Classification (NCBI taxonomy): domain Eukaryota; kingdom Metazoa; phylum Chordata; class Mammalia; order Primates; family Lemuridae; genus Eulemur; species Eulemur rufifrons. The sequence continues at coordinate 47,758,748 of NC_090988.1, forward strand.
ACACTTGGCCTGATATCCTGGGTCTGGCTCTTACTACCTCTGTGACCTGTGGGAATGTAGTCAACCTCTTTGTACCTAAATCCTCAGCTGTAACCATGGCACAATATATTAGAGGGTTAACGGAGACCATGAAAAATGTTTTTTGCACATGTTGTACACATTGCAACTATGCAGATGATTTTAGGTTCCTTCCATTTCCTACTGAAGATTATTTCTGAATAGAGTTCAAGAACAAGTTATCTATCTCATTGTGGTTTTCATTTGCATTTACCTGATGAACAGTGCGGAGCATTTTTTCATGTTTGTTGGACATTTGTCTATCTACTTTTGAAAAGCTTCTGTTCATGTCTTTTATCTGCTTTTTCATGGGGCTATTTATTTTTTCTCTTTCTGATTTGTTTGAGTTCTTTGTAGATTTTGGATATTAGCCCTTTATCTGATATACAGCTTGTGAATATTTTCTCCCATTCTGTAGGTTGTCTATTTGCTCTGTTGATTATTCTCTTAGCTGTGTGGAAGCTTTTTAATTTAATCACATCCCATTTAATTATTTTTGTTGTTGCTATAATTGCCTTGTCATCTTAGTCATAAATTCTTTGCTTAGGCTGATATCTAAAAGAGTTTTTCCTACATTATCTTCTAGGATATTTATGGTTTCATGCCTTACATTTAAGTCTTTTATCTATCTTGAATTAATTTTTGTGAGTGATGAGAGACAGAGGTCCTGTTTTATTCTTCTGCATGTGGCTATCCAATTTTCCCAGCACCATTTATTGAATAGGGTTTCTTTTCCCCAGTGTATGTTATTGTCTGCTTTGTGGAAGATCAGTTAGTTATAGTTAGATGGTTTTATATATGGGTCCTCTGTCCTGTTCCATTGGTCTAAATCTCTATTCTTGTAGCAATACCATGCTGTTTTTGTTACTATAGTCTTATAGTATTGTTTGAAGTGTGGAAATGTGATGTTTCCAGGTTTGTTCCTTTTGCTTAAGGTGGCTTGGCTATTCAGGATCTTTATTGGTTCCAAACAAAGTGTAGAATTATTTTTTCTAGATCTATGAAATATGATGGTAGTAATTTGATTTGGATTGCATTGAATTTGTAAATCACTTTGGGTAGTATGGACATTTTAACAATGTTGATTCTACCAATCCATGAGCATGATATGTTTCCTCAGTGTTTCATAGTTCTCTTTGTAGAGATCTTTTGCCTCCAAGATATTACCTTATCCCTGTTAAAATGGCTTTTATGAAAAATTCCCAAAACAATAGATGGTGGCATGGATGCAGAGAGAAGGGAATGCTTATACACTGTTGGTGGGACTGCAAATTAATACAACCTCTATAGAAAACAGTATGTAGATTCATCAAAGAACTAAAAGTAGACCTACCATTCAACCCAGCAATCCCACTACTTGGTATCTACCCAAAAGAAAAGAAGTCATTTTATCAAAAAGACACCTGTACTTGAATGTTTATTGCAGCACAGTTCACAATTGTGAAGACGTGGAATCAACCCAAGTGTCCATCAGTTCATGAGTGGACTAACAAAATGTGGTATACACACACACACATATACACCATGGAGTACTACTCAGCCATAAAAAGAAATGAATTAATGTCTTTTGCAGGAATTTGGATGGAACTGAAGACCATTATCCTAAGTGAAGTATCTTAAGAATGGAAAAACAAATGCCACGTATGTTCTCTAATAATTTGGAACTAATTGATGGGCACACATGAAAATAGAAAGAAGTAAAAATTATTGGAAACCAAGAAAAAGGAAGGGAAGAGAAGGAACGGGGTAAAGACCTACCTAACAGGTACAATGAACACTATTTGGGTGATGGGCACACTTACAGCCCTGACTAAAGTATTATAAAACTTTCCATGTAACAAAATCCTTTGTATCCCCTTAATATTAAAAAAAATTAAAAACTGCATTTCAGCTAGAATAGTCTTTAAGACTATACACTATGGCAGATTTACTATTTTGTTGTGTATTCTAAATTAACAAACCTTTACTAAATTGCAAAAAAAAAAAAAAAAAAAAGTAGCTAGAAGCAGAGAGACCTGTTACCTGTATTGTATATATATATATAAAAAGAGTTCAGGCCGAGCGCAGTGGCTCACGCCTGTAATCCTAGCACACTGGGAGGCCGAGGCGGGTGGATTGCTCGAGGTCAGGAGTTCGAGACCAGCCTATGCAAGAGTGAGACCCCCAGCTCTACTAAAAATAGAAAGAAATTATATGGACAACTAAAAATATATATGGAAAAAAAAAATTAGCTGGACACGGTGGCACATGCCTGTAGTCCCAGCTACTCGGGAGGCTGAGGCAGTAGAATCGCGTAAGCCCAGGAGTTTGAGGTTGCTGTGAGCTAGGCTGACGCCAAGGCACTCACTCTAGCCTGGGCAACAAAGCAAGACTCTGTCTCAAAAAAAAAAAAAAAAGAGAGGTCGGATTTTAAAATGGTTGACTTGGCACGTGGCTCTGTCATAATGACCAAGATCAATTGGCTTACTGACTATCCTTAATAATTATTAGAAGCTGGGTCTTTAAAAAGATGAAAATAAAGCTATTCCAAAGAAAAACAGGAGTTGATTAAGAATTTATACTTACATATATCCTTCCTGCTTACTTCCTAACTCTTCCACAAGTGGCATAACCCCACCCTAACTTCAGTTTGCTTCCAAATCGGTAATGTCATTATCCACATGCAGGCTGGATAGAAATCTGAAGTCATGGAAATACCATGAAACACTTCTCATTCATTTGAATAATAACTACCTCTTCTTGGGTACTTACAATGTGCAGGCAGTAAACTAGGATCTTTATGTAAAACTGATCATGAAATCCTCACATAGCCTTTTGCAGGTGATGAAAGTAAAAGCTAAGAGAAGCCAAGTGAGTTATCTAAGAATATATATGCTTAAGTTTAATTTCTAGGACCTGGTATTTCCACAACACTTTATAACTAAAAGGCAGTAGTGAAGTCATAGGCTCTGTCTCTGCTACTAGAATGCATGATTTTTGTCTTATTCATTTTTCTATATCCAGTGTCCAGCACTCTACCTAACACGGTGGGTTAGGGTAACTTGGACAATAATTGGAAAACAATATCTCAGGGCAAGTGTAATACTGTGACTATCTTTTATTACTTAGGACCAAGAAGGAAAACACACTTCACAAATGCCATATAACAAGTGTGAGTTGTGAACAATTTAAATTAGATAAACTTTATCTAATTCCTAAAGCAAGGAATTATTTTCATCCTAAATGTTCAGTTTCTGCCAGGTGTGGTGGCACACACCTGTAGTCCGAGGTCCTCAAGAGGCTGAGGCAGAAGGATTGCTGGAGCCCAGGAGCTCAAGATTACAGTGAGCTGTGATTTTGCCAGTATAACTATACTCCAGCTTGGGTGAGAATGAGACCTTGTTTAAAAAAAAAAAAGGAAAAAGAAAAGAAAAGAAAAATTTCAGCTTTCTTTGGCTTGTCTGTTCGAGACAGCATTCACAGATTAGAATCAGGAAAAGCTAAAAAGATCCTCCTGTCTTCTTTGTTGCTAATGTATTTTAGGTTATCAGCCATTGAAGGAGAATGTATTTTTTGTAGAATGTGGCAACAGAGAAAAGTATTTTCCTCCTTGATTTTTACTTCTTTATGAGATGACCCAGAGACAGTGAAGAAATGGATATGAGCTCAGAGGAGGGAAGTGGGAGAATTTAGAGAACTTTGTAAGCCATCTTAAGTTCTTTGGATTTTACTCTGAATGACATGGGAAGAAATTGGAGGGGTTTAATTAAAGGAGTGACGTGATATGGCTTACGTTTTATAGGACTACCCACATACAGAGAATGGAATTTAAAGCAATAAGAATAGAGGCAGGGATACTAGTTAGGGAGGCTCTGGGCAAAAGATAGTGGTGGCTTGCCAGAGTCTACGAGGAGGAGTAGAGACGGTGAGAAGTGGGCGTTTCCATTCTTTTCTAGGGCTTAGGAGTTTGGAAACCCATGGATAGCCATTTTCTTCTTGTGGCCTGGTTATATGCTTCTGCAGATAATAAACCCAGAATGTGCTAAACACTTAAATTGAGGATGGGGCTGAAAAAGGGGAGAATATAATCAGGAGAAAAATTAGTATTTGAAAATTATTTTCCCCCCTTCACAACTGTACGCTCAATGAAGGGAGGCAACTTGCTTATTGGGTTTTTATTGCTTCTCCAGTACTTGAATGTAGTAGACACTCCATAGATATTTTCTGCATGAATGAATAAATGATTAATAATCCTATATAGAAATAATAATTATCAGAAAAGACATATGGTCTCAATAAACTTCAGTTCTCTTTGCTTTTGGTTGATTCTTTTTGTTTAATGTTGTTACACAGCTCATTCAGTCAGATCAAAGGTAAGATTAAACTGGCTGTAAATAAGAAATTTCTAAAATTCATGGGCTTTGACTATCTGATTAGATAAAAATTATTATTAGAAGTGGGTATCTGGAGAAGGGGTAGTTGTGCCGAACTGGAATTGTGCTGAAATGTCCTTTGTAACTATCCTATCAGTGTCATGGCTGAAGTTTTAACTTTCAGGTAAAAAGTATCAACATTCATTGTTTATTTTGCCAAGTTGATTCAATGGCTATGTAAAGAAAATCTCTTAGTGTTAGTGTAGCTCTACTACAGTAATTGTGGCATTTGATTCCAGAGATTCCAGATAGAGTCAAGATATTGGTGCTTAATTTAACAGACCTTTTTTTTAAATTTCAGAATATTATGGGGGTACAGACCTTTTTGAAGAAGTTCAATGTTTTTGTGTTCCATGAAATGTAGCTCAAAAGTGAAAAAATTTAAGACAATGTGAAGATAATTGCATATAAAGATTTATTAAGCACTTTCATTATTTATGGATACTACATTTTTTTTATATCTTAAATAGATATAGTTGTTACCTTCTTTATTCCTCTTCATGTGAGAATATTAATGTGATTGTAACTTAAAGTCCCAGGAGAATATTTCTTTTTAGATGTGTTATTTTGTTGATTTGTGCTTTAAAATAATTTCATGACTTATGCTCTCCTTTGAGAAATGACCCATGAGGAATGTACATAATTGGTACATTTCCTATTTATTTTCTGACTTCATCCCACATTCTAATTAATTCAAATGTATCTATCCTTTTTACATAAGTCATTGTGGAAAGTACTAACCCACATGAAACACAGGCTTTGAATTCAGGGACCTACGGTAAAGTCTCAACCCTGCCATTTATTAACTAGGTGACTCAAATAAGCCATTTAGCATCTAAATTACTCAATTTTTAAGATAGAGAAATAAGCCCTATAATGCAAGGTTGTTTTGAGGAATAAATGAGATGATACTGTACAGAGTAGGTTCAGGGTAAGTACTCTACTCTCTTATAACTCTCTCACAAACGAGTACTTATGTGCTCTGGTCATTTTCATAACTGCTGGCTAAGCAATGAGTGCTCAGAGACCACTGATTTTGTTTGCTTTCCTAGTGATAAAAATAATTTCAAAAAGGGGGAGGAGAAGGCATTCTTATGACAGAGTGAAAGGGTCAGACCAAGTTAACATGAAATCAGAATAGAGCAATGTGTAAGCATCTCCAAAGTGTCCTTATTTAGTCATTTAATGCATGAATTAAGTGCTCACCAGGGGCCAGAAAAATGTAAAGTACTAAGTCTCAAAGATGTATGTAGATACTCACTGCCAAATCCCAGATTCATCACTGAGGATTAAATGGAAGAGTTCCGTTGGTTCAGTTCAGTTTAATAAATACTTAGTCAACACCAGTGAGGTCCTCAGTATGGCTCTAGTCCTGGGGACTCATTCTCTGCCCAGAAGCTCAAAGTGTATTAACAAGAGGACTGAGATTAAAGCCATCTGTTCTCAGGCACATGTCAGTGCTCCTAAATTCTGGAGAATCACAAGGTTTATAACTTACTTCTTTGCAAGGAGGAGTCATATAGGCTAAGAACAACTCAAAACAAAAACAACACATCATAGACCATATGCAAGTATTCATCTCATAGACCAACTCCCTAAATGAACTGCTGCTTTAAGATGGCTGTGCTCCCTGCCCGACATGTCCGTCCTCTAAAAGACAAGACTGTCCACAGCAAAAGGCTCACCTTTGGCTGTTTCTCCTTTGGCTCCACCTCTCTGACATTCTAGGACAGGGAGTTTGGTGTTCGGTCTCTCCAGCTACATTCTCTGTCTTTTTGTGTGGTCCATCCGTGTCCCTAGAGCTCATCACTTTCATCAGACAATTTTTAAATGAGCATTCCAGGATGACAGCACTTATTTATATAAAAAATTATGTCTTGTTCAAAGATGTGAGAAGGTATACTCCAAGGCCTGATGCCCTCTCATATTGGCCTAAATCTTAAGACCTTTGACAAGTCATGCCTATTAAATTTGTGATTTGACATTTTATCATTTCTTTGTTTTATTTAAATATCATTTCTTTGTTTTGTTTTAAAATAGTGTTGCTAGATTCTCCTCTCTATTTTGTCCTTTTGATGTTCCAGAGGGTTTCAATGGAGAATAGAGCAAAAATGCATTTATGCCTCCATTTTAGCCAGAAGCTCAATTATACCTGAATTTAAATTCTGATTTTACCATGTATTACTTTCCTTTGCACTGGAATCAGTCACATGACCTTAGTCTCAGGTTTTCTGTCTGTATTCTAAAAGAAATTGTATCTATCTTACAGGCTTGTAGTGTAAAGTACAGATGTGGAGTACACACACATACACACACGCACACGCACACACACACACATTTACTTTGAAGAAAATTAAATAGTTTCTCTGAGACAGAATATAGTATATGTTGTTAGGAGTATAAACTTGGTCTTCATCAAAAATCATCAGTTATAGAAATTAACAGGTGTATTTTATTTTTAAAAGTCTCATCTGTGTGGGGTTGCTTTCCTGAAGAACTTTTATTTTTCAAAATGATAATAATAACAATAACAATTTTTTTCTTTAGCATAACTAGAGCAGCAGTCTCCAGCCTTTTTTGCGCTGAGGACCAATTTCATGGAAGACAGATGGGGGCTGGGTGTGGGAAGAGGGAGGCGGAGCTCAGGCGTGATGGGAGCTATGGGGAATGGCTGTAAATATAGCCAAAGCTTCACTTGCTTGCCTGCCCACTGCTCACCTGTTGGGTGGCCCAGTGGTTCCTAAGTTTCATGGAAGACAATTTTTCCATGGAGTGGGAGTCGGGGGCAGAGCTCTGCGACCCATCCCTAACAGGCCACAGATGGGTACAATTTGTGGCCCCGGGGGTTGGGGACCGCAGTGCTAGAGTATAAAAATATTTTAAACCTAGAAAGCTTTAGCCCAAGACTACTCATCTAGTAAGTACAAAGATCTGGGAGAGCAATTTTGGATTTCTCTAGCGTGATTGTGTTCTTTTTGCTGTGCCACAACTAGATTCACAATTGGAATTTTACTGAGGTTGTCAGTAGATTTCCTAGTGAGGAAACATGAACTACTCACTATGTGATCAAGAAATACGTTTTGATGACAGTATTAGGCATTTTGATTATATTCAACCTTTGTGAGGCTTGAAAAATAGGCTGCCAAGTCTTTTGTAAGAAGCCATCTACTACTAGCCCCTATTGCACCCATGTCCTCCAGAGCTACAGGTCCTCAAGAGTTCAGAAGAAACACCCTGAAATGTTGACTCTGAGTTTAATTATCTTCGTAGTAGTGTAAAATCTGTACTATGTCCCTGCTCACCCAGCTGTGAGCATTTGCTGTCAAATTTAGAGATTTGAATGAGCTTAGATGGTGTTTCTATAATTTATGTTCCTATTCACAATCTAGATTCATTAGTGTTCAATCAGCAAAGAATATTTATTGAGATGCCAGGTACAATGTACATCATCAAACACAAAAGGAAAACAGGGATTACGACATGAAAGGAAAACCTCATAGACTTCAGGAGAGTGACAGAATTCTTTCTTTTTACATCAAACCTCATCAAGCATGACTATAAGAATCATAATTTTTCTTCTAAGTTCAAATATTGTATAAGAAAAATTTAAAAACTCAGAAAACTATCTAACCTCTAGCAAAACTTTCTTTTTAATCCAAGTTTACAACTTTATATTTCTAATTCATATATGTCAGCATTATTACATTTACCAGTAATATTACTAATATTGAAGTTATGAAAGAAGATAATAGTATTTACTATTTACCTAGCATTTTAATATTTGGACTTTTTTTCTAAATATTCCTTTTTTTTTTTAATTCAGAAGTGTCCTGTGAAATAGATATTATTAAAATATCAAAGTAAGGTGACTGAAACCAGGGTTTAGATGGCTCAAGGTCAAGTAAGAGGTAAGAAATGTGAAGCCATTCAATGGCTGTATTTTCCACTTTCCTACACCATATATTCCAGATCTAGGCATTTTCCCCACTTAAAAAGTAATTCCTAATTCCATCAGGAGTTCTGGGATCTGAGCAATGAAAAGAATGAATTCCAATTGTCCTTTTTCTTTATTTGGTTTATGTTTATAAAACATTTTTTTAAGTTCCAGGGACTGTGCAGCATTTTGAGTGTAATCTGTTATTTGCATTTTATAATTAAGGAAAATAAGATTGGCAAAAATTCACTTGTCTATAATCCTGCTGCCGGTGAAGAGTGAAACCTGGGTACATGTGCAGGCAGCCAGCCACCTGCATCCCTCCCACTCCCCTCTGCAGTCTCCCTGCCACCAGCCGCATTTCACCAATCTTCTTTGTCACCAGGCATACAAAGATAAAGGCAAAACTTCAAATACTGAGGAAGCTTGGAGTCAAACATAAACTGTTAATACTTTCATATTTCATGTACAGTGCTGCCATTTGGTGGTTTGAGCACAAAACTTCCTCAATCTGAGACAAATCTCTAAGAATCCTCTAACTTCCAGTGGAATACCACAGTGGTGCCCAAACTGGGCTACACGTTAGAATTTCTTAAGTGCTTTTTAAAATATCATTTCCTAGGCTTTATTCCCCACCCATCACTCTAGGTGTGAGGCCTGGGAATCTTTATTTTTAAAAAGCTACACAGATGATTTTTCTGTAGGATGACCAAATTTTAAGGATCCAAACCAGGATACAGTCATACCAGACCCAAACTAAATAATAATAATGATCAGGATAATAATAAACATAAAATTGTATACATACAGTACCTGTTCTTAAACATAAAATATTTAAAAAAGTGTTTATCTGAAATTATATATTACTTTGTATATTCAACTTTCTGTTACATAAATGCTATTGTTTAAACAAAACAATAAAAATAGTTAACAGTAGCCATTAATAGTAATTAATACTATGACTAATTAACCAAATAATATGTGGGAGAAAATTATAGGGATAGTTTTATGTTTCTATATTCTAATACAGCAATTTTTTTAAACTCTGTATTAGAATTTTAAATTGTGTTGTCTACATTAGTGTATTCTGAAATTACATAAATGTACAAAAATGTAAGATTTCTTATCAAAAGAGTTCTGTGAAATAGATGCTATTAATGGAACTCATAGGACCAGTTAAGCAAATATGACCTAAATTCAAGAAAAAATAACACTGGCATGTTTCTTTCTGTCCCATATTACAGTATGATAATTTTATTCTTTTTGTTTCCTTGTCCAATAATACTTCTCTAAACGGCTTATGGCCTTTAGGACATATTTCTTGTACCTCTTTACCTCATGTGGTGTTAAAACTGAATGTAATCATGCAAAATTCACATTGTTATACAGTTCTGCTTTTATTAAGCCCATTTTACAGAGATACCTGCTGTCATTCCACCATGATAACAGCAAACTAAATGTCCTCTTGAAGTAAAGCATTTGAGCATGGGATAGTTAAGATATTATTTTCACACTTGGAGGAATTTGTCTCTTGCTTTCCAAAAATATAAATCCACTTTCTATCTACAGACACGGTTTGATAGACCACTTGTTTATCAGTCAGGTCCTTTATATTTATGCATTCATCATATAAACTATCCACATCTAAAAATATTCATCATTTTTAAACATTCTGAAATACATTGATGTCATCCTAAGGTAAACCTCTCTTTCTTGGGGAAAATGGTTTTAGGCACAGAGGTAATTTGAACTTGTGAAAGTGGAGTTGAATTCCAAATAAGTTATAGTTTTAGTTTAAAAAAATGAGAAACTCCTATTTATAACAGCTTGGTTTCCCTTTTCTGATGACTTTTTTTTTTTTTGTTTTAAAGCAGTCTTATTTCTGAAATGAGAGTTTATTTTTCACTGTCTGAGTTTTTGTTGCAACCTAAATACGACATCAAACAACTCAGGTACAGCCAGTTTATCCTTTTCTTTGTCCTTTACCACCTCCTCAAAGATCATCTTACAGCTTTGGAGAAACAATATACACATTTCCATCATATGTATTCAATATATATATTTCTACTATAATCCTTTCTCTGTTTTTATCCTCAATGTATTTCCATATTAGAAAAGAATATTCCTTTTGTCCCAGACTTTGAAAATAGTGGCATGCCAACATTTTAACATTTTTTCTATGGCAGGAAACAATGATAGCCATCTTACAGGCACATTCTAAAGAGATTATTTTTTTCTATTTCTATAAAGTCAGTAATTTCATTAAGTGCTTCTGCATATCTTGAAGGAACCGAGAAGCTGAAAATTGTATCATGAAGGCCTCAATTTCACAGGTAAACAAACCATACTGCTTGTTGTCAATGGGCATATGGTGAGCAGGACATTTAGTAGACCTTTTCATTTTCTTTAGTAAGAAGTCTATAGACTGAAGAAATCTTCCAAAATCTATAATTGCACTGTTTGCTGACCATGCAAATGGATGAGCAAAGTCTAGTTTGTATTTGGACAAGTTATCAATAATCTTCTGTTTTCTGCAGTTTCATTAGAATTTTCATACAAATCAAGAAAACAATCTGGAACTGCACTTTTCAAATCAAAGTACTTCAAAGCTGGGGGAACACTTTTGTTGTTGCTGTTGCTGTGATTGGATGTATAACCTTTTTTACTTTAGAAAACATGATCATTGGTAAGATCTGACAGAATCAGCTCTAGACTGTCAGAGGCCAGCTCATCTGTTGTCAAAATGTCCCCTTTCGTTTGCTGCAGGGCAACTTAATGGCAATCTCTGAATCAAGAAACGTAAGTTTACTGGAGCAATCAGGGAACAAGAAGATAATGTGTATTCATTCGTATACTATTCCCAAGCTAATTCAACAGCCGCTGTTTTCTAAGGAGCATTGATAATATTTGGGGAGATAAAAAACTCCTGATTATTTTAGAAGTACTTGCCTGTGTCATCCCGGGCTTGTGAGATTCAGTCTCACAGATTCACATCTCTTTCTCTGCTATGCCAATTCTAGTTTGTATTTTCCGTTACATTGTTTGGTATGCTCTGTTTAGATCATTTGCCGCCCTATTTCAGTTTTATGTGTCCTTCCACCAATATAAAAAGACCACAGTTGTTTAATTTTATTTTTTGATAATGTTGGGGTTATGCTGACACTGGCATTATAATCATTTTTATTTTCATTACCTGAACTCTTAGAAAACTTGATCACAAAGACAAATATTAAATTAACACTATCTCAATACATAGCACAACAGTCACTCTATAGACAAGTCAGAGACAGACCATTAACACTCATGATTACAATGCACTTCCATTACGCACCTAAGTCCCATACTCAGAGCAATGCAACAATGTGAACTGCAAATCATGGTTGCCAACGCCAGTGGTCAGGGGAAAAAAATAGCATATTTACTATGAGAGATAATCTATACCATATCCTTTTGACGCCAAAAATGTGTTGCTTTCAGCTCCACCCCTTTTTTCCCCACCATATGTGCTTTGTACTTTTCCTCTATACTTCTCCATCCATCTCTGATTGTTGTGGCTTATTACATCCCAGGAAAAGGATTTCCTGAGATGCAGGACTTTCAGTGCTAAAACTAAAATAGTCACAGGCAGCCAGGATGATTGGTCACCCTATTTTGTGGGCAACCTGGTATTAGAGCCCATCCTGAAATGTTTAACACTAAACTGAGCTGAGTTCCTTGTCTGATTTTCTGACTTTGGTCTGATTCCCTAGTATCAAGTTACCCAGCAGGGCACCAGCTGGGAAAAATGGGACTGTCAAGAGAAAGCCACTCTGGGTTACAGGGCTTAGAAGATGAATTTGGCTGGTTCACACATCTAGGAGATGATAAAGACACTTATGATATTTCATTACTTTTGAAATTATTAAGCTTCCAAAGGTCAATGCCATAGAAAATAAAGATGAAACTCCGTAGCAAGGCACTGCTGTTGCTCCACTGAGTCAGTTCCTATCTAATACCAGGCTTTTCTTCAGCTTTGGCCCATTTGCAAACCAAGATCTCACAAACTGAATGGTCTTACACATCCTCTAGTGTACCATGCTCTCACTCTCCCGTTACGGGTTTGCTACACTTTCCTTTCAACATCCTTTTCCTCCACCAGTTTGCTTGGTGAAGTTCTACCCATTCTTTAATTTGTAGATAATATTCTACTTCATCAAGTAAATATCCCCTCATGCCCAGCCTGGGATGGATGCCTCTCTTAATTACCTAGCATCTATGCTTATTCTCACCATAGATTGTATAACACCCCAAGACAATTATATGTCTCTGTTACAAGATTCAGAGGACACTCATCTTTGGTTTTTACCTTTTTAACTCTTAGGATTACTTGTCGCATGTTAGAAGTTCTTAATAAATGCTTGATGAATGTCTTGAATTAATAAATAATTAATTGATTAAATGCATGAATGAATGTCATACAGGGTTACAAACCACCATAATGATGAGATATAATTTTTGTTTCCTGAACACATATGAACTCTTCAATAACTTACACATAACTCATTGCACAGAATGTTTCAATCATTATGACTAAGCTTTTTTTTAAAAAAATTAAAGCCTTGCATAAATAACTTTATTAGATTTAACTGTATGAAGCTACTGTTTTTGTACATTTAAAATGGATGAATATCAGCAATTCAGTATCATTTAATTATCATTATGGAGGAATACCTTTAACAAACATTAGAAGTCACAATGCTTAAAGAAATAGCGTGCCTATTTAAAATGTCCCAGAACTTTCAAGGTGGAATATTGGACACCCAATTATTACCCTAAGAACATCACTAGCGCACACACACACACACACACACACACACAAAAAAAAAAAACCTATGAAACTATGATTGGCACTATGTCACTATGTTCTGGATAAAGGTGGAGATAAGACCTTTTCTTTTTATGCCACATTGCTCAGCAAGACTTATCATTCATCACAGATTGTCTCAAAGCCTGGGAAGAACAAAGAGCTTGGGGATAACTTAGACATGGCAAAAAATTGTATGGTCCTGTCTATGTAATAGGCTGGTGGCTGGAGGTCACCAGACTAACCCCATTTACATTTGTGGTCTATTTTTATGCTATGGGTGCCATTATATCACCCACAGCAAAAAGCATAATTTATACATTCTAGATTTTGAAAATCTAGGCCACCAAAGCAGTGCACAAGTTTATTCTCCCATTTAACTATTTAATAACATCTCATTGGATGAGGAACCAAAAAAAACTTATCTTTTTCAAGTGAATGTAAATTTTTTATTACAGAAATATATTAATTTTCTGTTACTGCATAACAAATTACCACAAACTTAGTGGCTTAAAACAACATCTATTTATTATCCCACAGTTTTTTAGAGCAGAAGTCTGAATAGGCTCAACATAGTTGTCTACTCCTGGTATCCCAAGGTTGAACTCAAGGTTTCACTATGCTGAGTTCCCATCTGGAACTTAAGGTCCTTTTCCAAGCTCATAGATGTTGGTGGCATAACTCAGTTCCTTGTGGTTGTGGGACTGAAGTCCCTGATTGCCTGTTGGTTGTTAGCCAGGGTCAGTCTCTGTTTATTTTTCTTATTGAATAAGAATCATGTAGAGGTCACCCATATTACTTCTCACATGACCCAATCCATTCTCAAAGCATCAAAGCCACATTTCTTCTTTAAAAGCAAACTTCAATGGGATTGCATTCAATCTGTAAATCACTTTTGGTAGTAAGGACATTTTAATAATGTTGATTCTACTGATCCATGAGCATGATATGTTTTTCCATTTGTTTGTGTCATCTGCGATTTTTTTCCTCAGTTTTTCGTAGTTATGTTTGTAGAGATATTTCACCTCCTTGGTTAAGTAAACATGTAGGTATTTTATTTTCTTTGTAGCTATTGTGAATGATACCGAGTCTTTGATTTGACTCTCAGCTTAACTGTTATTGGTGTATAGAAATGCTACTGATTTGTGTACATAGACTTTGTAACCTGGGACTTTGCCAAATTTATTTATCAATTCCAGTAGTCTCTTCGTGGAGTCTTTGGGGATTTTTAGATACAAGATCATATTGTCAGCAAAAAAATGATAGTTTGACCTCCTTTTCCCCTATTTGAATACCCTTTATTTCTTTCTCTTGCCTAATTGCTCTGGCTAGGACTTCCAATATTATGTTGAATAGAAGTGGTGACAGTGGGCACCCTTGTCTTGTTCCAGTTCTTAGTGGGAATGCTTTTAACTTTTCCCCATTCAGTATGATGTTAGCTATCAGTTTGTCATATATGGCTTTTATAAGTTTGAGACATGTTCCTTCTGTGCCTAATTTTTTGAGGTTTTTGTCATGAAAGGGTGCTGAATTTTGTTGAATACTTTCTCTGCATCTATTGAGATGATCATATGGTCTTTGTTTTTGCTTCTGTTTATGTGGTGAATCACGTTGATTGTTATACATATGTTGAACCCTCCTTCCATCCCTGGGATGAAGCCCACTTGGTCATAGTGGATTATTTTTTTGATGTGCTATTGAATTCAGTTTACTAGTACTTTATTAAGGGTTTTTGAATCTATATTCATAAGGGATATTGGTCTGAAGTTTTCTTTTTTTGTTGTTTCTGTGTCTTTTCCTGGTTTTGGTATCAAGGTGACATTGGCTTCATAGAACAAGTTTGGGAGGATTCCCACATTCTTGATGTTATGGAATAATTCCTGCAGTATGGGTACCAACTCTTTGTAGGTCTGGTAAAATTCTGTTGTGAATCCATCTGGTTTGGGGCTTTTTTTGTTGGAAGATTTTTTGTTACTGCTTCAATCTTGCTGCTTGTTATTGGTCTATTCAGGAGTTCTCTTTCTTCCTGATTGACTCTTAGGAGGTTATGTGTTTCCAGAAATTTGTCCATTTCCTCTACATTTTCTAGTTTATGTATGTAGAAGTTTTCATAGTATTTACAGATGATATTTTGCAATCCCCATCAAAATACCACCATCATATTTCACAGATATAGAAAAAATAATTCTGTACTTCGTTCAGAGCCAGAGAAGAGCCTGGATAGCCAAAGCAATCTTAAGCAAAAAGAATAAATCTGAGGTATCACATTACCAGACTTCAAGCTATACTACAAAGCTATAGTAACCAAAACAGCATATTGGCACAAAAACATAGACCAATGGACATAGACCAATGGCACAGAACAGAGAACCCAGTTATAAAACCATCCACATAGAGCCAACTGACCTTTGACAAGGCAGACAACAGCATAACACTGGGGGAAAAAAATCCTATTCAGTAAATGGTGCTGGGAAAATTGCATACCTACATGCAGAAGAATGAAACAGGATCCATATCCCTCACCACTCATAAAAATTAATTGAAGATGGAGAAAAGACTTAAATGTTAGGCATGAAATCATAAATATCTGAGAAGAAAATGTGGGAAAAACTATTGTAGATATCAGCCTAGGAAAAGAATTTACTACTAAAACCCCAGTAGCAAATATACCAACAACAAAAATAAGTAAATGAGACTTGATTAAATTATTAATAAAAACTTTCTGCACAGCTAAGGAAATAATCAACAGAGAAAACAGACAACCTACAGAATGGGAGAAAATATTCACAAGCTATACATCTGATAAAGGGTTGATAATTAGAATCTATAGAGAACTCAAGTAAATCAGCAAGAAAAAGAATGAAAAACCCATTAAAAAGTGGGAAAAAGACATGAATAGAAGCTTTTAAAAGATGATAGACAAATGACCAATAAACATATTAAAAATGCTCAACATCACTAATCATCAGGGCCATGAAAATTAAAACCACAATGAAATATTACCTTAACCCAGTTACAATGGCTTTTATTAAAAAGTCCACAAACAATAGACGCTGGCATAGATGCAAAGAGAAAGGAACACTTATACATTGTTGGTGGGACTGCAAATTAGCACAACCTCTATGGATGGATGTTCCTCAAATAACTAAGGGTAGATTTACCATTCAATCCTATAATCCCACTACTGCGTATTTAACCCAAGGTAAAAGAATTCATTTTACCAAAAAACCCACCTGCACTAAAATGTTTATCACAGCACAATTCACAATTGCAAAGATGTGATATCAATCCAGGTGCCCATCAGTTCATTAGTGAATTAACACAATGTGGTATATGTATATAATGGAATAGTACTCAACCTTAAAAAGGATGAATTACTGGCTTTTGCTATAATTTGGTTGGAAGTGGAGACCATTATCCTAAGTGAAGTATTTAAAGAAGAAAGACAAACACCACGTGTACTCACTATTGAATTGGAACTAACCAATGAGCAGCACACGTGTGCCCTCTGCCTACTGTACACTCATTTTTTACAGCAAGGATGCTGGGGAGCAGGGAAACTGTGCAGGTGGGTGAACTCTGATCTGGATTTCCATGCTGACTGTAATTCTTGCCTCTCCTCTACTGGTATTACCAGTTGATTAATCTTTGTAGACGGGCTCCCCAGGGGTCTGAAATAAGGTTTTCCTCCTCAGTGTCAAATACATAATTCTATTTCTGCTGCTCCTTGACTTGAACAACATATACTTGAGTATCTACTGTGTACCAGGCACCTTAGGCAGCCCTTTGCATAGAAACTCTGCCATCAGGAAATTTATAATCCAGTAGATAAACATACAAATAAGTTGGTGTTTGTGATACAGTGTGTTAAGTGATGTGCCACAGTTAAAACAAGTGTACCACAGGGACACACAGTAATGGCAGATGAGCCCAAAAAGTGTTGTGTTGGGTGCCAATCAAGTGTCATCATGCTATATAGATATATATTTTTTTAGCAGGAAGTTGGCTATACTATAGTGCATCTGGTTAAGAGAGGAATCTAACAGATTGTGAGGGAACTATTAACCAAATATTTTATGCAGTGTCAAATGCGCAGAAAAGCGATAAACAAGTAGAAGGGAACGTTTCTGCTTAGAGAAAAAGGCAAACACATTTCAACATATGACATTTCTCTTCTTTGACATAGTGTGCACTCATATATTCTTGTTGCAGAAAGTCACGATGGTGTGACTGTCATGTGTGGGATTTGTTTATGTGGTAGGTGGATTTAGCTTTTCTGGCTTAAGTAGTATAAATCCTCTTTCTCAAATCAATTCTTTTTTGTTTTTTTCAATTTTTCTCCAAATAATTTTGACTTCTGTGTACGCAGAACTCCTTTTATTTTAACAGTGTGACCACTATACATACTGTGTAGTATAACTGAGACTCTTAACAATGCTGTGCATGACAGAACAATATTTGTACCACCTCTTGTTTAAAGTTTCTTTGGCTAGTCTTTAAACAGTTTTTACAATTGATTATCTGATGATCTTCATTAAAATGTCTGTCACAGATAATGCCTTGAGAAAGTTAATTTCTATGAATCTCAACATCCTTATCTTTGTTTGGACAATTCTAACAACCTCTCAGAGCATTTATTATACCGAAATCTATAAGTACTATAATTACTGAAAGAATTGAAAGAAATCATTCTTGACAAAATAAAGCATTTAATGGCATTTAATTGACACAAAAGAGTTTATGGATAGACAAAAAATGCAAAATAAAATGTGTCATTTAAAATAGATGCTTGTAAATTTATATGCATATGAATATGTAAGACTTTATTGTGACAGACTAGTCTGTTATAACACTCATTCTCTCCCAAGCCTTCTGGCAAACTTTTCAATTACGTTAGCACTCACACATTCTGGGCATGGAATTTCAGAACAGATTTTTTTTTTTTAATTTGAAAAAATCCCCAAGGGATGTGATGTTGAAAATAGACTTGAATTAAATGTTTATTCACTCTCTACTGTATACACCAAAGTCTCCTGGGCACTGTGGATGCAAAACTGAACGAGGCAGGAACCTTGACCTCATAGGATGTCACAGGCTGGAACAGAGGTTCTCTGTAAACACACACTATTAGTTTTTTCACAAATAATTGATCGCTTAAGGTAGTTTTACGGAGTTCTAGAGTTTCAGAAAGATTTACATGTTTGTATTATAGAGGGCATCAAAGTGTTTCCCTAGTTTCACTTTATGTTCCAATATGTTTTTGCATTGAAATAAATGTTAAGGATAGAGCTAGCGGGCCAGGAGTCTTGCCTGGATTACCCAGGGCAAGGCCATGGAAGTATCTTGAGTCTATAGACATAATTTATTCTGCAAGTCAAAAGTGGGAATCATAGCCTAGTAAATTTTTTCTGAAACAGCCTAGGATGGCAAAAACAGACTTCCTCTCCATAGTGTGTTTTTATGAGTCATCTTCATAATGATTAGTCATTTCAATCACAAATACATGTCACAAATATATCAGAAACTCAGCAGCCACACCGCTTCGGGACCTATGCATGGCACCAAGATATTGTGATGAACAAGACAGGCGTGTTTAGGGCCTGCATGGACCTTATTACTCATTTTTACCTTTTCCCCTTGGCTGTTGACCTCCCAGAGAATCACATAAAGGCCCATGCTAGGTAGCAGGTATAAATTTTACAAACATAGATTGGCATAAGGTAAAAATGTAACTACTTTCCTGTGAAGCATTGCAGTGTTTTGATTCCAAGCTCTCTAAGCCTGACACAGAAAATAAATCTGCTCACTTTTAGATAAATTCAGTATAAGGCAGTGATTTCTTAGTCTATCTGGTATAGAATTCAATCACATTCTTTTTTTTTCCCCAGCAATTTTCTTTTATTTTTTAATTTCAAAATATTAAGAGGGTACGAATGTTTTTTGTTTCATGGATCACTTTTGCAATGCTCGAGTCACAGCTTTAAGTGTGACATTCTGTTCAGACTCCCTCTCCAGAGAGTCTCCTTCCTGCTCTTTGGTTGATTGCAAGCTCCAGGGGGCTTCCTCTGCTGCCCACACAGGGTCCCCAAGGAGGGGCCCTTTTATTCAGGAACCTACCTGGCTTTCATATCAGCCTTTACTCCCAGTGCAATGCACTGCAGAGTCAGCATAAGGAGCTCGCTGAAATAACAACTGGGCCACCTCAGGCGCCCCTGAGGGCCCAGGCGCTGGCCTCACATAGAGATGTCTTGGGGCCCTCCTGTAAACCCCAGTGGGAACTAGCCATTCCTTCCCTTTTTGATATGGATTTCCTTGCCCCATCTTGCCACGAATTTCAGATCAGCTTTCTTGTATCCTTAAGTCACTCATTTACTACAGGAAAGTCCAGGCTATAGATAGTGACTCCCATCACCCCAACACTCCTCACTCACATTCAGATACCAGAGGTCCAGAGAGGGCTGAAGGAGGCCCATGTCCTTCCATCTCTCATCCCGGAAACTCCAAAAGAGAGTCTCTCACACTTCTCCACCCCTTCCTCTCTGCCTGCCCTTCATTCCACGGTGGTTGAGGTGTGACGACAGACCCTTGTGTCTGGATAAAGGCTTTTGATTTTAGAAGTCCTCTGAAAATTTCTTTTTTTATTATTGTTTTTGGTTAATGTTATTCTCATTGTCACATCAGGATTATACATTGTCACAGGGAAGAAGAAAGGAAGACATCCTAAAATGTCTCCAATTATTACTCTGCCATTAGTAAAGCATGAGAAGCTGTGCAGCGATAAGGGACTAAGTGCCACTGTTCTGTGTTCTCCCAACACCACGTCCACACTTCTGTAATTCACTTACCATGAGACAGAGAAAGCCTACTTACACAGGTTTCCCCAGTAACCTGTAGTTTCTTCAAGGACAAGGCAGCATCTCTTTGCTCATTTTTGTATCCCAGTGCCTAGAAAAGCGCTTTGCATGCATAGGTACTATAATTACTCCTATTTATTGAGCCTTATGTGGCTCTGCATTGGGTCAAAGCCTTTATAAGCATGATGCCTTTTGATCCTTACAACCCCACGAGGCAGGTAACATGGCTGTGCTTTACATCTGAGAAACTTAAGATCAGAGAGCTTGAGCAACCTTCCTCAAGGCAGAGAGATCACAAGGAGCAAAGGCAGAGATCAAACCCCACCTTAACCTCTATATCAAGCTGCCTTTAGTTAATGTTTGAGTCTGTAGAACTTATATTCTAAATCCATAGTTCTAAATGTCTGTCTCATCAGACTAAATTTTAGACATATCTGGGAACACCTCTATAACAGGTACATTTGATTACCTAGAAAAATGGTTATAGAATTTTTTATTTATTCAATTGAATTAATTTACTTATAGTAGGATATTAGAAATTACATTTCTGATTTTGAATCCTTTCGTGACTTCTATTTTTCTACCCAATTTAAATTAATTAAATTTCTTATTCTAAATATCACTTGTAGAATCTCTGTTAAGTTTTAGGACTTGTGGATTTGAAAAGAATTAGACAAATCCAAGGGATCTCATAGTGTGGTAGTGGAGAGAAACATAAACAGAATACAGTAACAGTTTAAATGCAATCTAGAGCCTGTATATAAGGTAGAGAGCTCAAAGGAAATTTAACTTTATCTGTAACAGGAAGGAGGAATGCGGTAGTCAAAAAATGTTTCTTGCAGGAGTGGTTTAGAAGAGCATTTTAGGCAGAAATATTAACGAGGGTCTTGGGAACCAAGCATGTTTATAGTAGTTCATTCCCTTAGAAAGTGTCTTAGGGCATTCAAGGGCTGCCACTTGCTTGGGACTCAGCAATGTGTGTGCGCATGAACCTACTACTCTAAGAGGCCTGAATCAAGATTACTGTTGTTGACTTTACTCAAGTGCAATTATTAGTAGTAAACAAACTGTTTATGTAATATTCATTTATTCCCCATCTTGTTCCAGCCATAATTTAAGGCATCTTTCCTTAAAAAGAAAAACAATTTAAAATATGTATACAAAAAAGAGGGAGAATGGGGATTGAAATAAAAATATGAATCCATGTATAATATTGATATATAAAAATTGTACTGTTGAAGTCCTGTGTGGTTTCTAGAACTGGGCCACTAAGTGTGATTTTAAGTTTTCTAGCAGCTACTGCAAAGAGGGCACCACAAAATTTCCAGTCCCCACAAAATAAAAATAGCAATGTCACTATTCTTGGTATGATGATTAGGAAAAAAAAAAAAAAAATCCAGGCTGATATATAATGTGATACACAAAATTTTCAACAATATTCTTATGGTAGATATTCCAATTAGGTTTTTTAAATAATTTTTTTCTCATACAATTTGTCACTAAATATTAATCACATCAAACTAAAGCACAGTTCAGTAGATAAAATGGGACAATCCCTGCTGTACACATTGTGTGCTCCTTTGGAATAATCCAATAATGGACTTCAGTGCCCAGTGATGGGCGCTATATTTGAAGTTATATTCCCTGAAATAAACCCCTGCACACATCTATTTTATATTTTGGGTAAGTATAGGTCCATACACTTTCATAGCTACCTGACCTGGAGGCAGCATTCACATCTTCTCATAAAAAAGGAAGACATTGAGAAAATCATAGCCTAAATATAGATTTCCTATCTCTAATTTCAGAAGATTATGAAGCAGTATCCACTGGCAAAGTAAAGATCATCAATGTTTTTCTTAATACTTAGTGTTGGGATAACTCCAGTGTTCAGGCAAATGGACAACTGAGGACCCAGAGAATTTCAGGTCTTCACCGTAGTCAAAACAATTCCAGTATTTGTTCATTCATTCAGTTGGTCATTCAACAAATGATGTGCCTTTAACATCTAAGATCTTTAATCAGCTATAAATAATCATTCCCTTCTCCGGAGGCCATTCTGTGCACCCATAGAATGATTAACTTAAACAATAGAATATCTCAGTGTGTTCTCCAAAATAAATGGGTTTCAAAATACACAGCAAGGCAATCAAATTAGTGACATTTCTGAATAGAATTGTTAAATATAAATTCTCTGAATGCTAGAAGAAATACCTAAATGGGTCTTTTAACTTTAGTTCACTTATCTGTAGCCATTCTTTTTCATTTATTTCAGGATATTATGGGGGTACAAACATTTTGATTACATGTTATGACTTTGCCACACCCAAACCATGATTTGAGGTGTGCCCTTCCCCCCCTACAACACTCACCGGGTCCATTAGTTTTGAGTTTACCCACCCCCAAACCCCCAACCCCCAAAGAATATTACTACTGTGTGAGCACATTAGTGTTGATTGCTTAGTGCCAATTTGATGGCGAGTACATGCGGTGACTATTCTTCCATTCTTGTGATACTTCACTTTGGAGGATGGGCTCAAGCTCAATCCAGGAAAATATAAGAGGTGCTAGATCACTGTCATTTCTTATAATTGAGTAGTATTCCATTGTATATATATACCAAATTTTAATACTCCACTCATGAATTGACGTGCACTTGGGTTGTTTCCACATCTTTGCAATAGTGAATTGTGCTGCCATAAACATTCGAGTGCAGATGTCTTTGTTATAGAATGTCTTTTGCTCTTTTGGGTAGATGCCTAATAGTGCTATTGCTGGATCAAATGGTATTTCTATTTTTAGCTCTTTGCGGTATCTCCACATTCTTGCCAACAGAGGTAACCATTCTTTCTGGAGAAAATCTCTTGTAGTTGCTGAGGGTAGAAAGACAAGGGGAATGTCTGCTGAGGGCCAGTGCCCCCTGCTGGAGTTATCTGGCCCTGTGCTAGCTGTGGCTGGTAGTTCCACCTTGCACACTGGGAAGGGCTATGCAAACAGCACCTTCCCAGAAGGCCACCAGGTGCTGGCAGCTGGTGTTACCAACAGTGGTAAACAACTCCCTTGAAGAAGTGGCACTCATTTGGGGCCTATTTGTTGCCCAAACTCAGGCTGGTTTTCTAGTGCTTGCTTGCTAGGGCACTCAGACCTACAGTATAAGCACCTGCCTCCTGCTGTGATATATGTGGCCTAGGCACCCTTCACAAGATGGCCAGAGGCATCGCACTGAACAGTCTGCCAGTAAACTCCAGGCACCTCATGCCCTCCTTGGTGTTTGCATAACAGAAATACAAGCAAAATGTTAATCCTCTAGGTCTCTAGAATCAGGAGTTTCACATCAGTTTATTGGAGGTAGCCTAAAGTTATTACAGGGAAAATTTTTTCAAAGAGCAAAAGAAATGTGGTTTCTTCACTCAAAATTGTTACCTAATCCTTCAGAAATCCCCTGCTCTTTTTGAGAATCTAAGGTATTAAGGGACAGACTTTTTATAAATACCATTAACTAGGGGACGATATACAGCAAGTCCCCAAATGTTGTTTTGTTCAATGTTGTTTTGTTATAACGTTAATGAGAAAAAAAAAATCACTTCCCTGGCCAAGGCTGCTGTCCTTGTGGAGTTTACACGTTCTCCCCATATCTGTGTGGGTTTTTTCAAGGTACTCTCGCTTTCCTCCCACATCCCAAAGACATGCACATTAGGTGAATTGGCTTATCTACACTGTTCGAGAGAGAGAGAGAGAGAGAGAGAGAGAGAGAAAGAAAGAGAGAGAGAGAGAGAGAGTCTGTGTGTGCGCAGGCCCTATAATGGGATGGCATCCTGGCCAGGATGGGTTCCCACCTGGATCCCTGAGCTGACAGGGTAGACTCTGTCCCCCTGAGACTCTAAATTGGATAAATTGAGTAAATAAATACCTTTTTAAAAAATTAATCATTCTTAAATTTATATATAGCTAACATTTATTTCAATGTTTAGTATTAGACTTGCTTTGGTCTTTATTTAAAAGTTCGATGATGTTTTTGTGAGCAGAAATGTGCTGTAGGAACTTAACTCTTGTTCATATCAATTAGCCTATGGCAAATTCGTTTCACTGTATGTTGTTTCCTTTAAAGTCACAGGTTCCAGGAACCTATCGACAACCTTAAGTGAGGACTGATTATATATAACCATCACTTGTTAGCCCCTTGCCAGACCCTGGGTCAGAAGCTTCTATTCAAATGTCAAGGAAGACTTAAATAGAGCAGTAAGCAAACTTTCATTAATCCTGACAGATTTTTCCACATGGATTGCAAAGTATGTGATGATGGTCAGTAGTGTAATAGCCAAGTCCTCAATCCACCTGTTCCTAAGGCATGTTGGCCTGAGAATTCCCCAGGCTGCAAGAAATTAACACACATTGTAGATGAAATACCTAATGAGGATAGATCAATCATTTGTGTGAGACAAAAGGCCACTGACATAAACGAAAAAAGAGAAATACTTTGAGTTGAAAAAGTTAAAAAAAAAAAAAGGGGGGGTTAGGATTTACCCCTGAAGGTGATTCTTAAACAATTCCTAGGGCAAGAAAATTGCCCCTGGTTTCTAATCTTGAAGTATGCTTTTTTTTTTTTCTGATTGTTTTGTTTACAATATAATAAACTATTTCGGGGGAAAAGGAGCCCCCTGTGATGCTTATCTGAACAATGTTAGTGGAGTGAGGGAGGTGGGAGGGATGTGAAATCCAGACAACTGGTGGACGGGGAGCAAGGATGCAGGGTCTAAAACACAAAGGGAAGCCTCTAGAAATGTCCTACGAAATGTCTGTTTCATGCCATCTTGAATTCTTCATTCCTGATGCTTCTCTGGTGTGGGAGGAGGGAACGAGGAGCACTGGCACCCTAAAACACAACCAGTGGCACTACCTCTCCAATTCCAGCTTTCTCAAATTGGCAAAAGGAGTCCTGAAGAGAAATCTCCATTTTCAAGTGATAAATCCTCAAAAAGATTGGGATTTTATGTTGCTCTCCCGACCCAGAGCAGTAATTTTCCTTCAAAGACAGGTATCTTTCAAAGATTATCGTGCAGAGCAAATTCAGACCACATCAGAAGGTCTGAACCCATCTTACACAGGGATGTTTACACACACGAAGGTAGCGGTAGAGGATTTAGGTGTAGGAGAGCTGGGTTCCAGTTCCCTCTCTTCCCATCTGAGCTGTGCAATGAGTGGATTGCTTTGCCTGGACTGCATCGAAGGACATTATGAGAAAGAGTCATGTGAAGCTTGCTACTGAATTTACTGCGGGAATATTATCAAATAGAGTTTGTAATGTCAGTGTCATGTTTATAGAGATTCATGGAAGAAATTTCTCTTATATCTTGGTCCAAACAGAATAGGAACATGGTAATGACCCCCAGTGGCTATCCGAAAGCACAGCCCTCAGGCAAATTTGACTCTGGACAAGTTACGTAAATATTCTAACCCCAATTTTCTCCTCCTAAAATGAACATAGTAATAATTGTGACAGGATTGTTATGGAAAATAAATAGATAGTGTTACATGTGATGTTTAATATAGTGCCACAATATATAGTAGCCACTCCACAAATTACAGCCATAATAACACTAGTTACTATTATGGGTCTATGATTTATTACAGAAAAAGGGTACAAAATAAAATTAACCAAAGGGAAAGGTGCATGAAGTCTGGGAAAACCAGCACACACTTCCATGAGTCCTCTCCTAAGGGAATCACCCACCTTCCCTATAAAAGTGCACCTATAGAATTAATTTGGTAGGAATTATCTCCTATTACTAGATGAAAACTCAACAGATCTCATGACTCTTCTGCTCACAGTCAGATATTAAAAAGTTATAAAGTCACGAAGTTACAAACACAATGTCAACAAGGCTAGTCCAAGATTTTTAACTAAACACACACTTAATTCAGCATTAAATTTCATCTTGAACTTACTTTAGATGGAAGAAGTCTACAGTTGGAGTAGAAATTATGGCCGGTTTCTCTATTTCACCACCCCAGCTTGCTAGCCTGTTTCTGAATAGCAAGAGTGGTGTAGAGGAGTTTTGCTTCAACTTGTGGTTTCTTACATTGACATCATACTCTTCAGACTTACCGATGTTCACAAGTGATGCTTTCTCTTATGGGTACTTTTTTGATTCTTCGGAGATTCCCATTACTGAGGATTTTTCCTTCTGAAATTCATTTGGCCTAGGTGAAAGCATCCCTGTTCCTGATAGTCATGTGTTTGTTTAATAAACATACCCTGAAGCCAGGTGCAGTGGTGCCACTCCTGTATTCCCAGCTACTTGAGAGGCTGAGGCAGGAGGATTGCTTGAGCCCAGGAGTTCAAGGCCAGCCTGGGCAACATACATAGCAAGACTCTGTATTTAAAAATAATAATAGTAAAATTTTTAAAAAGAGATAATTGGAAAATATCTGTTTAGTTTTTAATGGAGAGTAGGAATTTGTCAAATGGAGAAACTATTCTTTAAAGATCTCCCCCCATCAAAATCAGCACAGAGAAGCACCAGACTCAAAGTCTTGTAGTTATGAGAAATCGTGGTTTGTTCAGAGAATGTTGAGACTTGTAGTGAATTATATTTAGATTTATGACATATGAAAACAGTCAGATTTCCTTAGTTCTTTCTTCCATTTTGCTGAATATATGTCCTTAATTATTGTTTTGAGAATAGGATAGAATGGCAGAATTGGAATCTCTGAGATATAATATGACACTAGTCTACTTTGTTTAAACAAACAATTCTGTTATACAAGTATTCAGTTATCATTTCAATTGGAAAATATTTAATTTTACTCCTATTTGCTCTTAGCAAACATTAATTCTGATACTCATAATGTGAAAAAGTGATGATACAGGCATCAGGAAAATATTGTGGTTTATTTACTTAATTGTGCTTTATAAAAAATCTTTCAGAAAATTAAAAGGACCATTTTGGTGATTAAAAATAATTTCATGTTCTGATTATGCTGATAGATTTATTCTGTTGCTCTGCACTTATGGGCTTTCATGCAATGGTGGGATATGGACATTCTTAATAGGAGGTAATGGAATTACTAACAGCATATGTCATTTACCTTCAAGGACTCCTCATTAACAAATGGTACAATGCCAAACAGCGTAAGTAACAAAAGCAAAATACTTAATTATTTTAGCATTGATCTAAGCTTTACTTTTTTTTGGAAAGAAGAGCTACAGAGGAAGCATATTTTAATTCATGTTTCACTTGTTTTTCATTGACCCTCTGAAATTCTGGATGTCTTGAGTGGAAAAACAATGTGAGAACTGAATTGGAGTTGGAGTACTGAGGCAAAGGCTTCACAGTCAGGCAGATCTGGATTTGAGTACTTACTTCACTACTTACTTGCTCTAGGCCATTAGTCAAGTCACTAAAACTTCCTCAGATTCAGGCACCTCATTCATAAAATGGGGTTCATGACAATGCCTTCCCTATGGATTTGATTAAAGGATTAGATTACATTTATAAAGCACTAAGTAGGATGCTTGGCACATAAGGAGCCTTCACTGTAAATTAGTTGCTGTGATGATGATGGCAATGATGATGATGATGATGACAATGGGGAAGGATGACAAAATGTCTTACCCTGAAAATCAATATCCTGAAAATGAATATCCTTTTTAAAAATTTCATTGTAAATTGACAAATTGTAATTGCATATTTATGGGATACAAATTAATATTATAATTAATGAATACAAGGCAGGATGATTAAATCAAGCCAGTTAACATACTCATCACATCAAATATTTATTTTTTGTGGTGAGAATATTCAAAATTTACTCTCTTAGCAATTTTGAAGTATATAATACACTAATATTAACTATATTCACTATGCTGTGCCATAGATCTCAAGAAAAAAAAGATATTGCTTCTGTCTGACAGAGATTTTGCACCCTTTGACCAGCATCTCCTCATGGTCCTCAGATCCCAGCATCTTGTAACCACCATTCTACTCTGCTTCTGTGAGTCTGATTGTTTTTGATTCCACACACAAGTAGCAAACAAAAGCCAAGGGAATTCATCACAACTAGGACTGCTTTACAGGAACTGCTAAAGGGAGTTATTTAAGCTGAAGCAAAAGGCCACTAATTAATAATATATATAAAAGCACAAAACTCAGTGGTATAAGTAATACAAAGCCATATACAGAGTACTCAAGGACTGTCATGGTGGTGTGAATGTATTTTAAAGAGCTGAAGAGATAGGTGGGTGGTCCGCAGAGGTAGGATATGGCCTTACTTAAGATTTGTATTATTTATAACAAAGGGATAAGTGATGATGAAAAGTATGCAACCATTACGTACAACAGTCACTTGCCATTTTGTTTTTCAGCCTTGCCTTCAAATGAATGAAGGCAGTTTGGATATTGATTACTGAGAAAACAGTGCACACAAATTCAGAGATTAAATAGACCAGCCCCTTATTTTGGAAAAAAGACAACTAAATCTCAAGAGAATGGAGTGACATTGTCAGTGACTACACTCAGATGAAAAGTAGTGAACCTGGGAATAATCCTTGTCCTCTGAATTCCCTCTCTATGTCCCCGTTCTCCCATATATTGTCTGATTTAACTGATTCACTCATTCATTTATTCACTATTGAAGGATAATTTATTCCAGTCACTGTTTTTGGTGCTGGGGAAACAGTAATGGATAAAACAGGTGCAGTAAGCACATATTCACATTTTTATAGTCTGTCTCCCCCACTAGACTGTAAGAACATTAATATAATTATTGACAGTAAAATAAAATGCTATGCAGAAACTAAAAGGGATAAATTGACTGAAGGATGTGTGTTGCTATTTTAGACAAGGTGTCAAGAAAAGCCTCTCTGAGGTGACATTTGAGCACATACCAGAAGAAGATATGCAACAAGAGGATGTAAGGAGGAAAATTTCTAGCAGAAAGAATGGAAAATGGGAATTTGAGAAATGGGAATAAAAAAGTACAAGTTGTCATATTTGATTTAAACCAAGGAGGCCAGTATTGCTGGACCACTGTGGATGAGGGCGAGAGTAATATGAAATGTCAGATCAAGTGAACCTTTGAAGACCACGGTCAGAAGTTTCAATTCAAGCCCAGGGGCCATGGGAGGCAACTGAAACATTCTTGATGAGATGTGTATTTTTTTTTAAGAAAGATGATTCTGTCTTCTTTGTAAAGAATGAACTGCTGGTGATATAATCATGGAAGCAGAGATGATGAAAGCAGATGAGAAAGTGGTGAGAAGTGATGGAGTCAGCATGTTTGGGGGTTGGAACAAACAGGACTCCTGATGGAGGAATCAAAGATCATCCCCACAGATTTAGTCTTGAACAATTGTTATTTATTTATTTATTTATTTGAGACAGAGTCTCACTCTGTTGCCCAGGCTAGAGTGCCGTGGTGTCAGCCTAGCTCACAGCAACCTCAAACTCCTGGGCTCAAGAGATCCTTCTGCCTCAGCCTCCCGAGTAGCTGGAACTACAGGCATGCACCACCATGCCTGGCTAATTTTTTCTATATATTTTTAGTTGTCCAGCTAATTTCTTTCTATTTTTAGTAGAGACGGGGTCTTGCTCTTGCTCAGGCTGGTCTTGAACTCCTGAGCTCAAAGGATCCTCCCACCTCAGCCTCCCAGAATGTTAGGATTACAGGCATGCCTGGACAATTATTACTTTTTTACTCTCATTTTGTAGCTCTTTTCTCTTTGTCGTTTCCCTTCACAATTTTATTCCTATGATGACTTCAATTACCATCTATATGCCAACAAGTCTCAAAAGTGTATTTGAGCCCAGCCTTCTCTCTTCTGTCATTTAGTCTTATAAATCTAACCACCGTTTTCACTCGTTGGATGCTGTAGAGAAATCTCAAGCTCAAAATGCACAAAGGTGAGCTCATCATTTTCCCTAAGAAACATGGCTCTCCTTCACTGCTGTCTAGTTCAGGAAAGGCTCAACCATCCCTCCGACTGGACAATCCAGAAACCCAGGAGTCAGTCCTGATGCTTCCCTATGCAATCTGTCCACCAAATGCGCCACATCCAAATAATTTTGCATCCCAATCACTACGTGAATCCTTCCACTTCATTTCATTCTCACTGTCTCTAACATAGACGACGTCAATTGTTTCTCACTCTCTCACCTGGCGTTCGGCAGTAGCCTTTCAACTAACTAGTTTCCTCCTAGCCTCTACTTTCTTCTTCATGTTCTCCAACATGATGAGTTTATTTTATAGGTCTTATATCTTAATTACAGCTTATTACATGTCATGATTAATGTGTCTCTCCTCCACTGGAATGCATTTTTAACAGGGTAGAGTCCTTGCTCATCTGTCTGTTACTTTCCTCTCACCTAGCAGTGCTTGGCACACAATATTCCCTAGAGAAAGATTGAAGGAAGAGTCACTCT
Organism: Eulemur rufifrons; assembly: GCF_041146395.1. NCBI lineage: Eukaryota > Metazoa > Chordata > Mammalia > Primates > Lemuridae > Eulemur > Eulemur rufifrons. The sequence continues at coordinate 47,789,269 of NC_090988.1, forward strand.
ACTTTTCTAACACATCACTGATAACCATCTTTTAGAGAGATCCAGGAAACGGAAATATTTATTAAACTATGAGTTAATCATGAGAGGGTTAAGAAGATAAAACTCTTGCCTTCTTTAAACTTTTAGTTTAGTAGAAGAGAAAACAAATGTATTCACAAAGCAGCAGTTTAATCATACAATAGACAATAATTTTCTAAGAGAAAGAATAAAGTATCATGAAATTTTATTCATTCATTCATCCATTTATTCAGCTGGAGAGACAAACACTCAAAGATGCCTTTGTAATGCAATCTATAAAAAACATTGGAGAAGCATTTCAATAAGACTTAGGGGAGGGTCAACAAGGATTCTTGGGGAAGGTAACATCTAGGCTAAGACCCAAAGGATGAAGATTAAATATCTAGACAAAGTTGGTCATAGGATATCAGTATGAGTAAGTTAGAAGTAGTAGCATTTGCAGAGTACCAGGGTGAGAAGAAAAATTTGATTTCTGAAAATGCTCCTGAAAATGGAAATAACTCAATATGGTTGGAGTATAATCTTTGAGAGGTTGAACAAAGTAAGATGAAACAAGAAATAGATTGAGTGGACAGATCATGAAGACCCTAGTTGGCTGAATGCTGGAACTTCATCTTGAAGTTTCTAAAAAAGAACTGAAATTTTTGAAAGAAAAAAGTAAGTAAATTTGAATGAGAGACAGATCATTCCAGAAGGTATAATTAAAGAATGAATTAGAAAAAAACAAGATTGGAGCAAAGAAAAATGACCTTATTCATTTATTACTGCCTTGTTTACTTAACTCATTTAATTTATTTATGAATTAATTACAACCTATTAGTAGGCATTATCCTCCAAGCTGGGGATTACAATGGTGAACAAGATAAATGTGATACCTGCCCCTATCCAGATACACAGGACAGAAAACTATTAAAGTAATTCACCTAAAGACCAGAGGAGAGACAATGAAGACCCTTTTTTAGATTCTTGTCTGTTTGTATCTTTTATTTGATATTGGTAGATTCCTGCGTCTGTACTTGAATTTGAGGGCCTGTGTTAGAAACAAAACAGAATGCAGGTAGTTCCTGGAGGCAAGCTAGAAAATTCAGAGAAATAAAAAAGAATGATCTGAGACCTCTGAGAAGCAAGACTAAACATGCTAAACAAGCCCATTGGAAAACTATATTAAAGTCATCAAAGTCAAGGGAACATGAATCGCTCAAGTCTTAAAGGATGTTGTGAGAATGGAATGAATTGATATTGGTATCAATTGTATCAGGCAGGGCTTCCTGGAAAATGTGACATTGAAGCTAAGATGGATGAAGGATGAAGATGGGTTATTCAAGAAAGGATGGGCCTGTGATGGCAGGAAGACTAAGTCAGAACGGGTGCTTGCAAAGTACTGGAGTGAGAAGAGAGCTCTGGTGTCTGAAAATGTTCCTGAAAGTGAGAGTTACTCAATATGTACATAGAAGAGTACCTAACCATGTGTTGGAAGGAAGGAAAGATGGGCAATAAGGGTCTATTTCCCACTACATGATATAGTGAGAAAAGAGGGATTTGGTTTGAAACAAACATATATTCTAATCTTAAGCTTCTTTGTTTACCAGCTCTATAGCTTGAATAAGCCATTTTACCTGCCTGAGTCTCAGTCTCTTGATCTATAGAAGAGTTTTGTTTCCTTTGCATGGCTGATGTATGGATTTGAGATTTTTATATATATATATGTATATATATAAAATGTGTTGATTATAATGCTTGCATAAATAAATTATGGCTATGAGTACTATTAAGTACTAGCTATATCCAGACACTATTCTAAGGACTTCATTTTTATTTTATTCTCTCAAGAAAAGCCCTATGAAATGCGTATTGTTATTAATCCAGTTTTCCAGATAGAAAAACTGAGGCCCAGAGAAGCTAGTTAACTTGCTCAAGACTACACAGCTAGCAAATGATGGAATCAGCTTTCAGGCTCAGGTGGTCTAGGTACAGCACTTCTAATGACAGCTTGAGGCTACGCTTCAGGTGTGGCCCACCTGGTGGCATGGGTGGTAGGGATGGAGTCTCATTTCCTGACCTTGATTTAACAGGGAGTAAAGATTCTCGCTTTATAGATTGGTTGCTCTAAGTTTCAGAGTCCTCATTATTGATAAGACAGAAATAAAAAGTTACTTTAGGTTTTTGCAAGGTTGAAGTGTTACAGACAAATGCATTTAAAGCACATTATCTAGCAAATAGTAGGGGCTAAATACATGCCCCATCCCTTCTCCTTCCCTTCCTTTCTGACTTTCTACATCTTGTATTGTTTGAAGATCCTTCAGTTGATTCATAAAACAGTGTTTGAACATCTAACAGATACAAAACACTCATCTGGCCCAGTGGGGGCAAGGAGAAATAAGAAATAGTATCTATATTAATCTTAAATTCTAAGAAGAATTTTCTTGGTGTTTTGTGTCTTTTCAGTGCAGTAATAATTGTATCTCATGATGACTTGAGATGTGCTATTAGCCCAACAGTTTTAGATATAATAAAAGGCTGTTATTGAAGGCTACTTCTGTGTTTGTAACCCCAACAAAACTGTGGGGAGAGGCGTACATGAAAATATCTATTGTGTCCATGCCCACGAGCAAGAAAACTGCACACTGGGAAATCGCAAAGCTATTTGATAGGAAAGGCAACATTTTCATTTTAAGTACTTAGTGGCAATTTATGAATGTTTCTTCCCCCCTCCCCCCCCACACACTCAGAGTAAGTTTTCATGTTTTTGTTATTTCCACAGCTGTACATATTTTATCCCAGCAGATGTAACTGGGACTTCCAAATTGGTCACAATTAAAGACAGTGCAAAGTGGGGGGTGGAGAGGGCAGGAAGCTTGAGAACAGCAGCTATGAGTCCCCAGAGCTTAGCGATCACAAAGCCCATCCCATTCTAACACCTCCTCACTCTGATCATAAGCCTTTCCCACACACGTGTCCGGCTCAGCTGCGTGCACACAAAAAGCCAAGCAGGGCGCACCTGAAGTCAGTATGCAGAGAAAGGGAATTGAGGTAGTCTAAGCACATAGGCCCTGCATCTTTTTTTGGAGAGGGTTTCTTGATGGCTTGAGACACTGGTGAGAGACAAAGGGAAATGTGGTTTGGATGCACCGCCAGGCCAAGTGCCCTCCCCCACCCTCAGCTCCCTACAGGCCGGAGAGATACCAGTCTGTTCCATTACCTTTCACCTCTTCAGTTCATGGAGTGGACTGAGGACAAAGAAGACAAAACTGTCTGTGCATTCAGAAGTTTGAGAATTGGAGAGAGGGGTAGAAGTGTATAGTGGTTTGATACCTGGCTTGGGTACCCAGACAACTGGGACACCACTTGCTAGCTGGTAGGCTTAGACAATTGCCTCTTATCTCTAAGCTTGTTTTCTCTTCTATAAACAGGTAAAAATAATAGTAGCCACCTCAAATGAGATGGAAATGAAAGAATACAGGTAAAGTGCTGGCATATAACAAGCAACTAATAGGTATTACACCTAACCCATTATTAATATTGTTATTAAATTATATGAAAATATGAAGAAAATATGAACCAGTAATTGTAATGCAGTGTATTTACTACAATAATAGAAGAGCATACATATTTTATTCATGGTTGCCTGAGGGTCTCAGAAGAGCTTCAGAGGAGACACATGCATTGGATCTCAAAGAATGTGTAGGATTCAGCCAGGGGAGATGGTTAGGCTGGTGGGGGATGGGGAGAGATAGTCCCAAAAGACAATCCTTGTCTGTGAAAGCGTGAAGTGTGAAAAGTCACAGCATATTGAGGAGACTGTCAGCTGTTTGATACGGCTTGAGCATAGGACGTAAAATGGCAAGGCGTGACGGGAGATGGGTCTGCAAGGGTAGGCAAGAGCCAGATCGCGAAGAGTCTTGTCTGCTTGTATTTCTGTTTTATCCTGTGCACTATGAGGAGCCTGCAGGGTGACACTGACAGTCAGTACAATACTGTGCATTTACGTGGATTCTATATTCAATACGCTCATCTGTTTTTGGTCAGTGTGTTGAAATAACCACAACCAATATTTTAATACCCTTTTTCAATTGGAAACAAAATATCCTTTATAGAAAAGACCAAAAGAGTGTAGAGCTTTGAGTGAGTCTGTGCCTTAAAGATCAGGGTACACTCCCCTGGACCTGTCCCTTTTCCTGGGCTCCCACTGCAGTCTCGCGCAGCACAGCCACACAGAGAGGAAGGCTCTCCAAGGCCTTGCTTTCCCTTCCTTTGCCCCAGAGTCAGTCACCAGGTTTCACACCCCCAGCCTCACTCCTTCCAATCCAGCCTCTGGCGTGCTGTTCTTCTATAAGCTATTATTATTATAAAGATAATATTACTGTCTTGCTCAGCTCTTCCTTACAATAAAATTTTAATTAATAAACACAGAAGGAAGGAAAGAACAAAACAGAAAATCAGCATTGGTAAACACCACAGTAATAAATGTTGCAGGCAAAATCTACCAAAGGATGATAAAATTGGGGGGTGACAGTTTGAGTAGAAATAGAGATTGCAGCATTCCAAAGTATCTCCCCAGAATACTTACCAACAACTACAAAAAAGGAAGTAATTTTATAGTGGAGAAACCCAGAAGACACCAACTTAACCAAGTGATCAAGGTTAACATCAACAGTAAGAAAATAAAACAGGATCATAAACCCCCTGATATGAAAAGGGCACACCATCATTTTTGAGCAAAAAAAAAAAAATATAACTGCACTTTAGGAAACATCAGACAAATCCAAATCGGGAGTCATTCCACAAAATAACTTATCAGTACTTTTCAAAATGTCAAGATTATAAAAGACACTGAAAGACTTAGGCACTGTTACAGACTGGATGAAATAAAAGAAAAATAACAATGAAATGCAATGTGAGATCCTGAATAGAAAGAATCCTGACAGAAAAAAAGAAAAGACATTAAGTGGAAAAGCTAGTGAGTTTTTAAGAAGGTCTGTAGTTTAACTAATAATACTGTACCAATGTTAATTTCTCATTCTTGATGATTGCTCTACAGTTGTACAAGATGTTAACATTAGGAGAAGTGAGAGAGGGGAAAAAGGGCACTTTATTTTTGCAACTTTTATGTAAGTCCAAAATTAGTTCAAAATACTTTTTTACAAAAAAGTTAATATACCCAGCACTGTTGAATGATCTTATGACAGAAAACAAAAATCTTAACATTGCATCAGAATAAAGTCCCTTCTTACCTCTTTGGGCTTGTTTTGTATCTCTTCTCCACCTTCTCTCTATTGTCTAGGTTTACCCCAGTTTCTAGAACACAAATCTTGCTTTCATATGTGCATGTATTCTACAAGGTGTGCTCTCTGTATTGAATGTCCCCGTACCTAATCTCTGATCGGATGCCAACATCCAGCTACAATGTCACATTTTCTATGAATTCCCTCTTACAGGTCCCGGAGTTGGCCATTCCCTTTAGTACGTCAGGGCCTCCCAGGGTTTTCCTCACTGTGGCACATGCAGTGTCTTACAGCACACGGGGTGAATAGACTACTTCTGGCCAGAGGTGCCCAGCTGGGGCTCTGGCCGTTCCAACACCACCACCTCAAGTCAGTTGGGCAAGTGATTTAGTCTCTTCAAACCTCATTTATAAAGTGACTTATAATATGAGGCTTTTCATATTATTAATTCAGTGTAGTGAGGGTTAAAATATAACGTATATAAAATGGTTAACACAGTGCTTGCACATAGTAGCTTCTCAGCAAATGACAGTCCTCTCTCGCTTCCCAGCCATAAACTCAGAATTTTTTCAGACATTCAAGTTTTGTGTTCCCACTCCCTTCCTACCAAAGTTCACAGCCATCAGTCTTGTTATGTTACTAAAGGCAGGTAGGAGGGTATGTTCGCAGGGTGCAGGCAGGAGACAAAACCCACACCAGTTATTGGAGCAGCCCATGCTCCATATAAAAACATTCTTAATTAGGCATACAATTGTTAACAAGGTAACTAAAAAGGCAAAAGGAAAACACTAAGGTCTCGCAGAGGAAACAACTGCAGAAAAAGAAGTGCTTGGAGTTACTGAAACTTGAAAGCTTGGAGGAGGTGCACTATGGAGCCCTCAGAAGAAGGGGCTCTGCTCTGCTGGTGCTGAGGTCTGCGTGCAAAGGAGGGGCTGTGGGGCTGGGACCCTGACCCCTGAGGAAAAGGTTCTAGTTGGCTAATGTTGCTGTATCTGAAGGGGGCATGACAAAGCTGCTTTGCTGCCTCTGCAAATGTTGGAAGAAACTGCAGACTAGATTTACCTCCTGCGCTGGGAAGAAGCTGCTGTGTTCAGTGGACAGTGTGAAGCATATCTAGCATTTGTTCAGGAGCAGGAAGCCCACAGGAAGGGAAGGTGCAAGTTCCTCTTAGTCCCTCTTGTCTCCCCCAACGTTGTAGTCTCTTTCTAGCACCCCCTGCTGTCACAGCTTCATGGGGAGCTGCTGGCAAAAAAAGAAAAGTGGTTTTCAGAGAGCTGTCTCAGCATTACCAAGTAGAGTACACAATGGCCAGTTTGGAGCTGAGGGTGGCTTAAAAACTTGGAGAGAAATGTAGGAAATAGAGTACGTGCAATAGGAACACTCTTTGTCTGCTTCAGTTGTGTTTGTGATGAGTTTAACCTCATCTTTCCTAAACTGACGACGATGATGACGATGACGACTCCTCCTCCTCCTCCTCCCCCCCCCCCCCAGGTTGTAGAGTTGCTTCTGAGATCCCTTTGCTGAGGAGTTTGGAATAAAGGAGGACAAATGCAAATTTCTTGTGTGACAGTAAGGTCTCACCAGACTTACTCTCTTGTAAGTTTTCATTCAAGGCAGTCTCCACAGTGAGGATTTCCCCCTCCTTAGGTATCTGCCATTGGGCAGCACTAATCTGGGGGCTGTATTAAGTAACGGGGAGAAAGTAAAGAAACATTGTGGGAAAATCTTTTATGTACTCTTGTAGAAACCAAGCCCCTGTCTTGCAGATAGACCCAGTCTGGCATTTCTCCTATCTTTTGGGTCTTGGGGAAGGGTAGGTTGCCATTGCTGATGTTGCTGCTAAAATGATAGGAGTATAGTATCTCTTGTAAGGAGAGATAATAATCTAATCCTCAATTGCATAGCATATTATAACAGATAATGCATATCTTTATGTATTATTGGAGTTGTTGCTCAAATAATTGTGTGACCTGGATATTATTGTATGCCTGGATATTATTGCATGCCCGCTATACAAGCAAGGAAACAGAGGTTCAGAGACTTTATGTGAGCTAAACGTGATTAAACATGCAGGAACTGAGTAAGGATGACATAGCAAAAGGAGCATGGATTGGGGGCCAGACCATCCAAGTGTGAGTCACCCATCGGTAACTTACCACTTTAGAGACCTACATCATAATACAATCACCTGAGACTCAATTTTTGACCTAAAAAAAAGACAATATGTTCCTCATAATGTTGTGGTAAAGTTCAAGTGATATAAAACACTTAAAATGGCTAGCACAGTACCTGCACACAGGAGATAGCTACCGTTCCATTTCTTCTTATAATTATTACTATAATTGTTATTGTTACAATGATGGCAACTTACTTGGCTAAAATTTGTACCCAGGACTTTGGTCTTTAGACATCAAACTCTCCATAAACATGCTGCTTCCTCCTCTGTGTCCCTGCAGTTGTCTCTTTCAAGCATCAGGCAAAAAAGTTTAAATTTGATTTTTACCTACATTTAAATATAATCAAAGACTACATATTCATACCATTTACGTCATTTGGATTGACAACACCATGGAGCAGTCTTATTTTAGTGTTTTTACTCATAAAGAAAGTCTGAAGGCTAACTAGCTACATTGCATACAAAATAAAACCAAAACAGCTTTCCATTCCTGCAAGGTAAGCAGAGAAAACACCATTAGCAGCAGCACCCAGTCATACAGGCAGGCCTAGCACATTAGTGTTGTAATTGAAAGAGCTGCTGATACGAAAACCAAGAAAGTGAGTTATGTTATTCACTTTGTGACTGCTAAGCACAAAACAAAACTCACCTGGAAGGTTAAGAAACTGTGTGTAGTTCTTTAGCACTACAATAATGAACTTAATTTCAGTGGTAAGGAAAGAATAAATGAAGATAACTCAAGCAGAATCTGTTTTCTTTCAGGAGTTTTAACTGATTAGGCATTGCTAAGACTTTTGTCTCAAACAAAATTAGGAGTCAAGCCAGTAATACTACAGGCAGCTCACACTGGTAATTACCTCTCTCACAGTAATGACATTTTAGTGCCAAAACTTTCACTTTCCACTTGCTCATTAGAGGTTTCAAATGTTTTGTGTCCTGTTTTCACGTTTTTAGAAGTAGATGTACTGAGCTGTTTAAGTGTTTGTATAACCAAAGTTACTATTCATGAAATATTTAATCAGCACCTACAGTAATAAGTGTAGCCAGGAAGCATCAGATAATATGATACTCTGTACATATTCTTTCTAATCTTTAGAACAATCCTTCTAGGTAATATGATCCTTTATATTACAGATAAGGAAACTGAGCCTTGATGTTAATAAACTTGCCCAAACTTACACAAGTACTAAATAGCAAAGGTAGGAGTTCAACCTGTCTATCTAATTCCAAACACTGCATTCTTTCCATGTTATTATATTGTCTGTAGGCATATAATGCCTCTAATCGAGTGAAAGAAAATCCAATAATATAGTTATACCTACGTCATGAGAAAGCATCTTTAAGTACCACTCTTTCCCCCTCAAAAATGAGCTTTGTGTATCCATTTAAATTTTTACACTACCACTTACCAGCTATGGCACCTTGGGTACCTTTTTCCCCTTAATTATAGTGTGAGTGCTGCAATTTCCATCTTGAAAGACTGCGTTGGGCACTAAATGGGAAAAGATATGCAGATTTCCGTTATTGTCTGTATATTTGTTCATTTACCCACCTATCTAACAAGCTTTCTTTCGGTGAATGCCCGTGAGCCAGTTGCTGGTCTAGGCACTTATTGAATGATTAATAAATGTTCTTTCCTGTCCTTCTATCTGAGAAAGTTATCGTGGGTTGACAAGAATTTCATCATGTCACAAATGTCACAGTACTCAGTTTGGTTCTGCAAGTGCCAAAGTCCAAGATCAAAGAAAGACAGATTTTGTTGAGCAAACTTGTGTGCAGGGGAAAGCTGCTTTTTGAAAAATCTCATCTTCACCAAGAAAAGGTCTATTAACTTAGGATTGTGTGTATGGATGTTTAATAATACAAAAAATGCATGTAATGGGAAAGGCTTAGGAATTGTTCAAGCTGAAAACTAAACCAAACTTTGTAGCAACAATTTGTGGTAAAAAGCAGTCACAAATTAAAGTGTTTTTTACTGGTTTAATTTTGAGTTAAAAATGTTCTGTCTAATGAATATTCAGCCGTCACATCTGGCATGGCATTGTATCTTGAGTGTTTAACGTCACATTAGTTCCTAGTTGATAAATATGCACAATATTTCTCTTCTGGCCATTTGAACACAATGAAAAACTACGGATGAGAAATTCAAGCCCATGGCATGCTGATTATGGAGTAAAACCTTCTTTCATACTCCAATCCTCGAAAATCAAAACTCTAAAGGGAATGGATTTTGAGGAATAGAAATCTTCATTCAGAATGTCAGAAGGCTAGAAAGAATGTTTGGAACCATCTGTCCCAAAACCGCCATTTCATAAATGAGAAATCTGAGGCCAAAGAAGCAAAGTGAATTATCCAGTCCCATGGCTAGGTTTATATCAGCAGGAGAGGAGAATTCAGGTTCTCCAATAGAGTTATAATTAGCATTTATATGGCAGGACTGAGCAGATTGAAATACAGTCATGCCAATCACAGGGAGCACAGGAGCAAAGGCAAGAGAAAAGGAGGAGGGTGTGGCCCCATCTTCACCCACCTCCCGCATTGCCAAGTGGCTCTGTGCAGAATAAGGGCTTGCACGGCTCATCATCCGATGCTCAGATTCCTTCCATTACACCACACTGCCTCCCCATATGGTAAAATCCAGGCCCTAATTGCCTTATTTTAGGTCTAAATGTGGTCTCTCATTCTACTCCATATGCCCACATTTTACTCTGTGAAACATCTTTCAAAAGTCAGAATATCAAAATGCACCATTCTTACTTACAATTCTCAAGAACTATAAGATTGAGACTTTCTGTGATAGAATGCTTATGTAACCACCCAGCCCCCAAAATTAATATGTTGAAACTACAATTGGCCCTTAAACAACATGGATATGAACTGTGTGGGTCCAGTTAAAGGTGGATTTTTTCAGTGAAAACATTGGAAAATTTCTTGGAGATTTATGACAACTTTTTAAAAATTCACAGATGAACTATGTAGCCTGGAAATAGTGACAAAATTAAGGAAAAAAGCATGTCATAAATGGATAAAATTTATGCATATACTAGTCTCTTCAATCATTTACTATCATGAAATATATACAAATCTATTATAAAAAGTTAAAATTTATCAAAACTTACACACAGTCTGTACCTGGGGCTATTGGCAGTCAAGAGAAATGTAAACAAATATAAATACACAGTATCAAATCATAACTACATAAAATTAACAGTAGAACATATTGTAATAATTTCATTGCTACCTTCTGTTGCTACTGTGGTAAGCTGAAGTGTTGTGAGTATCTGCTTAAAACACCATGTGACACTAATGATCTCTGCATGAGCAGTTCATCTCTCCAGTAAATTGTGTATTGCAATAAAAAGTGATCCCTTGTAGTTCTTTTGTATTTCCATTGTGTTTAGTGCAATACCATAAACCTTGAATACACTATGGGACCCATACCAAGTGCCACTAGTGATGTTCAAAGTGTTCCTAAGAAGCAGAGAGAAGTCATGACTTTACAAGGAAAAAGTATGTATGTTTGATATGTACCATAGATGAAGATCTGCAGCTGCACTTGCCTGACATTTCAAGATAAATGAATCTGATATAAGGAACATTGTAAACCAAAGGAATTTTTTTTCACTTTTTTTTTTTTTTTTTTTTTTTTGAGACAGAGTCCCACTCTGTTGCCCAGGCTAGAGTGCCATAGTGTCAGCCTAGTTCACATCAATCTCAAACTCCTAGGCTCAAGCGATTCTCCTGCCTCATTCTCCTAAGTAGCTGGGACTACAGAAGTGCACCACCATGCCTGGCTAATTTTTTCTATTTTTAGTAGAGATGGGGTATCGCTCTTGCTCAGGCTGGTCTCAAACTCCTGAGATCAAGGAATCCTCCTTCCTCAGCCTCTCAGAGTGATCAGATTACAGGTATACAGAACAGAGAAACCAGATATAAAACCATCCTAATGTAGCCATTTGATCTTTGACAAAGCAGACAAAAGTACACTGGGGAAAAGAATCCCTATTCAATAAATGGTGCTGAAACAGGATCCACACCTCTTACCACTCATAAAAATTAATTCATGATGGATAAAAGACTTAAATGTAAGGCATGAAACAATAAGAATTCTAGAAGAAAATGCAGGAAAAACTCTTCTAGACATCAGCCTAGGCAAAGAATTTATGAATAAGACCCCAGTGGCAATTATAGCAACAACAAAATAAATAAATAAATGGAACTTGATTAAATTAGAAAGCTTCTGCACAGCCAAGGAAACAATAGAGTGAATAGGCAACCTACAGAATGGGAGAAAATATTTGCATGCTATACATCTGATAAAGAGCTGATAACCAGAATCTACAAAGAACTCAGACAAATCAGCAAGAAAAAAAATCGAACAATCCCATTAAAAAGCGGGCAAAAGACAGGAACAGAAGCTTTTCAAAAGAAGATGATAGACTAATGGCCAATAAACATATGAAAAAATGCTCGAAGTCTTTAATCATCAGGGAAATGTGAAGCAAAACCTCAAGATATCATCTAACTCCAATGAAAATGGTGATAATGGCTTTTATCAAAAAGTCCCAAAACAACAGATGTTGGCATGCATGTGGAGAGAAGGGAAGACTTACACACTGTTGGTGGGACTGCAAACTAGTACAACCTCTATGGAAAGGAGTATGGAGATACCTCAAAGAACTAAAACTAGACCTACCATTTGATCCAGCAATCCCCATTGAGTATTCACCCAAAGGGAAAAAATAATTTTATCAAAAATACACATGCACTCAAATGTTTATAGCAGCCCTATTCACAATTGCAAAAATGTAGAATCAACCCAAGTGCCCATCAATACATGAGTGGATTAATAAAATGTGGTATATGTATACTATGGAGTACTACTCAGCCATAAAAAATGGTGAACTAATACCTTTTGTAACAACCTGAATGGAACTGGAGACCATTCTTCTAAGTGAAGTATGTCAAGAATACAAAAACAAATACCACATGTACTCATTATTGAATTGGAATTAATTGATTAACATCCGTGTGCACATATAATAGTAAACCAAGCATGCTATCTTGGAGATGGGCACACTTTGACTCAAACTGCACAAATCAAATGAAATGTAATCAACACGTTTATATACCATAATCTGAAATTTAAAAAATATTATTTTGAAATGAAAACTAAAAATTACCTTTTTCACGTAAAAAAAAGTGTATTCTGTTTGACATCAATTCATGTTGAGCTTAAAGCATGCATTGATTTTCACAAGGAATCTACACATGCAAACACCTTATGATCTTAATAGAGCCTCCAGAGTTTGTAGGAGTCAGTCACATTTCTGCACCTACAGCTTACTATTTATTGCTGTTCCCTGTGTTCTCTTCCCTGATAATTCCTACCTTTCCTACGTGCTTTGCCCCAGAGTACCAACTTCTTTTCCCCCCTACCATGCACAGCAGGTCTGCATTCTTGTTCTTATTCCCAAACTTATAAATCCAAATCTATCAAAGTGCTCGAGGGGCTTAACAGAAGGAAAAATTTAGTCAACTAGTCAATATAACTGACTCTTTTTAAACTGTATGGTGATACAAAGTGGCATCTAGTTCATCAATATGAACAACAAAGCCCCCTGCTCCCCTCCATGCTTCCACCTCTGAGCAGGTAATCTTTGTTTCTGGAGAGAATTTCTCTCTGGTTAGCCTCTGTGCAGGAAGAGGGGACTATAGGATATTCAATACTGTTCCTATCTTTTGAAAGTTAAAACTGACAATATTGAGACCAAAGGGAGAAAATGGTCATCCATGCTTCACTCTCATTGAGCAAAAGGTCAGATAGTCAGGAGACAATAGACTCCAGAAAATTCCAACCTTATACATGCAACTCCTGGAGTTGTACTTTGAGGCCTTATGCAATGGCTCTGTAGTCTCCAAAGCATCCAAAATTAGATAACAACAACCAAAAATGTCTCTTTGGATATTCCCTTTGGCCTGAAGTTTCTCACTAATGACATCTGTAAAAGCCATTTTTATGTCCATGGGTCTGGGTAATGGTATCCCCTGTATTGACTCAGTTTTACAGCTGCTTACAAACTCCCCTTCCACCTCCAATGCCTTTTGTTAAAGCTCCATTAGACCCAGTCTGATTGGCCAGGTCTTTTTCTTTTCTTTTTTTTTTTTTTTCTTACCAAATATCTCATACTTGGCCACATTTGGTCTTTCTGATCTTTTTCTTCTGGTGGTATAAAAAGAAAGAGATTGAGCCCATAGAAAAAGAGATAATTGGCTTCCTGTCAGTTCTCACTGCTGGTTCCACTCGCTAGTGCTGTGTGACCCTGTTGTGGCCCCTAAAGAGCTTGATATTTGCCATTACTGGCAGGGATGTCACTTTCACAGTGGCTCATGGTACCTTCCTCAGAGGACAGTAAGCGGAGGCAGGCGGGAGGCATGGCCAGCAGAGACTAGCTGTTGAATATGCTGTCAGGTGCTCACTGTTAGAGGGGCAGGTGCTCAGCATCAAGGATGTTTAGCAAGAAGGAATTAGTAGATGAGCAACATCTGTAAACTCTTAAGCACCAGGCGTTCTAACTGCAAGTAGTTACATCTCACAACTTGTGCTTACATGTATACATGAAATTTTGCTTCAGAAGCCCCTACCTTGGCCTGGCTAAGAGTATCTTTCAAGATGTCAAGGCTTGGTTTGGGTTCTCAAAGCTCTAAGTTAGGTACCTCCTGGAGTCATAGAGGAATAACAACGTAATATGTGTGAATAAAACTAAAAATGCGCAAAGTAAAACTTTTAACTCATATTACTAGTTTCAAAGTATGAGGTGTGAAATGGCATGATATATTTGGAGAAAGAACAACTGGATCAGAGTTACAGCAGAGGACACACAGGGAGGAGAGCATGTCAATTGATGGAAAAAGGATCAGATCATGACATCCTTGTGAGCCATGTTAAGAAGCTTGGACAGCATCAAAGATCGATGGGGATTAATAAAGGTTTTTAATCAAGGGATTTACATGATCAGATCTGCATTTTACAAAGACTAATCAGGAGTAATGTAAAGAATGGATTGCAAAGTAGCAGGAAGAAAGGAATTTGGAGACCAGATTAAAAGGCCTTTGGAGTAATCCAGGCAAGAATTGATAAAGGAATGGACTAAGGGTAAGGCAGTGAGGCTGATGAGAAGGGGATTAACTATCTTTAGGGTGTTGAGTGCATGGGTTTTTATGATGTGTGGCTTAAAAGAGAAGAAAAGGTGAACAGATATATGTATCAGGCTTGGATATATATCAGCTTTTAACAAACAGCAAAGGGCTGGCCTATGAAGAGCTGGGACTTAGCTTAGCAAAGGTCTTAGTGTGCAGTCATCAGACATCAGCTACTACCTTTGGGAAATCTAGAGAGTCAGAGTGGAGGGTCTTGGATTTTGAGCCTCTTGCCCTTAAATATGTCACTCATTCACTAAAGAATCAAAAAGGTTAGCTATAAAACTGTAAAAACCATCCATTTCCTCAAGTAAAAGTCTCCTTGGCTGCAAGTTGAAGAGTGTTAATTCTATGTGTAACTGTGGAAAGCTACAAGACCCCTGAGCTTGCTGTGATCAGCTGCATGTGTTATTGAAAACTCCCATCCCCATCAGTGCAGTCACAAGGACATTCTTCCTCAAAGTCCCTTCATTTTTACTCTCTTTGGTCAGTGTTTCCATTCTTGCTACCCTCTGCCCTCTAATTTTAGGGTTAATTCACATGGGAGTCACCAGAACATTTTTGATTACATTAATATGACCAGAGCAGTGATAATGTGAACTCGGGGTGTATTTGGGAGAAATATGAATTCAGACTATAGTTATTACACATTCCTAAATGAATGGTAGTGATATTTAGGAGTTTAGTTCTTCCCTTTTGCTCATATTCCACAGCCAGTCAAGTCACTGAACTTTATGATTTCTCCTCTCTAAATTTGAGCATGAGCTTTGGAACCAAGATCTATATGTATTGCATTCTACATTAGAGCATGACTTCTGGACTCACTGCCTGGGGTCAATCTTAGTTCTACTGCATAGTTATTGGGTGAGCTCAGACAAATTATGTAAAAATGTAAAACCTCAGTTTTATCATTTGTTAGAAGAAGATGGAAACACTAATCTTTTTTTCATAGGTTTTTTTTTTAGGAATATTAAATGGATATTAAATACTAAATGAGATTGATAAAACACTTAGAATAACATCAATCACATTACAATTATGCATCGCATTATGACATTTTGGTCGGCGACAGACCACACATGTGGAAGTGGTCCCATGAGATAATGGAGCTGCAAAATTCCTATCACCTAGGGACAATCAAAATATCGTAGTGCACTGCATTACTCTCGTGTTTGTGGTGATACTGGTGATAACAAACCTACTACTCTGCTGGTTGTAAAAAAGTATAGCACATATAATTATGTATAGTGCATAATACTTGATAATGATAATAAATAACTATGTTACTGGTTTGTGTATTTGCTGTAATATACTTATAATTATTTTAGATTATACTCCTCTACTTATTTAAAAAAAAAAAAAAAAGGTTAACTGTAAAACAGCCTTAAGAAAGTCCTTCAGGAGGTATTCCAGAAGAAGGTGTTCTTATCATAGGAGATGACAGCTCCACGTGTGTTATTGCCCCTGGAGAACTTCCAGTGGGACAAGATGTGGAGGCAGAAGACAATGAGACTAATGATCCTGACCTAATGTGTGCATCTTAGTTTTTAACCAAAAAGTTTAGTGTAAAAATAAAATAAAATAATTTAAAACTAGAAAAAGCTTATAGAATAAGTATATAAATAAAGAGGATGTTTTTGTACAGGTGTATAATGTATTTGTGTTTTAGGCTAAGTGTTATTGCAAAAGAATCAAAAAGTTAATAAATATTATGTGATTCCATTTATATGAAGTGTCCAGAATAGGTAAATCTGTGGAGATAGAAAGTTAATTAGTGGTTTCTTTCTTTTCTTTTTCCTTTTTTTGAGACAGAGTCTCGCTCTGTTGCCCAGGATAGAGTGCTGTGGCATCAGCCTAGCTCATAGCAACCTCAAACTCCTGGGCTCAAGCAATCCTCCTGCCTCAGCCTCCCGAGTAGCTGGGACTATAGGCATGTGCCACCAGGCCCGGCTAATTTTTTCTATATATTTTTAGTTGTCCAGATAATTTCTTTCTATTTTTAGTAGAGATGGGGTCTCGCTCTTGCTCAGGCTTGTTTCGAACTCCTGACCTCGAGCAATCCTCCTACTTCGGCCTCCCAGAGTGCTAGGATTACAGGCGTAAGCCACCGTGCCTGGCCAAATTAGTGGTTTCTTGAAGCCAGAAAGTTGGAGAGAAATGGGAAGTGAAAAAAAAAAAAGTTAAAAAAATCAAAATGTTTATAAAGTAAAAAAGTTGCACTAAGCTAAAGTTAATTCATTTTTGAAAAAAGATAAATATGGCTTTTATAAATTTAGTCATTTCCCTTCAAATTCCCTAAATTTAGATAAACTAAAACATTTGCCCTTTTATATAGATATTCTGTAAAATCTCTTACACTGAGTATTGACTACACTCTTTTGTCTAGGTCAGGCCAATATAGGTGAATATTCTGTGATAAAGGAAGCGCCCTCTCTCTGTGCCACTCAATGTGACAGCCATGAGCCACATGTGGCTATTGACAAGAAACAAATCTAGTTCAAGTAAGAAACTGAATCTTTAATTTTCTCTTACTTTAATTAATTTTAATTTAAATATTTACAGGTGGCTAAAGCTACCATATTGATCAACTTCAGTATAAATGGTCTGTATCTGCCTCTGTTTTTGTCCCAGTCCTCCATAGTTTCACTCAAAAACACCATCTTTTCATGAGTTTGAATTCTTCTTTAAATGGTCGTAGTCCTTTCTCTATAAACTGCTTATGAAATATACATTGATTTTCAGTTACATGGCTTATCTCCCATGCTAGACTACATGGACTCGGAGGAGAGGAACCCTAGCTTCTGTATTTCTGTGCCCACTCAGTCCATAGTGTAGGGCCTTCCAGAGATTGAGATAATAAATATTGTCAATAGACTGAACCATTTATTGATTTACTAAGTGAAAGATTATTATATTGATAAATTCTGTGAAAGAGACTCTAACCTCTAATAATACTAGCAAACTAGATATATCTCTTTTATCTGAAAAGAAACAGATTCATCACTTAACAGTCATTCACTTATTGTCATTAATGTGGTGCTCATATAATCATCATATGATTAATCTGTCAAATTAAGAAGCTAAACTTCATTGCACCTTTACAAGATAAATTAACAGTTAACTAAGCTCAAAAAAAGTGGTACTCGCCAGGCGTTGTGGCTCACACCTGTAATCCTAGCACTCTGGGAGACCGAGGTGGATGGATCATTTGAGCTCAGGAGTTTGAGACCAGCCTGAGCAAGAGCGAGACCCCGTATCTACTAAAAAAAAAAAAAAAAAAAATAGAAATAAATTAGCCAGACAACTAAAAATATATAGAAAAAATTAGCCGGGCATGGTGGCGCATGCCTGTAGTCCCAGCTACTTGGGAGGCTGAGGCAGTAGGATTGCTTAAGCCCAGGAATTTGAGGTTGCTGTGAGCTAGGCTGACGCCACGGCACTCTAGCCTGGGCAACAGAGTGAGACTCTGTCCTCCCCCCACAAAAAAAAGTGGTACTAAATAAAATTTATGTAACAAAAAGTTTTGAAATGTCTTTAATAAAAGGACCATTTGAGTGTTAAAATCTAATCAAGATGAATAAACCATCTTGCTCATCATAAATTTTATTTTTAGAGAGAATTTTATTTATCAATTACCCATAAAATGTGTATTCCTCAATGTGTACTTAACAGATGTATGTACAACTTATATTTTTAGAACTACTTAACATTCAAGAAAATGTGAAAATTTTCTTTTTCTGGTTCCTATAATGCTGAATATTCCACCAGTAAAAGACATATTATAAAATGGCTTTGATACTCAGGATGTCTAGGTGACAGATTATAGGTTATTCAGAAGCACAAAACTACAGTACTTCTTACCAGTTTGCCATTTATTATCCCCAATTTACTAACATTCTCTTCCTGTAAATATATATCAATAATTTATAAAATAATCCTTACTAATTCCAATCACTGGCATTGTCCTTGGAACATACATATTAGATATGTAATATGTAATTTTTCACATAATGATTTAAAAAATGAGTAAAAAATTATATATAATTTATGTGTTTATATATAAAAATATTTATAGAAAATATATATTCAGAATGTATTAAGAATTCCTACCTGCAAATCAGTAAGTAAATGCACACAACTCATTAGAAAAATGGGCAAAAGGAGTGAATAGACACTTCACAAACAAGTTCCCCAAATGAAATGGTGCTCAACATCACCACTCATCAAGGAAATGCAAACAGAAACCACAATGGGTTATTGTCACACACCCACCAGGATAACTAAATATTAAAAGATAATACCAAGCACTAACTAGAGATACAATGCTAAATAATAAAGATGTAAGTCCTGCCCCCCGGCCACCTAAAGTACATAGGATGATTCAAAAAGTGTAAAGACATTAAAAGTACCATAGATTCAGTTTTATGATGGCTTTACTGCTATGAAATGCAAAGACAAATTTTCTTCACTAGAGAACTGTGTGGAAGACCATTATGGAAAGGGGTATTTTCACAAGAGGATCAAAGCAGAAAACAAAGAACTATTTTTGAGTAAATGCCATCTTGGAATTCCCAAATCATTAAAATTCATATACATTACTCTAGTATTATTTCAGTCAGGAGAGCCCTGGTAATTTTAGCCCTCCACCAAATTTTTTTGCAAAATATTTTCAAGAAAATGAAATGGCAAGATAATTACAACAGTCTCATCTTGGCAATTAGCTTGCATTCATGCCTCTCTGGTGCTTATAACATGTAACTGGAACTCCTTTGACACTCAACTTGTTTTATGTTCTTTTTGGAATCCATATTACTCATGAAATGAACCCTTATGTCATTTAGGTGAGGAGCATTATATCAAAAATGGAGGAGATTATACCCCTTCCTTTTATGCTTTTATTAATATACGGTTTTTAAAATTAATTTGCTTAATAGGATCAAGTTTGAATTTATCCTTTTTTGGGGGAAAAAAATCCCTACTTACTAATTAAATGTGTCTCAGGGTTTACAAAGACTAGAGACCTGGTGGATGTTGTCTTGAGACCTCAGAAGGGAATCTGGAAGTCGCTTATCTGAGCAAGTGATTGTCTGTACACCTTCCAAAGCTATTGGGTTGGTCTCTTCTCCTGTCATCCAAGCTGGTCAGATAGAATTCTCAAAGTAAAGTTGTCACATTAGAGGTCTTTTATCCACCTTTCTCACTTCTCCACAAGTTTCTGAAGAGGACTCTAAATTATTTATTGCACCTCCAATTAACTGTGCTAGTTTAATTTACGCATCTACCTTACAAAATGGAAATTATTATCCTAATTATGCATTGGAAAAATGAAGCTCACAGGTTAAACTGTCTTGCCCAAGACTTTCACAAGAGCTAGTTCATGGTAGAGCTGTAATTAGAAACGGGTCTGTCTCATTTCAACCTAATACTTCCATTACCACATGCGGCTTATAGACAAGCTGTGCCTTGAAAAGTGTTGGTCACTTTCTTGACAATTAGTCCCCTAAGGTAATTTCCTCCAGAAAGGACTTTGAGGAGTGCAACCCTATATACACCATGATATGGGGGTTGGATTTCAGGGAACACGTGTGAGAGATGGTATCTCTGTGAACTTTGTCTCCAGATGACAGTAGTGCCCCATCCAGGTTTCATAGCTGGGACATTTAGGATTCTTCAAAAAAGTATGAATGAATTAAAGCTTTATATCAGATTTATAGAGAGCATTTTGAATACAACTTAATCAAAAAATTTTTAGAAAATTAAATATTTCTTTTAAGCAGTGGTTTCTATACTTAAAAAAAAGCAGAGCTTCTCTTTTCAAACAAACTATTGCTAAAATTCTCAATATTTTAGATAAAAATAAGGTGGAGCTGCTCTGTAGGTGCAAGTGCCCTCTCTGCCCCCACCACTCTGGACCCCAGCCCTGGTTCCTTCCATATGCTTCCTCTGAGCATTTGGTTTTGCATGGACAAGAGTTAGAAAACTACCTACTAAAATCAAATATAACCTAAATAAGAATGCCTTGAAAGTGTCTATCAATGACATCTACCATCTCAGTGTGATTATTTACAAACTCACTCAAATGACTTGTCTGAACTTGTCAATCATAAACGAAACATATGCCTTTTCCAACACTTCTCTCCCTCTCTGTGTATGCATGTGTACGTGTTAGGAGGGAAGTGCATTGTGACTTACTATGCTATAGCTTAAGATGTCAGAGCGTAGTAGGAGCTGACCAGTTCAGTTGCAAAAATCATTAATTCTTCTATTTCAGGTCTTACATCATTATGGAAGGGACATTCTCTTTGTCTTGTACTCTTTGTGTATCTCTGATCTGAAACTAAAACTGAGATGATGTAACCAATACAAAGTCACTGATATCCATTCCTATAGCCTCATTCTACTATCTAAAACATCCAGCAATGCCTAATTAATGTTTGCATTCTGTCTCTAACTAAAATCTCAAATCCTCCAGCTAAGGACAGTAAGACAAGAGTATTCATAAACCATGCTCCCCAATACCCAGTAAGTTTTAAATCTGCCCTTTTTAAGTCCTGCTAAATCTTTTTTGGTTTTTATTTTCTTCGCCTTAACCAAATATAGCCAATACTTTTTCTTTTTTAATCAATCTGATGAATGTTTTCACACACGGAGAGAATTTTAAAAAATGATATTTTCCCTTAGAAAGAATAACTCTCAATATTACAATTGCTGCATTGCTTCGAAAGAGTGTTGACTTCCCTAGACCTCAGTTTCCCTTATTGCTTCAGACAACATTGATGTCTATGCTGTGCCCGTCCTGTATTCTAAGGGCTGCAAAATGAGGGCATGTTTCTAGATCAAGAGCTCTTAATCTTGTTCTACAGCCATGAAAGAATATATAAATGGGCTGTAGAAATGAGTCCTCTGAAATTATACGTAGTTTTACACAAGTACATACATGTTAATGGAGGAGAATCCTATACTTGCTATTTTCTCAAAAAGTAATATATATTAATAAAGTCAATGGATCCTAAACTTAGTGTGCATTAGGATTACCTATAATAAAAAATAAATAAAATATTTTTGAGTCCTACTCCAGACTTACTGATTTAAAATCTTTTGGTATAAATGTAAAACAAAAATTTATAATTTTAATACATTGTCCAGGAGATTCCACCCAGTTGTCACTGGTTTGTGGACCAGTGACTCAGAAACCACTGATCACAAACCACAATTTCATGGCTAATATGATAAGATTTGGGATCTGTGTTCAGAGGCTGAGGTTATCAGCACTATTTATTTCTTCATGAGTCTTAGATAAGATGATTTTTGATTCTTGAGTACCAGGTGATAAAAAGAGGGGGGCAATAATCCTTGTCTATAACCACCCCTTAGTGTTCCATGTCTTTATAATCTTTAAATAAAATATTTTACCTATAATTGATGCTCAATAAATATTTACTCAGTAAGTGAAGGAATGAGTGGCACAGGAAGAGAAACAAAATCCAAATTATATTAATGTTATGATTAAAATTAATATGTCCTAGAAAAGTCCCTCCTAAAGGACAGATTTCATATGCAGATGAATTAATGAATATACAGTGTAAACATTTGTGGCTTGCATCAGAGATAATAAATGAATACTGGATATAAAATGTTGAGCGGCACAGATGAGAATCCTTTGTTGATGCCCCTAGCAAATAACTAATTCCTCAGCTTGGTCAAGTTGCCCAGTCTTAGCTTCGGAGACTGTTTGGTATTTTATCTCCCTCCCATATCGGAGACAAGCAGTACGCTGGCATGGTATCACAGCACTATAATTAAATCACGATTTCTCTGAAATTATTCAAGATGGAATGCCATTGGTTGCTATATTTTTTCTCCCTCTATGGAGTCAGTCTCTGTGTCATTGGTTAATATAAATCAAGTTATTACAGAGGAGGAAAATATTTTGTTGACAGACAAATGTATGACTTTGGGCAAATTATTTAAACAACTCAGGCCTCAGTTTCTTTATATGCAATGTGGGGAGTATTTTATTTACCTTTCAGTATTGTGGTACAGAAGATAATGTATGTAAATCAACATAACTCAATGCCCTGAATAGAAATATTTAGTATTATTATTTTAGTAAATAAATATGTTGTTAATAAAATACTGTTAAGGTAAATGAATTAAATATGCATTCTAATAAAAATTACAGTTTACAAAGAAGGTAAGCATTTGCTACCTACTTTTGTCCTTAGTATAAAACCATGAGTTGGGCAGAGGATGTACTGATCTACCTATTTTACACCAGGAAACTGTGGCTTAGAGTAAATTGACTTTTTCACGTGATTTTTGCATACATACAATAAGCAACAGAACAAAAAACTCCACCTAGGCTAAGCCAGTATGTTCAGTGTTTTTTGTCTTACTACGTTATAGTCTAGGGGACTGGATAGCTGTCTGGGAACAAAATTGAAAATAACATAATGCAACAGTTATTATAGAAGGGATTCAGAAAAGCAGAGGGCCATGCTGAAATGAAGAGGGAAAAGGCAAATGAGTTGCTCTTTTTACCTTAAGATAGCTATATGGCCAGGTAACTGGGTAGAGAGGGCACAAATGTACAAAAGTGCCTGCTTCACAGTCAGAGAGACCTGCATTCAGCTCTAACTTATGCATTTATTATGTGATCTTGAGTGAATCTCCTTACTTTCTCTGGTTTAGTTTCTTTCATCAAATGCAAATTGGGGATAACAGTACCTGTTCAATTGGTTTATTATGCATCTTAAATTAGGTGATATAGAGAGGGTAGATGGCATATAGTAGTGAATCAATAATTGTTAGTTATTGTACTCATTATTTTAGCGACAGTTTACTTCACTTAGAAACAAACCTGAGTTTGAAATTATGCTTTCCCTTTTTTATTTTGGACAGTTCATGTTTTTCAACCTTTGTTGCCTAAGAAAAACATCAACAATAAGAATAAAAACAACAACAATAATAATACCTGCCCTAATTACATTTAAAAATAGTGATGTATATAACACAAGTTCATAGATATGAAGTCACTGTTAAACAGATAAATCGTTATATATGTTTAAGTAGCTACAAAGTATGCCCTAGCACAGAAATCCTTCACACTTTTTCCAATTGTTCCTGGCTCTGGGCTGCTAGGCTACTAAAACCAGACTGTGGATAAACAGACTTGTGTTAAATGGTAACCTCTTGCCTTTCACATAGATCCTTGCAACATATAAATGAAAGCGCCCTTTGGAGAAACAATTTCCTTATCAAGCCTGAACACACCAGGACACTGAAATGCGAGTACAAATCACCTACACTGGAAAAAGCTTTGCTAATTATTTTTAATAATACTTATAGTTTCTTTATGATTGCAAAAATAATACACGTCCTAGATAGAAAGTTGGGGGAAAATATATATACTATAAAAATCAACTGACCCCCAAACATAGAGAATATCTATTTTGCTCTGTGTTTGCAGTCTTTATGAGGACACTTGGGCTCAGAGAGTTTATATGATTTACCTTAGTTCTCAAGGGCAAAAAAATAACAGTAGAGCTGCCTCTCAATGGAGTGTAGCCTTTTGTAGTTGGTATATCATGTGCCCCACATGATTTGAGCTGTAAAACGGTAAGCCTCTCAATAACTCTAGGGCCACCGAGAGGAGTCCTATTACTTCCACCGAACAAAAAGGTAAACTGAACCTCAAAGAGGGTCAATAACTTGCCCTAAATCATACAACCAATAGAGAGAACAGTTGGGACACAAATGTAGAGCATTTGACTGCAACTCCCGGGCCTCTCTATGGGATTAAACATATGGAAGCAATTAGCACATTGTGGCTTGGCTCAGAATTTGATAGTTTATGTCTGATGAAATATCTATTTTCCACTTACTCAGCTAGCAAACTCTACCTGATATTCAACTAACCAATTTGTTTATGCCAGGCGTGTAAGCTTTGGAATATGCCCTTACTTCTCTTGGCTTCAGTATAAACACCAAGAAAATGGATGTAAACTAAAGGTGTTCTCTGTTATTTTGAATGTCTTTGGCCACATGAATGAAAAAAAAAAAATTGCAACCACAGCAGTTTAACCAATAAAGATATTTATAGTCTCTCATTACACTTGTCTGGATATAGGGTAGTTCCAAGGCTCAGTTGTGTCCTCAAAGACCCTCCCATCTTTCTTCTTTGCCAAACCTGTATAACACCCTTCATGATTTCACAATATCTACCTTGGTTCCAAGAATCACTTCAAGACAGACCAGCCATTGGCAAAAGTACAGACATCATTTCTGTGAGTCTCTTCGCAAAGGCAATTTCTTTCTAGATAGTATGTAGCAGATTTTCTCTCAGATATTATTGACCAAGATTAAATCACTTACTATTCCCAAACTGATTACTGGCTTGGCAAATAACTGTCTTAGGGTATATATATATGCTTGATTTCAAAAAGCTATGAAATTTTGCTCTCTGAAATGCCTGTAAGTTTTTCTAGCAAATTATACTTTTTATGGCAGAACATAAGAGGCTTTACCCCCACGTTCATATTATACAATTTTTTAATTCTTACACATCTAGTGATTATAAAGTGGTAACTTGTTATATGTTTTGTACATATACATATATTTCTATCAAATTCACAAAATATTGACATTTAAAAACACTGTTGGCAAAACTATGAGAAAAGAACAGTCTCATACATTGTTGGTAGTAGTTAAATTAGTACAATTTATATGGTGTACAATTGAGCAATACCTTTCAATATTTCAATATTGTATATATCCTTTGACCCAGCCATTCTAATTGTAGGAATTCATCCCTCAGATATGCTTGCACATTGCGATTCAGTCTCAGTGCCAGGATATTCATTTAAAAATACGTATTGAGAACCTAACATTGTCCAGGCACTGTCCAAGTTGTTGGAGATACCTCAGGAAGAAAGTAGAGAAATACCCCCACCCTTATGGAGCTTATATTTTGGTGCAGCATTGTACGTAACAGTGAAGCATTGAGTGGTGTCAAAGAAAGAGACCACCAGTCTTATATAAAGCAAAGTTGCTTGCTAAGCAAGGGTGAGCTTCTATGTGGAAAGATCCCTCCTTCTTTTGAACAATTCATAGCATTTTATTACATGATCATACTATAATTTAATTAGCTACTTCTTTATTAAGAAAAATAAATCCTGTCTGGAAAATATTTGGCTGCTATTTGGCCATCTCAACAACTAACAACTAGAACCAATTTTTAAACACAAAATTAGTAAGCTTTACAAGTACTGAAATAAAAAGATCTCCACAAGGTATTGTTAAATTAAAATTAGAGTGAACAATATTTGTATTTGCTTGTGTAATGCATACAATATTTCTGGAACGATATCTAAGAAATTAACGGCTGCCATCTAAGGAGGTAGGGGCATGGGAACTGGGTAGCTGTGGGACTGGATGGGAAGAAGACTTCACTGTAATTATATTTTGTAAATTTATGAAATTTTAAAATATGTTACTTAAATTTAAATTTACAAAATAAAATATGTATTATTATGTTTACCATGATAAAAATATGCATTTTTATGATTACTGTTGTTGCAATCTCAACTTATTGACCATCATTTTTCCCAATTTGTAGGAGGTAACTTTATATTCTGAATATAATTTCTATTAGGTTTAGCTCATTAAAATATTTTCTCCAGTTTCTTACCTGTCTTTGATATTCTTTGCTCAATAGAAAACTTTACCCTTAATCAAATCCATAATAATTTCCTTTAAGCTTTATGTTTTCTTCTTAAATTGTGTTTTAAGAACCTCTTCCAAACCCTAGTGCCATAAAGACAATCTGATATTTTCATCTGTGAATTTTATGCTACCTTTGAATCCATTTGAAATGCATCACCGTATATATTACTTAAAAAAAAAAAAAAGTTCCAACTTCAGTTATCTTAACACATTTTTCTAAGCAGTCGATTGTTGACCCACTGATGTGTGATGACTGTTCTTGGTCCTGTGTGAGCCCCAAGATGGTGGTCCATCCATGGTTAATCCACCACCATCACCACTAAGCCCTGTGGTGGTCTAATCCTTTCAGGTGGTTCTTTCCCAGGTCTCCTGCAGTTTCCTTGCAGGCATATGCTTATCAGAAATCATCTAAAGACTCTGGGGGACCCTCTGAGATTTCTGGTACTCTCTTGGCAGTTCCCTCCTCTCCAGTAGTGTGTGCTACAAACTATGGCTATTTGGCAGCCCAGATTCCCAGCTTTGGCTCCTGAACTCAGGGAGTCAACTTGGCTCCTCCTGGGTTCCCCTTCTCAGAGCAATGGTCGAGAAACTCTCCAGGCAGAGGGGGCAGGCTACCACAGACTCACTATGCTTCCAAACTCTCAGAGATCATGGCCCTGCCCTGCCTAATGGCCAAGGTCTGATGGCCAGGCCCCAACTTTGTTCTCATTTTTTTTCCTTTGTGCTTCATTTTTATTTTTGTTATTTTTTTTATTTCAGGGTCTTATTTTTTAATATAATTTCAGTTTTTGCTATACTTCTAAGATATTTTCCAAGTTTCCCTAAAAATCTCACTGAAATTTTGAATAAAATTGCATTGAATTAATAGATTTAGTTGGGAGGTGACCTCTTTACAAGGTTAAGTAGTTGTATCCATAAATATAGTAGGAGAGTGTATTTAGGTCTTCTTTTAAGTCTTTTAATAGAGCTTTATACTTTTTTATCTTCATAAAGTGGTTGTCTATTCTTTATTAGTTTAATTCTTAGATACTTTAGAGTATTTTTGGTAATGCAAATGGTCTCATTTTATTTTTCATTTTATGGTTGGTTATTGGTACAGAGGGACATTCTTGATTGCATATGTTGAATGTGTAGCTGGAAATTTTATTTACATTTTCTAATTAGTTTCAACAGCTTTTCTGCTGATTCTCTTTGACATCCTATGTACATTATACTGTCTATCTGTATTCAATTATAATTTGGATTCTGCCTTTCTAATCTTTACGTTTCTTGTTTCTTTTGCTTTCTTTACTGCATCGTTCACTATTTTATGCACACTAAACAGTATTAATAGTAGCTAAAGTCTCCTGTCTCTAACCTTACAGGAAATGTCCTACATTTTCATATTTGAGTGTGGTGTTTTTCGTTTGCAAATAAAGGAAGTTTCCTACTCAGTTTTCCTAGAGTTGTTTTATGTTGAATCAGATAGAGAATGTTGAATTTTATCAAATTGCTTGTTTGGATGCTATTCCATCTTTCATGTTTGTTTTTGTAATATCTGTTTTGGAAGGCTAAAATTATTTGCCTTCATTTTTATTTCCATCAAAAGGGGAGGAGAGCTATCATAGTAGCATGGGTCTAATCTCTGTCACTCAAACGTAGGCTCAGCTGCAGCATCAGCAGCCCATGCTTGAGAAAGTGGTTTAAGATCTTGGTTATTAATGTCCTCGTCTATAAAAATAAAGATAGGGATCAGTGTCAGGAATGAAATTCTATGTTGTCTCGACTTGTCAGCTCTTGAGAAGCTTACACAAGATATTTAATCAGGATTTCTTTTCTACTCTCTCCGTCTTTGTTTCCCAGTGAATCTTGTCCCTATATTCTCACTTTTTTCCTCAAACCTCATCTTACAGATACATGGTCTGGTTCTTTCTTGCCTCCAGGTTTTGCAGGTACTATACCTTCTGGATAGGACAGCCTTCCTGTTTCAGTTAGAATTAGCTAATTAATAAAAACAAATATAACCTCTTGCTTTGTTAAAAAAAAAAAAAAAGGACTTTGTTGGAAAGTTATCAAGTAGCTCACAGCACAGACAGAGAGGAACTGAAGCATCATGGTGAATTTGGGCAACAGGAGCCCCCTGACCATCTTGTCCAGGTGTCACATATCAAATCTACTCCAAGTGACTTTTTTCATCACTTTGTTACTCAGCTGCTATAGTCTGGATGTGCCCACCTCCTCCAAATTCATATGTTGAAACCTGTCTTCAGTATAATAGTATTAAGAGGTGGGGCCTTTAGGAGGTGATTAGATCTTGAGGGATTAGTGACCTTATAAAAGGGCTTGAGGGAGCTCTTCTTCTTCCACCAGGTGAGGACAGATAGAAGGTGCCATCTATGAGGAACAGGCCCTCACCAGACACCAGATTTGCTAGTGGCTTGATCTTTGACTTCCCAGCCTCCAGAAATGTGAGCAATAAATTTCTGTTGTTTATAAATTATCCAGTCTAAGGTATTATGTTATGACAGCCTGAATGTACAAGACATCAGCCTAAGTTTCAAAATCCCTAGTGAAGGATGTGGTTGGCTTAGCTTATGTCATGTTCTCCACCACTTGGTGTGGTCAGGACACCTTGACTTACTGCTCCACCAAGACCAATCACAAAAGTGAAGAGGTCACTTTCTAGAGGAAAATGTGTTATTTTATAAGCAGAAATGCATTCTAGCAACTCCCCAAACAAGAAATGTTTACTGCATTTCCCCATGTCATTGTTTTGTTAACCCCTATTTATTAATCAAGATCCTATTTTGGAGACATTTCCTCATGAAAGAATGGGTCGGATGCCCTATTTTCATGTTCCCATGGTACCTTGTTTCTCCTCCATGTAAACCCATACAGAACACAATATTGTACTTCCTGTTTTCTAGTCTGTTTCCATAGAGGGGAGGACACTTGATGGCAGAAAAACTAACCTTAATCCGAACCCTAGCTTTGTCTTCCCAGATTTTAGCACAGAGTACTTGGCACATGGTTGGTGTTTAGTAGTTATATTTGTAAAGACTGAAGGAAGGAAAGAAGGAAGAGGAATATAAAGAGAAAAAAAGAAAGAAGGAAGGAATGGAGGAAAGAAGGTATCTGGAAAAGAGCAAATGTCAATTCAGTGTGATAAAGAATGCTGAGTGACCAAGATCTAGGCTGCCATGAAGGTACTGCATCCCTCATTATGGAAAATCTTTAATTACTATTCAGATAACCACGTGACCCGTAGGCTATAGAAGGAAATAGAACTCTGAAAGAGAAATTGAAGTAGATAACTTTTAAGATCCTTTTCAATCATGGCAGTCCATCATCCCCTGATACAAGATCCAAAATAAGAACTGGGGGTGGGTAAGGGTGGGAGATGCTATTAGTTCGAGGAAACAATCCAGTCTGCACAGTGTGTAGGGGACACCTGTGGCTGAAGCATGTAGATTCTGTGATTTTCTAAGCCCTCCTTAATTTGGCAAATACCTGAGAAGGAAAAACCATCGGTCTGTTCAATGATTGTGTCATAAGTAGTTTGACTCTCACTTATTTCTGTTAATGAATACATTAGAAACAGGAAGCTTCTGGGGCATAACCTTGCTATTTTTGATGTTTATCTCAGTCATTAAAAAAGATAAGAGAATGTATGTGTCTAGTTCAAAAATCCCTGAGACCTCTTTGTTTACAACATTATCAAACTTTTGATATTTGGATTTTTTTTGCCATTGTCAAATATGACTTCTAATGCCAAATTGATGCTGGGAACTTCAGAAGGCCTTTGTGAAAAATAGTATATTTTAAAAACTAACATTTTTATATTTAATTTAAATAATTTAGTACTTTGTAGATTATTTTTCTTTTGAAGTAGACATTAAAACAAGCCATTTACCCTTTGGGAAAAAAAAAAGAAAATCAATACAAAATGACCACAGGACAATAAAAAGATTGAGAAGAAAATCCCACAAAATATCAAGATACCAGTTATAGCTTTATTTCTCTTTGTTAGATAAAACATTCTAGTTAACATTCACAAATACTGGGAATTTAATCAGTATTCTAGGCATGCGTATTTTAGTTGTGTCTATATTTGCAATAGACAGGCAAACAGTCAAAAATGTAGATGTATAGATGTGAAACTGGGCCTTAGAGCAGGGATGGAGTATGAGATTTCTAATTAGAAGGGAGAATAAGGAAGCTGCATCCATATGGCAGAGTTCTTTGTCTCATCTTGTGTGTTTCTTTGGTGTGGCTCGAAGAGGGGGTGGGGGGACTCTCACAGAGTCTGAAGCCAGGGTTCCCACTCAATGAATTGTTTCTTGGTTAGGTGTTGTCAGAAAGGTTAAATCAATCGCCCAAGGTTGCTAAATGTGTTAGTTGCGTATGTGTGTAGGAGGAGACATGATTATATCTGAGTAGCATTTGACAAAGTAATTTCCTGTTTGTTTTCTGATCTAATCCTGAAAATTACCCTGTGAAGGGAGGATGACCTGTTTTACAAATGAATATGAAGAGGAATGCTGTGGCTAAAGGACATGTCCTAGGGTGAGTCACTTGGTTATGAGCACAGCTCAAAAGGAAAACCACATTTTCCTTCCATAGACTTGTCTCTAAGCCTCAGGGTTCTCATGTCTACACTATCTTAGAGAGCTGATTCAGTGAGACCACATATAAATGCATGGAACACTGTGAGTGCTAAAAAAAGTAGGTATTTAAAAATAATATATATATATATATATACACATATATAAAAAGAATGAATGAGAAATGTATCTCTTCCATTTACTGGATCCATGTGGACAGTGACCTGCAATGTACTGGACCTACTTTTGTCCCGACACACAGGGTGTGCAGTATGAACGGTCCTGCCCTCACCACAGCACCACTCATTCACTCCAGTTAAGTCTTTGTCTGGGGCTCTGTTGCCCTGCTGCTGCCACTGCCACTAGTGCAGGTCAGTCCTTTAGCTTAGAGAGAAAAATGCAGCCATAAATGCATCCTGCAGATAGACAGACAAACAATGAAGAATAAATCAGAGTCAGCAGAAGAGAAGCAGCCACTGCTCTTTTGTCATTTCTCTCTGTCTGACAGGTAGGTCCGACTGCTGAGTGATTGGGGCTGGTTCCTTTAGCAGGCCACAAAGGCACAAGGTAGCGGGTTGAGGTGAGGGTTGACTGTCTACTACAAATCTGCGTATCTACTTAGATGTAGCATTTTACCCTCTGCTGAATATAATTCCTACCAGGGTGAACAAACACCCTGGTTTTCCCATACTGAAGAGTTTCCTAGGACGTGGCACTTTCAAGCACTAAAAACAAGAAAGTCCCAGGCAAAATAGCATTGGTCACCCTATGCCTACTCCAGGGTGTTAGGACAGATAATCTGATGCTCCCGGTTCCATTGGAAGCTCTGCATCTGCCTCAGCTTGGCAGCTTCAGTCCAACCTTCTAGAAGCCCCTCACAGGACTCTTCTGCATAAGATGGTTGGTTTCCTGAGTTATGTTCTTCTCACTCACACTCCCACATAATGTGCAGGGAGAAAAAGAGTTAATGAATAGATATTTATAATCGCATTTACATTTTTCTGCCATATTTTTCCTTACACTTTGGCACCTGCTACCACTTGTCTGATAGCCTAAAACAAAAGGAATCAAAAAGAGCAAACAAATGTTAATGAGAAAACTTGCAAACAGCTGAGATGCTTAGTTTTCAACAGCTTTCTTTTTCCATAAACATGTGGACACAGTTTTTTTCTCCTGCATATTTATATTTTTATGATTGAAAACCTGTTTCTACTTCTTGCAGTCGAGTTCCTACGGTAGACTGGAAAACTAAAGGCTTATCATTGTAAGTTTCATTGAGTATCTACTATGTGCACTAGACTGAGCATCTTAATGGCATTAATTCGTTTTCTCTTTACATCAGCTCTATGAATTATGTATTATTTCCATTTTATATTTGAGCAAAATGAGGCACAGAGAGGCAACTCACCCAAGGATAATCAACAGCTGGTAAAAAAGGGACAGCTGTGCCTTTGAGTTCCCATGGTCTGAGTGGTCCAGATTGAGAGCCCAGGCCACTCCCTAAGGGTTTGCTTTAGCACTGTCATCTCAGGTTCTTGGGCACCTGAACAACTGTGATGACCCATGGCCTGGCAAAGACTGTCTGCTTCAAACTCTTCAGTCTTTAACAACTGTAAGCCTGGTTTTTCTGTGTGCCTGGAGACTCTCAGAAGAGACACAGTATGAAGAAGACAAAGATTCTCCATCCTTCCCCCCCCCACACACATATTTCATGGAAAGATAAACACCCAAAGAAACCTAAAGTGTATGATGAGAAACAAAATATATAATGTGTCTCTTCTGGGACATTCCTATACCCCTGCTGAATGGAAAGGGCAGATAGTCATCCAAATCAGACAGCCCTAAGTTTAAACCTTAGAAAATTACTATTTTCAGGTCATCTCAGCCTGGTAAGTTACTTGTGCTTGATGAGCCTGTTTCCTCTTTTTTAAAATGGAGGGCACAATATGTACCACCGCCTCTCCCCTGACACTGAGACTTCCATTTCTTATCTCTGGTTTTGCACCCTCGCTGGCTGCTGCTGTATTCCTAATCAAGACAGTTGATCACTCAAGCTTACTCCTGAGTGGAGCTTCTGTCCCTAATCCTGGAATCCTTGTGTGTGTTCTCTATCTTGGCAAGAAAAAAGGAAGGAAGGAACATTTATTGAGGTCTGATACTGTATGTCAGATGCTGCAAAAGGACTTTATTATTTCACAAAGGCCTTTTTTTCACTTACAATGAACATTTAGTTTTTGGTAACCAAAGTTCAACTACAGTGGTTTACCAAGGAGTGGTTTTAGTTTTTTCCTGTAGCATAGAGCATTCCAGGGCTGATATGTTGGCTCCATGATTCGCTGGAGTTGCAGTATGGCTCTTAGTTTCCATCATTGCCTCCATATTCCAGACAAGAAAAAAGAGATAATAAAAGAACAAAGGGTGAATGCCAGCTGAGTTTGTCTGCATTTGAAAAGTTTCCTCCAAAGCTCCAAGGAGTGACTTTCATTTAGAATTTCATTAAGAATTGTGTCACAAACTAAAAAGGTGGCTGGGGAATTTTGTTGTTCAAGCTGGGCATATGGCCACCCTGAACTTAATTAGGGGTTTGTTAGCAAGGAAGAAGATGAAAATGGATATTGAGGAAGCTACCAGAAATGTTTATAGCAGAAAGCTCCAAATGCAGTGAGCATGCAGGCATTTTAATTACGTGTGCTTCCATGTTTAAGAGATTAAGAAGCCAAACCCAGGTAACAGAGCCACAATTCACCTCTGTCTACCTCTTTCTATCCTGTTATATCTTTCTTAATGCTCATTGTCCCTGGCAAGTCTGCTCCTTCTTGAAAAAATTAGAAAAAAAGAACATTTTATATTTTTCCTACCTCAACATGATGAAAGATTTTGAAATAATGTTTTGTGTGTGTCTTGTATATTCCAAGCACCATTCTAGGTAGTAATTTTCCCTGTTGAGGATTCTGTTCTCATAAAAGCTAACCAATTTTTCCATGGCCCCATAGATGGTAAAGGGGGAAACTGGGGTTCAGCTGAAAGTAAGTCAGATACCTTCTCTTTACATCACATGTATAACCAACCAGGAGTATTTAAAATTTAGCAGAAAGGATCTCAAAGATGAAAACACCTTTAAGACCTATAATAGTAGAATTTCAGACAGTGACCTCGCACTCTTACCAGCTGTGGATCATTTTCAATTTGATTTTAAATCAGCAAGGGATGTGAGACAGAACAAAAGCTTTCCTCCCTTTTCTAGTGTTTGTTGTTACAGAAGCCCAATAATAAAATTCCTCATTATTAATATAGTTCTTAATACATTTCACGCATATTAACTCCTCTTGGTTGCCCTGTAGGTTCAGGGTTCCTACAACCCTGAGCAATAGACCAGGCAGGGATTTAACTCTAGTGTATAAATGATGAAGTGGCCATTCAGAATATTTAATACAAAGATAACAGCTGAGATCACAGCCTTGAATTTATGTTTCCAAATATTAACTCTTGTGTTCTTTCCATAAACTCAATCTTCAAGCTCCTTTTAAAGGAACTTTCAGATGGAATATGAAGTGAAGTTCCATTTTAAATCATATTTTTAACAAGCAGCACATTAATTAATATCTAATTTTCTTGCCAATCTTATATCTAGAATTATTTGAAAGCTTTTATTTTTTCTTTCTTGAGAAAATTTAGTAATCAACTTATTTAGGAAAAAAAATAATTATACACTAACGAACCACTTGACATTTTCTTAGACTAGCCTGCTGAAATTAGTGCTATTATATTAAAATAGGTAATTAATAACTAATTGGTATTTATGTCAAATAATTTTTTTAAATATGCAACACACTGCAAAAACTCTAATGGCTAAAACATTATTTCTGTTATCAGCATTATTGACAGAGATATGTTGAGCACCTACTTTGAACAAAACCTTATAGCACATCCTGGAAAAAAAAGATATAGCTCCACTAGATCATAGGTTTCCTTAAAGGCCATGCTTGACCACAGTGTCTTACACACAGTGTATTTTCAAATATTTATTGAACTAACAAATGAAGGAAAGAAAGAAAGAAGGAACACTAATGCAGTTGAAGAAGAAGAAAAGCCATCCTCGTTTTTTTAGTGCATGTTGTTACAGTATCCTGACAGAATAGATACCCAACAAAAGGTGTGAGACTTTATCCCTCTCATCTGAGCCTAGCACAATGTATGGCACTTGGATTGTACTTGGTAAATTGCTGCTGGATGAATATGCATTTCTCTACCATTATATTTTTTATTAGTCTCCTTCTTGTCCAAGGCCCTTGCTTTCAAAAGAATGCTTCCATATTTTGTCATGTGTGACTGGTTGGAAGATTTTGAGATTAGCTCCTTTGAATGTCACTTCCTTGCGAAACTCTAATCTTGCTCTCACATGCTGCTCTAGGTCCTGCCAGCCCACCTGAGCAGGGGAATTGGAAAGCAGATAGCATTGTAAGGAAGCACTGGTGTGCTGAAAGGACGGCAGGGCATTTCTTTCTTCTGCAAACTTACTGATGCCTTGCTCTTCCTCAACATTCTGCTCTCCCCCTAAAAAAACCCTTTTATCTTTTCCTAATTAATTATGGATAAGAAAAGTAGATGTGCCCCTTTTGTGGTCATTAATGAATTAATCCCTCATGAAATCTTTTACTGAGGCATGAGAACAAAAGGTTGCAAACTGATTACTATCCTTATTAGAAGCTGGGCATGAAAAAATGGCTTCTTCTGGGATACCTTTGCCTTCTTTGTCCAGGACTAAATTTCAAAGCAGGTGAGTGTTGGCATAGTAATGTTTCAATGCTAAAGAAGATTTGAACAATATCAGCTGATCAGAACAGAAATTGCAGCTGATAAAGAGGAATTTTGTGGCAACTTAAACTTCTCCTAACTCTTCAGAAAAATGAGGCATTAAACCATTGTGAGACATTTCAAGAACAATCAAGGATTCCTCATTTGAACTTGAAACCTGACAGAAGTACATTCACAATTTAATATTTGTGAATAAATAAAGACACATGGACTATCCTAAGATGAATCATTAAAGCAAAATTAGAGGGGGACCTTAGGAAACACAGATCTCATCCTCCTTTTAAGCAACCCACCCAAGGCCACCAGTTAGAAAAGGCAAAGCTGGTTACCAAAGCCAACATTCATTGCCTGTCACTGTGTTATATGTGATATCTATCTACCTATATATGTAGATATATATAGATAGATATAGATACATATACATACATATAGATAGATATATACACACTTAAATATATACATACATGTAAACATTATTCCTTAAAATAATATGGGAAAGGTACAACCATATCTACCATATTTCATCAACGCTAAAATGCATATCTTTTTATACAACATTGTTGAATTTGGAATGGATCTTACAATGTCTTAAACCTCTGAGGGCTGCTATTAAAGTTCTTCTAGAAAAGTTTATTTCCACTGGTCACATGGAGGCACTATCAATCTGAGACCACTTTAAATTTTCTGTGTGAGGGTTCTTTGATTTTTGTGGAGGGGGTGCGTACTGACATTGCATTATAAATCCAGAAGGTAGCTGGCCTGAATACTTCAAATTCTTGAGAGATCCCCACCCCCCAACACTTAGACATGCGCATTTCCTGGATGTCTCTCATTATTCTCCTTACACTGAAAGCACAGCCCTTTGGTATCCCAGACTCATGTGGGGGTCTTCTATTAAACTCCTTAGCTTGAACATTTTTCTTTCTTAATGTTACGTAAAATAAATGCATTCCAGAAATCCAGGAAGAGCAGCATCACTACCCTCCTTATATCTGTGAGGAAACTGAGGCTAAGAGAAGTTAAATAACTTCCACAATGTCATATTAAGGAATAAAGCTGGGATTCAAACCTAGTTCTCCTGATTCCAAGTTCAATGTGCTTTCTGGTATATCACACTTTATCACCAAAAAAAAAAAAAAAAAAAAATCTGTGTAAAAATCTGTATGACTTTGAAAAAGCCACTCTCACGTAAGAAATAAGAATGGGTTGAACAGAGAATTCAGAAAGGACGTAACATTTTTTGTTTACCTATATCTAACCAAGGTGCTTATGCATTTTCAATCATCTAGCAATTAAATTAACCCTAACAGGTAGATGTTATTTAATCTACTTTTAGGGATGATGGAATTAAGACAGCTAGGTGAAGAACATGTCCAAGGCACCCAAAGCGTTAGTAGTATAGCTGAGAGTTGAACTCTAGTAAGCCTGACTCATGAGCCCTGCTGAGTCACACTGCTTCTCAGAACTCTTGATAAAGTGCCCTTCCCTGTGGTTGTAACGCCTTTCTGCAGCGTGTGGCTGCCACAGTCATGTTATTGAGCTATGACCCCCATGGCACATCATCAATGGGCATTGTCCTTTCTGCATGTGTGTAGTTGGTTTTTAGAAGCTGCCGCTGACCCTCAGCTAGCTTTGGCCACATAGAGCCTTAACAAAGGGACAGGAGAATCACAGGAAGACAAATGACAGGGTTAGCTCCCAGCAGCTTGTCATTGTCCTCAAAGACTTCGCCCTCTAAGACTTTGCCCTCTCTGCTGCAGCATAAACCCAGGCTGCAACTAAACAGAGCTAGAGTCTGAGGTTCTAAACTTTGGACACTGATTTCTTGATCCCTGCCTATTAAAGACGTCCACAGCAGGGGGAACTGCCCCTTGGATTTTCCCTTTATTTAGAAATGTCTCTTTTTCTAAGGGTTAGAAGAGTCTGACATTTCCCAGCATGCTCATGAATCAGCTTGATTCATGTGTCCATCTTTATTCCTGGATGTGTTCTCCCCTTGGCCACGCCAAGTCCCAGGCATAGTACAGTTAATGAAGAACTCAAAAGAGATGCCCAATACTATAAGTGGAGGGAGGAGAGATTCCAAGGGGCACCTAGCTGAGTTCATTGTCTATAGAGATGGTTCCTTCTCTCAGAGAGATGCACATTAATCAAACTCAAGGAGATTGATGTATAAGATCTGAATGTCAGGCTGGGTATGGTGGCTCATATCTATAATCCTAGCACTTTGAGAGGCTGAGGCGGGAGGATTGCTTGAGGCCAGGAGTTTAAGACCAGCCTGAGCAAGATATCCTATCGCTACAAAAAATAAATAAATAAATAGAAAAATTACCAGGATATGGTGGCTCACACCTGTTGTCTCAGGTACTCAGGAGGCTGAGGCAGGAGGATAGTTTGAGCCCAGGAGTTTGAGGTTGCAGTGAACTATGATGATGCCACTGCACTCTAGCCCAGGGAACAGAGCAAGACCCTATCTTAAGAAAAATCTGAATATCAAGGTATTAATACACAATGACAGAAGATATACCCACTGGAAATTCAAATCAGCATAAATCATCCCATAAATTCACCTCTTTTTATGAATAACTCTGTGAAATAGTTAATAAAAGGATGATTGGTGAAAAGAGGAAAGAATAAGGACCATTAAAAGAGTGTGATATTAAGTCATATTCTTGCCTGAGGTTCTCTATCCCACTATAGTCAAGGGCTAAAAGTGGTTAAAGCTTGGGTGGCGGAGTTACTTAAACCAGGTTTGGAATCTCAGCTCTGCCATGTCATCTTCAGCTTCAATTTTCCCACCAGTAAAATGAAAACATCAGCATTATCTCCTTCACAGAGTTGTGGGAACTAAAAGAAGTGTCATATGTGAAGGGTGAAGGGCTTAGCACAGTTTTTGTCACACTAGAGTCTCTCGATTCTTAGATGTCTTTGTTTGTAAGGTGCATTGTCAAAATTAATAACAACACTTTAGGCACAAAGGAACATAGTTGAATTGAATTTACACACTGATCATAGGATACCTGTTTTGTTTTTTCCAAAACAAAAAGAAATGTGATTTTTTTGAGTGAAGGAACTAATGGTAAAAAGACATTTGATATTTGGAACTCTTGTTGTTCTCATGGTCATTGTTATTACTGTTGTTGCAAGGGGAGTGCTATTAGGTAAGATGGGGACCTCATCTTGCTGCACTGCACTGGGATGAGAACTGCCCAGCCCTGCGACCGCATCTCATAGCAGTCTCCTGTATGACCATACCATTCCCTGGTGTTACAGACTGCTGCCTCTTCTTCTAAGAATCTACTCAAAACTCCTCAGAAGCTGAGACCATATCTTATTCAGCATTATTTATCCAATATCAAGCATGGAGTCTTACACATAACAGACATTTAAAAGCTATTTGCATAATCACTGTTCTTAAAGTCTTGATTATATTTGTTCTAGAAGCTGGACCATAATTTACTTAGCCTTTCTACTTCTGCATTTTTTAAATCTTATTCATTATTTCAGTGTTAACCTTATTTCTCTTGTGGGCTTGTAAACTCTTTGAAGGCCGAGGCTGTGAAAACAGATGTCTCTATGGATGTTTCTGCTTCTAATCACATACATGCATGTGTGTGCACATGCACACACACACACACACACACACACGCACGACCAGTCAAGAGAGGATGAGAATCCACCTAAAGTCATCAGATACCAATTTCCCAAAATTGTCTCCATGTTCTCCTCAAAACTTCTACCCCATGTAGTGGCCAAGAGAAAAATTTCTCCTTTGCCCTCTAGAGGCTCACTGAAAAATCAACTCACAAAACACAGATTAACTGGAGAAAGGGCATAAAAATTTATTAACATGTAAATGAGGAGAATCATAGAGTGATTACCCACCAACCACCAATAGAGTTTAGAAGTTTATATACCATCTTGAC
This sequence comes from Eulemur rufifrons, assembly GCF_041146395.1. Taxonomy (NCBI): domain Eukaryota; kingdom Metazoa; phylum Chordata; class Mammalia; order Primates; family Lemuridae; genus Eulemur; species Eulemur rufifrons. The sequence continues at coordinate 47,828,933 of NC_090988.1, forward strand.
ATTACAGAAAGAATGAGGGCTTGAGTCCTAGCAAAAAAGGTTATGGGAGGGAAGAAAAGAGGAAATCTGTTGAAGGGCAATAAATGATTACTAGGGAGGATGAATGGATCTGGAAACAGAAATTAACTTGTAGATACTTCTCTTTGGAATGTGAATGAGCCTGAGAGACAAATGTTATTGTGTGACAGGATCTGTTCAGGTGTGGGTATATTCTTGGTGTTCTTTTCTGCAATAAAATAAGGAAGGAGAAGAAAAAATAATTGTTCTCCTTGGAGGGTCTGAACTTTAGGCTGACAAAAGAACTTCAGAAAACAACTTCGTCCTGTGCTTTGGGAGAGTTGGGGAAGAGAGAGACAGAGAGAACTTGAGTGGTCTTGTTCAGTTTGGTATGTTAAAGTGCCATGTTTTGGGGTATTGATTTCTGAGCCCCAACATTTCCCTGTCTGAAACTTCCCTATATTTCACATACTAAAAATTTATTTAGTGGCTATAGAAAGAAAAATATGAGTTAATAGCTGAGTGACAAAAGATCCCATTAAACCACTCTCCAGTTTTGGGGAATTGGTTAGTCCCATTAAACAGTTGTGTCTAATTTCAGGAGATGGTGTTACAGGCAAGCTTTCAAACAGAAGAAAAACAAAGGTTAATGTTTGGAAAAATCTATAACCCAGTTTTCTTAGAGTCTGTCGGACAGTCATTTGAGGTATCCTGGTGTTACACTTGAAGCATCTTTAGTTAAAGTGAAAGTAGGCAGTGGAAATCTGATAGACGTTTCTCCCCTGTAGTTTGTATGTCACAAGGTATGAGCTTCACTTTGCAGGGCCTCAGGAAAAAGTTATAGCAATTTCATTGAGTACAAGTTGGAAAAATGAAAGAAAAATTTGGAAACATTACAATGGAGAATTGTAGCCAAAAAAAATTCAAGATTTAGTCCAAATTGTAATAGGCAAATAATAAAAACTCAAAAACAATGAACAAGGTTAGAATGTAATAACAGGTATACTAGAGTTTTCTTCTGAAACATAATTTTTCTTCTTCTATTTTCCCATTTTTTATCAAAGACAAGGCATAGTAGGCCCAATTTGTTTGTAAAATAAGTTTTAGTCTCATTATATTTGGCCCATCCATTTGTATAAAGTGCAGCAAGAGTGGTGATTGGCCAAATAGGCTCTTTTTAAATTGGCTTTGCTGGAACTTTTTCATAAGGAATCTCAAATTAGACTTTTAAAAACCTGAGGTTAGGAAAACAAACCAAGTATTTGCCATCATACTGTGCCTGCAATACCTATATGAATTGGATGAATTCCTCTCTTCTTGAGGTTCCCAAGTAACTGGAGGTTCCTGGGCCTTCAGAAAGTGACATTCTTTACTTATCCCAGGTCAAGAACCTTGTAAATGAACCATGTAGACAAGATAACAGGCCAGTCTTTCCAAGGGGTTTTCTATCAGCTCTATAAAGTCAATCTTAATTTCTCAAGACAGTCTGGTCATATCTGAAAATATGTCATTCCAGTCAAAGCCTTAGCAAAATAACCAGTAACTGCATCGTGTTCTGTTATAAAAGAAAACAGATATTTATTGAACTTATTCAAATAACCATAATGTCATAAATTAAGAATATTCACAAATAGTTTCCAAAATCTGAAAGAAGCTGGTAGAGAGAAAGATAAATGTTTCAATTTTGTTCAAAAAAGTGTACTTTACTCAGTTGTTCAAAGCTACATTTAGCTCAAATGAAAAAAAATGTTATTTTCACTCTGGAAAACAAAACATAAAAAGAATCTGCAATGTTTAAAAAAAAACTCATTAAAAATACACATTTCAGTCTTCTCTCAGGTTAATCCCATGTAATTAATGCCTATTCTGATTGATGTTGGGTTAGCAATCTTCGTGAATGCATCAGCTTTTTAATTAGTCCTTGAAGTTTTTGCCTAGTCCAACAGTATGATCTCCAAAGCTGCTAGAAACCTGTATTCAAGAGTACTTGTCAGGATCTTTTTCATGAATTTCCTTGAAGCAGCAGCAAACTTTGGACAATAACTAATTATAAACCACTTTTTTGAGAATAATCAAAGTAAAACAATAATTGTCTGGATGAAAAATGACTTGGGATAACCATGATTAAAGACATAATTGGCATGCAAATTTTGTTATTTGTGTGGCAGAAACAATTTAACATAATCATAACCCTTACTGATAACATATATTAAGATATATCAGAATTTGGGGAATCTAATAAAATTTTGGAATACAGATTAACACATTTATACAAATATAATTCAAAGAAACATAAATACCATTACCTATTTGACAATGCTTCTTGTATGATTTTAAAATACCAAATAAACCTAACATGTCTCTCTTGGACTTCCAAGGGCCCTAATATCCTAAAGGTTAATTTTAGGTCCAAAAGATTGAATTTAGAATTTAAAATTTTATTTTGGAAAGATTGTCAAATATCAAAGGCTTAATATACTTGATCAAAAAAAAGATCACAGGTCTCTGTAAGATAATAGTCATTCACTTAGTCAAAGTGATAATTCAAAGTTTTCAAAAAATAAAATCTTTACTCTTTGATGGAGAGGAGACTTAATTTCCAAAACAATCAAAAGATCTGATAAAGACAGCGTGAGTCAAACTAAATACCGAATCCGCCCTTCTCTCTCTCCTTTTTATTTTAGTTTACTCAGAAAGTGAACAAAAATGTTTTTAGTATCTCCTATTAATATTACACAAAAATCTCATTAAAAAGAGAAAACCAGTCTGGGGGATGGACACACTTGAAGCTCTGACTCAGGTGGGGCAAAGGCAATATATATAACTTAAACATTTGTGCCCCCGTAATATGCTGAAATTTAAAAAAAAGCAAATTTTACTTTTGTATTTATATATTATTAATTTTAAAGATAATTTTAATAAAACCTTATAAATAAATCCATCCAATCTCAATCAGTGTTTACCACACATAATAAAATTTTCATAAACCCTTTTTATAAACTCTTACAATTTTTTCATTCTGTTTCCCCAACTTTTTATATTCAGTTCATCCTTTTTTTATTTCTTTAATTTAAAAAAACTTTTAAAAACCTGTAAACTAGGCAAAATTACTTTTACTTAAAAAAAACACATTCTCATGCCTTTTTATAACCTTTCTTTTATCAAAATATATGCAACTTTCCTTATACACTTTACATACAGAATTTTTCTTTTATATTTTGTATTTAATTGCATATATTAATTACAGTGTTAACTCTTAGTAATCCTAATTTTTGATGAAAAATATAGGAAGTAAACAATTTTAATTATTTACCAGATGCAGAGACCGGGACAAAGGATAGAACCACTGCAATGCCTGGGGATCCAAATCCCCACAGTATAGCCAGGAGACACAGCTGGCTGTGATCGATGGGATCTGGGCACTATCCCTTGGCATTGCCCTAAGCATAGCCTAAAAGCTCAAATCCAAAGACATAAGCTCACAGATTTAAAAAAAAAAAACATAGATGTAAGAGTTTTATGACCTTAAAACATATATAAGAGACAGTATAAACCTATCAGCCAATAGACCCAGGCAAAAACATCTAAATTCTGAAGATGTTTTCATTTTATTTTCCCAACCAAAGATTACTAAAGTCACATGAACTTGAAAAGCATGTGGGCTTATTTACTTAATTTATGAGCACTCATTCATGTATAAGTCAGTTTGGCACCATGTAGACCGTACACAGACATATCCACATACACATAAAGATACAGATAGCCACAAAGACTTAATACCTTTAATTTTAAAATTTTAGCTATGAGACCAGTAAAGCTCACTAGTTTAAAAATGCAATTGGATTCAAACTGTGCCTTTGTAAATGGAAAAATTTAAGGTTTATCTATCTCACATGGCCAAAGCCCTCATTAAGTTTTGGAGAAAACAGGGTAGCAAATTTGCATTTCAAAGCACAGAGAGAATTTAAATTTTTTCAAGAAGGAGTTTGAGTGTGTTAGTTAGCAGAAGATTAAAAATAGATCCCAAGATAACACAAAATTGTACAAATTTACTATAGGATTTTATTAGAAGACTAATTTCATTTAAATAGGTGGCTTTTAAGTTAGTCTCTGGTTTCCAACTGGATGATTGGCCTCCATGTGGAATCCATTAAGGAACAAGACCAAAAACGCATGTGTAGTTTTTAGGGCCTAGTAATTTAAATATGTGAAAAGCAGGTGCAGTTAGAAGGCAGAGCACCTAGTCCACATTTACACTGAATCCTGAGTCTCCCAAAAGAATGAAATGCTATGGGACCAGGCTTTGCAATGCTTTTATACTGAACTTTACTACAAAGACATTTTTCTGAGTGTTTAAACTGAGCCTTTCTCATATAAGAGTGCAAATAAATAAGTATTCCCCTATAGTAATAGCCATTTACTGTAAACAACTGCTGTAAGCTACCTCCCAAACTACATCTTTCACCAGTACCACTTTCCAGTTATCACACACACAAAGGTCAAATGGTCCCTCACAGTATAAAATAATCTCTGCTACTTCCAAAAGCCAAAGAGATCAGGTAACAACATGCAAATGAGAGCAGAGCTTTAGAACTGACAGGAGACTGCCCACGATGCTTGAAACTCCACAAGGAAAAGAGAAGAATGCAAAAAGGGAGTGAGTGACACCTTTTTCTGAGTTCCTTAAGGGGTCTGAGTCATTAGAAGTCCCCTCTAGATCCTTTCATGTGGTACTGAAGATTGAAGAGAGGAAGGAGGAATAGGGAAGAGTAATAGCAAATGGGAGAACAATTCTTAAGAAAGGAAGCAACAGAGAGACCAAGAACATAATTAAAAGAAGTTTCAGTCCACTGCAAAAAAATTCCTAAAATAGGATCTAAGAGAACAAGCAAAATGATGGGTTTCTTAAAAATGTATATGTGTATGTGTGTGTATATATATCTCTTGAATATCAGCTTTTAATTAAGCTGACTTCTGACCACAGAGCTCCTTTTAAAGAATTTTTTTAAATCTCTTATAGTTAGATTTTGGCTGGACAAACAGCTGATATTTCTGGCTTTTGAATTTGGGTTTTTGGTTTTTTTTACCAAAGATCCCCTCCCAAGTGAAGTCAATAAGTTTTAACCAAGGTAATAATTTAACCAAGGACCCACGAGGAATCTCCCAAGAGGTGAATGGTTACCTCTTCAAAAGTCAAAAGTCATGCAAATGTCAAACCTAAAGGAACTGATTCTCTGGCAGGGAATCAAACTCAGGCTGTAGTGGTAAAAGTGTGGAATTCCAACCACCAGACTACAAGGTGAAGCTGCCTTCACTGTGAATTCCACAGGAAGTCTAGGGCAGGCAGTTTGAGCATACAAAGGATTTTAACTTTGTAACTTTGTTTTAGGTCATATTTGTGCTCTTTATTTTAGTTAAGGGAACTATTAAGGTCATGACACTGTTATGCCTTTTTATTTTTAATTTTGATCTTCCCACAAATACAAATAAGGCAATTATTTATAACAAAAGATCTCTAAATTCTTTTTTTTTTTTTAATTTAGGACTCTTTCTATTAATAGATCCATCTTTTGGCCATTCATTTCCAATGGTGTACTTCTTCCAATATCAACTCAATCCAATAGCCTCTTCATAGAAAGCCCAGGGTATGATATTCCAGGTTTAGTTCCTGGAGAGGGAATTGAAGAGAAAATCCCAAAGATCTCTCTCCAAGAAACATACACCCCTGGGAGTTAATTTTATTTATTTTTTTTTAATTTAGGAATAGGCTAAGATATCAGAAGACTCTTCTTACTGCAAACAGTTAAGGATGGTGTTTTGTAACCCACAGATTTATAGGGGGTGCCAGTCATATGTGACACCAGGTAGGCCCTCCTGGGATTGGACTTTCCCAGGACTAACCAGGCAACAAGTAGTTAAGATGACAAAAATCCTGTAGGAATAAGACTTCTTAAGACAAACGCCTCAAGAGATTGACATGTTTGGACACAAGACATATGCTGCTTAAATGTCTCCGACTCCCAGTCTTTTCCAAGTAGCCATCTGACATGACCTGAAAATCACACTCCCTGGATTGCGAAGACCACGAGTGCTCCCACTTGGTTACAAGTTAAGTTCTCAAGGACATAAAATAAGATGAGAAAGGAACCTCAGATGGTTTTTATTTTGGGGACGCTCAGTGAAGTTTATCTTAATAGACACTCATCTAGTCAGAACCACAAAATTGACTAGTCTGCAGGGCTGGCTTGAACAGTGGCTTATAAGGTTTTAGGCCCAAGTTCTCATGCAAAAAACAAGAGAATAACACAGAAAGATAAAGACAAAGGAAATGACTCTTTCTAGGAGGAAAGGGATCAAACAACATGAATATCCATACCACAAAGTACCCAAAAGTACACCGGAGTCACTACACACAAGATTAGCCACACAAATCCTTCTCCCCATTAATCAATATTGTGGAGAGGAAAAAGAAACGTTGATTTATTGACCAGATTCCATAGAGAGAGGTCATGAGCCTAGCAGGTAAGAAATTCTTACCCTTTTGCCAACTGGTCGGGTACTGGGTTCCCTTCACTGTGGCTTCCAGAAGAGCGAAGCTTTGGTGTCCTGCTCACAGTACCAAAACCATTAGGACCAAAGGAAAAACTTCCCCTTCACCTCCTAGAGTTTTACTAGAAAATCAACTCACAAAAGGAAAATTAATTGGAAAAAATGGCATACAAATTTATTAACATTTACACAGGGAGAATCACAGAATGATTACCTACCCCCCAAATGGGGTTTAGAAGTTTATATACCATCTTGACATTACAGAAAGAAAGGGGGCTTGGATCCTACCAAAACAGGGTATGGTGGCAAAATATGTTATGGGAAGGGGAGAAGAGGAATTCTGCTGAAGGGCAATAAATGATTACTAGGGAAAATGAATGGATCTGGGAACAGAGATTAACTTGTAAATACCATTGTTTGGAATTTCAGTGAGTCTGAGAGAGAGCCAGACATCATTGTGTGAAAGAGTCTCTGTTCAGGTGTGGTTATATTCCATTCTTGGTCTTCTTTTCTGCAACAAATATGAGATGACAGGAAGCTGAATAAAAAACAGTCATTCTACTTGGTGGGTGTGGACTTTAGGCAGATAAAAGAACTTCATCCTGTGCTTTGGGAGAGATGGTGGCGGGGCTGGGGGCAGTCAGAGAGACCTTGAGGCCTCTTCCTCAGTTCAGCATGTCAAAGCGTCATATTTTGGGATATCAGTTTCTGAGTCCCAACACCTACCATCTCTGTTCACGTGCAACAAAGTTCCTCTCTATTAACTTCACAGAGAAAACAGAATTGAAGAATTCACTGGACTACACAAACAAGTCCCTAAGCCTTTTGCTGACAAACCAACAAAAGTTAACAAAGGCCTACCCAGCACTGGCTGTCTTTTTTCCTGGAGCTATGCAAGACTCTGTCCCTACCCTTTACTCATTCCTGCTAATTCATTCTCTTTGACGAGACCCTGATTATTCTAACTTAATGTGCTTCTCAAGGAGGTTTGGCTAAAGATGGGTAGAAAGAATAAGGCATTGGGGATCTGTAGGTCTGGATTGATGCCACTCTCACTCCTCCCGGTCACTGAGAGACCCCTGCTGAGCACTGCCCCTCTCTGGATGGTCCCCCTGCTGGGATATGACTCATGATTTCTGTGGTCTTGTTCACTTCTTTCCAGAGGTTATGGGCTGGGTTCCAATACTCCCTTGGACATTGTAAACTGGGTGTTCTTCATTATAGTATTTCCTCTCTTAACCTTCAATTCCCTCACCTTTAAATTGGGATCCATGAAACCTAGTTGAAAGACTTGTTAGAGTGAAATAAAATAAAATGGTAAAGTAGCTGCTCACTAACAACAAAGGTAAGGTGGTTGTTGACGTGGTTGAAATAGTAAGATGGCTCTGTGAGGATGTTACAGGGTTAGACATGGGAAGAGACAGAACAGGGAGGGGAGGAAGGAATCAGGGAAGGAAAGAAAGGAAGGAGGGGAGGAAAGAAGGGGACCTGTGAGCAGAGAGGGAGGGGTTTGGAGAGAGAGCAAGTTGACAGATATGTAAGAAAGTATAATTTAAGTAGCTGCTTCCCACTTAGAGGGGCCACACTCCAATTTAGCTTGGTAAACTTTGAGGTGGTGAGACTTCAGCATTTAGTGAAAATGTGCATTATAAATAGGCATGTAAATGCCCAGCATGGGGGCTGAAAGTTGGAGGCAGCTTTTGGCAGAGGTAATAATGAAGTGAATCCCATTAGTGATGGAAAGGCAATTAAGAAAAACCTCAATGAAGCTCCAGATCTCAGCATCCAGCTGAAACACTGGGATTTTGGAGGAGAAAGGTTAAGCACGGGGAGGCTGTTTATAATGACTTTAATTAGATTGAAAATGAATTGTTTTGCTCTTTTTTTCTCTCTTCTCTTCAAGTTTGCTTTTTAGGTAACAGAGCATCTGCAACAACACCTAGGTGTACTTGTCAATTGCAGGATCATGTATAGGAAGTGTTTAGTGAATGAGAGTGATTTCATGATATTGTTGCCCTGCAGACCGGGTTGTATTGCCGGCTGCACAGAGAAGAGCCAATGAACTGAGACAGTCGGGGTTGCAATGGAGAAAGAGTTTATTCTGAATAGCACTAAGCAGGGTGACGGGGGAAAGTTTCTCAAATCCACCTCCCCAAGAATTTAGGAGGCAGGGTTTTTAAGGATAGTTTGACAGGCAAGGGATTAGGCAATTAGGTTTGTTAATTGGGGCAAAATTATAGGGGTATAGAAATCTTGTGTTGCTTCAGTCCCTGGGGTTACAATTCCAGTTGAGTCGCTTTCTTGATATGGACCACTGGCCTGTGTGGGTCAGCCAATCCAATGGAACATGGGCCTGGCAGATATCTTAAAAATTAACTTTAGTTTTCAAAAAGGCGATGTTATCTATCGTGGGCAGAAAAATCTAAACTCTGAAATATTTGAAAGAAGTTTATTCTGAGCCAAATTTGAGGACCATGACCCAGAGCCACACTCAAGAGGCCTTAAGCAAGTGGACTCGCTGTGGCTGGGTTACAGTTTGGTTTTATACATTTCAGGGAAACAGGGGTTACAGGTAGAGTCATCAGTCAATACGTGGGAATCACACATTGGTTTGGCCCGAAAAGGTGGGACATCTTGAAGCTGGGGGGTGGGGGGCCTTACAGGTTATAGGTGGGTTTGAAGATTCTTTGGCTGACAATTGGCTGAGAGAGTTAGGCTTTATCTAAAAAGACCAGAACGGAAATGCTTAATTTAAGATAAAGGTGTAAGCACTCTGGGAGGTCCAGACAGGAGAATCTTTCAAGTTAAGATAAGGGTCTTCTGGGATGCTTGAGTTAAGATGGGGGCTTTTTACCTTTTAGGTGATGCTAATGCTATACAGGAATCAGGTTGGGAAGTAAACCACACTATATTTGGTTAACAAAAACCTGCTTATTGGGATTATACCATTTGTGAGCCTGACTCATCTGGCCTCCTTAGGAAGGAATTTGAGCAAAAGGAAAAGATCAGAGTTCAGTCCTCACTATGGAGAAAGTTAAGAATCTTTATGACCACCAGCTGTGAGGCTCTGGAGTGGCAATTACAGAGAAGCAAAACAGGGGGACAGTGGCTAATTATTATCATTATTTTTAGCTAGGTCATTACCAGAACTCTTGCCTTGCACCCCTTTTTATTACTTTGTAAGGGCAGTTTCTATATGGCTCAGCTCCCTACCAGAACAAGGGGATTCCAGCCATTGGGGTTGCCAAACCCCAAAGGATAGACTGAACAAATTGTTCATGAGGAAGATCTCTATGGGACTTGAACTTACTAATAGGGCACTTGCCCTTTAGCAAAACACAGGCTGAAAATTACCTTCTGCTCCTAAAAAAATTTAACACATCATGGATTGCGGCAATCCAAATTATTGTTAAAGAATGTGACTCGAGGCATGGGAGCCCACATTGATGTTGATCTTTAGGCACCTGGTAGAAAAAAGAAATTTCCACAAATTACCCTTAATCTTAAAATCTTATATTATTTTTATTGATGCCAACAGAGGGAAGAAATATCTATTATTATAAATATTATATGATGTGACAGTTGGGATTTACAAAGTAACACATCTCATTCTACTGGAAAAAAAAAAAAAAGATTTTGCTTGAGGTATTAATATCCCTACCGCATAGATAAGGAAACTGAACCTGTTGAGGTTGAAGTTACTTGCCCAGGGTCACAGAGCAAGTGACAGAGATAACACATAAACTGAAGCCTTATAAGTCGATTGACCACATCCCCTCCCTTGTACGATGGCTGACAGCTGGATGCGCCCTTGGAGGTGATCCTATCTGGCAAATGAGAAGCAAAAGTCCAGTGGTTTTTCTGATGCTACTTAGTTTATAGTTACAACTAGGGCCAACTGAAGGGTCCACTGAACAGACCTGGATAGATATATAGAGAGGGAAAGAGTGGATCTCATTGCAATACTTTTAATTTTGCTGCAGATCATAAAAAGATTTTATTATCCCAATGATTGAAAATTGTCAGTTATTTTTAGTTTTGCAAGTAACCTGGAGGTTGGACACCCATCACCCAGCTGGTAGATAAATTTCCATGGCAACCAATTATTAGGCAGAGATTGATTCCAGAGGCACACTGTCTACAGAGCACTGATTCTCAGCCCTGGCTGCACACTGAAGCCCTTGGGGAGCTTTTAAAAAACACTGAGGCGTGGGGTTCACCTCAGGGGTTCACCCCCAGAGGTTCTGATTTAATTGGTGGAAGATACAGTCATAGCATCAAGATTTTTTAGGTTACTCAAGTGATTATAATGTGCAGCTTGGTTAAGAACTGCTGCTATTGAATGAGGATATTAAAGACTATATGTGGTCAATGTTTCACTACCTGGGAGAACTTCAAGGGATTTTCGCTATTCTACTATTCTAGCTCCCTGCTCTTTCCCTCTCTCTCTTCCTCTCTCCTTCCTTCTTTCCTTCCTTCCTCCCTCCCTCCCTCTTCTTCCTTCCTCCCCACTTTCCTCCATTCTTTCATCCTTTCCTCCCTTCTTTCCACAAATATTTACTGAGCACTCATTTTAATACATTGCTCAACACTGCCCCTACCACCATCATTGCAGTTTAAACCTGTTTACCTATGCAACTTCATCTTCATTTTAAGTCACAAAATGAGAAAGTGATAGAGTTTGGAGAACAGCAAGAACAAAAGACCCAGATCTCTTCATGACTGAAACAGTACCCCTGCAGGGGCCAAGGGAAAACCTCTCCACCCTCTGAAGTTTCACTGAACAATCAACTGAGAAAAGGCAGATTAACAGGAGAAATGGCATACAAATTCATTCATGTGCACAGGGGAGAAGCACAAAGTAATTGTCCACCCCTTAATGGGGTACAGAAGCTCATATACTATCTTGACTTTACTGAAAAAGAGAGGCTCAAAGCATGGCCAAAAACATGTTATGGTGGTAAATCAGGTTATAGTGGCAAAACAGGTTATAGGAGGAGGAGGGAGAGGAGGAGAAGGTCTGGCTAGCAAGGTGGTCTTGTTATATATTATAGAAGAAACCTCACAAGAAGCAGCCCTCAGAGAGAATAGATGGTAAATGTTTTGGGGTTTTTTTTTTCTTTTTTCTTTTTTTCCTCCAAACCTCTAAAGGTATCAGATTCTCAGTTAATCTTTCTTAGATCCAGACAAGGGAGAGCCTCAGAGAAAGGCTGGCTGCATCCATACTGATTTTCTCTACAGATGCAAATCTCCCCCAAGGAAGACAGCTTTGTAGGACTACTTCTCTCTGCGGGCCCTCAGACCAGCCATCTCAACATACGTCACAGAAGCATATTTGGGGATGAAATATTTTGATTTCCTTCAACCTGCACCATTCTGCCTCACATTTCGTAAAACACTGGATTAAGTTTTGAAACTGGTACTACTAAGAAATCAGCCAATGATTAAAAACGCTTATGACTGCCCTGAAACTCAGTCATTAGATGCAAATAAGTAACAGCCATTAATCATTTTCTTGGTAGAAGCTGTTTTGCTGAAGGACTGAGGAGATGGTTGGAATACTTGATCTTTCCTTTCATTAAAAGGTAAGGGCAGTATTGCCAGTGACAATTTTGGGGGGATCTGAATTTTTGGACACTTTTTCTTTTCTTTTCTTTTTTGTTTTTTTAATTTATCTCTACACTTTTTATTAGAAAATACCATAATAGGCTTTCCACAAAGCACTGATAAGCTTTCAGATTCTGTTGTATTCCTGTGTTTTAAAAGAAAGAAAAAAGATGTCAAAAGAAGGAAATGAAATTTTTTTTTGGCAACAGTACTGGTCACTGGAAATTATGTTATTTGAATTGAACATTGGCTAGGTTTCAGAGGGAGACCGGCGGCATGCTCAGCCATGGGGAAAGGTCAGGTGCATGGCTTGGTAGCTGAATTCTAAAGGACACCGGTCTGAATCCTGTGGGACTTGGAGACTTGCATTTGGTCTGGACCAGCTTTGACATCCAGCGGAGTATGATTTGGTGTTGTAGGCTTTTCTTTTCTTTCCTTCTTTCTTTTTTTAAAGTAGCCCTGCTCTAAGTGGCAGCACCTGTTTTACTGCTGCTCCTTCCAGTTTGAAGTTGGGGACTGGGAAGTGCGAGTCCCAGTGAAGTAGGCCAAGTCCTAAGGAAGAGCTCTCATCCTAGAGAGAGGAACTGGAGCAAAAGTCGGACACCCAGGAAAAAGCTCACGTGGTGTAAGCAACAAGGTGGGAACTGGAAGGATGCTTGGGGGACAGGTTCTCTAAGCTCATCCCAGATTTCTGTATGGATCATAGGATAGAAAATTAATTCCAAATCCTATCTCCTTGGGAGGCCTGAAGCTATTAATACACCCCACTTAAGGATTTTGTGGTGTCTGGCAAGTTGGGCAAGTTAATTTTCTCTGTGCCCTGATGTCCTCTTCTGTAAAATGGGTGGGTGATCACAGCATCGTCGTCTTGGGTATTGGTAAAGTGAGGCCAGCTTTTGCTATTGCCCCTCTCAATCATCAATTTGGCCACAGTGAAGGATTTAGGCAAAATGGTCTCCATATGGTGATGTGCATTTTAATGGTAAAATATTGCTTGAAAACAATACTATAGTTTAATATACAGTATATAGAAATGACAGTATAAATTGATCATTTGAAATGTCAGATTTTTTTCTTTTCACACTTTCCCTTTCTGAAATGCCAAATCTAGCATTGATTCTCAGTGGTGTTGGTGTAACTACCTGATTTTGTATTCTAAGAGCTGCTTCTCATTTCGGTTGTGTAAGAATCAAGTTTCAGCCTTACCTTTGGTTTTTCTGGGGTAGTTTTGTACCTTTTCACTCTCATCAGCAACTTCCATCCAGAAAAGAAAGGCAGCCAAGGGAGATTAGCTCGGCCACAAATGAGCTACTGTATGTGACGTATGAGACCAATAGCCCAACCGTGTTTGGGGCTATTTGTGGTAACTGTTAATACATGGCCAACCTGAACAAATGTGCACAAAATAGTCCTCTTAGTCTCTGTGTGCGCTGATCCTTAGAAAGTAGATAGTTACTGCCAAACTGTCCTTTCAGGTGAAGACTATCTTCCTAAAATTACCCCAGGCTGGAATTGCATTGCTTGTAGAGCAGATAGGAAAGCCTACAGGGGTTTGAATAATCCTTTTAGGTCACTAGGATGGAACTGGGCCAGCAGGTTCTGGCATCATGAGAGAAAGAATGCACGGGCACAGTGCAGAGTGTATAGAATATATAAGAAAGTTCCTGAGCTTGAGAATGGGGAGAAAGTTAAGATCCCCTAGGATGGGGCATGTATAACTCTCCAGGCAAGTATGAGTAGGAAAAAACCAAAGCAGTGCTATAGACTAGTGCATTGATTTGCTTTATGGTGAAACCTAATGCATATTTATAAAATGCTAAAGGTGGTCATAACATTTTTTAGGTTCCAAAAGAGGGAGCAGTGTCAAAGAACACTGGATTGAGCACTCCTCCAGTTTCTGCCTGCACCCTCTCTACTAGGCACGGGGCCATGGGAGTGGGCAAGGAAACCAAGCTCTGAGACAGCACGAATACCTTCTTCATCTCACCCTTCTTCTAGGACTGTGGTTCTCCTACCTTAGTGCGTATGAGAATAACATGGAGGGCTTGATAAGACACAGGTGTGGATCTCCAGTCCCTAGAAGTCATAATTGACTTGGTCTGGGGTGGAGCTTGAGGATTTGCCTCCTAAAAAGCCCCCAGAAGATGCTGATGGTGGATCTCTGATTTGGGATACAGGTTTTCTAATATTCTTTCTCCCAAAAGGGTTAGATGTGGGATAGGTTAAGAAACCTTCTGCTAATCAGCTTAATGAAATAAACCCCTAGTAGACCCAGACTCCAGACTGTCATTTACATGCAAACATCTGAATTCCAGCTGAAACCCTGAAATTGTTACAAACATGGCAACTGTAGGGATGAAGCAAATCATCCATGTTCACACTAAATGGCAGAGGTAGGATTTAAACCCACATCTCTTGTCACCAGATCCAGACTATTTCTAAAGCACCACTCATGCTTAGGAGCTCTGGGCTGATTCCTTATGGCCAAGATGACAATGAAAACAGAAATTCACACCGTAACTTCATTCTGGTGTAAACAGCAGGAAGTGAAATTAAGTTGGGGAAAGCTTATGGCCCTTACTGTCAGTTAGAACATTGACAAATTTATTTCAGAAGCACTAAACCCAAGCCTGGGCAGACTCATCTCTTCTGCTTGTCTTTATTTTACCTGGGCCATCTGGCTGCATTCTGCTTTACCAAGGACCTCTGGATATTGTGAGTTGTTTTTCTTTAAAAGAAAAATGAAACATAATAGCAGATTTCATTGATGAGGGAAAATAACATTTGCAAAATCACTGAAATCAGTCATATTCAGGTTTACATCTTTATAACCATTAGTGTGTTTGTGATATATATAGTAGCTTTATTCCCATACATCTAATTTCCTATAAATATAACCATTTATTCAAGAAAACTTTACAGAACATCTTCTCTTTTGCCAGGTACTGTGATAGGAACTAGGGCTCCTTCTAGTTGATGTGATGATGTAATTTCACTTTTGGTTACGTCAGAGTCTTATGTAGAGTCAGATTATGTTACCATAATTTAAACTCTCCAACAAAGGCCTGGTTATGGAGCATTAGGAAGGAGGACAAAGAGATTAAATAGACCTGGAGGGAATTTGGAAAATCTGTACAGACTGAGTACATTTTAACTTGGAACTTGAAGTTTGCAAATGCAGCCTGAAGATTGAGAATGGATATTATAGAGAGAAAACCACATGCATGAAGCCAGAAGGACATAAAACTGCACAGCATGTTTAGGGGATATACAAAAGGCAAAATAGAGATGAAGGTAGAAATATTAGTTGGGGAACATTGCAAGCCATGCTAAGGAATTTGGAATTAATCCTAAGGGCAATGGAAAGCACCACGTTGTTTTAAGCAGACGAGTGCCTCATCAGATTTCCATTTAAAAATTTTTTCTTTCTCATTCACTCTCTACCACCTCTCTTCCCCCTTTCCATTACAAATAAAATTAATGGCAGATGATTCATTTCTTAGACAATGATTCTGGTAACAATACAAAGAATAGGTGTGAAAGTATCAAGGGGCAATTAAAGGTGAGTAAACTACATAGAGGACTTTTAAAAGATGAGAAATTGATTCAATGAATATTTCTCAGGTGCCCACGATGCACCAGATATTATTATATTATCCTAGAAGCTAGGAATATGTTAGCTTACCAAAACTCCTTCTTTCTGCCTTTCTTGGACCCTACACTCTAGTATAAGGAGATAGAAAATAAATGAAAAGTAAAATATACATATATATTTATTTATAATATCAGATGTCAATATACTATGTTATATATATAATAAAAAATATATATGTGTGTGTGTGTGTGTGTGTGTGTGTGTGTCAGATGATCTTATAACTGGTGAAGGCAGGATGCAGACACAGGATTTTGACTTCAAATCCAGCTTTCTACTTATCACCCATCTCTGTAACCTTTGGAACCGCGTCTCCTTTGTAACCTCTGCCATGCCTAGCACAGTGTCAAGCACTAGGTGGCGCCAGTCCTCCCAAAGCTGACGCAGTGGCTTCTAGAGCAGGAGGACAAATCTGACCCTCCATCTAGCTCTGTGTACGCTGGTTTCCCTATCGCAGGTGTACTTCTGCAATACCAATTAATCTTTTCCTTCTCTGAATTTCGAAACTGCCAAAGCCTCTCCTCATTGTCAGCAGATATCTTGGAAACCTCATTTTCAGCATTGTTCTCCAATAACAGCAGCAATTATTCTTCATCATTATTTATACTAATTTGATGCTTCAGTGAGATTATGTATTATGCTTGTCCTTCCTAATTTTTTCTTTTTCTTTTTTTTTTAACTGTAAGTGAGAATCAATGTAAGGGATTGATGTCAAGCTTTAGGTAGCTATTAACATGACAAGGGTTATCTAACCTTATTATGTTGATTGTAATTTCTCTTCTGTATCTTCCAGCAAACCCTCAAATTGATTTTAAAATGCTGCTATTGACCTAAAGATTCTTAACAACAGGAGGTTTAAATGCTTTTCTTTGTTATGTTTCCTGCCTATAATACCAATTACTGTTCAAAGTTTGTAGCAGAGGATTGAATTCCACTGTAGATTTCACTCCAGAGCCAAGGACTAAGTGTCTCCTAGAGCCACAGCATGGGAAGAGGGGTTACCTGTCATTCAGCCCCCACTTTTACCCCCAGAAGAAATCCCCTCACCAGCAGTCCTGGGAGAGAGCCTTCCAGTTTCTGCTTGAGTGATGTCTGGGAGCTGCTGACTGGAAAAGGAGCAAGAGAACTTGCAGTACAGGCTCAAAGAACCTGGGTTTATGCCCTTGCTCTGCCACCAATTAATTTTGTGGCTTTTTGTATAATGGTTATCATTTGAACCCGCCGTCTCTCCATCTGCTAAATCAGAATATTAGTCTACATCTCAGGAAAGTTATCTGTCTCAAACAAGAGTCAATGCTTGAAAAGAGCCAAATTCAAATACATTATTCAAAGTTATAT
Organism: Eulemur rufifrons; assembly: GCF_041146395.1. Lineage (NCBI taxonomy): Eukaryota > Metazoa > Chordata > Mammalia > Primates > Lemuridae > Eulemur > Eulemur rufifrons. The sequence continues at coordinate 47,846,076 of NC_090988.1, forward strand.
GTATGATTATATGCATGTGTGTGCATGGTATATGGAGGGACATCTCAAGAACCCTAATCTTACACTTCAGCCTTATAGAATGTTCTTCCCAGGTTCTCTAATAAGTCGCTATATCTCTACTCTTTAGGCCTTCAAACTGTGCCTGGCTTATAGTACCAAGTATAGGGACTGTGGCCTAGAAAAGTTATTCCTTCTTCCTTCTCCTCCTCCTCTTCCTCCTTTCTTCTTCTTTTTTCTTCTTCCTCTTCCTTTAATTTTATAATAGAAGTATTCATTTATAGTAACTAGAATTCTCTGATCGAAAGTGGAAGAAATCTAACTAAATCTAGCTTGAACAAAATATTATTAGATAAATTATTAGAAAAATAGCACAGACACTCATAGAGCAACCACACTGCAGGAACTGGGACCTGGGCCTCAACCGACATCGTAATTTTCTCATTTCAGGGTTTCTTTTTTTTTCTGAAAATTGGTTATTATTTATGTTGCAGATGTTAGAAAATGTGTGTTCCTAAGTTTTGCACCTTTTAAACTCATTCAGCAAAGACATTCTGTCTCTGTTTAGAATTTCAGTATATGGTACTAGTTGGCTCAAAAAAGATCAGGTACCCATCCAGCCACTGCACTGAATGATGGCTGCTCCTATGGTCACCATGACTCAGTGTGTTTTTTTGCAGGGGGGTGGGGAAGGGGAATAAACACGGCTCCTGCTGACCCTGGAACAGCCATACAGAATTGCATAAATGAGGTTTCAACCAAAAACCAACACATGAAGTAATTTAAAACATTTGCCTTTACAATTTCTCTTATGTAGCTCATATTTGAAATGATTATTGTTTCTTTAATATGTAAATGCATAATACATATCACATGTCTTCCCAGATTATCAGTAACACAACCTCACACCATAGTATCTCAGTTTCAGTTATTGTGGAATATGAATGACTTTTATGGGTAGTTCCTCTTGAGAAACCAAAAATAAACTTTGGGTTTATCTTACATCTGTCCTATAAACCATACCAAACCAGACGCATGTTCCAAGTTGGTTGAAAATTTATTTAGTGCTTTTTTCGTAATGCAATGACTGACAGATGGCCATTTTTTCAGTTTATATAAATTCATGCAACTCATTTAATTATAAATTTAGTAATTAATTTTCAAATGCTGAAGAAACAATTCTACTTTGGAAAAATGATACAAATTTATCCTTCAGTTGAATAATATTAACTGAACAGTGAATAAATATAACACGCCACATATACTGACTCTGTCTATGCTTTCTGTACATTTTGCTATTAATCACCGCAATAGGATCTGTGCTGTAGATTATGGTTTTACTGCAGAAGAATGGTTAGAAAGGCTAAGGAACTTGCTCAAAGTTAGAAAGATAAGTGACAAAGCCACTTTTTCAGGTCTGTCTGGATCTAGAACTCTTAACTGCCATGTAGAACAATGTCCCCTTCTATTGCAATAATCCTATGATAAATTGCGTTAGGTCCTAAGGCTCTAACTTCTAAATAGACAGAATTCTTGTTCTCAAAGAGTTTATGATCTAGAACTATGCTGTTTAATCCAGTATCATACTGAGAAACAGAAATATTGCTAGGGCAAATTGAGATATGTGGTTATATATAAAATGCATACTCAATTTCAAAGACTCAGGATAAAAAATGCAATAGAGCTCACTAATAGTTTTTATATTGATTAAGTGTCGAAATTACCATATTTTAGATATAGTTAAATAAGATATATTACTGATATTAATTCAATCTATTTTTTCTCCTTTTTAATGTAAATATTGGAAAATTTCAAATTACAGATGTGGCTTGTGTTATCTTTGGATTTGACAGGGCTAACTAGGAGATGAGTAGACAGGCAATTTTGATGCAGTTTGATTAGAGTTTAAAATTTTGAACACAGGAAAAGGCCTGAAGAATCATGAACATTTCCTGAGAGAAGTTAAAGCTAAAGATGAATAGTTATTAGAGATATTGAGAAAAAAGGAAAAGATATTTCAGGAAGAGAAAATAAAGTGTTTCACTCCAAAAGTGAGAAATAGCCAAGCACACTTAGAGAACATCAAGACATTCAGTAAAGTGCAAAGAGTGGGAAGATGGAAGTGGCAAATGCCTCTAGGATCACAAAATAATTTTCATCATAAAAAAACTGAGAGCTCCTTAGTATGGAGGAAATTGAATAAAACAAATTCCACACTTACCTGCATAAAGCAACTTTATCCTTCCAGTATATATTGGCCTTTTAGTCACAGCTAACCCTGAACTCAATTAAGAATGTGAGAACAGAACTACTTGTGGTTACATAGATTGGAATTTTTGGCTTTTGTAATTCCCATCCTCTGCCTTTTATCAAAGGCACTTCTTGAATCTAGTTCTCTTAAAACTATCTTCAAGTTACCCAAGAAAAATTATCTTCTTAAATTAGGCAAAAACAAAAATAAAAAACTTTAAAATTGAAACAGGTATAGATGCTGGAGTAGGTACTGTATATATTTCTGGATGCTTCTCTCTTAACTTCCATTTCAGGTATCTGGTTCCAAATCACTCACGGTCTGAACACACCTATTTCACTCCAATGAGCAGGCATGCTAATGTTCTTCTAAACTTGAAATTGGACAGCACAAGCCTTTTTTTCTTTCCTTTTTGTCCAAAAGAGAATCAGAAAACATTGTGCTCCTGGAGTGGCTTCCAGGAGGACAGGACTAATTGAAGAATCTGAAAGTTTTATAGAGAGGAGTCTCAAAAGAAATAGAAAGGGAAAGGGTCAGAGAAAACAGGACCTATATGTATTATATTTTCTAAAACCTCCTAAAAGAGTAAGTCATTCCCCTCTGGGTGTCCCCAAAGCACTTTGTTCTCGCTTCTAGCTTATTCACTCTTGTTGTATAACAATTCCTTTATAAATTTATGTTTTATCCATCACTGGACTGTCGGCTTCTTGAAATCTAGGGCCTTGCTACAGCCTCTGTGTCCTCACGATTAGCAGAACTCCTGCAACATCCTAAGCAGTCCACGAGTATTTATGTGAGCACAAGAAAATACAAATGAATGAATGAAATAGATCAATCAACTAATACTTTAAAATCTTATCTCCATCAGCTTTCTAAGAGTCCTTGGGCAAGTAACTTAATTTTTCTGGGCCTTTTTTAATTTTCTCACATGTTATATGGCCTCGGAACTTCCTTCTAGGCTCAATATTCTGTGGTCCCATGCATCAGGAATATAAACTGTCAAGATCTCTCTCCTCTCTTCTATAGCTGAATTATTACGACAACAACCGCAACAACAACAAAAAAACCCTAAACCAATAGTAGTACCAGCAATATACCTGTATATCAAACTTAAAATATATTTAATAATAAAAATGTACCAGTATTTTTTCTCTTATTTTTTCAGAAGTCCATCCTTTATGAACAAAGAAATAATTTACCCCCTTTGTTTTCAGTTTGCAAAAATATGTTTTATATACATCCTTGGAGATATATAGATATTTAAAAAATATACAGACAATGGAAACATGAAGTCATAAAAAATGATCTACTTTTTCTATCACATTTTATTTCAGAGATTCTCAAGGATCTTCACAAACTATATAGGTGTATAGGCCATCTCTCTTTGTGTATCAAACAATGCCTGCAACAGAAACACTGAATGCAAACTTTCTGATAATATGTGAAATAAAACAGGTACACTTGAAATTACAGAGGGAGATTTCCCTAGGCTGCATGCTACTTTCTAAATTAGTATATATTTGTGGAGTCCCTGAATGAGAGTATTTTCTATTTTCATTTATCCTTCCTCAAAGTTCCTAGGGATAACTCTAGCATTTATTCAAAATCAATTTCAGAAGAAGTAAGTTACTTACTATAAGACACAGCCTTGTGAAAAATATCTTAAGTCACTCTTTTTTATATTGCCTGCTTCCATATTCAGAGCTGAAGTTATTTTATATACTACAATTAACTGGAAATGGTGATATAGTGGTTTAATACCTTTTATGAAATTGTCATACTTCTGACATATCACATATTTTCATACTCTGAAAAACTCTAGCATAATAAATTACTCTGGGAATCACACTGCACCTATTTTTTTGCACAGTAGAAGTTCATATCAAATACATTATTTATTCTCTGTACATTTACTGGTTAGAATGTATGTAGATCCTGTGATATAAAGATGAATATCAGAGCTTTTGCCTTCAAGATTTCACAGTCTCATCTTTTTATACACACACACACACACACACACAGAGAGAGAGAGACTTATGTAGACACACACAGCCATATGTAAACACACAGATATGCACACATATGTGTATAAATACAGGCATACACAGAATATTAAAATATAGTTTATAGGAAAATTGATAGAAATTGGTAGAAGGATAGGACACTTCATTAGTTGGAGTCTTTAGAGAAGCAGGGCATCAAGACAGCCTTAGGCATGCAAGAAATTTATTAGGGGAGGAGATCAAGAGACAACTGGGATATGCCTTCAGATCAGGGTGCAGATTTGACACCTATGGAAGGAAAGGGAAAGAAGGAAACTTGTGGTAGGGAGTATCTCAGACTGCATCATAATTCCAGAAAAGTTCAGCAAGGGCAATGGTGAATGACCAAAGTCATTCATTGTAGGAGTACTGTTTCCCGCCAGAATGGGCCTGCCTTAGTTTCCCCAATGTGCTCAGCCATTGGTTGGGAATAACCTGCACAGAGCATGACCTCAACAGGAATACATTGGTGAATCCAAAGCAGCAGGAGCTGGGGCCATCAGTCCATCAAGCTCTCCAGACCACGAGATGGGAGTGGCTTATTTTCATGCTGCCCCAGATACTTAGTCCATTAGAGTAGATCAGGCATGTCTGCCTAAAAGAGATGTGGTATCTGATCTAAGACTTAAGAGTTGGATAAAGATATGGTCAGATGAAGGCTGATAGGGGCCAGGTATGCCAACAAGAAAATATAGCTTGAATTAAATCATAGAGAAGGGCAAGAGCTGGTTGTGGAGGCATTGTTAGCAGTTTGATATTGGTGAAGCACAAAATGTAAATAAAGCAGAAAGTGGTGAAAAATGAGGCTGGTGATGTTAGGCAGAGGCCAAATAACAATGGATTTATATTGCAATGTAATTATCCAGTGGGTAATAGGGAAACATTGAAAGGATTAAATCAAGGGATGTCATAATTATATATGAATGTTTCCTAAATCACTGTGGTAGCTGCTGACAAGAATAGACAAGAATAGAGAAATCTAGATCCATTTGGAAACTGCTTTAGTAAGATGAGGGCCTGCATTAGAACAATTGCCATAGGAATAAAGAAAAGGAAAGGTTACATGACATATTTAGGATGTAAAGTAAGATGTGATTGTGGGATATGAAAGAATTGGAAGTATTCAAGGGTGACCTTCAGTGGTCTGCCTTAGTTGTCCAGGTGCAGGAAACCTGAAACAGAAATAAAGAAGGAATATCAATGGCTATATACGATGTGAGAAGATCTATCGGCTGAATACAGAACTTTTTGGAGCTCTCTTAGGTAGGGAGAAAGAAAGAGATCACAGAGATTAAAAAACACACCATTAGAAAGACATGAGGGGGCTTCAGACAAAGTATTAATATAGTTGCAGGATGGATAGAAGCATCAGGTTTCAAGAAGAAAGAAGTTCCTTGACAGCCTGATGTATGGGTGGTGTGTTAGAACTGTTGCTACACACTGAAACAGGATCCCCACTTTTCACCTCTCACAAAAATCAACTCGAACAAATGAATCTTAAAATAACGGTTATTTCAAAGGTTCTAGTACCTACTACCTGGAAATATCCAGTGAGCTAGACCTAAACATAGATTTGTCTGCCAAAACCATTTTAGACCCTGAATTAATGAAACAAATGATTCTTAAAATAATGGTGAACAGTGCAGATCCTGTTTCAGTCTTCTAAGACTGAAACAGGATCCCTACTTTTCATCTGTCACAACAATCCTCAGTTCTCACTTCTCACAAAAATTATCTCAAACAAATGATTCTTAATCATTGGTTATTTCAAAGCTTCTGGTCCCTGCTTCTTGGCAGTATGCACTCAGCTGGGCCTAAATATAGATTTCTCTTCCATGATCATTTTCGGCTCTGAGCTGATGAAACAAATGATTCCTGAAATTATGGTGAAAAGTGTTACAGTTCTTGAAATAACAATGAAATAATGGTGAAAGTAATAGTGAAATAATTCTTTAAATAATGGTGAAAAGTGCTACAGTTCTTAAAATAATGGTGAAGTAATGAGGAACATGATGTTGTAATAATTATTAAGACTGAAATGGGATCTGCACTTTTCACCTCTCACAAAAATCCGTACTTCTCACCTCTCACAAAAATCAACTCAAACAAATGATTTTAAAAATATTGTTTAATTTTTAGAATTTTGCAAACCAGTTGTTAAGGGAAAACATGATTAATAATTAAATGATATAAACTTTTGATAAAATAAATCATTTTAAAAACAAAATAAATACTCAAAACTCATCACTTCTTCATTATTTTACTACATTTATTGCTATCTGTGATCTTGAGGTTATTTACATCTCTTGGTCTGAATGGTGGAAATATTATGTAATAGTGTGTATATCTCTTCCCAACTGCATGCTTAGTAACATATTGGTAGCTTAAAATCAAACTTGGTGGGAGTATTTACACCATGGGAATTGGTAAATACTTTTTCCTTGGAGAGTCATCTATTAGTGGGTTTCTGGACGTGGATAACCTAGGAAGCACAATATCAATATAGATGCATAAAGCAAAATTAGTTCATTAGATACAATCAATGCCTTAAGACATTAACACATTGACTGTCATGTGGGTTGTATTTAATTCAGGCTGGTTTTGAGCCCAGGGCCTTGTGAAGCAAAACTCTGTAGTTCTGTAGTTGGTTCATAAAAATCTTCCTTGTAGAGGAAGATTTATTGTTAAAATTAATATTGACAACTTAATTGTTCTTATTGTTAAAATTAATATTGACAACTTAATTCTATAAACATGGATTGTGTTGCATATAACTCATGCACAGAAAACAATAAAAAATAACAAATTACAAAGGATCATTTTGTTTTAAGAAAACACCATGGCCCCAGGGATAATTTTTTTCTAGTGGGGTAGTCAATGTATTAAGCTTTATTCTCTCAGAAATGGATCAAGTCCAGCTATAAGAGACTTATGTTTTATTTTTAGGCTCAAGGAAGTAAATCAATAGGAATGGAGAAGCTAAAAGTATCCTAGAGCTGAGTATACCTGAAATATTATGGTTCTCCCATGGTTAAGAGTTCAAGAGTGGGTCCAGGTGAATGGTCTATCCTTGAGTAGAAGAAGAATCACTTTCTCTACAGACTGAAAAAGAGATCAAATAGTATGGATCTAGAGAGTGTGGTAGGAGTGAGGGATTACTAGAAAATTGTGGTAAATGGAAAGTGAGGTCCTCAGGTATCCCTGTTGAAGTAGGAGGCTCAATCATTTTCTGGGACTAAGTTAAACTAGATTAAAATGGCATCAGGTGTTGGAAAGCACAAGGAAAAGGACCAATGGACATTTCCAAGGGCCTAGCTGAGATTATCGATCTAAGTGTGCATTAGTGCCAGTCTGAACACATGGACCCAACTGCTGAGGGGGCATGGAGAAAGCAGCATGCTCCATGACTGGGGTTTTATGAATGAGAAGTGGCAGAATGATAGCAACAGAAGAGTGTTGAAGATACTGAAGGGAAAGGAGTTTAAATGATCAATCACAGGACCCAGACCAGGGAGGGGATGAAGGAAGGCCAGGAGGAGATTAAAAATCCATGAGAAGGGAGATGGTATTTGACCCAAGATTTGCCAAGAGGCCCTGGGTGACCAGGGACATTTCCTGGTGTGCAGACTCCCAGGGAGGACTTGGTTGTCCAGAGCAGTCAGAGCTCTAGTTAGGATAAAGGCTGCTCCTTTTTATGTAGGGGGCCTTTTAGGACCCTATTTCAGTTGAGGGCTTCTGTCACAGAATGGATTACAATATAGACTCAAGTAGCTCTGGTGAGAAGAAGAGGAAGGAAGACTCTCCTGGGACAGATCCTCATGAAGCTGGATTTCTAAGAGATTAGATACTGGCTCAAGAATTGCAGGAAGGGCCGGGCGCGGTGGCTCACGCCTGTAATCCTAGCACTCTGGGAGGCCGAGGCGGGTGGATCGCTCGAGGTCAGGAGTTCGAGACCAGCCTGAGCAAGAGTGAGACCCCGTCTCTACTAAAAATAGAAAGAAATTATATGGACAACTAAAATATATATATACAAAAAATTAGCCGGGCATGGTGGCGCATGCCTGTAGTCCCAGCTACTCGGGAGGCTGAGGCAGTAGGATCGCTTAAGCCCAGGAGTTTGAGGTTGCTGTGAGCTAGACTGACGCCACGGCACTCACTCTAGCCCGGGCAACAGAGTGAGACTCTGTCTCAAAAAAAAAAAAAAAAAAAAAAAAGAATTGCAGGAAGCACTTAGGGATGGATAAATGGTCTTTGTATGCTAAACCTTGTAGTGATGTATGACCAAAAGCAATAATCTTTATCCTGTAGATATGGTGTTTAAATGCCAAATTGCAAAATCAAGTGAAAATATAGACATACATATACAGACACAAAGATTTTCCCCATAACATGGTGACTCAGCATCAGTTCAGAATCTTGGACTATAGTGATCTTCTATGAGTTACTTTGACTCAGATGCACATTCCTGGACCTGGAATGGGTCTTGGAATTGGAGGAAACAGCATCACCAACTCTTTCGAAGCTGGTTGCTCCTTTACTCTGAAACCCAACTGGTAGCATAGAAAACTCAGATCTATATGCCGGGCCTGATTCGTTAATTAAAGTTTAAGTAACTGTTCTGTCTTATTTAGGACTGTTTCCCTTCTGAAGATAAGAGATTGGGCTGGTATGACTGTCTTAGGCAGGGATCCTATGCATAGACCCAATAGCAGGCAGCATAGCTGGACCTCATATTTTAAACCTCTCTCTCTCTGTGTGTGTGTGTGTGTGTGTGTGTATGTGTGTGTTTATCCGGGGCCATGTTGTCTCTCATCTCTGCCACTCCTTATCTCTGCTTAATTTGCACCTTTTCCCTGCAAACTGGTTTTCTCCACTTAGTTAGCAGTCCCAGAAAATGTCTACCAACTCTGCCTCTGTCCTGGCATTATGGCGCCAGTTCCCACAATCTTTTATTTAACTTTTTGTATTTTGATTCTAGTATTGAGAATGAAGAGAATCTAATTGACTTAGCTGGGATCAGGTGCCTACAAATCTGTGGAATGGTGGCCAGAAATCACTGGATGCACACTTGCCATGAATGGAACAAAGAAAATAGGCCCTTCCCAAGGAGGCATGGGCTGGGCATGGTTCTTAAACATCTCATAAAATGCCTTTACGTCTATTTCATTTTCTGAATATATGAGTTTCTTTGCTTCTTTAAGCCTCTCAATAGTTTTAGCTAAGTTTCTACCATACTTGTAGGTACTTCGTAATGTGTTATTTTTATAAAGCTGTTCACTATGATTTCTTTCCCTGTCACAAGCTTGTGTCTCACTAGCCTGTGTATTTCCGTGTTGATGTCCTGTGTTTAGCGCAGGGTTAGCCTGGCACAGAGTTTGTGCAATAGGAATGTTGATTGTAGCTTTCATCAGTCCCTCCTTCCCATGCAGGTTTCTAGAGAGCCCTGGGACCCAGCATAGACTTTCCCTGCCACAAACGCCTTGATTTCAAAATACTCAGTTGGGTAACTGTATTCACTACAACCACAACTACAAACCCATATCAATGTGAAAACTGAGCACACGTCAAGAAATAGCCAGAAACAACGGAACATAAGTTCAGAGAAAGCTGGTGAGGAAACCACAGAGAAAAAGCACATGAGAGAGTTAGAGACTTTGAATTCTATTCCGTTTACCTCTGATCGTATAGCACTTCTTTCTGTACCTTTCTCTTTTATCCCATCAGACTTGCCCCATACCAAAAATGTACACATAGATATTATAAAAAGAATCAGAGGGTGATCTGAAAGTGCAGAAGGAGAAGGGCCCCTAAACCAGCTTGAGGTACATAGGGGTAAGGAAAAGTAACCCAGAGGAAGGAGTCAGAAATCTCTATTTATCATACCTTATAAAATGAGCTCTTGCCCCTGAAGCTGGAGATACAGCAATCACAGAAGCTCAATATTAATTTAGACATGTTTTCCCTGTCCCTGATTTTATAGCACATGGAGTCACTCTCTCCCCATCTTCCCCCTCCTTTGCCCCTGCTAGAACTCCCTCACCCCTGCTGGCTGCTTACATCAAATCCTGCTAGATGAAGCGGGGCAATGTCCCAATTACTCGGACTCCCCATGGGCAACTCCAGTGCAAGTTCAAGCTTGCTTCTTGCTCTTTCCTTGATAAATTCTGACAGCATGTCTATTCTGTCCTCCCTTCTATAGCCATCAAATATTGATGGGTGGAGCAGGTGTGGTTCCTGCGGTGCAAATAAAATGTTGGTCTGAACTCCAAGTCCCTTTCAATAGCATAATTCCACTATTATCTGGATAGAAATGTGGAGCTGTCTCTCTTACGTCATATATGAAAAGTTCTGGTGTGAGAGTGCTTGTATAGGTGCTGATTTTTGAAAGACCCCCTGGCAAACCAAGCTAGAGGCAAACATGGTACCAAAATCTTCCTTGAAGACCTCTGCAATGCATCTGCTGAAACAGGATTAGAAATGCTTCCTCCAGTGGGTGTCAGCCAGGACAAGGATTGCTGTCCAAGGCACTGCATGAAAGTATGTGAGGCACTTTGGGGTGTCTTGATGAGAAAAAGGATTGCTGCTGGCATTTGGTGCCTAGGAAAGCCAGGAATATATAGCATAGTTTCTCACAGTGAAGAATTGCACTGGAGAAAATGCCAGTATGGCCTTTGATCAGGACTGGTCTTCTGGGGCATGCACACCAATGTCCAAGACTACCTTTCTTCCACCCCAAATCATTTTCTTCACCAACCATGCTGACTAGGTCGCAAAGCCCACCATGAATCTATCGTGTAAATCAATGCTTTTCAAACCATTTGGTTTGCATAGCCTACTGAAGAATTACGAAAAATAACTATACAACCCTTCACACATTTTTTAGTTGACGTCTACGATTTTTCATCTTAAGTGTAAATAGTTGCAGGGGATGTAATTTACAGCACATTGTAAAAACCAACATTTAGATGTAAAACCCTTACATCACTCTTCTAAACATATTAGATGGAGTTTAAATACAATGGTGATTTTAATACTCACCATCATCCATTTTAAAAATACATGAACAAGCTCTTCTTTAACAAAAAGGAGCCTCACTTGTTACTCTTTCTCTTTGAACTTGTATTTCCAATTTTCTTCTTACACAGAATTTTGTCCTAATGTAATTTGTTTGTTATGCCTGAAAATCTTTTATTGATCACCCTATCAAACTTCTCTGAAACAAAAATACATATGTAAATTAGATTTTTCACATTCCTGGAACATAAAACTCTAGGTGTTAATACTTTTTTCTAGATTGAGTTATTATTGCAATCATTATTCATATACTAATTAAAACTATATAAATATATTTTTAATTTAATAAATATTAAAGATTGAAGTAAAATTTTATAGGAAATGCGTCTCAGATATTTTTTCTTACTTCATGTATCCATGGATGACTACTACTTACAATTAAAAAAGATTCAATATCTATTTTTATTTTTCTATTTGTTTTCTAAATGTAAGTATTGAGAAAACTTTCACATATATAAATGAATGAGAATGGACAGATTTTGTCATAGACACTTTTCTCATTGTTTATTTTCTTCTGAATAATATCCCAAAGATCATAGTGTGATCTTTCATCAAAAATTATTTATAATGATTCATCAGTTGACAGTTTTATTAGGTCCTTCTTCAGTGTCTTTGAAAGCAAAGAATAGGCAACTCCATTGCCAAAGGATTTGTTACCCAGGCGCTAGCCCTTCAATTTTGCACCTCTTCACCAATCTTTTCAGTTGTCCTCTGTTTGGAGCCCAGGAGAGTCTTCCTGCTGGAGCAGTACATCCTAGGGAAGTGAGGGTGGGTGAGAGATCCCTGTTTCTTTTGTATAAGATATATATTTTCTCAAGAAAAGGTAGAAAAAGAGAACTTATTCCATGTGTCCCTCAACCCCCAAGAGCTTTTATAGGCAGTTGAGGTTTGGGAAAGATCTATATGAAAGTTGTGGCAAAAAATCTGTTACCTCAGTGCTTCTTGAAGATTATTTTGGCCACCAAAGTATATATTATACATAGTTTAGTCTTAAGTTCACTATTTTAAGTAAATGTAAAGTAATCCACTCTGTCTTCTTCATTTTTATATTGTTTGTCCCTGTTGTTTCTCATCTAAACCAGGAGTTTTTGAAATACAATACGAGAGATATAATGTGAGCCACATATGTAATTTTAAATTTCCTAGCAGCCACATTAAAAAAGTAATAAACAGTAAGAAAAAACAGGTATTAGGAATAATATATAATTTATTTAACCCACAATATAAGAAGCATTATTTACACGTATATAAAAATTAATAGTGATCCCTTTGTATTTAAGTCTCTAAAATCCTGTGTACATTTTAAATTTACAGCACATCTTAATTTGGACTAGCTGAAATTTAAGTGCTTAATGGGCACCCGTGGCTACACTTCCTTACTACCATATTATACAGTGTAACTCCATACTGTGGTTAGACTAATCATTTAAAAACACCTAGCTTTCACTGGCTAACCAACATCTTCATTACAAAGTCCAGACTCCTCAGTGTGGCCTACATTCCTTGAAGAACAGTTCCAAGCTTGTATCTCTAATCTCATTGCTCATGCTCCTCCGCTAGCTCCAGAACACCCAAATAATTCTGTGCCCTACACACCCATTTCTCTTTCTTATTTGGCGCTGTCTTTACAGATCCTGTCCCACTATTTTCCCTCCACCTTCACCCCTATTCTGTGAGGCTTAATGCTTAGTACAAGGGTCGGCACAGAAGCTAGACTGAATAAATAAGTTACTTAGTGAATATGTTATTTAATTAATGAGCTTAATAAAGAAATCTTCCCTTCAAAGGGAATTTTTTTTTAAAGCTAGCAATTGCATTTTCAGAAAGAGGTAGGAGAGCCTATAGAGGATATTTCTGGTGTCTTGTTTTGCTTAAATATAAAGTAAAATGATTTTCTGAGGGGCGAAAGAAACCTAGGTGAGCAATTGTGTCTGCTTCTTCTATCCGATTAGAAAGGGGCCTGTGAAATGAAAATAAGTGGGAACAGGAGGATGGCACCTCTATTTCCATGAGGGAAGCACGTTGCCAAGCCCAGCTCTCACAATGAGTTGCTCATTGCAGACTATCTTTAAAGAAGGTAGTTATCCCAAAGGAATAAGTCAAAAGATGCAGGTTCCTTTGACTACGCCAATATTTGCAGAGATGAGACATCCCTCTCCCTCATGGCTTTTACAATGAAAGATATAACCAATAGCCGCAATGTTGGGAGTTGAGGATGGAGGCTCTGTGGAAAACTCCCTCAGTCTGCTACTGATATCATGGAGAGCTTTGTCCAAAATTAAGACATATTAATATTATTATACTGAGGAACCAGCCAAATTAGGGTTCATAGCTTTGAACCCCTACAGGAAGGAACTCTGTGCTTTCAGAAAGCTGCTATGTTGCCTGCATTTTCTTCCTAGAGACTTTTGTTGTAGTCAAGGTAACTTGAGGTCAAGGTAGTTATTAAATTTATCTTTGTTTCCCAACTCTTAGCGCATAGAAGGTGGTAGCAAACAATATATATTTATTGCATTTAAGCAAATTAAGTGTAAATCATCTAATGGTTACCTAATATGCAAGGGTTTAAAACATGCATATCTCAGGAATAATAACAAGTATGTATTAATTCATTTAAACAAACTATTTGGTCCTTAATGTGCCCTAGATCCCAGCACTGGACTGTGCTAGGCTGTGCTATGATTTAGGCACACAATGATAAATGAGACCACTTCCTTACCCTGAGGATTGTAAAATTGAGTGAGAGAGACAGAGAAATATACAACCACTCAAGTCCAATACCTAGCAGAAGAGAAACGCATGAAGCATTTGTTAAATAGTAGTGTAATTTTTGGATTTAAGAGCTGTAGTCTAGTATTATTATATTCCAAACAACTGATGAATGATCAGCACAAAGCAGGTGCACAGTGGTGGAGGAATGGGGTTATGATTTTTTCCCCTTCTTTTCAAAATGCCAATCATAGTTCTCTCTTATCAAAGGGTTCCAGAAAATAGAAGAGAGGGAAGTAGGGAGAGAAGGAAATGAGAATATTCATTGATCCGTTTATCTAACTACCCAGCAACCCCCTTCCCTTTGGTCTTTTCCATTGCAAAGTTTAACTAAAACTCATCCTAGCAACATGTCAAATATTTCTCACCAATATTATCCTTTGCAATCCTTTTTGGTTCTAATACATTTCTTGGTAAATTGAAAAAAGGCCTGTTTCAGGATAACATTTTAGTAGAAACTCTACTATGTGAGGAGCTTAAACCAATCATCACTGTATCCAGCCTACTGTCTGGGAGATGTTCATGCACTGGGGAGATTTTACTTTGTTATTTTAGGAACTCTGCACATAAGTGATTTGCATGCGACTTCATGTTTGCCTAGAAGACCACGTCCAGATATAGCAAACAAGGGAAATATAATATTTTGCTAAATTTCTCATTAAACACCAGGGGTTTTGTTTCCTACCATTATTAATTACCCTGATATTTGTGAGCAAACAAGAGTTTTGTCTCTCTTACTTAATTGAAATTTTATTATAAGCAAACAGAAGTATTGGAAATGACCGTATATGTATGCACATACACAGCTACAGGCTTTTATTAATAAGTCATTTATTTGTTTAAGAAAGAATGATTGAATTATTTCTAGGCAGAATGCACTATGCTGAGGAAAGGAGGCCTAGACTAGCTCCAGTTTAAGTCCTACTATGTTTTATGCTCTTTGTATTCATACTCTATTCTGTTACATCCTCAGAGTTATTAGTGGGGTTTAATTATTATCTCCGTTTTAAAAGTGAGGAATCAAAGACTCAGAGAGGTTAAATAATTTACTCAAGGTTACATAGTAAGTGGTAGAGCTAGAATTTAAACCATAAAGTTGCTTTAAATCAACTTTGAAACATGATTTTTAGCATAGGACCTGGCTACCTAAAAACAGTATACAAAGATAAGTAATGTTCCTTGTCCACTTGTAGCTTCCTATTAGTCTAAATCAGTGCTTCTAAACTGGGGGCAATTGTGTCTCCCCATTGGGCATTTGGCATTGTCTGGAAACATTTTTGATTGTTACAACTGGATGTTGCTACTGGCATCTAGTGGGTAGAGGCCAGGGATGCTGCTAAATCTCCTATGGCACACAAGACAGGTCCTCACAACAAACAATGGTCCAAAATGTCAGTAGTGTCCAGGGAGAAACCCTGGTATAAATGAGGATAGAAAATATCGTATTAGCTAAAGTTCTTTTAGTTGCTAGCAATAAAAACTGATAATCACTACTTTGAAAAATATTTAAAGTAATTTATAAGAAAGTACTGAAGTATTGTATATCATTAAAAGAAGAGTTAAACAATCCAAGACTCGGGAGTGGATAGCTATTCAGCAGTCTCGATAACAGGAATTCCTGGATTTCCCTTTGTAGAATGCTGTTATAAACATGTTTCACTCAGCTTCTAGAGCATTATTTCTCCCTCTAGAAGAAGAAGTCAGATTAACTCAGTTTGGGTCCGGTGACTATGCCTGGGTACCCTGGTAGATAGAGTATGAGCAGAGTATCATTTCCACTGGAGACCATTTCTAGAAATGGCAGCCTCCCCAAGAAAGGTGCACTATCAAGCTGTATTTGTTTTTTCCTAACATGAGTCAATAAGCAATAGGTCATTTGATTGTCTTCTTTAGCTTCTGTTAACCAATGACCATGAGATCTGCAGAGGAAAAAGGGAGAATTTTATTTTCTATAAAAAAACAGTCTGCAGAATGGGGAGTCACAGCCTTTAGTACAAGTGAAAGTCTGTTCTCTGAAGAACAAAGGGAAGATCTGGCTTAAATAGGAAGGGTTCTAGCCCAGGTTCTTAATCAGGTCTGTTTATACAAATGAAGGATTCAAACTTGTTCAGTTCTGATTGGTCAGAATAGTTTAGCCCTGATTGGGTGGTTTCCAAACCCCAAACCAGAAATCTCTGTCAGGTGTTCCTTTCTAATGGCCAGTGTATGTATGGGGGTGAGGGGGCAGCAGTAGGGGTGAGATTCCAGCTGTAGTTTATCTTGGCACTGACAGTAGGAACTAGTTTGGCTTGATTGTAGAAAGGAAGGTCCTGTGACACTTTTCCAACATCTTTCTGAGAACACAGAGGATGTGACCACTCCTTCACCCAGGCATGGCTACCTCATTCTGTCTTAACTTTGAGCACCTCAGTGAGCCATGGGGAGTCCATTTTGTCTGTCCCCTGGGGGCATACTTTAACATTTCTGAGGGTCAAAGATAAAATATGTAACTGTTGTTATTTTTTAAATCCTAGTATTGTTTTAGCTTCCGACCAGATGATCACTCAAGGCTGTAGAGAAGTTGGGACTTGAGTAGATCTTTAGATATGAAGCCATAATTTAGCTGCTCATGAGCATAAATATATTTGACATAGCTCTTTAGAAAATTTGCTCATGGCCCTCAGCTTGTCTGCAAAGCCATAAATCTAATTCTTTCATGCCAGTCCTTAAGGTGCTACCATTTTAATTCAGGTTTATATTCAGCAAATATGTACAGGGAATCCATTATGTTTCTAATCACTATGTTAAATTCTTCTTATCTATTATTTCACAATGACCCACTGAGGAGAGTAAGACTCCAAGAGGTGAAGTAACTTGCCCAGTTTCACATAGTGAGTAAAGAAGCCAAGACTTGAACACAGATTTGCTGGTTAAACTTTGTCATCACGTTTCTGCCCCTTCAATTTTCAGTCATGTGACTTAAAAGTCGTCCTCCTGACGTCTTCAGGGCTTCCTTGCCCTCTGGTAGGGTTTGGCCAATGGGAGGCAACAAGAGGAAACAGGCTGGTAAAAGGAGAGAGAGGACGAAGTATTTGTGTCCCCTTCCTCCTGGTTTTCAGTAATAGCGTCTCCCACTATGACTACAGCTGCTGCTGGGTGAAAAGCCTCCTCCTGGCTCTGGCTCTCACAGGTCCCAGGGATGGCCCTTCCTCCTTTCGACCTTTCAGACCTAATTGTGGGAAAATTTTCTTCTTGTTGTTTGTTCGTCTCTGGGTACCTCAACATTTTTAATTCTTCCCTTTAACCTTCAATATTTTTATGAAAATTGTCTCTTCATTAAATTTTCTTGTCTTAAACCTTTCTGAGTGAAATTCTAGCTGCTGCCTTCTAGTTCTTTTTCTGATATATTCTGGTCCCTCCACAGATGTGGGTGATCTGTTCCCCTGCACCAGCCACCTCTCACTGGTTCTCTGAATGGGACCCCCACTCAAGCATCTCATTTAAAGTTCTCAGTGCCTTAGGCTGGGACTGCAGCTTGGGAAATGTGACGGACTGTTGATAAGCTCTAGAATACGGATTCTCAAATTTTATCTGATTTTTTAAGAAATATTAGTGATGACTTAAAATATATATACATATATATATATTTTTATTTCAGCTCATTATGGGGGTACAAAAGTTCAGGTTATATATATTGCCTATGTCCCCCCATCCCCCCGAGTCTGAGCTTCAAGCGTGTCCATTCCCTAGACAGTGCACATCGCACTCATCATGTAGGTATGCACCCATCCCCTCCCCCATCCCATCCCCCCCAGTTAGAACTTCAAGCGTGTCCATTCCCCAGACAGTGCGCATCGCACTCATCAAGTAGGTATACACCCATCCCTTCCCCCCAGCCCCCACCTCTGTCCGATACCCAATTAGTGTTATTCCCAAATGTGCACTTAGGTGATGATCAAGGGAAACCAGTTTACTGGTGAGTACATGTGGTGCTTATTTTTCCATTCTTGGGACACTTCACTTAATAGAATGGGTTCCAACTCTCTCCAGGAGAACCAAAGAGATGCCATATCGCCATTATTTCTAATAGCTAAGTAATATTCCATGATATACATATGCCACATTTTGCTAATCCATTCATGAATTGATGAGCATTTGGGTTGTTTCCACATCTTTGCGATTGTGAATATTGCTGCTATAAACATTCGGGTGCAGGTGTCTTTTTTATAGAATGACTTTTGTTCTTCTGGGTAGATGCCCAATAATGGGATTGCTGGATCGAATGGTAGGTCTACTTGAATCTGTTTAAGGTATCTCCACATTGCTTTCCACAGGGGTTGCACTAGTTTACAGTCCCACCAGCAGTGTATGAGTGTTCCTGTCTCTCTGCATCCCCGCCAACATGTATTGTTTTGGGACTTTTTGATAAAGGCCATTCTCACTGGAGTTAAGTGATATTTCATTGTGGTTTTGATTTGCATTTCCCTGATGATTAGAGATGTTGAATATTTTTTCATATGTTTGTTAGCCATTTTTATATCTTCTTTTGAAAAATTTCTATTCATGTCCTTTGCCCACTTTTTGATAGGGTTGTTTGATTTTTTTCTTACTGATTTTCCTGAGTTCTAAATAGATTCTTGTTATCAGTCCTTTATCATATATTTTCATAAACTTATAATTGTATTTATGTTGGCTGCTAGGAAACTCAGTGAAATTAATTATCAATTACAGTAATTCTATTTATTTTTAGAGGATTTTTATTATCTTCTATTTATTTTTATTACCATTTTAGCATGTACTGAATGAGTGTGTGTGTATATATATGTGTATATACATATATACACATACACACATTTTATGTGCTTTATAAGGAAAGGTGACTTATATGTTATTTATAAGAGAACACTTGGTGCAAGGGGAAAATACTGGAATTGGATTAGAGACTTGGTTTCAAGATGAAATTACAGAGCTTCTTTAAAGTTAAGTTTTCTCTCCTATGAAATGGGATTAATATCTGAATTAAGATAATTTGGGCAAAATTACTAAAATTTGAAATGGAATCACAAGTGTATATTTTTAAATTATTTTTTATTACATTTTGAATGATGTCAATAAGAGTGACATTGTTGATAATGTTCTTACTTCTATTTAGTTAGTGGACAACGTATGTTTTTAGAAATAAAGGTTAAAACCTTGCACTCCTTGTTGGGCTGAAGGCTTCCCAAAGGAAGCAAGGTAGAGAGGGTGCCCAGAAACATCCACTGCGGCAGGAGGGTGGAAGTAGAATATTATAGTATCAGTGTAGTCTCATATAGTGTAGGTGCCACATACATGTGTACTGAATTGACAAATGGCTAGATGAAAGATAGGCATTAGGAATTCTTCAAAACAAGAGTGAAAGTCCTCTGCATTGACATCTGATGGAAGTTTATGTTAGTTATTACTATCATGCTCAGTCATTTTTATGTAGCCAGAACTCAGAATTCATGACCATTGATAGATTCTGGGATGGAAGGATCTAATGGTGCCTCTTGGGTGGCTGGGTTGTGGGTACGGAGGGGAAGGCGCTGGTGGAGGGAATAAAGCTCAGCAATTAGCTTGGAATTCAAGTTGAGCATTCCTTCTATACTTGTGGAGACTGGCAAGAATAATGGACATTAGCCAAAGCATCAGAATGTACACCCAGACAGGTGTGTGTGTGTGTGGGGGTGCATTTATAAAGAACCACTTCTTACTGGTTTTTCCACATACCAACCTATAACCTTTGGAAGTGATAAATCTTTCTAAGTGACAGCTCTTGTTTTTGATTTGATTTCTAATCTGAAAACAGAAATAATGATGATATTTACAGAATTCTTGTGAGGAATACACATGAAAATCCCTGCAATGTATTTAGAAATCTAAAAGTTGCTGTACTTGTGGTTGTTCTTAATGATAAGAATATGGTTTTCCAGGCCAGAGTTGTATGAGATTTAAGTCTGACCTAACACTAACCCTAGAGTTACCCCTGGCTTAATGACTTATAAAAAAAGAACGAAGTGACAAAGTAGTTTGATAAGGACTGACACAGCCATGAGTCAGTTAAGCCAGCTGGAACCTGAAGGAATGGCAGCAAGATGGAGACTGACACTGACTGAGGACTTTAGATAACATCCTAAATGATGAGAAAAGCCACACCCAAAGCCACCAGAAGAAGCTGTTGATGTTGAGGGAGTTTTCCAGATATAACTGCTTCACAGAGAAGAGTGAGGGGCCAGGGCAGGGAGTTTTCCGTGGAAGGGAAAACAAGCAGACTATTTCTTTGGTGTCTATTGAGAAAAGGTAATATAAAACACCTTGTACCTTAAAATAAACATGGTTCTATTATGGGATCTAGCGCAAATTTTTGAATAAACATGTAGACAATACTATAACTATGAAGACATTTTTAATTTGGAGTTTGCCTCTTTAGGCGGTGGCTACGGAACCTCAATTATAGACATCTGTGCCCCTCCAACATGGGATCCTTTCAAGGAAATGTTGCAGAAGCTCTGGTTCAAGAGCTTAGGTTCTCTTGAATTTGGAATCAAGTACATTTACAGAGTGGCTTATCTTGAACACATCACTTAATCACTAGAAACCTGTCTGTTCAATGGGAATAACAATGTCAACACAACAAGTATTGTGAGGATTAAAAAATGTAACTTTGGAAAGCCCCATGTGTCCGCTCCACAATGGGTGCCACCTTAATGCCAGTTCTTCCCTTCTCCTTCCCACTTCTTTGTACTTCATTATAGAACCAAGTGGAAACCAGTGATACTTCCCCTGTGTTTCTTTCTCAGCAGTAAATCCTTGGTTCAACTGTACTGTGTTCCACAGCTCAGTAGGCGAGCAGTGGATGCAACAAAAATTATGAAATGCAATGTCTCTTTAATAAAAATAGGAAAATTACAAACATAAACTTCATTCATAAAATACAGAAATAATTAGTTCACTGTACTCCTCACAATATCCTGTTTCTCAAGTGCCCTAAACCAGGATGTTCCAGTGAAACTCATGACATTTATTGATCTAATTTATAGTTTTTTGTTGTTTATCAGAACCATAGATTATCAAGACTAGACAATATTAGCCCAGGAAATCAGGATTCATCTAAAAGAAATACAAATTCCATTTATTCTCCACACATTATGGTTAAGCACCCAGTTTTCTTTCAAGTTCAAATCAAGATACTACAAGATATTTATAGGTTGAAATTAATAAATGTGTGAAGTAAATAGGTGGAGTGAATACTACCTTGTTAGTTCAAAAAGAGAATTCTAAATAGAGCTCAAAAGAAGTGAATTGAGTGAGGGTAGTTAAGTGAATGTGCTGCTTCATCTAGCAGGTAATAAAGTCAAGGAGCTCATTAATCCCCACAATGTTGGTAGTTAAAAAAAATACAAAAAAGGAGAGACAGAGCAATATGCTGGAAAGAACCAGGCACACCTGGGTTTCAATCCCACCTCCACCATTTAACTATTGCTTAAGTGTGCAATTCACAGTTTCCTCGTTTATGAAGATGGCCACAATAATGCTCGCTTACAGGGTTGTTAAGACAAGATGACAGATGTCTGTAAAGTACCGTGCACAGTGCTTACCCCTGAAATGTGTTCCATAAAGCCTGCTTTCTTTTTTTCTTTATGTAGTGGCATAAGGGATAATATATTGTTTTCCAACTTCTTTAAGCCATAAGATTCTCCTCATCCCCCATTTTTTTCCATATGAAATCCTATGCAGTAGCTTATTACATAAAGACTTTTTAACGGCTTGACAAAATCTTACATATGTTTTTGTATATGCATACACACACTCACAAATATGTTTTTAAAGATTATTGAATGATGAGTGATGATGAGGAAGCTGAAAATATTAGTAATGTAAATGAAAAATGAGAAAACGTTTCAAGGTGGGGAAAGGCAGTGTAGCCTGCTGCAGCAGGGCTGGCTCAGGCTGCTCTGGGAGCAGAGTGATGGGTACAGTCAGATGCGGAGCTGCTGGGCCAGGATTGTGGGGCAGTGGGGAGTGCAAATCCTACCCTCTCACTGAGGAGGCGCGTAACTGCTCTGAGTCTTAGTTAATCACCTGAGAACTAGGTACACTGATATTCCCATTTTCCTATGCTATCATGTAATAATTCATTAACTATCAAAGTCCCATATTTTTAGCATGTAAAAATCTTTCTTAAACTGCTTCTTTCTACCTTTTTGTTCCTAGACCAATGAGATTTCTAAATGCGATCTTTCATTAAGGAGCTAATATAGCATGCCAGTGCCCAGTCCTCAATAAAATCATTGTCAAAGAAATTCTATGAGCATGATTCCCTTAGTATTTTATATAATGATCGTTATCAGGAATGTCAGAATTCAGCCTTTTAACATCTTATCAGACTATGAAATACATTATACTATTTTCACTCCTAGAAATATTCAACATTTAGATTTGGGGACCATCTGCTGCCCTGTCACATGTCACCAAGGGTGAGGCTGACAAGAGTGATGAACTGATAAGTTTAAGGGAAAGATCAGAACACTTTGATCTCTCTCTCTGTCTCTCTTTGATACCCTCCCCAATTTTCTGATATCTTGATATCTCTTTCACTCTCACTTCATTTTCTGTCCTTTAAAACTAGTTTTATGTAGTAAAAAAGAAATGTGTTGATGTAGAATGTCACAGAGCCAGAATTTTTTAAAAAATAAGTTTTATATAACACATTCCCACCCCCTCAATAAAATGAGTATTGTATAAAGGGAAAAATGTTGGTAAAAAAATATTAAAAAGTAAGACTTAAAAACTGGGACTTTAAGAAAATAAATTTATTGCAGACAGGAAATGGCATAAACCTACTTAACATTCTAATGAAGATGATCTGGCCCACCTGAAGCCGAAAACTAGTGGAATCAAGGCAGAGACCTAGCTAATATTTATTAGCATCCCCTATATGTAGCACCAGAAGTCCCATTTGAATTGCAAATTAAATGTTCTATATAGCTCTGATGGTTCTCTAAACTGTATCAGTGTCTTGAACTATCTGCCTTTTCATTTTCCAAGTGGTCTACAGCAAAACTTTCTTTACATGATTAAAGAAGAAAGTCTTCCTAGGACAAAATAGAAAAAAAAAAGCCAAGGTTGATGCTATAATTATAACTATAGTAATAACAATAGCACTGCTTATTTTAAAAATGGCAGAGCTCTTCAAGAAGCAGCATGATGAATTCTGGCCTTTGGAGTCATACAGATCTGGGTTTGAAATTTATCTCTAAGACTTACTAGCTTTATGACCTTGGACACGTTATTTAACTTTAGCTTCCTTTTGCATAAAATAGGAATAAAAATTATACTACTTTATTGGGTTATTCTAATGATTTAATATTATATATTTCTGAACACTAGACAAAACAACTATTGGCATTGTTAGACTTATTTTTACATTTTATAAGGATATAAAATAGAGAGGAAGTAAGTGAGATGTTGAGATCTTGATTTATAAAATTAATAGGAGGTAAAGCAGAATGTAAATTCCATATTTTTTACTCGATCGCATTATCATTCTTTATATCTCATCACAACTTGATACACTATAATGTAGTTTCTTCAGCAACCTACATTTTATCAATTATCACTTTTAGTGACGCTTATACTAGAAGGGAAGATTTGACTGCAGTTCTTGGGAACTCTTCATACAGTAAACACTAGCCATTGTGTTATAACTTGGGTCCAAAAATTTAATCACATAAAATACAGGGTTGTACCATTATGAAGTTACTGGGATAGTCAGAGTTAGCCAGTTGCTAAGAATGTGAGTGAATGGACAGTTGACATGGCCTGGAATTTTCTTTTGTGGGGCATGTTACTGTAAGGTTTCACTATACAGTTAATCGCTTTGGATAGAAAATAAAAGATAATGTAGTATAACTCTAAGGGTAATGATGATAGTAGCTAGGACAAGGACAATGCTGCTGTAAACTCTGATGAAAACTAGTTTACCATATGTCCTCATCCCTGAGGCGTACATAGGAAGGCTACATTTCCCAGCTCCCCTGCATATACCTGTATGACATCTGGCAGATGGGATCTGGGTGAGGTCGATTCAAATAACTTCTAGGAAGTCTTAGAAAAGTGCTGTGAAAGTCTTCAGATCTCTTTCTACTTTCTCCAGTGGCCTTGGAATGCACAATAAAGATGGCATACTGAGAGTATGGATGCAACTAAGGTCCCTGAGTCACCACTCAGGGAACTGCTGAGAAGAAAAGACTGAACACACACCAAATGTACCGTGACTGAGAAACAACTATTTCTTGGGTTAAGCCAGTGAGATTTCTGACTCAATTTGTTTCCACAGCCTAGCCTAGCTTATCCTGATTAACACAGTAACTAGCGTTGAGCCACTGACTTTGTATCAGACATAATATTGAGCACTCTATATATCTAATTTAATCTTCAAAACAGAAATATAAAATAGGTACAGAAATTTTTCAGATGAGAAAAATGAAACTTAGAGCGGTTAGGTAATGTACCCAGGATCAAAGAAGCTGGAAATGGCTGAACTCGGATTTGAATTCATATCTGTGTCTCCAGAGCCTGCAGCTTGATAAATAGGTGGTCTTTCCATGTATTTAGTAAATAAACCATTAGTTTGTGAGTAGGAAATCTCAGTAGGCCAGTCTGCTAATCTGCTGATCATGAGTCCCTGGGCTGTGAAGTGCCTCTGAGGAGGAAAGGAGGGTCGCAGGGCAGAGCATGGCGGTAGACTGCGCAGAGGCCGCCATGGCGGGAGTCCTGACACGTGCAGCAGGCTGTTTTCAGTGGAACTGCTGTCTCCAGTGACGTTGCAGAGAACAATACTATTTGATCAATTTTATACAACATTTCTGGGGGTGGGGAGAATCTCCTGAAGTAGGTAAAAGAAGTAAATATTGAGTTTGTGAATCAGTGCCCAGAGTGTTTCCTTTCATATTTTCAATTAATGTGGAAGTTTATGTTTATTAGGCAGGAATTAGAGAAAGCATTCATTCCTTTGTCATCACTGTGCCACATTTCAGGAAGCTACTGTCAGTCTAATGACAATGATTCCTTGTAGCTGTGTGAGTCACATGGACAGATTTGTTTTTTTTCCAAACTAGGATAACCAATGAAACACAAAGTATAAAATATGAGTTTGGGTCTCTAGAACTATTTTTTGTTGGTTTAGTGTTAGACAAATGACTTATTTGTTTTTATTGGTATGTGTGTTAGAGGGGAGGTGTCATATAGAGTATAGACCACACATTTATTAAAAAAAGCTATATATGTGTGTGTGTGTGTATGTATATATGAGTTGTATGTAAATATACACACATATAATTACACTATGTAAATATATGAATGTGTTTGTGTGTGTGTGTGTGTAGTAACTAATATAACTTTGAAAATACATTACCTCTGATGTGAAGAAAGAATTCAAAAAGCTTTCAGGAAGAGATTTTTCTTATAAACTACCAACACAGATGCATGGCTTAGCACACTGGTGAAAAGTTTTAAGAGTAATTTATGGCATCAGATGCTGAGTGAATAATATTACGATTTTCACAATAAGTAGTTCTTTGAGCATTTACTAATTACTATCAGCTGGATACATGATTAGAACAAGATTTTAAAAATATAAACACTTAAATACATGGGTTATCTTTTCTTATAATACTAAATTTTAATAATCCCCATTCAATTTTGTTAAAAATGAACAAACATGCATTGAATGCCTTCAATGTACCTGAGCATTCTGCCATTAGGGAAATTCAAAAATGAATTATATAGCACTCCTGCCCAAAAGGAATTTACAAGCTAGAGGAAAGACTAACTACCATTGTTATTCAATCTCCTTTTGTTTTCTCTCGTGTTTTTGTGGAAAAATATTAGTTTCCCACTATGGTGCCTTGTGTGATGTCTTGCACCTCGTGTTCCAGCAATTTACTATCACTGACCTCTCCCTGTCAGGTCTCCAAAGAATGGGGGCTCAACTGTGCTTAGCCTGTAACACCTCAGAAAAAAAGATGTTAATTCACTTTCTTAAGATTGCTAATTAGATGCGGACTATTCTTTATCCTTCTATTGCAAAGGAGAACTGGCTCACTGCCTATTTTAAGCAGTTGTCTGTTCAGTCATTGTTGCTGCATCTTTTATCTTCCAGATCTAAAAAGTAAAGTTTGAAGAAAGCATTGGTGTGTGTGAATTTGTGTTTCAGGGTTAGACTTTGAGTCAGCAGACCTGGTTTATTTTGGCTGGTATCTTCCTTGCTCCAGACAGAGTGCAGATGACTGATACCTGCTCTCTCCTCTGGGGCTAAGTCACAAGGATGCTGCCAGATTAAAGTGAATAATATAGTTAAAAAACATAAACAATAGATATTAACATTCTTAATATCATTTATTATTTCAATATCATAGAAATTAATTCCTTTTGCTCTCAGAAATAGTTAAATCTTATCTTAATGTTTTCTGAACTATTTAAAATTATATACCAGATATGAATTCCATATTGATGAATTCAAGGCATAGTTTGCTTCATAGGTAAAAAGGGAAACCACTTAAATTATAAATGTGCTATTTTGTAGAATAGTATAACTAACAACTCATTTCAAATCTTAAAGTGTTTCTTCGCATAAAATTTACTTTTAGTGCACATTTGGGAATAACACCAATTGGGTATCGGACAGAGGTCGGGGCTGGGTGGAAGGGATGGGTGTATACCTACTTGTTGAGTGCGATGCGCACTGCCTGGGGAATGGACACGCTTGAAGTTCTGACTGGGGGGGATGGGGTGGGGGAGGGGATGGGTGCATACCTACATGATGAGTGTGATGTGCACTGTCTAGGGAATGGACACAACTGAAGCTCAGACTCGGGGGGATGGGGAGGCATGGGCAATGTATATAGCCTGATCTTTTGTACCCCCATAATGAGCTGAAAAACAAACAAAAAACAAAAAAAAATTTACTTTTAATTAATGTTTTACAGATTACATATATAACACATTAGCTGTCTTCTGATTCATACTTCTGCCATTTAATGGTCCTTTAAAAATAATTTATTTTTTCGGTTCCTTTATGATTTCTTTATGGTTTCTTTCCCTTCCATGCCTTTAAAAGCAGACACATTTGTAAAGGAGATGTATAGGATGTGTGTACGCCAAGTTAGAACATCTCACAGTGTGGTCTGCAAATGCCTGAGGGTCCCTGTGACCTTATCAGGCAGTTTATGGTATCAAAACTATTTTCATAATCCTACTAAGAAATAATTTGCCTTTTAAACTGTGTTGACTTTTGTACTGATGGCGCAAAATCAATGGTGGGTAAAATTGCTGCCCTTTAGTATTAATCAGGGTGATGGCACCAATTTGTATGAGTGCCACTGAATTCTTCAGCACCACTTTCATGTTTTATTTAAAAAGCCAATTTCACTTCAAAATATACTTGATAAAGTTGTAAAAATTATCAATTTTATTAAATCTTGAACATAGAGGAAATATCTTTTTTATTTCTACATGATGAAAATGGATATTCACATAAAGCAGTTCTGCTACATATTGCAATATGGTGATTGGCTTAGTAAAGAAAGCCCTGGTATGATGATTTGAGTTGTGAGCTGAACTAGCCACTTTTTCAAGGGATATCATTTTTACTTGAAAGAATAATTGACAAAATTATGGTGATTTGGACTTCGCTATTTGGTAGATATTTTCTTGAAAATGAAGGAAGTGAACCTGTCATTTCAAGAAAAACAACTGACAGTATTTGTGGCCAATGATAAAATTCAAGCTTCCAAGTGAAAATTAGAATTTTGGGAAACTTGTATCCACTACTATAAGCTTGACAGCCTCCCTATACTAAAAGACTTTTCTCTTGAGATCAGTGGTGATACTAGCAAACACAATTTTGTAATATTGTATAAAGAAACTCGTCAACATGTGGAAGATCAGAACAACTCAATGAATCAATATTTTTCTAAATGCCTAATGCATAAAATAAAATCATGCATTGGTAAAAGATTCATCAAAGTGCAAAATAGACCAATGGATTTTAATGTAACACAAATAAATCATTGACATGCTTTCAGATTCCACACTGCAAATACCATTTAAGAAACTGCACTTGTTAAGATTTGGTGCAATATCAATTATCTGTAAAAGCTATTAAAATATTCCTCAATTTCCCAACTACATATATTTATTTGTGAGGCTATATTTTCTTCATATATTTCAATGAAAACAGCATATCAACACAGATTGAATACAGAAGCAGATATGAGAATTCAGATATCTTCTACTGAGCCAAACATTAAATATATATATAATATGTATATTTTTATATGTATATATGATAGAAAATGTTAAAGGCTACTCAGTATTTTGGGTTTGTTTTAGAAAACATATTTATCATACAATTATGTTATTTATTTTGAAATAATAGCTTTATTATTTTAAAATGTATTAACAAATTATTTAAAATGTTCAGTTTTAATTTCTAACATAGAAAATATAAAAAGTTACAATCCACATGAACCATAGCTTTTTGGAGACCTCAATAATTTTTGAGAGTGTAAAACTTTCACAAGACCACAAAGTTTGGGAACTGCTGATTTAGAGAACTTAGGAAAAAATGCAGACAAGGTATGAAGCTCATATACACCACAGCTCTACTATTTACTGCCTGAGTGACCTGGTTGAGTTAGTATGTCTCAGTATCCTTATCAGTAAAATGGAAATAACTACACTAAATATCTATAGGATTGTTTTGCTGCTTAAAAGACTTATTGGCATATAATAAATGTTAGCTATTATTAGTATGAACGAGGCTATGAATAGCAAAAACATAGACCCAGATTAATTACAGTGAAGTTTATTGCTAATAGTTTCTGTTGAAATCATTCCAACCACAATGATAGTTGCTTCCAGCATTGGACACATTAGAAGTACTTACTGTGTATTTTCCATAATCTTTTCAATCCTTTAATTTCCAAAGTCAACTCAATCTCAAGGCATAACTTTTTACTGGAGCCTTTTACCTTAATAGCCGACAGTGAATTTCTTTTCCCTGATAGATGGTTTCTACTTAATGATCTTGTATTTCTGTCTACTAATCCTGAGGTAGGCAGTGTCCCGGCTCCTTATGGACAAGCACTATGTATCCCATATTGTTTGTATTCCAATACTTCTTACCACAGTGTAGGTGCTCAGTCAAAGTCTTTGAATTTGATTGAGATTACTGATGATATAACTTATTTCAGTAGAGCTATGACTGGTTAAAAACAATCCTGATGAAAACTACAGAGATAAATAAAAGGAGAGATTTGCACTCTTCCCTCGTTCCCTCCCTCCCTTCTACCCATTCAACAACCTGCCAGTCCATCTCACATGTATTCCAGCATTAATATGGAAAACTTCATTTACTTAATTCTACATGTCAGTGACTATGTAATCCACCATCAATTTAACTCCAGCTTAGAATAGAGGAATGGGGAAAAACACTGAATATAAAATAAACATGATTCTTATAAAATGGAGCTATAGCAGTATACATTTATCTGCACAATTACAAACGATATCCTTTTTTAGCACAACCATGAAAATTCTAGTCTAAACCTTCTTTGCATTGAGACTAAAGTCTTATGCATGAATTACTTTTAGCCACCAATTAGTGTGCATAATATCACAATGGCAACAGTCTGTTTTCCATAATCTTTGTTTGTCATGAAGACCGTTTTGCCGTATTTTAGGCTGATATAATAATTCTGAGACAAATTAAAAATAAAATCTGGGTTTTTTTCCACATTTGGCTGAACTTGACATTTTGAAATTTTCTGTAACTGGATTATATATTATGGGAAGTGAAATAGCTCCATTTGCAAGTCAGCCAAAGGCTTTTGACAGATAGATGTAATGTTCCTGAGTGGTAGTCCTTCATGATGCATAAATTGGTCACACTAACCTCTCCTAGGGCTGAAAATACCATTATCTAGTCCCAGAAATTTGACAATTTCTGTGGACTCTGATTGCAATGCCTGCTGTATGATAGACAGCCTTTGTCATACACAATAACTTTTCATTTCAATGGAACGTTGTAGTACTGTATAATCTTTGTGAAGACATTTTAAATGACAATTAGGGTTTCAAATTTAAGTCAAACTTTAATTTTGTGTAATGTTAACAATCAGAGTAACCCAACTCAGGTAACAGTAGTATGAACGTAGATATGAGCACAGGTACATGCACAGAGACAAGTTATGTTGCCACGTGCTCCTCTGCCTAATGGCTGTAATTTTTTTTTACAAAAATTATAAAGCATATTCCAATATCAGATACCTTAAAATATAAAAATATGTTTCTTTAAATCAAGGAAATATGATATATGTGTGTACATATATGATACCTACCTGCTGTGTGTATATACACACATACCTTTATACAAACATACAAATATAGCGCGCATATATATATAGTACACCTATACTATATACACACACACACAGCATATATATAGCCTGTATAGTCTATATAGCTTATAGTATACTCTATTTAGTATATATGTAAACAATGGTTAGATGAGTTTGTTTGGGGTTGTATATAATTATTATCACTGTAGACTGTGAGTATGGAATGATTTTCTAAAAAGCAACACAATCATAATAACAGCATTCTGAATCAGTGGGAATAATTGAGCTTTCTAAAAACACATGTGTTGCTTTTCTGACAAAATCCCTGATAGTCTGTTTTGAGGATAAATAGCCCTTAACCACATGGCCTACAGTTAGGGGAAATCAAAGAGGGTTAAAGTATCTTGAAGGGTAAAGTTTGACAAGTTTTCAGTTTTGTAGTCATATTGCACAGAGGTCAGGGGTCTAGGAAATGAAAGGAAAAGTGAGATTTAGATGGAAAGAACGAAGCAAGATAATGAGAGGAGAAGAAACTGGTAAGAATTTCCCAAGGGCAAGTGTCCACAAAGGGCTTCACAAACAGGAACACCTAGTATGCAATTTTAAATTGTATGTTATGATGCATTATAATCTTCATAATTCCCTATTGTTAACCCCTCACCATTTGTGAGCACGGCTTTTAGATAATTAAAGAGAAGTGATTATGTTCCTTGTTTGAGCCAACAAAAACGCTGAGTGAAGAGATACGAATACCATCTAGAAGGCAGAGTCGAGAGAGTTGGGAATTTCAACAGAAGTGTAAATATGAAGTAAGAGGTGACTAGAAAAACATGAGCATCCTGAAAAGCATGGAGTCAGTGGAGTAAGGAAGTTTGCATTTCCCATTGAACTGGAGCTGGAGCTTTAAGGAATTTTAATGTTTTTCCACCAGATATATAACATACACACAGTCAAATGCACACTTCTAAAATACTCAGTTTGATGAGTTTTTACATATGTATCTATTCATACAACCATAACCCAGATGAAAGTATAGAACACGTTTAGCAGTTAGAAGGCTCTCTTTTGCCATTTTTCACTCAGTAACCCATAAGAGTTAACCACTGTCTTCTGTCACTAAAGACAAGCTTTGCAAGGCATTTGACTTATTTTTTAAGTAATTTTATTTTAAATACAATGGAACAAGCTGAATCCATCAAGATGAAAGATTTGAGGGCATCTATCTTATTGTCATTTGTGATATATTAATAATACAATAACTATATATGTATGGAGCATCTACTCTTGGGTCATTATATTATCAAGCACTTTAGCTAACAAGATATAGGCAGGTAGGTAGGTAGGTAGATAAATAGAGATAGAGTTATAGTTATAGTGCAGTAAATTAAAGCACAAATATGCTATATGCGAGGCTCAAAGTAACCCAACTGGTAAATGATAGAGCCAGGATTCAAATATAGACAATCCAGTTTGAGCCATAGAACTTAACCAATAATGTCTTCCATAAATTTTCTGGTCCAATTCTTAGAGTTTTCAGATTTTAATTACTGATAGCATGGTCTACCAAGAATAATGAACTGGTAGTCTACAGACTAGGATTTCAGCCATGGCTCTGAAGTATAGGGATAGAGTGGATGTTGACCAAGTAACACCCTAGGTATCCACTGCTGGAGAAGTCTGGATTTTGAATGCAGGTCCTTCTGATTCAGAAGCTCATGAGCTTTCTACAGAGGTTATTTGGTGAGAGGGTGTCACACAGGATAGAATTATCTTTCACTATGATATCTCTAAAACAGTCTACAAATTGGCTCACTTACCTGGATTTTCGCTCTACAAGACCCACAGTAAAATCAAATCAAGGAAAGTATTCATGTAATAGAAAAGTATTTATGATGTTATCCTAGCTTCAGAGTCCAGACACTTTAAAAAGTCAGGATGAAAATCTTTGCATACCCTGACATCATCTTTACACACTCAAAGGCTAAATGGCATAATAATGGAGTAGACAGGACTTTTGTGTCTGAAAGTGATATTATTACGTGAGGTTATGTTCAGGGAACTGCACAGGTTCCATGCAGGGCTGCGTTGCTTCCTACCCAGGGCTCGCATACTATGGGTTATCTCAGTTGAACAATCTGAGTGGATATTGTCACCATCTTCACCAAGCTCTTCAGGGACATGAATCTCCTTGATGACTCTAAACACAGCCTCTAAATTCTTTTCATTTTAACCCATCTCTGGTTACTGCATGGAAGCAAACACATTACAGAGTATAAACTTGGAGAAATGTCAAAGGTACCAGTTTCTTACAAAGCTTTCCCCCTCACCATTGTTGCTTTGGCTTGGCCCCTGTTCTCACTAATAGCAAAGTTATATAAGATAGATTTTGAGCCTTCTCTAATTTAAGATGATTCTGTCCCCCAGGAAGATCATTCTCTTTGCTCTAGAATTAAAATAAAATGGTAGAACAGAAATGGGTGAAAACATGAACCTAGTGACCTATTTCCTCAAAATGGGAGTTTCTGCATCTGACAACTTCTAGGCTCAACAGGAGACTGTCTCCTTGGCCTTGTAGTCATCAAACAGAGCTTGATATGAATAATCATCAGAATAGTAGATAGAGGAACAAACCAGGAATCAGGTGGCCAGTGATAAAGTTTGAGCTCTGCTCTTTAAAAATTCTCATTAACTTACTATCCCCTATGTGTCAGGTTCTAGAAGGGTAACTATTTATCCTATATGATAGATAGGAAAATTGAGATACAAAAAGAGTACTTGCCCGATGTCATACTGCTGGTAATAAACTCTTACCTAGTTTCAAACTCTTCTCTGTCTAACACCAAAAGCCTATGCTATTTTCCTACACCATCCCAT
Organism: Eulemur rufifrons; assembly: GCF_041146395.1. Classification (NCBI taxonomy): domain Eukaryota; kingdom Metazoa; phylum Chordata; class Mammalia; order Primates; family Lemuridae; genus Eulemur; species Eulemur rufifrons. The sequence goes on from NC_090988.1 coordinate 47,879,486, forward strand.
ACTCCTTTTGATATACTACATGGGTTCACTTCATTCAGGTCCTTAATTCAGAAAAATATTTATTGAGTAGCTATTATACACTGAGCACTTTTCTAGGTACTGGGTATAAAATAATAAATAAGGTAGACATGAGGGTCACTGACCTCAAGTCAAGGGGAAAGATAGACATTAGCTAAATAATCACCCATGCAAGTTACTTACCAGTGACAAGAAGAGGTCCATTCAGCTATGGAAGTACGTAGTGAAGAAAAATGAGCCAGAATGGTCAGGGAAGGATTCCTTGAAGGAATAACAACTAGACTGATAGCTAAAGGATCAAGAAGCATTAGGGGAAAGGGAAAAAAATATTCCAAGGCAAGGAAACAGCATGTTCAAAGGCATTGTGGCAGAAGGGAGCACAAAGTTACAAAACTCCAAAAGCCAGGTGTCAGGAAACATAGGTTAAGGATGAACAGGGCTCAGCATAAGGTATGAGAGGTCGATGGGGTCGTCTAGGTGAGGCTTCATAGGCCCTCACAAGAATTTTAGTCCCTACCCAAAGTGCAATGGGAAATCATTCAAATGTTTAATCATATTTAGTGTGTTCCAAAAAGATTAAAGAATAGCCAGGAAAAACTTGAAGGAAAACAAAGATGAAGGACTTATACTGCTAGATATGAAGACTTACTATAAAGTTAATTAAGAGAGTGTGACATTATTACAGGGATGGACAAACAGATCAATAAAACAGACTAGAAAGCCCAGAATCAGATCTGCACGTTTGAAATCACTTATGACAAGAACAGCATTTCATTGCAGTGGGATAAGCACAGTGTTTTCTATAAATGTGAATTGTGTTCTATATTTTATACACATGTGGAAAAAAGAATTTTTGTCTTCTACCTCTCACCATGTGAAAATCAACTTGTGACGGATTGTAGATTGTAGATCTGTGAACAGTACACCAGTAACAACAACAAAAAAAAAAAAACAAACAGCTAGAAATAAAGAAAAAAAAAAACACAAGAAAAAATCTTCATAACTTTGGAATAGTCAAAATATTTTTGAACAGAACGTAAAAAAGCACTGACCATGAGGAAAATGTTGATAAATCAAACTGTATTTGGTTAAGAACTTTGGCTCCTAAGATATTGAAAAGGCAAGCCACACAGTATAAGGAGTTATTTGTAGCATATATATCTAAAAAAGGACTCATATCTAAAGCATATCAAATATTCTTATAAATCGATAAGAAAAATGTAAATAATCTGATAGAAAAAGGAATAGTCGCTTTGCAAGGGATGCTTACCATTATTAGTTCATTAGAGAAATGCAAAGAAAAACAAAACTTCAATGCCATTTTTAATTATTAGAATGGCCAAAATGAATAAGACAAATAATACCAACTGTTGACAAAGATATACATGCTGGTGAGAGTGTAATTTCCTACAACCCCTTTGTAAACTCTGTAAAAGTGTGTGTCAGTATCAACTAAAGCTGGACATATGCATCCCTTATGGCCCAGTAATTCCACCCTGAGATAAATACCCAACAGAAATGCATACATACATTATCAAAGGACATATATGAGAATTTTCTCAGTATTATTATTTCTGATAGCCTCAAACTAGAAGCTACCATGTGGTAAATTGTATTGAAGAAGCTAATTCTTTACCCCTGCCTCTGTCCACATATTTTACCATGTGACTCAGCAGTTCTGACCAACTCCGTGGTCAGTGAAGTTCCTTGCTCCTTGACTTTGGACTCTTTCATGTGGCATGCTTTGGCCAATGGGGTGTTAGCAGACATGATTTCATCAGAGACTTGAAAAACACTATGTGATTGGGCTTATACTCTTATATACTTCTGCCATTGTCATGACAAGAAAATGTTCCGAGTGGCTCGAAGAATGAGAGGCACAAGCAATATGTCACCCAGCAATCTACAGACACATGACTCAAGGCAAAATGACCCAGCTAAGCCAAATATGGAGGTGATGTACTCCCCCAAGCAGCCCTGAAGTACCATTTTCATTAGTTCCATAGAGTTAAGTCAAGTGTCCCATTCATCCAATTCTGTTCCTGGCTTCAGCTCAGTCTTTCTACCCTAGGGTTTGAGAAGGTGTTACCACAAGAAAATAAGTATTGTATGCCTGGAAAATATACATCAAATCCTCTTTTGAGTACCAAGGTCACCCTCAAAAATCATCCCTGATTTCCAAGTTCCCTCAGGATTGAGTCCAGGCTCTTGTAAAGAAAAGATCACAGGTATGGAGTCAGACAGTTATGCGGAAAAATCTCTGGAGTATCACTTATCAACTAACCCTGAGCAGATCTCATCACTGTTGTGAACCTCAGTTTCCCAACATTTAAAATAGACACAATATTATCTAAGTTTGAGGGTGTTAGTGATCAGATGGTCTAGGAGATCCTTGCCTTTCATCAAATAATGATTAAAATGCCTTCCACTTTTACAGCCACCATCTAATTATTTCCTTACAACAACCCTGAGATAGAGACACTGTGTTCTCCATTATTATCTTCATTTTATGAAGGAAAAAACTCAGAACAAAATATTTACACTTTATTTGTTAAGGCATTTGGGAATTGCAGGATGGTTGGAGGTCAGGAACCAGTTGGAAGATAATTTTATTAGTCCAAGTAAGAGGAAATTATGATGTAAACTAGAAAAGTGGAGGGAGGTGAACAGATTCAAAAGACATTTGGAATATAAAATTGGCTGAATTTGATGATTAATTGGAAATGAGTGTGATGGGAAGTACAAGGGCAGAGACTGTGGCTTGAGTACCTTTGTATTTGGAGGAACCAGGGGAAGGAGAGGTTTAGGGGTGATAAGTTCATTTTTGGACAGGCTAAGTGGGAGGTAATTGTAGCTTGTCCAGATGGAGATGTTTGAAAGGCAATTGGATAAGATTTCAATCTTAGGAGAGACATCTGGGCTAGAGTTATAGAGTTGGAAGTTATCCTTATTTAGTTGATAATTAAAGCTACTTCAGAAAATGTACCATGTACTCCACTTTAGTTGAATGTGTTTCAGTAAAAGCACTTAACCCTTCTGAACACCAATGTCTTTATCTTTTAAATGAGAAAAATAACATGACTTACCTTGCCAAAAAAATTCTGATAAGAATCCAATTACATGACAGGTGTGGAAGTGCTATGTAGACTTTAAAATGCTACTTTAGTGGAATAATTATTAGTTTCATTGTCATAAAGAGCTGGTTGGGGAGCACCTTTTAAGTGCCTGCTCAAGTCTCAGTATCCCACTGAGAATTTCTGGAAACTTTATAAAAATATTAGTTTGGGTTCCTATAGAATTTTTTTACAGCTAAATCAGAACAAAATAGATAAAGGTTAAAGAAATCAAGTGAATAAGTTATGTTAGTATCTAAGCAAAAACAAATATTGCAGGTATACTAGGGCAGTTTATATTTATTAATTTATTTATTTTTAAGACAGAGTCTCCTTCTGTCACCCAGGCCAGAGTGCTGTGGTGTCAGCCTACCTCACAGCAACTTCAAACTCCTGGGCTCAAGTGATCCTCTTGCCTTAGCCTCCAGAGTAGCTGGGACTACAGCCGTATGCCCCCATGCCGGGATAATTTTTTCTAATTTTAGTTGCCCTGAGGTTTTTTTTTTTTTTTTTTTTTCCTCCTATTTTTAGTAGAGATGGGGTCTCACTCTTGCTCACGCTGGTCTTGAGCTCCTGACCTCAAGCGATCTTCCCGCCTTGGCCTCCCAGAGTACTAGAATTACAGGCATGAGCCACCATGCCCTGCCCAAAGGCAGTTTTTCTTTTCCTTTCTTTTTTCTTTCTGTTTTCTTTTATCTTTCCCAAGCTCTTACAGATGAAAAATGCAGTTTTTATTTTTAAAATGACTGTAGTTTCATGTTCATGTGATGATAACAGAACTGAAATTTACTCTTTCTCTATCAATAACAAGATTAGTGATTGAATAGGAGATATTCTCATTCTTGGACATCTGCCTTGTAAAATGTGCTCTCAGATAACTAAAGAAGTTGATTTGTTGTTAGGATTATTAGCCAAGCCTATTAACTAAGATATCTGCCCAAACTGAAGCTTTTCAATGTAGAGTGGTTAGTTAAAGGCCTTCTTTTTGACACTAATTAGAGAGAGAGATCAGTTGTAAATGAAGACCATTCCTATTTTGCAACAGTAAATACATATCTTCAACATGAAAGAGGATCATTCTGGGTTCTCTATAACTGAAGGTATGTGTTCACTCATTTAGATGTATGGTATCAGGTCATTATAATATAACTTCAAAAGAAAAAAATGATTAAGCACATACCTGTCTTACTCATCCTGTATATCTACTCCTCCAGAATATTATTCCTATAAATTCTAGACCTCACTGGAACCTTAAGATGCAGATTCTGTATCCATAACCTGGCTCTTTTTGTGCAGCTTGTATCACAGTCCTTTCACATATGTAGGTAGTCATAGGGCTTGGGAAGTCAATTTCTTCCCTGAATTTAATTCAGTTCTATCTGCATGCCCCAATTCCAGGCCCTGCACTACTGCTGCTGCTTCTACAACTACTACTACTACAAAACCTATTATGATGAAAATCTCACTAACAGAGAGGCTTGATAGGCAAAAATGGAAAAGCACAAAGGTTGCTTGGAGACCAGTGAATGGAGCTCTCTAATTGTGCAGAAGCTCTAATTGCTAGCTGCATAATCTTGACTAAAGTTATTTATCCTTCATGAGCTCTAATTTCCTAATTTATAAAATGTCCGTGGTTACCATCACTACCATCATCATCCTATCATAATTACCATTGTCTCTGTTGCTGTCATTGTCATCATCGTCACTGGTAAATCACGGAATTTTTACCAATTTAGTGAAAGAATATATGTACAATATAAATTTAATGCCTAAAACACGGAAGGTTGGATGGATCCCTTTCCTTTATCTTGGGGAAAATCGGCCCCATTAAGACCATAGCTGAGAGCCTCAAAAATATGGCAGGAATCTTGGACAATATGCTAGGAATCTTGAGTTGTTCTTCAGGATGGGGAGAGGTATTTGAGTACTTTGGTTATTACTGTTTGTTTTCTCCCCCCCCCCTTTTTTTTGGAAAGGAAGTAAAAAAAATGTTTTGTTTTATTTTTTTAAAAAAGAAACAGCACATAAAACATATTTCTGATATCTTGTGTAAGACCCAGTGATCAGATTGAAAGCTGCTCCTGGCTTCAGGCACCTTTGATAGCAAGCTGTCTTTCCAGATCTGTCAGGAAGTGTCATTGGTGCTGGTTTCATCTGTAGCAGGGACAGATCTAAGTTCCGCCTGCCAGGGGTTGAAATCACCTTTATTATCTGAGCCGTCCATCTGGTGAGTGTGTTGTATGTTTGTGTGTGCGTGTTTTCCCTTCCGTCTCTCCGAGGCCATTTCCAATACTGAAGGTGAAGTAGGAACTGATAATGGAATGACCTTGAGGCCAAAAAAATGCGGCATGAGTAACGTTCAATAAAATGGACTATGACAGGTATTTCATAAAATAGGTTTGTGAACAGATGACTTTTTACAAAGAAAATAAACTAACATTGCTTTGTTGTTCAGGTGCCAAAGTGATTTGCTTTTCTCTGCTCTAGCAGCTTCTGATTGACTTTTTCTTCTGTGAAAAATGAGGCAAAGGGGAAAAAAAGATTGTTCTGTGTGGTTCATTCAATAAGAGGGCAAACGATTAATTGTTATTTTTCTCATTTTGTTGCTTCTATTAATGCTAATGGAGAGAACTTCTATTTGCTTAAGTTTCAGAAATAATAGCCATCATAATAAGGGTTAATATTTATTGAGCACTTATTATGTGCCAGTCACATTACTATTTTGCACATATTATCTAATTCATATGCTGACTCTGGGAGGAAATGGAGACAAAGGGATGTTCAACAATCTGACCAACATTAGTGGAATAAAATTGAGACTCAAACTAAATTTTCTCTGATAGCACAAAAATTGTGCTTTTAAATGTTACTTATTTTTTTTTAAATCCTCACTGTTCCCTGCCAAAGGTACCATGCCAGGTACTGGTAAAGAATATAAAAGTAAATAAGAGAGAGATTCTAACCCTAAGAAAATAAGCTGTCAAAGGAAAATTACAACAAATGTGCAGGCATCAGAATGGTACAATGTGGAGTGGGCAGAGTGGGGACCATTGCAAACTGGAGGACATTTGCCAGTATAAAGACAGTTATCAATATATAGATTAAACCAACTGGAAACATGGGAGAATGCAAACCCAAAGTATCTCTATCTTCTGATTTTTTTCAAGGGAAGCTAAAATACAGATTTTATGGAATCTTTTCCAACTTTAGAAGTAATTATATCTATAGATAGATACAGATGTAGTTATAGATATATCAAAGGACTATATGGGTCAAACTCTGGAGACAGATTAAGCAATTGGGCTTCTAGTAAACGTATGTGGAATAGAGAAAAGATTATGTACTTAAAATTTGACTAGTCTGGACTTTATTCCCGCACTATTGCTTATGGGCAAACTCCTTAGTGTCTCCAAGTTCCAGTTTCCCCATCTGTAGAAAGTGTGGAGAGTATTACAAAACCTGTTGCATTTATGTAGATGATTAAATGAGATAAAATATGTAAAGCTGCTAATACAAGTTTAGCACACAAATTAACCTCAATTTGTTTTCTCTTTTGCTGTCCAATCCAGAGGAAGATAGGCCCATAAAAGCATAGTATTATTTGGTTGGGAATATCTAGAATTGCTTGCAGAGAAAGTGGCATTTGAGATGGTCGTCAAAGGAGCAGTTTTATTTGAAAATGGAAGAAAAGTAATCTTTATGGAGAAAACAGTATGAGCAAAATCCAAGTGCTAAGATTATTTAGTGAGTTTACATCTCTTATTTGAATGATATACAGTTTGATTTAAGCTCTTGGCTAGGCATTAGACTTGAAACATGTATTGTGGCCATATTATAGGAGACCTTAAGTGCCAGGTTATGGAATATAATCATAATTAAAAATGAAATGAAGGAGTACTGGTATCTTTTTTTATAGTATGGAGTCAAATGATCAAATTGACCTTAGGGATATTAATCCTGCAGTACCATATGTAGTGGATATTAGGGAATGACAGCATTGGGAAGAACAGTCAGGAGATGACTCAATTGGTTCAGGATATGGTCAGTGAGCTACTTCTAAAGTTGGAAAAGATACATAAAATCCGTATTTTATCACATAGTATTTGGTGGTAGTTTATTTTCTTTTTATGTGTGTACATATGCACATGCTGAATTTGCAATGAAATTACATCTGGTCACCTAGTGACATTATTACCAGACCTTTGGAGACTTTTTACATAGTCCTAACATAAAGCAATTCCTTCCAGATTCCATAAAAAAGCACATGAACCAGTGGCCCCCACAGGGCAATTTAAATCCTGCCTGAGTTCCCTGCTACCCTCTTTTGATTGGGTTGAAGATATGGCCAGTGAGCTACATTGATGGAAATAGAGAAGGAAATGCATCTTGGTTGGTTGTTGAAGTTGCTGATTAGAGAAAGGATTAAGAAATAGAGAAACTAAATTTGACTTCAGACCTAGGAGGACATGGAAGTTAAAGAACTCTGGAACCCAGAAAGACTCAAATTTTTATTCTGTCATTTGCTGTCCATGTGATCTAAGGTAAGTTACTCCATACTTTGAGTGCTAGTTTCTTCCTGAGCCAAATGAAAATAAAATATCTAGCTCCAGTGTTGTTTTGATAATTCGATGAGGCCGTATGATTAACTAAGATAGTCCTATCACAGTATAGTCTGTCAATAAATGTTAATTTCCAGTTTCCTCCTTTATACCCAACATTGTGCTCCTTGGAGTGGGATATAGTTTTCTTCCCCTATCACCTTTGCCTCCACGGGGAAGCTCCCAGCTGTGCTCCGTTTGCCCTTTTGCAAATCAACAGAGGGCAGCAGGGAACTGAGGCGAGATTTAAACTAACTCCATCTCATCAAGGAATAGAAGCCTTGCTTTTTGGAATAAGTTCAATGTCCCTTTAAAAGCACCCAGGACTGTGTCTATACTTAATAATAAATTGATTTAAAAAGTCACGTTTTCTTGGGGCTTTGGAGAATGTCATAGAAAAGTATAGAGAAGTTCAAGAATCCAGAAATCCCCCCAAAAAGTTAGACAGAAGATTCCTATAACCTGTATACCACTGAAGTAAAAAATAAGCCTTATTTAAAGCTTGTTCTATGAGGTCCTATATTCTAGGCATAAGAATCCTGATTCTAAACTGTCCTTTGGGTAGCACTGGTTCATGTGCTTTTTTATAAAATCTGGAAGGAATTGCTTTATGTCAGGACTACATAAAAAGTCTCCAAAGGCCTGATGATAATGTCACCGGGTGACTAGATGCATTTTATAGCAAGTTCGGTATGTGTATATGTATACACATAAAAAGAAAAGAAACAGACTATCACCAAATACTGTGTGATTTGTATCTTTACTCTCACCCTCCTCACAAAGGAATTGGTAACTTCCATAGCCCAGAGTATCTAAGGGAAAAGTTACTGTCTGGTGGTAGCTCAGAAGCCCTTCTTTTATTGCACTGATTCTTGAAAGTCTCTGATCATTTACTACATCCTGCATCACCTCTCATTGGATTTTCTTTGACAAAGATGATAAACTGATTGCAAAAGTTCTGAATTTCTCTATCTATAGTCGCTTGAGCTTTGGACTTGAGAGTCGAAATCTTTGGTGATTTTATTTATATAGTGCTGGCTGCTCCTGTGGCTTACTTGTTCTGACTTTTGTGTAATACTTGGAGTCAAGGAGGACCCTCTGCTAGTATGTGCTCTACAGAAAGCCTCCTGCGTCTTTCTGGAATAGATCTGTCTCTCTGCAGTAGTCTGGTTGACAGGAGGGATGTTGGCATGAAGGGAAAAGAGGTCTATGCCAAGTGTTACCTACAAAACGCTTTCCCATTGTAAATGAGTGAATGGCTCTCGGATTAGTTGCAAGGTTAGTCAATCAGACATTCTCCCCCAAATACCCACTCAGGGATCTATTTCATGCCCAGTTAGGCATGGGTTTTACTATGATTCTGTATAGACTTCAGAACCCCTATTGGCTCAAAAGAAGCAGGCAAACAAAAAGTGGCACATTTGTGAGTGCCGAGTATCTGCCATGGGTCTGGCATATGGCTGCTGTCTCTCATCCATTCTCTTGCTTGCCAGTGAGGCCAGGCATGCAAAGAGCAGTCCTAGGAAAAGTTCTCATCTGATCAGACTTCCCTCTTGGAGGACTCCTCTTCACATCTGTTCCTTTGGCATGAGTCATTGGCAGTGACCAACGGATAGAAAATCTACTCATCCACATCAGGAGCCAAGAGGACAAGGAGAAAGCAGCCTTCCAAACAGAGCATAGAGCCAACTGGCAGGAGGCTTTGCATATCCACTTCAGGATGCAAGTTATACCTTGCAGGGTAGCTATACCCAGGGAATTGCTAAAGCTGACATTTTTTCTTTTAAAATTACTCTTAAACTTTTGAACAGTGTTATGGAGGAGGCTACTTAAATAAAATGTTTCAGACAAACTTATGTTTGTGTTATTTATTATAAAGATAATAAAAGCTAACATTGTTAGGTACTTAACATCTAACAACTGTGCTAAGCACTTCAATTATAGTATCCTGCTTAATCCTCACAACGAGGGAGCTCCAACCATCATGCTCATTTTATAGATGAGAAAATAGAGTTAAGAGGATAAATGACTTGCTCAAGTGTTTACTCTTAGACAATGTGTATGTTTTAAAATCTTTCCAACATTCTAGTAAATGCTGAAAGAGCTGTGGAATGATGCAGGAAGCTATGCATTAGTCAGAGAAGATGCTGGTTTGTCAATTTTACTGATGAGGACACTAAGGTTAAAAATATGTGAGTGAATGCCCCAGATTCCACTACTGTGACATCTTAGAGCTGTATTTACACCAAGTCTTCTGATTTAAAGTGTGTTTTTCTGCTAGTACATCTGACGAAACTTTGAAAGCCTTTCTAAGATGAGAGGCTGACCAGGCAGCAGGCATTAAAATGGGGATGGGTTGATTTGGAGTCATACTTACCTTTATGAACCTGGGTATCTTCACCTGAATAAACAAATAAATAAACCAGGAATGAAAATACATATCTTATGAAGATCTCATGAAGATTGGGGAAGGTTTATCAAAGTTCCTATCACTATTTCTGGTGTTTAATAGATACTCACAAAATTGGAGGCTTTTCTCGTGATTAATAAAAGTGAAAAAGAAAGCTGAAGAAACCAGAAATAATATAAAAGAACTATTAGTGGCAAATCTTTTATTCCTTAATTTGTGCATTGATCAGTATGTGAAATGGTAGTGGAATTTTTGCCATAGATCTGTCCCTCCCAGAGCCCACGTCTTTGTTGTGAAAGAATGGGGTAAGATTTTAGTAATACCTTTCTCTCTCACTGCAAGAAATCACAAAATGGGTTCTCAGGCAGACGTGTTTTAACAAGTAGGGACCATTACTCAATGTATCACTCAAGATTAAGTAGAGAAAATGGATGTTGCTGTAGATTTTTAAGCAAGAATGAATTTAATATAGGGAATCAGGGGCTTATAGCTTATGACATAGAAATAGAGTCTAACCTAGGTCTCTAAGAAAAACTCTCCCCAAAAAACAACTAATTCATGGGGGAACTGCCCTCCCCCAGGCTACCTTTGGAGCTGGCACATACCAAGAACTTGCCAGCACTGCTTCCATTGCAGACACCAAATGTATGGAGAAAGTAAACCCATGTATGCATGCTAGGCAATGAGAAATAAAGGTCAAGAGGCGTCGGCCATCATGTTGCTGTTACTTCTCCCAGCCACACACCAAGATAAGCATGAGATACCTCTGCAGAGAAGCTTTATGTTCCCACATGTGCCTGCATAGACATAGCCAAAAGATAGAGGAAAAATGCTTTCTGTCCCACTTCTGTCTTTAGATTTTAGGCAAATGCATCCGATGGATAGAATCTAGTTTACATGTAGAACCCTAGCTGTAAAGAAGTATAGAAAATGTAGATTCCATCTTAGCTTTTAAAACTCTCCCAAGAAAAGAATTTGAGATGGAGCAGTAATGAACACATACTAACTTAGGTGCATGGTCTTTTCCTGGACCCATGACGTGCTTATGATGTTCACATGGACGAGTCACCATATGACCTTGGGAAAGTTATTTCATATAACTAAACTTCAGGTTTTTCATTCCTAATGAGGAATTAGAATCTAGAGCTGTTATTGTGAGGATAACATGAAATTATATATACATTTCCTAATATAGAGGTTGATATATCACATTTTCTCAGTAAATGATAATTGCTTTTGTATAAAATGTAAAGTATATCAAGAATTTACCACAATACATTACAGATAACGTCTAGTAAAAATTATGTGTTGAAAGTATGAATTGCATTAATTTGGGGGAAAATACTATTTTCCAGGATTTGTTTCAAATATTTTACTTACCTTATTTTATTTACTCTTCTATGAGTTAGGGCTTATTATAATTTGGCTTAAGGAAAAGAACCATTCCTATGTGAAGAATATGGAAATCTCAGCCATTTCCTTAACATTGGAGACTTCTCAAAGCATTTTTGGATGACTCATATGGTATATGACCATGGGATTTTGAATAAGAAACATTCAAATTGAATCTTGGGTGCTGCTGCTGTACCCACAAACTGCCCTGGGGGTAGCTGGTATCCTGCTTTTGTTAGAGGTTGTGCGGCAAATGGGTTTCTATGATGCTTACTCTAATTGAGTATTCACTTTGAGCCTATCAAACAATTGAAAGAATTTAGAGAAAGTAGGCAATTGTCAAATGTCAGGTAGATCTAAATAACCACAAAAATCTCCACCATGTCTATTCATGGGAGCTTCCAGCAGCCAGCCCATCTACCTACACTTTGCTTAATCTGTAAATTGGGACATTAATGAAGCCACTTACAGATTCATCTTCTAAGTCCTAGAACTTTGATGGACTGAAGTCCATGAGAAACACTGAATTGGTATGCTCAGTGTCAGGACTGAAGTACAGTAGTTCCCCATTACCTATGAGAGATAAGTTCCAAGACCCATAGATCTCCACCATAGTCTGAAACCTCAGATAGTCCCAAACCCTATATAGACTATGCTTTTTCAATCTGATAACCAGATGACTACTAAGTAACCAATGGGCAGGCAGTGTATATGGTGTGGAGATGGTGGACAAAGAGATGATTCATGTCCTGGCTGCACAGAGTGAAACAGGGCATAATTTAAAATTTATGAATTTTTATTTTCCTGTGTTTTTTGTTTGTTTTTCTTTTTTTTTTTTTTTTTAGAGATAGGATCTCACTATGTTGTCCAGGCTGGACTCAAACTCCTGGGATCAGGTGATCCTCATGCCTCAGCCTCACCAGTAGCTGGGACTACAGGTGGTGTGTGCCAACTTGCCCAGCTGAATTATTTATTTTCCATTTAATATTTTCAGATGGCTGTTGACCATGGGTAACTGAAACCGTGGATGAGGGGAGACTGCTGTAGTTGACATCTAATATATCTCTTTAACATAAGAATATGTAAATTCACATTCACACTCAGTAAATTCCAATCCATACCCAGATGCCCACTTAAAATATAACCCAATTATGAATTTGCCCAATGTAGTTGAATTTTATGCTCTGTCAGCTCAACATGAAATAGGAAACAGTATAGAGAAAGCAATAACTTTGGTGTCATATGGACTTGAATTCAGTTCCTGCCTTAGGGACTTTCTTTTTTATTTTAGAATATAACCAATTTATCAGTAGATCCTTTTTTTAAAGCCACTATATTGATGTATGATTGATGTCCAAAAGATGTACATATTTAATGTATACAACTTGGTAAGTTTGTAGGTACATATGTACCATGTAACCATCACCACAATCTATGCCATAAACATATCCATCACCTCAGAGTTTTCTCCTGCCCTCTTTATTCATTATTGTTCTTACTTTTGTGATCAGAATACAACATAAGATCTATCCTCTTAGAAAATTTTAAGTAGACAATGCAGTATTGTTAACTATAAGCATTATGCTGTATAGTAGCTCTCTAGGACTTATTCATCTCATATAACTGAAACTGTGTACATTTGGATGAATACTTACCCATTTCTCCCCTACCCCAGACCCTTAGTAACCACCACCCGAGTCTCTACTTCTATCAGTGTGACTATTTTAGATTCCTTATATAAGTGGGACCATGTAGTATCTGTCCTTCTATGTCTGGCTTATTTCACTTTGAATAATGTCCTCCAGGTTCATCCACATTGTCACAAACATTAGGATTTCCTTCTTTTTAAGGCTGAATAATATTCCATTATATGTATATACTATATTTTTTCAATCTACTTAACTGTCAATGGACATTTAGGTTGCTTCTATGTCTTGGCTCTTGTGGTAATGCTATGATAATCATGGGAGTACAGATATCTCTTTGAGATCTGATTTCAGTTTGTTGGATGTATATCTAGAAGTAGGATTGATAAATAACAGGGTTTTTTTTTTTAATTTTTTGAGGAACCTCTCTGCTATTTTCCACAGTGGCTACACCAATTCATGTTACCACATTCAGTATTCCAAGGTTCCCTTTTCTCCATATCCTAGCCAACACTTGTTATATTTGGTTTTTATTTTTCATAGTAGCCATCCTAACAAGTGTGAAGTTTATAGATTTGATTTGCATTTCCCTGATGAGTAGTGATGTTGAACATTTTTTCATATTCCTATTGAACATTTGTATGTCTTCTTTGGAAAAAATGTCTATTCAAATCTTTTGATCATGTTTTAATCAGGTTTTTTTGTTTTGTTTTATTGCTCTTGGGTTGTATGAGTTCCTTATATATTTTGGATATTAGGCTTTTATTAGACATAGTTTGCAAATATTTTCTCCCATTCCATAGGTTGCTGTATCATTTTGTAGATTGTTTCCTTTACTGTGCATAAGCTTTTTAGTTTTTAGTAATCCCTCTTGTCTATTTTTGCTTTTGTTTCTTGTGCTTTTGGGGTCATTTCCAAAAAAAATCATTGACATTTGACATTTAGATTATTAATGTCAAAAAGTTTTCCCCATGTTTTCTTCTACTAGTTTTGTAGTTTTCAGGTCTTAAATTTAAGTCTTTAATCTACTTTAATTTTTGTATATAGTGTAAGATAAGGGTCCAATTTCATTGTTCTGCATACATACATGTATACATATATACAGTTTTCCTAACACCATTTATTGAAAAGACTATCCTTCCCTCATTGTGTGTTCTTGGCACCTTGGGTAAAGATCACTTGATTGTAAATGTGTGACTTATTTCTGAGCTCTCTATTCTGTTCTATTGGTCTATATGTTCTGTTTTTATGCCATTGCCATGCCATTTTGATTACTGTAACTACGTAACTGCATAGAATAGCTTTTTCATCCCTTTACTTACAACCTATATGTCCTTGAATCTAAAGTGAGCCTCCTGTAGATAGTACATAATTAGATATTTTTTACCCATTCAGCTACTCTGTATTTTTTGATTGGGGATATTAACCCATTTACACTTATAATCATTATAGGTAGATAAGGTCTTACTACTGGCATTTTTAAAATTGTTTTCTGTGTATTATATTTTGTAGTTCTTACGTTCTTCTCTTCTTCTCTTATTGTCTTTGAGATTTGATTTTGTAGTGATATACTTTTATTCTTTTCTCTTTATATTTTTTGTATCTAGTATAGGTTTTGTCTGTGCAATTATTAAGAGACTTGCATAAAACATCTTATAGTTATAGAATCTGCTTTAGTTGATATCAACTTAATTTCAATCACATATAAAAAGTATACTTTTACTTCCTCCTCCCATGTTTTATGTTATTGATGTCAGAATCTACTTTTTTTATATGTGAATCCATTAACGAATTTTTGTGGTTATTCATATTCTTAACACTTTTGTCATTTAACATTCATATTAAAGTGATTAATGTACCACCATTATATTATTATATTATTCTGGCATTTTTATATATATTTACCTTTACCAGTGAGATTTATATTTTCATGTGCTTTTTTGTTGTTATTTGGTATCCTTTTATTTCAACTTGAAGACCTCTCTTTGGCACTTCTTGTAAGGTAGATCACGTGGTTATAAACTCCCTCAGTTTCTGTTTGCTTAGAAAAGTTTTCATCTTTTCTTCATTTTCAAAGGACAGTGTTGCCAGGTATAATATTTTGGTTGGAAATTTTTTCCTCAGAAATTTGAATATATCATCCCACTCCCTCCTAGTCTACAAGGTTTCCTAGATGACAAGTCTGCTAATGATCTTACTGAGGTTATCTTTTATGTGACAAGTCACTTTTCTCTTGCTGTTTTCAAAATTCTCTCTTTGAATTGACTTTTGACAATTTCATTATAATGTGTCCTAGTACATGCCCTTTTTAGGTTCAACATATTGTGATCCTTTGGGTTTCATGAATCTGGATATCCATTTCCCTCTCCAGATGTGGAATATTTTGAGCCATTGTTTTGTTAAGTAAGTTTCGTTCCTTTTCTCTTTATCTTCCTCTCCTTAAACTTTCATAATACATAAATTGGTTTGTTTGATGTTATCTCACAAGTCCTGTAGGTTCTTCTGTCTTTTTTATTTTTATTTCTTTGTTCTCCTCTGACTGGATAATTTCAAATGCCCTGTCATTGAGTTTGCTGCTTTTTCCTTCTACCTGAGACATTCTGCTATTAAACTTTTCTGTTCAAACATTGTATCCTTCAGCTCCAAGATTTCTGTTTGGTGTTCCATTATAGTTTCTCTTTCTTGAACTTCTCATTTTGTTCATGTATTGTTTCACTGATGTCATTTATTTTCCTATCTATGTTATCTAATAATCTACTGATCTTCTGTAAGATAATTATTTTCAATTCTTCGTCAGGCAGTTTGTAGATTTAAATTTCTTTAGGATCAGCTCTTGGAGCTGTATTTTTTTCCTTTGGTGGTGTCATATTTCCCTGATTCTTCGTGATCTTTTTGGCCTTGCATTGGTGTCCACACATTTGAAGAAGCAATCACCTCTTCTAGTCTTTGGAGATTACTTTTGGTAAGGAAAGCCCTTCATCAGTCAGTGCAGCAGGAGATCCTGTGTGGGCCAGCTGGTAGGGTACTCAGTTGGGTCCGCTGATGAGGTCCAAGTCTAGGCCATCAGCAGGGTCTGTAGGCTGGCTATTGAGATCTTTGTGCTTGTTATTGAAAGCCCCGGCCCCATTTATTTTTGTTCTTAGCTACCCGTAGATAATCTAGCCATGCAGATTTCCTTAGTGTTCTGGGTGAGGTACAAAAAACACATGTGTCTCAGATAGGGCCCTGGAAGACTAGAGATGTTAGATACTCACTTTACTCTCTCTTTTCACCACTGAAGAATTCATGAACCAAGGATTCTATCTTAGCACTGTGTTGTGCCATCTTGAGAAAGGGGAGATATGGGAAAAGTCAAAAGGTTAGTTTTACTCTTTTATGTTTCTTGTTTCTGTGTTCTACTGGTACTGTCTTATCTCTCACTTGGATTCTGGAGCTCTCATAAAGTTATTCTTATTTGTGGGTGGCTGGTTAAACTGGTATTTCTGTGGGGAGAAGGCTTGGAATTGCTATGTTGCCATGTTGCTTGTCATTCATTCTGCTTTAGCCACTTCTTATCTCTGTGATCTAACATTTTGAATCTTTAATGCTCAATGCAAAATGGTGATACATATCTCTTAGGCTGTTGTGAGGATTAGAGTTTTTAATGTGTATAAAATGAGTACAATGATAATGAACATGTGGTTAATAATATTGCTATTGTTATTTTTATCAATAAAATATTACAGTTTATTGAAATTCTCTTGGCCTATTCCAGTTAAAATTGTATTTATTCCATATTTAGTTAGATTCCCAGGTAAATGTCAGAAAATTCTGCTTCCAAGAGAATTTGAGTATATTTTTGTTTGGGAATGTTTAGTCTGGCAATGATGGGGAAAGAATGCTCAAATCAATTGGCATGTGCTATCCAGAATATAGTAGCTTCAATGAAAAGTTGAATTTGCATTTTCCAGAAATAGTATTAAACAGGAAACAGCTTGCTATTTCATAGTGGCAAAATAGCCTACTTCAGTGACATTTTAAAATAGAGTGTGTAGTCCTGTTTGAGATGTATCACCACCTTAATTAAGTCCCTCACCGCCATCCATGGACCAGTCAAACAAGAATTAACATGTTTATCGAGCTCTCTGACATACACAAACATGTATATAGAGAGAGTATGTTCTAGTGGAAAGAAGACAAGAATTAGAATCAAGACTTAGGGTTTATCTTGGGCTCAACATGACCTTGAAAAGTTTTTGAACCTCTTTGAACCAGTATCTTTCCCTGTGAAATGGTAATAAAATAAAAACTGGTTCATAGATTTTCTGTGAGAATTAAAAATAAGCCAGTCTCTCAAAATTATGTGATTTGTTGAAAGTATAGCCTCTGGGTTCAAACTGCCAGTGTTTGTTTCTAAACTTCACCATTGACCAACTGATTGACCTTGAGCAAGCTACTGAACCTCCCTGTAGTTACTCCTCATATTAAAAAATGGGCAAGTTTTATGGCTCATAGGATAATAAAAGAATCATTTAGAGGGTTAAATGAGATAATGCACATTAGACACTTACAGAATTTACAAAGTAAGTGGATAGTAAATATTAAGTATTATTATAATACTTATATTTGTTAAACTAGAGAGCATTTGATAAACTAAGAAATGGATTTGTTAGTTTCACTATGGCCCTTTTCACATTGTGCTAAATGATGACTAGCCTGCATGTCTGTCATCCTCCCTAAGATGCAAGTTCCTTGAGGACACAGGCCATGACACATTCATCTTTACCGTGCCAGTACCCAACAAGATAGCTTGCACAAAACAGAGACTCAGAAATGCTTAATAGAGGAATGAGTGATTCAGGGCTCACTTTAGGAAGAATTCAGAGAAAGTGAACTACACACTCATTGCATTTTGACATTCATTGTTGATGGTCTCTGATACATCAATCTTTGTGTCTCATACTATAAAAAGTATAAAGAATGAGTGCAACTCTATATTTGCCTTAAAAATTTCTATAGTCTAGTTGGAAACTATCAAAAAAACAGATCTTTAGAATGTGAGAAATCTCAATGATATCTCAAGTTACTTTTCACACCTATTTTGGCCATTTTGAAGCTCATATATATGGCTCCAAGCAATGCTTGCATTTTTCATCCTTATAAAAGTAAACCAAGGCAGGGAGTCAAAAAAGTCATTGCTTCTCATCTCTGCTAGCCATATATTTTCTGTATAATTTTTGGTATGGAAGTCAGCCTGCTTGGAATTAAATTCTCTATCTGTAAAATGATCTATGATTTTATATCTTTAATGTTTATAAACTTTATTCTTCCAAATAAATTCACTTAAAAATCCCAGAATGGTTTTAAAATGTGCTTTGCTATAATGTATATTTAAGAAATAAATGTTAGCTCCTAATTCAGGCATTCTTTACTAAAACCCCTCAATTGCTTCATGTACACTCAGAATAAAACCCAAGTTTATCTTGGCCTACAAATTGCTACATGATCTAACTCTTATTTCTCCCACTCTGCTTTCTATTCCAGCTACAATATCCTCCTTATTGTTCCCTCAAACCTCAAAAGCTCTGCCTAATTCTCTCTGCCTGGAAGGCTCTATCCCTGGATATCCACATGGCTCACGTTTCCCTTTGAGATCTTTGCTCAAATAACAGACATCTTAAGATTTTCTTCTCTGGCTACTTTATCTAAAATTGCTTGCCATTGTATCCTTTACATTGCTTTGTTTTTATTTATGAATCTTTTCTGTTCTGAATTTATTCATTCATGCATGAATGCATTTAACAAATCTGTGTTGAGCTGCTTCTAATCTGTGTCTTGTTTGAAGAGTGGTCCTGAGGACAAAATGACAAACAAATCAGACTCAGAAGCTGTCCTCAGAAAAGGAATTATGGTTCAGTAATCCGAGTGCTAAAATGAGGGTGCATAAGGAGTGCTACGGAGGCAATAAGGGAGCCACATAATCTGACTGAAAGTTTCCAGAAGGCTTCCTGGACAGCAATGGCTTCCCTGACCCTGAGGTTGGGCACAGATTACCTAGGTGAAGAGACATGGAAAGAAAACTGCCCAAGGCAGAAAGACCAATTTAAAGATTCAGAGGAGAAAAGAGAACATTGGCTCTATTGAAGAACTGAAGGATGCTCAATGTGTCTTGAATGTTGTGTTTTAAGGGGGAAATAAGTAAGGCAAAGCAAGAGGTTTCTGACAGTTTGAGATGCAGGCAAACTGCAGGTCATGGACCGTATTAGGAAGTTTGACATTATTGCAGGGGCAATGGAAATCATTGATTTTTATGAAGGGAAGTGAATTGATAAGATTTGCTTTTTTATATTAAGATACTTTTGGTTATAGGATGTTGAATGGAGTGGATGGGGTAATCCTCAATTAAAACTCTGTTGCAATAGTACAGGTGAGGAACAATGAAGACAAAGACTAGAAACACAGTGGTGAGAACAGAGAGAATCAATAAGCCTGAGTGAAGGGGGCTCACGATGGCTGTTTAGCAATGCGGCATGAGAAAGAGACAGGAATCAAACATGGCATCAACAGTGTTGGTGGAGACCATGGGAGTCGTTTACTAAGGTACAGAAAACTGGAGGACAGGTGAATTTGGGTAGAAAAATAATGAGTACTATTTTATGACTTGTGTAAGACCTCCAAACAGAGGTGGATTAAATATATCCAGTTTCTTTTACCAGTTATAAATTATTACTTTTTTATATTGATAATGTGCTTGCTTTGTGTCTTGAATAAATCTTCCCCTGACTTGTATCATCAGTGTGTTACATATTTGGTAATTTTCTTTCTTTCAGGCATCTCTAGTGAATAATTAGGCTATCTTGGAATCTAGAATATTATAATTTAAAGAGATTCACATATATTACACTAACAGAACATTTAACCTTGCTGAGCTTCAAGGATCTAATGGAAAACAAAATAGAATAGAGCAAACTGGACTTGGAGCTAGAAAAAATGAATATAGGATGCCCTTTAGTCACATACTAACACTATAATTAGGAGTAGTAGGATATGTACATAAAACCTGTCATGCATTGAAATAGCCTTGATAACTAACATACAAGTAATTCAAGGAGCTATCACCATTTTGAATATCCCACTCTATTTCCCAGTAAACACATTCATTCTTATCGTCGTCTTTATCATCACTATAGTTAACTATTGTTGAGAAAATATGCCAAAAACTAAGCATCATCTTAGTAAATCCCCAAAATAATCTTATGAATTAGGTTCTGTATCATGCCAATTTTACAGATGGGAAATCTAAGTCCTGACAAGTTTAAGTATACTGAATAAGTTAAGGATACTGTATAAAATAATAAGCAGCGATACCCAACTATAAAACCAGGTCTGTCTATGTGATTTTGTATAAAAATTGTTATAGATTGGGTAAATGTGATGCAAAGAAGCTATTGTAGCTAATAATGTATAGCATTTCACTGATTCCATAGCATTTTCCATATATACTTAATCATTTAATTCTACCTGTGAAGCAGACATCTGTAAATTGAAAAGGAAACAGTGTCTACATCAGGAGGTTGTTTTAAATAATAAATGAGTCTCTACATAAAAGGCCTTAGAGCATTACCTGACATAGTAAGTACCGTGAGTTTGCTAGTTGATATTTATCATCACCATCATCATCCTTCTAAATTTTCATATGAACAAAGGAGACAAGCAAAGAAACTTGCTCTAAATCACACAAACGATGATGGTAGATTCAGGATTTGAACCTGTCCTAGCTAATCCTAGGGTTAAATTGTCTTTACACAGAACTTTCTTGTAAAGAATTTGCTTGCTGGGTGACACATAAATGCTTTACATTTGACAATCATCTCTGAATGATAAAATCCAAGTTTTATTATTATGCTTTTTTGCTTTATTGATGATCACTACATTACAGAGTTGTAAAATTGTATAAAATATATTTGGACATGTATCTGTTTTGCTGTGTGCTTCAACTCCAATTAAGTGGTCTGTAACTCATCAAGTGATTTAAACATACTCTGAGCACACACGCACACAGTTAGTAAAAATGTCCATTTATGAATCTGAGATGCAATTTACAGTGAAAGTTCACAAAGCTCTGAGCTTTGTGGGAAAGGGCAGGCATCTGTCTTATAATAATGGAATTCACAACACAGTGGAATACAGTTGTCATGCATCTGTTAAAGGCCAAAAATTTATTACAGCAAATTAGAAATTATAGACATTCCCTTTGGATAAACTAATCCCTCAATAATATGAAACTTCACTAGGAGAAAACTGTTAGATAAAGAACAATGATGGAAGATTACAGACAGTGATAGATCTTTGTGCTCATTCAATACTGAATATTGTTTGAGGATAATTTTATTACTTTGCTTTTTTTACTCAATGAATATTTATTAGTGTTTGCTACATGCCACACAGTGTTCTATGTAATGAAGACACCCAACAGTCAAAGCCCTGGTCTTCATGGAGCTTACATCCTAGTGGTCACTAACCTACCTTATCACTTTGCCTGTTGTTGACATCCTTAAAATGGGAATAATACAATTAACCGTATGGAGCCTTTGGATAGTAACTAAGAATGAGCATGTGTAAAGCCTGCATATATGCTTTTAAAGTCTTGTACAAGTGTAATATAGGTGTTTTCTTATCTGCAATAGGGAGAGAAACTTGTTTTCCCAAGCTACCTCATAGGTTAATGATTGGGTTAAAATATATACATGACAACATTGCCACTAGATTCTTTATATTTGGTAGATAATAAGTTTCAGATGTTATGATAAATACTTTAGAATGTTTCATTTAGTCTTAAAAACTACCTATCAGTAGGTGCTTGTCATCATTCCCATTTATTGGATGAGAAAACTACAGTTCAGAGGATATCTGAGGTCAGTGAGAGAGCCAGGCTTTGAACTCAGGGTTAATTCTATCTTGTGCTCTTGATCACTGCATTACACTGACTTATGAAGAAACAAAACCATTTTAGGACAAGTGATATTAATATAACTGCACAAAAGTGACAGTATAATATTTAATATTTGTGGTAAGAGTTTTTAGAGCTGAGTGTGTATAGGAGATTGAAAACAAAAATACACTGAGATAGAAGTAAAAACCTTATCTGTCTGTAAATCCCTTTGCTCTCCCTCATTTATAATACAATTGTCCTGGATAT
This sequence comes from Eulemur rufifrons, assembly GCF_041146395.1. Taxonomy (NCBI): domain Eukaryota; kingdom Metazoa; phylum Chordata; class Mammalia; order Primates; family Lemuridae; genus Eulemur; species Eulemur rufifrons. Next base: position 47,901,841 of record NC_090988.1, read on the forward strand.
TTTCACTACGTGAGTTTAGAACCACATCCAACAGTGTTATAAGTGGCTTCAGTCCTCAAATATGATTTAGAAAACTCAAGAAGGAAACCTATTTATATTTTTAATTATAGTGTTCTTTATTTATCCTTAATGTTCAGAAGTTTTCTTTTTTTTTTTTTAAGTTTATCATACTTTTTTTTTCCAGAATATTGCAGGGGTACAAATGCTTTGGTTACATGTATTGCCTTTGCACTGCCCTAGTCAGAGCTACAAGCTTGCCCAACACCCAGACATCACGCACCATACCCATTTGGTGTGAATTTACCCATTGCCCCTCCCCACTCCCACCTGCCCAACCCCCTATTAATGTTACTTCCATATGTGCATATAAGTGCTGATTGATTAGTACCAATTTGATGGTGAGTACATGTGGTGCTTGTTTTTCCATTCTTGTGATATTTCACTTAAAAGAATGGGCTCCAGCTCCATCCAGGATAGTACAGGAAGTATTAGTCATCATTTTTATGGCTGAGTAGTACTCCATGGTATACATACACCACATTTTATTAATCCACTCATGTATTGCTGGGCACCTAGGTTGTTTCCACATCTTTGCAATTGTAAATTGGGCTGCTATAAATATTCTAGTGCAGATGTCTTTTTTATAGAATGTCTTTTGTTCTTTTGGGTAGATGCCCAGTAATAGGTTTGCTGGGTCAAATGGTAGTTCTGCTTGTAGCTCTTTGAGGTATCTCCATATTGCTTTCCACAGAGGTTGTACTAGTTTGCAGTCCCACCAGCAGTGTATGAGTGTTCCTGTCTCTCCGCATCCACACCAACATTTATTTTTTTGGGACTTTTTGATAAAAGCCATTCTGAATGGAGTTAAGAGCTATCTCATTGTGGTTTTGATTTGCATTTCCCTGATGATTAGAGTTGTTGAACATTTTTTCATGTGTTTGTTGGCCATTAGTCTATCTTCTTTTGAGAAGTTTCTATTCATGTTCTTTGCCCACTTTTTAATGGGATTGGTTTGATTTTTTTTCTTGATTTTCCTTAGTTCTATATAGATTCTAGTTATCAGCCCTTTATCAGATATGTAGCATGTGAATATTTTCTCCAACTCTGTAGGTTGTCTGTTTGCTCTCGTGATAGTTTCCTTGTCTATGCAAAAGCTTTTTAATTTGATCAGGTCCCATTTGTTTGTTTTTATTGTTGCTGTGATTGCCTTTGGGGTCTTGTTCATAAATTCTTTCTCTAGGTCAATGTCTATAAGAGTTTTTCCAACATTTTCTTCTAGAATTCTTATGGTTTCACGTCTGAGGTTTAAGTCTGTTATCCACTGTGAGTTGAATTTTGTGAGAAATGAGAGGTGTGGATCCTGTTTCAGTATTCTACATGTGGCAAAAGTTTTCTTTCTATTTAGAGAACCTTGACTTAGGTCTCATACCACATACAAAAATTCATTCAAAATGGATCATAGATCTAAATGTGAAAAACAAAACTGTAAAAACTTATGGGGAAAAAATAGAAGAAAATCCCTGAGGTCTATAGCTAGTCAAAGTTGTTTCTAGACTTGTCAACAAAATATGATCTATAAAAGAAAAAAAATGATAAATTTGATTTCATCAAAATTAAAAAGGTTTACTCTGCAGAATATCGTGTTAAGAGGGTGAAATGACATGCTACATAGTAGGAGAAAATATTTACAAACCACAGTCCAACATAAAAGTAGTTTTTAAAACTATTACTAAAAACTCCCAAAACTCAATAGTTAAAAATAAAATAATACAATTAGAAAGTGGGCAAAATACATGAGAAAGATTTCAAGAAAGAAGATACACAGATGGCATAAGTACATAAGATGTTCAATATCATTAGCCATTAGGAAAATGCAAATTAAATCATAATGAGATATTACTATATACCTACCAGACTGGCTAAAATTAAAAAAAAATAGTGACAACACCAAATTATGAAGGGGATATGAAAAATTAGATCAGTCATACATTTCTGATGGGAATGGGAAGTGTACTCAGGAAAACAATTTGGCAATTTCTTTAGTGGAAAAAAAATCCCCTAAACATGTATCTATATTATGACCCAGCAATTTCATTCCTAGAGATTTATCCCAGGGAAATAACTTATATTCACACAAAAACCTGTTCATATAGCAACATTATTCCTAATAGCCAAAATCTGGAAGCAATTTGGATGTCCTTCTTTGGCAAACGGTTAAACAGACTATGGTACATCTACCCCATGAAATACAGCTCACCGATTAAAAGAAACAAGATACATAATGTAAGACATATATGTAGCAACTTGCACGAACCTCTAGAGAATTAAGCTGAGTGAAAATAACCAATCACACAAGGTAACACACTGTATGATTTTGTTTATATAGCATTCTTGAAATGGAAAACAATAGAAATATAGGACACATTACTATTGTTTCCCAGTGGTTAAGAAGGGACTGGCAGAAAGGATGCTGCTGTGGCTGTAAGAGGGCCACTGTATGAGGGATCCTTGTGGTCCAGGAAATGTTCTGTATCTTGATTGTATCAATGCTGATATTGTGGTTGCAATATGGTATTACAGCAATGCGAGATGCCACCGTTAGGGAAAATGGATGAAGGGTACAGGGATCTCTTAGAATTGTTTCTTACAACTGACTGTGAATACATAATTATCTAGAAACAGAAGGCTGAATTTCGGAAGAATTACCCATCTCAAAGTTACAATTACAAAGATTAGTTTCTCCTGTAAAGTCACAGTACTAGGTGCACGGCTCTAAAAAATTGTAAGCAATTTTTGTTTTCATTTAGTTTAATCATAAATGGACAAATGAAAAAACTAAGAATGTCCAAAAATATTTTCAAGATACGTTGATTATTCAAATGGGGTTTTAGCAAGATAGGGGGCTTATAAGAGCTGGTAAATGCTGTTCAGAGAACTGAGTCAGTTATTCACATTTGTTTCCTTCTGTTTTACACCATTCCATCGATGAAACAGTCATTTATTGAGCAGCTATTACATGTCAGGCCATCTGTTATGATGTGACATAAGAAACAGTCTTACTACAGGGGAACTTATTAATTTACCAAGGGGTGTGTGTGTGTGTGTGTGTGTGTGCATGTGGGGAGGTGGGGAATATGTGTGTTTTCAGGGCTTTGGCAACATTAGTGAGCTCAACAGACAAAAATCCCCATCCCAGTGGAATTTTCCTCTAGTAACTATACTCACATCTTGATAGGAGAAATACACAGATAAAAAAATAAATTACAGTTTAGCAACAGATACAAGTACAAGGGAATACCAAGGAACAAGCTACCAACTCTGATGTTGGAAGTTGGCCTGGATAGTATAGGTTCCTGAAGAAAGTATCATCAGATGCAGACTTTGAAGGATCTTTAGGTAACCTAGAGAAGGAACAGGCTTTGGGAGTAGAGCAGATAGCAAGTGCAAAGTCACAGTTATGTGAGGGAGGGAGTCAGAGCAGGTGATCAAAGACAGAGCCAGGAGGGATACCAACAGGAGAATTAGAGGAGAGGAGAGAAAAGCAAAGTACTAAACTGAATATTAGAGGGCCTTGAAGGTCAACTAAAAGAAGGCATTTTAAATTGATTTAGAAGGCAATGCCGAGCCAATGGAGCAAGTGTGGCAGGAATTGGGCAGCCACTATCAAAAAAGCTATCAAAATGTTCGGGCATGATTTGTTCTTAATAAACCTGTGGTACTCTCAGCCTGTGATTCCACTGTCCTCGGAACGGTCATAGATTTTGTTGGTTGGTAATTTTCCATTAGCTTCCTAATTACTGATGCACTCCAAAAGACATTCTCTTAGACAGATACCCACCTGATTATGAGAGGCTCCAGCTGATTTATGGTGTTTGTGAATGTCCTCTGCCTCTATTTCTGTCCCAGTGTATTAGGGACATTGTTTGAAAATCATAAGAAAAAATATTAGAAAAGTTGGCATTTCTACTAGGTTCATTTTGGAAACATTTCATTTTTTCTTTTGGGTTAGTTTGTATTCATTTCAAGCCCCAGTGTCCCATGCTTTTGTGGATGCCTTTCAGCAAAGTTTCCTGCATGTTTGAGAACCTCACCCTGTGCACGTGTGTGTGTGTGTGTGTGTGTGTGTGTGTTTAAGTTAAGTAGCTTGTTCCAAGGCCAGGCGTGGTGACTCACTCCTGTAATCCTGGCACTTTGGGAAGCTGAGATGGGAGGATCGCTTGAGGCTAAGAGTTGGAGACCAGCCTGAGCAAGAATGATACCTGGTCTCTACTAAAAGTAGAAAAGTTAGCTGGGCATGGTAGTGTGTGCCTGTAGTCCCAGATACTCAAGAGGCTGAATCAGGAGAATCGCTTGAGCCCAGGAGTTTGAGGTTTCAGTGAGCTAGGATGATGCCACTACACTCTAGCCTGGGTGACATGAGACCCTGTCTCAAAAAAAAAAAAAAAAAAAAAAGTAGCTAGTTTCAAATTCTAACCTTTTTTTCATAAACCACCATATTCTTCTGTCCATACATTATTCACAGGCAACTTTTGAGCACCAACTAAGTGCTGGGTTCTGCGTGATATGCTTGGATACCATAACAGAGAGTAAAGTCTTTATTTTCAAAAGGTCCACAGTTCTGTGAAAAGGGAGCCCAGGAAATATGGTATGTGCTATAATAGATATTTGTGCAACATGTTTTGTGAGCACAGACCTGGGCACTTTTCTAAGAAGGAGGGCATTAGGGAGATTGCTTTGGAGGAGGTGAAATTGCAGCATTTGCCAGATGATGAGGCAAGGGACAGACATTCCTCAGAATGTCCTGAATGTTCTGGCATGCTGGTGCAAAGGCAGAGAAGCCCAAGAGAGCTTTGTTGTTCTGAAATCTACAAGAAGAAGGATATGGTGAGATAGCTGAACTTGGATGAAAGGCGGAAGCAATGAAAATAGGCTCAAGAGGGAGGTAAGGATGAAGTCCTCAAGGCAATTATATTCCCCTCTAAGGAGTTTGGACTCTGTCCAAAAAGACATGAGGGATGACTCTGGCAGGAACTAGAAGATGGGGGAGTTTGGTGTTAGGGCAATCACTCCCGCACCTCCACCCTGCCGCGGATCAACCTGTATTCTCCCGTGCACACCTCTCATCAGCAACCAAAGCTGGATCTCCCCAAAGACAAGGTCTCAGTCTCTTCATACTCCAGTACCAAGTACTTTTTTTTTAACCAAACCTCGGCTTCCTTCCCAATGAGAGACTTCTGAACTCCTGCTGATTGTAGTGCCTGGGAGATTCTGAGCTGCTGATTGATTTGATTTCATTCCACTGTAGTGCATATAATTTCATGCTTCCAAGTGAAAGAAATTTTCTGAAAATTCTCCAGTCTCCTCAAATTACTTAGCTTTATATATTTATTTCCAGCTTCACTGGACTCTAAATAACCCAGTTTGGGAGAAAATGCTTGGCATGTGAAGCTCTGGTCATCAAGATTCAACAATTATTTTGATTAGCTCTCTCAGACTGTTAGAGGTTGTCCCGATGGAAAGAAAAAAATTAAAGCTGGGGCATGTTACCAAACTAAAAAATACTTCTTTCTGGGCATGCCTATGCATCCTTCTGCAAGGAAATAAGGGGATGATTGTTCGTAATAATAAAGAAAAATACATTTTAGGAATAAAGTGGCAGAATGTCCCCAGGGCATGGTCCTTCTCTTGATTGGTAGATAGATAGACAGACAGACAGACTAGCTTTTTAATAAAGTAATACATGTGTTAATAACATTTAAAAATAATTAAAACAGAATAAGGAAATACTTTACCAATTCATATTATTAATATTTTCAGGAAGATCCTTTAAGATATCTGTGTATATATAAATAGTGTTATAGAATTTTGTGTAAGTAGGACCACTTTTCCATGCTGATTATTAAATAAACTTTGTTATTTTAGAATAGTTTTGTATTTACTGAAAAAATACAGATAATACAGAGAGTTCCTATACACCCCACACCTAGTTTCCCTTATTATTAAAATCTTATATTTAGTATGGTGCATTTTTCACAATTAATGAACCGATACTGATACATTATTATTAAATAAAGTCCATACTTTACCCAGATTAACTTAGCGTGAGAGTGAATTTCCTTGTCTACTTAATGTCCTTTTTCTCTTCCAGAATCTCATCCAGGATACATTGCTTTTACTCATCATGTTTCTTTAGGCTCCTCTTGGCTATGGCAGTTCATCAAACTTGAGAAACCTTGACAGTTTTGAGGAATATTTTGTAGCCTGTCCCTCAGTAAGCATTTGTCTGATATTTTCTCATGATTAGACTGAGGTTATGGGTTCAGAGCAGGAAGCACAGAGGTGAATTGCCATTTTCATCACATCACATCCAGAGTACATATTATCAATGTGACGTATCACTGTTGATGCTAACCCGGATTGCCCAGGTGAAATAGCATTTGTAAAGTTTCTCTATTAGAAAGTCACTCTCCCCTCTGCCCCTTTCATATTATACTCTTTGGAAGGAAGTTGTATACACAGCTAACACTTCTCAGGAATGGGAAGTTTTGCTCCACCTCCTTCAGGGTAGAATATTTACGTAAATTCTTGGAAGTTCTTTGACATGAGACATGTGTTTCTTCTTCCTCATTAATCTCTTACTTATTATTAATAATAAGTATCAATATGGGCTTATGGAAATTTATTTTATATTCTAGATTATTATCCAAAACTACACTATTTTTTTCTGTTGCTCAGATTGTTCCAGCTTTGGCTCTTGAGAGTTCTGTCAGTTGGTTCCTGTGTTCTTTTGACTTACTCTACCTGTGTGTGCATGTATTTGTGTGTGCGCACGCGCGTATGTGCGTGTGCAATTGAGCACTTTCTTACTTTCTGGCTCTACAAAATGCTCCAGGTTCATTTTCTATATTTCCAGCCCCAGTCCTAGAATTGGTCATTTCTCCAAAATGTCCTGGTTTCTTTTATTGGATAATAGTGTTATAAATTATAATCTGAGCACTTGGTGTGCTTGTTGCTACTGGAGTGCCATTGCTTCCAGGCTCTTCTAGCTAACGGAGAAGGATGTAAATGTGTGTATATTAACCTATGTATATACATATATATGTAAATATTTTTGTATGTAACTATCTGTATTATCTGTGATAAGTTAAACATGAGTTCACACTGATGCCTCCAACTCTGATTTGTTGTCATACAGATCACTATAGACTCCTCCTTTTGCTTATCTGTAGCCCCCACTCTAAAATGAGAAACCTGGCTCCCACCATCTGCAATACATTTACTTAAGTGTTCAATTCCAATAAACAAGTATATTTGTTTCAGAACTGTCTTCATGTGAAATAACTTTATCAACTAGAAACCGTGCTTATGTACAACTTCATTTTGTTTTTATAATCTATTATTTCTTAAACAAAAACAAGTATGCTGAAGATATCCTCAATAAATAGAGACCTATAAAATTATTCTAATATACATGTATAGGCTATGTTGGGGTAGAATGTGTTATATCTTATAGGTCATTGTTAAACTTTTGACATTTTTTCCTAAATAAGTTGATGTGATGGTTAATTTTAGGTATCAACTTGACTGGATTAAGAAATACCTAGAGGACTAGTTAAGGATTGTTTTGGATGTGTCTGTGTTTCTTCTGGTGTTTCCAGAAGAAATTGCACGTGGGTCTGAATGGACTAAGTGAGGAAGATCTGCCCTCAGTATGGGTGGGCACCATTCAATTGGCCTGGATAGGACAAGAACAGAGTAAAGGCAAATTGCAATACACACTTCTCCTCCTGCCTTTGGACATGAGGACCCCAGACTCTTTCGTCCTGGGACTCCAGGAATTATACCAGCACGCTTTACCCCCAAGTTTTCAGGCCTTTGGCTATAGAGTGAAATTTACACCATTGGCTTACCCAGTTCTGTGGCTTTTATGCTTGGACTATGCCATCCTATTGGCATCCCAGGGTCTCCAGCTTTCAGACAGTCTGTCACGGCACTTCTCAGCCTCTATAACTGTATGATCTAATAGATGATCTGTAATCCCTAATAAATTCCCTCATATCTATCTATCTATGTATCCCCCCCCCTTTCCTATTGGTTTTGTCTCTCTGGAGAACTCTAATACAAGTAAAAAGACATTGTGAGAAGGGGGGAGTCTACTAAAATTTTCAAAATCAATCTGGTTGTTATATTTAGAATAAACTTAAGGAAGCCAAGGGAAGAAGCCAGAAGATGAGTAGGGGTCTAGTGCCTCCAGCCAAGAGATGATGACAAGTTAGGCCAGGGTGGTAACAGTAAATTATTGAGAAGTGCTCATATTTTAAAGATTAAGCCAAAGAATTTGTTGATGGATTGACTGTGAGGACTAGAGAAATAGAAAAATCAAGGAGAACTTTGACCTCAGCTACTAGAAAGATAAGGATGACAGCTGCTGACATGTGGAAGCCTGCAGAAGAGCCAGGGTGTTTTGTTTTGTTTTGATGGGGAGTGGTAATGATTTAGATGTAAGTTTGGGGCATGTTAATTTTAAGATATTATTTTCAGCATTCAGGAAGAGATAACAGTTAACCAGTTGATGGCCACCAAGTAGAAGAAGTGAGGCCACAGTGTTCAAATAATTACTTTATTTACACTGACTAGGAATACAACAGTAGGCCACTCAACAGGTCTTCAGAGCCAGAATGTTCTCCACATTGCAGGGTCAACAAATCAATTCCACCTTTTTCATCATAATATAATTTTCCCTTTGTGTGAAATCCATCCCAGTTTGTTTCCAGACTGTCTCTTAAGGTGGACATAATGAGGCCTCATGTTATGCAGAAGCACATCTTGTGATAGTATTATTATGAGGTGAAGCCCCATAACTGAGGCATCTGGGAATGGTACCAATACAACTCAGCCTCATCAGGAGATTTGTTCATTTTGGTTGAATTCCTTCTCTTTTCTTGGCTCATCTAGTTCTATAAGATCTTCCGTTTTATTTTGTCTCTTTATCCCAATGTCACTGATTTTACAAATTCTTCTTTTATTAATTAACATGCAGATTTTGCTTCAGATCTATTTTGCCTAAACCATCCTTGATATGCAAATATGTAGAGGATTTTTATTTCAATGATCTATTTAATATTTAGCATCATTAACTTTGTGCATGCCGTTTGACCTCTCTGGCCTCAGGGTTCTCATTTTTAAGATAGAATTTATGGCAACACCTTGTCTAACTACTAAGAGTGCTAATGCAATTAATATTTTATTTTGATATTTTCAGATGACTTTTATATCTATCATCTGATTTTCACTCAAATCCTACATGGCAGATATAAATCTCCCACTTAAAAGTAAAGAAACAATGACTCTGAGAGATTTAGAAACTTATACAAGGGCTATTCAGTTATTCAGTCAGCAAACATATCTTCATGCACATTAATATACCAGGAGGTATTCAAGGTGTCAGTGACAAAAAATAAGTAGCAGAGGTTCTCCCATTGCCATATATACATATGGTAAAGAACACAGGTCCACGTGTAACAAATTCAAATGCAATATGAAAAGCATCTAGCAGTCCACTTAACAAATATTTTGTAAAGATTTAAGATACATGAAAAAGTCCTTGCATTGGTCAAGTAGGAAATATGTAATAAATGTCAACCACTGCAAGTGTCATTTGAGTAGGAACATTTGAGATAACTATAACTTATACCAATTATCACTTACGAGTATCTAGTATGTTCTATCAGTATTTTCAAACATTCTTTTAGTTAGAATTTTTTTCTATTATAAGTCATAGACACTGAGAATCTGGTTTATTCAGGGAAGAGAAGAACTCATTATAAAGGGTACAGAGCTATCTTGTGAAACCAGCTCAAGGGCAGGCAGGCAGCCAAGCTCACAGAAGCAGCAGAACCAGCAGAGGGGAACATCATAAGGAACCCAGAGACTTTTCTCCACAATTCTGTCTCAGCTTCTCTCTGCACATCTGTGTCATTGTTTTCTTTTTAGCATATTAACTTTCTTTGCTACTTGGTCCAGATTCTGGAAAATATCCACTCTTTGCCTCTCTAATTTTAGTTTAGGTTTTTGTTGATGCTTTTGTTTGTTCTATTGTTGTTGTTTGTGTGTGTTCATTTCGTTTTTTGTTTGTTTGTTATATCCCTCCCATTCGAAGATGAGTCCAGAATGAATTGACATATTGCAGGCTGAATTCCAAACTCCTGATGAATGGCTCCTGATTGGCCCAGTTTGGGATCTACCCAGCTGTATTGTCAGTACACATAGGGCTACTGACAATGTACCTCCACGAAAAGCTATTTCATAAAGAGAGAGGGAACAATTTTCAGAGGAGAAATAGCCATCATTGTGAACTATGCATGTACCTGAAAAGGGTGTATAGTATCTCCAGACCCCAAGACCTGTGTAAGAAATAAGTATAGGAATCACTTTCATTTCACAAATGTGGAAGATCAGAGTCTTGAATTAATTCATTCAACAAATACTTTTTGAGTTCTGACTGTATATCAGGCAGAGAGCTAAGTTATGGTGAATGACAGTTTACCTTACAAAGATTGCTTTCTATAAGAGATTATAGTCATCAGGTAAATTATTATATAGAAAATATTTAATTTCAGTTTTAAAAAGTGATACAAAGAAGTTCAGGGTCTATGAGAACATATCATGGGGGAATGGACCTATTCTAGAGGGGTTGTAGAGGCATGAGAGAATATTTCCCTACAGAAGTGAATATGAATTGAGCTCTAAAAGATAAGTAACAACTAATTAATAGATGAGGGAATGGGTCAGGGAACTTTCCATATGAAGGGAACAGCATGTGAAGCTGGAAAAAGCAAGATGGCCAGTGTAGATAGTTTCCTAAAAAGGAGATGGGGGAATGATATATAATTAGCAGTTGAAGTAGGCAGGGACTAGATCATGCAAAAATATGAACAGTTTAAAGAATTTGTTCTTTGTCTTAAGTGCAATGGAGAGCTACCTTTAAATTCTTTAAATGACAAGAGTAACCTAGTCAAGTTTTGTGCTTTATAAAGTCACTTGGGCTATAGTGTAGGAAATGAATTAAAGTAGGATAAGAGTGGGTATGGAGAAAATAAGTTAGAGATTATTTTAGTGGCTTAGAAAAAAAGAGAATGGGAGTGGGGATGAGGGGATGATGGAAATGAGTAATGAGGGGACAGAAGAACATAGGTCCTCTTCTCTATTCCAATTTGACTTTGTGGAAATAATTCATTATAACAGGCTAAGGAAAAACTACTCAGATACGGGAGCAATAGTTGAACTGGAACTTCAATCTATGTTGCCCAACTCCACTACCCCTGTAATATGCTGAAATAAAAAAAAATAAAACAAATAAAAAATTATTTTTTTATGTGGCCTATGTGGCCAGGACATTTTTGAGATAATATTCACTTTATCATTTAATTTTTTTAATTTTTAATTTTTAATTTTTTGTTTGTTTTTCAGCTCATTATGGGGGTACAAAAGATCAGGCTATATACATTGCCCATGTCTCCCATTATCATTGGATGACATAGAGCTGGCAAAAAGGCAAATTATATGGCAGCACAATGTCTAATAATAGCAAATCGATAAGGAAAGAAAACTTATCTCCTGCTACAGAAAATGTTGAATTCAAATTCAAAAGACAAAATGTTTTGCATTGCCTCAATAGTCTCTTCTTTGCTGCTTTGTTTACTTTATCATGAAACATTATGTATACACATATTCTTTATAAAAGAGATACTACTTTTTTTTCCTACTCAAAGAGAACTTTCTTTTTGGCTTTTAAAAGAAAGGTACAGATGAGAGGCTGAGAAAAAAATATATTTGCCAACCTACAGAAAACCCAGGAACGGGCAGATGTGGAAGCACGCAGTATATCTTTTATTTTGCAGCAATAGCCAAGGTTTTCATCCCCGCAGGGGTCTGTTCAGAAAATTTTCTGATCTTAAATGAAAGCTATCCCACTCCTGAACCCACTATCAAAGGAAAGCTGGCAAAGGTGGAACTGCACTCCCAAAAGACAAAGAAATGGAAATCCTGAATTCCCCAAATACTAACCCTTCTCTTAAAAAGAGGTGATAGGTAGGTTACGTGGCCTTGGGCAAATTACTTAAACTCTTGGTATCTTAGTTTCCTCATCTATAAAAATGAAGACAAAATTAGTATTTTCCTTATAGGGTTGTGTTAAAAATATAATGGGCACCAAATAAATGATTGTTGAGCTGGGGAGAATATTATTTTTAAACTTCTGATTATTTCACAGCTCAAAAAATGATGGAGGTAAATAAGATATCTTAGAGATGAGCCCTTGTCTCTAAGATGAATTTATGGGTCACATATAACTCGCAGTCCATGTAATTCACTACACCCAACATGCCATAGTGCCAAGGAAAAAAAGATAATTGAAATGTGGTCACAAATTCCCCTCTTCCCATTCTCTCCTGACTCATTTCAATCAGATGTCCCTTTCCATCTTTTCATCAAAATAGATCCTGCCAGTGCTGCTGCTAACTGCAGTCGTGATAAACCCAAAGTTCACTCCTTTGCCCTCATCCTATTTCATCTGTTAGCAGTGGTTGACACAGGCCATTACTGTCTCCTCCTTGAAACATTCCCTTCACTGATCTCCTAGTGTATCCTTCTCTCTGCTCCTCTCGTCCCTCATCTTCTTCACTGGCTCATCATCACTCCCTAGACCTCCAAAAGTGGGCGTGGTGTAGGGCTTATGGTTTTCAGATTTATTCTACTTTCTGTCCATGGCTACCCCTAGCTGATGTTGTACAGTAACATGGTTTTAAATGTTACCTACAGCAGCATGTGGTTTTATATCTCTAGGTCAGGTCTCACATCTGCAATCCACACATATGCATTCAACTGCTTATTGACATCACCACGTCTACAATTGGCGGACTGATATGCATCTCAAAACAAAGGGTACCAGAGTTGAGCTTCATATTCCCACCACCTCATAAACTGCCTTACTCCACAGTCTACCCTCTCTTAGAAAACGTCAACTCTATCCTTCCAGTAGCTCGTACAAATTCTTTGCAGTCATCCTCAATTCCCCGCTCTCATACTCCATATCTAATACATCAGTTAATCCTGGTATTTTTTTTTTATAAAATATATCCACTTCTTACCAACCTTACCTCTACTACTATGGACTAGGCCAATATAATCTTTTGCCTTGAACAATGGAAGAGTCTCTTAACCTGTCTTCCTGCTTCCCACCTTGCCTCCTTCTTTCTATTCTCACCACAACACAACAATCCCTTGAGATGTAAATTTGATCATGGCATTGCTCTCCCCAGATTTCGGCAATGCCTGTGCATTTCACTTACAGAAGTCTAAGGGCCTGTGAGGCACTCGGTGCTCCAGCATGTCTTACCCCTCTCTGTGTTCTCCTCATCTTTCCCTGCCCGTTCTGCTCCAGCCACACTGGTCTCTTGGAGCTACCTCTGCCTCAACGCTGAGTTCCTTGGGCTTGAATTTTCCCCAAGTCTTCATATGACTGAATGCCACTTTGGCTTCAGACCTCAAAATCCCTCCATAAGGCCTTCTCTAACCACACTACCTAAAACAATACCTTCTCCTTAACCTGGCTTCCCCCTCCCTTATTTATTTTCTCCGCAGTGTATTTTACCATTTCATGTACTGCATAGTCACAGTCATCAGTGTGTTTTCTTCGATAACTAGTATATAAGCTCCATGAGGGCTGGGGCGTTGTCCATTACCTCTGCCTGTAGCCAGTATACCAGTCCCTGCCATACAATATTTGTTAGAAATATTTGTTAAGTAAATGAATGAGTTAAGAATGTTGTTCCTGCCTTATAGAACTCACAGGTTTTGTTCAGTAAGTTCAGCCAATATTTTTGAACACCTCATCTTTGATCCAGGTTATTGGAGCTGGAGATGTCTAAATTAAAGAAACGTGCCTTGTTACCTCTGGGAGCTGACAGCCTGGTAGATGAAATGGATAAGTGTTGGCCTAGGTGCTCCTCTCTCTAACTCCACCATTCAAAATGCAGAGCCTGAGAAAGGGCTTATTGTAGGTAGCTCATTTTATGAAGTAACCCAAGGAAGAGGAGTAGAGTACTGAAAAATGAAAGAGGGAGGGAGTGAAAGCTAAGAGGAGTGTGTGGTATTAAGCTGGTTGCCCTGTGGGCAAATGGAGCTCAAATCCACTCTGCCCTTCTGAGAAGGGAAATAGAAAGTATCTCAGAATTATGGACTGAGAAGCAGAGGAAGGTACCGTCCATCGACAGCTCTGTCCCCTATCGGCTAAGGGTCATCCATGGCAAGTTAACCCCCTCATGCCTCCAAGGTATGTATATGTGAGTGTTATGGGCATTACAGAAGCCCCTGGAGAAAGTGAGAGAAAGTGAGAGATACCCAGTACAGATGAGCAGGAGGCTGCTGGCTTACACCTAAGTGACTCTGGGCCACAGCAATGGACTGGAGAGTGTCAGGTAAGATAAGGTATATGACACAACAAGTAAGACAGGCAGCAATACAGGAGGAGCTGTTATAAGTGCTTAAGCTGAGTACGAATAAAATGCAACAGTAGAAAAACACAAGAAGAAATTGTTCACAACTTTGACCAAAAGGGAACCCTTTGGGGTGTTAGTATAATTTTAACAGGGCACTGAAAGATGGGTAGATGTGAAATTATGCTTTGAACTTGTTTTTGGGATATTTTTATGAGTAAGAAAAGGCGTAGAGGTTAGTAACACATTCATTTCAGTCATTTCAATTCAATTCATCTAAAAAGCAAACAGCCACAGTTGGTCCTACATAGGGCCTGGGGCATAGCAGAGGCTTAAAAAATGTTGGATGCGTGATTATAAACCATAATAAGGGCACAAACTGTGAAGGATAGAAAAGAAGAGTGAGAAGAAAAAGGAAGTCCCCATTTTCATACAATTACAGTCTCGATGGGGGAATAAAATTTTTAATTTATTTTTACAGATATGACACTTAAATAATTGTATAGTGCTTACTAATTCAATCTTTTTCTTCCCTACTCTCTGGTTGCTTAGCTATTCAGTACAGTTTAGGATGACCTTTCTGCAAAGTTGCTATGGTATAACAGTAAAGCAGGTTGTTTGTAGGTGCCTTGTTTACCTGGGTTTAATAGATACACACATCGAAGTCTGTCTTAGTTTGGGCTGCTATAACAAACTACTATACACTGGGTGGCTTAAACAACAAACATTTATTTCTCACGGTTCTGGGGACTGAAAGTCCTCATATCAAGATGCCGGCATAGTTAGTTGGCTTCTAAAGAGAGTTCTCCTCTCCACTCTCATGGCATAACAGTGTTGGCCTAGGTGCCCCTCTTCCCACCACACAAAGAAAGAGACCTTCTGCATCTTTCTATTTTTATAAGGAAATTAATCCCATCACAGGATCTTCACCCTCATGACCTCATATAAACCTAATCACCTCCCAAAAGCCCTACTGCAAAGTATGATTACGTTCAGGGTTAGGGCTTCAACATAGGGATTTGGGGATGAAGGCACACGAACATTCAGTCCATAGTAAAGTCTTTAACAATGACTTCCTGTATTCTTTATCAGATTGCAAACGTATAATCTAAAGATAAGTTAAAGAAGGTAGTGGTTGTATTAGGTAATGAGAAAGTGGTTATTGGTACCGTGACAGCAGAAAAGAGATTCTGGAGGTGGTGGCTTGTAAGCCTAGCTTAGAAAGAAAGGTCAAATTAAGGTTGGAGGACCAGAGAACAGCATTACACAAGTGCCTGTGATGAGTCCCCGACACAGTGTTGGGCACTAATGATGCAAAATGAGTGAGCTCTGCCCCCTGTCTTCAAGGAGTCTAACACGCAGAGGGAGCATCTTGCTAACTGAGCTGCTGAATAATGGGATTTAAAGGTTGGAGAAGGATGAGTTGATATATTTTAACTCCAAAAAACTTGTTTTGCCTAAAGTGTTTGGCCTAATAATTTTGTAAAAGATATAGTAATAAAGAGCTATTGCACCTGTGTACAATTCTACCATATATTGAATTTGTAATACAAATAGGTTTGCTATGATTATATATATATATAATATATATATACACACACATCATTTTTTATTCAAAATGTTTGTTTTCAGTATTATATATAACCATCATTATGGGTGGATGGGATGGATGTATAGCTAGACAGAGAGACGGATAGATGAGTGCATTCTTCAGCTTCAAGATGCTTTCAGCCTAGTTGTAGAAGTAAACTACATGCACTTAGGTACACCCAGCTGTCGTATGATATACTAGTTCTCTGATAAAGATATGCGGTAAATTTTAGAGAAAATGCAGAAGCTAAAAATTCTGCTTTGAACTGTGGAGAACAGATCCAGGATGTCTTCCAAGAGGAGTTGACTTTTGGGGTCTGTTTTCCAAGGGGAGAATTTCAATATTTGGAGAGTGGAGAAGGATATTTCAAGCAAAAGACAGCAGAACAAAATGACAATGATGGATTTCAAGAATGATGTGCAGGCAATGGAGTGTTTAGAGGTGACTGCAGGATTCGGATCATGGCGGGGTAGGTGGGAAGATACTGGCAATGCCAGTTGGGATGAAATGGTGGAGATCTAGTTTCCATGTCAAGGAGCTTGGCCTTCACCTTGTTAGTTGTCAGTTCCCAATTCTCACAAGATGCTCTTCTAGAACAGGTTACAAAGACAAATATATTTAGTATAACTTTTAGAGGTATGCATTGCACATTGGCTTATTAAAATTGCTGAAAATTAAAGAAAAGAAGCTGTTTAACTTAATTTAAATCCAGAATTTTTTAAAAGTCTCCAAAACATACAAACATTTCTTTTTCCTCTCTCAACGTTTATTAAAATCCCATGGAACATCACTGCGGGGAATACTTTGGAATTGAAGGGTTTAAGCAAGGAACCAGTGTGATAGATTTTCCCTTTTACAATGTCACTCTGGCTACAGTGTGCAACCTGGAGTGGAAGCCGTTAATTTGGAAACAAGGAGATAAAATAAGAAGCTGTCGCTGTACTATCACTGGAACAGATAAAATAGGAATTGGGTGCTGGTGACAGAAGTGGGTAGAGAAAGGAGGTGTTGAGATCAGGTGACTTATGGGCTTTGAGGACCAGGGGAATAATCTTGTGTACAACTCATGTTCTGGCTTGTGGAACTGGGTGAATGATGGGGCCATTCACAGAATGAGCAGAAGACATGGGAAGGAAGATGTTGGTGGATGACAAATTTAGTTTGAAGACTTTTGAGTTTAGGTGCCTAAAAAGACATCTAGGACACAGAGAACCTCCCATCTCTCTGAAAAACATTCTTTCTGTCGTCTCCTTCTGCCAGCCCCAGCAGTCTCAATCTGCCTTACGTCCCTGTGAATTAGTCTCTGCATTTCACTCTCCAGCTCTCCTAAGCTCATGACCATTCTCCAAACATGTTGTGCACATTCACAGCTATGTGCATTGGCTTCCATTGCTCTATCATTCCAGAGTGATGTTCCTGACTGTTTAAGTTAGAAATTATGTTTAGCTGGTAGTAACAAACAACTAACTACGATAGCTTAAATATATGAGAGTTTATTCTCTCACATTAAGACAAAAAGTTTGAATGATAGACAATCCAGAACTTTTTTGACCTCACACCAAATTTCCTATCTTTTTGTCCACAGTTCTTAGCAAGCAGCTTCTAGCCTCAAGGACACAAAATGGCTGATGAAGCTCCAGCCATCACATCCACATTTCAGGCAAAAATACAAGAGAGGCAAAAAAAATTTACATATTTTCTAACTGTATCCTCTTAAGAAGCCACCACAATGTTCTAACTAACAATTCATCCTTATGTCTCATTGGCTATACCTAAATGCAAGAAGCCTGGGAAATGTAATACATTACATTTTTTTATAACTTTATATTGCTACCAAGGAGGGAAAAAAAAGTGGGAGGGAGTGTTTTCTTTTTAAGGGAAGAAGAAGAAAATACGTACAGAAGAGGAGTCTCTGTCACAATGATTTCCATGTTTTGCAGCTCTGCCCAGGGTTGATCTAACTTTAAATCAATCACTACTTCCTTAAGAAGAACATCTCTGAATTGCCCTCCTGGTGAAGCAGCTCTTTTCTTTGGGAGCCTGCACACTGCCTCCTTCTGCTCAGCACTTGTTTGCTTCATGCTTGCCTTATCCTTTCTTGTACGTATGTCTCATTTCTTATAAATCCTTGGGAGCAAGATCCATTTTTTATTAGTCCTGTGTCTTCTTTTGACCTCTCTGAACCTTAGGGTCTGACACTACCTGTGGCCCCTTCTAAGCACTTAGAAGTTGGGTTGCACCCACAGTTCTCAGACTTGAGGGTGCACAGATGGCTGGGCCCCACTCTCAGAGTTCCTGATTCAATAGGTCTGGGCACAGGGCCAGAGACTATGCTTTCCCAACGAGAATCACTGTGATACTGTTGCTGCTAGTCCAGATTGCACACTTAGAGACTCTTTGTTGTAGGGATCGCCTGCAAAGGCTTCTCTCTCATCAGATCCCAGGGTACTTTTTTAGTCGCAGGCTGGCCAGTTGTGCACCTATTTCTCTCGCCACAGTTCCCACAGTTTCTTTGCACCCTTACCTTTTTCCTATCAATAAAAACATCCCAAATAAGTTTACAGTTTGTCAGCTGAGTGAACCTCGCACAATAAATGAGAGATCGGGCTGATGAAAGTCAAAGACCTAGTGTGGACTCATCACAATACCCATCGTCTACCTAGCCTTGCCTTCTTCAAACTTTGCCACCGTGACCTTTGTGGTACGTCCCTTCTTGTCTGCTTTTCTGCTATATTTAGGAGGTCCCATGCCACTGACTCCCCTGCCAGCCCAGCCGAGTGTTAATTCTCTTCTGGAAAATCATGCAGGTCCTGATAAAGGCCCCTCATTGCTGGAAGAGCTGCTAACCCCACACAAATCCTCCCAAGGATGTTTATGAAATATTTAAGTTGAACAAAAAGATTTTCTCCAGGCCAATAATTATTGTCATTAACATTTAGATAAGTTGGCTGTTCCCTGCTCTGTATTACTCTGTGTTCCATTGCCTCATAATAGAGTGAGCTAGGAAGGAATGAGGAATTTCAAACCAAATGGTCTTTGCTAGTAAAGTTGACTGTTTCATTTAGGAGGGTTTCTGTGTTCTGTGAAGCTAGCATCAGCCACATTCCTGCCCCGCTCACCTGCTTTTCTCTGCCAGAGCCCATGGTGACCCTGAACGTTTTTGCACCTCTCCCATCCCTGGCCAAAATAAGATTCAGCCCTACGCTTCCTTGTAAGCAAGAACTGACTCACCTGGGGCTCCAAACCTATGTGGCTCCCTGACTCCTACCCCAGGTTCCATTTCTAGCCATCAGGCCTGGAATCAGGGACTCCAAAGTCAAGCTCTGAGTACTCACTTTACTCTCAAAGATACTGACCTAAATCTCTCAGATTTCTCAAACTCTAGTGCACACGCCTGGATCTGTATTCCATGTCTACCACTTAGCTTTTTTTTTTTTTAAACCCAGGCTTCAGTAAAATTATGGCCAGTGTGTCCTTATCAGGAAGTCTAATCTGGTGATACACAATAAGCTTTAGAGTCAGACAAAATGAGTTCCAGTGTTATATATGTTAGGTGCAGGAGGTTGAGAAAATAGAGAATTGGATTCAGTCTTGCAGAGTGGAGACAGCCATGCAGGGGAGTTAGTGGCTGGCTGGTGTTAAAGGAGGAGGCAAATTCTTACAAAAAATTGGGTGGCTTGTGCAGCTCGTAATAGGTCAGCACTTCACAGATGTGATGGGCAGGCAGGTTCACCAGCCTGTGAGTGTAAAGGGCACTATCATTAACTTCGATTGCCCACATTAGAATGGTTGAGCCCCAGTGACTTCATTGCTTAACCACAAATAATTTTATCCCTATTGCATTTACATTTTTAGTTATTTTTTTGTATTTTCAAAGTATACAGGCCGGGCGTGGTGGCTCACGCCTGTAATCCTAGCACTCTGGGAGGCCGAGGCGGGTGGATAGCTCGAGGTCAGGAGTTCGAGACCAGCCTGAGCAAGAGCGAGACCCCGTCTCTACTAAAAATAGAAAGAAATTATATGGACAACTAAAAATATATATAGAAAAAATTAGCCGGGCATGGTGGCGCATGCCTGTAGTCCCAGCTACTCGGGAGGCTGAGGCAGTAGGATCGCTTAAGCCCAGGAGTTTGAGGTTGCTGTGAGCTAGGCTGATGCCACGGCACTCACTCTAGCCCGGGCAACAGAGCGAGACTCTGTCTCAAAAAAAAAAAAACAAAAAAAAAAACAAAGTATACAAATCTATAAAAAATTGAAAAAATAATACTTCATTAATTGTTAATATGTTGATATATTTGCTTTAAATATTTTCTCTTTTCTCTCTGTATTCATCCCCCCCTCCCCTATCAAACATTTTTTTTTCCTGAACTATTTGAAATAAGTTTCAAAGCTCAGAATAAGGTTAATACTCAGAAACCTTTACTGTCTAGTGAAGTAAACCATTGGCTACTAAAATAAACTATTTTCATAACCTGACATGAAAACTTTCTCCTGGCCCATGGACTGTCCACTCCATGGGGAGAGGCTAAGAATAGCTTCCTGGAGCTTGGGCCCTGTGTCTCTAGGCCAGTCTGACATCCCTACCACCTTTCTAAAAGCCAGGGGGAGTTCACAGGTGTGGCATGGATTATAGGGCAATCATACAATTTGTCACCCACATGAGCATATTATTTTTCTCAATTTTTTAAAGTTTTATTTTTAAATGGCACATAATAATTGTACATATTTATGGGGTACAGTGTGATTTTTTTTATTTAAGCTTATTATGGGGGATACAAAAGTTCAGGTTACATACGTTGCCCTTGTACCGCATTTCCCCCCAAGTCAGAGCTCCAGGCGTGTCCGTTCCCCAGACAGTGCGCATTGCACTCATCATGTAGGTATATACCCATCCCCTCCCCTCCCCCCCCTCCCCGAGTCAGCACCTTCAAGCGTGACCATTCCCCAGACGGTGCGCAACAAACTCATCATGTAGGCATACACCCATCCCCTCCCCCCACCTCCCACCTCAGTCTGATATCTGATTGGTATCATTCCCAGATGTGAATTTAGGTGATGATCAGGGAAACCAATTTTCTGGTGAGTACATGTGATGCTTGTTTTTCCATTCTTGGGATACTTCACTTAATAGAATGGGTTCCAACTCTCTCCAGGAGAACCATAGAGATGTCGTATCTCCGTTATTTCTTATAGCTGAGTAATATTCCATGGGATACATATACCACAGTTTACTAATCCATTCATGAATTGATGGGCATTTGGGTTGTTTCCACATCTTTGCAATTGTGAATTGTGCTGCTATAAACATTCAGGTACATGTGTCTTTGTTATAGAATGACCTTTTTTCCTTTGGGTATATGCCCAATAATGGGATTGCTGGATTGAATGGTAGGTCTACTTGAATCTGTTTAAGATATCTCCATAATGCTTTCCACAGGGGTTGCACTAGTTTGCAGTCCCACCAGCAGTGTATGAGTGTTCCTATCTCTCCACATCCGCGCCAACATGTGTTGTTTTGGGACTTTTTGATAAAGGCCATTCTCACTGGGGTTAAGTGATACCTCATTGTGGTTTTGATTTGCATTTCTCTGATGATTAGGGATGTTGAGCATTTCTTCATATGTTTGTTAGCCATTCTTATATCCTCTTTTGAGAAATTTCTATTTATATCATTTGCCCACTTTTTGATAGGGTTGTTTGATTTTTTCTTGCTGACTTTCCTGAGTTCTAAATAGATTCTTGTTATCAGTCCTTTATCTGATGTGTAGTATGCGAAATTTTTTTCCCATTCTGTAGGTGGTCTGTTTATTCTCGTGACTGTTTCTTTGGCTGTATAGAAGCTTTTTAATTTAATCAGGTCCCATTCATTTATTTTTGTTGTTGCTGTGATTGCCTTAGGGGTCTTGTTCATAAATTCTTTGCCTAGGCCAATGTCTGTAAGAGTCTTTCCTACATTTTCTTCTAGAATTCTAATCGTTTCACACCTAAGGTTCAAGTCTGTTATCCACCGTGATTTGATTTTTGTGAGAGGTGAAAGCTGTGGGTCCTGTTTCAGTCTTCTACATGTGGCTATCCAATTTTCCCAGCACCATTTTTTGAATAGGGATTCTTGTCCCCAGAGTATGTTTTCATCTGCTTTGTCAAAGATTAGGTGTCTATATAAGGATGGTTTTATATTTGGATTTCTGTTGTGTTCCACTGGTCTGTGTCCCTGCACTTGTGCCAATACCAGGCAGTTTTAAGAACCACAGCCTTGTAGTATAGTTTGAAGTCTGGCAAGTTAATACCTCACATTTTGTTTTTATTGCTTAAAATTGCTTTTGCTATATGGGGTCTTCTCTGATTCCATATTAAGTGTATAATTATTTTATCTACATCTGTGAAAAATGATGTTGGTAATTTAATAGGGATTGCATTGAATCTGTAGATAACTTTGGGTAGTATAGACATTTTAACAATGTTGATTCTTCCGATCCACGAGCATGGTATGGTTTTCCACCTATTTACAAGTTCTGCTATTTCCTTCCTCAGTGTTTCATAGTTTTCCCTATAGAGGTCCTTTACCTCTTTAGTTAGATATATTCCTAGATATTTTATTTTCTTTGTTGCTATTTTGAAGGGTACTGAGTCTTTAATTTGGTTCTCCGATTGACTGTTATTGGCATATATGAATGCCTCTGATTTCTGTATATTGATTTTGTAACCTGAGACTTTGCTGTATTCGTTAATCAATTCCAGGAGTCTCTTGGTTGAATCCTTGGGGTTTTCCAGATATAACATCATATCATCAGCAAAGAGTGAGAGTTTGATCTGTTCTTTCCCTATTTGGACTTCCTTGATTCTGCTCTCTTGCCTGATAGCTCTCGCAAGGACTTCCAATACTATGTTGAAAAGTAATGGGGACAGTGGGCAGCCCTGTCTGGTTCCAGTTCTAAGTGGGAATGCTTTCAGTTTTTCCCCATTCAGTATGATGTTGGCTGTGGGTGTGTCATATATGGCTTGTATCATTTTTAGGTAGGTTCCATCTATGCCTATTTTGTTAAGCGTTCTTATCATAAAAGGGTGTTGAATTTTGTCAAATGCTTTTTCTCCATCTATTGAGAGGATCATATGGTTTTTATTTTTGCTTCTATTTATGTGGTGAATTATATTTATAGATTTACATATGTTGAATCACCCCTGCATCTCTGGAATGAAGCCCACTTGGTCATGATGGATTATTTTTTTGATAAGTACTTGGATTCGATTTGCTAGGATTTTTATTGAGAATTTTTGCATCTATATTCATAAGAGATATTGGTCTGTAGTTCTCTATTTTTGTTGCATCCTTTCCTGGTTTTGGTATCAATGTTATGTTCGCTTGGTAAAACGTGTTGGGGAGAATTCCATCCTTCTCGATATTGAAGAATAGTTTATGTAGGATGGGCACCAGTTCTTCTTTGTATGTGTGGTAAAATTCGGGTGTGAACCCATCTGGACCGGGGCTTTTCTTTTTGGGAAGGTTTTTTATTGCTGTTTCGATTTCAGTTCTTGATATTGGTCTATTCAGGAACTCTATTTCTTCCTGGTTGAGCCTGGGAAGGCTATGTGTTTCCAAAAATTTGTCCATTTCCTCCACATTCTCCAGTTTGTGTGCATAAAGATTCTTGTAGAATTCATAGATGATATCGTGTATCTCTGTGGCATTGGTTGTGATTGCTCCTTTCACGTTCCTAATGGAGGTTATTAGAGATTTTTCTTTTGTGCTCTTGGTTAGTCTAGCCAGAGGTGTGTCTATTTTGTTTATCTTTTCAAAGAACCAACTTTTTGTTTTATTAATTTCCCTTATGGTTTCTTTGTTGTGCTTTTCATTCAATTCTGATTTGATCTTAGTAATTTCTCGCCTTCTGCTGGGTTTGGGGTCAGTCTGTTCTTCTTTCTCCAGCTCTTTGAGTCTATTCGTTAGGTTGTCTATTTGCAAGTTTTCTGTCTTTTTGATATAGGCATTTATGGATATGAATTTTCCTCTCAGGACTGCTTTAGCTGTGTCCCATAGATTTTGATAAGTTGTGTCTACATTGTCATTTAATTCAAAGAAACTTTTGATTTCCGTCTTGATTTCTTCTTTTATAGAATAATTGTTCAGGAGAAAGTTGTTTAGCTTCCATGACTTTGAGTAGGAATGAGGGGTTTTGTTTGGGTTCATTATTACTTTTATTCTGCTGTGATCTGAGAAGATGCATGGTATAATTTCTATTTTTTAAAATTTTTTAAGACATGCTTTATGGCCTAGGATATGGTCAATCTTAGAGAATGTCCTGTGAGCTGATGAGAAGAATGTATATTCTGTGGACTTTGGGTAGAATGTCCTGTAGATGTCAGTCAGGCCCATTTGTTCTAGCATTCTCTTTAAGTCCATTATTTCTTTGTTTATTTTCTGTTTGGAGGATCTGTCCTGTACTGTCAATGGGGTGTTAAAGTCTTCAGTAATTACAGTATTGTTATCTGTCATTTGGTTGAGATCAAGTAGGGTTTGCTTTATGAATCTAGGTGCACCTAAGTTGGGTGCATATATATTAAGTATAGTCATGTCTTCTTGTTGAATTGTGCCTTTCACCATTATATAGTAACCATCTTTGTCTTTTATTACTTTTGTTGGTTTAAAAACTAAGTTATTGGAAATTAAGACTGCCATACCAGCTTTCTTTTGGCTACTGTTTGCTTGAAATATTGATTTCCATCCTTTTATTTTCAGTCTAAATGCATCTTTGCAGGTTAGGTGAGTTTCCTGAAGACAGTAGATACTTGGTTTATGTTTTTTTATCCATTGGGTCAGTCTTTGTCTCTTGAGTGGGGAATTCAAGCCATTCACATTTATTGAGAGAACTGATAAGTGGGACAGATTTCTGTTCAGCTTGTTGGGTAGAACTTCACTGCTATGTTTTCTCTCTTGAGCCATTGTGGTAGTTGGAATTTGATCTTTAGCTCTTGAGTAGTTTTACATTCATGGGTCTTTCTTGTGCTAGTCCGTGTGCAACTCTCTTTTTAGTACTTCTTGGAGGGCTGGTCTTGTCTTGGTGAATTCCCTCAGTCCTTGTTTATCTGAGAATGTCTTAATTTCTCCTTCTTATAGAAAACTTAGCTTAGCTGGGTACAAGATTCTAGGCTGGGAATTATTCTGTTTCAGAAGAGTGAGAATGGGGCCCCAACCTCTTCTTGCTTGTAAGGTTTCAGTTGAGAAATCTGGTGTAATTCTAATGGGCTTTCTTTTGTATGTTACTTGTTTCTTTCTCCTAACAGCTGGAAGAAGGGACTCTTTAGTGGATATTTCGGTCAGTCTGATGACTACATGGTGTGGTGTTTTCCTATTTGCTATGAATCTCCCAGGGGTCCTTTGAGCTTCTTGAACCTGTATATCTAGAGTTTTAGCAAAGCCTGGAAAATTTTCCTCAATTATGTCTTCAAATAGCTTATCCAACCCTTTCTTATTATCCTCTTCACCCTCAGGAATGCCAATAACTCTCACGTTAGGTTTCTTCACATAATCCCACATTCCTTGAAGACTCTGATCATTTCTGTTATTTCTTTGTTCTATCTCTGTGACTGACTTATTTAATTGGAAAGAGTTATCTTCAATCTCTGAGATTCTTTCCTCTGTTTGATCTACCCTGCTCTTGAGACTTTCCACAGTGTTTTGTAGCTCTCTGAACAAATTCTTCATTTCTAGGAGTTCAGTTTGGTTTTTCTTCAATATTTCAATTTCTTTAGTGAATTTTTCTTCCAAATCCTGTATTTTTTTTTTTGTGGTTTCTTTGTGTTGGTTAACCATTATTTCTTGTATATTATTCAGCTTGTTTATAATCCATAATTGAAATTCTTCCTGTAACATGTTGGTATTTTGAGTCTCGTTTGTGTCAATTGGTTGAGAGCTAGTATTTCTCCTTGGGGGGGAGATTTCCATTTGATTCTTTGTGCTTCCCTTGTTTTTTTGCTGGGCCCTTCCCATCTAGATCTATCGTTAGATCTTTTCTTACAGTGTTAGTCTGGTTAACAGCACCCTTTGTACTCTGTTCTTAGGCTGTGAAGCAATCTAGGTATGTTGCTTCCTTTGTCAAGAGGGGGAGACTGTTATGTATTGTTTAGAGTTTTTTCTACCTCAGTTGGGCAGCTGCTTCTTTTGGGTCCAGCCCTAGAGGATTGGAGTGACCCAAGACCGCTTTGGCGAGTTAAGTCACTGTGTTGTAGTCTTTCAGTAAGCAGACAGGATCCACACTAGTTGCAGGCAGAAATTCTCTCTGTTTTTTTCCCCCCCCCCCTTTGGTTCTTCCTCTATAGGGGTGGTTTCTGTCTCTTTCCGCAGGAAAGACACTGGCTACAGGAAGTGGGCGGTGCCCTTGCTCGCTCAGCGCCCTAGCTGCTGTAGCTCCCATGGGCAAAAGTCTGCTCTGGCCCAATGTCCCCAGGGACCAGGCTCCACACTCTTGCATCTGGAGAAGTACTCAGTGTTTACACAAGGGCGGGACCCCTATAGAGGGTCCGCAGACCAGGGTCGGGAGCCGCCCAGGGAGTCACTTGGTGCCCTATGCCTCCACAGCAGTTATGCTGTGGACTTCAAGATGGTGACCGCACACCTGCAGAACGCCGGCACTGGGGGGGTTAACGTTCCGGGACGGCAAGCCCCAGAGCCGGGGGCCTGGCAAGCATAGACACCCACCAGGGCTTCCCGGGCAGGGAACTGCCGAAAAAAAGCAAAGAAATACAAAAAAAAAAAAACTGTGGTTTGGCAACCCTTTGCTTCTTTATGCCTTAGCACAGCTCTATCCCTCCTCGCCAAGCGCAGTCTCGGCTGAGATCCCCCAGGGTCTAAGCTGTTTTCCCAGAAATGTCTCCTGTCCGCAGAGCCCCACATCTCCCACGGTGATTTTGCACCGGCTTCAGGCAGTTCTCTAATTAAGTGGATGTGAATGTCAGTGGGAAGAACAAGCTGCTTTCCTAAGAGGCTGTCCCTGCCTCACTCGATGGTGAGGTGGGTGCAGCCGTCCCACACTC
The DNA here is from genome assembly GCF_041146395.1 of Eulemur rufifrons. Lineage (NCBI taxonomy): Eukaryota > Metazoa > Chordata > Mammalia > Primates > Lemuridae > Eulemur > Eulemur rufifrons. Next base: position 47,928,955 of record NC_090988.1, read on the forward strand.
CACTGTCTATTGTCCGTCCGGAACTCTCCAGAATTTCGCGATCCTATTTCCTGTTCACCTCAGACTTTTCTTGCTCTGTATGTCCCACGTTGATTCTCCGTGGGTTCACACCACTGTTCTTGTGGGGGAGCGGTCCTCTAGCGTTGTGGTAGGTCGAGATTCATGCCTTCCTCTCCAGGAGCACGAATTCAGGTGGTCACCACCACTCCGCCATCACCCAGTGTGATGTTTTAATGCATTTATACATTGCATGATGATCAAATCAGAATAATTAACATATCTATCACCTCAAACATTTATCATTTCTTTGTGGTGAGAATATTCAAAATCCTCTCTTCTACCTATTTTTAAATGTACATTGTTATTAATGGTAGGCATGCTACTGTGCAAAAGAACACCAGAACCTTTATTCTTCCTATCTAACTCTAACTTTGTACCCACTGATCAAACTTTTCCCCACCCCTATCCTCCCTACCCTCCCCATCCTCTGGCAACCACTACTCTACTCTCTACTCTATAAGAATAAGTTCTTTAGATAACATATATGTGTGAGGTCATGCAGTATTTGTTTTTCCATACTAGGCTTATTTCATTTAACATAACATCATTTAGGCTCATCTGCATTATAGCAAATAACAGAATTTAATTCCTTTTTATGGCTGAATGTATTAATTGTGTATTTATATGACACGATTTCAATACATTTATCTGTTGATGAGCACTTAGGTTGATTTCCACCATTCACTTGTGTGAATAGTGCTACAGAAAATGGGAGTGCAGATACCTCTTCAAAGTATTGATTTCATTTCCTTTGAATATATACCAAGCACTGGGATTGTTACATTACATGGTAGTTCCATTTTTAATTTTTTGAGAAACCTCTATACTTTGTCCATGATGACTGTACTAATTTATATTCTCATCAACAGTGTTCAGGAGTTTCTATTTCTCCACATCCTCACCAGCATTTGTTGTGTTTTGTCTTTTTGATAATAACCATTCTAACTGTCATGAGGTGATAGCTCATTGTGGTTTTAATTTACATTTCCCTGATGATTAGTGATGTTGAGCATTTTTTCGTTTGCCTGTTGGCTATTTCTCTGTCTTTTGAGAAATTCTCTTCAGGTCTTTTGGCCATTTTAAAATCATATTATTTGGTTTTTTGCTGTTGAGTTGAGTTCCTTATATATTCTGGATATTAACTCCTTGTCAGATACAAAGTTTGCAAGTATTTTCCTTCATTCTGTAGATTGTATCTTCACTCTGCTGATTATTTTCTTTGCTGTGCTACGTAAGATTTTTATTTTGATGGAATTCTATTTGTCTATTTTTGACTTTGTTGCCTGTGCTTTTGAGGTCTTATCCTAAAATATCATTACCAGGCCAATGTTATAAAGCACTTCCCCTATGTTTTCTTCTGTTAGTTTTGTAGTTTTGGGTCTTACATTTAGAATATTAGTCCATTTTGAATTGACTAATATATACGGTAAGAGATAAGAGTCTAATTTAATTCTTCTGCATGTGAATATCCAGTTTTCCCAGCATGATTTATTGAAGAGACTGTCCCTTCTTCAAAGTGTATTCATGGTTCCTTTGTCAAAAATCAGCTGGGTGTAAATGCATGAATTTATTTTTGAGTACTCTGTTCTGCTCCATTGGTTTATGTATCTTGTTTTTATGCCAGTACTGTACTGTTTTGCTTATTATAGCTTTGTAGTACATTTTGGAGTGAGATAGTGGGGTGCCTCAACTTTTTTCTTTGTACTCTAGATTGCTTTGGCTATTTGGGGTCTTTTGTGGTTCCCTATGAATTTTAGGATTTTTTTTTTTCTATTTCTGTGAATAATTCATTGATTGCATTGAAACTGTTGATTGCTTTGGGTTATATGGATATTTTAACAATACTGATCCTTCCAATCCATGAACATGGGATATTTTTCCATTTATTTGTGTTCTTTTCAATTTCTTTCATCAATGTTTTATAATTTTCATTGAAGGAATCTTTCATTTCCTTGATAAAATTTATTTCTAGGTATTTAAAAAAAGAAAAACTATTACAAATGAGATTGTTTTCCTGATTTTTTTTCAGATAATTCACTGTTAGCACATAGAAACACTTTGTGTGTTGATTTTATATCCTGCAACTTTACTGAATTTTTTGATTAATTCTAATAGTTTTGGGTGAAGTCTATAGGATTTTTAAATATAAAATCATGTCATCTGCAAAGAGGGATAATTTAACTTCCTCATTTCCAATTTGGATGCCCTTTATTTTTTTCTCTTACCTAAATACTGTAGCTTGGACTTCTAGAACTATGTTGAATAGAAATGATAAAAGTGGGCCTTTTTATCTTTTTCCAAATCTTGAAGACAAATCTTTTGACTTTTCCTCATTCACTGTTATATTAGCTAAGGGTTTGTCACATACGGACTTTACTATGTTGAGGTAAATTCCTTTTTATACCTAATTTGTTGAGAGTTTTTATCATGAAGGAACATTGAATTTTATCAAATATCTTTTCTACATCTAATGAAATGATCATAATGTTTTTATTCCTGATTTTATTAATGGGATGTATCACATTTCTTGATTTGCATATATAGGACCATTCTTGCATCATGGGATTAATCCCATTTGATCATAGTGAATGACCATTTTACTCTGCTATTGAATTCAGTTTGCAAATATTTTTTGAAAATTTTTGCATCTAGGTTTAACAGGGATATTGGCCTATAGTTTTCTTTTTTGTTGTTGTTGTTGTGTTCTTGACTGGTTTGAGTACCAGGGTAATGCTGGCTTCATAGAATGAATTTGGAAAAATTGCCTCCACTTTAGTTTTTTGGAATCGTTTGGGAAGAATGGTATTAGTTCTTCTTTAAATGTTTGTTAGAATTCAGCAATAAAGCCATCAAGGCTTGAGGGTTTTTTGAGGAGAGATTTTTATTACTAATTCAATATCATTAGTCATAGTTTGTCTGTTCAGATTTTCTATTTCTTCATGATTCAATCTTGTTAGGTCTCTAGGAATTTATTTATTTATTTAGGTTTTCCAATTTGTTGGCATATAGTTGATCATAAGAGTCTCTTATGATCCTTTGTATTTGTGTGTTGTCAATTATAATGACTCCTTTTTTTATCTCTGATTTTATTTGGGTCTTTTCTCTTTCTCTTTGTTTAGCCTAGCTACAGATTTGTTGATTTTGTTTATCTTTCCAAAACCAACTCTTCATTTCATTGATCTTTTGTTTTTTCGTCTCTATTTCATTTATTTCTGCCATGATCTTTATCATTTTTTCTTTTTACCAATTTGGTTTTTGATTTGTTGTCATTTCTCTAGTTCCTTGAGGTGCATCATTAGACTGTTTATTTGAAATATTTTTACTTTTTTATGTAGGCATCTGTTGTTATAAATATTTGCTGTATCTCACAGGGTTGATATCTTGTGTTTCGCTTTTTATTTTTTAATTTCCTTTTTATTTGTTTTTATTGACCCATTGGTTTTTCCAGGAGCATATTGTTTAATTTCCATGTATTTTTTCAGTTTTAAAAGTTGTTCCTATTATTGATTTCTAGTTGTAGTTTCTAAAAACATTTTGATTTAGTTTTCTTGTTTGGTTTTTAGTATTATATCATTGTGGTCAGAAAAGATACTTGATATAATTTTTGTTTTGTTTTGTTTTAATTTGTTAAGACATGTTTTGTGGTCTAACATACAGTCTGTTCTGGGGACTGTTTTATATACTGTTGAAAAGAATTTGTATTCTGCAGCTATTGGATGAAATTTTTTTCAAATGTTTATTAAGTTCATTTGATCTAGTGTGTAATATAACTCTAATATTTCTTTAATGATTTTCTGTCTGGATGATCTGTCCATTGCTGAATGTGGGATGTTGAAATCTCCTACTATTATTATATTGCAGTCTATTTCTCACTTTAGGTCTATTAATATTTGTTTTATATATTAAGATGTTCCAACATTAGGTGCATATACATTTATAATTCTTACATCCTCTTGCTGTATTGACACCTTTATCATTATATTGTGATCTCTTTTTCTCTTTTTATAGTTTTTGGCTTAAAATCTATTTTATCTGATATAAGTATAGCAACACCAACCACATTTTTGGTTTGCATTTGTGTGGAATGTTTTTTTAATCCCTTCACTTTCAGAGTATGCATGTCCTTACAGGTTAAGTGAGTTTCTTGTAGGCAGATTATAGTTAGGTCTTTTTAAAAAAATCCATTTAGTCATTCTGTCTTTTAATTCAGGAATTTAATCCATTTATATCAAGGCAATTATTGACAAGTAAGGCCTTACTGCTGCCATTTTTTACTTGTTTTCTAGTTATTTTATAGATTCTTTCTTTCTTTCTTTCTCTCTTACTGCATTCTTTTGTGGTTAAGTGATTTTCTATAGTAGTACATTTTGATTCCTTTTCACTTTTAGTGTATTATTATAGATTTTTCATTTGTGGCTACTGTGAGATTTACAAAAAACATAGTTATAACAAGTTATTTTAAACTAATAACAATTTAACTTTGCAAAGAAAAAAATAATCACAATAACTGTATATTTTAACTCCATTTTCCCTCTACATTTTGGATTGATGTCAGAATTCACATATTCTTATATTACTTATCTTTTAACAAATTAATGTAGTTATTATTTTTAATAGTTTTGTCCTTTATTTTTCATACTAAATATATTAGTGGTTTATATACCACAATTATAGTATTAAAGCATTCTAAATTTGTATATTTACTTTTACCAATGAGTTTTATACCTTTAGATGGTTTCTTGTTACATGCTTTTTTTTCATTTTGAAGAACTCCCTTTAGAATTTCTTCCAGAGGTCTGGTGGTGATTAATTCCCTCAGCTTCTGTTTCTCTGGGAAAGCCTTTAATTCTCCTTTATTTCTGAAGAATAGCTTTATTGAGTACATTATTCTTTTTTGGCATTTTTTTTTCCTTCAGCACTCTGAATATATCATCCCACTCCCTCATGGCCTACAAGGTTTCTGTTGAGAACACCACTGTCAGGTGTATTGGAATTTTCTGGTACGTTATCTGTTTCTATTCTATTTCTGCTTTCAAAATCCTCTCTTTGTTTTTAAATTTGAGAATTTAGTTATAATATGTCAGGGTAGTTTTATCTGGGTTGAATTGCATTGGTGACTTTTGACTTTCCACTACTGGATTTTTATATATTTTCCAGGTTTAGAAAGTTTCCTCTTATTATTTCTTTGAATAATTCTTCTACCCCCTGTCTTTGTCTACTGTCTCTTAAATTCCAGTGATTTAAAAATTTTCTCTTTTGATGCTATCCCATAGATTCTGTATGCTTTCTTTGTTTGTTTTAATTTATTTTTTCTCTTCTCACTGTGTATTTTCAAATAAATTGCCTTTTAACTCACTGATTTTTTTTCTTGTGCTTGGTCAATTCTACTGGTGCTGCTCTCTATTGCATTTTTTACTTCATTCATTATATTTTTCAGCATCAAAAGTTTGTGATTTTTATTTATTTTATTTATTTTTTGATCATTGAAAACTCATTAAAAAGTAGTTATAAATAATGGCAGTATAAACATAGTAAAACCTGTATAAGCATATAGAGACATACACCAATGAACACAAGCTATATTCTTCTTATAAATTCCATGCATTATTAATTAATTATGAAGATGTTTAAAATATAAACATGTTTCTTTTAAAATTACAATTGTAGGATATTTCAGAATTTAAAAAAGGAAAAAATAAAATCCACAGCACCAAAAAATACCAGATATTTCCAAATATGATTAAAAGTTTATGATTTTTAAAATTACTATAATCTGTTTGTTACATTTCTCTGATAAATTTTTAAAGTGTTTCCTTGTGTTTTTTCAAAGTTTACTGAGCTTCCTTAACCCAGCTATTTTGAATTTCTTGTCTGATAGATCACACATCTCCATCTCTTTAGGCTCTATCACTGGAGGCTTGTCCTTTTGATTAAGTAATAATTTTATAATTGTTCTTGATATTTGTGAATGTACATCAAGGCCTGCACGTTAAAGAATTAGGTGCTTATTAGTCTTTGCAATATGGCTTTGTTTGTGTGTGTTCTTCTTCAGTGGGCCTGTCCAAAAATCTGAGTAGACTAGCTGTTGTCAGAACTTGTGATCACTGTGGCCATTTTGAAACTAGACAGGACCCTAAGCCCAGGTTCAGTACAGTTTCTCCAGGGCTCTGAGGTTGGCACACTGCCCCAGCCTGAATGTAGTAATACTTAAGGAAGACCCAAGGAGGGTACCTGGGCTGCATGGGAAAGCTGACCAGGGTCTTGAGTCTAGAAATCTTTAGGATACTTTTAAAAGTGCAGTTGGATTCTCCTAACATGATGATGCAGTAGGCATTACGATAAATTGACCCTGGTTAATCGGGAAGGATGGTCATTCTCAGGTCACAGCACTTTTTGTGGCCACGAGGCTGTAAGGTTGAGCACAGGAAAGTGTGTTAGCTCTGTCATTTATTAGTTTGTGACCCTGGCCGTGTCACCCACTCGGGCCTAATTTCCCTGCGTGGCTGCAATATTACAAACAAAACAAAGCAAAAACATGCTTGGTAAAGTGTTCTGAACACAGTAAAATGCTAAACAAATGTTAAAGAGGGTTTTCCAAGGCGATTCATACATTAATCAGCAAAGCATACTGATTCTATCTTTTTTAGTTTAATGCCTTTTTAGTTTAATACATATCAAGCACAGTGACCAGGCCTTTGCCATTTTTATGAAAATTCCCTGCCCTTTTTTACATTTTCACTTTTCTCATGTCATTTCCTTATCTAGAATGTCCTCACACATACCATTGCTTCAAAAATCTGTGTTTGTGACATCCTGTTGAAATATCATCTCCTCTAGGAAGCCTACTTGATTTTCTTTCACAGAGAAAAAGACTTTTCCTACACCAAACACCCATGGAACCAATTTTTTCCTGTCCTCTTGCACCACCTGATTATGGGAGTTTTTTCTCCATGAGGTATCTTTCCAATGAAACTAAAATAGTACTTGAGAGGGATAACTGCATCTTTTTTGTCTCCACTATCTTCAGCCCTGCACCTGTACCATTGAATTGCAAATACCAAGATTGCGGATGTCTATCAATTGTCTTTTAGCATTAAGTACAGAAACCAAGATATCAAGCTCAAAATGCTTTAAATCATAAGAAAATTCATTATCTCACACAAGCAGAAGCAGACAGCAAGGGGGCTGGTCCTAGTATAGGTCCATCAGGGCTCCTGCTTTGTCCTCTAGGGCCAGCTTTTCCACTGAAGGCCTTGGAGGTTGCCAACAGCATCTGGAACAAATATTTTCTTATTTAATTTAGCACATATGCACAGTGGAAACTTCTCTCCTAATCAAGGTTTATAGTCTTTTCCTTCAATCAGATTGGGCCATTTTAGCTGAACTGTACACGTGTGAGCCAACAGCAGTTGCCAGTGGAATATCAGGGTTTTGAAAGATTGGGGGTCAAATTACCATGGTTGATCTAATCTATCATTGCTGTCCAGTAGAACTTCCTGCAAGGAGGAAACACTTCATTCTGCAGTGGCCAACACAGCAGCCACTGACCAGATGTGACCATTATGCACTTGAAACCTGAAGGAGCAACTGAGGAAAATGAAAGTTTTATTTTAATTAATTTTAATTAATTTTAATTTTATAGCACATATGACCGTTACATTATACAGAACAGTAGAGTGAGCAGTATGCAGGCTGGAGCTAGAGATAGGGTCAGATTCCCTTGAGCTACATGGGCTGTAGGGACAGAGGAGAGAAGTGAGCCAAATTTGGGTCCTTCTTTAAGAGGAAGAGTTGGACAGGTAGGTCTTCTATGCCCTTGCTGCTTAAGGTGTGGTGCATCGACCACAAGCATAGGTATCACCTGGTAGCTTGTTAGCAAAGCAGAAGCTTAGGGCCTGTATCAAACAAACTGAATCATAATCTATAATTGAACAAGATCCTCAGCTGATAACCCATGGTTTCGCTAAGAGGCTTGTTGTTTGAGGGACCTGGATTCCCAACCTGGCTCTCCCATTAAGCAAACTATAAGTTAATTAGGCAACTTCAGCTCTCTAAGTCCCAGTTTTCCCACCTCTAAGAATGGTGTAATAAACCTTGCCTCATAGGGTTATTGTGATTTTTAAATGAAGTACTGTGCATGAAATGCTTAGCACAGCACAGAGTATCTAATATATGGTCATTATATCATGGTTTTTCTGGCCTCCCCTCTAAGACAGAGAATGTCTTATGCATGGAGAATTCCCTAAACCTGGCCAAGGCTCTGCACATAATAGGTGTTAAATAATGTGCCTTGAAATGATAGACAAAGTAAATGACTGAGTGAATGAATGATTAGGTTTTCCAGTGCCCCATAAATTACAGATGAGTCAAGAAACATAATAAATTATCTTAATGAATAAATACAATTATTTCACAACTAGCATCAGACCAATATTTGATTTTTAATTTTGATTTAAATAATTTTGTATCTTGATTCCCTCGCTTAGAACTTCTTTCTTAAAAGGGAAATGAAAAAGGTACATCTTTTCTTTCATAAGGTCTTTCCCATTGTCAGACTATTACTTTGCAGGGCATTGAAAATTTCCTCTACATGCATGTCCTTGCACCAACTATCTTTGGAAGCATTTGGAAAAGGAAAAGGTACACTCAAGTGTCTACACTATAAATTAGGCCCTTGACCTAATGGCACTGCTGATGGAAGCCCTCACATCCCTGTTTTGAGTATTTACTTAAGTTTTCAGACATTTTGCATCAGCTTCCCAGGTAGACCCTGATCCTCCCAGTTCTCTGCACCCAGGCTTGCGGATCTCCCTACACTTCTTTGTTCTCCTCTTTTGAGACAGATGACATCCCACTTTGAAGTTATATGCCTTGTACATTCTTGTTAAGCCCAGTAAGCTGAGAACTATGTGGATGGCATATGGCCTGTTGTCAGGAAGGAAAGAAGATCCTACCTCAGATGCCTGGAGTTGCCGACAGGCTTTACCAGTGACCTGGGATATGATTTTGGGTGACTAACAATGTCTCTGACCCTGTATTTCCTTATCTGTATAAGAAAAAAAACAAATGAATTCTGTAAAAAAATTTAGATTTAACAATGTATAAAATTTAAAGTGTTATAGAAATGTGAAACATTATCTATTTCTTTCTCTCTTTTTTTTTTTTTTTTGAGACAGAGTCTCTCTCTGTCACAGGGGCTAGAGTGCAGTAGTGTCATCTTAGCTCACTTCAACCTCAAACTCCTGGGCTTAAGCAATCCTCCTGCCTCAGTCTCCCAAATAGCTGGGACTATAGGTGCATGTCACCATGCCTGGCTAATTTTTTTTTTTATTTTTCTATTTTGTAGAGACTGGGTCTTGCTCTTGCTCAGGCTGGTCTCTAAGTCCTGAGCTCAAGTGATCCCCCCACCTCAGCCTCCCAGAGTGCTAGGATTACAGGCATGAGCCACTGTGCCCGGCTGTATTTTTATACTTTTTTTGTTCTTCATCTTTCATTTATTTATTCACACATTTATTATCCATCTACTATGAAGGAGATGCTATATAATGTACCAGGCTTGGAAACATGACCAAATATGCAGCCCTTGACCTCAGTGACAATCTCAAGGGAGACATAGAAGACTGTGAGCACAAAGAAGAGACCCCCTAGGGCCACTTGAGGAAGTCAGGAAATGCTTTCTAACAGAAGGGTGCCTGAGGTGACTCTAAAGGGATGAGTAAAAATTAACAAGACAAATAGGATGGAATGATTCTAGATAGAAGGAAGAATGGTATGTTCCCTACAAATATTACTTTTATTTTGCTTTGTTTAAAGAGATACATAAAGCTTTTTACTTACTTTAAATAAAAAACAGCAAGTATAGACTTTTAATCCCAGAAGGGACTTTTGTCTATAGTATGGCCTCCTTAGTTCACTTGACAACTGACTGCTGTGAAATTCAGAAAAGTTCACTAGTATCCCCAAGGTCAGACAGGTTGTTAGCAGTAAAACTGGTCTACCAATGCTCCATCTAGTTTTTTCGCTGCCTCCTTGACCCAGGGGCCAAATGACGATTTAATATCCCTAGTAGCATACTCCTGCGTCAGCACCAAACAGAAGTGTACAACCAATACTCCTCAGCTGGATATAGGTCATTTGTCAATAGAATCTGTGTAATGGATGTTTGCTAGGAAGAAGAATTTTAAAAATTAGATCTGAGAGTGCTTGGCATATTCTCACTTGGCACTCACACTCATTTAGACTCCCAGAACACTTAGGCTTAAGGAAAGCTTAATTAAAATCAAGTCAATGGAGCACTTTCTGGAAAACTAACAATACAACACAAATAAATTAGGTGTTTTCTTTTTGTCTCTTTTTATTGTCCTTCTGTCACTCTCAACCCAACCTTTATGGAATAGATGATATATAGATGGTATATATATATATATATATATATTTAATTGCCAAGCTTTCTTCATTTGCTGGTTGTGTATAGGCCAACTAAGATGTTTAATATTTTGAAAAGCTTAAACTTTGGCATAAATATTATGATACGCTGTGATTAATAGAAGAGGGCAGGGTGAAATGACTACTGAACTTGAAATTGAAAACCTAGGTCTGCATCTTTATGCTAGAGAAAGCAAATTGTGTCTGGTAATGAGGTAAAAGTACCCAATGTGGTATTGAGAGCCCATAGCAGTGGCTCTATACCTGCTAATTTTCTACATTCATTGCCAAGACCTTCCTCTTAGCCTCATTTTCCTCATCAGTAAAATGATGAGGAATGTTCCTTCTACTTACCAAGGAAGTATATAAAACTCATGATCTAGTATATGTTTTGAAATATGGTTTCAAAATTCAGGAGCCAATGGTATCATCTGCCATTTGGATTGGGATAAGGGTGTGACAGAGCATCATGAACTATTTTTGATTGAGAGCCAAGAAAAGTCTTTCCAAGGAGGTAATGTTTGAGCAGACTTATTTATAGAAGAATCTAGCCAGGTAAAGGATTGAGCATAGATATTCTAGTCAAGGGGACCAGCCAGTACAAAATCCCCAAGTCACTTATGAGCAAAGCATGAATGAAGAAATCAAATCCTGTTGATTGGTATAATTACTGCACAGTCCACAAGGAAGAAAGCAGCTGGAGATGAGATCAGCGAGGTCTGCAGGGCCGTTCATGAAGAATGGTGTCAGTGAGTTAGGAACTTACTGTAGGGCAATGGAAAGCCATTGGGGATTGAACCCAACTCTTCTGCCATGTGAACTTGACCAGGTTACTTCACCTCACCAAGTTTTCTTCTTCTTTTACAAAATGGTCATAATGATACCCACTTTGAAGAATTATTTTGAGAATTACATTCACTATTCTATGTAATGTATGTAGTGCTTGATCCCTGGCAGGTGTGGTACCTATTAATGGCTGTCTTGTTTTTGTTGTTTTTGTTGTCATTGTTGTTGACACTGTCATCCTTGTCATTGTTATTATTCCATCTAACTCCAGGAATAGCTATTGGAAAGGAGGGACAGCAGAAGAGATAGGCAAGTATGACACAAAAGCGGCTCCAATACCACATAATAATATTATTTCCATGAATCAAATAAGCCTTATCTTTCTTTGTCCACACATTTCCTTTTAATTCTAGTCATAGATGCCACAGCCTCTGACCTTAGAAGGTCCTGTCACGTGGTGCTTAGATTATGAATTGTTCTATGCTTGTATCTCCAGGCCTGTGAATCCAAGGGTCAGGGAGGGATCCTTCTTATCAGAAGAATTTTAAGTGAAGGCATGACATGACCAAATTTAGGTTTCAGAAATAATACATGTAGTATGGAATTGAATAGGCCAATTAGGATTCTATTGTTTTGTGGAAGTGAGTAGTGATAAATGTCTGAGCCAAGCCAGTCACTTAAGAGATGGAGAAAATAGAACAAAAAGGAAAAATACATTAAACTGGCAGAAATTTTAAAACTTTGTATTTGCTTAGATGAGCGAATGAGTAATAGAAAGTGGAAATGTAATTACAAACTTTCTGACCCTAGAATATATTTAGATGTTGGTGACACTCACCAAAATGGGGGTTGAGGAATGAGGAGCCTCTATAGGGAGGTGAGTAGACATACTGGGTTTTGAATACCTGTGGGACATTAGTAAACAGATAGCTATATTGATCAGAGATTTTGGCAGTCTCCATTTCCAGATTTGTAATGGAAGGATTGCATTTGATTCCCGTGAGTATTAATTTTGAAAATGTGTATGAATCTCCCAGCAGTATCTAACATATAAACTCTTCTAAAATATTAATTATCCTTTTCTTCTCCCTCATATGCGTGTAGTGCTCTGTATTTTTTTTTAATACAATACAAACTGCATGTATCCTCTAACAATTTGACAAAAGGGAAAATGCCTCCTGGGAGTAAAATCCTAAGATCAACCACACATAAAAGGTCAGAGCAGAGAGAAGCAGTGGGCATTATTTTGGCTCCTTGGCTGGCCTCATTAAAGGTGATGATATTTAAAGAGTACCCTTTCTTTTTTTTTTTTTTTTTTATCAGTAAGCAGGCTCTCCATGAAACTTTTCTGCCATTAATATCAATAGAAAGGCAAGGGCTGAGGCTACACACAAGGGAGAAGAAATGGGAGCTAGGAGGAAGGAGGAGCAGAGAGATTATTCAGTCCTAGGTGTGATGCCAAAGGAGAAAGATATGAAGAGAATTCAGTCAAGATAAGGATACTGCCTGATTCCCTCAAAGAGCTCTGGCCAAAGGAAAGGCTGGGGTGGGATGATAGCAGAGAAGCTGTGGGAGAATAGAAGATGTAGCCTGCTGCTCCCCTTCCCTGCTCCATGGGATGGCCTAGGAAGTGGAGAGCAGCAAGGAGAGATGCATTCAGAGATATGGGTATCTGATTAAAATGCAGAAGATCCAGGGCTTCCCAAGTGATCTGGGGCAACACCAGAGGTGTTGAAAAGACTGTGGACCTCCCAGAGGTTTGTTGCCATAATGAGAAAGCCACTCACTGTATGGTGCCTCAAGATAAAAAACAATTATCCAGTGTCACAGGTTTTAGAAGTAAATGCCAATGCCCTGCTTGAAATAAAACATACATATATACATTTTAAAATATTTTAGTTAAAAAAAAAAACAGGTGCACAGAGACACATTCAAGCCAACCACACTTGCTAGGAACTAGTGAGGACACAGGACATCTGCTAGATCTCCTCTTCTTGGTACCATGGGGTTATATGAGCATCCTCCTGCACCAAGATGCTATGTCCAGGAGAAGGAGGAAGAGAGGAGATGCTTTGGAGGAGAGAAACAGCCTCACGAGAGTGTTTGAGGCTTGAATTTATTCATGTAGTCTGCTGAAGTCTGAATGTTTGTGTCTTCCAAAAATTTATATGTTGAAACCTATTCTCCAATGCAATAGTATTATGAGGGGAAGGTTTTAGGAGGTGATTAGGACATGAGGGTGGAGCCCCCACTGATACCTCATGAAAGGTATCAGTGCCATTAAAAAAGAGGTTCAAAGAAACTTGTTCCCTCCTTCCATCATGTGTAGACACAGCAAGAAGTCACCATCCATGAGGAGCAGGCCCTCACCAGACACTAAATCTGCTGGAGCCCTGATCTTGGGCTTCCCAGCCTTTAGAACTGTGAGCAATACATTTCTGTTGTTTATAAATTACCCAGTCTAAGGTATTTTGATATACCAGCCTGAAGGAACTATGACACAGTCTCTCCAAAAAGAGAGAGAAGATACATAACTAAAAATATACTGAAGAGAAAAGTGGTAATTGTCAATCTCACCCTCTGACCGCCTCCAGCCCTGGGAATAAAAGCCTGTGAGAATATTTTGATCATTTGTAGGATAAATAATAGCTACATTTTTTGCATACATTGTTAATAATGGGTAAATTTTAGGCCCCACTACACAATTATATAATAACAATATAACAATAGAAACAGGAGATTGCTAGTTGTGGGAGTATAGAAAAAGAAACATTTTGGGAGCAAACATTGTGGGCTGGTCTGAATAGGGACTGGGGAGAAGGAATCTGAGCGTCCAGGCAGTGGGCTTCCCCATGTCAAAGGTGAAATGATTCCTAGTATGGAGCTAGAGGCACAGGAGCATGGCACTGAATTTCAAGCATTTCTGACCCCTCTGGCAAAACAATGCTGAATCTGGCTATGTTCCCATATGCTAGTCAGTATCCAGTTCATCTAGCTGCCTTATTCAAATTCTGTGCCCACAAAGCCACCTTCTTGATTATCTCTTGGCTCATCAAGTTTGCCTTCAGGAGATAGTGTTCTGGTCACAAGCATTTCAGATCCTATCAAAATAATCATTCATGGAAAACTTAGATGTGATCTCTGATTGTAATTATATTTTCCATGTAGCTTCAATCCAGGGAGAGAATTTGTTGATTTTTCCAGTGCAAGCTTCTTAATGTCAAGGAAGATCTAATTCTCAAACTTCCCTCCATCTCCCCTTCTATCACATTAGTCCATGCTACCCATCTACCTTCACACAGGCAGCTGCAACTGCCTCCCAGATTGTGTTACAATCCTGCTCAAAATGCCACCATAACTCACATTCAAAATAAATTCCAAACTCCTCAGTTGCAGCCCACAAGGGTCCTCAGATTCAGCCTCTGCCCACCTGTGAGCCCTTCTTCCCACCCCTCTCCAGGACTCCTTCCCCCACCTCACCATCCTGGCTGTGTCACCCACACATCTGGATCTTAGTGGCAGGACTTGGAATGGTGGGTGCCTCCCTTCATGCAGGTACTTCCTCAGCTGTCGTCTCCTTTTTAAAGGCTTTGTTAACAAAGCTCCCCTTCCCCATTACACTTGAACATGATATGCTACCTTATTTTTCTCTAAAACATTCATCACAGCTTCACATATTTATTCATTTTTTATCCTCCACTATAGTTTAAGCCTAACAAGGCTTTAAATTTACCACTGTAACCCTAACTCTTGGAACAGTATTTGGCACATAGAAGGAATTCAAAACATGTTTATTGAATAAATGAATGAATGAATGAATGCATAAAATTAGCTTTCTAATTCCAACTGTGATCTTCTGTGCATATTAGTTGGATTTTTTTCTACCCAGGGAACTGGTGGTGAGGACTCTGTCTCTAGGTCTTCCAAACCCAGAATAAGATCCTGGAATACACCTAGTAGAAAAAAGTAGTTTTCATCACTAGCCCTAAAGCCATGATACATTTCAATCCCAGCCCCAGGACTTGTTAGTTATGTATATTATACACACACACACTCTTTATATGTTAATATATTTAAAATCAGACTGCATTCCTTCTGAGGACACTGCTGCCACACCCATATTTGCACCACTCCTTATTCCCATCTCCAGTGCTGCAGTCATTGAATACTCATCTGTGATGATTCCCAGGCAGAGCTTCTCTGTGAGACTTATTTACTGACGCACCAAGCACAGTACCTTGCCGATAGTGTATCCTCAGAGGTTAGCTGTTCAACTGAACTGACTGTCCTCTTCCATTTTTATCTTTATCTCTTTATTGCTTATAGAAACGAATGTGTTTGACTCTCCTGTTTCTTGTCTTTTGCCACTGTGTCATAATGATGATGGATAATCACACTCGAAGAAAGGCAGCATGTTTAAGGGTTAAGTTTTGGAATCAGTTCTAAGTTTGAATTGCAGCTCCGTAATTGACCTTGCACAATAGCCAACAAGTGTGGCCTTGCCCAATAGTCCACCTCTCTGGATATATCCTTCTTCATATCTCAAACATGGATGATACTGGCTACTTTTCAGGACTTAGATAAGAATTAAAGATAATATATGTAAAGCATCTACCAGATACCCATAAACTAGTTTCACTTCCTACAACATTCAAGAATTCCAGGTATGGTTCCATGAATGGTGGACAAGTGTATGCTTAGAAGCACATTCTCTGAAGCCAGAATGCCTTGAGTCAAAGCCTATGGCCATCGCTTACCAGCTCTGGAACTCCCATGAGAGTCACCTAATATTTCTCTCGGCTTCAGTTTTCTCGTCAGGAAAAACAGAGAAATGGTATCTACATCACAGGATAGGGCCCATCAGTAAATTCTAAACACACACACACACACACACACACACACACACATTTTATGGATATTAGTGGACAGAATGTCCCTTTTTGGTTGAGAAGGTGTTCTATGAAAAATCCCCAGACTGATGGTCTTACCTCTCTGTATGCCAGAAACTATCGTCTTTCATCTTTCCTCTGAAACTTCCTCCCTGCCTGATCTTTCAGCCTATTTCATCTATTTAATATCTCATTGGAAAATATGTCTTTCTCTTCATATTCAATATTTCTTTCCGTCATTATGAGCTGTAACTAGAGGCTCCAGTCTATGTGAATGACTCTTTATCAAATAAAGCTGCTTACATTGTATTCTTGGGAGCAAAAGCTGAACTTTGGTGTCTTCTCATCAAATCATATTATTAAGATCTTGTGTTCCCATCAGTATGCTATTCTTAAGAATACTTCAAATATAAAGATTTCACAGTTCCATACTGAGAGAGGCTTAAAAAGGAAATGCAAGGGGAAAAAATGAAAACAGCCATTGTGGTGTAGCAATGACCATGTAGATCATTTTATTTATTTTTAAAACCTCTTCCATGTGACTGACATGTTATATGATTAATAATTAGGGAAAATTAAATTATGTATTTTTGCATTGCCTCCCAAGTTCTGGTACTTCTAAAAGAATAAAACTAGTCAAGTCGGCCGGGCGCAGTGGCTCACGCCTGTAATCCTAGCACTCTGGGAGGCCGAGGCGGGTGGATCGCTCAAGGTCAGGAGTTCGAGACCAGCCTGAGCAAGAGCGAGACCCCGTCTCTACTAAAAATAGAAAAAAATTATATGGACAACTAAAAATATATATATAGAAAAATTAGCCAGGCATAGTGGCGCATGCCTGTAGTCCCAGCTACTCGGGAGGCTAAGGCAGGAGGATCGCTTGAGCCCAGGAGTTTGAGGTTGCTGTGAGCTAGGCTGACGCCACGGCACTCACTCTAGCCTGGGCAACAAAGTGAGACTCTGTCTCAACAAAAAAAAAAAAAACTAGTCAAGTCTTTTAATGTCCAATCATCCCAAGTTTTCTCTAGATTTAAATTATCAAGTAATGATTATTTATTAACTATTATTTAAGGTCACTGGGCTAAATAATTTCTTTAAAAAGAAACAAATGTTTGCAAAAAAAAAACTATTGTCATTTTTCTATTAAATTATGTTAAATAATTTCTGAAATGTAGCACTGTATAACTAAGGCCCTGTGCAAGCCTTGGTTCTCATAATAATCATTACCCCTAGCTTACCTATTGGCAAGGGATTAAAAACAGTTTTCTGTGTTCTCAGAAACTGCTGTCTGCATATCTATCTGTTTGTCCTGTGGTGCACAGGAAACAATACAGCCTTTGGGGTCATGGAGTTATGACTTCAAATACTCACCACACCACTCAACTGAGTTGCCTTGGGCACATTATTTAATTGTCCCAAGTCTAACTTCCTTTGTCCTTCTGTAAAATGGACAAATTCCTTACCTTTTCATGTTTCTTTGAAGGTTAATGATAAGGAAGTGTCTGAAGTTCCTAGCTTACAGAAGATAATAAGTGGTAGAACTCTTTTTAGTATTGCATACATTAAATTTTACATAAAAATGTAAATACCTGTGTACTTCCTAGAAGACCTTGTTTGTGGTAATATAGCTAATATGAAATAGAAGAGAGTATCTATGAAAGAGAAGAGAAATATTCTAACAGGAAGAACTAAGTGTTAAACCTAGTTCTTAGTTTGTAGGTGGGCAACGTAAATTAACAGTCCTTATACACTAACAGAAGGAGAACGTAATAACAGAGAAAAAATGATGCCCTGGTCAAATATTATAGACCAAATTTAGCAGGTAGATTCTTAAACAGAAAGAGAGTATGCAAGAACTTAGGCATAAATGCCTGAATCATAGTTTCATAAAACACTAAGAAGCATTCTTAACATTTGATTTTGACCACTTTATAGATAAAAGAACAGAGTCTCAAAAGTTTAGGCAATATGCCCAAGATTATATGCAGATATGGGATTTGGACCTAGGATTTTTGGTTTACTTTTTGTCAGTGTATTTCTGTTTTGTTTTACCTCTGCAGCTGTCCTCAGAAAATATATAATTCGTGAACTTTGTTCTCAGGGTACTAGGTTCTAGATCATGAAGCTCAGTGTAGGTTTACCTTTCATTAGGATCCCCAATGTTATAAAGTATGTCATCTTATACAAAGAGTAGAATTCCTTCTTTCAGATGTATTAATAAGTGCTAACTTTCAATTTAAGGCTGACCCAACTGTTTGAAAAGATTAGATATGGCATATGATTTGCACAATACATTTCCTGAAAAATATGATTTAGAAAATTCACCATGTATAAAGCTTAGGTCTGCAGGAATAATTCAGTGTACTAGAACATGACCATGAATATCAGGCATATATAATAAATATAGATTTTATTCATTCAGTTACCGTCTAATAAATGTGTGTTATTAGATTTCATTCACTGTTATAAACCTGGAAGAAGACACAGTGATGAGTAAGCATAGTGAACACTTGGGAAGACTTCACAGTCTAGTCAGAAAGAAAGATGAATAAACAAATATGTACAAAATATTGTGATCCATGCCAACTAATCATAGTTTAAACCATAAGATGTGTTTTTTGCTAGCTTAACAAAATGTCTAGATATAGGTGATCCATGATCAGCTTAGCAGCCCAAAATAGCCATCAGGGACTGTTGCAGGTTGGGTTTCTGAGAAGCAGACTCTGAGACTGATTTTAGCCTGCAAAAGGTTTACTAGGGAGTGTGTTGAGGATCGACGTTGTAAAAGGGGAGGAAGAGGCGCACTGGGCAGAGGGAGAAGTCAAGATGTAAGGAAGGCTCAAGGAGAACCTCAGCTGACCCCAAAGAGTAGTTCTGAAGATCAGATGACCTTTCAGAGCTGTCTTCCATTGGGATGAACAGGCTGAGATTTTAGAGATCCTGAGCCCATCTGTCAGGGGATATCAGCCACTCTAGGAAATGGGTGTGGCCTTAGGCAGGGAAATTCTGTGCTGTTGAAATAATCCCTGAATGGACTGACAGTTGAGGGCTATCTGTCCAGGCACTCACAGCAGTGGGGGTAATTGTCTCATTCCTGCAGTAGATCTGGGCAATTTGTCCCAGGATCTGGCATAGACACCAGGAATCTTTGCATTAATTTCTCCCACTATCCTCAGCACGTTGGCTTTTGTCCTCAAAAGATCCCTATTAAGAGATCACAAGATATCTACTCAGCTTCAAGTATGGCATTTTCCAAATAAGAGCCTATAAAACAAGAGCAAGGGAACTAAAAGGGACCATCATCTCACACAATTATCAGAGAAAAATCTTTCCCAAAGGGTCACTTTTCCCTACAGGTTCCTAGCCAGAACTACTGTCAGAATACAATCAAGGTTTACTATTAAAGAAGAAAGGAGGATGGCTATTGGGTAGGCTGGGCCTGAACTGACCATGGCATAATGACCAATGCGCAGTGGGATTGGAGGGAGGATCCCATACAGCACAGCTAAAGGGCAGGACGTTTGTATGGTGTCCTTTTAAGGTTTCCGTGTTCAGGTTTCTTCCCAGGGCTGTGATTCTGAGGCAATCTGTGAAGGTTAGCATTCTTAAGCCTCAGTTTCCTTATCTGAAAATTAGAAATAATAATAAAAATAAAGCAGTCATGGGCTATGGAAGATAATGGAGTTGAAAGCATGTCATAAACTTTAAAGAGCTAGAATAGTGGTAGGGGCCAGTAGTAAGTAGTTTTAACAATATTACCTGCTGAAATGCATTAGTGTAAACTCAAAACACAAGAGAAACTTAATACAGATAGATTCCAATAAAACATACCATTAATTTAAAGACATGATAAAAACATTCCTTTATATTTTTTGTGCAATAATCTTGGCCAAGAAAATTTGTTCTGGTCTTCTTCCTAATTAAATATTTTCAAAGAATCCCCAAGCCTTCTTGGTAAATGTTAAGCTCCTCCAATTAGCAGCCAATGTGAGGTGATGCACCCCATTTTCCTCTCTAGTCCAGGTTTCCTACGTGATCCCATGTAAACTTCTCCAGCCATGAAGTCCTGTAGCTCTCCACATGCATCATGTCTTTTCATACATATTGTTGTTCTGCCTCAAATGCCAACTCCACACCTACTTACCTTAACACTGACGTCTCTTTTTTTCACAAGCCTCCCTTGACCCTCCCTCGTTCCTTGAGCTTGCCCTGTGAATATCCCTGTCACAGCGCATTCCACACTTTGTCATTTTCATTTTTGTGTCTTCGCCAGGAAACTCTGATCTCCTGGATGGCAGGAGTTATGTCTGATTCCTGTCTACTGCTATGATCATGTACCATATTCTTAATAGATGTCTGTGGATTGAAGAGACTGCATGTCACATCTCAATATATTTTGTAGACATCCAATGTTAATAAGAACAAAGAATCAAGCATCAGACTGCCTGAGTTTGATCCTGGCTTTACCATTTTTAAGTTATATAGTTTTAGGCAAGTAGTTAACACTTTTCTGTATGATGGAAACTAAATAAAAACTAAAAAAAAAAAAAAAAAAGAAAAAAGAATAAAAGACCCAAGGGAGTGCTAAGCACAAAGCAATCACTTGATATGTTTAGTCATAATTGTTGTTGTTTTTAATATTATTTGAGGAAGAAATCCTATGGATAAGAATATCCTCTGCTAACCATTGGATGTCAAATATTACTTTAAATTATTCTTGACTTCAAGTGCATGTACAGGATTCCTTATGTCAGACATGTAATTAGAGATCAATAACTATTGATTAATAATAATAGCTAATGTATACGTAGCACTTTCTGTGTGCTAAGCAATGTTCTACATGGTTTTACATATGTCAGCTGATCAATCGTCGTCAATTCTTTGAGACAGGTAAAATTATTATTCTTGGGTTTATAGATAAAGAAACTGAAGCACGTAGAGTTTTAATGACTTACTCTCTCGGTAAGTGGCAGAGCTGGGATTCAAACCCACCATCAACCTACAGAATCTGTTTTCTCTATTGTTAGAGTATTATAGTATCATGGATGACTAAGTGAATGAGTAAATCTCATTCGTTAAACACCTTCAGAAAATGGACCTATATCCTGTTTTCAAATCCAATGTTATTTAAAATTCTCTCTCTCTTACTCTCCATCTCTCTCTCTCTCACACTTTCTCTCTCCTTATCTCTTTTTGAGCAACATTTCAAATGGCTTTTACTTTCAATTTCCCCATGAATATACCGTGAAGTAGAAAAAAATCACAAAGAATGTGATGCTAGAACCGAAAAGGTCAATGTGCCTTTTACATCTCTTAATTTAACAATTAAGAACATACAGATTGGCATATTAGAGCAGACTGCTCTTGTGGCCTGGGGCCCATTGGATAGCCAAGCAAAACTATCACTTCTGAGGTTCTGTATGACTCTGACCGGCAGAATGATCAGATGAATTATTTAACTACATCAACCAACAACAACAAAGTCAAAGAGTAAATTTGAAATATGGTAGGGATCAAAAGCCAAAGAATAAGTTGGTAAAGTAATGAAACGAAGGATACAGTGTAACCACATTTGGAAAAGTGAGTCAGGTGTTGGAAAGTCATGATGATCCATAATAGATTGTGAAATAAACAGAAGAGGTCAGGGTAAGTGTTACAGTTGAGCCGGCTGTGGCGATTTTTCTGTGATTTCTACTTAAGGCATTAGGGAAGTTTCCAAGCATCCTGGTTTCCCTTACTAACCTATTATAAATTTGTCTTCAATGAATTCATCCAAATTGCATTTTTAAATGTTAAAAAATTTAGACAGAAACTGAATGTCAGAAGGGAAGAAACCTTAGACATCATCTATCTATTCCTTTCATTTTAAAATAAGTCAACTCAGACTGGCAAAGTCAAGTAATTTGGTCCATGTATATGTTTATGTATATGTGTAGGTATAGGTAGTACTTGTTATGTGTTGAGTAGTATATTTTACAGGTTTTGGCTGCTACAGAAAGTGAAATTTCTTTTTTTTCATTCTAAACTTAGCATTATTAATTTTCAAAGTGCCCCCACCCTACTCTGGGAATACTATAATTGAGTAATAACTCAAAACTCCCATATAAACTCCAGCCTAGCATGTAAAAATCTTTAATTTATTAAAAATAATTTATCACTATCATGAAGAGAAACCATTTCATAGAAGAGCCAACCACTCATGAATGAATGATTGAATGAACATAATTTCACTTGCATGCATGCAGAGTGAGATCATCATAGTTACCTTCTGATTTCTACCGTAGGGCTGCAAAATGTGTATTCCAACCACAGAGACTGGATTTGTTTCTTCAGAACTCCAACCTCTCCCTTATAGATAAAGAGATTAAACAAATTGATGCCAATGATCACAATGATATGATGCATTGAGGATACAATATCACCTATGAAATGCTCAGGGGGGAAAAAAAGGTTAACCTAAAACTACCCATGAGAAAACAAGCAAGTTAAATTGAGGGATATGCTGCAATAAATGTCCTGCACTCTTCAAAAGTATCAATTTCTTAAAAGCTTTTTTGTTTTTAAAGAAAGCTTGGTTGACTTTTCTATATTAAAAGAAATTGAAGAGATGTGATGACTAAATGCAATATGCTTCTTGATTAGATCTAGGATTAGAAAAATAAAGCTGCAAGTAACATTATTGAGTTAATTGGAGAATTTTAAATATTAAGGGCACATTAGATAATGGAATTTCATTGATATTTAATTTCCTAGATGTGATTATTGTATTGTGGTTATGTAGAGCCTTCTTGTTCTAAGGAAATAAGCACTGAAGTATTTAAAGATAGAATGTCAATACCTGCAACTAACTCGAGAATGGTTCAGCCAAAAAAGTAATGTATGGCTATTTATATAGCCATATGTAAATTTATATATATATAAATAAATATATATGTATATACATGTGTGTATATATACATATGGCTACATATATACCCATATGTATATATGCATGTATACATATACACACACAAACATATATAGGAAAAAAGTGGTAAAATGTTAATAATGGATGAATCTAGGTGAAAATAATATAGATGTTCATTGTAATATTTTTGTGGCACTTCCCTATATTTGCAATTATTTAGAGGAAAAAGAGAATAAGGCTTAATATTCTAAATCAGCATGGAAAACCTATGGAATTTGGCACATAATGGGAAGTTAAGTAATATTTTGAATGAATGAACGAATAAATAAATGAATATTTCAGCCATATTCCTCATACCCACCTCTGTATTTCTTTCTCAGAATCCTTTAGGAGCCATAAATTCCATTATTAAAAACTTATTTCTTTGAATTAAGACCTTATCTTTCTGGAGATCCCTAGTTTAGATGAACTTATTGTTAGAAGAATCCACACATTCTTCCAACATATATTCACCCTCCAATTAAATTGAATGTTTATTTCCTGCTACAGTCCTTAGAAAGATTATTTAATATCTCTGTGCTTTCACTTTCTAACCTTTAAAATGGAAAAAAATAATTTATTGTTGTGAGTAGATCAAATTATTGTATTGAGAATTAACTATGATAATATATTAACATGCTTCACATTTAATTAGGACATAGTAAATGCTAGCCGTTACTATTGTTGTACATGTACAAATTCTACTTGTCTTCAAGAACCATTCAAAGGCGATTATTACCTGGTCATGCTTTCCACAGTACTTCCCAGTATACTCTTAATAATTATGGCTAGGAAATAGTAGGAACTCTCTCATGCCTAACAGTGTCATAAATGCTTCACATTCATGATATTATTGATTCTTACAAAAGTCCTGCATGTTATATCCATTATCATTATTTTATTGATGAGGAAACCAAGATTTAGAGAAGTTAAGAAACTTAGGTGATTTAAATAGCTAATTGGTAGAAAAGTCAAGATTCAGTCTGGTCCATCTGACTCTACACCAAAGGCCCTTAACCAGTACAGTATCCTGGCTTTGGATCTTTGCTCTTTCTAGCAAGGTAAGACTGCTTTTGACTTCCCTTAATGTACATATTCATTATGTCAATTATAGTAACTCTGTTCAAGTCCATCTTCCCACAGTAGATTGTGAATATAGATGATAGAAAATCTAGGAGAAAATAGATGGTCTAAGAGGAAGGGCCATGGTTGAGAAAAAGAAGTTCCAAATGCAAGTTTAGACTACAGCACCTTCAATCATGTAACTTTGACAAAGTCAATTGTATTTTCTGAGCTCTAGTTTCATATCTATTAAATAAAGCAAGCATAATCCTTATTACTGCATAATGCATGAATGTGAAGGAGCTAGTGGGTATGGTAAAAGTTATGCAAAAGAATGGATAGCTTTTTTAATTGCTTCTGCACAACCAAGGAAACTATCATGAGAGCAAACAGACAACCTACAGAATGGGAGAAAGTATTCGCATGCTACACATCTGATACAGAGCTGATAACTAGAAACTATATAGAACTTGGGAAATCAACAAGAAAGAAATCAAACAACCCCATTAAAAAGCGGGCAAAAGATGTGACCAGAAACTTTTCAAAAGAAGACAGACTAATGGCCAAGAAACATATGAAAAAATGCTCAATATTTCTAATCATCAGGGAAATGCAAATCAAAACCACAATGAGTTATCACTTAAATCCAGTGATAATGGCTTTTTTCAAAAAGCCCCAAAACAATAAATGTTGACATGGATGAGGAGAGTTAGGAACACTCATATACTGCTGGTGGGACTGCAAACTAGCACAACCTCTGTGGAAAGCAATAAGGAGATACCTCGAAGAGCTAAAAGTAGAACTACCTGGATTTGATCCAGAAATCCCATTAGTAGGCATCTACCCAAAGGAAAAAGAAGACATTCTATAAAAAAGACATCAGCACTAGAATGTTTATAACAGCACAATTCACAATTGCAAAGATGTGGAAACAACTCAAGTTCCCGTCGATACATGAGTGGATTAATAAAATATAGTATATGTATACCATGGAGTTCTACTCAGCCACAAAAAAGCAATGGTGATCTAGCACCTCTTGTGTTATCCTGAATAGAGCTGAAGCCCATTCTACTAAGTGAAGTATCCCAAGAATGGAAAAACAAGCACCACGTATAGTCACCATCAAATTGGTATTAACTGATCAACACTTATGTGTGCATAAGTGTAACATTCATCAGGTGTTGGGCAGGTGGTTGGGGGGAAGGGATGGGTATATACACATCTAATGGGTGCAGTGCACACTGTCTGGGGGATGGACACTCTTGAAGCTCTGACTCAGGTGGGGCAAAGGCAAAATATGTAACCTAAACATTTGTAACCCCATAATATGCTGAAATTAAAAAAAAAGACAAAAGAATGGATAGGAACAACCTTGGTAAACTATAAAATAATAAAATAATATTAACCAACGATAATAAAATTCACTAAAAATGATAGAGTAGTAATGATATGGTATACCTATGATAAACATGTATTGATACATATATATATTTTATATACACACACAAATATGTGTTTGTGTGTGTGCATGTATATACCTTGGAGATATTGCAGGTTCAGTTCCAGACCACCTCAATAAAGTCAATATAGCAATAAAGCAAGTCAGAAATTTTTTGGTTTCTTAGACCATATAAAACTTACGTTTTCACTATAACTTACTCTATTTAGTGTGCAATAGCATTACGTCCTAAAATATATACATATCTTAATTTAAAAGTATTGCTAAAAAATGCTAATTACCATCTAAGCCTTCAGTGAGTCTTAATCATTTTCCTGGTAGAGGGTCTTGCCTCAATGTTGGTGGCTGCCGATTGATCAGGGTGATTGTTGCTAAAGGTTGAAGTGACTGGCAATTTCTTAAAATAAAACATCAATGAAGTTTGCTGCCTCAATTGACTCTGCCTTTCACAAAAGATTTCTGCGTATAATATGATGCTGTTTGATACCGTTTTGCCCACAGAACTTCTTTCAAAATTGAAGTCAATCTTCTCAAACCCTGCTCCTGCTTTATCAGCTAAGTTTATATAATATTCTAAATCCTTGTTGTCATTCTACAACGTTGACAGCATCTTCACCAGGAGGAGATTGCATCTCAAGAAATCACTTTATTTTCTCATCCATATGAAGCAACTCCCCATCCATTAAAATTTTATCCTGAGATTGCATCATTTCAGTCTCATCTACAGACTCCACTTCTAATTCTAGTTTTACTCTTTCTATCACATCTTCTGTTACTTCCTCTACTGAAGTCTCCAACCTCTCAAAGTCATCCATGAGGTTAGAATCAACTTCTTCCCAACTTCTGTTAATATTGATATTTTCACCTCCTCCTATGAATCACAAATGTTCCTCGTGGTATGTAGAATGATGTGTCCTTTCCCGAATGTTGTCAATTGACTTTTCCCAAATACATTAAAGGAATCACGGTCTTTGGCAGTTGTGGCCTTATGAAATGTATTTGTTGTTCCATTTATAAAGCATAGGTACAGTAGATTTAGTAATTCCTAAGGGCCCCAAGATTTTTGAAATGGTAAATTAGCATTGGCTTTAACTTAAAGTCACCAGCTGTATTAGCCCCTAATAGGAGGGGCTCTTGAAGTTTTTAAGCCTATCTCTTGAAGTTTTTAAGCCAGGTGTTGATTTTCTGCTCTAGCTATGAAAGTACCATATGGCATCTTCTTCCAATGTGAGGCTGTATTGATGCCAGTAGCACTTGATGCTTCACATTGCAATTTTTACATTATGAAGGTGGCTTCTTTCCTTAAACCTTATGATTGAAACTCTGCTGGCTTGAAACTTTCCTTGTGTAGTTTCTTCACCTCTCAGCCTTCAAAGAAGTGAAGAGAGTTAGGGCCTTGCTCTGGATTAGGCTTTGATTTAAGAGAATGTTGGGGCTAGTTTAATCTTCTATACAGACTACTAAAATTCTCACTGTATCAGCAATAAGGCTGTTTTGTTTCTTAGCATTTGTGTGTTCACTGGAGTAGCATTTTTAATTCCTTCAAGAACTTTTCCTTTGCATTCACAGCTTCGCTAACAATTTGGCACAATAGGCCTAGCTTTTGACCTATCTCAGCTTTTGACATACCTTCCTCACTAAGCTTAATCATTTCTAGCATTTGATTTAAAGTGAGAGACATGTGAATCTCCCTTTCACTTAAACCCTTAGAGGCCATTGTAAGGTTATTCATTGGCCTAATTTTAATATTTTTGTGTCTCAGGGAATAGGGAGGTCCGAGGAGTGGGAGAGAGATATGGGGGAACGGCTGGCCCATAGAGCAATCAGAACACACATATTTATTAAGTTTGCTGTTTGTATATTGGTGTGGTTTGTGACACCCCAAAACAACTGCATAGTAATGTCAAAGATCACTGATCACAGATCACCATAACAGATATGTAATATATAATAATAATGAAAAAGTTTGAAATATTGTGGCAATTACCAACATGTGATACAGCAACAGGAAGTGAGCACATGCTGTTGGAGAAATGGCACCATTAGACTTGCTCGCCACGGGGTTGCCACAAACCTTCAATTTGTAGAAAATGCAATTATCTGGAAGTGTCATGGTGAAGCACAATCAAAGAAGGTATGCCTGTGTAAACCCAAAAACCCTCAGCGACTGAGACAAAAACCTCAACCAGTGCGGGTTTATTAAACCAAGTTGAGAACGCGCCCAGGAAAAACACCATCTACAGGCAGGCCTCTGGTGGTTTTTCCGAAGGGAAATTTAGAAGCTTCAGCATTTAAAGGCATATAGAGAGAAATAAAGAAAGTGTGTGTGGGGCGGGGGGAGGTGAGGCTAAAGGTTGCATTCTTTTAAGGCCCTGGAAATCTACATTTTATGTAAAATAAGGGGAATGCTAGAAGAGAAAAAGGGAATGGAGGAAGCATGGATTATACAGATGTCCCTGGGTAGGTACAAGAATGTCTGATCCTGTCATGTCTCCTGTCCTGTTACCTGTAAAGATAAACTTGTAAATCATTATTAGTGAGGAATTGAACAGTCTTTAGTTTTAGGTGCTAGCCATAGCCTGTGGACCTAAAGTTACAATTTGCATGTCCTTGCTATGGGAGGCCAATAAAGAACTTTATTAATGTATGATCTGTGGGGCCACTTCTTCATAGGTGCCCAAGGCATTTACCTTTCCTTTTGCATAATCTGGGGCGGAGTGGCCCTGAGATTTTGATTGTCTTTTTACACATGTGTATGTAAATTACCTCAGCAACTGGGATGTAGTGGTGGTAGGTAGCTGTCTATACTTCTTACTTTTGAGGCTCAATATTTTAAAGGTATAATGAGGATAATAATATACCTCAGAGACAGCTAGTTATGAGGATCAAACCCTCAAAAGCAGTAGAAAGTGTTTAGCAAAATTTCGAGAGCGATGATGATGTGAATAAATGATAGTTTAATCAGAATCCAAATCCATCAACCCTCTACCTTTATCAGTGTTTCTGGTATATTTGCTGACACCAGTTCTCCAATTCTTCAACACCAACTGGGTGTTCAAAAACTCAACTCAGTTCTGAGCCTATCCACCTGAAGTAACAGGTGCCACAAGTTAAAGGAGTTTAGTGCCACAAGACTTCCCCACTTGACACCAAAGTCCTGACCTACAGCTATAAATCAGGAGTATCCACAAACCCCTCCTGAGTTTCGGTATTTGCTAGAAGAGCTCATATACCTTAGGAAAACACTTTACTTACATTTACTAGTTTATTATAAAGGACACAACTCAGGAATAGTCTGGAAGATGCATAGGGTGGGGTGGGCTGCAGAGTTTCCATGCCCTCTCTGGGTGCACCACCCTCTCAACACCTCTGTGTGTTGACAACCCAGAAGCTCTCCAGAGATCCTTGTTCAAGAGTTTTTATAACCCAGTATCGAGCTCCATTGTACTCCCAGAGGTCAGAGGGTGGAGCTGAGAGTTTCTACCTCCTAATCCTATGTTTGATCTCTCTGGCAACCAGCCTCCATTCTGAGGCTATCTGGCCCCTGTCCCGCCCCCACTTAGTCACCTCATTAGCATATACTCAGCTGTGATAAAAGAGGCTCTTTATGAATAACAGAAACCACTCCCATGGCTCAGAAAATTCCAAGGGTTTTAGCATCTCTGTGCCAGGAACCAGGGACAAAGACCAAATATAGTTCTATGATAACACAATGTTTATTGTATTATATATTTGTCCCTTCGATACCTGCAAGATTTTGAATGGGACACCTGGCAAGTAAATTCTGAAGGTGGTAAACGATGTGGAAAAGCAGGTGTAAGGTAAAAAAAAATGATATTTGCCTTTTTTAAAAAGTTTTTTTTTAAAACATCTTTATGGCATAGTCTGGGTGCCTGCATGTTCAGTGAGGAGTCTGTGTTGGTACCTTCACAAGTGTGAGGGCAACTGTGGTTTCCATTTTTAGTCAATAACACTTTGCAGACTATCCCACAGAGTGAGTCATCAAAGAACTGGGCTTCCAGAATTCTGAGAGGAGGCACTCTGAGCAGCCTGAATGCTTTGAATGAGCTTCTCCTTTGGATTTCCCCAGATCCAAGTAGAGACCCTGCTGCTGGCCCAGCTGGAGTCAGACATCCACCCCAATCAGTCAGCCATAGCCAGGAATGCACAGGCAAATTCTTAGCGATTTGTCATCCCTATGCACTAAAAGTCTAATAATCCTGGAGAAGAGGAGATGTGATTACTACAGCTTCTAAAATAATCGAATAAATAAATGAAGAAATTACTTTTATTAGAAGAAATTAATATTATTTGGAAGGTTAATGACAGAATAAGAATTGAAATTACATATAGTTTATAAGTACTCTTATACTCTATGAGTATAAAGTGATAGAGTACACTAGAATTTTAGGTTTTAAGTAAATCTACACTACGATTGACTTGATCTGTGTCAGTATTATTTCCTTGCTGATGGGTTCCATTTGTCGGAGATTGATGGTAACAGAATGCACTATTGTGGATGATGAGTTTCCAGAGATAGCTTTCATGCCAGTTGGCCAATTGGACACCCCACCTTGGCCCTGTTGGTCTTATTACTGCTCATTCAGACATCTGAAAATCTCAGAGCCAGCACTTTCAAATGGATCTCATTTGACTTCTTATAAAACACTACACACTAGAAAGAGTTTCCATCCCAGAAGGGTTTCTGCATTTGAACTTATCAAGCCTCTATATAGTTCTATTCCTGATTAGCAATTTGTCTTCCTAAGAGCTTTAAAGATACACCTTTATATCTCTGTAATTTCATCCCTTTTCCATTTTTCCTTTATCGGCACATTCAAATGTATTTTACTCTTATCTTAGATCTGTCACTCAGCATATGTCAGCTTCCAGAGTGCTGGACTATAGCAGTAACTATCAGTAATGTTTCAGGGAAAAGAGAGAAAGGGAAAAAAAAAAAGGCAGAATGCATATATCAGATCTCGGAAAGCTGCCCACTCTGATACATAGCATCCTAGTATATTCTTCTAAATTATTTCCATCAGACAACCAAATGACAATCTGCATTCTTGTCTGGGCGAAGAAAAGAAATTTTTCTTTGACTGTATGTTGTCAAATACCATGTCCAATCTATCCGTATCATCTTTTCTCTTTAATGCTTCTAAAGCTTTTATTTAAGGCTCTTATCTTTCTGAGTTCCCTCTCCCTAAACCTCATAACTGCAGCCCCACATTGCTTCTGTGAAGTCTTTTTTATAATCTCTGCTTTCTGTCTGGCATAGCCACCCTTCCACTCCCCTTCCTTTCACTCTCTGGCCAAACCTCAATCACTGTCCTTGTCACATTTTGTTGAAGGTTCTAGTCATGCATCTGGTTTCAAAAGTCTACTGCAAGCCTTCCATGGGTGGAGGCTACAACTTATTATCTACACCAGGGGTCTACCACGTGTACAAATATTAGTTGTTCACAGATATTTGCCTGCTAAATTGGTAGCTGGATGGGTAGATAGGTGAGTGAATGGATAGATACGTGAATAACTGGGCTGCTTTTGGTACACATATGGGAAGATACCTATACAGAGTAGGTATTTAGTAAAAGTTTGTTGAGTTGAATTAACATCCAAACATGGGATAAAATAAGTAAAATATAGAAAAATATAAGTCCTTAGAAAGATGACCTATTAGTTGATTTTAAAAAGTGAAATGTGGGAGCTAAAAATAATAGTGTACAAACTGAGCAGGAAAAACAGAAATGAGAGAATTTTGGGAGAGCTACATCTCTTTCAGCAGAAAAGGACTTGAACTTCTGCTCAAATAGAATAAAGAGAAAATGGCATTCTCCTTTCTCAATGCTACTTTTAATGGAAAGCTCAAGAAATGTTGGATCAAATAATATTTCATTGATTAATTCATAGGGTTTTTTTTTCCCCAACTTGCTTGTAGTGGATTTGGAGTCAGGAAAACCTGGCTGGGAGTCCTGACTCTCCTACTAACTAGCTGTATAACTGAAATGGTATAGGATGCAAGCATTAAATGATCAAATGCGTATTTGGTACCTGCCATATGGCAGATGACATATTAACTCATCGACCCTCACAACCACCTGGCAAGGTATGTATTTTCCCCACATTATGTAATAGATGATAGGATTAAAGCAGAGAGTGGTTTCCCAAGATCACAAAGATTCTGTATTGCTTTCCTATTTTGGCTATAACAAACTACCACAAACTCAGGGGCTTAAAACAACAAAAATTTATTATCTCATAGTTCTGGAGACCAAGAGGCGGCAATCAAATTCTGTAGGCTTAAGTCAAGGTGTCAGCATGGCAGGTCCCTTTGGAAGACTTAAGGAAAGAATCTGTTTCCCAGCCATGTCTAGGTCTGGAAGGCTCCTGCAAGCCTTGACTCATGCCTCCTTCTTTGCGTCACTCCAGCCACTTGCTTCTATCATCACATCTCCTACTTCCTCTTCTATGTCAAATATCCCTATTTCCTGCTTATAATGATTACATTCAGTCCTACCCTGCTAATTCAGAATAATCTCCCCATCTCATGATCCCTAATTTATTCGCATCTGTAAAGTTCCTTTTGCCATGTAAGGAAACATTCACTAGTTCCTGTGATTAGGATATGGATATATTTGGAGGACGTTACTCAGCTACTAAGTGCTAAGCTGGGATTCAATTCTAGGCATTCTGGTGACATGGATAGCTGGGCATATCACTAGTATGTCATGCCTCCTCATGGATCATGGTGTACAGATGGCATGAATTGCAGGAAAGAAGAAACTACTCATTCTAGCCTAATAAAAGTAGGGCAAGGTGCCTCATGAAACCCAAGAAAAAGGAAGCATCGGAACCTAAGGAGGAGTCTGTGCCCATTCATAAGGAGCTCTTAGGACATACTCATCTGGGTTTCTCTGAATGTCTTATCCATCCTTCTTTTTCTTTCTTCTTCTTTCTCGCCTTTCTCTGATCTCTGCAGTCAACATGGTGAGAGTGGAGACAGGACACTATCACAGCTTAGTTGTATATGATTCAGTTCTAGCCATATATGACATGCAAATTTGTCTTCTTTCCCTTTCTTGTAAGTGACCACTTGGTTTAATCAACTGTGCCAGAGGGCTGGATCATATACTATGAATATAGCGTCCAGATGAAGTGGGATCAGAGCTTGTTCTACTGATCAAGGAACAATTATTTTGTTGAAAGAGTTGAGGCTTTAAAAGCTGAGAAATACCCAAAAGTTCCCTGAAGGTAGGAACTATATATTCTACTTTGTTTTGAAATGTAGGAGAAATGTGACAGCATCTGTTTTCTCTAGTTCTACAAGAAATGACAGTAAAATTATAAAAACAACAGGTCCCAAGATATGAAAAGAGTAGGTCCCAGGAGATTTTGGCTGGTACCTTTCAAAACAGCTGTTAAGTTCCTTCGTTTCTTCCTTTCTTTCTTCTTTTCTTTCCTTTTCCTTTCTTCCTTCATTCCTTCCTTCTTTCTTTCTTCCTTTGCTTTTTCATGTGTTTGTTTCTTGGCCTATTGAAATAAAAAAGCTGGAGCTCCAGTGGTGCAATCAGGGCACCATAATTATATGAAATAAAAAAGTCAGGAAACTGAGAAAGGGGCACTGAGGTTCTACCCAGAAACTTCCATGAAGGCTTCAGGTGCTTTGCCTGGGAGCTGTTGAGGTCAGCTGCACATGCAGCTGAGGATGGTATCAATTGGGACAGGGTTGCTATGGTTCCCCGAAGAGGTAGAATCAGGGCATGTAATCAGGCACTGAGAGAGGTTGGAGAACCATAATGCTAAGTATTGGTAAGATAAAACCAGACACTTTGGAGTAGGGGCTTGAACATGATTTTCACCCTATGCAGCCATAGGGACTGAAGCTGCAAGCATTTAAAAGAATTGAGTAGGGTGGAAAAGTTTCTAAATGACATTTATTGACAATGCTAATAATAATAATAGAGGCAAAGCAAACAAAACAACTACGATCACTGTCATGCAATAAGTCACTGAATGCCACTTTATTCAGGTTCAAAGATATCCCCACGCATTCTGAGAATTAAACAAATCAGGATTTTCAAGGAACTCACAGCATCAAACCTCCATGGCAATCAGAGTTAAAATACAAGTTACCTATAACTATACTGAGCAAAGTAGGGCAGCAGAGCCTGGTGAAAGTGTACGCATTCTGGAGTCAGACAGACTTTGAATCCTCCATCACCTTCTAGGTGTATAGTTTTGGGCAAGATGTTTAGCATTTCAACCTCCATTTTGAAGTAACACCTACCTCGTAGGGATGTTCAAAGCACTCCATGAATGACTGTAAGTAGGTTCTGGCACATAATAGGCAGTCGGCCAAAATACATTCATTCTTCTTTTTCCTCTGCCTTAATCACTTTTTACTTGGACTCCATACTCATACAACTCTGAACAATGGACCATATCAACGACCTACTAACAATTTGCCCTCTCTGGGCTGACCCAAAGTCACCCCTCACATGTGTTGCTCAAAAAGTAAAGTGAGTAAACATCAAACGCTTAATGCAAATTTCTGCTTTGTCCATATGATCTAAGAGCCATTGACTCAATTCTTCAAACTATCTGCAGAAAGTATGGCTCTCTCACAAATCTAAATTTTAGATAGAGTTTCTGCATCCCAGAAAAGAATAGCATCCAAGCGGCTTAGTCTTAATATAAACCATCAGAGGCAGCTCAGGCCATGACCAGGAGGAAATTATGTTTTCTGTCCCAAACATAATTTTGGGACAGAGGCAGCCCAAATGAAACAGAAGGATGGTTAGAGGGAATCTGTTTTTAATGAGGGCATTGGTTAGGAATATGGGAGTTGGAAACCACAGAAGACTCAATGTGGTTACAGGAAGCAGTGGGTAGAAGGAATGGCCACTGGAATGGATGAAACAAAGGAAATACCTAAATAATATCTTCCAGCCACCCTGGCAGGATTGTAGAAACATGGACATGAAGTAAGTTTTGATTGCATTATAAAAATACAGAGTATTTTCTATAGTTAATGAACTCAGTTCAAATTTTTAATAAAATTTCTAGCATAATATCTGAAATAAGTATACAGAAAATGATTTACATAGTAATAATACATGCCATTTACTTCTGTATATTCTCTATGCCTGGTACTTTATAAAAATAAATTCACATAGATTAGAAAATAAAGAATTAATAAATATAGACAGAAATGACATATTAGAAAACAGGAAAACAGGAAAATTGACAAGGAAGTCTAGGAATTCATTTCTTTGAAAAGCAAAAAACAATACCAAATAACAGAAACTCCAGCTAACCTAGTAAGTACAAAGAGAGAAAGTATAAGTATACAACATGTGAAAAATGGAAGTGGTAGGAAGAGTGCATATAAGAGATATCAAAGTAATAAAAAAAGTTATTAAAAAGTACTAAATAATACATTTGAAAATATGGATGAAATGAATGACTTTCTAATAAACTATGTAACCAAACTGACACCATAGGAGGTAGAAACCCTAAGCAGTTGACAAAGTTGAGAAGTTATGGGAGATCTACAGCCAGTTGTATGTTAGAGCTGGCTGGCCCTGGTGCATGGAGCTGATTGTACACATATCTTCCTACCTCCAAGTTCAATGACATCATCTTAATAAACTAGAAATCAGCCAAGGTGGAAGTCTGTACGTTATGGACGTCAGAAAATGCCACAAATCAGGGATTTTCCATGCCAGCCAGTAGCCAGTTATTAAGCATTTACTGATTACACCACTAATTTTAACTCTTAAAAATGTCAGGGGCAGATGAATTGACTCAAATTTTTAATGACAAGTCATTTTGGTAGTTTGAAAAATGTTCCAGAGCAAAAGTAAAATAAGATAAAATAAAAAGCTTCTGAAGCACTACACTGATAATAAAACAAATGAAATGTAGAAAGCTGTAGACCAATCTTTCTCTTGGGTATTACTACAAAAGAAGGCCAGGCATGGTGGCTCATGCCTATAATCCTAGCACTCTGGGAGGCCGAGGCACGGATCCCTTGAGGTCAGGATTTTGAGACCAGCCTGAGCAACAGACCCCATCTCTACTAAAAATAGAAAAAATTAGCCTGTCATGGTGGTGAGTGCCCATAGCCAGCCCAGCTACTTGGGAGGCTGAGGCAGGAGGATCACTTGATCCCAGGAGTTTGAGGTTGCAGTGAGCTATGATGACGCCACTGCACTCTAGCCAGGGCAACAGAGTGAGACACTGTCTCAAAAATCAATCAATCAATAAATAAATAGTCAAAAAAGATAATCTACAGTTTATTATAGACTGATATTCCACAGCCAAATTGGGTTCATTCCTGGAAGGCAAGGGTGATTCTGTAGTAGGAATTCCATTAATTGAACACATAATGTTAATAGGTCAATTGAGAAAATATGAGCTCTGTCCGCTGATGGCTGAGAAGCACAGATGAGGAATTAATAAAACAAATATAGCATAACTTAAAAAACAGGGAATATATACTAAATGATTAGAGGAAACAGGGAAGAAATTCTGAACTCCATTTATCAGAAGGACTTGAGTTGCTACTTACTATTTATTTAGCCACCTATATATACACAAATATACATAATCAACATAGCACATATTTAAGTATAGTTATGCAATAAGTATAGCATATATACAGCAAACATAAACCATAAATATAGAAGCCTCCCTTTGTTTCATTTTAAAGCTGTCTGTAATCCATATCTTAGAATATTTTCATAAACTTAAACTGTAAACAATTATAATGAAGAAGAAAAAGACAAAGAGAGAAAAATAATAAAAAATATCAGGGAAGTGGGTATGAAGAACAAGTAGCAAGAAGAGGAAATAAAGGAAGGACGGAGAGAGAACAAGGGTAGAGAAAAAGAAAGAAAGAGAAACTGAGAGTAGGAAAGAAAAAGATGGAAAGGAAAGAAGGAAAAGAAAGAGATAGGGAACGAGGGAAAAGGAAAGGGAAGAAAGGAGAGAAAACTACATTCTGCTTGTCTTTTCTCCCTTCCTAGTTTAAAAAACTCCCTAAGAAATGGAATCAGGTTTGATTCCTTGGAAAGCAGCATCTCCTTCCTGTTCAGATAGGTCTGTTAAAACAGAAAAGCTCTGACTCCGCCCAGGCTCCCTCAGCAAGAAGGCAGGTAATCAAGGAAGGGAATGAAAGAACTACAGCTCTGAGGTTTGTGGTGGGGGCTGCTGGTGGGGCGGCTGAATCCTTGCCAAGTCAATCAGGGCCGCCAGGGTCACAAGTGCCGCAGCTCCCCAGCCAGTGGAATGTGCTGCTGTGCTTCTGAATGCAGCTGGCAGTTGTCCTGGAGAGGCCTGGGTAAGGAAAAGGGGCAGGGCTCTGGAAAATAGCTTAGTACCTCGGAGGCAGCCAAACCCTCCTACGGGGCCTAGAAGCCAAAGTAAATGACCTTTTCTTAAACCAAAGAAGTCCAAACCAAAGGAGAAATGAGAAAAGGGAGTTAAATAGATTGTCTCCTGATTTTTGTGTCTTGCCTTTTACAGGGAAGGCACTAACATTTTTGGCCACAGTATCCGGGCAGTATTAGATGTTTTGCATGTATCAGTCTGATGACATCCTAACAGATGTTATCATCAGAGAAAGAAAGAGAAGAGAAGGAAAAGGAGAAAAGAAGTAGTAGCAGCAGTAATAGTTACAGTAGTAGTTAGTAGTAGTACAGGTGATGGTAATAGGTCAAATTATGGTTATGGCAATTAGAAATCATTCACTCAAACCCATTAAACTAGATACCCCCAGGGTAACAAAACAAGTGTGATAAAAGCTATGACATGTGCATAAGACATAGAGGAAAGACTGAAAAACTACTTGGGAAGATCTTAAAACTTACAGAAAGCTTTTGAGAGGGAGAAGCTCTTGGGAAACTGGGGAGAGAAGACAATAAGAAAAATTTTGTGACCTTGCAAATTATGGACACTCTATCTAGGTGTCGATTATGAGCTGAATTGTGTCCTTCCAAAATTTATATGTTGAAACTCTATCCTCCAGTGCAACAGAACGTGACTTATTTGGAAAAGTGATTAAGTCATAATGAGGCCTTTAGGATGAGACTAATCCAATCTGATTAGTACTCTTATAAAAAGAGGTTGGGACATACAAAGAGACACCGGGGTGCATGAGCAAAGAGAGAAAGACAGAGCACGTGAGGATGCAGCATAATGGCAGCCACATGCAAGCCTAACAGAGAGGCTGCAGAAGAAACGAACCCTGCCCTGCCAGCACCCTGATCTTGGACTTCTAGCCCCCAGAACTCTGAGAAAAGAAATTTCTGCTATTTAAGCCACCTACTCAGTGGTATTTCATTATGGCATCCCCAAACTAATACAGTGCTCAGTAAACATTTATTGGACAAAGAGGGAAGGCGTCAGGGAGGGATGGAAGGAGGAAAAAGAAGGAAGGAAAGAAGGGAGGGAAGGAAGGAAAAACAGAGGAGGGAGCAAATCTGGTGTACCCTTGCTTTATCAATACAGCAAGTAGCACAGTTTACTTCCAACCACCGCATAATCATTTCATAAGGTAATATTTCAGAATGTGACCACGACCAAGTTTTAAAATTCAGGAGTGGGGGAGTATGTGCTTAATTTTGGAGGTTTAAATGAAAGCAATTTTTCATTCTTGTTTCTGTCTTCTTACATAAGGGATTATTTAACATTGCACAATTTGTAAGCAGTCAGGGCCTACCTTGTTGATGCACATGTATTCACTTCTCCCTGCATTTATCCAAATCTTCATACACAACCTCACGTATAGAGGACATTACTAAATACGTGAATAATCCTTGGGATTAGTATGCTGACTGCTTAATAAAACCTGAGTGATTTAGCAATTTCCCCATTTACCTTCCTCTCCCTCTCTCCTCTCTTTTCTGAGGGGAAAAAATAATTAGGATTGTAATACTAGTTGGTTGGTTAGAAAAGTTTCCACTTGGCAAATTAAAAAAGAGATTTAAAAATCATTAAAGCATTAACACGCTAGTTACTCATCTGCTGAGCATTTGAGGGCAAATCAGGAAACATAAAGATGCCACGATGATTAAGGTTGAATAATAGTTTGCTAAGTGTAAGGCGTCATCCGAACCATGCCTTTAGGGCTCATTCGCTCTCCAGCCCATTGCTCTAGAGAACTCTGCAATGAGAGTAAATGACTTCCTGAGAGGAGGGAAAGACAGAAATAGAAGCAGGAAAAATAAATAGGCACTACATCAAAATGAAGTTGTAAGCAGGCATCTCTGCCCGCCAGAATCCGACCCATCCTTCAAGGTGCGGTTAAAGGCAAGAGGCCTGGCTCTACCAATCACCAGTCTTCTGACATTTCTGAGCCCTATTTTCTAGTCTATAAAATGGGGAGTGTTGTGCTTATTTTGTGGAATTTTTCACAAAATATAAGATGCAGGCTGTAAAAGCACTATTTATTCAAGTGCAGAGTGCTATGCAAGGGCAAGATGATGGTGGTGGTGGTTACAAGAAAGAAGACATGGCAAATATAATAGTATCTCCGAAGCCTGCGTCCTTACTACTCGGAGAAAAAATTGTTTCCACTGGTCTTGGACCCACCACAGCCTCATCCCCTTCCAAAGGGAAGTATAGTCAGATTTCACTGGGCCCTGTACCTCTGGGGTGAGTTTCTCTTCTTCTATTGCCAATAGGAGTTCAGGCCACACTGGTTTCAGGTTTTTTTTTTTTTCTTTACTGCTTTCAGAAACTCTTCCCTTGTGAGGTAGGTGTTCTTGAGATCCGCAGCTCACAGACCACAGAAGCAAATGGTTTTGCAGTCAGTGACTTCCATTATCTCTGCCACAAAGCAGGGAAATGAAACCCTGGGCCTTTGTGCTCAGGCAGATTTATTCACTGACACCAGGGTACCTCCTCAGTGTTCTCCACCACGGGCCCTCAATATTGCCAACATTCAAAGGAAACCAGGAAAGCGGGAAGCCTACGAATGCAGTCCTTCTTCCCACACCTTCTCCAAAAAAAAAAAAAAAAAGAAAGAAAGAAAAAAATAAGGCTGAGGAAGCAGAGAGTGGAGTAGGCACATTGTAAGTGGGGTCTTCCACATGTGCAAAGCTTGGCATGACCACAGAACGGACGGTGAAGAATGGGAACTTCAGAAGAGCCAGTGTGAGGACAAGCAGTGCATGACAAAGTGTGAGAGTGGACTGCAGAGACACACAAGGTCCATCGCAAAGAGATGCGTATGCCAGGTCTTAATTCTGAAGGCAACAGGGAGTCCTCAAGTCAACAGAGGATGGCCCTGGTCATGTTTTCCTTTCCGAAAGATCACATTGGCTACGTTGTACAAATGGAATGTACAGAAAGTGAAACACACAGCAGGAGGTGATTAGGAGCTTCTTACAGGAGTCCATGCAAGGGAGCACAAGGTGGATGGGATGGAGATGAGGGGAAAGACTTGAGACATTTGGGAAGTTCAGTGGTGAGGATTCTTTAAATGCTTAGATAGCTGGAGTGGAAGAAGGGATTACTTTGATGATGACTCACAATGCTGAGGCATCTAATTGCAAAGATCAGTTAGATAAAAGAATCATCATCCATGTTAGGAAATTCTAATGATAATGGTAATAATCATAGCCTCTTAATGAGTCTCATTTCCTCTGATCTTTTTCTGCTTCAGTTCATTTTTCATAATGTCTAATTTAGCAGATTATTTTTGGTGATGCTATAATTGTTGAAATAATCAAAGTCCACTGTTTTCTTTAAAAATTAGCCTTAGACAGAAATGTGGGGAGGGAGAGAGAGAGAGAAAGAATAAGAGGAAAGAAGGAAGGAAAGAAGAGAAAAAAAAGAAATGTTCAACTCTAATATAAAGAAAGACAATAAGCCTTCTTGCTTCTATCTAAATTTTACTGATACTTGAAGTTTAATGGTAAAAATGATATCAGTCCATTATTATTGGGTCCTTACTATGTGCCAAGAATAGTAGGCATTTTTATTTATTGTTTCATTTAATCGTGATAATGATCATTTTAACAACCAGTTTATTGTGTCATAATCCCCATTTCTCATATGAGTAAACTAAGGGTAAGAAAGATTAAGTAATTTGATAAAGGATGTATATCTGGTAAGTATCAATTCTAGAATTTGAAAAAGATATTCTGGTTCTAAGACTATCCTCCTTCCATGATGTTATGACAAATTTATTTTACAGGCACTCTCAAAGGAGGAAAAGTTTATGTTTATGCAGGTCTGTCTTAGTCTGTTTTGTGTTGCTATAATAATACCACAGATAGGGTAATTTATTAAAAAAAATATATTTTTTACAGTTCTGGAGGCTAGAAAATCCAAGGTCAAGGAGATTGCATCTGGTAAAGACCTTCTTGTTGGATCGTCCCATGGCAGAAGGTAGAAGAACAAGAGAGGAAAGTACAAGAGGGGAAGGGGACCCAAACTCATCCTTTTATCAGAAATCCATTCTGGCAATAATGGCATTAATCCATTCACTAGGGAAGAGCCCTCATGATCTAATCACCTCTCAAAGCTCCCACCTCTCAACACTGTTGCAT
This sequence comes from Eulemur rufifrons, assembly GCF_041146395.1. NCBI lineage: Eukaryota > Metazoa > Chordata > Mammalia > Primates > Lemuridae > Eulemur > Eulemur rufifrons. Next base: position 47,970,142 of record NC_090988.1, read on the forward strand.
TGAAGATTAAGTTTCCAACACATGAACCTTGGAGGACACATTCAAACCAAAGCAATGTCTGAGTGTAGAACTAGTTTACAGAGGAAGTAGAGAGAAACTGTGCCCAAGTATTCTCTTCATAACTCATAGCCCAACTGTGACAAGCCACAAGGACCGATTGATTCTCACCTGTTAACTACATGCTCACCAGCTATATAAATATAATTTCTGGAGCCTCAAGAGTGGCCCACAATAGGTTCCATTTGTCTTTTTGTAAAACAAGAACTTAGTGACTGCAAAATAGTTAAGTGTTGACAACTGGGCAGCAAAGGCTTGGTGTGGCAGCAGAGGAAAGCATAATTGGTACTCTCACAATGACTTGAAAGTAGAGAAAACCCACCAAGACTAAGGCGACCCCATCTGGACAGTGGACATTTGAGAGATGGCTTCCTAAATGTCTGCTCTTGTGACTTGTCTCTTCTCTCTTGTCACCAATGCAAAACCCATTTTTTCAGCTTGTTCTTGACAGTGTCCCTTTTCCACTTGGCTTGTGGCAGCTCCTTGTGACAGCACTGAACATACTCTCCTCTTATATCACTGACCCTGCCCCATACTCAGTTGCTGTCTTTCTGGCACTGACTTCTGATATGTGCTTGTTCAATCCTGCACTATTGCAGTGCAATGGAATACAACTTTTTTTTTGTGCTGTGCAAGTGTGTAGAAGGAGAAAATGTGATGGGGATATACATACATTACCCAACAAACCTATACTGAATGTGCATACAAAGCCACAAATGACTGTTTTTTTTTTTTAAGTGTTCAACAGTAACTTTTATAAGAACCAGCTGACATTTAAGAAATGATAGGTACTTGGTCACTATCTCTTGTTCATCAAGGCTTAGGATGAATTTCACATCACAGGGGGTAGATTACAAGCAAATTTGTAAGACAGAGGTCAGTAAGAATAAATAATCTTTATTAGTCTCCTATTGCTGTGATCCCAAATATTACAGAGTTGGTGGCTTAAACAACACAAATTTGTTATCCTACAGTTTTGTAGGTCAAAAGTCTATTATGGGTTTCACTGGGCTAAAATCAAGGTGTTGGCAGGGCTGTGTTCCTTTCTGAAGCCTTCAGGGAGAATCCATTTCTTTGTCTTTTCCAGCTTCTGTGACTACCCACATTCCTTCAGTCTTTGTGGCCCCCTTTTCTCCATCTTCAAAGCCAAAAATGGTGGGTTACATTCTCACGTTGCAACTCTCTGACCCTTCTGTTGTTGAACCTCTCTAACCACAATTAGGAGATCTTCTCAGCTTTTAAAAACTTGTGATAAAATTTGACCCAGAGATAATCCATGATAATCTCTCTGTCTCAAGGTTTGTAACCTGCAAAGTCCCCTTTGCCACGTAATGTAGCATATTCATAGGCTCTGGAGATTGGGGTGTGGACGTCTTCAGGAGCCATTATTCTGCCAACCATACTACAGGTCTCCCTCTTTCTTCTCTTTGTTCTCATGTGTATTGTGCTGGAGCCAGAACATCTACTGGATAAGACGTGAGTTTGCATTCCAGGATAGGAACATGCTGCCTTGTGTTCTTATAGGGCAAGTGTGAGATCAGCCTTCTCAGTGGGAAGGGGACAGTCAGACTGCTGAGATCAGTCTGGCATTAGGTGTCGGCTGTTTTTAGGATGTGTCTGACAAAACTACATGTCAAATAACAGGTGACCTTAGAAGCCAGTAGCAAGTTGAAAATTGTCAGTTTCATGAGGAGCTGAATTCAGTTGAAATCCCTTTCACGGGAAGAAGTGGGAGGACTCATGGTCCCAGCTGTTTCATGATTCAGGACAACTGTCATGAGTAGCCAAGTCCTTTTTCCAACAATTCTGTTTGTTGCCGAACTCCAGCTAGCCAAAGAGTGTTCACAACATCCAATAATGCATATGACTAGATAAATATGTCAATTATGTGAGAGTTTACATGACATTATTTGGGAGACATTAAAAATAATCACAGTATTGGGCCATAAGAATCCTCCTTTTCAAGGCTCCATTATTTTTTTTTCCTTTAAAGTTCAACACAGATACTGACTTCTCCATCACAATATGTATGCATGAGTGTCCTCATCCAATATGAAAGTGAACTCATTAGAAACTCCACTTATTCATTCTCTCAAATATTTGTGGAGTCTTGAGCCAAGGCTTGTGCTATAAGTGTGGTTATAGAGACTAAAACGGAACATTTTCATATCCACAAGCAACTCTGATTTAGTAGTAGAGAAGGACAAATTAAAAAATAGTAACCAAGTTAAATAAATAACTAAGACTCTATGATTGCTATTATTACAGAGGTAGAAATTGAATGCCCTGATCACCCAAAGACTAATTGTTTCATAGCATGTTTGCCATGCCTTCTCCAGACACTGAGTATATTCTTCCCTCTAGAGATAAGTGGAGAAAGTCCACTGGAATTGGGGTCCGGGAAGCTGAATACAAGTCATACTTCCATACTGACAAGCCATGGAGGTGTAGGAACATCACGAAACTCTTCAAGGTTCAGTAAAGTTGGGGTAATGGTAGCAAACTCATAGGAGTGTTGTAAGTATTCAGAGAAACAAATATGAAAAAAAAAAAAGCTTGCCAAACAATTAAAAAATAAAAAATAACCTAGAGTACAATGGTATAATGCTGGGCTCTGGAGTCAAACTACCCAGACTAAGTATGGGAGTCCAGACATGACAGTAACACTCCTGTGCCTCAGTTTTCTCATTTACAAAATTTAGATAACCGTGATACCTATCTGAGGTAATATGGGAAAGCACTTAGAACAGTGTCTGGCAGAAGATAGGAGTTCACAGATGTATGTTGTATTTGTGTCACAGATGTATGCTGGTATATTGATTTAAATGATAATGATTTTTGTTATTATTTTGTTATTTACTAAAGCCCACTGGAATTAGGCAAAACTACCCACTGTGTTCAGCCTTTGTGCTCTGCATCCTTCTGTTCTTCTCTTGTTTTTTTTCTTTTTTTCTTCTACCTTCTCCCTTTCTCCTTTCTTCTTTTCTTCCTTCCTTCTTTCTTTTCTTTCTCTACTTTCTTGCTTTCTTCCACAAATATGCTCTGATCTTAAACATTTATACCACTATATTCTAGATAGAATGAGAGATAAAATAGATAAGCCAGACCTCATCCTTAAGGAAAATATAATTTTTATAGAAAATAATAGAGAGGGAGACATAAAATATAAACATAGGAGAAAATGCTCAGTGGCAGGAGAAAAGTCTATCTAAATTTTTTTAGAACTCCAGAGGTGGGAGAGCTCATTTAAAAAGATGAAAGACTATTTCCAGGGGGAGATAGAACTTAAGTAAATAATAATAACAGCAACTGACCTTTTTGCAGGCCACAATGTACCCAGCACTTTACATACTCCATCTCATTTAATTCTCCAGCCTCTCTCTGGTTATTTAACCCAAAAGGCTACTCTCTTGCCCACCAAAAAATACCACCTGCCACTATCTCTCTAGGCTTTGACAGGACAAAGCACACACAATATGCACTTTTGGAAATGAAAGAAAAGGGCATTTCAGTGAAGTGAACAATGGGACTTAAGGAAACTGTATAATTTCTAATTAAGATAACTTGAAAATAAATCAGGCAGGAGTGTGTATATAAGCTTGTGCATAAAGTCTATTATGAACTGTGTCAATTCTTCTGGCTTAATTAATCTGGTTCATATTTTGGGTCCTAGAGTGACATCGACCTAGTTTTCCATCTCAATTCTATCACTCCCTGGTTGAGGGACTTCTAGCAGTTATTCAACCTCTCTAAACCGTAATTTTCTCATCTACGCAAGGTGCACAATTGTGTCTTCTTTCAGGATTACTGTGAAGGTGGAGATGAAGTGTGAGACATGCCTGTCAGTGGGGTTGGCATATAGTAGAAATTCAACAAATGTAAAATGTCAAAAATGCTACCTACTCTAAGGTTTGTTGTGAAGCTTATATATCACCTAGGAATGTGGTTGACAGATGTTGGACTCACTAAATGTAGCTCCCTTCCTCCCTTAAGAAGATAATGTCAAAGAGGCATGTAGGGGGTCTGAGCAGCTATGGCTTATATGAGGCTCCCTGAGGCATCAGATACCTCCAGAAGCATCCAGGTTTGCCCCAGGTGCCCTGTTGCCTGAGAACTGCCAGGGTGGAAGAAGCCCTGGGGCTCTCCTGCCTCTCCTCCCCCTCATTTGGATTTCCTTCACCCAGTGCAACCTAGGATGGGAAGGAAGACTGGCTCACAGTTTGCAAAGTTTAGCGTAAACCTCTTTCTTCTGAGTGTAAATATTATGTGCCTGCTCTGTGTGCATACTTGATGAGGTTCCTTTTAATTCTTTTTTAATTTTAGTTAGCTTAATACATTCAAGTTTGGGACAGAGCAAAGCTGGAAATGTCTTCTTGTACCTAGCTATGCCTTGAAATGAGGATAAAATAAAAATGAATTTCTGCACTCTAAGTTTATAGGTGCTTCACTCATCTTTAGCGAGGGTCTGCTGGTGAGGGTCTGCTGAGTTCAAGGAACATTGCTTATTATGGCTTATAAAAGAAAAAAGAAAAGAGAAAAGAATGGGAATTTCTGTAGTGCTCATGTGTGTCAGGCTCCATGAAAGGTTTTTCCATAGTTTATTTTATTTAATTCTCACAACTTCTCTCTGGATAGATAGGGTAGGGTTAAGTAGCTTTCCCAAAGTTGTATACCCAGCAGTTTGCACAGCCAGAATTTAAACACACTCACACACACACACACAACAGGCTTTTCTAGTTCCACCATTCACATCATCATTTTGTGAAAGAGGAAACTGAGTCTCAGGAAAATGTTGTACCCAAGGACATACCCAGTAGCCAGTGACAAAACTAGCATACAAACATGGAAATCTTGACCCCTAGCCCAAGTAATTTATTTTCTTATACATCTATGTTCTGTCCGTCCGTCCTTCCTTCCTTCCTTCCGTCCTTCCTTTCTCTCTCTCTTTCTCTCTCTCTTTCTTTCTTTCTTTCTAGATAAATATTGCCTTATCTCTACTATGCACAAGGTACTATTTAAAATGTAGTGAAAAATACAATCGTGAAAACTAATGGAAGCCTTAGCCTTAACAAATGTAAACTTGAGGGAGAAAATATTAGTACACCAATCATATAAATCAGGAAAATAAAATATGTAAAACACTAAATGTCCTGAGAAAGGCTCAAAGGGGTTTTAGCAGAGACACAGTGAAACTATAACAGGGTGACTCTTAAGAAAGTGACTGGAGGCTACATTATATTTGAGGATCAGGGAAGGCCTCCTTGGAAAGATGACTTTTAAACTGGATCCTGAGTGCCAGGGCCGAAGGCTGATGCTATAGCTCTAACTCAGGATGGGCAGAAGGTGCGTACACCTGGCGCCCAGGGAGCACAGGAAAGGCCTGGAGCAGTGAACTCAGAGAGGCAGGTCAGGGTAAAATCTTAGGTTTTATTGCAAACACAATGGGGGCTCTTGGGCAATATAAGCGAGGTTTTCAAGGGGTCACTGTGCCGCTGTGTGGAGAATAGATTGTGAGGGGACAAGTGTGGAAGTGAGGGGACGAGTAAGGAGGCCAGGGTAGTTGTTCCAGTGAGAGAGGGTGGCTTAGAGCCGGAGCAGAGATGGAGAACAGTGAACAAATGTGGAAAATGTTTTCAAGGAAGAGTCAAAGGGCAAGTATATAAGCTCCATGAGAGTAAGAGTTTTTATTTGTTTCGTTAGTATCGATATCCTTAGTGCCTAGAACATGACTAGAACAGGAGTGGGGAACCTGCGGTCTTTGGCCTTCTAGGTCTTTAAGTGTGACCTTTTGACTGAATCCAAATTCTGCAGAACAAATTCTTTTATTTTTATTAATACATTTTTGTTCATCTTTCATACTTTTATTTTTAAAATGAACATATTTAAAATATCAAAGAATAAAATAAGTTTCAATGAAATAATCCTCCCAGATTGACTGGAATTAGAATATTAGTAAGCCACAAGGGCTAAATTGAGGGCTGCTACACTCACAATTTAGTTCTAATTTCCCCCACCTGACTGCCATCACCGCATGAGGCTGGTTGGTGAGAGTTTATAGGAGCACATGGCATAATTGCAGGAGCAGGATCCCAGAGAAGATGAGAGGAGATAGGACACAGGCCTCCAGTGGAGGCCTGGCCTCAGATAAGAGAAGGGACCACACATTCTAACAAGAGGAGGACAGAGAGTCTGAGTAATGTGCAGTGAAGAATGGTAGATATTGTGATGGAATAAAAGCTCCAAGACAGAGAAGTTTTCATTTATTTGTTCACCACAGTGTTCCTACTGCGTAGAGTAATGATTGACACATAGTAGGCCAACAATTTGTGGAATGCATGCATCAGTGATGGCTTAATGCATGAAAGTCTAGTTGTCTCTATATTCTAGTTCAAGTATTAGGTAATGAAAGCAAAGAAGTGGACTCGAAGAGATGCAAAAACAGAATATTCCTTTAGCGAGTGGAAACATGAATTACTTTGAAAAGGTAGTAGGATCACCAGGCATTCTGGAATACCCATTGGGATTTGTGGTCATACTTTTAAGTTAAAACCAGTCAATAAAGCCATGTGTATCTACAGGAACGCTTAGTTGCTCTGGTGAAGGAACAAAGTTGGTGGGAAATTAGATTTAAATAGGTTTAAGGTTTTGCTGGGAAAGTAGGATAGAGGGAAAAGAATTAACTATGTTTGCAAAGGAATGGTTACAGTGCTGAGCTGTGAGGCCCAAGCTGAGTGGGGAGGGAAATAAGTAAAGAAAGGGATGAAATGGATAGAAAACAAAAGGAGTAGGATAAAAGATTTTAATTAAGATTAAGGAGGCAGGAATGGGGCTATAAATGTAAGTGAGCTGAGCATGAAGGGAATGCTGAAAGAATTGTGGATAGTGTCAGTTATTGGTGCTGACAAGGCAACTGGTAGTGTCTGAGGTAGTATATTAGTCAATTCAGGATGCTGTGACAAAATACCATAAACTGGGTGCTTAAAAAGAGAAATTTATTTTCTGACAGTTCCAGAGGCTGGGAATTTGAAATCAGGGTGCCAGCGTGGTTGGATTCTGGTGAGAGCTCTCTTTCTGGGCTACAGGTAGCTACGTTCTCACATGGACTTTCCTCAGTGTGATGGTGGAGAGAAAGAGAGTAAGAGAGATAGATCAATTGATCACTTTTTCTCTTATAAGGCCCCTAATCCCATCATGAAGACCCTACCTTTATGACAAAATCTAACCCTAATTACCTCCCAAAAGCCCCATCTCCAAATACTACTATATTGCGAGTTAGAGTTTCAAAATATAAATTATTTTTTCAGGGGGGTTTAGTTCAATATAGGTGGGATGGAGGAAAAATCAATGAAGCCTATTTTAAAGAACAGAGTGAAAAACAGTTGAATGTATCATCCCAATGAATCTTAAAATCACTAAGAATGTTGGCAGAGATAGACATGGAGAAAAAGTAGCCAACCTGGCCTAAAATTATCAGTGAATGAGGAGACTGATGAGACAGGTTGACAGCAATTAGGAAAATGATTGGATGATAAAGTCTAATGGTAACAGCTTCAAAGGAGTTAGTTTTTGAAGGAGAAGGAAAATGAAAACATTTGGAAGAACAAAGAGATAAAAGGACAGCCACTCCACACCCAGTCCCCAATGTGGTAATAAAAGAAAAAAACAGCCCCACTAAATATAGTTGCAGGGAAACAGTTATAGGTGCTGGACAGGTAGGACACCAGGTGAAAGATGTGAATTTTGAGAAAGCACCTGGGAAATTAGAGAAGTGAGCTGATGGGAGACCATGGGTTTAAGAATGCACAATGAAAGAGAGACCTGGGTGCTGGTAAAGGTGGGGAGACTCTGGCAACAGCAGATGTTTAAGGGATGAAGGTAGATAGGTGCTGCCCTTGGTCCTGAGACTCTCCTAGAAGAAGGTAAATAATTGTTTAATATAGAAGACCTGGGGCAAATCTTCCCCCCAGCAACTCTTGGTGGAGTGATGGCCCAGAGAATGAGAGAACACTTCTTTGATGATATTACTGTCTTAGGAAACAGAGAGCATTAGCCACTTGCGGGCATCTCTCTCTTCCAGCCTACACAAGGGTGTGCTAGCTCTGCATGGGTTATGGTAAGACCTTGGGATAGGGTGCAGGTGATGTATTGAAGAGGACATTGAGATGGTATCTCCTGTTCTGAAGTGAGGGGGTATGAGAGGAGGAGGTGCATCTAACTGTACGATGAGTCTGTGACCTCAGATTGTGTACTGAACATTTGACAACTGTAATACTCTGTTCCATATGTATGATGTAGATCCTGAAGATAGACTAATGTCTTCCCAGTTATATTTGATCTTCCCTTTTCTATAAGCATGTGATATAGTACACTATAGTAGAATCAGCATAGGCTTTGGAGTCAGACAGCCCTGGCTTTGAATTCTTCTGGCTGTAGAAGTTGGTGACTGTAGCAAACATTGTTGGGCCCCCTTTCCTCATGTTTCTTAGGCCCTGCCTGTATCTGCAGTTCTTAGAATGAGCTCTTTCTCTGAGTCAGGGAAAGGACCCCTCTGCCCAGCCACTTGGAAGACTGGAAGGGGCAGGGAACAGACATCCTTGAGAGAAGTCCTTCAGCAATGACTGACAGAGTTTGTGAATGACACCCCAGTCTCTTATCTCTCTCAGCTGGGACAACCCAATGAAGCCAGAGTTTGACTGATGCACTGAACTCCAGTGGGTCCCAGTGGAATGCAGTGGTGGCCGGCTGGGTTCAGCACTCCTACCACATGTCTTCCCCGTCTTGTCTCGCTGCCTCACTTCTACGGCTGTGTTCTGCCAAATAAGCTACTGTGATCAACTCTTTGTCTCAGTGTCTGCTTCTGGGGAACACAAACCAATACAGTAGATTTATACCTAAATTCTCTGAGCCTCCGTTTTGTCCTCTGAAAACTAGGGCTAGTGATACTTTTGTTTCATAAGGTCATTTCAGATTTAAATGAAAGCACTTACTATATTCCCTGGCACAGCACGAGTAGGCACTAGGTCTTTACGAAATGCCCTTCCCCTTGCTTCATGCTCCCAACCCTCCCGATGCCTCACAGCAGAGACAGGCGATGACAGAAGCAGGAGGGGCTGCCTAATCAGCAGGAACTGAGAAGATGACTTCACCTGTCTTGGAGGAGCCCTGAGCCAGTCTCGATTTTAGTAATGAGGGATCTGGCAGGGATGTGCTTAGGTCCTTGGCAGCTTTGCAGTAATTAAAAGTTGGTTTATAATATTAAATAGGTCAATTTAATCATACCTTAATAATACTTTTAAATTATTATTAGAAAATAATAATAAAGTTGTATTTGTGGTGTTCAATGTTGCACCAACCACATAGGAAATAAAAAAATAATAATAAATGCCTGCAGCACAGAGACAATGTGGGAAGAGAAAATTCTTACACCTGGGTAGTAGCTACCAGAACTCTTTATTGAAAGGATATTGTCTTAGGTGCTGCTAGGCTGAGGAGTTTGGTTTCCTGAAGGCAGAATCTTCTTTTTAAAAATAAAAGTGTTGCTTAAGGCCTAGGCTGCCAATCAAAATATCAGAAATGAGCCATAAACACAGGCAAAGGAGCTGAGTTACTGATATGTTGATAGAGTCTGCAACTGTTGTGTAATGAGTCAGTTTTATCTAAATTTCTTCTAAGTGGGGAGCTAGACATTTTCAAAGGCCAGTGTCACCTCTCAGGAAGGTAGGAATGAGTCTCAGCTCTCCACATTTCTTTGTCATTGTGGCAATTTGCATGAAAATGGGATTCCTATTACTTCTCCTCTGCTTTTTGGGCTTGTTTCTTTCTTCAGAGCTGAAAGTTATACTGTGGCTTGCCAGCTTCAGGCATTCATAATTAAAAATAAGCAGGAACTTAAAAGAACTCACTGCAATTAAAAGAGTAACTTCTTGCATTCTGGGAACTGAGGAGTCAGCCTGATCTGTAATTATGTTACATAAAGTGTGACCACGAGCTCAAAGGAGAAGGCAGCAAGAGCAAGACAGTACTGGGGGAAGAAAGGCCTGGCCACCGAGATTAATCATTAAATTGTGGAATTAGGACACGCACAGTGATTGGATAAGCAAGCTTGCTGGATGGCTGGGCAGGGTGAAAGACTGAGGATGCACGAGCCCCAGAGCTCCTGGGTGAGGTTGCCTTGGAATAGTCTCTTTTTGAATGAGTTCCATTATTAGTATTAAGAGTCTCTCCCTCCCTTTCTCTCTCCCTCACTCCGTGTGCTTGTCTAGTTCTGGCTCACCCTCTCTCTCCCAGCACTGTGGATCTTAAGAGTAAGAACAGCCAGACCAAGGGCTTCTGGCCCTTCCTCACTGGCCCATTCCAGCTAATATTTATCTAATACCTACTAAGTGTCAAGCACTATGAACACAGTGATAAATAAACAATGTTGTCCATCAGTAGCTCATAATTCAGAATGAGACAGAAGAGTAAACTAAAATAAGTGTAAAACAGTGGATGAATATGATCATAGACACATTTGCGATAATCTTACCTATCATGGAGCCCCTGTGTTGCTTCAGGGACTTTCTGAGTGCTGTCTCTATTCCTTATCATATCCCCATGAAATTAAACTTATCCATTGTGACTACATGTATTTAACGGCTAGTACATATCATGTACATGTATCATTATTGTTATTGCTCAGAGATTGTAAGTGCCTTGCCAGGATTGGCAAGTCCAGGATATTTCTGTTTTTAAATTCATGTGAAGTACACAATTCACATTCAAAGTCTATAGCCATACTACCCTGAATGCACCTGACCTTGTCTTATTGTCTTATCCAGGAAGCTAAGCAGGGTTGGGCCTGGTTAGTATTTGAATGAGAGACCCCTGTGAATATTGGGTGTTATAGCCTTCAAACAAAGTCACATAAAAAGAAACCTTTGCTTCTTTTAGGAGTGGGCGTGAGCTGGAGAGGAGTGGAGGAACGGAAAATCACATTAGACCTCAATATGGAGGTGATGGCTGAGCCAAGTGTGAAGGGCTTGCCAGAGAGTCCAGAATTAGATAAAATAATGTAAGGACTCGCTCACCTCTATAATTCTATTTTATTCTTTTCCATTATACTTTAACATGCTTCCTCTAATCTGTTTCTTTGATGACAAAAAAAATACTCCACTTATTTCTGTTAATTGGCTGAACCCTGGCTACTCTGGATGAAAAGGTTGATCATAAATATACCCAGGAATAATGAATTTAGACCCTTCATTTAGGTGTTAGCATACTATATATCTGTTACAGAAGATGAAGGTCAGGTATTAAAAAATGGGAACACTGTTTTTTATTATTAATTCAACCATGCATTCATCACAGACTTTATAAATGTTTGCTCTACCCCAGGCATGGAGCTTCCTGGAGGTCAAAACTATAATCTCCATCTGCCCACAAGCAGTACCACTTGAGTTTCAAGAGTCTTCAACTCCTTGTCTCCAAACTTGGCTTCATCACAATCATTCCCAAGCTGCTTCTCCTCTGTTGTTTCTAGCCTTTGTTGGACATGTCACCATACACAGTGCTGCCTGAGCTAGCATGGAGAGAATCGTGTATACATCTTCCTCTTCCTCGGATCCCCACCCCAGAAATCACTCTGAGACCCTGATCACCATTTCCCATGTAATTATCTTTGCTCAGACTATCTCATTTCTTACCCCAGCTTTCACAAGAGCCTGCTCACTGTTCTCCCTGACCCCAGGCTCTCCCCACTCCAATATTCCCTTCCTAGCAGAGCATACTGTGAAGTTTGTGTGTGTGCTGTTTCACCAAGTAGACTGGTAGTCATTTGCAGACTCAGATGTCTTTCTAGTCTTCGTGTACCCCAGGGCATGGTTTCCGGCACACAATAGGTGCTTAGTAAATATTTGTGGCTTTTAGGACCCTAGGGTGGGGCAGATGAAGAAGAAAGGAAATACCAAAAGATTAAGATATTCATGCCAAACCACACATCTTCTGTGAAATTATTTGTAACTAATTAGGCAGAAAAAAAGTCAAGGGCTCTGAAAAGGATAACAACATAATCTTGCCACCTCTGGAGGAATGAATATTTTCCTATGTATTATTTTTCTGTGTATGTATAAGTGCCGTTTATCACAGGGATTTTCTGCATAAAACAGAGAGAGAGAGAGATTGAGAAATAAATGAAGAGTAAACATTTGTTTCAGCTCCATATACATTGCAAGTTTAGAAGCAAATGTTATATGTGTATGTGTGTGTGTGTGTGTGTAGGGGTATATGTGTGTATGTATATATATATCCTGTTTTTTTATTGCACAGATTTTATTTTTATAACTGTATCCTGTTTTTAACCTTTTAATAAGTCATAGAACTAGGATATAGTAAAGCCAGAATTAAACCCAGGTCTACTTGGTTGTGAAGCCCAAAATTTTATCCCCAAAGCAAAGATTTTTTGCTCCTAGGTTAGTCCAATTGGATAGTTAAAATGGTGAGAAAAGTCTGAGGGTGTCTCTCTTTTCCTAAGTTGATCCTTTTATGCAAGAGTATCATTTAGAGACCAGTTTGGGAGAGAAAGAAAGACTGTCTTTTGTTATGTGAGTGCATTTGACATCTCCCTCCAAAATACTTGTTATGCTCTGAAAGTCATAGAAAAACTATTTGTAGTTGGGAGAATTTAACAGAAATGGTACATCTCAGAAGCAGAAGGGGAAATAGGAAAGAGAGCACTCAGAAAACAAAAGCAAAAGTGACAGAAAAGACATGCCAGGGGAGTTGCCAAAGGAAATAGCTATGTAGGTCCCATTCAAAGAGCAAAGAGGTTTTTCATCCTGATGTGTGGAGTGCTCACTCTGATAAGATGTGCTAATATTAAATGAATTAGAAATGTAAAAGTTTTCATCTGTATTGTAATTTTACCTTAAAATATATAACCCTGTATATAAATATATAACCCTTAAAATATATAACTCTATTTTTTTTCTCAGCACAGAACTGCTCAGTAAGCCATGGACACCTACATGTCAGACAAAGGGCTATCCACCTGGGACACAGGGTGAATACAGCAGATGTAGTTCCATCTAGTGGAGGATATAGACAAATATAAGGTCTGATAGGAAAAGGACTGTGGCTTTGGAACACTGGCTAACTCTTCCCAGAGGAAAGGAAGAGAGACATGAAAGATAGCTAAAGCAACTGTGTAGAAAGGAGAACGTCCTGCAGCCCTGAGGGACTGGAGGTCTCTATGGCTGAGCAGCAGAACTGCCAGGAGAATAGGTTGGGTTGATTATGGGGTTATCCATTCTCAAGCCATCCAAAGGCCTTGGAATCAGTACTCTAACAGATTTCCCATGACATTTTTACAGAACAAGATGCTTCCTTTTTGTAGTTAAGAGATCTTCAGATTGCAGAGGGTATAACAGTCATTTCTGAGAAGAAAATGAAATGCAAACAAGTCCATTCATAGCCCATAGATAGTTTTGATGTAAACTCCTGTTTTAGGTATCAGATATTTTGGATTCAAGTCCTAGCCGCAATATGTTATAGGCAAGCCACTGAAGGGCACAGAGTCTTAGCTTCCTCATCAATCAAATATGTCAGTAAAACACATGCAGAGCACACACACTCATAATTAATTTCAAGGCTAGAGAAGAAGATGACATGGAAAAAGGTGATGCCAATAGATAAGTAGTGGAAGTAACAGTGTTAAGTTTCTATGACCACGAATATCTGTGAGTTGCCCAACTCCTACTCATTTCATCAGTCAGTAGGGGCCATCTCCAGGAATTTTCTTCTTAAGCCCTAAACTGGAGGTGACAATCTTCCCCAGCTCACACATCACCTAGCATAGGCTTAGTGTGCACTACTTTAGAGTAGAATAATCTCTCTCCATGCTTCTGTGATTGTGGTGTTCTTTGTGAGAAAAAGCATTTTGTCAGTTCATCTCCATAATCCCATGGTTTTAGCACAGGGCCTAGAGTTAGCACTTGGTCTTTTGGTTATGAATTCCATTGAACTATAAGTTCATCAAGGAATCCTGCGAAAACTCAAGCCACAAGTGAAAAGGGACTGAAAGCCCAGCCCATCCAAAACTTCTCCCAGGTAGACAGAACTGGCATTGAAGCAACAGAGACTACAGAGGCCGGCACTTTGTCTCTGACTGAGACACTGAGTGGGTCCAGGACCTGCAGGAACAACTAGGTGTATTTCAGGTCATTAATCACACGTGAATGCTGCTTTTGTTTGTCATCTCTTTACTTCTAGGGTTTTCAACATATCACAGAACACCTAAAATTATGCCACATGGGCTACCATTGACTTTGGAGAAATTTATAATGCTGATTTTTTACAAAAGAGTGGTTTGGGTGATTATCATATTCTCTTAAAAATAGATGCATCTCCTCTCCTGAATCAGCTTAGTGAAGTAACTCCTGCCCTTCTCAGGAAACAGTCTTCTCTGCCAGTTTTTATCTTGCCTTTGCAAAGAGGCTGAAATGCTACAAGCCATGGACAATTTGTGCTCCTCTCTGTTTTCACATTGTGTTTCCCTTTTCATTTCTCTAGTTTATTTTTCCATAATGGAGAAACTGGTGATGAATGGGGCCAAGAGGCAGGAGTGCTGTACATCAGGTGACTAAGAGATACCTGATGTAGGTATGTTTCAACCAGTCCTCACTCAGCATTCTTTGGGCCTGCTGTCCTGGAGATGCAGGGCTTGGAGAGACCGGAAAGAGACAGCTGGTTCAAAAGGGTGAGCCTATCTATATATCACATGGAATTCAGAGGCATACTCTTCTCCAGGTGGCTTGTGATTTTAATTTTTAGAGTGCTTTGTGTGCATAGATAGGTGGGGTTACAGGTAGGTGAGGGCACACTAGAAATGCAGACTCAGCAATCAAAGGGAGAGTCAAGGTTATAAAGGCCAAAAGCCCATCCTTTTGGATCTCCTCAAAAACGCTGTTTTCAAAAGTTCTCCCAGTGTCTTCCTGAATGTGTCCACGCCAGGGAACTTATCACCCAGCAAGGTACCCGGGATCATCTCTGGATATCTGAAAAAGCTGTTGTCTATATCTTTCTCTCACTTCTACCCACTACATGTGTAGCCTTCTGAGAAGTAAAAATAGAGATCAGTTTTTCCCTATTTCTTTGCTGTGAGCTAAACATCCTTATGTGATGTGGTTTGAGTTCCCTTCAAGGCCTGGTTCACCCCTTCCCAGCGTATTCCAGCTGCTCCTGCAGGTCAGACTTGCTCCGCCGGGAGGTGTTCTGACATCTCACTGCTGTCACTTGTCTCACCAGGAGCCAGGGAGCAATCCGTCAGAATTGACGCGGCTTATGCCAAGAGACCCTGTGACTCAATCAAGTACAGCATCTATTTGTCCCATGGAGCTTCTGCTGGTTTGCTCCTTTGGGCTGCCTATAGCCATAGGCTGCAGGTCACTTGATGAGGAAGGTTTTATTGTTTCTAGTTAGAATAAGAATGGCTGCAGGATTTTGTTCCTCCTCTGTTACTGCTGTTACATAGTACCTGGAGCCAGCCAGAGCACGCAGGGCTGGGAGTGTGGCTAGATGTTAGCGGTGGGGTGAGAAGGATGACCTCTAGAAGATTCAGTGAGGCAGGGGGGTCAGGCAGAGGGACAGCCATGGGAGTCATCTACACTTTGGAAAACAGAAAGAGTTGGGAATTTTTCTTTTTGTTATTTGTTTTTGTTTTTTAACATTGAAAGCACTAAGGACTCAAGTCTAGGTTCCACCAAGCCAAGTGAAGCAAACAGATCCTATCGAGTCAAAGAGATAATGTCTGGATTCCAGAAAGGAGATCAGTCAGGCCACAGTGTCCACATGGGATAAAGGCAAAAACATGCAAATTGAAAAGCACTAGATGGATCTGATTTTATTATCTTGAGAATGAAGCCCAGGAAAGCTATCTGAGAAACCAAAAGTCCATTCTCAGAACATGTCACTTGCTATTCCCCACACTTTGCATATTTTCTGGTACATTTAACAAGCAATATCTACCTTTTAAAGAACTCCTAGGCCTTTTTTCTTAATTTGGGACACAGGATGAGTCAAAGAATAACCATGAGGTGAAAATACTTGTGATTAAAAAAAAAATTAATATGTATTCTATCACCCTAGGACTGCTTTGGTATAATAAAAATATATATTTGGTCTTTGTCCCCTGTTCCTGGCACAGAGCTTCTAAAATCCTTAGAATTTTTGGAGTGATAGGAGTCTCTTTTGTTATTCATAATGCACCCCAATGGAACACACCTGAGTCTGTGCTAATAAAGTGACTCTAGGTGGGACCCCTAGATAGCCCCAGCATAGGATTAGTAAACTTTCAGTTCAGGGAGGGAAGAGGAGCTGGAGATCAAGTTATGATAGCTCTTGAACAAGGGTCTTCTGGGTTGGTGAATACATTGAAGTGCCAGGAGGGTGGTGTGGAAGCTTGTACCCCACTCCCACCCTGCCCTGCATGTCACCCACACTTGGCTGTTCCTGATTGGTACTGTCAGTAAATGTAAGTATGTATGTTTTCAGGAGTCTGTGAGCCACTCTGGCAAATTACTAAAACTGAAATGGGATCCAGGGGACCCAGGACTTGCTGCTGGTGTCTGAAGGGAGGGCAGTCTCGTGGGACTGGATCCTTACATCTGTGGAGTTTGATGCTAACTCCTGCTAGTTAGTGTGAGAGCAGGATTGAATTGTTGGACACCCAGTTAGTGTAGGAGAACCAGAGAGCTGCAATGAAGTACAGGAGAAAGATGAACTTCTGAGGTCTTAGATTCTACCCCTCACTTTGCCAGTAATCTTAGTTGGTGACACTCGTCACTGAAGGAGTTATCCACTAATATAAGCTAAAACATAATGATGATGAGTATGTGTTAAAGAGATAAGGTGCTTCCTGTAAAACTATTTTTTCTGGGAAATATTTGCCTTATTCAACACTCAACCACCAGAGCTACCTAACTTTGATAGCATTCACTTGCTCTTAAACCTTTCATGACTTCCTTCAAAATTAATACCACTCAACTTGGAGTTCAACCTCCCCCCACCCCATTTTAGATGTATGTTACCTTTTAGCTTATGCTTTGTTCCATCAGCTGCCTGTGATTTTGAAATTGCAGGATCTCCTGGTTTGGTGGCGGGAAGTATGATGGCTTTGTATCTTGGTTCTATCGAGTCAAAACAGTGGCTGACATAGAGCCAATACACCATGTGTGTCCCTCACAGATTTCATATGTTCTGAGTCTCAGTTTTCATGTCTGTCAATGGGGTGCAGTATGAGTTGAATTGTGTTTCCCTGAAATGCATATGTTGAAATCTTAACCTTCCCACTACCTCAGAATGTGACCTTATTAGACAATAGGGTCATTGCAGGTATAACTGTTCATGTTAATGTAACTTTGTGTTAAGATGAGATCATAATGGAATAAGGTCCACTATGACTCCTTGTAAGAAGGGGGAAATTTGGATATAGACATGCAGGGGAGAACATCATGTGAAGATGAAGGCGGACAGTGGGGTGATGTTTCTACACGCCAAGGGACACTAAAGACTGCCCGCAAGCCACCGGAAGCTAAGTGAGAGGCACGGAACAGATGCTTACAGTACTCAGAAGAAAGCAACCCTGCCAGCACTTTAATCCTGGATTTCCAGCCTTCAGAACTGTGAACTAATGAATTTCTGTTGGTGAAGCCACTCAGCTTGTGGTACTTTGCTAACAGCAGTCCTAGTAAACTAACACAGATAACTAATATCAAGTTCATAGCCCTAATTTTTTTGTTTTGTTTTGGTAAAGTTTGAAAGAGATAAAAAAGCACTTGGTCTAGAGTCTGACACAAAGTAAGTGTCTCCTTTTGCCTTTGTATTTTATGGATATCGTGCATGGAAGAGGAGCTTTGCTTTAGGAAGGGAGAGAGAGGGGCTGAGTTCTATTATCTAACCTAGTTAGATTTTGTTGTATTTATCATTTCCATCCAACTTGTCTGTTCCATCTGAGGAATCCTAGATAAGACATTCATAGCTGGCAGGTGAAATAAAACATTTACAAAGAGCACTGGATCTCTGGCCCTTTTAAATACATCTACCTTGAGTCTATACTAGTCACCTTCTAAATATGAAAGTGTTCCATGAAAGCAGTGAATGTTGTCACCTAAGAACAATCAAAGACCACATTTTTCACATAAAATTGACAATGATTAAAGAAAAATAATATCTAATGCTAATCAGAGTATGGAATCATGAGCTGGTGGATGTTAAAATTGGACTGAATTCTCAGTAGAGCAAATAGGGAATGCATGTCAAAGCCATAACAATGTGAACATTCTATAAGACTCAGCAATTCTATTTCTAAGAGTTGATCCTAAAGAAATAATATTGGATGTCAACAAAAATATCATATGAGAATGTTTGTCACAATGCTATTTATAAAAAGAAAAATTAAAATCAACTTAGTTACAAATAGATGTTACATTAATTAATTAAATCAATTGTTAGATTATTAAAACACAGCATGGATGTCTATGCAGACATTGCAAATGTTATTGCAAGAAGATGATCAATTTAAAATTATATCATTTATTTTAGCTATATCTATATCTTATCAGGAATTATATTTTATTCTACCACATTTAAGAGTAGGACATGTTATATTTCTGATTATCTCTAAATAAAATTAACTCTGCTCTGACATCCACCTACATGGCTGGTGCTAAATTCATCCTCCACCATTAGTGGGTGGCACCCACGAGATCCTACAGGAACCCTAGGCTTATCTGCTGCCATAATCCGGGGGAGGTATTGGTTCCTTGTGCCATTTTAGAGATGCTCACCATGCAAGCCCATGTTTTTTCTCTTTCCGAAGCCAGTAACTCCACACACCAAACACAAGGATATTCTGCTGCAGCTCCTAAAACCATGAATCTTAGCGTGAACTCCCTCCTGCACCTCTACATCTGCATTACTATCTCAGAGGCCTTGGCACAGCTTCCAGTAGCTCTATGGAAACAGGATCCAAACCCTTCGTATGAAAGTCGTAAAGTCTCCTCCCCAGCCTTCAGGGCAGCTCACTTGGTCCTGTCAGGTTCTCACATTCTCAACTCCAAGCACTGTCCTCCATGATCTTCCAGTCCAAGGCTGCCTAATGCGGTCTTCCTCATGAAGTCTGAAATCCCAAAGCTACAAAACAAAATTCCTGCTTGTTGGGAGTTGTGGGACGGGACAAAGTAGGAGAAAGTGGGAGGGAGAAGTTCATGCCTAAAGAGAACAGTGCTGCCTGTTCTTTTTTGGGTAGGGAAAATAGATGCTGATCTTTTTCTAACAACCCGCTCTTTCATCAGCCTATTCTGCACTGGATCTCAGTAGTCAGGTGACCTTGAAATTCTGTCTAGTGTTTTCCGTTCAGTAGGACCTAGAGCAACTTGATTCCATCTTTCTGCTTCAGTTTCATTATCTACAGAGTAAGAATTTAAAATACGATCTAATAACATCTAATAATATTTCTCAAGTAGCTGTCCCAGGTTGGGGGTTCCCCGGAGAAGTAGACTGAGAAAAAGAGGTTAGTGTGTGGAAGCTTTACTGGAGGGGTCTTCTCAGGACCAACACCCATGGGGGAAAGAAGGCAGCTGCATAGAAGTTAGGCTGCAAAGAGATCACGACACAACCACCCCTATGAGGAGCTCTGAGACTGGGACTGTCCTCCAGTGGGGTGCCAAGTTGGGGTGGAGGGGGCAGTCCTCTACTCTCTATATGGGTGAATTGCTGGATACAAGCTGGCCCTGGAAGGGGGCAAGAGTTTGGGAGGCAGTTCTTTACGGCTGAGACAATTCTTGCTGAGAGCTGACAGCTGAGCACTCTCTGCAAGACACTCTTCCCAGCAGTTAGGAAATATGTCCTCAGTCTTAAGGGGAGTTTTAGAAAGGGCAGCACAGTGTCTGTGACAGAAGCTAAATAATATGACATTTGCAAAGAGAAATAGTGCCTAGTGCCTGGCACATGTTAAGAGCTCCATTAACGTCAACATGCATGTGCTTCTGTTTAATAATAAGCTTGGACTTACATACACAAAAATGTCAACAGTGTTTAACTTGAGAGTGGGACCCTGGCTGCTTGCTGGTTTTTTTCTCTGTGTTTATCTGAGCTTTCAAGGTCACAGTTGTCTATTGCCCTAGGCCACCTTCAAACTACCTGGTGTAGATATCAGCAGATGTTAGGCTCACTGGCTGAGCTGTGTCCCGTGAAGTGGGAGGAGAAACATACCACCCTAGTCAGCTTCCTTAATACCACTTTGTTACACTTAACCCATGTGTCCAAACATATTCTCCCACACCTTATAGAATTTGGTGCTTCAGAAGTACCTCATAAATCTCAACAGAATAAATGAGTCAATGAAAATAAAAATACGGTATCATCTCATGCATCGCTTGCATACATTCTTTCTACCATTCATTTGGTAATGTCCATTTGGCAAGTGTCCATTTATTCACTTATTATTGCATTTATTCAGTAGTCATCTGTTAAATTCATACCCTGGACCAAATATCAATCTAAGGGTACAGCCACTGCTAACAGATTGATATGATGACAACTCCAGACATCACCTTCGTAGATCAATCAAGATTGAATTATCTATAGTATAACAAAGAAAGTTAGCACAGTAAAGATAGTAGAGTGGGCAGCAGCATCACCCAAGACAGGCAGAGGTGCAAGTTTTGCAACTTCAAAATCTTCACTTGAGGCATGCACAGTTGCAAATGATAGTATCTGAGTGATTGAGGGTCAGATCAAAGCTATAGGAAATTCAATTCTGCTCCACCCACATCCCAAGTTCAGAGATATATATATATAAGATGAGAGCAGGGGTCTAGTCTGTGCTGGGGTCACCCTCTATCAGCCAGGTGCACTTTATCAAATTGTTTCCTATGTAGTATATAGCATGACTGCAAAATACAGTATAGTACTATACCCTCAGCATTGAAAATAGTTCTCATTTATCATCTAAGCCTTTTTAGGCTGACTGCAGTTGTCTAAATACATCCCTAACTTTTGAGATGCAAAATTAAAACAAGGGTCAGCTACCCAGGAGTCTCTAGAGGTCATGATTACAGGTCCTAGGACAATTATAGGACATACATTTTAGAGAGTAACCAGTGAGAGTGAAGATACCCAAAGTCTTTTTGATGTAATAGAAGATACAGAGTATATGCAAAATTTATATAAACAATACCAAAAAGGTAAGTGTTCTAGGAGAGGTAAAAAGGTGTGGTAAGACATAGACAAAAAGAAAACTAGTACTTCATAATGATACACTAAAGGGGAATGAAAAAACTTATAAGAGAAAGTGGTAATTTGGTTGGCTTTAGTGTACAGACAGATGGGAGAGAGTATTCCAATCAAAGCTAATGACGTGAACCAACCAAGAAAAACATACACTACCTATAGACATTGATAGGACAGCCATGAAATAATGTATGTGCAATAGTCTTGCAGCCTTTAAAATGTGAGGCACCAGGTTAGTTATTTTTATTATTGTTTGTTATCAACAGATTCTATTTGTTTGTGGGACAGTATTTTAGTGTCCCTTTTCTTAGGAAACGTACAGAAAAACATGTCTTGTTTTTCTCTGATACATGCACATACTAGTCAGCCTCTTTCTAATAATATCATGTTTATAATTCTTCCTAATCACACTTGACCTTTTCAGATTACATTGCTGACTTTCTTAAGCGTTAAATAACTGGAGAAGAACCACTGGTTGAGGTCAAATCATTTATCAGGATCAATAGTTTTGTCTGACTTTGGATAGATGTAGTGTACTTTCCATTTGAGAGGTCAAAATCTGTCAACTGGCGGGAAATGCTCTAAACTCAAATAATGCAATGTCAGGATAGCATAAAAAGTTGATTTTACTACCCAGGGGCCATCTTGAAACATCCTCATTCCTTTTGTGTCTACAGTAACCACTAGATGGCACTGCTATTTCAAAATGGATTATTTTATGAGAGAATGGACCCACCATCTCCACCATCCCCACCTTCCATCTTGTTAATGTATACGTTATACATAAAGACTGGACTCAGGTATCTGTTTTTCATCTCACATACCATTGGTTTTCTCATATAAAAAATGGAGGTAGTAATAGCACTTATTTAATGTTCTTGTGAGGCTCACATTCAATAATGGATAGTAAGGTATTCTGTAGACTCTAAAGCACATAATAGATATTAATTTGCCTAATTATCAATAAATGTAAATCACATGAGTATAAAGTTATAAGAATAGAGAGAGTAGCTAATAATGATCCCAATGCATAAAAGCTTTGTGAGTCAGTCATAAAATGAAGAGACCAATTCCAAAGAATGGATATATTGAAAAACTCCATGAATTGCAAAAGCCCAAATGAAGAGGGAAGATATATATATATATATTTTATATATATATGGGATTTTGTCTAAATATCTTGTTATGTGTCTATATCTCTATGTACTATCAATTCTAGGTCTACCTTCAGTCTTGAGCAAGCATCAGAAGAAAAACCCATATGAAGATCACTTATGTATTTGTTGTAAAATATACTGAAAACATTATTTATTGTCTTACCTACTGACCCCTTATGTAACATCTCAAGAGATAAGTTTCTATTAGAATTTATATAAGAAAGATGATAAAGAATTGGTCTACTATATTTTATCAGACTATAAGAGATTGTGGTATCTGCTTGGTACCAAGAGACTCAGAACCAATTTTAATGTTCATCCCAATATTAACCTTCATAGCTAGTATATCCTGATGTTTCTTTTTTATGGCTTAAGTCTAGTTCTTTCCCAGAAACTATAATGTATGTTTCTTTTTCTTTTTTTTTTTTTTGGTGGTCTGTCTCAAATCCTTTTTGAAATGAGTTAGAATATTAATAAATGAAATCTGATAAAAATATTTAAAATATATTGAAATGCTTTGATTCATTGGCCCAGTTAAAGTCACTATTCATTCAACAATTATTTGTTCTTTGCACAGCACCCTAACTAAATATTGAAAACAAAAGATATATACAGCCTTCAATTGGAAACTAATGTTGTCAAAAAGATAAAATATACCATAATTGGCAAATCACTTTGCATGGCATTATCTAATTTAGTCCTAAAATGAGTTTATCAGAATTTAGTGCTAGGGTGAGGATATCACAAAAGACTCAGATCTTTGGGGTGGAGAGATCTGGAAAAGCTCCTTGGGGAAGATGGCTTAAGTATGACCTAAGGCTCAGGAGGATTTAGATAAGAAATAGGTCAAAGGAATGGTGAGAAAAGAGGTGACAGCCTACCTGATACCAAGGGAATAGTCTATTAATCTAGCAAAGAGCTTGTGTAATGTAAACATTAAAGGCAGAATCTGAAGGCTTGACTGCAAGGCTAAGAAATTACTGCTCCTCGTATAAATATAACTGTTGTGTAAAATTCAGGCTAAATCAGGTAGCTCTTCCTAATTGATGGCCCCCTAGGTAGAGCAACCTACCCACTGAACTAATTGCTGATTCTTACAATACTCTCTGGCTACTCCTTGGGCTCCACAAATAATTGAAAGCCCAGGTAATCAAATATGATCAGTGTGTAGAAGACATTTATAGCCAAATTCTGGGCAACTGTTTTGAATAATACTGACCATTCAAAAATATTTCTATACCTAGGTTGGTATTCCT
This sequence comes from Eulemur rufifrons, assembly GCF_041146395.1. Lineage (NCBI taxonomy): Eukaryota > Metazoa > Chordata > Mammalia > Primates > Lemuridae > Eulemur > Eulemur rufifrons. Next base: position 47,993,876 of record NC_090988.1, read on the forward strand.
CAAAATTAAGGTAAAATTTATGTTCCTGGTTGTCTGGAAACTTTTTTCTTTGTGTTATTCTATAAACTTGGACTAGAAAAGTTAATTTTTTGTTTATGGAATTGTTTTTTCTTTTCAATTATTAGAGGGGGTAGGAAGCTATTAGGTATTGGTAAGCAGATTTAATGCATCAGGGTAATTGATGATTTTTTCCCCAGGTTAAACAATTTTCATTCATCAACTATTCTTTATGACATAGCTTTGAGCTGAAACCCTCAGTGCCATCCTTGGATACCCAATACTCTCATTTGAACACATGGCTATTGCTATATTGGTAGATTTCTAATGTATAGAAGTCAGATCCGATCTCAAGTTTTCAGATGCAGATTGACCACAGAAGAGAGCAGGGCCATCTCCTCTATTATTCTCATTAATTCATTCATATTCATTCATTTGACAAATATATGTTACACATCTACTATGTGCCAGGCACTTCACTAAGCAGACTTCTGTGCCTCCTCCCATGGAGCTTGCCACCTGAAGGAAAGAAATGTGTTTGCCATGAAAATTTTGTGAAGGCTACATTGACAGTATGAAATAGTTGGGGTGTGGTGGTCAGGGCACTCTTCCTTAAGGAAGACACCTTAAAGCTGAGACTAAAAGAATGAATAAGAGTTGAAGAAATGAGGAGAAAATGGAGGAAAAATACTTTCTCGGCCTGGGAGGGGCATGCTATTAAACTCTCTGTAAAAAGGGAGTTTTCACATCTGCAAAAAGGGAGAAATAGTAAAACCTGTCATGTGGAGTTATGGGAAATAAGTGAGGAAAAGGAGTTAGAAGAGGACCTTGGGATGATGACGATGATGATGACTTTCAGTCTAGGAATAGGGAAGCACAGTGGAGAAAGTTCTGAAGGAAGTATATACTAGGCTTGGTCAAGAAGCTAAATGAAGGACAATGTAGCTGGAGCATGGAGAGCAAGGGGGTGCATGGTGGCAGAGGGGAAAGAGAGGCCTTTTGGGCCCCCACATAAGATAGCAGAGACCCACCTAGTACCCAGCAACTAGCGTTTCTCCTACCCCACCCTGGCTGCTCCTGGTTTTGATTATATGACCAGGTTGTAATGTGAATACTTTGTAAACTGTATCTGTTTAGTGATTATCCTCCTTTTCCTATTAATTTTTGTCTGTAAGAGTAATGACTGGACCATATAAAGCAATTCTTGCCCTTCCACCCCTTGGAGTTAACCTTCAACCTTCTTGGGCCTGGGTGTTTGCTGGTGTTTCACTTCCCCTTCCGCCTTCACCAAGCTCAGCTATACACAGTTAACTCCTTTAATCTTTTCTCACCCAGTTAGTCCCATTTTCTTAATCGTTTTTGTTCCTCCTCTCACTATTCCCTTGAAAATTGCTTTATCTCATGGTCAATTTATCACATAGCCATTTAATTTTTACCAGGCACATAAAGCCCTCAGTGGAAACAGCACTGAGAAGCACATTTGCACTCACTGCAGCTTCTGCTTTTCTGAGTATTTTGCTCACCCTTGCCTTATAGATTGGTTTTATATATATATCTCAAAAAGTTGCATGCAACGAGCAGGTTGTCTGTGTACTAATGGCATTGCCATCTTGACTGTCCAATCTAGAGGGGGTGAGGGGACTGGTGCAGGGAAGACAGCTGTAAAAGATACTTGGACTGTAGCACCAGACAGACCCACCTGATGTGTCACCGGATCAACCACTCTGAGCTGCAGGGGTTTCTATGTTTGGTAGTAGTTAAGCAAGTAGCTCCAGAATCGGGCTGGCAGGGTGTGAATCTCCACACTATCCCCTCCTAGAGCCGTGACCTTGGCTAAGTGATTTAACTGCTCTATGCCTTAATTTCCTCACATGCAAAATGCAGATAATGACTATATGTCTGTGAAAGGGCTGTTGTGACGATGAATGGCAAAGTGGTTCAAAGAAAGCCTTGCAGGAGGTAAGGACTCAGTAAATGTTGGCAATATTTTCTGTAAAATGGGTATAACAAAACCAACTTGACAAACTCATTGGGGTTACACATACACACCCACACATGTATAACATGTAAATCACCTAGCTAATGTAAAATTCCTTATAAGTTCACTAAATGAAATCTCTCCCTCTTCTGCTATATTTGCCTTTATAAAAACATTGTATAGAGTTAAATTTAAAACAAATAGTTAAAAATAAAATCATCAGATGACTAGTGTAAAATACAATTGAGTACCTGCCAGTTTCTTGGAAGCTTTCTAAGATTTGAAGCAACAGAAGAAATCACAAAGAGAAAGATTGACATTTTCAATGATATATAATTTTAAAATCTATGCACAATGAAAAAAATAGCAAAAGTAAAATGAAAAGGGAAACAACAGTGTGAGAAAAATATTTGCCCTAAATATGCCAAAGGAAATTCTTGGGAAGATTAAATGAGATTAAATGAGACAATATATCTGAAAATGCATAGTCACCTGTAAAACATAAGAATGTTTATGTTATTAAAAAATATGCCACAACTTATTGAGCAACCAATTCTTATGCACCAAGCATTGTCCTTAGTTTTATATCAACATACTCCTAATGCTAACTTGGGCCTCCTTGTACTTTAAAATCCCCCTAATTTCATGGCTTTGGGATAACCAAAGCCTTAATGGGAGAAATCCTTTTAAACTTTTCTCGTCCCTCGCGACATACCCCCTTACTGAGCTCTGGGCACCTGAGTTTTCTTGAGAGCTCTCTTTATACTGTTCCACATCAAACTCAGTCCTCCCTCCTAAAATAAACTCACTCTACATATATTATGAATATAGCAACTTTATGGAGAATGTGAAGTGTCGCAGGGTGACACAGGATGTCAGAGCAAAGCCCTTGCCATCTTTTTGCTTCCCCAATTCCATCACTCTCCTCTCTCTCTCCTTCTCGCCAACAAATTCCTTCCCTTTCTTATGAAGAATGGTTTCCTTTCCTTCTCTAAAGCCTTGAAGCCCACCTAAAGTGGGCTAATTATGGCAATTTCCGAACAAAGGAGGCCCTCTTCCTAAGATAATTCTTATATTGTCCTCTAAGAGGATTAAATTTTTTTCTATGTAATTACATGTGTTATTTCATATCCTCACAAATGTCTTGCAAAGTATATTCATTCTCATATTTGGTGGATAAAGAAATGGAAACAAAGATGAAGCACCTCCTCAAAATTATACATCAATATGTGGCCATGTGGTCTTAATAAAAATGAAGGTAGTTTATATGTAAATAAATCAGAGAAAATATTTATATCCCAAATGATTTGAACTATTAACTCTCACAAGAGAGAACAAAAATCTAATCCTTTGCTTCTATCAAAATAATGTCACTAATTGTGCTGATAACAATATAATGATAACATCTAACATAAATTGAGTGATTATTGTGTACCAGACACCATTCTAGATGCTTTATGTATACATTAACTTATTTAATCTTCACAACAATCCAGCCAGATAAATACTTTTATTATCCCCCTTTGTGTATAAGAAATAGAAGTACAAATAAACAACTTGCTAGAGCATACAGGCATACAGAGGCCTGTAACTCAATAAGTTCTTATAACCCCGACATTAACACAAAATAAAAGACGCACTAGCACTTGCAATTAAAAACCTAAAAAAAAAATTATACCATAGCAAGTTGCAGTTTTGCATTTTTTAAAATTAGAAAATATGTTGTTTAAAAGCAATAATATCAAATACGACTGACATTGTGATAAAACTGGCCAAATTTTTGTCTCTCAAAAAAGCCAAAATTTGTCCTTGAGAGACAAAAAATGATTCATAACCTTTGACTTAATAATCTATCTCCAAGGAATTTATTGTGAAGAAGCAATTTTTTTAAAATAAGGCTGGGCGTGGTGGCTCATGCCTGTAATCCTAGCACTCTGGGAGGCCAAGGTGGGAGGATCGCTTAAGCTCAGGAGTTCAAGAACAGCCTGAGCAAGAGTGAGACCCCGTCTTTCCTAAAAATAGAAAAATTAGCCAGGTGCTGTGGTACATACCTATAGTCCCAGCTACTCAGGATGCTGAGGCAAGAGGATCAGTTGAGCCCAGGAGTTTGAGGCTGCTGTGAGCTATGATGATGCTACTGTACTCTACCCAGGGTGACAGAGTGAGATTCTGTCTCAAAAAAAAAAAAAAATATATATATATATACATATACATATAGAAGATATAAACCACTATAAACCACATTACTCATTGCAGCTTAAATATCTGACAACTGGGTAAATAAGTTATTTTACACTAAATGAAATATAATACAGTCATTAAAATTTCAATTACAGACTATGTGTACCTATAATGTTAAGTAATGAAAATCCATGAATAGAGTGAGTATATTGTACTATTACTATTAAAAATGGTATGTGCTTATGGACAAAGACTTAATCAACAAAAATTTATAAAGTTCAATTAGTGGCAAATGAATGATTTTTTTGATATTTTCATTTTAAAATTACTTTTATAATATTATTTGCATACTAGAAGAAAATCGGTAAACAATACGGGGAATCAAAGAGAGGATGTCACATGAATGAGTCATAGGCACTCACGCTACTCCTGGAGAGGAATCTAGTCTTGGATAGGGGCCTAATGCTAAACTTTCAGGAAGCAGAGGTGCTCTAAACTTTTCTCAAACTTAGTAGCTTTTCCACTCCACCTTGTTTACTCTTTGTCTCTCAACTCCTTGTCTCTCCCAGAGTGCTTTTCTTTGCCAGGAGTTATCAAGCAGAAACTGACACCTCCAGTCCCCAATTTCCTTAAGAGCCACTACCTTTCTGTGCCACTGTTATGATGAAATGGGTCCTATCATTCAGACGTTTCGGGGCTGGGGAACACTGAGAGCCCCTGTGGAAAGAACTAAAGCCCTCCTGCCCAGGAAAGTTCTTGTCCTAATCTGCAACTTCCCTGTAAATTTCTACCTTGTCCTGCTTTGAATCTTGAATTGTTTTATGTGCTCACTTTCTTCTCACGTCACTTGGGAGCTCCCCGAGAGGAGACAGAACTCTAATCTACTCATTCTGGTGTCACCAAGCCACGGTGACTTGTCTAACTTGTCCCTCCAATCTTGAGTGATTTTTTTTCTCTCTTCACATTCTGAGGAAATCCTACTCAACTATTCAGCTCCAGTTGGCATGTTACCTCTCTGCAAAGTTTCCCAAAACTGGTCAACGAGTTCCTGGCTCTCATTGGCAGGCACACTCTAAACACCCTTTGTTATAATATTTTTGACAGTGGATGTTTCATTCTCTAGTGACAATACCCTTGTAGTGATTGCCAATTACAAAATTAGTATATCCACTCAGTGAAAATCTTGAATAGAACTACATAAAAGAGAAAGTGAAAGCTTTTTCATTCATTCCACCCCCTGACAAGCACCATGTATATAAAACATACTTTATATATCCTAGCTTTACCAGTTATACATTCATTACATGAGGCATCTTACCAAATATACTGTTTAGTAACATGCTTTTTTCCCTCACATAAAAATGTACCATGGATAATTATCCATGCCAGTTCATATAGATTTAGTTTATTCTTCTAAATAGATTTGTAGTAGTCCACTATCTGGGTGCACAATAATTTAGCTAATTTCCTTCAGTACATATTGAATTTAATTATTCAACTGTATTCAATTATTTATATTCTTAATACTACAATGAACATCCATATATATGTATATTATATGTGTGTATATATATATACACACACACATATATATCTCACAGATCTTTCTTCACTTGTCTATTTTTTCTAGGACAAATGTCTAGAAATAAAATTGCTGCATCAATCAATACACATATTTTGCATTTTGACATAAAACCATATTACCCACCAAAAAAGCTGTACCAGTTGAAATTCCCATGAGATTGTGTTGAAGTCCCTGATTTCTCTATGCCCTTGCCAGCACTGATTATCTTCATATTATATGTTAGGTGCTTATTTCTCTGTCTTTCTACTAGGCTGGTTTTATAGGGGACAAGGTATATATTTATCATCTTTGGATATCCAGGTTTTTTTTAATATATATAAACATTTAGCTGATGTAAACTGTGAACGTTTTAAAGAGCTAAATAATGAATTAGATTAAATATACTCTGTCATATATTTGAGGGAGACACCGAGGAACATGGGACCCAGAGAGACGACAGCCTGAATTCTGGCCCTGTCCCCTACTCACTATATCCTGAGGCAGGGCACCTAACCTCTTCGAGCCTCCGTTCCTTCTTCATTAAAATGGGCATCAAAGTTCCTGTAAAATTCTTACAACAGCATTAATGTGAGGAAGAAAAGTGTATAAAAATCTTGCTACTCCAAATAAGCTTTACAAAAACAGCTGCATTAATGTCAGCTGGGAGCTGGTTAAAAATCCAGAATCTCAGGCTATCCCCAGACCTACTGAACCAGGGCAGCAGTTTAACAAGATCTCCAGGTGATTCTCATTCAGTTTAAAGTTTGAGAAGCACAGACAGAAAACATTAAGCACAGCACCAGATGCATAACAGCAATCGATAAAATAGTGACGATGGTGGTGGTGATGAGGATGGTGATGGTGATGATGTATGTAAAGTAGCTCACATACAATAACCATAGCTACCATAATTTTTATTAACTGTTCAAATTCAGCTCTAAAATAAAAACTTGGGTTTAGGAAAAATGCTGCATTTCTTTACTGCATGCACAAGTTCTATTTTGGGGTGTTAAGTGATGTGCTTTGCAGCAGAACGAATGTGATTTACACTTGGGGATCCATTTGGAAGGTGGTGGAGCAGGATGTGGGAAGCTGAAAGGGCTGGAGTAGAACCCTAGCTTTGCTACTCATTGGCTGGCAGTCACTGATACCTTTGAGCTCTACTCTCTTCAGTTGGTTGTTCTGAGACTTATAACAGTTTACCTGTGCAATACCATGAATGCTACTTAGCATATTCCAGGGGTCAGGAATAATATCTACTGACAATTGCTGTGTAATTAATAAGTGCTTGGCAGCTTTCTAAATGTCTTTAAGTAGTTATTTCATTGCCGCCTCACAAAATCCTGTGAGCTAACTATTTGTTCTCATATCCATTTTATGGAAGAGTAAATAGTTTCAGAGAGTTTAAGTAGCTTGCCTAAGGCCACACAGCCTGGAAATGACATAGCCGAGGATATAAATTCAGGCAGACTGATGTCACAGTCCAACCACGTTTTTCCTCTTTTCCTCTTTCTTTATCTTCCCTCCCCTCCTCCCTTCTTTTCTTCCTCCTTAAAATGTTTCCTTCAGAAAAGATGCCTGAGCTGAGTTTAGGGAAGAAAAAAAAAAAAAAAGAATCTGCTATAGAGAATTCTGATTTAATTTTTGTCAGGTAACTTTTTCTTTTTCCTCTCATATTCCCCATTTCTGTTTTTCTCCTCTTTCATTTCTCTGGACTTCATTCCTTGGTCACCTGGTGATAACCAGGAGTTGTGTGTGACTTCATCAGTGATCCTGGCATATGCCAAAGATCACTGATCTGAGATTTTTTTTTTTCTCATTACCATCTCATGTTTGACAGGGCTTTTAATAGCTTTAACTTTCCTTCACATGTGGACAATAAGAATTCACACACTTAAGTGTTTAAGAGGTACCAGTAACTGTTATAAGCAAGTTACTTGTAATCATGTGACTGAATTTGCAATGCAAAATAATTTAATTTTGTTTTTGTTTGTATTTTCCTATTCAGTAGCTCTGCTGTCTTTAACAATCTAACACTTCCCCTTCACATCTGTCCTCGGAGGCTGTGTTAAAAGAAAAAATAGTCCTCCAGTGAATCCACGAATGTCCCCGCTCTCTGTGGGGTGCTGAAACTGTGCATGTGTCACTTCTGTCTTCTAATTATTTAGTCCGTATTTAACTGTATTAACTCAGTTAGTCTCTATAACAACTCCATGGGAAAGGTGCTATAATTATCCCCAGTTTACAGAAGAAGAAGCTGAGGCCAGAGAATTTATGTCACTTGTTGAAGGTCGACACAGGTGCTAAAACTGAGATTCCAACCCAGGCAGTCTTGCAACAGAATTCCACTACAGAATCCATGCTTTTAACCATTACACCTACTCCTTTCCTCCTGGCTCTTTTTAATCTTTTTTATTGGTAGTCTTTTTCCTTCCCAGCAAGTCCATTCTGTCACCATCAATTTGATCCTGCATCTGAAATCCTGTAATTGTGAATTTGCAATGCAAAATTATGTTATTTTGTTTTTGTTTTTTGTTTTTCCTATTCAGTAGCTCTGCTGCCTTCTTAAGAGTCTGAACCTTCCCCTTCACATCTGTCCACTGAGGCTGTGTTAAAGGAAAAAATAATTCTCCAATGAATCTACCAGTGTCCCTATTCTCTGCGGTGTGCTGAAACCAATAATGTGTCATTTTTGTTTTGTAATTATTCAGTCTATTGTTTCCTCCCCTCTTTATGAATCGACTCTCTTCCCATTTTCCAGATCATGTAGCTTGTAAATGCTTTCCATTTATCTTTGATTCTGGGCTCTAATTTGTTCCCAAAGTGCCAGCTGTCAGCATTTTGAGGCTCAATGTTTGATTTAAAATATTAGATCCTGCTTTTTCTATAATACTAAAAAAAATGAATGTACATTTAGAATTAATAGAAAGAAAGTTACTTTAAAAATATACAAGGCATCTTCCCATTTAAGCTCTGATTTTATGTTTAGTGTAAAGTAAGCAGAGCAGATATTATCCTCCATTTTTTTTTAATAGATGAAGAACCTGAAGTTCAGGGAGATTAAACTAGAGAGATTAAATGAATTACCAAAAGAAGAGGCTGCCTTGTCACTAGATCCTCTCTTTTCTTTCTCTGCATGATACAGTGAAAGAAAATAAGCTAATGCCTAGGGCCAAATCCTTGCTGTTTTTCTTAGCTGCTGTGCAAACCCAGGCATACCGTATACCTTTTCTAAGTAGGCATACCTACCAATTAGAAGTGATTAAAAGTTATATTACCCATACTTGAAAACAAATTTACTATTGAGGTAAGGCAGGTATTTGAATATTTGCCTTTTGGTTTGGTCAAGAGTGTGGATAGTGCTCCTTTCAGTGGAAAAAGGGAACATGGGATTGCCCAACAGCAATTGGTCTTGTGAACCTAAGGCTCAGGAGAGAGTGGGATAGAGGGGTGGCTCCTTGGTATCTCTGTTCTGCACATGATGTGCTGCCTTCTCTTGAGAGGCCATATTTATTCGTCAGCCCAAAGAGGTATCACTGGGCTCTTCAATGTGGTTCCTTTAAATTATTCCATTACAATTGCATTATTCCAGCAAGTCCTAAAGGTCCCTTTGTGATCTAAAGGGAAATGGCAAAAAAAAAAAAAAAAAAAGAAAGAAAGAAAGAAAAAGCTGTTATCACAATTCCTAACACCCCCTATGTGCTCAGTAAGAAATAACAAGAAAAGAGTGACCTGGGCAAGACAGTGACTGCAGCAGACACAGGGACTGGAGAGAGCAGCTGTGCTGAGCCCGAAGTTTGAGAGAAAGTGGGCAGATGGTGGGAGGTGGGAGGCAGAAGTCAGGAGTCTCCAGGTGAGTGACTCCCCTTCTCTGGATGTCAAACTCTTCATGTCAAAAATGAGGAGTTGGACTACAGCATCTCTAGGATTTTAGCTATCCAGTTACTGGGCCAGTACACAGGAGGTGTATCAGGGCCTCCATGGAACGGGGCAATTTATCCGTTTCCGTTTTCCTTTAACACAAAGAAGGAAGACAGTAATGATTCTGTGAAGAAAGAGTTTTCTCTCTCTGGAAGGAAAATGAAATATTAAAAGGCTTTACTATTGCAAAGAAACAGATAAAAAGACAATTAGGATCATTAAAAATGACAAAACACCAAGACCTGATGAATTACATGGCTTGGTTCTGAGAGCTGTGGCAGGGGAATGGGAAAGCAAGCCCGTGAGCCGAGTCTTTGGGTAGGCAGGAGCCTAGAGCCAAGCTCATGCTTGAGAGCAAGAGATCCCACACACAGACACCAAAAGCTCTCCGGAGTCTGAAAGCCAGAACCAGGCCTATGTAAGAAGGCACCGTGGTGTCAAGGGATTATGCATCTTAGGTCATCTCTGTGCTTCTCTAGATCCTTCTCTATTCTTTCATTATGCCACAGGTAACACAGTTTCTTATTTGCCTGACTTTGTTCCCTCTTAGAATGTAATTTCTCTAGAGCAAAACTGTAATTTATTCATTTCAGGCATGGTGATTGGTGCAGAGCAGGCACTCAGTAAATTTTAGTAGAATGAATGAATGAATGAATTAGTGAATGAATGAAATAGATTTGAGCTTTGGCCCCAGTCACATATAAGCTCTATTATGTGTTTTGGAGGAGAATATTTGAAACCTCATTTTTAAGTTCAGCATCCTGAAGAATCTTTGCTTCTGCAAGAACCTGGCCAACTCCCAAAGGGTCCTAAGGATAAGATGACCTTTGCAGAAGAAATCTGGGACAAAAAAGCACATGGCCAAAAAGGCTAGATATTATGTGGGTCATCCTTAAAGGAATTTCCTTTAAATGCATTCAAAATGTGAATATATTGCTAGTAAATATTATGAATGGTTTTCTTGTACATCTTGATTTATAGAAGAGGTAAAATTCAGAGAGATTAAGTGGTTCAAAACTACAGAGCACAGCAAAAAAGTTAGGATTTTACCAAAGTATGTTTAAGTCTATAGCCAATTCTCTGTCCATTATGCCCAAAGCCTACAACTTTATGAGACGCTGGTGTAGAAAGTAATTAGCATAATGTCAAACAAGGCTCATGCTCACACCTAACTTCATTTGTTGTGAACACCAAATGATAGTGTGTGTTGTCCTTTAGACATGGCTTGCTGGTTCTGAATTTGGTTCTGGGTCTCTGACCACTGTGTCTCAGACCAGGCCCATTCTTTAGTGGAGGCGCCTGGATGGAGCTCTGACAGTACAGAAGGGAGATGCATTAGCACTCCCATTGAATCATGGGGAAGCCGAGATTCAGAAAATATGTAACATTCAAAGTTCCTATTGCCCGAAAAACTGAAAAGCCTGGGGTTGGCCCCTGAGATTTTGTCTCTTTGTCCAATGTCATTTCCAACACTCCCCGGCTCAAAGTATCCCTGAGATGCTGCAGATCTTAAGGAGTATGGCGGAGCACCTGTGATGGCGAGTGATTGGCTTGGGTCTGAATCCTGACTCTGACACTTATCAGTTGTGTGACCTTGGACAAATTGCTTAATATCTCTGAGGCTCAGTTTCCTCTCCCATGTAATGAGGGAACTAATATCTACTTCACTGAGTTGCTGTGAAAATTAAATGAATCTGTGAATTAATTTATTCTCTGACTTGTTCCAGAAAAGATTCAATGTGGCTTACAAGAACACAATAATATAATTTAAGAATAAGGGAGAAAAAAAATAAGAACAAGACAGGCATAAAGGGGAGTCAGTCCAATGCAATGGCTAAGAATAGGTGACCTGTTTTGCTCAAAGCTAACTAGTAGCCAATCCCAAAAGGGAAACATTGACAGCTATATTTCTTACCAAATTCATGAGGTTATAACAAACCCATGACTAAATGGGGAGCATGGCTATGTTTAAGATATGGGGTATATTTCATGTTCCTGTATCTAGGGTATAAAGTATACTTAAATATGTTCTAGGTTCCAGGTTCTAGATACTACACTAGGAAATGGGGATTAGTGTAGAAAAAAGACAGGAATGACCTTTGCCCTCATGGAGGTAACAGTCTTCACAAGAACACATTATTATTTTTTTTTTTTCAGTTACACTCTTTATTTTTATTTTTATTTTTATTTTTTTTCAATTTAATTTTACAGAATCAAAGAGTCTAACAGTATATCTTGTTAGATACGGTATGTCCTCATAATGTATACATTATTTCTTGTACAATGATATGAAATAATATGAGAAATATTCATGATAAATTATTAAGTGAACAGTGCAAGTTAAAAACAATAGTTTCATATTTTTTCCCCACCCCCCCTTTCCCGAGTCAGCACCTTCAAGTGTTACCACTCCCCAAACGGTGCGCAATGCACTCATTGTGTAGGCATACCCCTATCCCCTCCCCCACCCCCCACCTCAGTCTGATGTCCAATTGGTGTCGTTTCCAGATTTGTATTTAGGTGATGATCAAGGGAACCAATTTTCTGGTGAGTACATGTGATGCTTGTTTTTCCATTCTTGGGATACTTCACTTAATATAATGGGTTCCAACTCTCTCCAGGAGAACCATAGAGATGTCGTATCTTCATCATTCCTTATAGCTGAGTAATATTCAATGGTATACATATACCACAGCTTACTAATCCAATCATGTATTGATGGGCATTTGGGTTGTTTCCACATCTTTGCTATTGTGAATTGTGCTGCTATAAACATTTGGGTACACGTGCCTTTGTTACAGAATGACCTTTTTTCCTTTGGGTATATGCCCAGTAATGGGATTGCTGGGTCAAATGGCAGGTCTACTTGAATCTGTTTAAGATACCTCCATAATGCTTTCTACAGGGGTTGCACTAGTTTGCAGTCCCACCAGCAGTGTATTAGTGTTCCTGTCTCTCCACACCCACGCCAACATGTGTTGTTTTGGGTTTTTTTGATAAAGGCCATTCTCACTGGGGTTAAGTGATATCTCATTGTGGTTTTGATTTGCATTTCCCTGATGATTAGAGATGTTGAACACTTTTTCATATGTTTGTTAGCCATTTTTATATCTTCTTTTGAAAAATTTCTATTCATGTCCTTTGCCCACTTTTTGATAGGGTTGCTTGATTTTTTCTTGCTGATTTTCCTGAGTTCTAAATAGATTCTTGTTATCAGTCCTTTATCTGATGTGTAGTATGCAAAAATTTTTTCCCATTCTGTAGGTGGTCTGTTTATTCTCTGGACTGTTTCTTTGGCTGTGCAGAAGCTTTTTAATTTAATCATGTCCCATTCATTTATTTTTGTTGCTGCTGTGATTGCCTTGGGGGTCTTCTTCATAAATTCTTTGCCTAGGCCAATGTCTGTAAGAGTCTTTCCTACATTTTCTTCTAGAATTCTGATTGTATCACACCTAAGGTTTAAGTCTGTTATCCACCGTGATTTGATTTTTGTGAGAGGTGAAAGCTGTGGGTCCTGTTTCAGTCTTCTACAAGTGGCTAACCAATTCTCCCAGCACCATTTATTGAATAGGGATTCTTGTCCCCAGAGTATATTCTTTCCCGCTTTGTCAAAAATTAGGTGACTATATGAGGATGGTTCTATATTTGGATTTTCTGTTGTGTTCCACTGGTCTGTGTCCCTGCACTTGTGCCAATACCAGGCTGTTTTAAGAACCACGGCCTTGTAGTATAGTTTGAGGTCTGGCAAATTAATACCTCCCATTTTGTTTTTGTTGCTTAAAATTGCTTTTGCTATACGGGGTCTTCTTTGATTCCATACAAAGTGTATAATTATTTTCTCTATGTCTGTAAAGAATGATGTTGGTAATTTAATAGGGATTGCATTGAATCTGTAGATCACTTTGGGTAGTATAGACGTTTTAACAATGTTGATTCTTCCGATCCACGAGCATGGTATATTTTTCCATCTATTTGCAAGTTCTGCTATTTCTTTTCTCAGTGTTTCATAGTTTTCCTTATAGAGGTCCTTTACCTCTTTAGTTAGATATATACCTAGATATTTTATTTTCTTTGTTGCTATTTTGAAGGGTATTGAGTCTTTAATTTGGTTTTCCGATTGACTGTTATTGGCATATATAAATGCCTCTGATTTGTGTATATTAATTTTGTAGCCTGAGACTTTGCTGTATTCGTTAATCAATTCCAGGAGTCTCTTGGTTGAATCCTGGGGGTTTTCCAGATATAACATCATATCATCAGCAAAAAGTGAGAGTTTGATCTCTTCCTTCCCTATTTGGACTCCCTTGATTCTGCTCTCTTGCCTGATAGCTCTCGCAAGGACTTCCAATACTATGTTGAAAAGTAATGGAGACAATGGGCAGCCCTGTCTGGTTCCAGTTCTAAGTGGGAGTGCTTTCAGTTTTTCCCCGTTCAGTATGATGTTGGCTGTGGGTTTGTCATATATGGCTTGTATCATTTTTAGGTAGGGAGAACACATTATTTTGATGCATCATTTCCATGGTATCATCATTACCAAAAAATGCAAAGAACCTGTGAACTACATGAAGTTTCACATCTTAAGCTCTGAGAACAGTACTTGGCACACAGAAGATATTTAATATTAATTTGTTCTCTTATTTAACATTTATGGCCGGGCGTGGTGGCTCACGCCTGTAATCCTAGCTCTCTGGGAGGCCGAGGTGGGCGGATCGTTTGAGCTCAGGGGTTCGAGACCAGCCTGAGCAAGAGCGAGACCCCATCTCTACTAAAAATAGAAAGAAATTATATGGACAGCTAAAAATATATACAGAAAAAATTAGCCGGGCATGGTGGTGCATGCCTGTAGTCCCAGCTACTCGGGAGGCTGAGACAGGAGGATCGCTTGAGCCCAGGAGTTTGAGGTTGCTGTGAGCTAGGCTGACGCCACGGCACTCACTCTAGCCTGGGCAACAGAGTGAGACTCTGTCTCAAAAAAAAAAAAAAAAACATTTATTAGTCTATGATACCTGTGTCTATGTCTTTTCATAAATTGGGAATATGCAGTGGAAAAGCAGTTAAAAATCCCTACCTACGTTCTAGTTAAGGAGAGAGATGACTGACAGGATCATTAAGTGAAATATATGGCATATTAGATATTGATAAAGGAAGGATGGTAAAGTGTGCTGAGGGTGGTTTAGAGAGAATGGGCAAGGGGGGACTCACTGGGAAGGTGATATTTAAGTCCAGACCTGAAGGAGGTGAGAATAGGAATCATGAAGGTTCTCGAGAAGAGCATTCCAAGCAGAGGGAACAAGTGCAAGGGCCAAAGGCTGGAAAAGGCCTGGCAGCATCTACTCAATATAAGGCAGGACCCTTTCTATTGAAAGTAACAAAAACCCAACTCAAAACAGATTGAGTAAAAGAGATTTACAGGAAGGAGATTTAGTTCATAGAATCTGAAGATGAGATACAAGAAGGCAACCAGCTCAGCAGGTCTGCAGTCATATTCGTATGGTTTATAGCCAAAGGACAATAATAGATATACTGTTTCCTGTCTGCTCTTGCATAGAAATACCCAGGCAACAAGGTCACTGTGGCCATGGAATGGGCCGTTATATGGTTGGCTCAGCCTGGGCCTACCTCAGTGACTTGGTTAGCAAAAGTTGTCATTGAAAGGAGGTACAGGAAAGGAAACTGAGATCACTAAGACCATAGCCACGACAAGTCCCATTCAAAGTAAATGACTTGCCCTAAGAAAAACAGTTCATAAACATCAAAAGCAGAGACTGCATCTTTCTACTTCATCAGATAACCCCGATATAAAACCATCCACATACAGCCAGCTGATCTTTGACAAAGCAGACAACAACATACACTGGGAAAAAGAAGCCCTATTCAATAAATGGTGCTTGGAAAATTGGATAGCCACATGCAGAAGAATGAAACAGGACCCACATCTCTCACCACTCACAAAAATTATTCAAGATGAATAAAAGACTTAAAATGTAAGGCATGAAACTGTAAGAATTACAGAAAAAATATAGGAAAAACTCTTCTACATATCAGCCTAGGCAAAGAATTTAAGACTCCAATGGCAATTACAACAACAACAACAAAAATAAATGGGACTAGATTAAATTAAAAAGCTTCTGTACAGCTAAGGAAATAATTAAGAGAGCAAATAGACAACCTACAGAATGGGAGAAAACATTTGCATGCTATACATCTGATAAAGGGCTAATAATGAGAATCTACAAAAGATTCAAGCAAATCAGCAAGAAAAACACAAAACAACCTCATTAAAAAGCGGGCAAAAGACATGAACAGAAGCTTTTCAAAAGAAGATAGACAAATGGCCAATAAACATATGATAAAATTTTTGACATCGTTAATCATCAGGGAAATGCAAATTAAAACCACAATGAGATATCACCTTGCTCCAGTTAGAAAGGCTTTTATTAAAAAGTCCAAAAACAATAGAAGCTGGCATGGATGCGGAGAGAAAGGAATGCTTCCACACTGTTGGTGAGACTGCAAATTAGTACAACTTCTGTGGAAAACAGTATGGAGCTTCCTCAGCGAACTAAAAGTAGACCTACCATTCAATCTAGCAATTCCACTATTGGATATTTACCCAAAGGAAAATAAGTCATTTTATCAAAAAATCTGCACTCAAATGTTTATTGCAGCACAATTCACAATTGCAAAGTTGTGGAATCAACCCAAGTGCCCATCAATTCATGAGTGGATTAACAAAATATGACGTATGTATACCATGGAGTACTATTCAGCCATAAAAAGGATGAATTAATGCTTTTTGCAGCAATATGTGTGGAACTGGAGACCATTATCCTCAGGGAAGTATCTCAAGAATGGAAAAATAAACACCACATGTACTCACTGTTAAGTTGGAACCAACTGATGAGCACACGCGCATAGAGGGAAGTAAACTCAGTGGAAATCAAGCAGGGGGAGGGAGGAGCGGGGATAGGCAAAAACCTACCTAACTGGTACAGTGAACACTAGTTAGGTGATAAGCACCCTTCTAGCCCTGACTCAAGCATTACAAAAGTGATCCATGTAACCAAAAACATTTGTACACCCATAATATTTTGAAATTAAAAAAAGAAAGGAACAAAAACCCATTTAAAGTGTGCCTAGAACAGAAGCACATGCACATGCGAGAGCCTGAGAGCATGTACAAACCCCTGAATAAGGACTGGGCTTTGCAGTGTAAATAAAAAGAAAAGAAATCATTAGCAGACTAGTTAATTTGATGATTCTCTTTTCTTGCTGATTCCCAAAAGATGTTTTGTGGTTTCCCTCCTCTTTACAGAGGGCATTCTGTTCGTTGTCATGTACCTATAATGATCTCATAATCTAAAATGCTTCATGTTTATGATGCTGAATGGTAGGCTATAATTACCTCTTCTTTGTTATCATTAGGAAATTCTGTGAGATTTCAAATAACTGAAGAATGGGCCACAAGTACACACAGAGTATCCAATAATGCACAAGTTAATCTTAAGCATGATTATTTTTGATGATATAATAATTATGGTTGAAAAGTAATTTAAGAAGAAAAGACAAACATGCATGATATATAGTGAGGGGATTTTTGTGAGATATTCTGGAGGAAATAGGCATGTACCTATAATGAGATGGTGATAATTAGGGGCATGTGCCTACAGTGTGATCATTTCAGTTGGCATATGATCATCTTCCCCTAAGGGAGGGATGCATCAATGTGCACATGTCCTCTGTCTCCAGCCAAAAGAAAGCGCTGGCAGGAAACTGCAGGAGGAAAGGGAATGAGACTTGGGTATTCATTTACCCTCCTAGGTTCCTGCAGAGACACCTCAGATTTTCTGTGTCTCACTTTGAGGTGTTCCCTCATCTCCTTTTTCTCTCTCTGGGTTGGGGAAATCACTCTTCCATTGTGCCCTTTTAGGTCCAGGTAGTCAGTGATGGCCTCCAGGTGTTATGAGCCCGAGTACTGTTCTGTCCTCTGCCCAAACCTCTGTAAACAGTGGCTTTATTACACTTTCAACAGATTCCCCAATTTGAAATACCATCTGTTTCTTGCCAGTTCACTAACCCCAGCCAAATTCATGTTCACCTTACAATACCTAATAATGGTATTTATTCCATTCATCTCAAGTCAAGTGTGTCTGTGGACAGATCTGCCTTCTTGTTTCCTTGCTACCTCTACATTTTTGCTAATGCTCACTCCTCAACCTGAAATGCCTCTGGGCCCCCATCTCTGTCTAGATTCCTCATTCTACAAAGTCTTCCTCCTATGCCACCTCTTGTAGGAAACTTTGCCAGATCTACCAGACAGAAGCAATGTTGCCTTCCTCTGGACTCCTACGACTTTTTATTAAATCTTTATCATTATGCTTTTTTTCTACTTTGTATGGCTTTTTATTTGGCATATATATTATCTTCCTTAATTCAGTAGATGTGTTTCTTTGTTAATTAGAAGGTTAAATGTATGCCTTCAGGATTTACTTCCCAAAAGAAGGCCAAAAGTATGCCTTGCACATATGAGGCATATAGGAAATGTTTGTTGATTGGAAGAATGGATTGATAGCTAAATTTCAGTGATATCACTTACACAGCTAACCTCAGACAACTGTGTACACATTTTAATATCATACTCATTAATTTAGCTAACATTTCTAGAGGACCTACTGTGTTCTAGGAATTGTGCTAGGTGCTAATTTTTCATGGCTATAAAAAGCTCTGCAGATAAAAAGCATATCATTGATCCTACAAATTCATATAAATAGTTCTTTTTGATTTGCCTTTTTAATATCACCTGTGTTAAAAGACATATGGATCCTAGGACAAATCTTGAATAGCCCCTCTGAGTTCCACAAGCACTGCCATTAACTCTTCATTCTTAATAGTACTGATAGTAACCTCAACTTAAATATAGTTTGTACCCACATAAAGCTGTGAGGCTCAAACTTTGCTGGCTGTAAGAAAATCACATAAAGAGCTTTGAAAGGTAGATAAATTCTTGTCATATTAGTCTTCACCTCCACCCCAGACCTGTTGAATGGGAATTTGGGTTGAGAGTGCTGGTTAATTTGAATTTTACTACATTTTCCTTGGTATCTTTACTCAATTCTGGCTCTGTTAACCAGGCACTTATCCAAAAATTGTCATTCAGAAACCACTGATTTAAAGTACATTTCAGACATATAGAATCCTTATAAGAAGAATAAAATTTTTTGCTGCATTTAATAGATGAGGAAGTAGAGGCTCCAAAATGCTAAGTGAATTGGGGAAAAAAAGCATTTTGCAGAAGTAGGAATATTAAGGCTAACTAAACACATTAAAATTGCTCAATCCCAGATGTCAGCAAGATGGAGAAATAGGGAATATGAATGCCCATACTCTCCTTCCCCCATGGAGATACCAATTCAACAATTATACCTAAACCAGTTTTCTTTGTTAGGAATCCAGAAAACAAAAGGCTTCTGCACCATATGTGAGCATGAAACCATCTGTGTCAAAGCCAGCAGGAAACCTTATGGCAATCACTCACCAACCTGGCTCATGATGGCATAATTGGGAGAAGGTCCCAGCTTCTCCCTAGGGAGGGAAAGAGAAGACTAAAACATAAACCCAACATGCAGACATTATGGAGGGCTGACTAAGGAAATGGTTTTGCCTATCTGTACCAGCTTGAGGGCTGCTGAGAACAAAGGAGGATGTTTGGACTAGCACACACTCACTTGCCGTAGTCACCCTCCCCCCAGCTTAGCATGAAATAAATGGGAAAAAAACCAACTCTGACTTCTCCCAGAGGAGGGAATATGTTGAAGTGCACATGCACATTTGGGCTTTTTGAGGGCTGCCTTAAGGACTGGTTTCTGTCTCACCTCTCTCAATGCACAGATGGGACACCTCCCCCCAAATACTCTAGATGCTTAGGGGCCACTGAGAACAAAAGAGAGCTGGATGTCTTACTGGTGCTCTAGAGGATCTGTGGTACAAAAGACAAAGGCCAATACAGTTTAGCAGGTTCTCCCTTGATGGGTGGAATATAAGGGTGGAGTGTATGTCCAAACATTCTGGCTTTCAGGGGGCTGCCTAAGAAATGGGCTTCTGTCTTTCCTGACACACTCTAGAAGCCAAAGGGCTACTGAGAACAATAGAACTGCAGTACCACAGACAGACAGCAGAAGAAGGAAGAGATTAGAAATGCTGGAAAAAAAATAAGCAAATTCTGCTAATTGGGAATTTATACACACAAGTACAGAAAAACTTTGTATCTACAGGAAAGGTTTGAGACGCCCACAGACTTTCTAGCCTGTCAGATTGGTGAAGGTCTTTCCCTGTGCTAAGCCAGTCCATAGGCTGGGAGGGTTGACTTTTATCAAATGTGCAGATCCCAATATAATGTTAAAAGTCACACCAAGAAACAGGGAAACATGGCTCAATCAAAGGAACAAAATAAATTTCGAGATACTGACCCTAAAGAAATGGAAGTATGTGAATTGGTAGAGAAAGAATTTGGAAAGGCCATGATAAAGATGCTCAGTGAGATCAGGAAAATGGTTCATGAATAAATAAGAATGTCAACACAGAAACAGGAAACATAAGCAGAAGATTTGGAATTTAAGAATATAATAATTGAATTGAAAAATTCACTAGAGGGATTCAACAGAGTTGATCAAACAGAATGAAAGAATCAGCCAACTCTAGACAAATTATTTGAAATTATCCAGAGGAGAAAAATAAAATAAAATAAATTTAAAAAGTGAAGAAAGTCTACAGGATTTATGGCAGACCATCAAGAAAACCAACATACACATTTTGAAAGTATCAGAAGAAGAGGGAGGAGAAGTGGCAGAAAGAGTATTGGAAGAAATAATGGCCAAAAACATTCCAAATCTGGGAAAGGAAATAGACATCCAGATATAAGAGACCCAAAGGATTCTAATTAGGTTGAATCTAAAAAATTCTATATAGACATATAGTATAGTATTCATAGATAATATTTCATATTTCCATGGTATCAGTTGTAATTTCTTCTTTTTCATTCCTGACGGAGCTTATTAGATGTGGAAACAACCCAAGTGCCCATCAATATATGAGTGGATTAATAAAATGTGGTGTATGTATACCATGGAGTTCTACTCAGCCACAAAAAACAATGGTGATATAGCACCTCTTGATTTATCTTGGATAGAGGTGGAACTCATTCCACTAAGTGAAGTATCATAAGAATGGAAAAACAAACACCACATGTACTCACCATCAAATTGGTATTAATTGACTTAACTGAGCAACACTGAAGTGCACATATCATAGTAACATTCATCAAGTGTCAGACACGTGGGAGGGGAGAGATGGGGATGGTTATATTCACATTTTATGGGTACAGTGCACACCATCTGGGGGATGGATACACTTGAACCTATGACTTGGGTGGGGCAAAGGCAATATATGTAACCTAAACATTTGTACTCCCATAATATGGTGAAATAAAAAAAAATTAAAAATTAAAAATATGAGATATAGTATAAGCATTTTGTCAAAAATCAATAACAAAAAAGAGAACTTTGAAAGCAATAAGAGAAAAGCAATTGGTCATGTACATAGAACCCCCATAAGACAATCAGCAGATTTCTCAGCAGAAACATTTCAGGCCAGAAAGGAGTAGAAAGAATATTTAAAATGATTAAAGAAAAAAAAAATGTCAACCACGAGTACTGTCTCTGATAAAATTGTTCTTCAAAAATGAAAGTGAAATGAAGATTTTCTCAGATAAACAAAAGTGTAGGGAGTTTTTATTATCACTAGACCTACCTTATAAGAATGGCTAAAGGGTGTCCTCCAAGTTAAAACAAAAGGATAGTAGACAACACAAAAGCATATGAAAATATGAAGCCCACTGATAAATGTAAATATATAGACAGTTACAGAATATTGTAATACTGTAATGGTGGTGTACAAATAACTCTTTTTTATTATTATTTGAGCATATCATGGGGGGTATAAAAGTTTAGGTTACATATATTGCCATTGCCCTCCACCTCCCTGAGTCAGAGCTTCAAGTGTGTTACAAATAACTCTATACTGGTATAGAGTTATTTGTATACAACTCTACCTTGTATACTGGTATAAAAGGTAAAAGGCAAAAGCATGAAAGTAACTATAGTTATAAAATATGTTAATGGTTACATAATATGAAAAGTTGTAATTTGTGGCATCAATATCATGAAGTGTGAGAAAGGAAAGCTAAATAAGTTGAAGCTTTTTTATGAGATTGAAGTTAAGCTGGTATTAACTTAAAATAAGTTGTTTATAACTATGATATGTTATTTGCAAGTCACGTGCTAACCACACACACACACACACACACACACAAATACCTAAAGAGGATACACAAAAGAAAATGAGAAAGGAATCAAAACATGTCACTAGGAAAAAAAAAAAAACATAGAAAGAGAGAGAAAAAAGGACAAAATAGCTAGAAGATAGATGAAAAATAATTTTTAAAATGGCAATAGTAAGTCCTTCCCTATCTATACTTATTTTAAATGTAAATGGGTTAAACTTCCTAATCAAAATATATAGAGTGACTGTGTTAGTCCATTTTGCTTTGTTATAAAGGAATATCTGATGCTGGGTAATTTATAAAGAAATGAGGTTTATTTAGCACACAGTTCTGCAGCCTGACCAAGAAGCATGGTTCTTGCATCTTCTGGTGGGGGCTTCAGGGAGCTTCCAATCAAGGTGGAAGTTGAAAGGGGGACCAAGTGTGTCACATGGAAAGAGGAACAAGAGAAAGAGAAGGTATTACCAGGCTTCTTTTTTTTTTATTTCAGCATATTATGGGGGTACAAAAGTTTAGGTTATGTATATTGTCCTTGCCTCCCCATCCGTCTGAGTCAGAGCTTCAAGTGTGTCCATCCCTAGACGGTGCTCATTGCACTCATTATGTATGTATACACCCGTCCCCTCCCCACTCCACATCTGCCTGACACCCGATTAATGTTATTCCTAAATGTGCTCTTAGGTGATGATCAGTAAAAACAATTTGATGGTTAGTACATGTGGTGCTTATTTTTCCATTCTTGGGATACCTCACTTAGTAGAATGAGTTCCACCTCTATCCAGGAAAATATAAGACTTGCTATATCCCCATTATTTCTTATAGCTGAGTAGTACTCCATGGTATACATATACCACATTTTATTAATTCACTCATGTATTAATGGGCACTTGGGTTGTTTCTACATCTTTGCAATTGTGAATTGTGCTGCTATAAACATTCAAAGATTTATACGATGTAGCAAAAGCAGTACTAAGAGGGACATTGATAGCAGTAAATGCCTAGATTAAAAATGAAGAAGGATCTCAAATAAATAACCTAGCTTTATTCTTCAATTAGCTAGAAACAGAAAAAAAATACTAAGCCCAAAGTTAGTACAAGAAAGGTAACTATAAAGATGAGAGCAAAAACAACACAATAAAAACCATATATGAAATGTCCACAGCTAACCCCATACTCAATAGTGAAAAACAAGTAGAAATTTTTCCTGTAAGATCAAGAACAAGGCAAATGCCCACCTTCATCACTTAAACACAATCAATACTGGAAGTCCTAGATAGAGAAAGTAGCGAAGAAAAGGAAGTAAAATGTGTTCAAATCAGAAAGGAAGTAATATTGTCTCTGTTTGCAAATGATATAATTTTATATGTAGAAAACCCTAAAGATTCCACAAAAATACTGTTAGAACTAATAAATTCAACAGTGATGTAGGCCACGAAATCAACCTATAAAAATCAATTTCATTTTATACATTAAAAACAAATAATCCAAAAAAGAAGTTAAGAAAATGACGCCATTTGCAATAGCATACAAACAAATAAAAATACTTAGGAATAAATTTAACTCTAAGGTGAAAGACGTGTACACTGAAAACTCTAAAACACTGACGAAAGAAATTTAAGAAGATATAAGTGGAGAACATCTCATGTTCATGGATTAGAAGACTTAATATTGCTAACACGTATATTTACCCAAAGTGAACTACAGATCCAATGCAATCCCTATCAAAATCTCAATGAAATTTATTGCAGAAATAGAAAAAGCAATCTTATAATTCATATGCAATCACAAAGTACCCTGCCTAGTCAAAACAATCTTGTGAAAGAAGAATGAAGTTAGATGCCTTGCACTTCCTGATTCCAAAATATATTACAAAGCTACAGGAATTAAGACAGTATAATACTGGTATGAAGATAGACACGTAGAGTCACGAACTCATGCATATGTGATAAAATGATACCAACAAGGATACCAAGACTACACAATGGGGAAAGTATAGTCTCTTCAATGTACATGATGGGAAAACTGGATAAACAATTAATAGGGTAAAAAACAACCCATATAATGAACTATAGTTTGCAAACTATGTATTTGATGAAAGGTTAAATTTGGAAATATAAAAGGTCTTCCTATTATTCACTAACAAAGAAAACTAACAACATGATTTAAAATTGGGCTAAGGACTTTAATAGACAATTTTCCAAAGAAGACATACAAATGCTCCACAGGTATATGAAAATGTACTCAATGCCACTAATTATGAGGGAAATGCCAATCAAAACCACAATGAGATATCACTTCACACCTGTTACGATGTCTTTTATTAAACAAATGAAGGCAATAAGTGTTGGTGAGGATGTAGAGAAATTGAAACCCTTGTACACTGTTGGTGCGAATGCAAAACAGCATAGCCACTATGGAAAACAGTATGGAGGTGCCTCAAAAAAATAAAAAAATAGGACTATAATTTGATCTAACAATTCTGCTTCTGATATTTATCCAAAAGAATTGAAATCAGAATCTTGAAGAGATATTATCTATTCCGTAGTCATTGCAGCACTATTTATAATATCCAAAATGTTGAAACAACCCAAAAGCCTACCAGCATATGAGTTGATAAAGAAAATGTGTAAATACATACAATGGAATATTATATAGTCTTAAAAAAGAAGAAAATTCTGTACAATATGGTAAACATTAATAAACCTTTAAGATATTATCCTAAGTGAAATAAGCCAGTCATAGAAGGACAAATACTACATGATTCCACTCACATGGCATATCTAAAATAGTCCAACTCATAGAGGTAGAGAGAACGGTGGTTGTCAGGGCCTTAGGGGAGGGGGCAATGAGGAGTTGCTGTTCAATGGGTATTGAGTTTCAGTAATGCAGATTAAAAAGTTCTAGAGATCTGCTGAACAACAATGTGCATATATTTAACAAGACTATTTTATACATTTAGAAATTTGTCCAGAGGGTAGAACTCATGTCATATGTTATTTAGCACAATAAAAAAAAAGATGCTCAATCCCATTATTAATCAGGAAAATATAAATTAAGACCACATTGAGATACTAATTTATACCTACCAAATTAGCAAAAATTAAGAAATCTGATATATATCAAGGGTTGGAGTAGATGGGACTTAAAGGAGACTCATACTGCCATGAGACATGCACGCTATTAGTAGAACCTTTTGGAAAACAATCTGGTGTCATAAAGAACATTTGAATTCTCCATAATCCAACAATACAAATCCTAGGCATATATTCTTGTCCATATGCAACAGAAGACATATTAAAAAAATTTATAGCAGCATTGTTGACAATAACAAAGTAGAAACAACCCAAATGTCTATCAATAAGAGAAGGAGTTGTTAAATAAATTGTACAATAGTCACACAATGGAATATTATCCAGCAGAGAAAATGAGAGATTTATAGCTACAAAATGGATATACCTTAGGAAAATTTTGAAGATAAAAAGCAGATTACTGAAGATCACTGTACCATTTTAATAAAGTTTACAATTGAGCAAACAACAGATACATACATATGAAAAAAACTTATTTTTTTAGCAATGGAATTATTTTAAAAATTTAGAAAAATGTTTACCTCTAAGAGTAATGGTATGAGTGAGGGTCAGCAATTTGGATGGGGAAGAACATGTAGATAGAGCAAAGGTTCTATTTCTTAAATAGGGTGATGAGTTCATTGGTGTGTATTTTATATTTATGACTTATATGCTTGTCCTATTTTTTCTTTTGTATCTATAATTATAAAACTTCCAAAAAGACAGTAAAAATAATGTCTCATGAGAAGAGAATGAGGGAGAGAGAGGCAGAATGACTGGATTGTTGTGATCAAGGAGAGGAGCGGTACAGCAAGGAGCTGGTGAGCAGGGCAAGACCTGTGACCACGGCGAAGAGTGTGGGTTGTATTTTAACTTCCATGGGAAGCCTTTGAAGAATGTTAAAGATAGGAATACCACCTGACATACATACTTGTCAAAAGATAACTCTGGCTGCTTTGTGGACAACTGACAAAACCTGGACCCCATGTGGAGCTTTTTGCAATATCTCAGGTCAGGAATGATGGTGGCAGGCAGGCACTTGTTGCTAATGAATGAATGTGAGGGATGTGGGAAAGAAAGTAGTTTGACTTGAGCCATTTAGAAGTGGGTGGTATTACTGAGACGGGGAAGTCTAACAGTGAAAGTGGGGAAGTGAGTCAAGACTTTAAATTTTTCAAATTATTTTCAGATACATGGGAAATATTTAAGAGTAGGCAGTTGAATCAAGTGAGGCAGGTGATTATATCAATCTTGAGTTTCCATAAGGAGAACAGGCTGGTGATTAAAAATGTGGAATTCTTCAGACAATTGGTGAAGTATATGGAGTAAATAAATAAATAAATGGTAGAGTAATAGTAGAATTAAATATTTTCACATGAGCTACTTATGTTCAGCCTCATTTATTGAGAGATTATGGGGGTGGGGGAATCATTGACTTTATAGTCAGAAGATTGGAATCTAATTTCAGTTCCCATTTCTCATCTCTCTCAACACAAAACTTACATTTAAAAATTAATTAAATTTGCTCCTTAGATTTTACACTTTAAAATGAGGAAAGTTTAATATATTATAGACTTTTGCATTTACAAACATACTACACATGCATTAATTCCCTTAGTCATTACAACCGTATCCAGAGAAAGGTATTCATTTTATTTCTCTTTTATTAACAAAGGAACCAAGTCAAAGAGTTAAAGTACCTTGCATAAGGCTACATATTTGGGTTTGTTCCAGGAATCAAACCTGTGTCCCCTGAATTCTATATACCACTGGTTCCCAGAGTAGGGTCCCTGGACCAGCAGCATCAACATCACTTGTGAACTTGTTAAAAATGTAAATCTTTTCCCTCCACCACAGACCTACTAGAGCAGAATTTCTCTGTTGTAACCATCCCACCCCACCCAATGACTTTGATGTTTATAAAGTTTCAGGCAAATGAGACAAAAAATGACAAAAAATGAGATCTGAAGGAATTGTACCAAGGGACAGACAAAACATGGTAGCATTATTTCTTCATTCTCTCTTTTCTGTTATTTGCCCTCTGAAAGTGGAAATATTGAAGAGTAAAATGTCAGCAGAATTGACAGGAGGTCAAAGCAAAGTCACAAAGCAGCCATCTTAATAACTACATACTGAAAATACCTAGAATCAATGGGTTGGCATTAATAATGATTACTTTGTTTTCCTTAAATGTTTCTTGATAGTTTTTCCATGTAAACAGTGATCATGAAATTGAATTCCTATAAGTATGATCAACAAAGTAGCAGTGAAAAACTGTTCTGTGTGGAAAAAAATGTAAATGTATTACAAGCACTGCTCTACAGGGTTTCATTCTGAGGAACTGTTGCATCACCTCAGGAGGTTCCAAAGACACGACTGAGTGAAGGCTGATTTTATTATTATTATTTCAGCATATTGTGGGGGTACAAAAGTTTAGGTTATGTATATTGTCCTTGCCCCCCACACCCCCCCGAGTCAGAGCTTCAAACGTGTCCATCCCCTAGACAGTGCGCATCGCACTCATTATGTATGCATACACCCATCCCCCCCCCCACACACACATCTGCCCGACACCTGATTAATGTTATTCCTGAATGTGCTCTTAGGTGATGATCAATGAAACCAATTTGGTGGTGAGTACATGTGGTGCTTATTTTTCCATTCTTGGGATACTTCACTTAGTAGAATGGGTTCCAACTCTATCCAGGAAAATATAAGAGGTGCCATATCACCATTGTTTCTTGTAGCTGAGTAGTGCTCCATGGTATACATATACCACATTTTATTAATCCACTCATGTATTGATGGGCACTTGAATTTTTTCTTCCTAACTATCCAATCCAGTTCTTTGCACTTACAAAAAATGTGGAATGAAGGAACAAACATCCCACTAAGCACAGGCCTGGGGATAAAGAAGTTCAAATTCTCCTTGTTTCACAGAGCTCCTCCCAAATTATTTCTTCTCCGCCATCCTTGAAAGATACTTACACTCTACCACTTCAGGTGTCATGCAGAGTCACCCACTTCTTTCCTGGTCATTTCCCCACACTCATCAGAGATGTCTAGTATTTGATTCAGAATCTTGCTCTATGCCCCAAGACTTATAGTAGGGTGTTTTTATATATATATAAGGACTTACGTCTTTGTGGATAACCACACAACATCCTGTTATTTCACCTCCTAAAACTTCCAAATTTCAATGACTTTGGTCCCATTCAAGTTCAGCCACATAGTTCTTGGCTAACCTCTGACCTAGTCATCACTGGGACTGCTCTACTTGGTTATGTCAAATCCAGACATTTTACTCTCTGTCTCCCAAACTTCCAGTTCTTGTATTGAATAATTTCCACTATTCCAACCTCATTGACAACCTCAAGACATTCGAGTGGTTCTTAATCAACTCCCCTACTACACTGACTCCACCTATTCCCCAGGATGCCTACAGACTCATTTGATGTATCATCTTGGTTTCTTGACAAGAAAGAGACCAAATTTAATGGTATTTTAAGGTGATACATGTGGTGGTAAATGGTAACATGCTGCGTGGACTGGAATATGAGGAGTCCAGAGAGGGACAACATTGGCTGGCTGTGCACAGGTTGGGGTGTGTGTTGATAAAGTCCTGCCTAAACCTTGAAAAGACAATGAAAGTAGGAAATAAAAAAGGATGCCACAGAAATACGGTATGGAAAGAATCAACTCTGAGCTCTCTGAGGATGGCAATCTTATTTGTTTTATTCTTCATTGTATACATTGTTTCTAGGACATTGCTTATTTCATACTTAATTAACTAATTCATAAGAATTTGATGAAGATTGAATGAAAGTTGTATAAAGCTTCATAAGAACAAATATTCCAAGAAACCAGGGAAGAAGCTAAGGCTTCTTATGCTCTAGCCTTATAATTCACAGAGCATAATTCTTCCTGGAGTCTATTGACCAAGAGCAAGTTCTAGGGTCAGCCTAGATTTAAAGGCAGGGAACTACACAGGGACATGAGCACTAGGAAGCATGGATCATTGGGGAGATGAGCATCCTTGGAAACTAGCTCCAAATTCAAATAAGAGCCTATGAGAAAACTACCTGGCTCAGTGCTGGGATGTCAATACATGTAAAGAAGCTTATTTAAAATAGAATTTCAATCTTTAGTTGTCTCTTACAACTAAACAGGTGAACAGGTCATAAGATACAGTCCATGGTAATCTTTTTCTATTTGACCCTGTGTCCCCATCCTGAGACTCCTGAGAGAACCTCACCTTTCTTTGCAAAAAACACCCTCTCTCTCATCAATGTCATCCTGTCCCCTGTCCTTGTCCCTCTATCACTCCCATCTCACTCTGTGTGCCACCCCACAGGTGCTGTCATTGTATCCCCCTGCCACATGCAGCATCCTAGAGTTATTCTTCTAGAAAGAAATGTCTGCTCATCAGGATAATTTGAATTGTATCAAAACTAAACTTGTATTATTATTTGGTTTAAGGATGGTTTTTGGTTTGTTTTTGTTTTTAGTACAAAATATCTTCTGAAACAATACCTGGATTGAAAATGTAATAGTCATTGATGTGGTAGAGTCTTACTCTACTAAATATTTTTGCCAAACACTCTTTGGCCAGGATGGGGATCCTCTCTTTGGGTCTGTCCTTCCCAAAGGGGACTGTTCTCTCTACTCAAGCATAGAATGGCTGGAAACAAGAATCTCCTGCCCTACCCCACCATGGTGAGAGCGCTGTAGAAATACCTGAGGAATGGGGATGGAACTGACAAGAGCATTGGGCGAGAGGCCAGGAGACTTGGTCTGATTATTAATCAGCTGTGTGACCATGATTAAGTTTCTTAAAGTCCTAAGCAAGTGCTTCTCAGACTTTCACATGCATGTGAATCATGTGCTCCCTGGGGATCATACACAGATCCTGATTCAGGAGCTCTGAGCAGGACCCAAGAGTCTACAATGCTAAGCAGCTCCAGATGATGCTGGTTCATAAACTCTGCTTGGGGAATAGCTCTAGACGACTTTTCTCTTATTTGGAAATGGAGAATAGGAATATGTAGTCATCTTACTACCACTTTAAAAATCCTTTAAAGTTGTCCATTTTATATTGGATGGTTCAATGGATGAATAGATGGATGGATGGATGAAAGGTCTAGGAAACAAATTAGCAAAGTTTTTCCACAGGATCTGGAGGTGAAAGAGGAAATGTGAGTCAGAAAACAAAGGCGATACCAATAATAGGAAAGAATTTTGCATTCAGTGACTAGGTGAAATAACATTAGAAGAAGGTGTTTTAGCCATTGGATGCAGTCTAGAGAAGAACAAGAAGTCTGGGAGGTGATGTATGCACCCCTGACATGAGGCGCCGTGCTGTATTCCTTCATTTTTAGAATTACTTTTGGTAGCTTTATTTCTGTGGCAGCACTCACAGCTTCTCCCACAGAGCCTGTACCTTATGGAACTAAAGCAATTTGATCAGCAATAGTGACTTCAGTGAAGATAATGTGACTTGAGATGTTCCTTCAAGCACCTTGTAGGCTAACAGGAAAGAAGTATTATCTTTATAAACAGCTGTAATACAACATAAAAAGAGAAGAAATAACACTGATATGGGGCTATGATTATTCACAAAAGGGAGAAGTTGAGACGATTGCACACTGGATTTACCTTTTGAGTCAGAATTGCTTGAATGAGGGCATAGAAAGAGAGTATAGGAAGGGAAAGAATAGCTCAAACAAAGTGGAAGAACATCCCTCAGAGGTAGAAGCAAATATTATCTTCAATTTAAAGATAATGAAACTGAAGCTCAGAAAGGTAGAACAAATTGCTAAAAATCATACAGCAGATGAGTGGTGTAGCCAGAATTCAAACTTAAATTTTCAATGGCTTCTCTGAATTGAGGTGATATCAGAGAATGGAGAGGAGGAGACAACTGGCAAGAATCAGATAGTAACAATATTAATAATGCCACCAATAGTAAATACTTACAGACCACACACTATGATAAGCACTTTACATATGTCAATTAATTCAGTCTTCACAACAGCCTTGTTTTACAAGTGAGGAAACTGAAGCCCAGACAGGTTAAGTAATTTGCCCAAATCACACAATTGATAAGGATTTGAACCCAAGCAATTTGGCTCCAGCATGCATCTTGAAAATAAAGCTAAACAAAGAGGGAATTAAAGATGATGAGGGCTTGGTATCTTCTAGATAAGCCAAGGGCTTCCAGGAATGATAACTGCAGAGCTGAAGCCAAAAGTTCTAACCTCATTTCCACTGGGGGTCTATCTTAGGTCAGAGATATGATCTTCTCCTTCTCATTTTCCTCACTTTTAAAACAGGAAAAAATAAAACACTATGCTAAAAAACAAATTATAATTAGGATCCTTATATCTTGAATTCAAAACAAAAATTAAAAAGCAGCTGGAAGGATTCCTTTAAAATGAAAAGGAAACTATTTTAGATTACAAAAAGTATGCTAATTAAAAATGATTGATATGTTATTTTGTGAGTGACTCATGTTACCTTGTTATAGTTTCATTCATTTCTTGTTGACTAATGAGCTCATTGAAATGAAGAGATAGATTTAGATTAAATTTTAATTTTCTTCAGGGTTTCATATATGTTTACACTTCATTTTAGTTGTTAAGCAACCCCTAAAGTTTACTACTGTGTTCTATTTAATTTGAAGCTAAAAGGAGGATGAGAAGAAAAGAACATGCAATCTGGCTGAGACACGGGCCTTGTCTGTTGGCGCGTGTAGACCGTTTAAAATAATGGAAATTGTCTTTCCTTAGTAAGAATCAAATTAACATCAAAGAAACGGAATTCTTGGCCAAGTCTGATCCTTGACAAATGGTGGGAAAAAGTCCTGAGAACTAAATACCTTCCTGTTTTGTTTTGTTTTTTTCCCCAGTAAGAAAATAGGACTAGGGTTAAAATGCTGGAACCTGTTTTGGTTCAGTCACTTACTAGCTATGCAAAGTTGGCCACAAGACTTGCCATCTCTGAGCCTGCACTAGTTTTGTTACATGGACACCTGCTTTGCCTGAAATTCCATGGGGGTGACATGAAGCCCATACATGATGATGTAGAAGAGTGTGCTTTAAAATGTATGCCATACGCATATGTCATATGTGGTCTTAGTAGTACTTTTTCTAATTTGGAGGCTTTTAGTCCATTGGAAAAGGGAAGTCACAAGCTGTAATAGAATGCCCTGCCTCCAAGTCCCCATCTCCATTAATGAGAGAGAATAGTGTAAAGATCACAGAGTATAAAACTGACTCACTGACTTCTTTTTACATTTTTTTTTTCTTGATCAGTCTTGCTTGGGGGCTATCAATTTTATTAAATGTTTGCAAGGAACTGAATTTTGACTTAGTGAATTAATCTATTATTTTTATTTCATTTATTTCTACTGTTTTTTTTTTCTTGCCTCGATATATTTGGGGTCTCAACTGGATGCATGAGGTGCACAGCAAGGTCCTTATATTCTGGATGGGACAAAACACTAACATTCGCTGCCTGGTGCAGTCACCATACGTCTGCTTAGCACTCAGCCCCACAGCAGCTACTCTGAGAGGCTGCCTGTATGCTTGCCCGGTCACGCGTAGACTAACACTCCGTAACAGCCCTGGAAGAACTCTCACTCATACGTCCATGTGCACCCCTGGATCACTCTCATTTTCTCTAGTACTCTGTCCCTGAAATACCAGTCACATCAGTAGCCCCAAATCTGGTCTTTGCTCCTCAGCACTGCTCTGTGTTGGGGTCCACTTTGCTGTGCTACTGCCCAGAAAATGCCCCCACGCAGAAAGCTGGAGCAAACATTCGCTTCATGATGTTTTGGTGGTCATCTCTCAAGGGGTATTGTCCTGCACTGTCTGTTTTCCAGTGTCTGAAAACAGTTTCCACACATATTTTGTCAAATTTCATAGATTTTTGGTCTCTGTTTTTGTTTTTTAGTGTATGGGCAATTTTAGTACAATTAGTTTGCCATTTGGAAAAGCAGAAGAACCGCTGTGTTTCTAAGAACTGGAAAACTTAGGGTCTAATTACAGATCTGTTCTAATTTGTATCCTGTGCCTTAGTTTGTTTATTTGCCCAATCGGTATTAGCATCTTCATTTCATTTACTCACAGAGTCTTGGTGAAGACCAATTTAGATAATAGCTGTGGAAGTGTTTTGCAACTTAAAAATGTGTTATATAAAAATCATATAACATTAAACATGAATATTACTAAGCACTGATGCTTAAAAGGATTAGTCAATGTGTGTGATGAAATAAGTAATTTCTGGCACCTCAGAAAAGGAGATAGCACAGGAATAACATTTATAATTAATTACTATGTGTCATTTGTTATGCTTGTGGCTTTAGTTGAGGATCTCTATAATACACGTGTTAATTTTATTCCCATTTTACAGATGAGGAAACAGAGGCTGAGGGGGGTTAAAACACTTGCACAGCCAACAAATGATAGATTCAAAGTCCGATGTGTTGACCCAAAGTTTGTGTTTTGAATCTGCTTTCCAAAGATTTCTTTCTTTGAATTAAAGATGTTTGTCTAAACATCTAGATCAGATTGCTGAACCTCTGAGATTTGCCAACTGCCAAATGAAATGCAGGCTGTTTTCTTCCCTGTGCTGCTTTTTGGTGCTTTGTTTTTTTTTTTTCTTCTCATTAGACATTTATTGTGTAAATGGTTCTGAGAAGTGTGAGAATCATTAGTAAGAATCACATCCCAAAATAGCAGAGTCACTCATTTGTGCACATATGCACGTATGATTTTGTGTGCATGCATGCTTGCGTGTGTGTGTGTGTTTCTGGAGTGGCTTCTAAATAGATCCTTTCCTTCCTTTTTATACCAGAAGTCTGGCTCAAAATAAAACTATTAAATGTAGTGTAAACATTACTAAATTGGGATGTTAACATTTAAAACTTGTGCCTTGCCTTTTTAATATGTTTTGCTATTTTCCCTGCTTAATTATAATTCTTTTCAATATTTATGTGTTAACCTGACCTTTTTCTGATTGAATGACTTCAACTGGGTCTCAAGTGCTCACACTATCATACTTTTAAAATTAAATTATGTTCCAAAAGGATGAGTGAATCATATCACACAAAGAAGCAGAGTGGTAGAAAGGTCATAACATCTGTCAGAACTTCAGAGCCATTGTTTTTATAAGCAAGAATCAGGGAACCTAAGAAAAAAATCAGGGTGCAGATATTGTTAGAATTGTTACCATGCAGGCACTGTATCAGGGGTGTTTTCATGCACATCACCTCATGTAACATTCACAAAAATTCAATGAGGAAGAAATTGGTATCCCCCTTGACAGTAATTGACTCAGAGGGGAAGCAAGCTCACACTGCTCAGTGTGGTAGTGAAGACAGGATTTACCTCCAGACCTTTCTAATATACAACCTCAAGCCCTTTTTTGCTATGCAAATGGCCTTTAAATGTCTTCTTAAAATCAGAATCATTTCAATGGCAAAGTTTTAAGAAGAACTCTCTAATACATAAAAACAGCTTTTGGAGACAGTGCGGCAGAGTCCTATAGATATTCTTTTTGCGCTGCCTTGTCTCTTTCCCATCCGCTCCATGACCCATCCCTGAGGCATTCACCTTAGTTGCCAAAACAGCCATTTCAAACTTTCAAGCTCCCTTCCAAAAAATAACAATTTGCTCCACTGTAAGTAAAGAGTGGACCGTGTTCCACTCTCCAGCTGTGGTTCACCAGGGAGAGTTTAGAAATACCTTGAACGAGGGCTCTGTCTCACACGGTGATGACTTCTCACTCATAGTATAATAGCATGTTTCCCAAACCATCTATTACATCACTTTAAAGTCAATTGTGTGTGGCATATAATACAAGATTTGTGGTTCTTTGGCATTCAGGCCTCAGATTCAACAAATATTTGTTGAGTGTCAATTAGGTGACAGACACCATGCCATGTGATCCCACTTCATCACCTCAGGCAATTCTCTGAGGGGATTAGTGTTGCATAGTATAAAGAGTACAAGTTTCAGCATCAGACAAACCTGGGGTGTCTGTCTAGGCTCTGCCACCTGCTAACCGTGGGGCTTTGCAAGTTACTTGATTAAGGATCTGAGCCTCGGTTTCCTTGTATGAAATATAGAAATAGAAATAGCTATCTCAGAAATGTGTTATGGAGAATTCAGCGAAATCAGCAAAATCTGAAAACTTCTTGAAAAGTTGCCATAACAAATGCCAAATAAAAGGCCACATTAGGCATTATCTCCATTTAATAAATGAGAAATAAACTTAGTTTCATGGTGGTTAAAACGCCATAGATTTCTGAAATACCAGAGCTAGGGTTTAACCAAAAATCTTAATATGCCCGGATGAGAGCTATTTCCTAGGAGGTCACAGCTGAATTTCAGGAGTACATAGTCTTTGACTATTCCTGTTAAATTACATTAGGGTTTGATCACATTACTCAGAGTATCTTGTCCCTTTGCCTCATTCCCTAGGAACCTGCTTTGTTGACTCAGTTCTCTCTATATCTACCTATTGTAGAGAACTGCATTCCAAATTTGGGCTTCTCCTTAGATTAACTGCCCATTTATTTAATGATAGCAAACAAACCCCTGATACCTCTTCTCTGGACTTAATGCTTCTCACTGCTTGAACCTCTCATTCCCGTTGAATTCTGTATATGAACTCCAGTCCTTAGGAGACTCTTTCATGACTTTCTGAAAACGAGCTGGCCATCACCTAATCTATCAGCACTTATCGTCAAGTAGGAAAGCTATCTTTGGACCTCTTAATTGACACAGCAGAAAAGACATTCCCTGGAAAATCATTTACATACACATTTTATTCAGAACGATCATTTGCTAAACTTTTCTTAGAGGCAAAGAAAGAGCTGGTTCACAGCCCTCTTGTGATTTAAAACCTTTGAAAACAGGAACTAAAAAGTAGTTTATATACCATCCACAATGAGTTAAGGCTGTGATAGCATTTATCTCATTTGCTTCTCACACCAAAGTTGGGAAATAGGTGGTGTTCCTCCCATTTTACTGCTGAAAACGAAACAGCTCTGGCAGAGGTTCATTTGTGTTACATCTCTCTCCCAAAGTGAAGTAAATTGAAGGGAAAAGTTACAAAGAAGCTGAAACCTTTGCTACAGATTACCCAAATCTGGAGCCAAGAATAAACAGCAGAGGCACTCGAAATCGAGGTTGCTTTGCCAAGCCGGTTGGTAGTATTTTTGGTGTCACTTAGCAGATGTGTGGAACCACAGAGCTTTTCAAGACTAAACCACTGTTAACTCCCACTCTGGAAAAAATAAATTAGAGAGAGAGAAAGAGTGCCCCTGTGTTCTAGAATAGATCCCATGGTCCCATCAGAGCTGCCTGCAACCGTAGGGTGGGAACAAAGATGCAATTGATTAGCTCCAGTAAAAACGATGTCATTTATGGTCAAAACTATTGCAGGTCTAACAGAGCTGATGTTTAGGTGGAAGGTACTTCTTTTTCCTTCTAGGATTATTAAGAGGAGAAGAGAGAAAAGAATATTGGTATTTATTGAGCATCTACTCTGTGCCATGCAGTCCTCTGGCACTTTCGCATGCACTAGCTATCGATCTTTGCATGCGTTTATTATTGTTACAGCCTTCCCAGGTTCATTGCCTGTTGCTCAAGAGGAAGCCAATACACTGAGACAGCAGGAATTACAGCAGAGAAAAAGTTTAATATCGCAAATGCCATGTGAGGAGACAAGAGGAAGTTATTAAATCTGTCTCCCCGAGAATTTGGGAGAAAGGGTTTTTAAATATAGTTTGGTGGGTAAAGGGCTAGGCAATTGGGCCTGCTAATTGGCTGGGTTTGGGGAAGAACCACAGGGGTGTAGAAATTGCCTTCTTTGCTGAGTCAGTTCTTAGGTGGGTGTTGCAAGACCAGTTGAGTCAGTTCCTTGGTATGAGCCACTGGTCTGTGTTGGTCAGGCATTCCACCTGAATGCAGGGCCTGGAAGATAACTCACAAAGGAGCCTTAGTTTTCACAAGGGTGATGTTATCTATAAGAACAATGAAGAAAGCTAAAAATCTTTATGACTATCAACTATATGACTCCGAGTAGTAAACAATTATAGGAAAGCAACCTAGGGAACAATGACTGGTTATATATACATTTCCCTTACCACAGTTCCCACATTGTGGGCCCTTTATTCCTTTTATAAAGGTAATTTCATTATCTTCCTGTTTTTTTAAATTGGGGTGACAATGTCTTTGAGAGATTCAAAGCTGGTCTGAAGGCACTGAAGTCACTTAGGAGCCACATAATGGTCAGATCAGTAGGCTCTGGATGCTGCTCTAGGGTTAGACAGGACTGATTGGAAACAATACCCTTCCTCTTTCAACTGTGTGACCAGACCAAGTTGGTTTTTTTTTTAATTTTTTTCAGCATATTACGGGGGTACAAATGTTTAGCTTATGTATCCCACCCTTGCCCCACCAAGTCAGAGCTTTAAGCATGTCCATCCCCCAGACGGTGCTCACCACACCAATTATATGTGAATATACCCATCCGCTCCTCCCCATTCCCATCTGCCCAACACCCAATGAATGTTATTCCTATATCTGTACTTAAGTGTTGATCAGTTAATACCAATTTGATGGTGAGTACATGTGGTGCTTGTTTTTCTATTCTTGGGATACTTCACTTAGTAGAATGGGTTCCAGCTCTATCCAGGATAATACAAGCGGTGCTAGATCACCATTGTTTTTTTGTGGCTAATTAGAACTCCATGGTATACATACACTATATTTTATTAATCCACTCATGTATTGATGGGCCCTTGGGTTGTTTCCACATCTTTGCAATTGTGAATTGTGCTGATATAAACATTCAAGTGCAGATATCTTTTTTATAAAATGTCTTTTGTTCCTTTGTGTAGATGCCCAGTAATGGGATTACTGGATCAAATGGTAGATCTACTTGTATCTCTCTGAGGTATCTCCATGTTGCTTTCCACAGAGGTTGCACTAGTTTACAGTCCTACCAGCAGTGTATGAGTGTTCCTGTCTCTCTGCATCTGTGCCAACATCTGTTGTTTGGGGACTTTTTGAAAAGTTTTCAAACCTCTTGAGCTTACATCTTCAGCTACAATATAGGAATAAAAACAGGGCAGTTGTGGGATTAAATGAAATAATCTCTGTGGAAGCACTTAACACTTTCCCTGGCACATTATAAATGTTTGCTAAACATTAACTAGTCAGTTCATGAGAGTGGTGTTTGCATTAATGCTAGAACAGGGATTTATTTCAGATTGATTCCCAAGTCCAAGTCTTTCCGTGACATCAGACAGTCTTCTAGGACAATCATTTCTCCTCCTGGGAATTCTCTCTTTATCATGTAATAGTTATGAACTTGAATTTGAGGAGTCATTGATAATCTGAAATATGCTTAGAAAGCTGACACATGGCCTCAAATTAAACCTATTAAATCCTTGGTTACCAAGTTGCTTGCTTCTCTTGGTGAGTCTTCCTATACGTGAATTGTTGTAAGGTCCACAAATACGTATAATCTATGCCATTCTCTCTGAGTATAAAAGCAGTATATTAACTATTAATTAGAACTGCAGAACAGAAACTGGATCTTGGATTACCAGGAGGAACTGTGACACAGAGCAAGGTGCATCAAGCATTAATAGCCCTGATTAGCAGAGGTCACTAGCCCAACTTCGAGAGATGCAAGAATTGATGGCACTGAGAGCTTCGCGGTAGACTTCTGCAAAGGAAAGGACTGGTTACCGTGACATACTGGGCATAGTTGAATTACCACATTCTCATTTATACATGGTGCCCAGCGTGAGGTCTTGATGGAGAACTCACCGAAGGAGGAAGCCAAAGAATTGAGGCCTATTGGCTAAAAAAGTTATATGTTGTGGAGTCCAAAGACATGAAATTGAGATCTGCATCCAGGAATTACTGGCTATATTACTTTATGAAAATCATTTCCCCATCCAAATTTCAATTTTCTATAAAACGGAGGAAGATGGTGGTAGAAAATAATTCCTGTTCTTATTATCTCTCAGACTTGTCGGAAACACCTCATGTTATGACAGACATGAAAAGTTTTCGTACTGATTCAGCAAGTTGACAAATATTTATTGAGTATCTATGTGCCAGATGCGATTAAACTGTAAAATAGTATACAAAAATAAAGGTTTGGGTGTGGTCATTGTGTTAACCATTAATAGTTCCTCACTGACCACAGAATAACAGCTGAATACTTATCCTGGCCCCTATTTCTAGCTTATGTTTACATTTCAGCCACCTGAGGCCACTTGCTGTTCCTTGAATATGCCAAGCTCAATCACACCTCTGCACTTTGGCCCATGCTGTTGTTTTTCCCTGAATGCTTTTCCCTTTCTTTCCTAACTGTCCAAATCCTGTATTGAGATCTAAGCCCAGGTGCACTTAGCCCCAAAGCCCACAATATATGGCACTTCTCAGGTCTTCTCAAACTTTAATATACACAAATTACCTGAGGATTTTGTTAAAATGCAGATTCTGAGACTCTACATTTCTAATAAGCTCCTAGACCATTCTGATGCTGCCAGTCTTTGGACCACACTTTGAGCAGCAAGTTCCTGGAACACTAATTCTGAGCCTAAATTATACTCATTGCTAACAATGCACAACCACATTTTCTAACATTAAAATTTACTGGCAAATGCCTCTCTGCTATAATAATACATGTGAAAGGAGAAGGGCCTCGTGGTTTTAAGCAAGTAAGAGACATGTGAGTTTAGACACACTGCTCAGCATCCTTGAGCCCAGTTTTCTTGTCCATGACACTAGCAACCATGCCCCTTCCTGTATTGCTTCCCACACAGTATCCCTGTGAGTAGTTTCAGCATACCACGTGTCTAACTGCTATGCAGTACTATTTTAAAATAATTCTTTTATTTTCACTGATTTTACCTTTCCTTTTATTTCCAAGTCTCTTTGACAGCTCTTTCTATCAGGATTGTTAGTGAACTAAAAAACAGTGTCAAGAGGCAATTGGTGTTTTTTGGTTGTCAGAGTCTTTGTTAAATTAAAGGTTAAATACTCCAAAATCAAGACCTTACAAAGGAAATAAATATGCCTGAGTGCCACTGATTATTATTGTCTCTCCCTCAAGTGTCATGCTTTCGGTGCATTTATTTCTATAGATTTGCATTTTCTCTCACCCTCATAGCATAGTAACAAGAGCACAGGCTTCAAAGCCAGATGCTTGGTTGAATGTAGGCATTGTTGATTACAACTGACTTAGCTTCCCTGAGACAAAAAGTTTCCAATCTGATAATCTATAAGGTGAAATTAAGAATAAGAAGGATGAGGAGGAAGAGAAGCAGGAGGTAGAGAAAGAAAAGGAGAAGGAGAAAACTGTCTTCCTAAGTTTCTGAAAGTCAAATGAGATCAGATACAATTTCTGGCTTGTAGTTGGGGCTTAGTAAAAGTTAATTCCTCACCCAGCCTATCCTTAGCCACCCTTTCTCTATTTCTTATCCTTCCTTTCTTTCCAAAATTATTCCTTATTGGACTTCTTTTACTCTACCTCATCTAAAACTATATACAGAAATGAATGAATGAATGGATAAGGGAATGGATGGATAAAGGAATGAACTAACAATGTGAGTTACACAGATAATACCTTAGCATTCTATTTCTGCCTTTTCAATCTCTGAACCATTTTCTTATTTTGGCCTCATTACATCCTTATATTATTTTTGACCTTTCTTATGGACACATCTGCTTTTATCTATGGCTCTTGTGTTCTTACGGCTTATCAATATGACTGAGAACTTCCTGAGGGCAAGGACTCCTTCATATTCATCTCTGAATCAGCTGTGTCAAGCACAGTGCCTGGCACACAAGATTCCCTTAAGATTTATTGACTGAATGGATGAAAGAAGAAAGGAAGGAAGGAAGAAAGCAAAGGAGGAAGCAAGGAAAGAAGGAAGAAAGGACGTGAAAATGATTTTGCTCTTCTAGATTGAAAATAATTTATCTTGCCCAGTGCCTGGCACATAGTAGGTATTCAATATCTATTCATCAACATCATGTAATTATTGAGCGTTATATAGATTCCCAAATGCCAAGGACATACGAAGCAGTATTTTCTTCGGGGGCTTGTAATGACAAGCACAAAGAGTAACTGGGGAAAATGGAGAGAGAGAAGCCATCTTTTTTCCGGGCAATGGTGTCAAACTGTCATGTTAGTGTCTGCCTTGCCTCTGCAGGCTAATGGTTGCCAGGGCAACAGCAGTGCCAAGCCTTTGCATTCACATAGTTTTCCATTGATAATTGCTAATGTGAACAAGTGCTGGCTTGCACTTTACACCTGCCTGGCTTGTAAGTCTACCTTAATTGGATGTGCCAAGATTGAGGAAAAAGTAATCTGCCCTTTCAAGACAACTGACAGGGAGATGAAGTGTTGTTTGGGCCTTTATTGTTACAATTTTGCTGACAAAATTACTATGAACTCTCTTATCTGGATGCATAGCCTGCCTTTGTTGACAGGACCCTAGCGTTTATCTTCTAGGGGTGGTGTATTAAGTCAGGGGAAACTTTGATGAAATATTTGGAGCAGTATGGTGGTAATTCACTTTTTTTTTTAGGTGCAGTAAGAAGAGACACGGCACTGGGGAGGAACCTGAGGGGGTGAGGAATTAGGGAAGGGGCAAAAGGGTACTGATTACCTACTACGTGCAAGACATTGCATGCATCTATCTTACATACATGATATTAATCTTCCCAACACCCCTGTGAGGCAGGTATTGCTATCTCCAGGCTAGAAATCTAAAAACTGGTTCTAAAGGTGAATTCCGTTGTTTACATTTTCAGAGTGAAATTAAAGACATATTGCCAGCATTCAAACTCCAGCCTTCTTGATGATGAAATCTGTTCCTTTAGCTATTCCTGGCTCCCTGTGGGAATTTGGACAAGTCCCTTCCTTCCTGACTGTAACTTCCCTCATTATTCTCATTTTTGCTGTCTGAAGCCTTCCCAAAGCAGTCGACTCCCTCCGGCACTGGCAGCTCTACCAGCACTTAAACACATTTACTTCAGCTTAGAAACCAGGTGCCAGGCACAGTGTTAGGAGCTAACGAGACAAATGAGTAACTTATGTCGCTGTTTTAAAGGCATTTATGTCTAGACTCTGGATTCTAGAAGGAGAGACCTTCAGTTAGGTCCAGTCCGGTAAAAAAGACGTCTGTGTGTGTGCTCTTGAACACAAGGGCAGAGGAGTGTTCAGTGGGGGCTTTTGGGGAAAGCTGAAATGTCAAAGCTGGCGAATGTTACTGGGGACAGCACCAGCAAAGACACAGAGGCGTGAAACGGCACAACCTGGGTGGGAAACTGCAGATCATTTGGTATTTCCAGAGCAAGAGGTGACCCTGGAGACACTGAAGAGGGAGGACTGTAAGGCACATTGAGGAGTATGGACATAAACCCAGAGATGGGAGGGAGAGGCCATCCCCTCTGCAGGTGGCAAATCCTCAGTTACACTCCTTCATGGCAGGGGTTGGCAAACTTTTTCTATAAGGCGTCAGAAAGTAAATATTTTAGGCTTTGCAGACCATATAGATCTCTGCTGCACATTCTTTTTCTTTAAAACAAAAAACACAAACTTTATATAGCCTTTAATAATATAAAAACTATTCAGTTTGCCAAATCTTGCCTTATGGTATGGTCTCTAATCTATCACAATCCTGGTCAGCAATCTTTGATTTGTCAATTTTTCTCTCAAAATGGAATACTTAGTAAAGATCAATATATATTATCTCACTTAATTTGCATAGCAACCTATATGTATGTAAGTTACAAAGGATTAATGACATTTTTAAAAGCCAGGTAAACCCTGAAGGCAAGAAAAAAACTTTATAATTTCTGCACCCATTTCCCATCTACCATTAGAGTTTTTGTTTTTTTTTTTTTTTAAGTAAAATGGTTAGACTTTATTTGGGGCATAATTAGCCCTATAGTGCTTAAATTCTATTGTGCATAACGTTTATAGAACAGTTATATACCCCAAACCATGTATACTGTACCTTGTGAGGAATATAAAGATCTTTCAAGGTTAGTTTTGACTATGTAAAATTTTCACATATGCAATGACTTTGCAAAAAAGTTTTCCATCAGAAATGTGTACATTTTCTAATGAGACAATCAGTTCTTTGGCCTGATCCTGAATCTCTAAAAATCCAGTGCAGCCTCAATTAGTCAAGGTAATTTTGTGTTGTTGTTTATCTGCTTGTTTTAGAAATCAAGT
Source organism: Eulemur rufifrons (assembly GCF_041146395.1). Taxonomy (NCBI): domain Eukaryota; kingdom Metazoa; phylum Chordata; class Mammalia; order Primates; family Lemuridae; genus Eulemur; species Eulemur rufifrons. The sequence goes on from NC_090988.1 coordinate 48,037,204, forward strand.
CCCACAGTAAGCTGGTGATGGACAAAACACTCGAGCATGTTTCCACAATGTACAGTGGTCACACCATACTCCCCCCATTCTGTACAAACAGGATTATCTTATCATTATTGCTGTTGTTTATTTCTAATTCAAAGGCAAAACTTTATACTTACCTCTGTTCAATTTCATTAATTTCAATACCTCGATCAAACTGCTGAGGTCATCCTGGTTTTATCATCTACCACATCACCTGTCCTTCCTAATTTCATAGAATGTAGTCGGAGGGTCCTTGAAGTTCTTGCATCCACGGAGGTTTGAGTTGGCACTGCAGGCCCTGTTGTGTAGACATCCACCCTCTGCTTTTGCACTTCCAGTGACATGGAATGGGGATGGGACTCAATACCTGCCACTGCATTGTTGAATAGTTGTAATTGCTGAAAAATACTTGGGTAAATGAAAAGAGCAACCACATGTTCACCAACTGTCAGTAATGCATGTGTATAATCTTACTCTCTCGACAGCCAAGGCCAGTAAGAATTCTTATATTAACTTTACAGATGAGAAAACTGAGGATTAAAGAATGTTAATATATACATTTCCCTAGCTGGTAAGAAGAGTTAACATTCACTGCCACTCTGACCATTAAGTCCCGTGAGAGTTCCCTGATGCCACGGGTGCCTCATTATAGCTAAAGATCTTTTCTCATGTTGAACCAAAGTTTCTTTCTGATATGCTATGTTCATTCTGCCCTCTGGAGCAACCCAGAATAAATTGACTTTCTCTTCCCCTGCCTTGAGCTGTTGGAGGGCATTATTCATAGTCAGGATAATGTAGCAGCTGACAAACTCTCATGAAGAAGAGGTGAGCCTGCGGGGGCAGCACAGCGTGGGGCTATGGACACAAAGTCTGGCACAAGGTAAAGCTGGGTTTGAATCCCAGCTCTCATACTCTCTGCCTTTGTAACCATGGTCAAGTCCCATCAGTTCTCTGACCCTTATTATTCTCTGGTGTAAAGCGACCAATATAAATAAAAGATGTGAACAGAGGCCCTACCCCCTAGTGGTACTGCTGTGAGGATAAACGAGGTGATACTGGTGAGAGCTCGATGCAATGGTCAGCTTGGCCTTGTAGATTAAGTGTCGTTGAATTGTATTAACAGCTGTCATGTCACTCCTGAGCATTTGCTTCTCCACAGTCAATCACATATTTAGGGACCCTTCAATAGCATGGCAGGTCTTCCTTTTTTCTGCTCACCCTACTTTGATTGAGCCCCAATTGGTCTGTGTCCCAAAAGGCAATACTCATTATTTAACATGCAGCTTTCTTTTTTCTTTGAAAATTTTCTTTGAACAATAATAGCTCACACTTTTATGCCTTCTAAGTGCCAAGGACAGTTTAAATTCATACATATATTACCTGACTTCATCCTCATAATATTCCCATGAGGTTAACACTGTCATTATCATCCCTGTTTATCCCCATTTTACAGATGGGGAAACTGAATCTCAAAAGGAATTTGTAATCTGCTCAAGGTCACATAGGTAGATAGTGGTCAAGCTGGGATTTGAACCCTGGCAGGACAGCTCCAGCAGCAATGCTCTTGCCCTGTATGCTGCACCGCTTCACAGAGCAACTGGGGCAATGGGAGCAGGAGATTCATCTCAGACTCTTATTCCAAATACTGCTGAGGATTGTTTCCCCTTTTTATAAATCTCTCCCCAAATCCCCAGTATTCTGTGTTTTTCGTAACTTGTCCTATGTCCCTCAGGAATGCTAAATCAATTCCCACTAATATGAACAAATTACCTTCTTTGAGCTCATTTCCCCATCTGTGAATAGGGGATAGAGATACATATTTAACAAGGCTGTTATGAAAACTAAATGTAGTGAGTCAGCCAAAGTATCCAGGTCAATATCTGGCACATATGAATAATTACATATTTCTGTTCCCTACCCTTATTACCTAGTAACATTTACATTAGAAGAGAATGATTGGGAAGAATAATTATATTCACTTACTCAACAGCTACTTGCTCACTGCCTACTAAGTGTAGGGCTTGGTTTCTACATTGGAGGAACCAGAAAAATTATACTATAATATTTTATAAACTATGCAAAGACGATGGTTGTGGTGTAGTGGGAGTCCAGAGGCCAGGTAGGGCATTTCAGACTGAGAGGAATTTTATCTGGGCGTTGAAGAATGAATATGAGTTATTCAGATAGTAGGGGGAGGAAGAAGGCCTTCCAGACACAGTTAACAGGGAATAGTAATAGAAAAATTATGAAGAATACAAATATTGCCTTGTTTACTGTCTGTTGGTCTGCACTCCAGAAAAACATACTTCCCAATACTTCTTTTTTCCTGCCAATGTTTGTATAATGTACTAGCAACAGAATGAAAATAAAGTAAATTAAAACAAATGCATCTGCAAAACACCATCCTAATTCATTGAGTACTTTCTCTTCTCTTTATTGTTTTCTAATCATTATTGAGAATCTATCAAACTTTATCTTTTTATTAACAATTTACTATTGTTAAAAATTCAATTAGTTTATGTTTTTGATGTTTACTATCACCCATTTTGTTTCAAAGACTATTAATTTTATATATTGTGTTTTAAATTTTTAAACTTTAAAAACTTCCAAGGATAGCTATCTTGAAAGACACATCATAAAGTTGCTAAGTAGATAGATTGCGAATAAAATACCTGGATTCAAATCCCAGTGCTGCAAGTATTATCCTTGTCACTGTATGTAATTTATTTGAACTCTGCCTTAATTTTTTTTTCTGCTAAATGGAGATTAACAGTGACTACTTCATGTAACTACTCACTGCACATAAAGCAGTGAGCCTAGTGCCAACTGCTAATGGTGGCTATTGTTAATAACATACAGTGCCTATCAACTTTTGCATGAATGTAAATGTATCATTTATTCTGAGCCAGGATTTTTTGCTTAGCCAGGAACAAAAACAGTAGTTTCTTTCTTTACTCTGGACTTACTATGTTTATCTTTCAGTAAGAATCTTATGGAATCCCAGTGTTATCATATGCAATTCATTCATTCGTTTAATCTGCTGAATGCCCACTTTGTCCCTAGCACTGTCCTAGGCACCTAAGATGCTTATGGTCTGGAGGGAGAAACAGACCAAAAAGCATCGGATGGCAATGCAATGTGACAGTGACTATTTACCAACAAGGGCTACATGAGGCCTTGTGAAACTCAGAGCCCAAATGCCTCCCTGGGACTCACTAAACCCTGAGTGATCTGGCCCCAGCCCCGACTCCTCCAACTTCTTCCGAGCCCACCCTGACTCCAGCTCCTCTTTCTCCCCAGCTTCTGGTCCCCATGCTCCTCTTTCGTCCCAAGCTCCGTGCACGTGTTCCTCTTGCTGCCAGAAACCCCTCCTCCACGCTTCACATGTTGCCTCCTTCTCATCCTTCAGCTCAACTTAAATGTCATTTCCTCAGAGAGCCCCTGCAGCATCCACTGGACTGTTGCCCTCAATTTCCCCACCCTGGTACTCTCATCATTTCCTTCCTAGGACACATTGAATGTGTGTTTGTACGCTGCCCTCTTTAAGCAGTAAGCTTCACGCAAGCAGAGAACATGCCTCATTGTGTTCGGCCCTATTCACACAGCACCTTGAGTGTAATATAGAAAGAGCCCCATAAAATATGTGTTCAACAGATAAAAGTCAAGGAAGGTCACAGATATGAATCTCAACAGATGAATCAGAATTCACCAGAAAGACAAGGAGAAAATGCCAAAATGTAGATGCAGGCACACAAATTTCAGAAACATTTCAATTTGGGTTCAAATCCCAGCCTTGCTACCTACCTGCTATATGTACTTGAACAAATCATCTCCATTTTAGGGCCTGCATTATCTTTATTTGTAAAATGGAGATAAGTGCACCTAATCGTGGGGTGGTTGTGAGGAGTAGCCCTAAGATATCTAAAGCATGTGGATAAAAAAAAAACCAGATTATGTGTTTATTCAGATGTGAGCAGGGGAATCATGAATTGAGTGCACTGAAAATATTTCAGCACTGTGGCTCCTCACGTCCCAGGGAGGAGTGAGAGACAGGGGTCTGACCTGAAGCACGGGGCTGCGGTGAGGAAAATTGAATCATTGTGAAGCCTTCGGAAGTACAAAGTACCTACAGCAAGTTTTGAAGGTCAAAGACTTACAGTTTCTTTTTAACAGTATCTAGAGGATGTGAGAGTAATGGTTACTCTTATTTCCAGCACTAGTCTAAATGCCGTACATATAGTAGCTCATGTAATCCTAGCAACACTATGAACTCTTACTTCCCAGTTCTACAGATGAGGAAACAGACACAGAGATGTTCAGAAACTTGCCCAAGATCACAAAGCTAGTAAGTGACAGAGCTGGATCTTCTGGCTGTGCAGTGAGGCATGACAGCCCCTACCTTTAACCCACGCTCTAGACTGCCCGTGTGTAGCACAAAACCCTGTGGAATGAGATGTTACATATGTGGGTTCAAATCCCTACTCTGCCACCTTCTAATTGTGTGGCCTTGGGCAAGTTTTTTACTCCTTCTGAGCCTCTGTTTTCTCATTTAAAAAGATGGAAAATAATGGTATCTACTTTGAAGGGGGTTGTGACATGTAAACAAGCCAGCATATGTAAGGTGCCAGGCTCATCACTGATGTTCAATAGAAGGTGGCGAATGCGACTACTCACAGCAGTACTAAACTCCACTCGCTGGTCCTGACATGGTTGAGATTTTACAAGCCTTGATGGCTTTTAATTGAGAAATATGCATCTGTGACAGGTAATCAATACGCTCATTTGGCAGCCAGGTTCCAGATGAAATAAAACTAAACGATGATGCAATTAGAATATACAAACAAATCCCCTGCAGAAGCCAAATAGACTTGACTGCCTTCTCCATCCTAATCATGTGGCCGTCCGTGTTTGGAATGCACCGCAAGTCATTTTTCTCCACGAATCTGGACCCGGCTAAACAAACAGGGCTTCTTTTCTACATTTGCTGTGTGCTTTTCCTGCTTTCTCCTTGGTGCTCAGGTTCCCTCCACCCAAGGGTAGAATGGCACGTAGGCCTGGTCCCTAAGTGTGAAGGACGCTTCGTACCTCACTGAAAACAGTGTCTCTTGAAATTCACTTTGTCATTTCTTTTCTCATTGTCAGACAGAATGACAATAGCTGGCGATTTTAATGGAGAAACAGTTCAGGAGGCAGATTCTCAATAGTCCCTGGAAAATCTCTCTAAAAAAATCCTTCTCTTCTCCTCTATTGGAGTCTGTGAATGACGAAATGACAAGACTGTCTTGTGGTGCACCCTTGTACACACTAACCTCCAAATGTCTCTTCCAGAACTCACAACTGTAGCTCATTAACTTTAAATTGTATCATAACTGCCATATGCCAGTGAGCATAATAAACTGTAACCTCAGCCAAATTTTAGTTGTTTGTGGTTCAAATCCTGGACCCCATACTTACTAGCTGTATGACTTGGACCAGTGATGTGGTCCTAGTGCCTCGATTTCCTCTTCTATCTAAAGAGGGTGGTTATGGTAGCTGGCATTTGCTTTGATAGAAAGACTAAATGAGATAATATATGTAAAGTTCTGACATTACTGGCTGGCACATAATGAGCTCACAATACATGCAAATCATTATTATCACCCTAAATTTTGAGCCAAATATCAGAAATAAGAGTAATTTGGATAAATTAACTTTCTATACGAAAAAGTATAGAATACCAGAAAGTACTTTCTGGTACTGGTATTCTATGCTTTCTGGTAGGCTTGGGGTAGTACAAAGAATATAGGCTTTAGAAACAAACTTGGATTCAGAGTTTGGCCTTGCCACTTCTGAGTGACATTAGGTATATTATTCAACATCATTGAACTTCAATTTCTTCATTTATAAGCTCTTTAAAGAATGTATGTAAATATAAATATCTCCTCACAGAAATGTGAAGTTTTATCCTTAGCTAAAACAAGCAAAATTCCTGTCAGAGTCCACAACTGTCCCGTATCTGTGAAGATCTCAACACTGACATGATCTAAAACTGCTTCCAAAGTAGCCAGTCATAGGACCAATAAACTGGAAAAGGCCTTTTGGTATCATCCTATGTATTACATTCATTTTACATAGAAAACCCCCCCTAAGATTCAAAGAGATTAAGTGACTCATCTGAAATGACACAGCTAGAAAAAGACTGAGCCCAAGAAGAGATCCCAGCTCTCCTGTAGTGACCTGCATTCTGTCCTGCCCTGTCAAACCAAAACTGAAGAACAAAATAAGGAAAACGATGAATTTGAATTAAAAATAAGGTTTGGAGAAAAGGAGGGAAGGGAAAGGAAGGATGGAGGAGAGAAAGGGGAACAGAAGAATTGAATGGAGTGTGTGGTGTCACTTGGACCATGTGACGGTCCTTGGCATAGAGCACAGTGAAGCCAGCAGGATGGCTGATAAGGACAGCAGGGCGGGAAGGGAGGCTGCGTCATCTCAAATCCCAGCTCCCCCAACCCAAAGGCTTGCAATCTCCATGCCTCAGTTTCCTCAGGTCACCTTCTTTGCATGGCGGTTGTGAGGGCCAAATGTTGGTGTAGAATTATTAGTATATAGAAAATTATTAGAACGTGGGCCTAGGACATAGGAAACATCCAATGCATTTAGCTGTTCTTATCAAATGGGAAGTTGACTACCATCTCTCTTTCTTTCCACTTTTAAAGTAATTGTTTTGAAGTCATTCAGATATTTTATGTTTTCTCAGCTAAACACCACGGCACTCACGCTGTGATAAAGTGTTGGAAGTCATTACGAGAGAAGCAAAGGGCTGGGGTTGCGGAGTCTGTGATGGAAACCAACACAAATGCATTTGCAGCACCCGTGCAGGGCGAGCTTCTCCTGCTCAGTCCTTCTCACAGGCCCGTGGGGGTGGTATTATCCCCCCATTTTACAGATGAAGAAAAGGAAACTCCAAACAATTAAATAATTTGGCCAAGAATATCTGACACAAAAGTCTCTTTCCTCTCTCTTCCATGACACAGTCCCTGCCCAGCAGGAATACATCAGCTAGCAAGTCTATTTCCAAAAGAGGCAGCCTACGTCCCCAGAAATATTTAGAAAAAAAGATCAGAGAAAACTGTCCATTACTGGTTTTCTTGGTTTTTAGGCAAACTATTGGGAAGAGCTGTCATTTGTTTTCCCATCCACTTCTTCCCTTTTATAAACTATGAATCACCAGATTTAAAAGCAGGTGATCTTGGAGCTTATTTGTCTCTCTGTGTTTTTTCATTTTCAGAATAAACAGTATTGCTGCTCAGGAGACAGCCGGAGTGACATTGTTCTTCTTGGACCTTGATGGGCATGTCTAATTAAGGTAAATATATATAATCATTTAAATTTCTTAAACTTTTTCTAGGCTCAAGTGTTGTGGTTTGCAGAAATATATGGATGGAAAAAAATGGGAAGGAAAGAGCAATAACTGAGGAATTACTGTCCTTTTGTCTTTTGTCTTGAGCAAAACCCTGTGGATTAGAAAGTGGCCTCCTCCACACATCCCTGACAGTAGGCTTCGTCAAAGTTGGTAGAGGTGACAGGCATTAAATGCACCAATCTCTTTGGTGTGAGTGGATTAGTTTTCTTCTTAATCAAAGGCAGTACTTTCTTAATCTGAGGCAGCAAGTACTGCTGTTTCTCCACTTTTTCTGAAACATTCCTCTGTAAGAATCAAATAATGTCAGGACTTTGATGGAATAAAATAAGTTAATGACAACATTTTCTCATTTTACAAATTTCTTCCCCCAGTTTTTTCTTGAGCCTTTGGGACTGGCTGTTATTTGGCCTTCCACGTACACCTGCCAATGACCAAGTTAATGAAAAAGTAGCAAAGGATGTTAATGGAAAGACTCAGAAACAGCCAACCATGCTTAAGTCATGATGTATTTTTTTTATTGATTTGAATATTTTGCTCTGGTTTTCTGTTACATTTATACACAGCAAGCTGGTCATATTTTCTGTTCATAAAAATCATACCTAGTTCAGATATTGGGATTAACTGTATCTTTTTTAGCAAGGCTGTGAACGATCATGGTGTTCCAACAGTCATGGTGTTCTGTGACTTCCAGGTGTTCTGCCACCTGGATGACGTGCAGAACCACTGTTCAGGGTCATAGTTTCCGTGTATGATTCCAACACGTGGACATAATATATGTTATTGTTGATTGTATTTCACAGAAGCTCTTTCACAGTACTTCATTAAGAGTTATCACATGTGAGAAGGTATATTGCCCAGGTCTACCAGGCAGAGATGAGGCTTGCAATGTGATAACATATAGACAACCTTTACTGATGGTAAAATCAAGTCAATGCAAGTTTGACGAATTCTTCCGGTTGCCCAGGAAGCTGCTCTCCCTTCTGGGGAAACTTTCCTCGGCAAGAGAGCAAATGGATGACCTGATACTGCTCTTACCAATCCAAGAGGTTGAAAACACTTCATGACCAGTTGGCTAGGTCTATAAAAGGAACCAGAAAGTTACTCAGGAATATTTATTGAGCACCCTAGTGTGTGCTTTAGGAATGAGGTCAGGAGAAGAGCCTTAGAGCTGATCTTTTGAATCAGAAGAGCTAGTTCATGAAAGGAAAGATTCAAGATGTGAATCATGTTGAAAAGCCTCCAAATTAAAGGACTTAGATAAGGGTTTTCCACAATAGAGATCGGGAGGGTGAGATCCATGTCTGAGTTCAGGGCTCCAGTTTGCCTAGAAGGCAAAGCTATAAATCAGATTTTCAGAGACTGGCTAGAGAGAAATTTTACCTGGATAGCCAAACTATAGAGCTCCAAGCCAAAGTCCTTCAGAGTTACCCAGGTGTCAAACAACATACATGCCAAATATAAACTCCAGTAAGCAAGTTTCCCTTAACAAAGTAGAAAGATGAGGCAGAGCCAATAAAATGTCTAAGATTTATGGAACACTTAACATATGCCAGGCACTATTCAATGTTTACACATATTAACTCATTTAATGGGATTGGGGTTGGATATGGTGGCTCATGCCTGTAATCCTAGGACTTTGGGAGCTCGAGGCAGGAGGATTGCTTGAGGCTAGGAGTTTGTGACCAGGCTGAGCAATATAGGGAGATCTTGTTTCTACAAAAAAAAAAAAAAAAAAAATTGGTGGGCATGGTAGCATGTGCCTGTAGTCCCAGCTACTTGGGAGGCTGAGGCAGGAGGATCAATTGAGTCCAGGAGTTTGAAGTTGCAGTGAGCTATGATTGAGCCATAGCCCTGCTGCCTGGGTAATAGAGCAAGACTCTGTTTCTAAAATAAATAGATAGGTTTGGCACTAACATCATCTCCTTCATGCAGATGAGGAAGTTCAAGTAACTTTCTTAGGTTTTTACAACTAGATATCTGTAGAGCTGGGATTTGAACTCAACCTTCAATTGCATTTCCTGGCCTTGTCTGTGCCCAGGGTTGGCTGAGGTGACGCTTCCTCACCCTGATGAAACAGGAGCCCTCACAGATCTTTCTCTCTGGCCCTGCTCCCAAGAGACTGTCAAGCTCCTGAAAGGCTGCATGCGACGTTTTTCAACTCTTGCCCTGTAGGAAAAGGCTTTTGGTATTGCAGCTTGCAAGCAAAACTCTAAGATTAGAGAAATAAAACCAATTTACCCCTTTCTCCCCACCAAGCACCACTTTTGTAAATAGGAATTAAATAGCCGCTTCCCCCACTCTCCCACACCAGCTGCCTCCTCTCCCTATCCCCCTAGCAGGCTGTCTCTTTACCCCAGAATTGTCAGGAAAGCGCTGGCTGACAGGTCGTGTTATTGCTTCTGATCCCATTGGTCACATTGTGTAACATCTTAACTCCTAACCTAATTCGATGGATGCAGCTTGACAGGGCGTAGCAGGGATGCAGTCTAGCTTCCCTCGAGCTGGGGACCAGCACAGCATTTGAAACACTTTGGGGCATATTTCTTGATCAGGTGTAAGGGCAGCAGCCTGTTCCCAACTGTAGGGTTAGGTTCCAGGAAATACCTGTGGCCATTCTTGTCTTCTTGTTTGAAGAAGGTTAAAGATCTTAAGTCAGTATAATAAAAAACAGCGTTTAGAGGACTGAGGTTGCAATGACCCTCAGAAACACTTTACATGCATTTTCATATTCCATAAAATAGATCAATAAAAATGATACACCCAGTAAAGAGAATGCCAATGACATTTTACTCATCTCTAATTTAAAATAAGAGGGTTGAACAATTCAATTCCATTTACCATCTCTTGCCCAGGAGAAACATTCAACTTGTATGTTTGTTTTATTTTGTTGCAATAAGTGCATGCTAGGAGGTATTTAGTTTTCCTGTGTCCAGTCCTCCATCTAAATATTCCAGGCTCTTCTGATTTCAGGAGTCTTAATTTTATTCCATAGCACTGTGCTGTGTACTATGCTGGGTTCTGGAGGCAGAACAATAAAAGAGACATACCAGTGCCTGCTTCCAAAAAGCTCACAGTCTGGATGAGAAAACAGATACACGCAAGAATAATCCAGAGCAGAGGGTGCTTGGAGAGAAAGAGCTTGGAGTCAGGAAGGCCAGCAGAAATCTTCTGCAACATTCCAAATGAGAGAAGGAGGGGGGAGGGGGAGGGCATGGGCAGTCATGGGCAAAGTGGAGAGAAAGGGACAGAGAAAGAAAACAACTGGCTTGGGAGCACGGGGAAAGTGGAGGGAAGGGGATAGCCAAGAAACACAGAAAATCAAGGCTCTAAGAAAAGAATAGCTGTGAATCTTCCAAATCAAAATGGTTGCATTTCTCCCTGTGCCAGACCAATTGTTTGAGTAGCTGGTAATTCATTTCCGCACCTCTTAGGCCATCTGTGGTGATCAATTGCCTGCTGCATTAAGAAACAAGCCACGGATGGAATTGATATTTTTTAATATTGTTGTATTTCTTTTCTTTCCTTTTTTGTCCCAAAGTGCTTTGGAAGTTATTATAGAAAGAAGGTGTGAGTCATATGCTGCCTTGCGTGGAGGCTGGGGGTGGTGGTGCCATTACCAGCTGATAGGAAATCGGGTTATAAGCCCTATTTGTTTTCCAGTGCCTCCGTGATGTGACATTAGGAGGTGATGGCTGCAGTTACAGGAGACATTTGTTCCAATGATGTTCATAAATACACTTTGGAAGGCAGTTATGTCGAATCCACCTGCTTTCCCTTCCCTCTCTGAGAGCAGGCTGCCTTTCAGCTGTTTGATTTCTCTCTCTGAGATAGGACAGTGCTGACGGAGAATCTGGAAGTCAAGTGTGAGACATGGTATATTAAGTCCACCTGCAGTGTGTGTGTAGGAGGAAAAAGCTAGCTGGGAGGTGAGGGAGGATCCTGGGGGGATTCTAATTCTGTAAGGCAGCGTTTGCATTTGAGCTGGACGTCGAGCTGGCTGAGATGGAGAGGTGGCCATTCAAGGCTGGTAGGAATGGAGAGTCAGTTATTGAAGGATTGGTGAGTCTCTTTTCCTTCTGGGTTGGGGCTTCATGAGGAATTCTTGAGAAGAGGGCACCTAATGAGGTTAAATATTCCTGATTAGGTGACTCTAGACTCTGAATTTCAGTTTTTTTATGAGATGAGCATACTACTACTCATTTTGCAAGATTGTTATAAGATGAAGTGCAACAACATGGCTTCATTGTGAAACTTAAACATTCACAGGTTATATATATTTAAATCACTGGCCATGTCTCTGAGGATTGAAATGATCCAGTGCTATGTGTCGTTCTCCTTGTAACCTGTGAGGCCCTTGAGAGCTGGGTCTTTGTTTCATTGTCTCTATCTTCCTGGGATTTAGCACAGTACATAGCAGTCACTGAGTAAATTCTAGCTAAATGCAACTGAAGATTGGTTGGAGGAAACAGGATGGAGACAATTAGAGCCTGCTCTGAAAAGGACCTGTGAACATAAGGGGCTTTAACCAAAAAGTGTGTGGAATAAACCAGAGAGAGCCTTCATCTGAACAGAGGGAACAGAGGGGCTGTGTGCTGACTAGGGTAAATTTGCATGCAGACTGTGCAGTATGGGTTGCAGGGTGTCCTGGGTGAGAAGAGATCCCAGTCTTGTGAATTAACTGATCACTGTAAACAAGAGTGATGCTTTTTGAGTTTCTGAAGTGCTTGTCATAGGTACCACTGCTGAGCCCACTTTGGCCCTTCAAATTCACAGAAACAGGCCCCCTTTTCTCCTCCAGGCCCTACTCCCATATAGAGAAACATCTTGAATAGGTAAGGCCAATATTGAATTCTTCGGATCCTATTTGACATTTGTGGCAGGAAAAAATTAACTTGAGTTCTACACAGTTAAAGAGAACTTGCATTCAGAGAAGGAGACTGGGAGAGATGTTACCTCATCTCCTGCATGAGTTCCACCTCTGAGCCCGGGGCTGGCGTCCTCAGTCCCTGCTTCCTTTGGGGTCATTCCCGTGGCTGCTTTTCCAAATTTGCAATCTCAGTCTCTCTGTTCCTGAGTTCATAGTTGAAAAAGTATCAGCTGCTCCCTGTACGTAAGGCTCCCCTACACACAGTATTTTGCTAGCATTATTTTGTCAAAGCTATTCAGGTTAATAACTGATGGAAAACACTTTTATAGTGCCCTGGCAAGGAAACGTACTCTACATGAATCCTGGCCTTGCCATTTATGAACCATAAGATTCTGGGTAGTTAGCCTCTCTGTGCCCTCAGATTTCTTATGTGTAAAATGGAAATAACGATGTCTACTTCACGGGGTTACTGTAAGGATCCAAGTAACGTTTGATTCTCTTGACTCTTTTTCTTTTTCTTTTAACTGTGCTCATATCAATAATATTATGTTAAACATTTACCTTACACTGAAATATAAAGTTACCATATAAAAATGTCTTAGCATTGGAGAAGAAAATGCTATAAATATCAATGCAATGGAAAGGAGCAACCCAAAATAGACCTAAAATTTGCAACAAGATCTAAAGACCAGTGGCTCAGCATGTATGACATGTGTGACATGTGTGACATTTAAAATAAACCAATCAATTTACAAAAGAGAAACCAACACCTTGATGAAGAAAGCGGCCCAAAGGAGGGGATATTAAACAAGCAATTCACAGGAGGGAAAATGTGGCCACTAAGTATATCAAAAGCTTTTCAGCCTCACTAACTATAATTATTATCATTTTATACACGAGGAAGTTGGTACTTAGAAGAGTTAAGTAACTTGCCAAAAATCACTGTGAGAGTAGGAGAAAGAACACAGCATGAACCTGATTTCTCTTTTATTTGCTTGTCTTTTAAAGAATAGTCTTTGTTATTTCTACTTGTTTTGTTTTTCCAAATACATTTTTTATCAACCTCTTCTTGAGTTTTGAAATTAACACAAAGAAAAAAAAAAACTTTAATTCCTGTTAGAATATTGATTTGAATGGTAAAATGTATATACATTAAAATAAAAAGATTGGAAAACTTAATGATTTTCTCATTTGTACATTCATCTCTTATATTTTAAAGTAATGTTTCTGTTATTTTAGGATCTCTCAGGCTCTAATGTCCTTTGAGCAGACAGTACTTTTTCTATGCTAAGCAATATGCCAGGCACAAATGAGAGAGAAATAAGCAAAATGTAACCCATGTTCTTAAGCACCTTACTAATGTAAGGGGTACACAGATATATAAATAGATAACACTTACTTTGCTGACTACAGCCAGTTATGTTAAACAGTTTTATTAATTCTAACAAATATTATCTGATTTATAAAATGCTCTTGGTGAATAATCATGCCATCTACACATAATAGAAATGCACAACAATCTATCTAAAATCCTTGGGGCTAGATATTTCTTGTAATTCAGAGTTTGAATGGTAACATGGCACATACTCCACATATAACATAACAACCTCAGCAGGGTCTGGGGAAAAGCTCATAATCAAGCATATTAAAAATCTTTGCAGCAATATAAACATTCACACAAAGTTGCTTTACATCAGTTCAGATCAGTTTTTTCATTCAATGAGTGAGGTAAAACATTCAGCTTTCAGAATATTTTGGATTTCAGAATTGCAGACATCTTATGGGCTTATGATAATATCTTACAATCTATTTTTAATATATATTAATTTTATTTCTCCATGTGCCTTATTACACCAGGTAGACCTACTTAAATAATGTTAAACAGTAGTGGGCAAAGAAGTTTTTATCCCTAATTTACAGATCTGCATCTGGTGCCCCCTAATAAAAAGTCATTTGCTTGGGAGTTTAAAATAGGAATATTCATCATATTAAGGAAGAATTATTTTATTCCAACTTGAAAAATGGAAATATTATTAAATTTTATCAGATGCATTTAGGGAGTACTGAAATAATCATCTACTGTTTTATTACTAGCCTACTGATAAACTTGTATTACATTATTCAATTTCCTTATATTGAAACTGGGCATATTCCTATTGGATTATTGAATCAGTAATATTAGATTGTTAAACTCTAGTTTGAAGTAGTTAATTTAAGGTTTTGAATATATATTCATAGTTTAGATTGTTTGTTTTCTTTCTTCTTGCATAATATTTTATCACCTTTGGGGATCTGGATCAAATCTTCCTTGTGGAACAAATTGGATAGTTTTCTCATCTTCTACTCTCTGGAACATATTATAATGAATATATTTATGTATTTCTTGAATGCATGAATCAAATCACTGTTAAATCTCTCAGGATCTAAAGTCTTTTGGGCAAATAGTTCTTTGAGAGCTTTCTATGATTCTTCTTCTTCAGTGATTGGTCTGTTCTGATTTTCTATGTCTTCTGTAACTTTCGAAACTTGATTATCTTTTATTAGATTGGGAAAATTAGAAGTTAAAGTAGGAGGTGTTTTTACCCTTCCCGGCTGTGAATGCATATGTTTTTGCATCACTGAATTTATGAGAGTTTTTATTTGCTCTTTTAATTGCCTTTTTTTCCCAAAACTTGGGACTTCATTATAGGAGATTTGATTTGGGCCCAAATGTTCATGTTTATCTTTCCCCATGCTGTCTTTGAAACAATGTTTTTAAGAACAACTAGATTCCCAGGAAATCACAGCTTGAAAGAACATGAGAGATCATCTGGTCTAGCATACTGATTTTAGAAATGGCGAAACTGAGGTCTCAACTGGTAATTTACCAACAGTCAGAGTGTTAGGAACAAAACCAAGCTCAGCCTAGATAATGGAATGCTGTTTCAAAATAAGCACAACTATGAAATATCATATATGTATTTCTCTTCCTTGACCTCAGAACTTTGTCTACTCTTGACTCCCAAGTATTATGTCCCACATGTGGGTTGATACACAGCATATGATGGTGTCCAGTAGCCTAATGGCTGTGGCTGCCAGACTTTCAGCTCTAGTCTCTAGGGATACGCCATCCAATCTATATAGCAGGTAGGCTGTAGAAGGAAGACAGGAGCAAGTCTCATGCACTATCAGTGACCCTTAATTCTTCCTTCAGTTTGTATCTGTTCTTATTCATTATGAAGTATTGCCTAAAACCCAGTTGAGAGTGTTACTTATTGATTTTATTATTCATATGAAAATTTCCAAAACATCAAACAGGAAAGCTTTGACTTTCAGGAGTGAGAGCTGCAGTATGCCTAGGCAAAGATTGATCTCACTGATTTTGAAGATGTTTTGTTACTCTGGGTCTTCAGTGCCTGCCATCCTGTAGACTAACCATGACATCATTTCATGGCCAAAGTGAATGTGGATTCTGATATTTACCCTTGCCTGCATCAATAAACATGACAAGGAAGGCACTTAATTGTATGAACACCCAGGTATAGAAAACCATTCAGTGAGTTCATCTGATTCTTTCTCCAAGAGCTGGATTTAATGAAGCTTCTATTATTTTCATAGCACCCACTTGAGACGTAATTAAAGAACTTTTGTCTTTAAGTTTTTCTGGGCAGTGCAAATCATTTTGCCTGTTCCTTCATGCATAACAAATGTACACAAAATAATTAAATACACAATGCTGAAAAACAGGAATGCCAGGAATAGAGGTGTTGATCTGTCCCACGGGTCTGGGCTGGCACAGTCAGGCAGGCCAAAATCTGGAAGGGCAGAGTGATTATCTAAAGGATGCAAGAGCAAAGAACCTGTGGGTGAGTGTAAGGAAGCCCTCTCCTAGGAAACTCAGGGGATTTAAGTTTGTAAAAGTTTGATTTTCTGTTAGTTTTAAGTGCTGAGCCCAGAACAGGAAATGGAGGACAAAGCCAACAGCATCAAGATTTATATAAACAGAGAGTCAGAGTTAAAAAACAAACAGACAAACAATATTGAAACATAATGGGTGTGAGAGAGAGAGATATTAAATGACATGATGAGTATAAATATTTAGCACAGGGCCTGACATGCAGTGCTCAGTAAATGTTGGCTAGTATTAGAAAAGATTTTTAAATGTCTATCTCTTTTCATTTAAAACTTAAATAACCCTTACACTCCCTTCATTTCCGTCATCAAATTCTGTCAGCCAATACTTTCAAAATGTTTTCCAAATCCGATCAATTCTCACTACTTCCAGGACTCTTTGTTTACACCATGATCATCTTTCTAAAATTGGTGTGTCTCTGTTCCCAACATTGTCCCCAGCAGTGCGTCTATCACCCGGAAAATCTGTTAAAGATAGCGGCTCAGATGCTCCCCCATTGCTCTCCAGTGCTCTTAGAAGGTTACGTGTACTTCTTACCAGGACCTGCAAGGCTTCCATACAATCTGGCACCTAGACACTTGTCCAACTTCATTTCCTACCACCTTCACCTAATTTATTCTACTTTTTTTGCAAATCTTAGAGAAAGCCAAACTAGCTCCTACCCCAGACCCTTTGCACATGCTGTGTCCTTTGCCAAAAATGTTCTTCTAACATATCATCCTATGGTTCAGACTTATTTTATTCACCAAGTTTTTATTCAAATAGAAACTTCTTAAAAAAGATTACTCTGCACTCCCCAAAATTCTACCTTTTTCTCATTCTCTATCCGCTTGCTGCTATTTTCTTCAGGATCCCTGTGTTTTCTTTTCTTTTTTTTTTTTTCTTTCAAAATATTAAGGGGGTACAGATGTATTTGATATATGGATTGAGTCAGGATTGATGTGCCCATCACCCAAATAGTGTTCATTGTACCCATTAAGTGGGTGTTTACCATACTGCTCCTGCCCTTCACTCTCACTTGATTTCCAATGAATTTTACTTTCTTCTGTGTACTTGTGTACCCATCAGTTAGTTCCAAATTATAAGAGAGTACATGTGGTGTTTGTTTTCCATTCTTGCGGTACTTCACTTAGGATAATGAACTCCATTTCCTTTCAAATTGCTGCAAAAGGCATCAATTCATCATTTTTAATGGCTAGATAGTACTCCAAGGTATACAAATACCACATTTTATTAATCCACTTGTGAATTGATGGACACTTGGGTTGATTCCACATTTTTGTGATTGTGAATTGTGCTGCAATAAACATTGATTGCAAGTATCTTTTTGATAAAATGACTTCTTTTCCTTTGGGTAGGTACTCAGTAGTGGAATTGTTGAATCAAATGGTAGGTCTACTTTCAGTTCTTTGAGAAATATCCATACCGTTTTCCACAGGGGTTGTACTAATTTGTGGTCCCACCAACAGTGTATAGACCTTCCTTTCTCTCTACATCCAGCATCTATTGTTTTTGGATTTTTTAATAAAAGCCATTCCAACAGGAGTAAGGAGATATCTAATTGTGGTTTTAATTTGCATTTCCCTGATGAGTAGTGAGGTTGAGCAAGTTTTTTCATGTTTATTGGCCATTTGTCTATGTTCTTTTGAAAAACTTCTCTTCATGTCTTTTATCCACTTTTTAGTGGGGTTTTTATTGTTTTTCTTGCTGATTTGTTTGAGTCCTTTGTAGAGTCTAGTAATTAGCCCTTCATCGGAAGTATAGATTGCAAATATTTTGTCCCATTCTGTAGGTTGTCTATTTGCTCTGTTGATTATTTCCTTAGCTGTGAAAAGCCTTTTAATTTAATCAAGTCCCATTTATTTATTTTTGTTACTGCTGTAATTGGCATTGGGATCTTAGTCATAAATTATTTGCCTAGACCAACATCTAGAAGAGTTTTTCCTACATTTTCTTCTAGAATTCTTATGGTTTCACACCCTATATTTAAATCTTTTATACATCTTGAATTAATTTTTGTGAGTGGCAAGAGATAGGGTCCTGTTTCTCCTTCTGCATGTGGCTATCCAATTTCCCCAGCACCATGTATTGAATACGGCTTCTTTTCACCAGTGCATTGTTGTTTGCTTTGTCAAAGATCAGTTGGCTGCAGGTAGATGGTTTAAAATCTGGGTTCTCTATTCTGTTCCATTGGTCTATGTCTCTATTTTTGTGCCAATACCATGCTTTTTTGGTTACTATAGCCTTGTAGTATAGTTTGAAGCCTGGTAATGTGATGCCTCCAGCTTTGTTCTTTTTGATTAGGATTGCTTTGGCTATTAAGGCACTTTTCTGGTTCCAAAAAAAGCATAGAATTATTTTTTCCAGGTCTGTGAAATATGTCATTGGTATTTGATGGGAATTGCACTTAATCTATAAATCTTGGGTAGTATGGACATTTTATTAATAACAATGTTGATTCTAGTGATTCATGACCATGATATGTTTCTCCATTTGTTTGTGTCATCCATAATTTCTTTCCTCAGTGTTTTACAGTTTTCCTTTTAGAGATCTTTCACCTCCTTGGGTAAGTATATTCCTAGGTATTTAATTTCTTTGTAGCTATTGTGAATGGTACTGAGTCTTTGATTTGACTCTCAGCTTGGCTGTTATTGGTACATAGAAATCCTATTGATTTGTATACATTGACTTTATATCTTGAGACTTTATTGAATTAATTTATCAATGCCAGGAGATTTTTAGTGAAGTCTTTGGGGCTTTCTAAATACAAGATCATATCACAGCAAAAAGCAAGAAGAATGTATATTCAGTAGCTTTTGGGTGGAATGTTCTATAAATATGTGTTAGGTCCATTTTTTTGTGTGGTCCCATTTAATTCCAGTGTTTCTTTCTTTATTTTCTGCTTTGATGATCTGTTCCACTCTGCTGGTGGAGCGTTGAAGTTCCTGGCAATTATGATACTATTATTTATTTCCTTGCTTAGCTGTAGTAGAATTTGTTTTATGTATCTGGGAGTTCCTGTGTTAGATGCATATATATTTAGGATTGTTATGTCTTCTTGTTGAATTATTTCCTTTACCATTATATAATAATCATCTTTGTCTTTCTTTACCATTATTGATTTAAAGTCAATTTTTGTCTGATATGTTAATGGCTATGCCTGTTCTTTTTTTGTTTCCATTTCTGTGGACTATTTTATTCTGTCTTTTCACTTTGAGCCTATTTGTATTCTTATGGTTTAGATGTGTCTCCTGAAGGCAGCAGATAATTGGGTTGTGTTTTTTCACCCATTAACCGGCCCGTGTCTTTTGAGTGGCACATTCAACCATTAATGTTAAGAGATAGAATTGATATGTGTGGTATTGTTCTGTTCATCATTATGGGTAGTACCTGTTGCTTTGTTTTTCTTCTTGTGCTATTGTTTTATAGGCATCATGGGGTTTACCTTATTTTGGATGATTTTACACTGGTGAGCATCTATTGTACTGATTTGTGTATAATGCTGTTCTGAGTATTTCCTGCAGGGCAGGTCTGCTCATGACAAATTCCCTCAATGTTTGCTTGTCTGAAAAAGACTTAATTTCTCCATCCATGTGAAACTTAGTTTTTTAGGATACAAACTTCTAGGCTGGAAGTTGTTCTATTTAAGAAGATTGAAGATGAGGGCAGACTCCCTTCTGGTTTATAAGGTTTCCTCTGAGAAGTCTGCTGTTAGCCTGATGGGTTTTCCCTTGTAGGTCAGTTGTTGCTTACATTTAGCTGCCTGTAGAATTTTCTCTTTCATTTTGACTTTGGCAAGGTGGATAACTATGTATCTTGGAGACGTCCTGTTTGCTATGAATCTTCCAGGTGTTTGATGACCATCTTGTATTCGGATGTCTGGATCTCTGGCAATACCAGGAAAGTTTTCCTCAATAAATCCCACAAATAGATTTTCCATGTTTTTAGCAATTTCTTCTTCTCCCTGGGGGATACTTATAATTCAACGTTAGTTCACTTTGCACAGTCCCATATCTCGTTAAATGATTGCTCTGCCTTTTTTGTTCTTTTCTCTGACTCTGTAAATGACTGGGTTAGCTTGAGAGCCTTGTCTGTTATCAAGCTCTGAGATTCTTTCTTCTCCTTCACTTTCTGCTGTGTTTTGAAATTCCCTAAATGACTCTTTCATTTCTTCAAGTTCTATTATATCCTTCCTTATTTTGTCTGGTTCTTTAGTGATTTTTTCATTAATTTCCTGAAATATTTTTTTGGCTTATTTTTGTTGGTTTTCAACTTTCTCTTCAATTCCATCCATCTTATTTGCCATCCATATTCTGAATTCCATTTCTGTAATTTCTACAATTTCCTTATAGTTGGAGTTCACTGCTATAGCTCCATTGTGATCCCTTAGGGGTGTCAATCTGTCTTGATTTTTCATGTTGCCAAGGTTCTATTGCTGGTTTCTTCTTATCTGAAGCCTTTTTTCTCAACTCAAGGCTAATAGGTTTGTAGGGCACCTGTTCCTTGCTGGGAACTCTCATGCTTGATTAGAAGAAGGGGAGGTTCCTAGATGGTGCTTTTTCCCCCTACTCTGGAATGTTGATGCAGCAGAGGAGGGATGTGTGTACTAGAAGCCTATAATGCAGCTGTTCTGATTTGTTCTGCTCACCTGTGATTGCCTCTGCTCAAGACTGCTAAATGCTGTTTGTGTTGGGTGTTGAGTTGTTCACCAGATAGCTGTAGGATGTTTGAGTTGGGAACTGGGTGAGACCCTTTCATTAAGGCTGGTGTTGTGGGGATTGCTCTACCCAGGGTCTCCCTGTAGGGGTGACATTAACAGCTGGGTGGGGCTATCTAGGCAGTTGTCACGGGTTCCCCGGGCTGAGGGCATTTGCTCAAACCAGGTCATGGTGCACTTGTGGCTTGAGGCTGCAGGTTCTCTGGCCTGGCATTGGACTTTGGAGCAGTTTCTCCAGCTCTGCAGTGGTGGTAGAGGGTTGGGGGTGGGGTCTTGGGGTCTAGGTACAGTCCTGTAGTCTTGGGGATGGTGTCTGATGGGAGCTCTGGAGGCACAGAGGCAGAGTTTTGGATTCTGGCATGAGAGCCTCAGAGCTGGGACTGCGTAGGAGCCTGAAGCAGAGCTCTGAGCAGGGCTTCAGAGCCAGGGGCAGGGCCATGCAGGCAATGAAGCTGATCTGACCTGGAATGCAGGGTCAAGGCTGAGCAGGCAGGAGGCAGCTAGGGCCTGGAGGGTGGAATAGGGGCCAAGCAAGTGGCAGGCTGTTCCACATGCTCAGGGACTGCCTGGATGCCAATTACACAGGCCAAGGTTGGTTCCAGTGGCCCAGGGACTACAGAGTTCTCCCCACCCTCCTCAGAACCCACGGAAGTGGTCACTCAATGCATCTTGGGTTGAAACCTACTGTGCCCCACCCCAGTCAATTCCTATGCTCAGATCCCATTGTGTCGTAGGGGAGAAGTGCTTGGCTCCCAGTCTTGGGTATGGCTCAGGTAAGTCTCCCATTAGTCTCCTCCCTCCCCATTCTCATGCTGACCTGGCACCACACACCTGAGAGCTCACCATGGCTTTAGCAACTGCCTGATCCCCACCACACCTGTTTTCTTGTGCATTGACTCTGCACAGACTCCAGGCATGTCCCCGGTCCAACCAGGCAGAGATCTATGGTGGTGGAGGGAGCCTTCTCACAACTCGCACAGCAGCAGCAGGGTGAGTGCAGCACCCCAGAACTCTATCCTCCTGTTCTTCCCTGCACATTCTTTGATCTTGTTATATATATCACCTCATAACCTTTCTTTTTTCCACATTGAGTGTCCTGCATTGCTTCTGTGTGATTGCACAATGTTGCTTTAGAGAAGAGCGATTTGTTCAGAGGCAGCTGACTGCATGTTTCACTTCTTTCCTTGGGAGCTGTGTGCTGGCAGGCTGCTTCTAGTCTGCCATTTTCTTCCATCACTTCAGCTAGACCCTTGACCCTAAAGGACCGTTTATTAAGTAGATCTTCCACTCTGAGAAGTAGAGTAGAGTGGAGTGGTGAAATGGGAAGGGCCCATGTCTTTTATCTTTCAGTTTGTATCCTATCTTTCCTGTAAAATGTAAACTGCATGAGGGCAGGGACTTGATGTATCTCATTTACTGCAGTATCTTCCAGGGATTAGAACAGTGTCTACCATATAGTAGGGATTCAACAAATATTTTTGTATGAATGAAAGAATAGAAAGATCTTTCTAAGGATGTATGTTTCTAATTACCACACAATAAAGTATGACAAAATAAGTATATGAGAATGTTAGAAAGAAGAGAAAGTAAATATTGGCAAATAAAAATTAAGCTGGTAGGAAGAGTTTTCCATGAAATTCATTTCATAGCCATGTTTTATACACTTGGTGGATGGGTCATATACTTTACTTTGTCCATATTTGTTGACAGCTTACTATGTGCCAAGACGTTTCAAATAGATCATTTTACACACACTCACACACATAATTTAGTCTATAAATAATAATTATACATACATATATGTTATATAAAATTAACTCTGAGGGATTGATATTATTCTCCCCTCTTTATTTATCAGCTAGGAAGACCAAAATTAAGAAAGGTGTGGTTACTTGTGTATCTAAATAAGGGTGTAAATAATATCTAACTGCAGGCTTTGCCACATCCACATACATGTTTTGAAAGGTTTCATTTGAAGCTTCACTGCTTTCTGTGTGACGTTATTCAAATGTGTTGGCACTTCTGATGTTGCTTTCTCATTTGTAAGATGAAAGAAAGCAGATTTAGTCTGGTTATTCAAAAAAGTTGCTGCCAATTTAGAGGAATTAATGAATGAGAAACACTGAGCAAGGAGGTTCACCATGTTCACCACTACAGAGAGAAAAATCCATCTGCAGGGAGAACTCATTGAGCCAATACAGAAAGAGGACCATGGAAAACAGATGATGAGTCCCTGGATCGAGTCATTCCTGAGGTCAGCCCTAATCCTTCCTTTTCCACCATTTTTAAATAGGAAATTTCCCTATTTGACTCGAACCAGTAGGGTAGCTGTCACTCACAGTGGAAAGCCGCACAGCTAACAAGGAGCTTTGCATGGACCTCCTTGGATCCTTGCCCATGCAGTTCTTACCCTGCGGGGAGCCCTTTGTGCTTATTCAGTCCATGCCTATTTACCATAGCTGACATCAAGGTCCAAGAGTGTAATGTTGAAAAAGACTGAGTTTCTGATTTTAAAGAGGTGTAACATTAATCAGAAAGCAGACATTTAAGATAGATGTAGGCATATTACATTTTGCAAAGTACTGTGGGAAGCCAGAGAGGAAGTTAACCTTTGAAATGAGGCCTGATGGATAAGTAGGAGTCCATATCACCTCTGATTTGTTCATGCAGACTTCCTTTTAAATCAGCGACTTAAATACTTTTTGGAAATCTATCCAAACCTTTAGATGATATCCCTAGGAAAAAGAAAATGGCCTCACAGGTCAAATGGTCATTTTATGCTCACAAACATATTAAAAACTTAATATATCTTCCAATGCCACCTGTCCAGAGTTTGTTCTTCACTGCAGTGGATCTTAACTTTTGGGGATTCATAGACATCTTGCAGAAACTAGTATAGTCCTTTCCCGAAGAAAATGTGCACATACAGAATTTTTCAGACAATGTCACGAGTTCTATAACCCTACTTGAAATTCTCTGCTGTGCAGAATGAACCACTGACCCCTTCAACAGGCCTCTTCTGGGGGTCAGGACTCCTCTGAATCCTACCCACAGACAGGCACTAAGTGTTTTCTGCCAGAAGAACCATAGTAAAAATGGATGGTGACTTGTTAAACAGCTTTACAAATATGATTTGCCATCTATACCCTAATGTCTCAAAGTTACAACTCACTAAATGAAGCTCATGAGGAAAATAAGCCATTCAGCTTGACTTGTGCTTCCAAGAGTGAGCTATTCTCCAAAACGTCAGCATCTAGCTCAGGAGTCTGTCTTTCAGACAAATGTGAGTTATGCAGCCTCTATCTGTAGGGCATTGTGCATTTCCTCTCCACTGCTGCGCAAGATGCTTCCTAGCCATCGTTATTGAATTAATCAATCAAATTTTATTTTTATTGCACCATTCTGGAAAACCCACTCGTACTCCTTTCCAGTATTACTGAAAAGAAAAATAATCCATACCACCCAATTAAGATTAAAACATATGTCTTCTTGATGATGTCTCAGTGGTGGCAGTTTCAGTGGCCATTGTCTCTTGAAGTTATTCAACATTAAAGCCAAAATAAACTACCAAGGTATATCTGCAAGCAGATAAATTTTATTACAGATACTTAAAGAAAGAAATAAGAAAACATTTAAAAAGAAAGGGGTCTCCTATGCCCTAGTGTCTACAGCCAGAAGCAATAACATGCATTTAGTGAGCACTTTCCTTTCTAAGTGTTCAAAGAGCTGTACCAAGTAATATTTAATTCACTCCCACCACAGCCATGTGATTTATAACTTCTCCAGGGCCCAGGACTTGAGTAAGGAAGATTGCTCAGGCTTTCAGCAATGGTCTTGGCTGCTTAAATTGCTGAGGGTATATAGTCCCTGGCATTAGAAGAGAGATCTAAAATCTAGAATGGGGGAAGGGATGGATGTTAGGTGCTGACATAGAATCAGCCATAAGGTCAAGATGAGGCTGTCCCCAGAAGAAGAGAGCCCACCAAAAACACTCATGGAGGTATCACCCTGTGAATAGGTCTCTGGTGGCATTCTCAGCCTTACAGGTCCATAAACTCCATCTCATTAGTGGCCTACAGTTGACATAACTCAGAGAACTTGCCTGATTGTAACCCAATTCATAAGACACAAATTCAAATGAAACCAGAATACCTATCAATATATTCAATTATAAAGCAGTGATTTCTTTCAGTTATTAAATGGCAATGTTTTCTCAACAGAGGTCTGTTTGGTTTCCCTGTATCAAAAACAAAAAACAAACAAACAAAACAACCTTGGTAACTGAAGTAGTGACTCTTTGATGAACATGAAGTCAGATTAAAGCCACTTTTGCTGTTCCTTGAAGGCAATTATAGTCTTTCTCTTTCTTCCTCCCTACTTCCTTTCTATCTATCTCTATTTTTCTTCCTCATATCTACAGGTCTTTTGAAATACAGTTTTCTCCTTCAATAACACAGTCTTTGTGTATTTGCCTGTGCACGCACACAAACATTTGTGCACACACACACATGCACACACACACTTTGCCTGGCCAACTTCCATCATTCCTTAAATGTCAGCCTCCTGTGAAGTGTTATCGGCAGCCCCATACCAGGATCAGTTCTAGTATGTACTGCCACAGCACCGCACATTTCTCTCTCTTGTAGCACTTACCATGTGGCATTATAGTTGGCTTGTATTGTCCATGAGACTATAAGTTGCATGTGGGCAGAGATGAGCAGCATCTTGTTCACCATCCTATCCACAGCACCTAACAAGGTATCCGGCATAGCTAGCACATATTCAGGCCTTATCAACAATAATGCAAATTATAGCTAACATGTTTAAAGCATTCAGATGCGCCAGGCACTGTGATAAGTACTTTGCATGAGCTATATAATCTTCACAACTTGCATTTATGTACCATGGTCAACATTTTCAGAAAAGGAAAATGGTTATCACAGAGATTAAGTCACTTTCTTAGTTTGGGTCCTTCAGAAACAGACTTGAAAAAAGGGTTCCAGTGCAAGTAGTTTATTTGTGAGATGATCCCAGGAAGCATCCACAGGAGAGGAGGGAAGTGAGGCAGGAAAGGGAAAGTGACCAAGTAATGGCACATCAGCCAGCCAGCTACCACAGTGGGCAACTGGAACTTAGTCCCACTGGGAAAACTCAGGCTGTCAGTGCAGAGCACTTACCTGACAGTTATCCCAGTAGAGGAGCAAGGGAGTTTATCTACCACCTGCCATTAGTCATTGGCTGAGGTCTGCAAATAGTGGGGTTCAGGGGCATTGCTCCCCAGCCCTTCTGGCCTGCCGTGTGCGTGTGTGCAGAGCAGGTTCCAGCAGTCAGAGAGAGCCCTGAGGCAGTTGGAAACCAAGGGCTGTGTCCTCCAATAAGGGGACAAAGGCATGTGGGGAGACAGCAGCTGCCAGGGCTACACACTTAAGTTGTATTTTTATTCAGGAACAATATTGGACGTGAACCTGAATCTGTTTGACTCCCAAGCATATGTTGTTAATTGCTATTTTTCAGACACATATGTTAAATAAGTGAATAATAACCAAAAAAAAAATGAAGATTATCATGAAGAAGTTTTCATGAGAGCTAAGATTAGATTTCATGAAGCTTTTCTGTCCCCAAAGAGAGAATGCTTTTCTAGCAACTGGACGGTGCATGCTTTCTGGCTTCGGTGTCTCTCCTCAGGGATCACCGTGCTGCTCTGTCAATGTTCTTTCTCTTCGTACTTCCCGTGGTAAGGGCCCCCTCTGCTTGGGTTGCTATATTCTTTCTTAAGATATGATAATGTGCTGATTTGGCTGCCGTCAAGTCCTGACCTCTCCTGGAAGCCATGCTGTTTCTATGGCAATCACCCATGGATCAGTTCCCAGCTGTTACGCATTGATTTTCTTGGTCAAAAGCTCAGATTACTGAGGGCACAGTTTACCGTTGCCAGAAAGCCCTGTATCCTGCCCATGTATTTCTTCTCTTTCATTGTGTTCCTCCCTCATCACATCATCTCATTTCATGCAGGTTCCAAAATTAGTCTGCAGCCCCAAATTTAGTCAATCTATTTTATTGGTAAGGTTAACAGGGCACCTCTCCTAATGTAATAACCGTGTCTTGAGAAGAGTCATTTGTTAATTCAATTCCTGTCAAATATTTCTGTAAAGCAAATAATTATGTCCTATAAGTTATTTTCTCAGCCACACCATTTAGCCTGTGGTTGTATGCTGTTTGCACATTTATTTGTGAAATTAAGCCTTATGTTCAGTTCTACAAATATATATTGAACAGTACTGTGCACTGGTCATTGTGGCAGTGACCAAAACGTGAATAGGACATGCTCCCTGTTCTTAAAGTCTACTGGGAGAGGCAGACATGAAAATGTGACGTCAGTGCCTAGTGATTTGTAGCATCATAGAGTCAGGCATCAAATGGTATAAGAAAGCATGTACAGGATAAAACCACCTAACGGAAGGACAGGAAGTTAGAGAGGTTATACAGGGACATGACTTTTGTGGTACTGGGTTGAAAAAAAAACCCAGCTTATAAATAGGTCTAAGGTGTTAGTACACATACATCATTCCGGTAATTGAAAAGGTAGGTTGGAAAGTGGGTATGTTGCTCATTCTCCATTTACACTTCTCTCTCCTCTCCCCAAAAGTATCAGTTCGCTTCTGTGCCATGGGAGGCCCCCTTCTGCAGACTGCATTTGTAACTTAGGTTCCTTCCTCACTGAGGAGCCTGGTGGGTTAAACATGAACTCTTTTCCCAAGTAAGGACCCTGAACTGGCTACTGCAGGCAAGTGACATTTCACACTGTGTTCCATACACTGCCTGGATCAGACGGGGAGAGGGGGGATGAAACAGGGAGCAGAGGGCAAGCAAGTGCTACTTGTGTTCTCCTCCTGCCTCTATTGAAGTAGCTGTGCTCACTACTGCTTAATGTGAAACTTATGAGGCAGAATTTTCCCAAAAAAGAACATTGAAATGAAGGATGGATGGATGGATGGATGGGTGGATGGGTGGGTAGGTGGTTGGAAGGAAGAAAGGAAGGAAGGGAGGGAGGAGGGAAGGATACCGTGGTAATCTGGAGACATAGAACTTGAAAGGTTTTATACTGGGGGAGTAAAACGATCACAGTGATGATTTAGAAAGAGTCTTCTGGTATATGGGTGGACAGTGAAGTGGAGGCAGTTAAACTGAGGAAGGAAGAGCAGTGATCAGGCTGTTGATATACTTCAGGTCAGAGGTGATGAGGCCTAATCTGGGACTGTATTTGTGCCTATGGAGAGGAAGAGTTTAAATCCAGATATAATTAAGGCAAACCATCAGCAGGACTGTATCCAGTTGAGGGACTAGATTCTGGGAAAATAACAATACTACTTGCCTACAGGGTTGTTGTAAAGGTCATTATTATGCAATGTGTTTTAAACTGCAGAGAGCAGTGCAGCTATGAATTATGAGTGTTAGTTCAACTAGATCACAGCTCTTTATTCCTAGTCAGTGTTCTTTCCACAAGCCCCTCCCATGATTCACTGTAAATTGAGTTTTGTGCTAATTGGATTTGCTGAAAGCAACAGAGAATGCCATTTGGCTACTCCCCCTCTAGGGAATGTTGATATTCAAATCTCCAGGTCATTATTCAGAATCCCCATTTCCAACATGGGAAATTTAAAATTGGATCTCATGTTAATCTCTAAAGCAAGCTCTCTTTTGCCTCCAGATGAACAAATATTTGAACTTGAGAAAGAGGATCTTTTCTGAAAGCTACAAGTCTTTGACTGTATTATCCAATGGTGGGAGGTCCTGATATTCTGAAGGGGCATATAGGAATCTTGGATTATACCTTATGTTATTAATGTTGAGGGAGTGATGATGAAGATCCTAATGATGATAATTCTGATAATCATTGCATCTACCATATGTTAACACCTATTCTGTGCCAGGAAATATGCTTTCTATACATTAATTATCTCATTTAAAACTTATAATAATACACAATATTATGATAATTTTGCAGTTTAGGAAAATGAGCTTTAAAAATTTTAAGTAAACTAAGTCTAAGATCACCCAGCTAGTAAAATATAGGATAGAGATTTGATCCAAGATGAATGTACCTGGCTCCAAATCTCATACTCACTGTTCCCAGGCAGAAGGATCAAGTACACAGAGTTATCTCTCTTCTCAGCCCCCGAGTCTTACCAGCTGAGCTCCCAGCCTTATCTCCAGGCAGAAAATATTTTCCCTGAACACTCTGGCCTTGTCCACACTAGAGTGGATTTTCCTGATTAAGGCTGTCAATACATTGAGCAGGGCTCTCTAAGCAGAGAAAGTGACAAGGCCTTACACAAGAACAAACAAAATGACATTGTCTGTCAGTCTCAGAAATGTGGGTTTAATGTGTCAGACTAGAGGCTAACCAGACAGGTGAGTGGCTGGGACATCCCTCTAGCTTCATGTTAATGTGGACCTTAAAAAGAGAAATCTGGTAAGAGAATTCAAAGCAGGCATTGAAGCCATTTAACTGTGAACTGAAACCCACACACTGCTGTTTTATCTAGAAGGGATTAATGGTAGAACAAAGCCAAATTTTCTCATAAAGTTTTCAATTCTCCACCTCTACTTCTGAACAGTTCCCTTTTCTAGCCTTTTCCTTTCAACTACTTAAGAGTGAAGTCTCTGAATTCATCCCTCTTAGCCATTTACCTACTATATGACCATCAGTCAATTTTTAAATTTCTCTGAACCTCAGTTTTCCCATCTGTACAATGAGAATAATGACAGCACCTTAGTCATGGGGATTTCAAGTGGAGAAAATTTGATCAAACAGGGAAAGCATTTAGCTTAATACCTAATACATAATGAGAAGAGCTCAATACATGTTAGATACTAATATTATCAAGCATATGCATGTGTGTGTGTATATATGTGTTTCTACATGTACACATACACACATATATGCATTGAATATATATATATTTTTAGCTGATGGCATGGGGGCATGATGTAACAGAAAAAACCTCAATTTGGAGTGCTGTTTTGAAATCCATCCTATGTAAGTAAGTTACCTGAGTCTCCATTTCCTCATTTATAAAATGAGAGAGGATGGCCACAACTACTTCACTGTGTTCTTGTTATCATTAAGTAATACGTTCAAAGAGTTTAGCAGAGACCTGACATTTAATAAATGGAAGTTATTATTCTGGAGAAGTATATGAAAGCCTGGGAGGCAAATAAGAGATGAATCATGGAGAAAATTTTACTGGCTGTTATTTCTCCCTTTGTCTAACAATACCTTTCAGAAGTGAAGTAATGTTTAACAGCTCTGGCCCTCAGCTTCCTCATTGTTAAATAGAGAAAATGATAAGTTGTGTGTGCATATGTATTTTATGATATAGAGATAGATGATAGATATAGATATAATTTGTATAGATATAGCTATACCTATAGAAATAGACATATAGACAGAAATATGGTTAAGTGGCTACAGCAGTGCCTGGTATATAGTGTCCACTAATTGTATCTTAGTCTCCTTTTTTTCTCGTTCTTTACTCTTCCTCTTGTTCTTACCCATCTAATCATGTCCAGATTTTTAAGTCATATATAACTTTTATTCTGTATTATAATGATTTGGGTTATAATACTTAACCCCTCTGTCCATAGTAGACTAATGAGACATAAAATCCTTGGAAATAGGACCAATTTCTGGTTTATTTTCTGTCTCTTATAGTACCTACTAAGTGCCTGGCATGTAGAAGATATGCTACAGACATGTGTTTGCTATGGTTTGAATGCTCGTCCCCTCTCAAACTCATGTTGAAATTCAATTACCATTGTAACAGCATTGGGAGGTGGGACCTTTGAGCGGTGATTAGGCCATGAGGGCTCTGCCCTCTGAGTGGATTACTGCCTTTATCTCCAGAGTGGGCTCCTATTAAAAAGATGAGTTTGTCTTCCTTTTTTATCTCTCTCACCCTTCCACCATGCGATGCCTTCTGCCATGTCTATGGTAGAGGAAGAAGGCCTTCCTCAGATGTCAGCACTTTGATCTTGAACTTCCCAGCCTCCAGAACTGTGAGAAATAAATTTCTATTCAGTATAAGATACTTAATCTGTGCTATTCTGTTATAGAAGCACAAAATGGACTAAGACAGTGTTGAATGTGTGTTGTTTGTCAGTAAAGTAAGGAGAAATTTCATACTTAGAAACCAAAGAGACTGCAAAAGACAGTTATGAAGAAGGTTGTGAAAATAATTTTTTGAATTGAGTTTAGGAACCAAGGATATTAAGACTGTTGATAAAAGTCATAAGATATAGGGTGAAAGGAGATGAGTAATATACTGATCATCCATTGTATTTCAGATTCTCTACTGGCCTTTCCGACATACAATGACTAAGTCAACTAATCAACTTTATGACCTAGGCCATGATATTTCCTTCCCCTCTAGTGTTAGCCGTACTGATACACGAGTACAACATTTTTGTACAGCTCCCTTCATATGTCCCATACACACACACACACACACACACACACACACCACCTGGTATACATAGATAACGATAATTGAATGGAAAAGGATCCACAATCCTACCAGGCCATAATCCAGTGTCTTTGGTGATTTTCTTTTGTAGAGTATTTTAAAAATCTGATGTGTATGAAGGTTTAAGAAAAGATAGTTATGCATCACTTAGCAAGGGGAAATGTTCTGATAAATGCATCATTAGGGAGTTTTGTCACGTGGATATCACACAACGTACTTACACAAATGTAGATGGCAGAGCCTACTACACACCTAGGCTATATGGGATAGTCTACTGTGCATAGGCTACACACCTGTATAGCATGTTACTATACTGAATATTGTAGGCAATTGTAACACAATGGTATTTGTATATCTAAACAAATATAAACATAGAAAAGGTACAGTAAAAATACAGTATTATAATCGTATGAGACTACTATCATATATGTGGTGCATGTTGACCAAAATGTTACTATGTGGTGCATGACTGTAACCATTTAAATAAGAACATATGGAACTTTGTGGGGACAGTCCAGCCTGGATCCAAAACTAAGTAAAGGAATAAATTAGTGCCCCTCACCTTGAACTTAGTTGTGAAGAGGGAATGTTTATAAATCTGTACGACTTAGGGATGAAGAGCTTTGGGAAATCATCTGGAAAAGCTCAGAGGGTTCTTGGTTGTTCACGCCCATTTCTCTGTGTTCTCCTCCTCCACACACACAACCTCCCAACACTCCACATATCCCCAAAAGAATAAGGATATAGTCTGCTTTACCTATTCAAAATGGCCCTGATTTTCTTAGAAGTACTACAAAAACATGAAATACCTGTGCCTCCAGTATAGTATGTATAATAATACATTTTTATAGTCAAGCACTAGCTAATAATTATGATAATAACTAATGTATGCTCAGTTCTTTTTATGTGTCAGGCACTCTACTAAGGACCTTATTCAGTCCTTTTAACCACCAATGTTTTAGGCTCTGTTATTATCCCCATCTTATAGATGAGGAAATTGTGGCTTAGTAAAGTCAAGGAACCTGCCCAAGGATAACACTTAGCAAACAGTCGGCCTTGGATTTGAACACAGGCACTTTTACTCTAGAAAACATGTCATTACCCCTTCTTTGTACTCTTTTTGCTATAGAATTCATCCATTCACCCAAACACTCACCCTACTGTTAATGAGAACTATCAGACCAAGTGTTGTGCCAGGCAAAGGAAATGCAGGCATTAAAAGAAACACCCTATATCCTCAAGATACATGGAGTCTTAGAGCTACATGACTGGTATTCTTTCATTCCTTCGTTGGATCCTTCTACACTTATGAAACATCTATTATTTTAAAGGCCCTTGGCTAGATGCCAGGAGTATAAAGATGAAAGAAAGAATCCCTATCTCACTGAGATCCTGATCTAGTAATAGTACAAGGAAGGCAATTACAGTACATGTAGGGGACCACCATGACCCCATCTCCAGCCCCACTCCACTCCATGTCCTTTTGAGCTTAGTCATAGCTGCAGAAGTCTCTCAACACAAAGCTCTTGTCATACACTAGCAATTAATTGGATTTAGTACATAACATGGAAGCTGTTTGCTACCCTCATCTAGTGGAAAGGCAGACATGGAGGTAAATATGAGCAAGACAGAATTAGGTCAAGAACTCAGGCCCCCACGATCTTCCCCCACCCCCAAGAGTGTGATGTCTTTGACTGAAATGCCCCCTGCAGGGAAGTGGGCTTTTCATGGAGTCGAAGAAAATGGCCTGGCACTGATATTTGCAAGTATCTGCAAAACCTTCTTAGGTGAGGAGGCCCCAGGGGCTGCTTCTTTGAGTCTGGTGCCCATCTGCTGATTTTTATGCCATTTCTTTTAACTTATCCTTTTAATTAACATAAAAAAACGACAGCTCTGTCAGTTCACACCAAGTCTCCTGAACCTACAGCTTGGCACACTGGGGCATGAACTTGAGACATCTGTGAGCGAAAGTTCACAGTGCTAAAATGGGAAGCATTAACGAGGGGAACCACCACGTGTGCACTTACCAGGATCAATTTTCCACTTAGACAGCTTTTGCCCAGTTGTGCTAACTACTAACCAATCTATACTCCCTAATGGATTAAAGCAGAAAGGTCAGGAATCATAAAATCATCCATTTCCCACTCATTAATATTCAAATGTGGGCTCCTAAACCTGCCCTAGGCTCCATCACAGTGAGAACTTATTTATAATCAAGTTACAAGGAGACCAGCAGCCCAGACTATGTAGAAACCTAGGTTTGTGTGCAGTTTTCGGAATGAATGAATGAAACCATACACAAAGACATGTTCAGGTCCTAAATTTAAGGGGTTGCCAAAAAACTCAGTAATCAAGATAAACATTTTAATGCAATATTTCTAAAAAATTAATGCAAAAGTTTATGGTAAAATATCAAAATTTTAAATAAAGACAGAATCCGTTGAGGTGTTTGTAATGAAGAGATAGGTATTTATATGTTAGGAAGATCAGGGGATTTTGAATAAGACAGCAAGTCCAGGGCTAAAGCCCCGGCTCTGGAAATCATTAGCTGTATCTCCTTGGGGGTTTTCATTAACTAATCTTGCTTTCAGTTTCCTCATTGTTAAAATGAAGATAATAGCCTCCATCTCACAGAATTTTTATAATGATTAAATACACATAGAACACGGTTCCTACATTTATTTATTTTACTTATTTAGTTAAGTTTTATGCAACACTTACTGTCTCTCAAGCATCATGTGCCGGATACAAAAACCAGAAAGAAGAGAGAGGAAATAAAGGGGAAACTAACAAGGACTGAGTACCAGACAGTGTGTTAGGCACTTTACTAAACCATTTGTGTTAGCAGCAGAAGCAACTGAACAAAAACAGATATTTCTACAATGGGACAGAGTGGGATAGATTCCCCTAGATCCAGATGGAATATACCGCCAGGATGTCATCTAGGGTGAGAAGTAGCATTTACTGAACCACAGCTATGAGACAGACATTTCCACTCTGTGATCTAACTGAACCCTTACATTACAGTCATCTGTGTGTGTACATACGTGTGCCTGTGTGTGAGTGAGGGATAGAGGGAGGGTATCATGTCCATGTTACAACTAAGTAAACAACAGTTCAGAAAATTTAGGCTAATTTTCTGACATCACACAGCTAATAAGGAGATAAGCTGGCATTCAGATTCCCAACGGCCTGTTCTTTCCATCCACTTATTTGTTATAATATGGAAAGTAAAATCCTCAAAGGGGAAAAATTCTCACACAAAAAGTAGAAATTTATAAGAATGCTAAATAGGGAAAGATATGAACACAGATACCAACCACCAAGAGGTTTTATCCTTTTAATCTATCACATAAACCCAAGCAATATGTTGCACAATTAAGTGCCTCATTAAATTAAAAGATGTATAGAGACACCAACAAAACCAGTATTTAAATTGGGGGAAATTAGGAGAGAACTATGAAAACTGAAAAAAAAAAAAAACCTCACAGAGACATAGACTTGGAAAAAACTAAAATGAAAAATAAGTGAATAATAGTTAGCTCACTGCAAAGTGGGGAGAATCCTGTGTAACTCACAGGTTGTTGCAAGGATTAAGTGACATGGTGTGTGCTGAAGTCTTGACCTGTAGCAAAGTAACATATATAGCTACTGTTGTTAATATTTTTATTTGGAATCAGACAGAACTGCATTCAAATTCCATATGTGTCATTTATGTGTGATCTTAGGAAAGTGAACTTTGATGAAGATTAGGTTCTTTTAATCTACAAAATGGGAACAAAAAAATAACATCTTAATTTATTTTTTAAGATTAAGCATCATAGATATCTCTAGCCACTGGCTAAGTGCCTAAAGCTTTGCAGATATGTAGGAATTCGTGGTGGTAGCTGTTGTTATTTTTGTTGTAATAGAGGAAGAAAAGTATTGTTTCAAATAAGACTGACAGTGGCTGTTTTTGCTTTCTGAGAGGAGTGGTAGTATGAGTCATATCAGTGGGAAAATAAATCTCAAAGCTATTCCAATCTTCTCCCAGAACACAGTTGGGGAGGAAGGAAGAAGCCTGAAGTTTCAAACCTTCTGCCATGTTTTCTGTATGGCTGAAGGGTGACTCAGGTGTAGATGGACCTTTCTGTTAGCTGAGATGTTAATGCGTTTTGGTTACACAAAGGGAGGCAGGCTGCAGAAAATGTCTATTTTGATTCAATATAACCTGGAAGCTCGCAGAATCACAACCATCACCCAGAGGCATGTCTCTACGTACACAACACATCTGGATAATCCTGAACATCTGAATGGCCGACTGAATTTCATTTTTGTATTTTTACCCAAACATTTTGGATCAATATCAGAAAATAGGGGGCAGAATAATGACTTCAGGGAGGCTGTCAGATTGAATGTCTATAATTGAAGCTTGGAAAAGTAACACCCGGATCTGCTATGTGACAGAAGAGCTGAGAGAAGGAAATTGCCTCTGAGCCAATAAGGAAAGCAGGTGTGATTGTGATTATGAGTGATTTTAGTCCCTCTAATTGTTGTCAAGAAGCCTGTGAGACATCAGAGCCAGGGGCAGGGAATGACTGACATCTAAATGATGAGTTCCTGGAGCCATGTGTCAAAGAGACCTCACCAGGGATAATTCATTTCTGGATCTAGTGATACCTCATGTCTGAGACATAAATGAATAAGCAACAGTTCAGCCATTTGACCTAATGGCTAGGATTGGACATAAATAGCATCATCTGGAATTCAGCATCAGTTACTGGTGAGACAGGCATCCTTGATAAATAAGGTGACAAAGTCATCTGGAATTGCATGCAAATCTTTTTAAGCATCTCATTAAAAAATATCAGACATTAACAAGGCTGGCGGCAGCCAAGCTGTGGACGGACGGCAACACTCCAAGAGCACCATGGTTCAAACAACCACAGAATGTTAGTGATGGAAAGGACTTAAATGATCACTACCAAGGATCACAAACAAGCAGCTTGCAGGATAAGTTCATTCTTCCGGGGTGAGTTGTCTTTGGCATGCTTAGTGTTAAAAAAAAAAAAAAAAAAAAGGTGGGTCTAGAACCCTTGGAGCCCTTCTCCAATTAGCCACAGGTCTCAGCACTTTTTCCCTACATTATACCAGCTGCCTTTGCGTGCTTATTTTAACATTACCAGACCACCCAAAGCATTTCAGTTTGCAAGCCTTGATACTCCTTTGCTTTGAAGATGAGAAATCTGAAGTTCAAAAACTTTAAATTTTACACCTATTTCAGGTCAAACATGTACCCAGCATAGGTCTGGATGACTCACTAAAGCATTTATTCAAATGCTTATTATGCACCGATTCCCTGCCAGACCCACACAATATCTACATTTCTGGAATTTAGTCTAGCAGGATAAAAGCCCCAAAGTGATATGACACATAGTATATGCTCATTGGCAATTAGCTCTCTAAACATTTGGGCCTTAAGAAAACAAAAAATTACTTTACACTTTTTGTTGTTTTATCATTTTGGGTTTTATGTCTTTGAGCTGCTGATCATTGCAGTAGTAGCTGGAAATATCTTTTATTAGAATGAAGTTCAGAGAGCAATAAACACCCAAATTTCTACACAAGGTTGTCAATGATAGCATGTGGCTTCCATAGAAGACCAAGAAATGTGATTTTGCAAGGATAATTTTAGTTTTTATCCAAAGTTCACATATGAATAGACCATAACTTAGGAAACCTACTCTCTGGCTGCTTGTGAACTAGAATATACCACTGATAATTCTAGCCAGGCATGTTCTAGCTACATATTTTACATTTACTGTCTTATCACAATAACCTGATAGTGTGGGTCCATTATTGTTTTCATCTGACAAAATGAGTAAGTGTAGGCACAAGAAGTTAGCTTTTTCAATTCCACACTGTGAGTAGAGTCAGGATTTAGATGCAAATCTGTCTGTTTCCACAGCCTTTCCACTACTCCACTCCAAGGTCCTCTTCAGTTTTGCCAGATAGAAGTTGTTTCTGTGAGAACAGGCAGAAATCACAAGGACACAGTTCTGCCTTTATACTATACATTCTAGGACCACACTCTAGGGTCATTACAAAGGGATTGAGAGTCTGGTGAATGATACTGGTATTTAGTTTCATCAGAGGAAGGCTGGAGACAAAAGAATTAAAGGTTTGTATCTCACACAGCATAACACCACCCTTTGCCCTGTTGTTCTAGTGATTGTATCCTCAAATTAAATGTTGAAAAATTAGGGATGTGAGAGGGAAGAACACGCTAGACATTTCAAAAAGAAGTACCCCTGAGAGAAATGGGTAGTTATTGAGTTTTAATTTGCTACAGCCCCTGGGGCTATGTGCCAAGGGGAAGACAGTGTGGGGATGATGGAGAGAGGTCAAATGACTTTGGGCAGGTGAGACTTCTCAGTTTCATGAACCTGAGACTATGAAAGCCATCCCTTTTTCCTTTTGTCCCCCAAGATGTGTACAACTGCTATTGGCCCTCTTGCTGGTAAAATCTTCCCCAAGATTCTAGCAAAAGGATGTTGATCAGTCCTAGATTTACATGGTAGTATGAGATTTTTCTCTTTTTTTTTTTCCTGGTTTTGGTAGCTATATTATTGTTGTGATTATAATTAATGGTATTTGTCAAATATTTTTGGACTCTACCTCTTCATTGTAGATGATAGGGTTGATTTTTTTCTGGCTTCTTTATATTTGAGTGAGGACAACTCTGGACAATGAGTTGAGAACTGTGCTGAAGGAAGGACTTTCTGGAGCTCTCTCTTCCCTTTGATCCACTGGCCAGCAACTTTGAAGAAAGTGGCTTCCCCATTAAACATGGTGCTTGAGTGACTACAATCAGCAAAGCACGTCCCATCACCAGTTACCCACAACAGAAAGTTAAGCTTAAATTTCTTAGGAAATCTATACATACATTTAATAAAGATTTTAAAAAAACTTTAGTTAAAAGCAAAATTTATGGTGGGCAGCAAACATGAACTTAGAATTACAATTACGATGATGTCACATCTATACTTAAAACTTTGTAATGGCTTCCTTTAGTATTCATGACAAAGCTAATTATTTAGCCTGAGCAGAGTACTCTCTCCATGGCAGGGTTTCACATTTACTGCTGCAGTGTCTTCTCTCACAGCCAGACGGAGCCACTTGCGTATCATGAGCGTGAAGTGTTCGCTGGTCTCCTGTCTTTACACGAGCTGTTGCTTCTCTCTGGAGCACACTTTCATTCCTTAGCCTTGCCTTCGCCTTAGTCCACATTTAGGCTGCTGTAACAAAATACCATAGACTGGGTGGCTTATAAACAACAGAAATTTATCTTTCACAGATGTGGAGGCTGGAAATTCTAAGATCAAGTCTCCAGCAGATTTGGTGGCTGGTAAGGGCCTTCTTTCTGGTTCACAGAAGGCACCTTTTTACTGTGTCCTTACGTGGGCAGAAGGAGTAAAGAATATCTTTTATAAGGGCACTAACCCCATTTAAAAGGGGTCCACCCCATGACGTAATCACCTCCCAAAGTCCTTACTTCCTAATACTCTCACCTTGGGGGTTAAGATTTCAACGTATAAATTTTGAGAGGTCACAAACTTTCAGACCATAGCACCACTCTTTACTCCTCCAGC
The DNA here is from genome assembly GCF_041146395.1 of Eulemur rufifrons. Lineage (NCBI taxonomy): Eukaryota > Metazoa > Chordata > Mammalia > Primates > Lemuridae > Eulemur > Eulemur rufifrons. The sequence goes on from NC_090988.1 coordinate 48,076,254, forward strand.
TTTCAACTTAGATATATTCACCTTCAGGAAATCTCCCTCTTCCCTTTACAGTAAGTCAGGAGTTCCAAAACTTATCCCATGCTTCCTGTAGTATAGTTTGTGCCATATTGTGTGGAAATGGTCTATTCATAGGTTTACTACCATCACTAACCCATGGACTTCTTGAATTTTGTGGCTTGCATTGCCCCACCACCCAACCCAGTGTCTAGCACACAGTGTGAGCTGAATAAACTAATCAACAAAATTAGACGTAGTAAATGAAATGCCAACTTATGGATTACCACCTAAGTCACCAAGTCATTCTTTAGCCAACATGTGCATGAGTCTGTGTGAACTGTCAAAATAAGCATTTGATTCTATCATTCCTTGAATTAAATCAAGCATTTCATCTTAATTAGGGAATTAAGGGAAGTGTAATCCTATTTCTTGCCAAATGTGTTATGCTACAAAAAGATTAAAAAAAAGAATTAATGAGTTTTGGGAAGTGTGAATCTTGCGAACAAGTTAATGGTCATTTTGGTACAAGAGCATAACATACAGGTAGGTATCAGAGTATAAGGATAGCTTTTTAGGAAGTCACTTTAATGTACTCCTGCCATGTGCAAGTTTTGAGGATATAAAAATGAAGTGAGTCCAAACCCCTGTTCTCAGGGAGTGCAGAGTCCAATAGCAAAAAAAAAATGTATACAAGGAGTTCTGAAAAAAAGAAAAAAACAAACAAACAAAAAAGAGTGAGTGATAGATTAGAAGCACAAAACTAAATGTTATTTGGGGTTTAAAAAGGCAAAGGAGGAAAGAAAACCTAAAATTAAACATCAATTATCAACTATTTTATATATAAAATTTCATTTAATTCTACAAAAATGTTCCAAAGAGTCATTTTTCTGAGATGAATCCTCTGAAACTCAAACAGTTTTTATAAAAACCTACTCAAGGCCACACTGCTTGCCACTGATAAAGTTGAAATTGGCATTCTGATCAGCAAGACCTCACAGCCGGTATTGTGTCTAACGCAACAGGGTTTCCCAAAGCATGCACAATAAACCACGCACTTCAGAATCTCCTGGAGGATCTTATAAAAATGAAAAATTACCAGTTGTATATCTTAGACCTAATGAATCAGAATTTCCAGAGCTTCAGTCTGGGATTCTGCATAAAAACAAGTCCCCATGCCTGGTCCTAGGTGAGGTTGGGAGAAACCTTTTTATTATATTGCATTTCCTCCTGGCTGAAGGAGATTAAAGAGAATATAATTTAGCCTCACAGCACATGTCCCTTACCTGGAGATGAAAGAGACCAAGATTTTACTCATCAAAACCACAAACAAATTATAACCATTATCTTCATTAATTAATGACAATCATGATAGCTACAACCGTAATAATGAAGATAACTACTATGTGTTCCTGGAGAGTCAGAGCCATAGATTTATTTGACATTAAATCTTATTCATCTCTGATTTTCCTGATAAAAAGAAATTGAACCTTAAATAATGGGCACACAATAAAAGGTGGTTGAATGAATGAATTTAGCATGTAAATCTATTTCACTTCAACATCAATCTAAAAAGACAACTACTGATGTTTTTCTGCAAAATGTAGTTCTCCAAAGGAAAATGAAAGTCAATCATAACAAGTGCTAGCACTTCAATCAGAATCACTACAAGAATTTTGCTGTGAGTTTTTGTTTGATAACAAATGCACTTTATCTCTTGCCTACTTACTGTGATCCCTAACTTGGTAGTGATCTTTAATTAGGAGATGTCATACACTGAGTTCTCAGCAGTTACTCCGGTTACTCTATGGGTCTCTGCTGCAGATAAGAAAAGCTATAGATTCCAACTGAGAAGCTGCAAAGTCCTTTAGCCTCTGGTTTGTACATGGCAGAAGACACAAGCTGTGATCTTGATAAAAAATTGGAGCATTAAAAAATGTTAACCTTTTACTGTCTAGTGATTTGCAGTATCCCAGTAATCTTCTGCAAGACCTAGCAGTATAAGCCATTGCTACCTAGACATTCTCACTTGGATATCCCACAGTATTTCAAAACCATTATGTTCAAAGCTGAACTCATAAAACTTGCTTCTCCTGTTTTCAGCATTTTTAATATCTCCATCATCCATTAAGCCATACCAATCATAAAGCCACTTACTACCCCCACCCCCCATACCATTCACATATTTAACTAGTCACCAGGCCCTCTCCATTTATTTCTCCTAAATTTATTTCTCCTAAATTTCTTCTCGTATCCATCTTATCTGCTCTACCTACATTCCATTACCTTTATCCAGCCGACCAGTTTCTCTCTACCAAGATTTCTGGTTTTCCTATTTTGAGTCTTACCACCTTATGACTTATCTTCCACAGTGCTATCTGAGTTTTTGCCTACAGCACAGATATGAACATGTATACTACACCACAGGTTCAAATCTAGAGCTAAAATCCAATCTTTGGCTGGCATGGAATGCCTGTCATAATGAATATGTGTATACTATTTCAAGTCTACCTGCCTTCACACAACTGTCTCTGCAATGTCTTTCCTCTGTCTGCCTAAACAGTTTCTATTCATGCCCTACAACCTGCTGCAAGCATCGTCACTAGTGAGGCAGTTCTTGACCACTCCCTGCCACCTTTCCCATTTGAGTTAGTCTCTGCTCTATCATGTCTATCTTATGTGTGTTCCGCGATGGGACTTACTGTGTTACTTTGTTACTACTCCCTCATATATTAATACTTTACTCCCAAATACATTGTGCATTTCTTTAAGAAAACACAGTTATTTTGTTTCACTTTCCTTCTGTTTCTAGTGAAATATCTGATATATAGCAGGTTTATAGAGATTTCCCAAATTTGCTATGTTACTTCAGTGATGCAGTATGTATCAGTTGAAGAAAAGGAAAGCACTTTCACTCCCAAACTACTCAAGTGGTAGCCATTCATAAGAAATGATTTCTCTTGGGTACAGATTCACGTACTGTTTTTCCTGTTAAAGACCCTTTTGTAACTAATATAAGCTGTAGGATAAAACCCAGATACTTAAGCTGAAGTTCAAAGTGATTCATAGTCTGGTCTCAAATTGAATTTTTAGTGTCCCAAACCCTGTGCTTGGCACATAATAAACCCTCAGTAAGAATGTGTTGTGTGACCTTCATTTCCCAAGGTGCCCCTCAAGCAATCCTTGGCTGTCAGCTGAAGTAAACGACCACTTCTCTGTTGTTGACCTCTAGCCAGTGCACCAGACATGCAGCCACACACGACACACCCCTCACACATGGGAGAGCAATGACTCATCCAAGTATTATACTTAATTTTCAGTGGGGGATATTTGGCTCTCCAAATATTTGCCACCTACAACCCTGGGCTGCAGCTATGGGATAGGAGAGGTAAGCAGCAGAAGGCTGTGTTTAGCTAGTATCACAGAAAGATTGTGTGTCTGACACATGTGGAAACTTGGTCTCACGGATGCAATATAGACTTATCAACAATGAATTCTGTCAGAGGATAAGGAAGTACGAAGGAAAATGAGGTGATTAGTGAAATAACTGCAAAGTAGTGTTTTATTTTCTTATTTCCCTAACATATGCTTTTACAAAATAAAATGTAAAAAAAAATTTACATCCATTTCATTGTCCTGACAAAATGTGTGCCAAGAATAAAAAGAAATTTTTAGTAGAGCACCATTTTGAATAGTAAAAAATTACAAGCAACCTTGAAGTCCATAAATGGTGGATTTGAGAAACAAATTAAGTTACCTCCATTTAATGGAATACTATACAATCATTAGAAATTAATATATTGACAAATACTTATTAACTTGGGGTGTTCTTGAGCAATTTTAATAAAACATGTGTAAACTGATTTTCAATTTTAAAAATATGCACATAATATATACAAACATAGAAATACTAGAAAGATGAATATCAAAATGATAGAAGCTATTACATGTAAGTGACAGAATGACAGGTAATTCTTATTTTCTTCTTTCACACCTATATTTTCCATATTTTCTGTAATGAGCATATATTACTTTTTAAAAATACTCCTAAATTACAATTCAGCTGCATTTTAATTTCTTGTCTCCATATTACTTTCCTTCACTTTCTCCCCATCCTATGACCGTGCTTTTAAATAAACCAGATTCTTTGAAAAACAATAAAATTCAGCCAAGAAATCAGTCATTTTGAAAATAACCGTGTTTGCAAAATGCCTGGCCATTTGGCAGAATCCATCTGTGCTTGGGCTATTTCAGTAGTTGCTCTTCAAATGGGTTTTGTGAGCCCCCTCCAGAGACTCCCATTTTCTACAGGAGTCATAACTCCTAGTGTGACATTCAAGATTCTTAACCATGTGGCCCCAGTGTAACCCTCAGCATCTACAGTCCCAGCCTCAGCACTGTCAGATCGCCTATGCCCCAGCACACCACAAATTCTCAGCCGTTTTAGATTTGCATATGATGTTCCCTCTGCCTAGAACATCTTTCTTCCCTGTTTTCTGCCCTGCTGTCTTGCTCATCCTCAAGACTTTGCTCAAATCCCCTTGGCTCTGAATCCTTTCCTAGTCCCATTGCAGGCAGAATTCACTGCTGTTTTCATTTGTACTTCTACTGTGCTTCCAGTGGTGTGCTGAAGCTGGCTCATACCCACTTGTTGAGAGTAGGTTGTAAAATATTCAAAAATTTTGCAAGCCAATATACAAATTGTTGGGACCTTGAAATTTACCGTGGTAGAAATATTTGTACCATTGAAATTGGCAAAGCAGGACATTCCCCCCCAGAGAACAAGTTTCCCAACACATCATTGCTTTGCACATACCTTTTTATTATAGCACATGTTCAATTTTACTTGTTTTACAATTAAAGAAGCAATCTGTGAAGTTTGTGAGCTCACTGAGGGCAGGGTAATGTTTAATTTTACTACCTCTCAGAACCTAAGAAGACCGGCATATGGTAGGTGATCAATAAATAACTGTTGAAATAGGTCAAGTTGCTTTGACACACATTTGCTAAATTGCATTTGGAATTAAGCCGTGATTTTTTTTTATCCTTGATATTCTTGTTTCTCATTTCCAGAGCTAACAAGATTTGGCTAAATAACATTCATTTTTATTGGCATTCTTAAATATTACAAAATAATTGACTTTTTCGGTGTGGCAGTGATGTTGATTAGAATAGAAAACTCATAAGTATATCTTTCTTTATTATATATAGATACAATTACCCTCATATCTTTACTTCCAATAGCTTTGCTTAATAAAAAATCCAAGGAGAGCCTCAGGAAGGCATAATATGATTTTAATATACTTTGCTTCAGAGAACCTCTGATGGTTAATTAAGAAACTTTCATCTTTGAAGTAAAATTAGAAAAAAAAACCTTATTAACTAAAGGATGCAGGGTCAGTAATAAGACAGCTTTCCTTTTGAACATTCCATTTAATCAATCCTGAGAGACTTAAGACAATTATATTTTATCAAAAACACAGAGAAATAAGCACCAACAGGGGACGCCAAGTAGCTTTGGGCATTTCTTACAAAACAGTCTTAGGAAATGATCAATCCCTTCCTAATCAGAGTCATTTTATGAAATGACAAAAAACATTATTTACAAAGCCACAAGAGTGAAAATTACAATCTGTGGATTGGGAGACCAATTTCTGAATTTGAAAAGCTGTCATGTTTAGGCCCATTCTCTCAACTGAACGGCAGTCAAAAAAATATAGCATCCATCTGTACATGAGTTCATCAGTTTGTCCACACATTAATTTTTTATGTAGGTTATAATGAAAAGTACAGGCACTGAATTTAGACCCACTGGGTTATAATGCCAGACCCACAACTTGTCTACACAAGCAATTTTACCTCAGTGGGTTTTACTCATCTGTAAACAGGTATAATGCTGACCTCATAAAGTTGCTATGAATATTAAATAAGATAACATGTTGTACGTGAATAGTAGATGCTCAATAAATATTATTTCCTTGGCACCTGACTCCTTTCATAGCTTATAGTTTTTTCATGAACACTTACTGTGATGGTTACTTTTATTTTTAAGATATTATGGGGGTACAAATGTTTTGGTTACATGGATTACTTTTGTACTGCTTTAGTCAAAGTTATAAGTGTTCCCATCACCCAGATAGTGTACATTGTACCTGTTAGGTATAATTTCACCCATGCCCTCTGCCTCCCTCCTACTTGCATGATTTCTGTTGAATTTTACTTCCATCTGTGCACATGAGTGCTGATTGGTTAGTTCCAGTTTAGTTCCAGTGAGAACATGCATTTGTTTTTCTATTCTTGCGATACTTCACTTAGAAGGATGGCTTCCCGTTCCATCCAGATTGTTGCAAAAGGCATTAATTCATTTTTTATGGCTGAGTAGTACTCCATAGTATACATATACCATATTTTATTAATCCACTCATGAATTGATGGGCCCTTGGGTTGATTCCACATCTTTGCAATTGTGAATTGTGCTGCAATAAACATTCTAGTGAAAGTGTCTTTTTGATAAAATAACTTTGTTTCCTTTGGGTAAATACCCAGTAGTTGGATTGCTGAATCAAATGGTAGGTTTACTTTTAGTTCTTTGAGGCATCTGCATACTATTTTCCATAGAGATTGCACTACAAATCACTGAGGAAGGAAATTGCAGATGATATAAATAAATGGAAAAACATATCATGCTCGTGGATTCGCAGAATCAACATTGTTAAAATGTCCATATTACCCAAAGTGATTTACAGATTCAATGTAATCCCTGTCAAAATAACAATGTCATTTTTCACAGATATAGAAAAAATAATTCATTTGGAATTGGAAAAGAGCCCAAATAGGCAAAGCAACCTTAAGCAAAAAGAACAAATCTGGAGGCATCAATTTACCAGACTTTGAACTATACTACAAGGCTACAGTAACCAAAACAGCATGGTACTGGCACAAAAATAGAAATATAAACCAATGAAAGAGAACAGAGAACCCAGATATAAAACTATCCACATATTGTCATTTGATCTTTGACAAAGTAGACAGCAATATACCCTGGGGAAAAGAATACCTGTTTAATAAATGGTGCTGGGAAAATTGGATAGCCACATGTAGCAGATTGAAACAGGATCCATACCTCTTAACCACTAAAAAATATTAATTCAAGATGGATAATAGACTTAAATCTAAGACATGAAACCATAAGAATTCTAGAAGAAAATGTTGGAAAAGGTCTTTTAGATATCGGCCTATGCAAAGAATTTATGAAGAAGACCTTAAGGGCAATCATAGCAACAACAAAAATGAATTAATGGAACTTGATTAAATTAAAAAGCTTTTTCACAGCCAAGGAAACAATCAATAGAGAAAATAGACAACCTACAGAGTGGGAGAAAATATTTGCATGCTATACATTCGATAAAGGGCTAATAACCAGAATCTACAAGGAACTCAAGCAAATAAAAAGAAAAAAACAAACAACCCCATTAAAAAGTAGACAAAAGACATGAACAGAAGCTTCCCAAAACAAGATAGATTAGTGGCCAATAAACATATGAAAAAGTGCTCAATATCACTAATCATCAGAGAAATGCAAATCAAAACCATAACGAGATATCACCTAACCCCAGTGAGAATGACTTTTATCAAAAAGTCCCAAAACAATAGATGCTGGAGTAGATGCAGAGAAAAAGGAACACTTGTGTACTGTTGGTGGGACTGCAAATGTCTGATGGTTAATGGTAAATTTTATGTGCCAGTTTGATGTGGCTAAGGAATGCCCCAATAGCTGGTAAAACATTATTTCCGGGTGTACCTGTGAGGGTGTTTTTAGAAGTGATTAGCATTTGATTTGTTAGACTGAATAAAGGAAATCTCCCTCACCAGTGTGGATGGGCATTATGCAATTTGTTGAGGGCCCAAATAGATCAAAAGGGAGAGGAAGGGAGAGTTTGCTCTTTCTTTTTGAGCTGGGACATCCATCTTCTCCTGCCCTCAAACTCCAGTGCTCGTGGTTCTCTGGCCTTTGGCCTGAGACTTATACCATTGCCTTCTTTCCACCCTTTAACCCTGGATCGCAGTCCTTCAGACTCAGATTGAATTACACCACCTGCTTTCCTGGTTCTCCAGTTTGCAGCCAGCAGATAGTGGGACTTCCTGGCTTCTATAATCATGTGAGCCAATTCCTATTATAAATCTCCATACATATATATTGGTTCTCTGTTTCTCTGGAGAACCCTAATTCATGTACTATGCTCTTAACACATTGTCTTCTTTTTGGGACATTTGTAATCTGCCTTACAAAATCAGCCATGGAAACATGAAATTAGTAGATGACAACTTGTTGTAATGGAGAGAACACTGACTTGGAAGAAAAGAAAACTGTGTTCTAACCCCAGGTCTGCTGTTAATTTATCATGTGGATTTGGGCCGGTCCCTCAAACTCTCTGACCCTAATTCATGCAGAAAATATGTATAAACACCACCGTATCAGTGGGAAGACAAACATATTACAAAATAAATAAAATCAGCTAGGATCTACACTGAAGTTGCCTATCAAGTGACAAGGGGGTGAAGAGCATGACCCAGAGAGCTTACGCTGGAAGACAAGGCTGATAACACTTGCCTGGCCTCTCCACAAGGCTTTTGCAAACATCAGATGAGATTATGTATATTGAAGCAATTTGTAACCTGAAAAATGAAATGAATATTCACTTTTATATGAAAGTATGAGACCATGTGTTGTTTTCCATCTATGAGTATGAAAAAGCAGTGACCTATTTTTTCCTTTTGTGATCAATATATAGTAGGTGCTCAATAAATTATGATAAATAAATGTATGCAAGAACACAGAGATATAGAAATTCAGAAAAGTGAGAGGCAATGATGTGATAGAATAGTTTGTGAGGGCTTCATTCGTTTGGTGAATCTACAGCCAAGTTTAAAGTATAAAAAGGACTTGCAGAGGGGGAAAAAAAAAGTCTTCCAGCAGATGGAGAACAGCCTGAACAAAGATTTTGTGTAATTATATTATAATAGCAGCTATGCTTTGCGTATGAAATAAAGGCCAGGCAATGTGGTTCATGTTTCAACTGCCACTTATGTAATCTTCACAAAAACTTTGCAAATAGATATTATTGTTTTTATTTTTTTCATTTAAATGCAGGAAAGTTAATCAACTTGCCATAGTCACACAAAAATTGAGTATCATAATCAGAATTTGAACCCAGGCCAATTAGACTGAAGATCAAAAGAATGATCCAAGAATGATATCCAGTGTACATTGAGCAGGTGCTTCAGAAAGTGATCTTCATCCTCATTACAAAGTACCCTTCTGGTTTTCCTCATCAAGATTAAACTGATCTTTCCCTGGGCTGTCTTACTCAACAATTTAAATCTTGAGAGAACGGCTCCAACATTTGTCCAGATGTGTAAACCAGGAACCTAAGAATCACTGTTGACACCTCTTTGCTCCTCCCCCCGCCCAGCCCCCTGCACATGCGCACATAGCAAACCACCCTGAAACTCAGTGGTTTGAAGTAGTAGCCATTTATTTCATATGGGAGTCTAAAGCTTGGTGGTTTAAGGCTGTATTTGGCTGGATGGCTCATCTGGTCTTGGCTGAGCTCACTCATGTGTCTGTTAGCTAATGTAGAATGGCCTTGGCTGAGATGACAGGGTGACTTGGCTTTGTTCCTCCATGTGGTCCATCCTCAGAAGCTCAAGCCCAGAGTCAGAAACTCCATATCTGCCCCTGACCTCCGGCCTCATTTTATACCCTGAATCCTTTATTCTTCGGTTTCCAGCCACACCCACTGTTCCCACACTGTGCCCCACACAGGGCTTTTGCTTATCATCAGCCTGTCTGGAACACTCTTCTCTGCACACAGCTCTCGGCTCATTGCCACTGCTCCTGCAAATCTCAGGCAGGTGATCAGGACCCATAACTCTCTAACAGGATCTCCTGACACCATATACTCTCCTTTAAATCTCTTGTCACAGCTGCAATGTCATGTATACGATTATTTAAATAATTTCTGGTCTTTCAACTAGACTCAATGTTATATATGGGCAGGAATAACATCTGTTTTTACTCCCCTTTGTATTCCCCTAGTCTAGCTCAGTACCTGACCTTAAATATTGAATGAATGGCAAAATAAAGAAATGAATATGTAAAAATCACTTAAAATTTTTATTAAAAGACTGGACTACTTCTTAACTCATTCTCAAATCTCTCTTCTTGCCCTGTGTTCCTAAAATACAAATCTAATTAGGTTATTCCCCAAACAAGATGCCTCAGTGGCTCCTCATTGCTAACGGAAGAGCTAAGGCTCCTTAGCAAGGCCCATGGGGGCTCCCTGACACACCCACGATCTGCCTCTCCTGCCTTTGCCTGTTTGTGTGCCCCCCAAACAGCACCAAGGCTCCCCACACAGCCACTCGTAGTTATCGTAACACACCACGTGTTTGTTCACGCTTCCGTCTCTGCTATTCTGCTGATCTCTTTTCCTACCTGCTGAGCTCCAAGTCATCTTTAGCTCTAACCTACTGTCACTCTGAAGAAACTTTCCCTAATATCCCATCACTGCTCCGCACTGTGCAGGTCCATTTCTTCCTCTTGGTTCAAGTCATTTCCTCCTCTTGGTTCAAACATCTCTTTTATAATCTTCCATCATACAGCTCATGTCTTCATACTCCATTATGCTGTGGGGTGTACCTGGGCCTCCTGCTGTACAGGGAGGTTCCATAAGAAAAGTAAGGAATATCTGCCCACCACTGAGGGTACATAGTAAGTGCTTAATATTTGTCAGACAGATGGATGGCTGAATGAAAAAAATGAATGGATGGGGAAGGACCCATCATCTTCAGGTTTAGGTTTAGGGAGAAATAGAGATTGGTGACTCCAGAAATAGAGAGAGCTTCAAACTGAGAGAGCTTAGGTGATATCAATCAAAAATCCATTTCAAAACTGTCCTCCCTCTCCTCCAAATTTCTTCTTTATAGATTGGGAGCAAAACTAAAATTACTGACTTTCTGGATCAGATGGAGACATGAAGGTCACCTACTGCTTAAATGGTCATCTGTTCTGAAATGCTCTGTGCGGGTAGAGAGGGAAGGGTTGTCATTCTGTTGATGAGGTGCAGTGACAGAAAACTGGACTTTGGAGACAGACTGCCCTGGCTCTGAGTCCTGGGTCTGCACTTTATTATCTGGGTGACCTTGGACGACCTCTTCTTACCTGATGTTCCTTCTCTGTAAAATGGGTACGATACTGTGCACCCAGCAAGGCTTTTATAAGGATTAAATTATATAATGTGGTATATTCCCGGGTATCTTGCTGGCCCACAGTTAGTATTAAATGAATATTAATGTACTTCCTCCTTCTTCCCCACCCTTTCCATTTTATGGGGGAACCAAGTCATCTTAGGATTGTACTTGGCACGGGACATGGGGAATTGTCTCCCTCTTCCTAGTGGGAGCAGGACGCTCTTTGTCTCTCTGAATGGAGTTCGGTATCAGTGACTACCTTCGCCTCACCTTCCATCCTGTCAAAAGAGTTTGTGTCAGGATTTCCCGGTTTGAATTTTCATTTTATTGTGCTTGTAAAGAGAACCTTTTAGATGAATAAGGGGAAGGGGAAAAAAAAAAAAAAAAAAAAAAAAGAAAGACCTCAACATCCATTTTGTCAGAAACAGAAAGAAAAACGTTTGAATTCCATTTTCTGCCAGAGAGCTGATTCAGCAGCTCCTCACCTTCGCCATCCCAACTCCATTTTTTCCCCTTTATTTCAGGCACTGTTCTCATTATCCACAACACATCACTGTCAGCAAATTTATCCTCCCCTTTTAAGTAAAAAACAACCCTTTTAATCCCTTTTACTACCCATGACTTGCTGCCAATTTGAGCAAGGTTGCTCTGTTGGGCTCGGGATGTCACACCAGGCCCACTGCAGTGGTTCTTCCGAATCCTCAATATGGGGCAGGACCTGCCCCTGCCTACCCAAGGGTCATTCCTGAATGGAGTGGTTATGACTCATTCCTGAGCGGAGCGTTTACAACCTGCCTGGCCCTTTGTGAAGTTGCCACCACTGAGCAGAAGGAAGAGTCCTGAGTTAGTCTTGCAGCTCGAGCAAGGTGTGGTGTGCTCTGGGCTAATTATCGGTTTGTGCATCCCTGCCTGGTATGACAGTCTTCCCCCACCTGCCGTTCTGGGTTCGATAGCCTGCTACTCTGAATCCAACCTGCTCAGCTGAGACTCCTATAGCCCCGCTTAGTCCAGGCAAAGGAATCGCAGTTTGCACAGCCAGCCTGAGTGGAGCCAAATTCCTGCCATGGCCACTTTAGTAAGTGTGTGGCCTTGGGCAAGGTAACACAAACTTTCTGAGACTTAGTTTTCCCTGTGTAAATATAAGGATAAGACAGCCTTTATAATTTATGATGATGACTGAATTTAAAAGGAAAAAGAGGAAGAGAGAGAAGGAGGAAAGTGACAGAGTTCCTGACACTTTGCATCTGCCAGATAAAAGTTCACAGCCTTCATTCCCCCTTCCTACATCCCTCTGCAAGAAGACTAGACCCTCCTTTCTGCTTCCTTAGCTGCTGCTGTTTAGTTAGGGTCTTACTTCAACAGGACTTCCTTAAACACACATACTGCTGTCTTATATGAAGAATATCTCTTAGTTGTTATCTTTGGTTTCAATAAGAAATGCTCCATCCACCTGTAGTAGCCTCGAGGAAACCATTTGGGTAGGTGTGTCTCAGAATGGCAGATATTTTATTGGATGCTCAGCCTAGATGTTACTTCCCCCAGGAAATTTTTGTGAATAATATGACCAAATGTCAGGTACAGTGGCTGACACTTACCCATCAGAGCAATTAGTAAACACTAATACAATCTCCTGTTCCCTAGTCTGTCTTCCACACCAGATCTCAAAGCTCTTAGCTGGAGGTAGGAACCTGAGCTTCTTGCACAGTGTTTGGCGTAGCACACAGTTGAGTGATTAATGAGTAAATGAATAGCATAAAAGAAAAAGGGTGGAACTTGCCTAGGACATTTGGAAAAGTGACTGGAGGTCTTTAAAAGCTAGGAAAAAAACAAACTAAATCTTCCTAGGAAAGAAAAATGACATTTATCTAACTCCTATTATAGTCTAGGAATACTAAGGGTATTTTACTTATGTTACTTCACTTAATTTTCCCAACTTTGATGTGTGATTGCCATCCCATTTTACAGATGGAGAACAGAGGCCCCAGGAATTCAAGCCACACACTTAAGGGTGCCAAGCTAGTAATCAACAGTTCAGAAATTCAAACCAAATTCTCCCTGACTCCACACCACACAATGACCTAAAATTCATAAATTTTTGTTTGCAAAGGAGCCTCCATTTCCTCTGCTCATAGAAACCAGCCTGAGAAGGAATGAATCTTTTCCTGTGCTAAGTGACAACTTTTTAAAGAAAGCTTTTACCTAATGTGAAATGAAAACATTTTCTTTATGAGAAATATGCAATCCATGTGTGCATTTATATTTCAAAGCCCCCAATTCACTGGGATTTCTCTAGGCTGTTTTTGTCAGTGTTTGAAAAATAGCTCCCTGTGATTTTTTTGATGTGAGTTAATATAGTGATAAGCACCATAAAGTCTCTGGGAATAACACATCATTAATTTACCTCAGAAAATAAGACTTCAGCGACAAATAAACCTCATAAGGGCTCTGTGGTTAAAGTAGCTTGGTGAGCAATGGCTATTTCAATTGACTGAAATTAAAGGTAAGAAGAGTGCACCAAATGTAACAAATAATTATTTTATGCAGCTGAACAACACATGGCCTGTTTTATAAAGGACACTTGACAAAGTTGAAGGGAAAAATAAATTATTAGAAACACTCAATTTTAATGGGAGGAGACATTATGTTCTGAGAAGTGCATTGGATTCATAGGAGACCTAATTGAAATCCTTGCCTGGCCACTAATTAATTGTTCGACCTTGGGAAAGTAACTTTTCTTCTCAAGGCCTTGATAGCCTAATCTGTAAGATGACAGAATTGAATTCTAAGAGCTCCATGCCTAACTTTTAGCTCTGAACCTAACTTTCTAGAATGCCAAAGACTTTATGTCACATAATGATTGGAAACAGACATACGTTATCAGACGGGAGGGTGTTTCACTTGGTTGATATTCAAGGGATTCAGGCAGCAACGTGCTTCATGATTACGCATGCACTTTGTACTAACGCCAAAGCAAGCCAGAAGCCAATGAAGTGAGCTGGGGACAGATGTCAGTGCTGGAGTCAGAGTTAGGAATTCTAGGGCTAGAATCATAAATTTGGGAATCAACACCATAGAGATGGTGTTTAAAGCCATGGAATGAATGGGATCACCTAGGAAGTGGTTTTCAACCTTGGCTACACCTGGGAACCACCTCGTAAGCTTTTTAAAAATAGTGATGTTTCAGTCCTGCCCTCAGAGATCTTACGTAATTGGTCTCAGGTGTAGCCTAAGCATCTGTATTATTAAAAGCTCCTGGTATGTTTCTAATATTCAGTCCAAGCTGTGAACCAATGGCTTAAGGAGAAAATATAGAAGAAATTTAAGAACTGAGCCCTGAGATACTCCTAACTAACATGCATAATTCATAAGAGAAGGAGGAGCCAGCAAAGAGGCTAAGAAAGAGCCACATTTGAGACAGGAAAAAACACAGAATTCAGGGGAAAAATCAACAGATTTCAATAAGGAAAGACTATTCAGTGCTGCTTAGAGGCCAAGTAAAATTAGAACAGAGAAGTTAATCGTGGATGGCTTGACATGGAAGCCCCTGGTGGGCAGTGCAACGGAAGTTCCTGTGGAGTGGTGAATATGAACCATGTTTTTTACTCAGTTTTCCCCTTTCTTTGATGCCTAGAACAGAACTGGGCACATATTTGATGGTGGATTTGTTGAATTAGCTCTTAACACTTGTTACATTTAAAAACTGTTTCTGGAATGGGTCAAATTTTAGGGTAAAACAGATTTGTCTTAGTCTATACGTCATTAATTCATTGAATGATAGACAAGTGGTTCACTTGAAAACCATTTGCTGTGTTTTCATTGTGCTCTGGTGACTGTAGTTACTGTGCTAGATTCAGACCTGTTATATAAAGTCATTCAGGTTGTTCCCTGAACAGCATTGGGGGTCACTATCTACAAGAGACTACAACGTAAATGGCATCTGCTAGAGTCATGTGCCTACAACCTGCATATCTGAACATTGCAGTCCTGGCTAGATGCTGCTAGAAACGGGTTTGGGAAAAAAAAATGAAAGTAAGTTTTATCAAGTGTCAATGGCATGTTCCCACATTCATATACTTCAACATAACTTCACACTCCTCTGGATTATAGTAATCCTACCATCCTAATTTCCCTTTTATATGTTATTATTATTGTAAAACTCTGAAGGATCCTAGAATACACAGATCATGGAGCCAGGTCTTATATCAAGTTCTTAGGTGACTTCACTTAGTCGTGGCTCCCTAATATACCACCAAAGGCAGCAGTGAGTATCACTGTATGGCTCTAATATAATATTATGGAAGATAATTCAAATTCAAGTTCAGTGAATATTTATTGAGTACCTACTATATAAGTAGTAGCATTGTTCCAGACCCTTGGAGTAACATCATTACCAAAACTACAAAAAAACGTGCCCTTGAGCAGCTCATAGTCTTACGCTTATTACCACTATATCTACTGGCTCATCCTAAATATTTATTGGTTTCAGCTGCTGACCTAGGTTTAAGTCCTGGCTCCACTGCGTACTGTCTGTGACACTAGTTTCCTCACTTTTCTCTTCCTTAGTTCCTCAGCTGTTCAAAGTGGCACAAGCTGTGTTTAGAGTTTGCTAGTGTGTTGTGGTTGAGTGAGTAGAAGTACTCCTGTGAGCAGACACCCCACCAGCAGTAGACAGGACTGAAGATACATTTTTAATGGTAAGTGCAACTGGAGCACAAGGCAGGCGAGCCCAGGCTGGGCCGACTGATGCGCTGTGGCAGTGGATTGGGAGGCCCAGGCTGTGCCCAGCGCCTGGCTTGCCACATGAAACGGTGCTGCTACAGCGGCTGCCGCTTCATCCCTACTCCCTCGTAGATAGATTCTTTCTCTCTCCCTCCCTCCCTCCACTTCTCTCTGTCTCTCATTTGCATAATGTACATATGACTGTTTAAAGGGAAAAAGTAATAATTATACTAAGAATGGGGGAGTTAAAGGAAATACACTCATGCAAAGTTCTTATATTTTAGCTGAAAACATTAAATATTAACTAATTAGATTAGTGGAAGTTTAAGACTCACATGCAATCCCTAGAGTAAGCAGTACAAATGTGAAAGAGATAAAGCTGGAAAGCCAACAGAGCAACTAAAATGAAATATGAAAAAATAATCAATTAATACAAAAAGAAGGCAGAAAAGAGGAACAAAAAGGCTATATGTATATATTTTAGACACATTTTTTTAAAAGGAGACAAATGACAGGTCAAATGCAACCATATTAAAATTACAATGTATAGAAATAGAATCCTCCATTCAAGAGAGAGAATGTCAGATGGGATAAATAAGCAAAAACCAACTGCATCAGGTCTGTAGAGACACACTTTAAATACAAACACAAATAGACTAGAAATAAAAGACCAGGAAAAATGCATCAAGCAAACAGTAAACATAATATAGCCAGAATGACCATTTTAACATTAGACAAGATAGATTTTGAATCAGAGTCGAAGAGTTTCACTAGAGACAAGCAGGAACACTTCATAATGATAAAAGAATGAATACATCAGGAAAATATAAAATGATAAATATAAATGCACATGATAACAGAACTTCAAACTATAAGACACCAAAACTTATATAACTAAAGGGGGACATAAATTCAGAGTCATGTTTGGAGTTCTTAAACACCCCCCTCAGTAATTAATAGAAAAATTAGACAGAATATAGAAGACCAGGCCCCTTAGCCAAATTGGCATTTATGGAACACTCCACCAGCAACACTGGATGGGTGGAACCACTGTGGAATAGCCCTGCCGTGGGACTCCAAATGTGACTTGACTCCACTGTGTTCTGGCTCTAACAGGAGCCATGACAGCATTTGGAGTCCCCAGATGTCAGCATCAACTTGGATCCTGTATCCAACATTCTTCAAAAGATCTGTGTACCCAACTTTCTCACTTTAAAGTTACCCAATAATTGACTATAAGTGTTTTTGGGGAAGGACTGAGGAGTTACTATATATTTGCCATGGTGTTTTAGTATCCTTTCATGTGGGGACTCTACTTCTCATTCAGTTGTTGGAATCTGGGTCCAAGAACTGGAGCACGTCTGGAAACTTGGGGAGACATCATGACTTTCCATTGGTTCAGCTGACCTTAGCCTTCTGCCCATTCATTCTCCATCTGTTGATTATATCTATTAAGCAGTACTCCTGTTGGTTTCCCATCTCTCTTTCCATCAGGAGCACCATGGTTTGTTAGTCACCTCCATAAGTCTCTGCAGGTAAGGCTCTCTGGGAAGCTATTCTGACTTTGCTTCCCCTAACTGTGAATATACTCACTTGCTTCTGGAAGTTAAAAGCTACCACCTGGCCTCTGCTAGCCAGTGATTTTGTTATCCCAATTCTTACATGGCAGCCCAGGTCTATAATAGCATCTGCTACCATCAGGTAAGTCTTCAGGGAGCTGCTATTACTGAGCTTCTCAACAATGCTGGCATCCCCATAACCAGGGTATTCATTTTCAGTTTGGTAAATGAGAAACCTAACTAGATGGTAGGTTTCCAATTTTATACAGAAAACACATTCTAGCGTACTCACTTCCCCGTTGACCCCATCCTCCACAGTTTACCGTGGCAGTTCTAGCAACTGAAGAGGAATTCACACAGTCCATTAGTGGTAGAGCCAAGGCTGCCTTAACAAAAAGCCTAGTCTCTTTCATCATGCTAAAAATATTTCATAGAATTGTATTTTGTTACAGGATGATTTCTATGCATGTTTTATTTGTTTGGTTGGCTGGTTGGTTTGAATTGAGTGTAGTAGGCTGAGAAGCTTTGGGTTTTATCTCTATAAATTTTCTAACCAGCTAACTTTTTCCAGAGGGATAGTGACAGTTTGTAAGTATTTATAGACTCAAAAAAGAAAAGAGAATTTGGTTGCAGAGGTTGTTTGTGTGCCATGCTGTGACTGAAAAAATAATAATAAAAATGAACTCCTGTTGTTCATTTGTGTAAGGCTTGAAACATGCATTGAAGGACCATACTCTGATCCATATGGATTTTCATTTTCTCAAAAAACAATAATCATTTTCTCAAAAAAAAAAAAAATACTTTGAGGGGATTTGAATGCCACAAGTGTTGAGTGAGTCCACTGGTTCTGGGAAGAATAGTTCGTGACTGAATGGCATCCTCTTGGACTCTTCTTCTGATTAAAATTCAAGAAAAGCACTGGCTCGAAGTTCGGTTAGAGCCCTAGAAGTTAAAAGGGAGTCCAATCACATGTAGGTACAGGTGAGTTGCCCTCACACACACTGCCTCAAGAGGCTCCAAGAGCATCCTCTTTGAGGCTGTATTTTTACATAAAATGGTTCCATGGTCCATGTGTGCACTTGGCCATACATCTGGATCTCTGTGCCTTCATCTGGAAACTGGAAGTGATAACCCCTAACTTGTTAGGGTTATTGCAGGGTTTCTCAGCCTTGGCACTATTGATATTTTGGGCCAGATAATCATTTGTTGTGGGGGATATTCTGTGCATCGTAGGACGTGTAGCAGTATCCCTGGCCTCTACTCCCTAGATACCAGTAGCACCCTCCACCCACCAATGGAGATAACAAAAAATGTCTAGACATTGCCAAATGTCCACTGGGGGACGAGATCATGCCCTCCTTCTTTCTATAACTCTTCATTGAGAGAACCACTGGATATTTTAAAGACAACAGCAATAATAAAAAAATAATGATAGATTTTGCTTATTGTGTGTATACAATATGCCAGGCACTGCTCTGAGGGCTGTACACACACCTTAGCATTCCATCCTCACAAGGGTGCTAGGCTGAGCTTTGATGAGGTGGCACTCTGGCCATCTTGGTTTTATAGAAGTAGACACTGAAGCATAACGAGGTTAACCTTGAAAGTGTCAGTGCTGAACTCAGGCCATCTGTTCTCCCAGAGCCCTAAACCCCTGCTGTGCAAAGTGGGGAGCTCGAAGCAGCAGCTCACCTGGGAGCTGGTAGAGAATGAAGAACCTCAGCCCCACCCCAGATGGACTGAATGAGAACATGCATTTTAACAAGATCCCAGTGATTCACATGTACATTAAAGTTTTAGAGATGCTGACACGAAGAACATAGCACAGTTTCTGGAATACAGTAGGTGCTTGTATCAGTCACGGTTTTCCAGAGAAACACAACAGGGTGTGTGTGTGTGTGTGTGTGTGTGTATATATATATAGAGAGAGAGAGAGAGAGAGAGACAGATTTTAAGGAATTGGCTCACAGAATTATAGAAATTGTGGAGGTGTAAGTCCAAAATCTTCAGGATACACAAATCTTCAGGATATGCTGGCAGTCTGGAGACCCAGGAAAGAGGTACAATTGAAGTCCAAAAGTCTGCTAATAGAGTTTCTTTTTGTTTGTGAGAGGTGAGTCTTTGTTCTAATATTCAGGCCTTCAACAGATTGGATGTGGCCCACATTATGGAGAGACTTTACTCAAAGCTACTGATTGAAGTGTTAGTCTCATCTAAAACATGTTCAAAGAAACATCCAAAATAATGTTTGACCATATATCTGTGCATCATGGCCGCACTGAAACACAAAATGAACCATCGCGGTGCTCAACTACTATTCGCTTCTATTGTTATGGTTGTGAAATAGATGAGGAGGGGAGTAGAGCCTATTTTTGATTCCACCCCTAAATAGTCAAGTTTCAGTTTTAACAGAGTTGTAGAAGAATGATTTTGTTGGTTTCAGGGTTCTAAAAGAACAGCTTCTGACGAAATAGGGACATGGTGAAACCTAGGAAAGAAGAACACATCTGAGAGACAGCTGGGTCAGCAGGACTAAATAACAGCTTGGGTACAGACAGATCTGGGTTCTAGTTCCAACTCCCAAGTTTCCAACAGTGACCATGGACAATGTGCTCTACCTACGTTAGCATCCATTTCTTCATTTGAGATAGGAAGTAATAACAACCACTTTGCTGGGATATTGAGGGAGCGAAGAAGACACCATCCTAACGCACCTACAATACTGCCTGACACAGAAGCCCCAGCACTTCTCATGGAAAACTGACTCGTGCTTTTCTTCCTTACTTCCCTCCTTCCATTCTTCATTCTTTCCTTCCTTCCTCCCTCTCTCCCTTCTGCCCATGTTAGAAGAGTTAATGGATGCCTTTTTATTCTCGGTACCATTCTAAGGCTGGCAGCACAAAGTAAGTGCATAAATAAATAGAAACATCCTAACTTCTGTAGTTCACAGCCTAGTAGGGGGACCAGGTAGGCAAGCAGACAAGGGTGGTGTTACATGAAGACTTTGCCAGCATGACAATGTACACACAATGCAATTATTTTGTAGAGGAAGAAGGCTGAAGTCTGACAGGAGGAGCCAAGGGGACCTTCTGAGGGGGCAGTGTTGGAAATGAGGGTTGAAGGATACATCAGGGCTTCTCAGGCAGATGAGGGGAGAGGAGAGCTCTCCAGGCTGTGTGGTCATAAAAGCCATTCCTGGGAAGGGTGCAGACCCTGTGGTGTGGGTGAAGTGCAGCGTGTGGGGGAGGGAGGAGGGGCCGAGGTGGGGCAGGAGGGCTGAGCAGGTAGAGGTGTGAGGATGGGAAGGGCCTTATCTGTCACGTGTAGGAGTCTGGACTTTTACCAGTGGACAATGGAGAAACACAAAGTGGGGAAGGGATATGGCTAATCCCATTTGTATTTTAGAAAACATCACTCTGGGGCACAGACCAGTGTAGGAAAGACCAGAGTCAAGGGGAGGTTCTCACAGAGCCCTCTCTCATCCTCCACCTCTCTCCATTACTCCCTTTCCCTCCTCTCTTTCCTTCTTTTTGTCCCAGTTTCTCTCTCTCTCTCAGAGTTAGGACTTACCTGGAAAATCAGTCTATCTAAATTGTCTCTTATTAAGTATTCTGAGTTCCTCATCCCAGAAGTTGCCAAAACTTAAATGATAGGAGTTTCTAAGGTAGCTCTAAACTTAGTAGAGAAGAAAATAATAGACTTTGAAAAAGAGAATTACAAGAAGCCATTATTTTCAGTCTTGCCTTCTTACTTACCAAGCATGTAATATTTTTGATCTAATGGGAAAGAAAAACTAACTTGTGGATAAAAGTCGTATACCATATTCAAGCTTCCTCCAAAGCCCCACAGCAAGACTCCCATTATGCATTTGTAAATGCATGTCAAGTTAATGGAGTAGTAATTAATTAATTACTCTAATAATTCTCAGGGTTGGAAACCACTCAAATATGAGCCCTGGAGTTTCCCAAGTGGCTCAGAATGTGGAAATATCTGGGCCATGAGACAAAACTGAAAGATGGAGGCTGAAGTCACAAAAGGTTGTGTCCGCTCCCACCAGTCCTGTGGAATCTGCTCTGTGTTCCTCTGGCCTCCAAGAAGGAGTTCAGTAGAATCAGTCTGCATAGGTCCCATCGGTCTGGAGTTCAGGTAAAACAGAGAGAGCAGCTTATCACAGGACAGTAGATGGAACACAGGTATGAGAGGCAGGTAGACAATGCTGGGGTCAATTCAGCTCTGACACTAAGCACTGGTATGACCAAGTCACTTTACTTCTCTGAACCTGTTGCCTAACCTGTAAAATATAATAAAATAAAATCCACCCTATATCACTGGTTTGAAATGAAAATGAGATGGTATATAGAAAATATTTTGTAAATAGTCAATGGCAAACAGATATTTGTTGAATAAATGAATGGACATAAAAGCTATATTATTTCTCCTAAGACCAGAAATGAGAGGGGCCAAGGGCAGAGCATCTGCTTTAGCAAAGGAGTTTTGCCTGTGCTTCAGGACATTGTTCTGGATAAGGACTTCTTGAGTAATACCCCCAAAGCACGGGCAACCAAAACAAAATTGGACAAATGCAATTACATTAAGCTCAAAAGCTTCTGCACAGCAAAGGAAACAATCAACAAAGAGAAGAGACAACCCACAGAATGTGAGAAAATCTTTGCAAACTGCCCATATGGCAAAGGATTAATAGTTAGAATATATAAGGAGTTCCACCAACTCAACAGAAAAAAATAAAATAATTTGATTAAAAAATGACAAAAGGATATGAATAGATATTTCTCAAAAGAAGACATACAAATGGCCAGTAGGTATATGAAAAAGTGCTCAACATCTTTAGTCATTAGAGAAATGCAAATCAAAACTAAAATGAGATAGCATCTCACCCCAATTAAAATGGCTTTTATCAAAATGACAGGCAATAACAAATGCTGGCAAGGATGTGGAGAAAGGGGAATCCTTGTACGCTGTTGGTGGGAATGTAAATTATTAATAGTACAGTCACTATGGAGAAAAGTACAGAGGTTTCTCAAAAAACTAAAAATAGAACTACTGTATGACACAGCAATCCCACTGCTAGGGCTGTATGCAAAGGAGGAGAATTCAGTTTTTCAAAAAGGTATCTACACTCCCATGTTTATTGCAGCACTATTCACAATAGCCAAGATATGGAATCAACCTAAATGTCTTTCAACAAATGAATGGATAAAGAAATTGTGGTACATATGCACAATGGAATATCATATGGCCACAAAATAGAATGAAATCTTGCCATTTGCAGCAACATAGTTGGAACTGGAGAACATTATGTTAAGTGAAATAAGCCAAGCACAGAAAGACAAATCTCATGTGTTCTCACTCATATGTGGTAGCTAAATATTGAAAACAATTGATCTCACGGAGACAAAGAATAAGATAACAGTTACCAGAGGCTGGAAAGGGTAGGAGGGAGGTGGGGATAAAGGATGGTTAATGGATACAAAAATATAGTTAGATAATTATTACTAGAATGAACAATATTTGATAGCACAAAAAAGTGACTATAAACAACAATAAGTTAGGGTATACTTTAAAATAACTTTAGTTATTAGAATTGGAATATTCCTAACCAAGAAATACCTGAGGTGATGGATACCCCAATTCCCTGATTTGATTAATTCACATTGTATGTCTATGTCAAAACATCACATGTACCCTATGAAGATATACAACTATTACATACCCATAATAATTTTTATGCACACACACACACACACACAGACACACACACATTTATATATTTGAAGGAGTTTAGCCCGACAAGGTCAAGGGCCCAGGAGGTGGGTGGGGCACTCTGGGAACACACCCTTGGCTGCAGTCTGCCCCCAGCCAAGAGGCCAAGCTCACAAGGCATCAGCCCTTCCAACCCTTAGAACTAGGTAGCTCACCCATTACTAAGCTGGGGCCTTTCATTTACTCCACTTAGAATGACACTTGGAAGCACAACTTGGAAACACGCCCTTCACATGAGAAGTAAGTCTACTTCAAAAGAAAAAAAAAAAAGAAAGAAAGAAAAAAGATGCCTCTGAACAGATCTCAAAGAAAGTTCCAGATAAGACTGCCCATCCCCTGTCTTATGTTAACCTGTAAAATATGAGAATAAAATCCATCCCATATCACTGGTTTGAAATGAAAATGAGATGGTATATAGAAAATATTTTGTAAGTAGTCAATAGCAAACAGATATTTGTTGAATATCTGTCAGATTCCTCCCAACAACTATTATAAATTTCAACCACCTCCCTCTGCTCCCACCCCTGACCAGTTGCTCCCTTATTTCGCATTCTGAACAAATGGCTTTTTCTTACCTCCTGAGAAGATAGGAGCTACCCACATCCTATTCCCTCAGTTTCCCTCATCCCCATCCTCAAGCTACATCACACCCAGGCTACACCCTCCTTCTCCACTTATGTCTGAGGGGACAGTGAGTAGAGGGCAGGATTACAGAGACATGTAGAGACATACAGAGACACCAGATAAAATTCCTTTCTCAGCACTCACTGCCCATGTGAAATTGAACCTCAACATTTTCATCCATAAAACAGGGAGATTAAATAGCTAACCCCACTTTTCTCAAATGACATAACATATGTGAGCTCACTGGACTGTAGTTATTGCTGCGGCCATTCAGCAACTGTCCTTACACACACACACACACACACACACACACACGTGTCCTTCCTCTATGTATGATTTACCCTCATCCTCCAAAATTACTTTTGTTAGGCTTTGTTCTAAGCAAGGTCACTAGTTTTTGTTTTGTTTTGTTTTGTGGGGAGAACAAAATCCAGGTATTTATGCATGTCTTAATTAATAAAGATTAATAAATTATTAACTTTTTACCATGTGCCTGGCACTGCAATAAGTGTTTTCCACATGTTGTCTTGTTTAAATCCTTACATAACCCTATAAGGTAGGAATTTTTGTTATCATCTGCTTTTTAGGGATGAGTAAACAAGCTCAATGATATTAAATGACTTTCCCAGGTTCACATCATTCTAGACCGGAATTTGAGACAATGCAGCTGGAGTCTAGAACCTCTGCACTTCATTGCCTTTACATTATAAAATATGTCTACTCCCCACCTTCCACTTCCAATTTCAATTAACTCTCCTCTCCTTATCTATTTATTTTGCCATCTCAGGCTCATACGCATTGCAAGGATTGCCACATATGTCATCCAGTGATTGATTGATTCCACAAATATTCATTAAGCCCTGCTATGTTCCAGGCAGGCATCTCTGGAATAAAGCAAAACAAACAAACAAATAAATGAGCAACAAAAACAACAAAATAAAACTGACTACATCTCAAACTTGTGCTGGAGCTAAACTGCTATATAATTTATGTCTTTTTGGTGTAGGGGCCATGTGAATCATCCAGCATATCAGATGAGAAACTTGCTATAGTTTCTAAATAATTCAACTGATAAAGGAATAAAAATGTATTTTATTTCTGGAACCCATAATTTTTTTTAAAGTGGAATAATCTTCCAGAGCAACTGCTATGACCTATCTGCTGGATCCTCCTCTTCCTCACACCGGTCTTTCTTCTGGGATGTAGGTAGGGGTAATGACTTTGGCCTTGGCCTGACCGCAAGACTCACTTTTCTGTATTAAGCCTTAAGCCAGAGAAGATGAGTGGATATTTATGGCGTCTCGGAGAATGGAGAGACCACAGCAGAGCCATGCTCTCTCGAATCCAGGGTGAGATGTAGCCCCGCTAAAGGAGCACTGGGAAGAGAAGGCGGAGACCGCCTTTCATTCCGGCTCTACCACTTACTGCTTGACCAGGTACGAGACACTCATCCGGGATTGGCCTCACTTTTCTTGTCTTAAGAGGAGACTTGGATTAGATTTGGTTTTGACATTGTGATGCTCTGAAATATAGATTAGATCCAGAGTTTAAGGGAGAAAGACTTCAGAGAATGCTGAAAATTATTCTAAACCCTTTCCTTTAACAAAGGACCAAAAGTTCAAAAGACAGAAATTGCATGGTTCTTCCACTGGATAACAAGGTCTGCAGCCCACACTCACCTCTGGGACATTTCTGAATTACAGTTCAACTGACAGTCTCTGCTGAGCCAGGATTAGAGAGGTGACAGGGGGATGTCACCCTGATTCAGAGAAGGAGGCAAGCTAGATGGGGATCAGACAGTATTTTTATCTTCACAAAAGTGGTGTCTCGCCTTGTCTGTGAGTGTGTCTGGCCTACATCTCAGTTCCTGGAAGGTCCAAATTCAAAATGACACCTTTAGTAGGAATTTTTTTCTTCTTGAAATAATTCTTGCTTGAATAGGCTATTTTTTAAATCTACTATCAGGATAGTAAATGATAAGACATTCTCATGTCAATTAACATCCTTTTGACAGCATTTATCTAAAAACTAGAGATTATTTGTTATCCCATCCAAAGAGGAGAAAACAATATTTACACAGTTATTATTAAACACAAGAGCTCTAAGTAACTCCACCTGCCATAAAACCTTTTGAGAAATGGAAGTAGGTAATTATCTTATTCACACTTATTTAGCGAGAATTTTGCAGCAGGCTCGGAATTCAGGGAAGAGGAAATACTTGCGGGTGATGAGCTCTAGCGGCACAGCCTAGGCTTCGATCCAGGGAACATTGCTGGTAATTTATTGTGAAAAACATCTCTGGCCTCCTAGACACATTTTTAAGTGGAGAAAGAAGGTTGAAGAAGAGGATGGGTGTGAAAAAGAAATCCAGTTGATATTTTTTCCCCCATTTTCTCAAAGCTCAAGCACCTTGGTGAATGGGAGAGGTATTTGCACCTGGAGAGGCTACTTCAAGAAATTGAGAAGACTTTCTCCTACTTACACAAAGTGGGATATGGGGAAGTTAAGTGAGGCCTGTGAGAGGAATTCACTTCAGTCTCTCTCCAATCTACTATATTCTGCAAAGATGATAATGGTAATATTTGTTACTTGCAAGGGTATTTTAGTGAGGATTAACACCCCCCCCACCCCGGAAATGAAAAATCACATATTTGAAGACCAGGAAGGCATCCTGGTGCATTGGAATCTTCCCTGAGGATGAGCGGGTTTCACCCTGTGCTCAGTCTTCGCCTAAACCTCCAAAGTACCTAGATCTTATCTTCCTCACCTGTCTGGCACCTCCCACCCCTCTGCCTCAGTCTCACTTTTACATATGGAGCTTCCAGGTAAAGATTCATTGCAGGTAAAAGGCTCCACAGCTAAAAGCATTTACAAATAAAAAAGGGGGGGGGGGTAATGTCTAAGGATATTTGAGGCAGTTCTAGGATTCTAGCTTAGAAATCTTTACCATTTATGAAGTCTCTGTAAGGAGTGATTTTATCAGACACGTTTTCCCCTTGCCAGCTGGGCTACCTGTCCTCACCAAGGCCCCCCTTCTTGACTCATCTGAATTCTTAGAATGGAATTCAGGTCATCAGAATTTGACAGTTTTCTGTGTTCTGTAGCATCTCCTTTTGCTCTTGGCTTGGTTTAAAGTCTCTATGGCACTAAAATAGCTGATGAAGGTCTAAAATATCCCAGGAGCACCGTTATATTGCTTGTTGCTTTTTACCAAGTCTAGAACATGACAGTCCTTATCATCATCCCATTCTCCTGACTAGAACACTGAGACCTGGGGCTAAAGTGACTTTCACAGGGCCACCTGGAGAGTAAGCAGTTAGGATCTGAGCCCAGGGTGTTCCGGTCTAAATCTAGGGCTACCCCATAACACCACACTTGCATTTCACTGCACTCTGCTTAGGCTGAGAGCCCCAAGCTGCAGACAGCTCCCCTGAGGTCTGTTCGCTGCCCTGGAATCCACCCAGTTCAGCCTGGGACCAGAGCCAGTGGTACTCCCAGAGCCACAGGCTCCAAAGAGCCACTAGTGTCTGCAGTGCACAGAGGTGGGGAAAAACTGGGCCCTGTCTACACAAGCTGTGGGTTCTAAGTACTTACTACAAGAGACTTTAAGCTAGCTGGGGGGGGGGGGGGAGGAATCTTTAAATTTTAAGTGAAAACAATTAACTTCATTTTAGTAATCACAGAAACCCAGTAGCTCTCAGACTGAGCTTAAACTAGAGAACAGATTTAAATATAAATCCCACGTTACTGATCAAAATGACAATAGCCATCATAAAAGCTATCATTTATTGAGCACCTACTAGGATCCAGGTACTTTACATAGGTCATATCATTTAAGTCTCATAGCAAAGACTCTGTAGCTGTGACCCACGAGGTGGACGTTGTTAAGATCCATTTACAAAATGAGGAAACTGAGGAGCTGCAAAGCTTAGTAACTGGCCAAAAGTCCCCAGTTAGTAAGCCAAGTTCTCATTCTCTTTCCCTGCCTGAAGCCCACTGTCATGCAGTTATTCTGTCCTGACTTCTTTGTGATAAATGAGAACGGGGATCCAAACCTGCTTTTTACCTGTGATATTACAGCTTAGGCTTTTAGCTTTTTCTCTTCTGAGAACAAATATGATGAAATTTCATTATGATAATGATTGAATCAAAAGGACATTCTCCTTCTGCATGTCATATTGGAATGACATGAAGAAAAATGTAGCCAAAAAATCCACTGGCATCCACAGTGTTCAGAGGACATTTGTCAATGTCTAGAGACATTTTTGATTGCCACAACTGTAGGGGGTTTTCTAATGGCATCTAGGGGTTGCTGAACATCCTAGAATGCATAGGGCAGTGCCCCACAACAAAAGTCGTCCAGCCAAAATGTCAGTGAGGTTGAGAAACCCTCCCCTAGACTAATGCCAGGCACCGGGGAGGAAGTAAGGAAGCACCCTACTTAAAATAGCACCTCTTGGTCACTATTCCATTGCCATACTTACTGATACTATCTTGTGTATGTTTTTGTTCACCCGAGTATTATCTGCTTCTCTGGCTGAGATTTAGGATCCACGGGGATCAGGGCTAGGCCTGCCTGCCCAGAGTCTGTCTACAGCACACAACAGGCCACAGCAAGTGGAGCAGAAACTGAATAAATATTTGTTGGCAGTGAATGAATGAATGAACAAATACGGTGTGGAGGGCTATAATAAGTCAGCTTCCTCTTATAACTGAACACAGAGACCACAGCTCTCCCTTTTGCCTACAAAGCATGCTTTGAGAGCCTGCCCTGGCTACAGGCCATTAAGCACCACACATTCGGTCTGGAATCCTTTATGCTCTAAAATTTTCTGGGTAATTTCACAGATCTAAATAGTTTCATTGAGCCTCAATGCTACTCCATGGTTTTCCTAACTAACCACTTAACGTCTTCCTAGGACTCCCATCATTCATGATTCAGGACTGAATACCAATAGCCATAGGTGCTTCTCGCCAAGTCCAGCAGCTTGAAGGATTGAGGTTCCCCTGGGAATCAGGCATAAACGTTAAATACCCTAGGCTCAAGGCAGTCTAGCCTCAAATAAGAGGAGGAGGATGGAAAGGGGTGGCAGTCCTTCTGTCAGAACTATCGAGTTGGGGAGGGATCCAAAGTGTGAGTCTAAGGTGGTAAGAACCACTGGGGTTTGTCTTGGAAGTAAGTCTGGGTGCCCAACATGAGGCAGAAAAGGGGAATGTGTGAACGGGATGGGCCAATGAGGGCAGGCAGGCGCCAGGGAGAAACTGAGGTCAGGAGCAACATAGGCCCAGGGATGGATTTAGAATCAGGGTCTGGGTGCCTCAAATGCATCAAGCGTGGAGGAGAACCAGGGTCTCATAGACTGGGGAGGAAAGAACAGGTTCCCGTACATAGAGCCAAATGGGTGGAGGAATGTGGTGGGAAGAGAAGATTGACACAGAGTTGATGCGTAGTGTGACGTGGAGTACACCAGGTCCTCACACAGTCTCACAGAGCACAGTCACTTTCCTGTAAAGGAATAGATACTCCGCAGCTTTAGAGAGGTTAGCTGGCTTTCTTCTGGTCTCCAGTGCTGTGAACCCCACGAGGACAGGGACCAGACCAGGCCAGCTCTGTCCACTACCACATTCACAGTGCATAGCACGCGGTGGCTGCACGTGCTGCGGGCATGGCATGGAAAGTTTCTGTCGGGTGAATGGCAGGAAGGTGGCATCTAAAATCCCATCCGCAGAGTACGGCTCTTCCCCACACCAGATGGCTTTCCTAGACAAAGTCAAGTCGTAAAGAGAGAACTAAGCAGGAGCAAAGATGTTTAGGCACCAAATCCTGTCCAAAATAAGAGTTGTTACTTTCATTCGTCTCCAAGCCTGAGAGGGCCAACACTTGGCTTTTGCCACCTCCCAAGAGATCCAGTGATTTCACCATTTCTCTCAGTTTTGAAGAGAAGAAATCAGTATTTTTAAAAAGATTTGTTTGAGGGGTAGATTGGTTTTTAGCCAACTTAATAAAAGGCTGAAAGAGGGACATTAGTTTCAAGCTGCTCATATATTGCAGGTAGCCCTGTGCCATTTCCAAACTGCATAAAGTTATTTTGGAAGCAAATTATAAATTATACTTATTCCATGACAGCTTTTTAAGAGATCAAACAAGGGCCCCATAATATCTGGTGGCCAGTTGTTATGATGATTTCATAGTTATAAACTTGAACTTTGTTTTTTCAAAATAATTTAATTCAAAATTCATTTATTGAACAGCCCCCTTCTGGTTAGGGCCAAAAGCAATGAGACATGAGG
This sequence comes from Eulemur rufifrons, assembly GCF_041146395.1. Lineage (NCBI taxonomy): Eukaryota > Metazoa > Chordata > Mammalia > Primates > Lemuridae > Eulemur > Eulemur rufifrons. The sequence goes on from NC_090988.1 coordinate 48,106,475, forward strand.
ATGCGCGTGAAAGGATCATGTATTTGCTTAGAGCACTCGCCCAAGAGAGAAAGAATCTCTAACACAAGGGTGTCCACACAACCAGGCAACCTGGAGTATGCACAGACCATTGGCAGGTGGAACTATAGCAACTACAGTAGCCTACGTACCACTGGTGTTTGTCCCAATCTGTTGGCAGAGAGCCTCCCATTTCCTATGAAGCCCTGACAGGTATTTCTGGAAAATTCCAGGCTGTACCCCTTGTGCTGTTTAGCAATGATAATGTAGCCAGCCATCGCTATTCTCTTGTTGAATATTGACACTGTTGTCCCAAGCTGTACAGGAGTTTCTGGCATAGTGAGGGGACTTGCTTTCTTTCTTTTATCTGTGTTTCCTTTTTTAAGCAAGAGCCTGAAACAGGGAAGCTTCTGTGCTCCCCACCCCACCCACTTAACTAAGTTTCTAGTGACACATCTCTTTTATTATTTTGCTTATTATAGTTTAAGAAAGTAGTTAAGAGTATAAATGTTGGAGTCAGACTTCCAAGGACCATATCTCGGCTCTACCTCTTACTAGTTGTATAGCTTATAAAATTACTTCATCTGTACAATGGGAATAATAGTAATACCAATGGCATAGTGTTGTGGGGAATATTAAATGAACGAATGTGTGTAAAATGCTCGGAATAGTACCCGACACATACTAAGCACTATATTAGTGTTAGCTATTATTAACATTATTATTAATCAATGATTAGTGATAATTATAAACAATAACAGCTACATTAGTAGAGTACTCATTATGCATCAGCTAGTATCTAGGCATTTTCTATTTAATCCTCTCAGTAGCCCTTGAGACAGGAGTCATTGTTATACCACTTTTATAGCTGAGGAAATTAGGCTTAGAGAGGTAAATACCTGCGGATACATGTCAGTAGCACGTGGATTCCACTCCTGGCTGTCAGGCTAGAACAATATGCACCAGAATCTGTGCACATCAATGGGGCTGGATGGGGTGGTAGGAAATGTCAACCACTTACTGCATTCGTACCCCCTACCTCCCTCCAAAGACTGCAGTCTTGATGCTGAGTTAAGTTTATTGCACCCTGAGTCAAGCTCACTGTGCCTGAAGAACATCTATGCATCAGGTCAGGGGTCACCTAGGAGGCTGTTCATCCAGGAAGCACCCCCTGGCCTGCCTGGGCCTGGCTGAGCTGGATCTCCATAGCACAGTGCTCTCTGTCTCCACACTCATCCCAGGCTTCCTCCTGGCCCCATTATTTGTCTTTCTCCCTCTCTAGATTTTGACATGCTGCCAGGCTGGAACCAGCTCTCATTCATGCTTGGGTTTCTAGCACTGAGCTCAGAGGCAGGCATACAGAAGTGGTACAGTAAAGTCTATTATATAAATGAATGACTTACTGAATCTTTACAACAACCCCGGGAGGTAGGTTTTATTTCCTTCAGTTTACATATGAAGAAACAGAGTTCCAGGTAGAGTAAGAAACTCAGCTAACCTTGCACAGTTAGTGGTCACATTCAGAAGCTAAGACCATCTCCAAACAGCATTAAATTTATTTTTGGCCTAGGGTGAAAAAGTAGTAACATACAGGGTGTATTAAATACATATCTAGAAGGCTCCCACTGCTGCGGCCCTATCTCCCTCTGTGATTGAATTATATGGTAAGTTCTCTGAATTCTGAACACTCGGAGAACACTGAGGAGCAGTATGAGGTCAGAGACCGCATAGACAGACAGTAAAATGGGAATGGTATCATAATAGGCATCAAGTAAATTCAGAAAGTGTTTGCAATAATTTAGAATATAAATCTGTTTTCAAATTCAGCCACCACAAAGTATCCACTATAAATCTGAAGTCCTCTCGCCTCCAGGGAGTGGTCCAGCTTAAAAAAAAAATAATAACTTAGAGAATTAAGCTTTGAACAGCTGACAGTGGCGTTATGTTTGCCTACCAGAAAGCAACGAGAGGCCGGAAGAGCCAAAACCTCAGTCTCACAGAGCTCTGTGGTCCCGTCCAGGGAAACCAAATGCCAAGAACATACTGTGAGTGCAGGAGCAGGTGCATCAGTAAAAGACAAGGTTAAGTGCCAAGAACTAAGCAGAGACTAGAGTGGGACCAGTGAAAGGGGGGTCCTGAGTGTTCACAGGTTATAGGGGAAGAGTCCCCCAGCTCACCCACCTTTGTGGAACCTCGTGTGCCTTTTGCAGGAGTGTAATAAACAAGACATTTTGGGAGTACTTTAAGGTATAAGCTGTAACACACAGGGCAACCAGAACATGAATTAAGAACCTCCAAATGTTATTTTGTTTCATCCTTACCACACCCCTATGAGAGGTGCATTATTATTTCCATTTTACAAATAAGGTGGCTGAGTCTCAGAGAAGTCAGCAGCTTATACACAATGAAGCAAGAATTTAGTCCCACCTCTTCCCTAGCTACAGCCTCATAGTCCTAAGACAACAAATAAATAAACTAATATTACATGAAACTCAAGAGTCCTGGCTTTGGGAGTGCTAAACCCCTAAAGAAGCCCAAAGATTTTTAAATGCAGAGATGCTTCCCAAGGAGAGCTCTTTCGGTGGCAGTGGGACCTGGTGTGTGCCTTCAGGCTAGAATTCACTGCACTCTGTCTTTGTCTCTGTCTCCGTCTCCCTGTCTCCCCCCTTCCTCTCCCCCTCCTCCTCCCCCTAAGGAGCACTTTTTTCAGTATGCCAAAGATAGCTTCTCACTTTCTATAACTAGAAAAGAAGAAGATTGGATTTGAGTGAGTGAAGCTTGTTAAATGCAAGACTATTAAGTGCAAGGTTTTTAAAACGAGGTATTGATGTTATGTTAATATGTTGTTTCTCATAATAGCTTCATGATGGCACTAATTCAAGTTCCCTTCCTGTTGAGGACTAAGTTTATCAATCAACCAAAAAGCAACCGTTTCTAAAGTTTGTCAATTTAGTCAAGCAGAATGTCATGTTTAGAGTCAAGGTTGTTTGGAAAGAGGGGCCTCCTGGGTGTTTAGAAAGATAGGTAGTCAGGAGACGTGGGTCTGAGTCCTGAGTCCTCTCTTGAAGAATTCAAACATAAAATTGGGAACAAATAACATAAAGGATATAAAAAGTACGTTGTAAACTAAAAGTGAAGAGAACTTACGGAGTTACAGTCCACGTGCTACAGCCACTGATAAAATAAACGTTACTGTATCAAGCAGTTGACCTCCCATTGATGAAAGCGTTTTTCATAAAAAACTTCAAGGTCCTTGTTTTTTCCAGCCGATATGGTTTGTTTCATTTACATTTTTGAAAGTCAGACGACCTGCACTCCGTCCCCAGTATTCAGTCATTGCTTTGTTCCTTCAAACCCAAATCCACTTTGCACAATGCAGAGTTGTATCATCCCAAGGTTAATGATAGGGCCAGGCTAAACCTGCTTCAGAGGATAGAAAGGAATTGTTAATCATGTTGTGTCCAAATTTGCATTGTTGTGGGGGTTTCCTTGTTCTCCTTGTCTGCCCCTGGGTCAGGAGGCCCTGGGGGGGAGGGGTTAGGCTGAGAGGGCAGCAATGCAGGAAGGAAGCAGGGTAGAGTGCACCAGACACCAGACAAGGTTATTGCCTGTGAGGAGCTGCTCACACACTGGAGGGGACAACATACTTGGCAAAAATAAAATAGAGTAATGGCTCCAAAAGTAAAATAAAATAAGTCCTGCACTAGTCCAGGCAATCTGCTTTTCTTTCTATAATTGGTATAACAGCCCATTCCCAGCCTCCTTACTTCCTAATAATCTCATCCCTTCTAATCCATATCCTGCCTTGGCCACCAGGTTGGATCATTTTATTATCTCAGCGACATTCCCACCAGGGAATGAGTGGCATGTTAAAATTATATAATTCAAGGTGGGTTTAATAAGGAGACTATTTAAAATTGTGTGGACTGGAGGACTGGGCAGCAACCTGGGCTAATGACAGCCAAGATGTTACTATTTTTAATCCTGGAGTAAGGGGTAACTGGGAAGGAAAAAGTAGTATGTAGAGCTGGCTTTCCTAGAGGATCATTGACATTGGCTGATGGATACAGCCTGTCCAAGGTGGCCCTTGAGGAAGGCAAGCCTGGGAATAAGTAACACAAATTCTCTTTCTTCTCTTACTCTCTTCCAACTCCTGCTGGGGCATCCATGGGCCAAACCAACCAGAAACTAGAGCATAAGGGAGACTGTAGATACAGTCTACAAAGGTCAGTCACCTGGGAGGGACAGAGGGCAGAGTGGAAAGGAGTAGAGAGTGGACCTACAAGGGCAAGCAAGAGATGCCCAGCACTGACCCTCTATGCTGGGAACACAGAGGAATGAAATGGTTTCCACTCTAGAGGGAGCTACAGCCAACAAAGAGTTTGAAGAAAAGCAAGTTATAAAGGGGTTGCCAGCCCTAGGAATGCTATAAGGAATTTATTTGCATTTATCTGTTCCCTTATCAGACCTTTCTGGAGGGCCTTTTCTTTGACAGGCAGACTTGGGCCCTGAAGACCTTGGACAGTAGGGATAGTATATAATAAGACACAATCTTTACCATCTATGAATTCATTATCTGTCTGCAGCGAAAGATGTGTAACTAGTGAACTATAATGCACAAAGCCCCCGGATCTTCCTTTCCACTGAGCCTTCTCTCCAAGTATCCAAACGCCAGCTCATAAAGCACTATTAGATCTGTCCATCTTTGCATGTATTTGGATGGTAACTGGCTTGGACAGCAGCCTATGTTCATTAGGCTTAGAAGCTTTCCATGTCAGTTAATTTGATTAATATCAGAGAAAACTCAATTAGACATGTCAACTTTTTGCATATGACATTTAATATCTATTAAAATGATGTCACCTCCATCAGCCAAGGATCTTATTTTCAGTTTCTTCACACTGTCAGTTTGAGAATGCTAAATACCCAAACAAGGGGAATGGAAAATGTATTCATATCATTTTCTCTACACATCCTCAAAGCCAGGCTAACGTAATGACTTGAAAACAGTTTTCATGTTAATTTGTCCCTTACTCCCATTTTCCTGGAGAACCGTACTTGAAAGAAGAATATACAAGTCTGAAGGTTAATTGTCCAAATAGTACTAAAGGGAGAAACAGGGAGAGAAAATCTTCATAGGTAGGGAGAATAATCAGGTTAGTGAGCTTGTTTGGGTGTTATTCATATACCTGGCTGTCACTTCCAAACAACTGTACCATTTCCAGAGTAAAATGAGGCTGTGAACTCCACAAGAAAATATTATTGCAGAACTTAATAAAATAAAACAGAATGTAAAACTCTATTTACTAGTGGAATCTCTTTATATTAGGAGCTTTAAAGCACTAGATGAAATTACTACAGGATATGTAACACACATGGAAATGTAACTGCATCATTTCAAAGCAGAAAAAAAGTTTAAAAATCTCTGTAGTCTGTGTTTACTTTGCTATTCTATTGTGACTTCTAATTCTTCTGCCTGCTCTACAATTTACATTCTATCTACTGGAAAACCCAAATAATTGGCTTTTTTTTAAATTTCAGCTTATTTTGGGGGTACAAAAGTTCAGGTTATATATATTGCCCATGCCCCCTCCATCCCCCCCGAGTCTGAGCTTCAAGCATGTCCATTCCCTAGACAGTGCACATTGCACTTATCACGTAGGTGTACACCCATCCCATCCCCCCACCCCCACCACTATCTGATACCCTATTGGTGTTATTCCCAAAGGTGCACTTAGGTGATGATCAGGGAAACCAATTTGCTGGTGAGTACATGTGGTGCTTATTTTTCCATTCTTGGGATACTTCACTTAATAGAATAGGTTCCAGCTCTCTCCAGGAGAACCAAAGAGATGTGAAACTATTAGAATTCTAGAAGAAAATGTAGGAAAGACTCTTACAGACGTTGGCCTAGGCAAAGAATTTATGAGGAAGACCCCTAAGGCAATCACAGCAACAACAAAAATAAATAAATGGGACCTGATTAAATTAAAAAGCTTCTGCACAGCCAAAGAAACAGTCACGAGAGTAAACAGACAACCTACAGAAGGGGAATAATTGGCTTTTAAAAAAGGAATATATATAAGATTTATTTGGAAGATCTTTTTCAAAATACACATACAGATCCTGATGCACTAAATTGGGGTAAGGCTTTGAAGTCTCTATTTTGAAAAATATATAAAGGTAATTTTTTAATTGGCATTCCAAGATAAGAAAGAATGCACTATAATGTCCCCAAATATTCCATTCTATTTTATAGTTTGGGGCATATTTTTCAGGCTCTTTGTGATTATGTTTCTATTGCATGTTTGTCTGGCAATGTCTAACATTTTTCTGAAGTCTAACAACTAACTTCTCTAAAGACTTTTCTATCACCAAAAGACAATTTATTACTCATCCTCTGTATTTTTATATACTTTTAATATTTCCACTACCACATTATCTTGTAATGTGAGTGGTACTTTTCTTTCTACCAACCAAAGAGTTCCACAAAGGCAGGAAATGAATCCCATCTTTGTATTCTAAGAGACAGTGGCTACCTCATAAATGCTTGTTGAATAGACTTGAATTGAATGAATACTAAACGTATTTAGGTCATCTTTCCTTCCTTGGCTTTGTTACTCAAAATTAATCTTCATTCAGGGATTACTTATATAAAACTTATAAATTTAGTGGCCCCATGTGCTTCAGGCTAATTGTGGCAATGCATTACTAAAAGGAAAAGAAAACAAGAAGTCCACCCACCAAAAGGAAACTCATTCTAATTTTACCAGCATCTCCAAGAGACAGTAAATGAGATTCAATTGAACCAATGACAAGACTCGCAGACTTTTTTTCTTCTTTCTCACTATCTCATACCTTGCACCACCCAAGCCTTCTTTTCCTTCCCATCCTTCACTTTCCCCAGCACCCTGGCCACGTGGGGTCATCTCTTTTCCTCTTCCTCCCCCTTTCTTGTTGTCACCGGTTTTCTCTCTTTTCCTTCCCTCCCCTCAAATTTAAGAAGCCAAGAGTCACCCCTGCCCTCACCATTGTCTTCTCAACAGCTGGCCCAATATCTCTGCAGTCCCCATTCTCTAACTTGCCCTGTGACTTTGGAAAAATTGAAAATTCTCCCTTAGCCTATTTCCTCACTAAGAGATAGTCTTCTGAGACTTTGCGTTTTTTAGGTTTGTTTCTAATTTTAATTTTTTTTTAATTCAAAGTAGGGTTATAAAATTTGTGATACACAAGAGTGGAAGAATAGGCACCACATGTACTCGCCATCAAACTGGCACTGACTGATCAACACTAAGGTGCTCACACAGTACTAGTATTCTGTGGGGGTAGGGGGGTTGGGGTGGGCAAACTCACAACTAATGGACGGGATGAGCGTTGTGGGGGGGAAGGCCACATCTCAAATCATGGTTGGGATGTGGCAAAGTCATGACATGTAACCAAAATGTTTGCACCCCCATAATTTCCTGAAATAAAAAAATTTTAAAAAAATTTGTGATACATTTTAAATGTTTATATTTTATGAATGAACCCATTTAAGATACAAATAGAAATGAATTCCAAGGAAAATTACAGGATTTATAAAAATCCTCATTCACGGTATACCATAGGCTGTGCTTTCTGATAGTGGCACACACGTTGAATGTGATTTTCCTTCAATAAATCCAGTGTATGCGTATGTCTGGAAGTCTAACCTCATCTAGAGAGAATGTCAAAAAGGCTTCATTTTGGGATCCTTTGTGAAAGAACAACTCACACCAATTTTTCCTCATGATCCTAGCTGACTGCTGCTAATAAAGATCAGAGAGAAAAATATACGTGGAAATATTTTGTGTTAAATCTGCATTCAAATAGTGGCCCTTCGACTTCTTAGTCTCCTGTTCTTAAGTGAGCATTGAGCTTTCCCTTCCACAGAGGGCTCTGTTACCTTTGAAAAGATAGAGTTTTATGTCTTCCTTCCCTGAAGGATTACTGTTTCCCACAAAGAAATTCTGCATGGAATGCTGACAGGGGTGCCTGACCAGAACAAGAAAGTAAATGCCAGAAGGTCATGTGAGAGGACTCTGCAGTCAGATGACTTATTTCCAGTGACGGATGAGTTACTCACTGGCCATATGACTTCAGACGAGTTACTTAGCCTCTCTGAGACTCATTTTTCTCATCTGTTAAGTGAGCATTATAAAAGAGTATATTTCACAGGGCTGTTATGAGGATTAAATGGAAGATAATGCATGAGTATATTACTCAGTACCCTCCTAGATTACATATTAACTGTGTGTGTCTGCCTTTGCTTAGAGACCTGGCACATTTAGAAGGGATGAAAGAATGATAAAAGTGAAGGTTGGAGGAAAGGGTTTGGCTATGACAACCAACTTGGAGATTAGCCAGGCAAGACTCTAGTATCAGTACGTGAGTTATACTGTGAGGTGTTTGGGAAGGGCAATAATGACTTCACCACTGTCTATTTATTTAATTAAAATGAGCCATGCACTTGAAATAGTGCCTAGCACATAGTAGGTGCTCAATGAATACTTGTTAAATTTCCCCAGGCTAGCTAGCATGACATTTTTGCATATCGAAGGTCTTCAGTGACTGCTGAATCAAAGAACAATAATAAAAATAACTATAACTAACATTTATCCAGCCTTTATTATGTGTAATTTACTCTTCTAAGCTCTTTATATGTATAATCTTATTTAGTTTTCACATTCGCTCTGTGAGGTGGGCAGTTTTATTGTTCCCGTTTCGCAGATAAAAGAAAAGAGAGATAGGTAAGTCACTTACATACTTACACAGTTAAAAACTAGTGAGGTCAGTATTTTGCCCTGCCCCACTGTGAACCAGGAGACATGGGCTTTAGAAATTCTGTCCATTCTCTTTGCTTCTAGTTCGAAGCTTAAGAATATCCATTGAAAAAAAAATGTACTGATTTTGGAATAGATTTGCTCATCTACTTTTAGAGATCATAACACTTATTCTCCCTATCAAAAAGAATGATTTTGAAGATCAATTAAGCTAATGTGAAGTAGCATAAAGTATATTACATTTCACATTCCTTATACTGTAATGTAACTGAAAGAACATTGAGTTAGGAGTTCACAGACCTACATTCAAATGTTGGCCCCTTTTGATTAGTTTTATGGCCTTGGGTAAGTCATTCTGCCTTGCCTTTCTCATCTGCAAAGTAAGAAAAATTACACTGACTTTTCGTGTTTTGATAATCACAAATGAGTTTAAAGTATATAATAAGCCAAAAGAAATTGCAAAGCACATGTAGATAGGCAAAGACTAAAGGCCATCTCTTTTCATGTACAGTGGTTTGCATGGTCAGTGCCAATATTATCAGTGAATGCTTTAGTTTGTTTAAATGTAATAGGACTGTGATTAGTATTTCTTGAGTACCTACTATGTGCATGACTCATATAGAAAAAAATCAATAAATTTAGCTTCTTTATCCCCTGCACTCCTCACTCTTTTTTTCAAACCCACTTTATTGATATATGATTGATAAATAAAAACTTGTACATATTTAATGGATATATCTGGAAGGGTTTGGGGATAAGTATACCTCTGTGAAACCATCACCACCATCAAAGCCATAATCAAATCCCTCACCTCCCAAAGTTTCCTCCCACCTGCTTTATTATTATTATTGTTTTGTTTGTTTTTGCAGTAAAAACACAACATAAGATCTACACTCTTAGCATATTTTAAGTATGCAATCCCATAGTGTTAGCTATAGGCACCATGTTGTATAGTAGATTTCCAGGACTTATTCATCTTGCATAAGTGAAACTTTATACTTTTTAACCATCACTTCCCTACCTCCCTCTCCCCATCCACTGGCAACCACCATTCTACTCTCCCCCTCTGTAAGTCTGACTATTTTAGATTCCACATATAAGTGAGATCACATAATATTTGTCTTTCTGTCTGGCTTATTTTACTTAACATAATGTCCTCCAGGTTCACCTATGTTGCAGCAAATGGCAGGATTTTTTTCTGTTTAAGGCTAAACAATATGTCATTGTATGTGTCTACTACTTCTTTATCCATTCAGCTATCAGTAGACATTAGGCTATTTCTATGTCTTGGCTATTGTGAATAATGCTGCAGTGAACATGGGAGGACAGATATATCTCTTCAAGATCCGAATTTTAATTCCTTTCTACATATACCCGGAGGTGAGATGGGTGAATCATATATTAGTTCTATGTTTAAATTTTTGAGAAACCTCTGTACTGCTTCTCATAATGACTGTACCAATTTACATTCCCACCAATAGTATACAAGGGTTCTCTTTTCTCCACATCTTCACCAATACTTGTTTTTCTTTTTTTTTTAATAATAGCCATCCTAACATGTGTGAAGTTATATCTCACTATGGTTTTGATTTGTATTTCCCTGATGATTAGTGATGTTGAGCATTTCTTTATATACTTGTTGGCCATTCGTTGTCTTCTTTTGAGAAATGTCTGTTCAGAGCCTTTGTCTATTTTTACATTGGATTATTTGTTTTATTGGTATTCAGTAATATGAGTTCCTTATATATTTTGGATTTTAAAAGCATTGATGAAATAAATTAAAGTAGATACAAATAAATGGAAAGATATCCTGTATTCATGGATTAGAAGAATTCATATTGTTAAAAATGTCCATATTACTCAAAGCAAACTATTATTCAATGAAATCCCCATGAACATTTCAGTAGCATTTTTTATAGAAATAGAAAAAGATCCTAAAATTTATATTGACCACAAAGGACTCTGCATAGCCAAAGCAGTCTTGAGCAAAAAGAAGAAAGCTGGTGGTATCACATTATGAGATTTCAAAATACACTGTAAAGGTATAATCAACACGGCATGGTACTGGCATAAAAACAGACAGACCAATAGAACGGAATAGAGAACCCAGAAATAAACCCAGGTATATACAGTCAACTAATTTGCAAAAAGAGTGCCTAGAATACACAACGGGGAAAGAATAGTCTTTTTAATAAAGAATTGGGAAAAGTGGATATGTACACAGAAAAATTAAATTGGGCCTTTAATTTATACCATATACAAAAAAATCAACTCAAAATTTATTACAGACTTACATGTAAAACCTGAAACCATAAAGCTTCTGGAAGAAAACATAGGGAAAAAGCTTCGACATTACTCCCAGCAATGTTTTTTTTTAGATACGACACCCAAAGCACAGGCGACATAAGTAAAAATAAACCAGTGAGATTGCATCAAATTTAAAAGCTTCTGCATAGCAAAGAAAGCCGTCAACAAAATGAAAAGGCAGCCTACAAAATGGGAGAAAATATTTGCAAACCCTGCATCTGATAAGGGGTTAATACTCACTCCCTGAGGACACTTCAGAAGACCCACCTCTACTCCGTGGTCAGCATAGTTTGCTTCCTGGGACCTCATCTGAGCAGCCCTCTGAGTGTACCTGGCCTCATCATTGTAAACATGGAATGTGTTTCCAGACTTGTGTCTTAATAAATATTTATGGCATAATTTACATTGATGTGAAGCACACAATGGCTCCTCTCTGCCTTGTTTAAAAGATCCGGAATTTTGTGTACAGGGGGCCATATTAGTGTCTAGTTTCCCTGCTTGCCATTAAAGAGACGTGCACTGTAAAATTTAGTGGAGTAGGACCCCAGGGCCTGCTTCACACAACATAGAAACCCCTTTGCAAATACTTTTGTTTTTGTCTTTCAGTTTCACATTTTGTTCCAAGAAAGTGCTGATCCGTTTGACTTAAATATTAACTTTGGAACATTTTAGCAACTCATTAAATCTCTTTTTTCTCCCTTCGCTTGCAGGTGGAGTTCATTATAATCAAACTGCAGGGGTGGGGGGGGTCTTGTTATATACACACACACACACACACACACACACCCCTTGCAAAAGGCATGAGACAGAATTTATATCCTTTGTGTGGTCCTTAGGATGTGGCAGTTTTCCCCTGCTTCAACCCCAGGGACATTTAGTGATGTCTGGAGACATTTTAGGCCTTTACAATTGAGGAGGTACTACTGGAATACAATGGGTAAGGCAGGGATGGTGCTAGGAATCCTACAATGCACAGGCATGCCCCCTACAACAAAGAATTATCCAGCCTTGTTTGTCAATAGCACTAAAGTTGAAAAACTCTCATGTAGACTAAAGAAAATGTTCTATCAATAACTCTGCTTCTAAAGCTATACATGGGCCACCCCTGCTGAAGAAAATTAGTATCCAACTTCCACCAACTTATTTTCTAGCCTCAAGGAGCTCAACACTAATCCTGAAGGTTTTTGAATACATATAGGCCTAAGTTCCAATGCTAGTGCCACCATATTTTAGCTATTTGACCTTGGACATGTACTCACATGCAAAATGATTTTAAACCATTTTTAAAAGGTAATAATACCCACCTTGAAGGTCTGTTCTGCAGATTGAATAAAGTAATGTATTTATAGCCTTGAAAGTGTCTGAGATAGAGCAGGCTCCTGACAAATACTATCATTGTGTCTCTGTAATAATTATATAAAATAAAAGGATCACTAGAGACCCTTAATAAAATTTCCCTACTCACTCCATGTATTAAGTCCCCGTGAAGTTTCAGGGATGTTCTCCCTCTTTACATACAATTTCTCTCTACAAGATGATAACATCAAATAGAGGTATGCATAGAATGTTGTGTTAGCACCCCAAAGGGGCACATAACCTTACCTACAAGTAGAGGAAAGACTTGCTCAAGGAGAAGATGATTGACTTAAGTTTACATTTTGATGATTCTGAGCGAGTTGTCTAACATAGTCTCAAAAATCTGTTCACTTATTCTACTTTCTCACTGACCTCACTCATTTATTCCTTCCACAAACTGTTGATAGCCATATCATTAGCAATAGCATTGATGGTTTAATTAAAATTTGAACATTCCATCTAATTTCAGCCACCTGCTGTCTTTTATATCCACCCATATTTCAAAAGCACAGACTGTTCCCTTTTTTTAAAAAAGTTGGCTATATCTGCTATGGTTGGAATAAGAAACCCAGAAAGGCTATGATGATAGAGCTTGGCGAATGTCCATTGATCTGGGTTCATGGCATGTATGTGACTTCCACACTCCCAGAAAGCATAGGCACAAAACAGTGTCCTTAATTGCAACATTTGCAGCAAAATCTCTAGTTGGAAGTATTTACTACTAGTGGCATAAGGTCAATCATCTCATTACTTATGAATCTCTTTCTGCTCCTTTTAGCAACTGAATAGATATTTAGATCAATGTGTTCTTAGCCTGCAGTTTCCTATTCCTTATAAAGATTATTGAACTAACATTGGAGTAGTGAATTATTTTTAAATGGGAAATGATATATCATTTATGTGGTCACTAAATAATGATATTCCTGATTTGCAGCCATTATAGATAATTCAAAGAGGAGCTGAAATTTCATACTGCCACAGGGCACAAAAGGATTTTGTGAAATAAAATTTGGAAATACCTCCAAGGAATCTTGAGTTTGGAGTTATTACTGCTATGCTTCCTTGCCTTGTATTGAGCTCATGGATGCGTGGAAGGCGTACATGCATTGTAAATATGTGTCTCTCATGCTTCTCTGTGAGCATCCCAGGGGCAGGAACAGAATTTGAATCATAGTGTACCCAGTGCTCAACACCATGCCTGTATACAACAGGCAAATAGGCATTTGTTGAATAAATGATTTGTTTATGGACTCACATTAGAACCCAGGACACTGTGGCCTCTGTGGTTCATTATCCAGACTCCTCTTCAGGACTGAAGTATTTATTTCCAGTTGCTGGAAGTGTGGCTGGCAGATGGCCCTCAGATTTCATTTTCCTCTAGGGATTGTCTGGGCTCAAGAGGGTCATCTATTCCAAGGCCCTGAACTCTGCCTTGGGCAGGCAGAGCCAGTGATTGGTGCACACAGGTAGGGGTACAACAGTCTGGCCTTCTTGCCCTAACAGGGCGATTCTGCAGCGCTGTCCCAGCTTTAGGTCTCTTGGTGCAGTAGCTGAGGCCTTTGTTGTGAAGTCTTGATGCCTTCTCTTTCTCTCTAGCAGGGTGTCCTTCCTTTCTTTTTCATGGGTATTCATCCCAAAGGTATTCTGGGCTACTGGGCTAATATTCATCTTAGACTCTTTGTCCTTCAGAACTCAACAGGCAACAGGGAAAGGGTCAATTCAGCAGTGCAAATGCACACACTGATTGCTTAACTCATATGCATAGCCACTTTCCACTCCCCATCTCACTTAATCCCAGCAACCCCCTGTGGTGCTAGGTATTGCTATTTTTATCCCACAGAGGAGAAACTTCTGCTGAGAAATATCAAGTAACTTTGTCAAAGGTCCCAAAATTAGAAAGAGGTATACTTGGGACTTAAATTACGATTTTTTGACTCCAAAACATCAAGCCCTTGTACTTTTGACTGTAACATTTGATGTCAAATGTGTTGAGAAGCCCTGTTTTCAACTAACAGAATAACAATAGAAACCTGGAAGTAAGTTAATGAGTTTCATATCCCTAGGGTAATGTGTAACATTAGTCTCAACAAATAAAATTATAACAAAATTGTGGAAAGTGAGCTACTTGTAAGTACGCATGACCGACCTGCACTTCAGAGACTGTTTGCCACGTGAAAATATATGTTTCAATACTCACAGCGATTCCTTGACCTGGAACTTTGACAAAGAGATGTGTTCATTCATCCAACAAGAATTTGTAAGCATCTACAGTTTATCAGGCACAATTCTAAACAGTAGGGACAAAACATGCAATAAGATACGGCACTCCACTCTCATGGGGCTTACAGTCTAGTGATGTTACACAATAGACCAATAATCAAATTATAAAAGATAATTAAAGAATATGATACATGCTATCAAGAAACAAGAGAATACTGTGAGAAAGCATGACAGAAAGAGAGAAGAATCTACTCTATGCTGATGGGTAGGGATGTAAACCTCTTTGGGGAGTTTGCATTTAAGAAAAGTCCTGAGAGGTAAGAAGGAACCAGATCCTTGAGAGCCCTGGGAGAGGGCTTGCAGGCATGACACACAGCACGTGCACATATTTCAATAAGAGGAAGGAATGTGGCCTGTGGGTGTGTCCAGAGCTCATACTTTGTAGCCCTAGTCACTTTTATTTTATTTTTTATTGATACATAATAGATGTATACATTGGGAGGAATATGTGACAGTTTAATACATTCATATAATTTACAAAGATAAATCAGCATAATTGGGAGAGTCATCATCTTAAATTGTTGTCTTTATGCTAGAAACATTCAAATTTTTCTCTTTTAGCTGTTTTAAAATACTCAATAGAGGATTGTAAACTATGGTCACCCTACTGATCTGTCAAACACTAGATCTTATTTCTTCTACCAAACTGTATATTTCTAAACATTAATAAACCTCTCTTCATCCTCCCTTCTCCCCTACCTTTCATGGCCCCTGGAAACCACCATCTTACTCTTTATCTTCATGAGATGCACCTCTTTAGCTCCCACATATGAGTGAGAACATGTGATATTTGTCTTCCTGTGCTTGGCTTATTTCATTTCACATAATGATCGTTAGTTCCATCCATGTTGATGCAAATGACAGGGTTTTGTTCTTTTTATGGCTGAATGATATTCAGCCATAAAATAATATTGTGTGTATATACCACATTTTCTTTATCCATTCATCCACCAATAGACACTTAGGTTGATTCCATATTTAGGCTTTTGTGAATAATGCTGCAATAAACATGAGAGTGAAGATACCTCTTTAATGTATTGATTTCCATTCTTTTGGATATATACCCAGTAGTAGAATTGCTGGATTATAGTAGTTCTATTTTTTTTGAGAAACAATTTTCCATGGCATACATATACCACATTTGCTTAATCCACTCATGAATTGATGGGCATTTGGGTTGATTCTCTATCTTTGCACTTTGATTTGTGCTGCAATAAACATTTGAGTGCAGGTGACTTTCTGACAAAATGACTTCTTTTCCTTTGGGTAAATACCCAGTAGTGGGATTGCTGGATCAAATGGTAGGTCTACTTTCAGTACTTTGAGGAAGCTCCCTACTGTTTTCTGTAGAGGGTGTACTAATTTGCAGTCCCACCAATAATGTACAAGTGTCCCTTTCTCTCTGCATCCATGCCAGCATCTATTGTTTTTGGACTTTTTAGTAAAAGCCATTCTAACTGGGGTAAGGTATCTCCTTGTGGTTTTAACTTGCATTTCCCTGATGATTAGTGACATTGAACATTTTTCATATAGTTATTGGTAATTTGTCTATCTTCTACTGAAAAGCTTCTGTTCATGTCTTTTGCCCACATTTTAAGGGGGTTATTTGGGCTTTATTCTTGCTGATTTGCTTAGGCTATTTGTAGATTCTGGTTATTAGCCCTTTATCGGATATATAGCTTACAAATATTTTCTCCCATTCTGTAGGCTATTTGCTCTGTTGATTGTTTTCTTGGCTGTGCAGATGCTTTTTAATTTAATCAAGTTCCATTTATTTTATTTTTGTCATTGCTGTAATTGCCATTGGGGTCTTTTTTCATAAATCCATTGCCTAGACCAATATCTATTTACTAGAAGAGTTTTTCCTGTATTTTCTTCTAGAATTCTTATGGTTTCATGCCTTACATTTGAGTCTTTTATCCATCTTGAATTAATTTTTGTGAGTGGTATGAGATATGGATCCTGTTTCATTCTTCTGCGTGTGGCTATCCAATTTTCCCAGCATCATTTATTGAGTAGGGCTTTTTTTCCCCAGTGTATATTGTTGTCTGCTTTGTCAAAGATCAGCTGGCTGTATGTGGATGGTTTTATACCTGGATTCTCTGTTCTGTTCCATTGGTCTATATCTCTACTTTTTGTCAGTATAAAATTTATATTTGTCAATTATACCTTAATAAAGTTGGGGGTGAGAGAAAACATCAGGAAAAAAATAAGAAGGTAGTAAGTCAAGAGATTTGAGGAAGGAAACCTAAAGAATCTGGCAATCCTCTTTGAGTAGTTGATACTGGGTTGTTTCCCCTTCGTTGGCTATTGATGGTCTCTGTGAGGTGATTATTGTACTTAAAGAGCCAGAAAAAGAGAAATAATTATATTTAGCAGTGACACTTGTGAACATTAAAAACACACTTTGAATTGAACATAGAAGTACTTAGATCAAGTCTAGATAAGTGATACCATGTAGTTTAATCACTGGATTAGACTTCTCAAGGCATTGGGGAAAAAAATTTTTTGTTATAATAATAAGAACTATATTGTGTAGTGGTTTGAATGTCTTTATTAGGCCAGTGATGATAGTTGGTCTCTCCAATAAATTAATATTACTCATTCAACAGGAACATTTATTGAATACCTACTATGGATCTGACACTGGTCTTGGCACAGGGAATAGCATATGGACAAATCAAAGTCCCCTGTCTTTATGGAGTTTTCATTCTAGGGAACTAGTTGATTTGTTGGAAATATGAAGTTTCCAGGATATCTGACTATACATGAAGAAAAAGAAGTGTATCATTATATATTTGTGTTAATAAACATTGAAAATTTGGCAGTACTTTTTGTTTAATATTGACAATGACATCTGCTGATAAATGTTTGCAACTCCGTGAGACATAGTAGTACTAGAGATTTAAATTTTAGAAATGACTTGTGTCCTAAGAGACCAAAAATAAGGGCTAGATATTTTGCAAAGTGAAAGTTTAAGCACAGGGCCAAGATATAGTAGATATTCAATCAATGTAAATTTACTTCCTTTTTTTGTCTATTGCATGTTTTTTCCTTATAAACTTATAAGGACTGCCATGCTATTTAAAACCGAGAGAAACAAAGCTACACATACTATGAGAAATAGATTTTAAAATATGTGTTAAATGAGTTATTTTTATTCAAGTAGATAACCTAGTTCAACCCTACTATAAAGAAAGCGAAAAGGAGGAAGAGATTCTCTTCAGACATGATTAACTGTCAATCATTTTTCTATGAGTGGCTGAGGGGCAAAGCAAAATGCAATAGTTTTGATCCTGCTGATTAAATCAAGAGCACATAGGTTTGGAGGGCAAGGATGGAAGATTAAGTTAAATCACAGACATTCAAGCAGAGGAAATCACAATTAAGTTGATCAATCTTTCTTCTACCAGGGAAAAGGAACATTTTTAGAGTACTACCTTGTCACCAGTGTGGTGTTAACAATCCAAATTTGTAAGTCTCATTCAATTCATTTATTCAACAGATATTTATTAAATGTCTATTGTGTGGCAGAAGCTGTTCCAGGCACTGGGGATAGAGCCATGAACAGTCAGGCAAAGTCTCTGTCTTCATGTAGCTTATAATACAGTCCAGGGAACAGACATTAAACAAATACATACATAAAGTGTCAGCAGCGATAAGTGTGAAGAAAAATAAAACCTAGGCTCAGAAGTCCTACCAAGTTATTTATGTCACATTCTATTGGTCAAACAAGTTATTAAGGCCAGAAAAGACTCAAAGGATGGAGAAATAGATTTAGACTCCACCTTTTAAAGGATGGAGTAGCAAGAATTTATAGTCATCTTCAATCTACCACAGATACCTTTACAGGTTATGACCAGAGGAATGATATGTTCTAAGATTTCAAAAGGATCACTTTGAATATTCTGTATATAATCAGCAAGAGAGAGGAAGGGGCAAAGGTGAAAACAGGAAGATCAATTGTCCACATTTAATCTTAATCTACTTCCAATTTTTAGACCTCTTGATGCTCATTGGCAGAGTTATGGGGAATGAAAGTAATGACTGATAGCACTTGGCCCAGGATTACATATTGGTTGATTTTCATATGGCATACGGTGTGCAATACAATTTTATTCACTGGTTCACCAAATATTTTATGAGCACCTATTGTGTGCCAGGTATTGAATGCGGATGAGCAGCTACAGCCCCTATTTTCAAGAAATTTGCCATATACTGGGGAAAGAGATAGATAATGTGCAAATTACAGCAGACTTTCTAAATGGTATAGTATTAATAAGTTTTTGATTTCTCAGTGTTCATTGTAAAATGTCAGCCTGATCATCTACTCATTTCGAAAATATAAAAATCCACCCGTTTCCACATTATAGAATATCTACTTTTCGGATTCTCCACATAAATTATAATCTTGAAATTACTCATATAGTGAAATTTATGAAAACACAAATTAGCAAACTAGTGGTTTGTAAGGTATCTCTAGTGGTTTATAAGTGGTTTGTATGGTATCTCTCCACTCCTAGAGGAACCATGCGGAGGGCACTGAATCACTAGACGCCTATACTCTGCTTTGACCGTATCAGCCTGCTCTTTCCTGAACTGAACTTTAATTGCATGTCTGTAGCTCCTCCACTTAATGAAATTATGAAATTGTTAAGCTAAACATGACACCTCCACAAACCCTTCCCTGATCCTCCTGTGTCAAACTCTCACAATAGATTGCTTATACCTCTCTTTAGCATATATTTAATTATTCCTTTTTATGTAATCAATGTCAATCACTAATAAAGTAAAGGGGGTTGTAGAAGTGTAATTTTTAAGCACCTCCTAAGTGTCAGGCACTGGGAAAAGTGAGGTTCATACATTTCTCTTAGAGATAGCTAATATTATACCCATTTTGTAGATAGAGAAAAGGAGGTTCAGAGAGTTTAAATGACTTTACCTAGAGTTTCACCGTTAACAATTTATTACAAGATCCAGGTTTCAACCTCAGTTCAAATTGGCCCTTGTGGTGTGTTGAGCATTGTCCCCCCAAATCCCTGTCCACCAGGATCCTTAACAATGTGACCCTATTTGTAAACAGGGTCTTTGCAGATGTAATTAAGACAAGGATCAAGGTGAGATCTTACTGGATTAGGGTTTATCCAAGATCCCAAAAGACGGCTTTTTTTTTTTTTTTTTTTACCTAAAAGAAAAGAACACACAGAAAGACACAGAGAGGGAGGAAGGCCAGGCGAAGATGGAGGCAGAGATTGGAGTGATGCTGCCATAACCAGGCAAGCCCAGTAGCCACCAGAAGCTAGGAAAGACAAGGAACGATTTCCCTCAAGAGAATTCAGAGTAACTATGCCCTGCCGACACTTTGATTTCATATTTCTGGCCTCCAGGACTGTGAGAGAACAAATTTCCATTGCTTTAATTCACCTAATTTGCAGTACTTTGTTAGGGCAGCCCTAGTAAACTAATACAGCCTAAAACTCATTTTTCCTTACACGTCTTCCCATTTCTGGACTCCAATTTGTCCTAGCATTTCAGTATAGTATTTTATCTTTCACTTTGAACTTTCAACAGTGCCATCCCACTCCACCAACTGCTTCCTGAAAAAAAAAATTAGCAGTGTAAAGGGAAATATTTCAGTATGGTTTTGCCTGTGAGGTGCAGACATCCAACTTAAACTAGAACATTTAGAAGTGAGAATTTATGGGCTCATATCACCAAAGAGAAGAAAAGCAGGAATGTAGGGGCAGCTCCAATATGGCGAGAACCAGGCCTCGGAACTCCACCAAGTCCCTCTCTCCATCTGCCGTCTCTATTTCCTATTGTGGCAGCCTTCACCATTCAGGCCAACTGAGACACAGGCATCACCTGAGATTCACATGTCACTGTGTTGGATCACCATGAAGAAAGAGACTTGCACCTTATTTCCAAGTAGAAAATTCCTGGGGAATATTAGTGATTGGCCCACCGTGGATCAACTGCTCACACTTGTGTCAAAGAGGCAGATTTCTGAGATTCGCTGTTCCCACTAGGACAACATGGTTCTAGCAGGTAAAAGGAACATTTTCCCAAGAAGTGGGATGCTATTTTCCAAAGAGAGCTGTGTGTAACTAATGCAGATATGGACATAGATATCAATGTAGATAATTTCCATGTCAGTGGTACTCAGCTATGTCTATGGATAAAACTTTTACTTGCAGAAGGCCCAAAAAGAGCAAAGCCAAAATACAGACTTACCGATTGTATGTTTCTAAGGCACTCAATACCTGTGTCAATAAAGATGTTAGAATGTAACATAAGCTTTCTTTTCAAAAGGGCCAGTGGCTGGCAAGAACTCTTCTGAATACAAGTGGAAATGCAAGCAGTAGAACTTTTCATTATCCAGATTATATCACAAGGACTTACGTGAAAGAAAAGAATTGTTCCAATAAATAACAGCAATCTGATCTTTTTTCAAATATTATAGACTGCAGTATCTTCAGAGCTAACTTCCTCTCTGATTGCAAAGAAAGCAATGACTATAACAAAAGAGGGAAAAGAGGAGGAGGAAGAGCTGCTTTCCAGCAATCCTGGCTCCCCCATAGTACCTGCCAGGCTGGTGGGGGCCCGAGCCAGAATCACAGGGCCAACTTATCTGCTCTCCTTGGAGGACCATTCAAGCCCTCTTTTTGCAAAATTGAAGACAAATCCCCAAACATTCACTTCTTAAGTGGATTTGATCATCTCTTAAGAAGAAGATGGTTTATGTCCAGGATGCAACCAACCTTAAAAGGGTCCTTCCTCTAAACCACAAATATCGGTTGCCCAAGGTGAAAAAGAAGAGGTCACAGATAACAAACACTCTCTAGGAACAGAATTGACATTGGGTTCAACATTTAAGAGCCAGCTCACATATCGTCTCCAGAGCGAAGGCTGGATTGTGGAGTACTTTATAATATCTCTGTTATAACATGTCTCAAAACATAACTGCATATTTCTTTTTCTCCCCATTAGGCTGAATCTCTTCGAGTTAGGAATCTTCCCTTTTTATATTTCTGCCCCTGGTGTCTAAGACCATGTTCTGTGTGTCATACTGGTTCCATGCATTTGTTTCAGTACAAAGGTGAAAGAGGCAAGGAAGCCAGGGGAGATGGAAGAAGGAAGTTAATTTTTCTATTTCTCACTAGAAGAGAAAAATACCCAAGTAAAGAGGGATGATTAATAGGAAATGATTATGTATCTCATTCCAGACACTTTGACAGGCAGATTATGGTTTGTCTCATTTAATCATCCCCAAAGTGCCTCTATTTTCTGAATTCTTTCTGTAATAAGGCAGAGTATTCCATATTCCCCTGGAGTATGTACTGTTATCTCCACTTTACAGATGAGGAAACTGAGGCTTTGAGAAATTAAGGGAATAACCCACGGTCACGTAATACATATTGTTCTTCTCTGTATCAGTCCACTAGTGACTTAAGACAACTTACAAGACTAAATAAAAAGGCCCAGAAATATTAATCCATACCAGGACAAGGGAGTGGCATTTTAGTTAGAAGTGGGCCTGGATTTTTTGTCCAGTTCTTGTGGACCTTGAAGGTCCTGCTCTTTACCTGACACCCGAGGACAGTGTAAATAATTGAGTCCCACGGTGCTTAGGGCATGATTACAGAAGGGAAGTACAAGAAGAGGCTGTCAGTGGATATAAAACTAGCTATGTTTTTTTTTTTTTTTTGTATTATTGACACCTACTCTGGTGTTTCAATAATTTTCATTAATTTAGGACTTAGGTTAGAATCACATGTGGATGGATTATCACAATGAGGAGTGTGAAAGCATCAATCCGGTGGAAGAAACCGCACTCTGAGCTACATTCCAGTTCTCCAGTGTAATAAAATAATTATCCCTTCTGTAAAGATGACAGGATTACCACGGCAGTTGGGTGAATGGGTCAAGGACCACTGGGAGGCTCCTGGCTTCTACCAAGTGGTCTCAATGCTGCTGCTTTCTCACCTGAACATCTTTACCAAGTCCAGGGAACCACCGCCAGACTAAGGTCCTGCCGATGACAGCTTTCATTTGTAGGAATATTGGTTTTAGAGTGAGAAACCTAAGAACTTTATGTATGTGCATATATATAATATAATGTACAGATACACATATACATGTCTATGTGTGTATGTGTGCATACACACATATATAAAACTTTACACATGCACACACACAATTTTCCTCCTAGCTCCAGGCCCTTCTTTCACCAGCTGCTCTAGGCCATACTGGGGGTTTTGGCATCACTGGAAGCCCCTCCACCTCAAAGGCCTAAAACTCCCATAACTTAACTATCTTTATAGCCTCCTGCCAGCTCTCAATTCCAACGCTCCCACTGTGTACACCCTCACCCTAATAGCTAATGGCTCTGTATCTGATTCTAAATTTATCCCTTTGAATAATGCCAGGGAACTCAAATTTCTGAAAAGCTGGTTTCTAACCATACTATATATAAACTTCTTAAGTTCTGTTTTTGACATTTCATTGAGATAGATGGTGGGTGGCTGCCTCATATATAACAATCTCATCCACTTATTTTTATACACATTTCCAGGGGCCTTTCATTTCATGGAATAAGGTGAGTATTGTGGTGAAGATGATAATATTAGCAATCATAACAAGTAAAAATATAGAAGTTATTGAACTTTTACTCTGTGCCAGGCACTGCACTAGATGCTTTTAATATTTTATGTCACTCAATCCTCCAGAAATCTTGTAAAGTGATAATTATTATCCTCATTTTAATGACAAAATCTGAAGTTCTGACAAGTTGATTTATTTTATCGTGATGACTTGGCCTTAAAGAAGAAGTGGGGTTTAAATTCATATGATTTAATTATAGGTGTCAAATTCCATCAGCATGCCCACAATTGTTTCTTAGCTTCTTCGTATTTTATGAGGACTTCCTACTTAGAGGCTAGAAATAGAGCAAAGGTCTTACATGTTCCTACTGCTTATAGGTGTCAGGCCACTAGAACAAAAGACGTATTTTGCTGAGGTCATTACTATGTCTTGGTCACTGAGCACTTATGTGGTGGTAGAGGGGATGATAGTGAGCAAAAAGGCAGTGTCCCTGCCATCGTAAGTCTTACTCTCTAGTGGGGAAGCATGTTAATAAATGCAAAGACTCAGTTGCAAAAAGGAATAAGTACTATAAGGCAGGGTCACTGACCCTGACCAGATGGGAAGGTTGCAGAAATATATGGATCAAGGGAGATAAGGGCTCAAACACAGGGAACCACAGGTAGACTGAGAACTGGGTGGTTGTGAGAACAAAGCAAAGCCAGAGTGTCTACAGCTGAGCAAGCAAATTGAAGCACATCTTTAGATTACAGAGGAAATAGGCAAGGGCCAGTGCATGGCAGGCCCAGGAATATGGTCTTAATCCAAGACCATTCAGAAGCCATCATAGCACTTTAAACAAGGAAGGGGAATCTTGCATGATCCCACTATACCAGTGGCTTTATACTACCCAAAGTGATCTATAGATTCAATCCATTCCCTATTAAAATAGCAACATCATTTTTCACAGATCTAGAAAAATAACTCTACGTTTCATATGAAACCAGAGAAGACCCCATGTAGCCAAAGCAATCTTAAGCAAAAAGAACAAATTGGGAGACATCAATTTACCAGACATCAAGATATACTACGAGGATATAGTAACTAAAACAGCATGATACTGGAACAAGAACAGGGACATAGACCAATGGAACGAACTGAGAACCCATATATAAAACCATCCTCATATAGCCATCTAATCTTTGACAAAGCAGACAAAAACATACATTGGATAAAAGAATCCCTATTCAATAAACGGTGCTGGGAAAACTGGATAGCCACGTGTGAAGACTGAAATATGGTCCGCACCTCTCACCTCTCACAAAAATTAAATCACAGTGGATAACAGATTTAAACCTAAGGCATGAAACTATAAAAACTCTAAAAGAAAATGTTGGAAAAACTCTTATAGGCATTGGCCTAGGCAAAGAATTTATGAAGAAGATCCCAAAGGCAATCACAGAAACAATACAAATAAACAAATGGGACTTGATCAAATTAAAAAGATTCTGCACAGCCAAGGAAATTATCATGAGAGCAAACAGACAACCTACAGAATGGGAGAAAATATTCGCATGCTACACATCTGATAAAAGGCTGATAACTGGAATCTATATAGAATTCAGGAAAATCAGCAAGAAAAAAATCAAACAATCCTATCAAAAAGTGGGCAAAGAACATGAGCAGAAACTCTTCAAAAGAAGATAGATTAATGACTAACAAACATATGAAACAATGCTCAACATCTCTAATCATCAGGAAAATGCAAATCAAAACCACAATGAGATGTCACTTAACTCCAGTGAGAATGGCCTCTATCAAAAAGTCCCAAAACAATAAATGTTGGCGTGGATGTGGAGAGATAGGAACACTCATACACGGCTGGTGGGACTTCAAATTAGTACAACCTCTGTGGAAAGCAATATGGAGATACCTTAAAGAGATACAAATAGAACTACCATTTGATCCAGCAATCCCCCTACTGGGCATCTGCCCACAGGAAAAAAAGACTTTCTATAAAAAAAAGACATTTGCACTACAATGTTTATAGCAGGACAATTCACTATTACAAAGATGTGGAAAGAACCCAAGTGCCCATCAATACATGAGTGGATTAATAAAATGTGGTTTATGTATGCCATGGAGTTCTACTCAGCCACAAAAAACACTGGTGATCTAGCACCTCTTGTATTATCCTGGATAGAGCTGGAGCCCATTCTACTAAGTGAAATATCCCACAAATGGAAAAACAAGCCCCACATGTACTCACCATCAAATTGGTATTAACTGATCAACATTTATGTGCACATATAGTAGGAACATTCATCGGGTGTCAGGCAGGTGGGAGGGTGGAGGTGGGGATGGGTATATACACACCTAATGGGTGCAGTGCGCACACTCTGGGGGATGGACACACTTGAGGCTCTGACTTGGGTGGGGCAAAGGCAACATATGTAACCTAAACATTTGTACCCCTGTAATATGCTGAAATTAAAAAAAAAATAGAAAAGTAAATAAATAAATAAACAAGAGAGGGATAGAATCTGATTCATGTTTTTATTTTTTTATTTTTTTTATTTTTTTGAGACAGAGTCTCACTCTGTTGCCCAGGCTAGAGTGAGTGCCGTGGCATCAGCCTAGCTCACAGCAACCTCAAACTCCTGAGCTCAAGTGATCCTCCTGTCTCAGCCTCCCGAGTAGCTGGGACTACAGGCATGCACCACCATGCCTGGCTAATTTTTTCTATATACATTTTTAGCTGTCCATATAATTTCTTTCTATTTTTAGTAGAGATGGGGTCTCGCTCTTGCTCAGGCTGGTCTCGAACTCCTGAGCTCAAACGATCCGCCCACCTCGGCCTCCCAGAGTGCTAGGATTACAGGCGTGAGCCACCGCGCCCGGCCTGATTCATGTTTTTAAAAGACCACTATGTGGAAGACTCAGGGTTTCTGGAGGTTGGCAAAGTGGAGGCAGGGAAACAAGTTAAGGAGATGTCACCATGGTCAGGATGAGATGATAGTGGCTTCTGTAAAGTGAAGACCGGGCTCAGTGATTCATGCCTGTAATTCTAGCACTTTGGGAGGCTGAGGCAGGAGGATCACTTGAGGCCAGGAGTATGACACCAGCCTGTGCTACATAGTGAGACTTTATCTCTACACAAAAATTAATTTAAAAAAAAAAGTAGGTAGATCTGTCTTGTTTACCCCCTGCATTCTCAGCAGTTAGTTAGCTTAGCAAGGATTTGATAAATGAATAAGTAAGTTAATTATGCATTTTAAGGTCTCAGTGAGCCTGTCAGCTGTAACCTCACCAGGTATCTTTGTAATTAGGTTGGGTGACCATATCAAATCAACTATCCTTCTTATTACTATTATCACTGCTATTATAATTAAATATTAAGTAAGTGTTTATTTTATGTGAGGCACTGTGCTAAGCATGGCATAAAAATTATTTGGTTTAATCACCCCAAAACTCTACATTTTAAGATATTTTATCTCCATTTTACAGATGAGGAAACTGTAACTGAGGATAAGAATGAAAATTTATTCAGTCAATTAATTAAAGTATAGACAGAATATAGGAGTAAAATATAGGAGTACACTAAAGACAGTGTACAAGCATGGCAAATAGCAAAAGGAGAGCTGTTATCACCCTGGTTCTGAAAGGTTGAGGAGACAGAGAGGTTACTAGAGCCTGGAAAGAGAGAGAGGCATGTAGAGTCTATCGTGAAAAGAACAGTGACCCTTAACCAAGAGACACAGCCAGCCCTAGTGGGTCTTTCAGGGGAAACATCCAGAAAATAAGCACCCTTACCTTACTCTCTTTCCTCGCATCCATCTGCTCTGGGGCTCCCCACAGGCTGAGCCCAGTAGAAGCCAAGAGCCCTGTTAATATGGTCTATATGGGGTCTACTCCTAGGGTGGAAAGCAGGGTGGGAAAGAATGGGGGGCAGACATGGAGAGGCAAGTGGAAGATTCCTGGCATATAGACAAGTGTTTATTAAGAATGAACCATATATCCAGCATGGCGCTAGGCCTTGGTGAGACAACAAACCTTCCTGGTGCCTAACAAACTTACCTTTTTGTGCTATGATAAATCATATGGCAAAGGTAAAACAAGATGCTTTATGAACAGAAGGAGGCACCTCCTAACCCAGCCATGGTAAGGGCAGAGGAAGGATAGGAAAGGTCAGGGAAGGCTTCCTGATATTAACTCTACAAAACATACAGCTAATAATTGGTGGAGCCCAAATATTAACCCCAATGATCTAATTCTAAAACCAGGGCTATATCCATCACTGCAATCTCTGTCCTTCTCCCACCCACCTCCACCCTCGGCAATCCGGGCTATCAGGTGATGTACACGAACCACATCTAGACTCTACTACATCTATAGGACAAATGGCTTTCCAATTCAGGTATAAACTTCTGCATCTAATGTAAGAGAAGGTCGCATCCACTTACTTTTACAAACAACAAGATTCCCCCATATCCTCACTAATATAAGCACAGGTGTTTTTAAGGGCCATGAAATGGGAAGGAAAAACCACCAAATTATTATACAGGACCTGGATTCGAATCCTAACTGTTCCACTTCCCAGGTTATAGGCGGGGGAAAATCAATTAACCTCCCTTGTTCCAATCAAAGGCTACTATAAAGAATGAGAAGGCACTCTGTAAACTTTAAAGTACCTTACATGTAGAGAAAAAAATTAGTAGTGACTATTTTTTTCCCTTTTTACTTGAAGTTCCTGAAATGTCTTAATTTTAACATCCCAATTCCTTTTATTTTGCCATAAAAATCACTTGTGCCCAAACATTGATCATTTGATGCTTCGAGGCCCAGGGTTTGTCTGTGATTAGAAATCTCTAAGTGATTAAATTAATTTCCAGAAAACAATATAGAAAAATAACATCTAATACCATGGTGGGGTGGTCTGGTTTAAAGGGAAAGGCCATGGGCTGGAGACAGAAAATGAGTGTTGAACCCAGTGCCTGAGTTGACTAGCTGCCTTCTCTTTGCCAGGACGGCACCTCTGCCACACAGAGACCTGCCCACCAGCGGACTGTGTGCCTCACAATTGCTCCTGCAGCTTTCCTCCCGTGTCACTCCTGCAGGCTTTGTCTCCTTGTTAACACCAGTCTTGCGTGACCCCAGGCTAACAAGCAGGCTTTGGCTTTCATACCAGCATTGCTCAAATGTGTCATCATCTTAGTGCATTTTCTTTGTGCTTGACCACATCTGACCCCTTTGTGGCCCGGTTTCACTCCTCTAGCCCTGACCCCATGGTTGGAGTTTCACACTTTCATTTCAACCCTGACTACCTATCTCTATGTCATAAGGATAGGGCATTGAATGTGTGACCTTGGTACGTCCCTAAATCTCCTTGGGACGGTTTCCTCCCCAAGATGGAAGTAAGTCCTTTCTGTCTGTGAGTCTAGATTTGCAACCATCCTCCTTGTTGACAGACACTAAATGGTTGTTTTCTTAACATACAGGGAATGGGGAGATGGCACTGATTCCAACTGACAAGTGTTATCCACCCTGTGCCCTGTACCTGTTGCCATGGAATAAAGCTCTATTTCTGACTCAGTGACAGAGATATCTCATTTATATCCGTGCCAAGCTAACGCTTATTCATTTATATCATTTGAATGAGGCACTTGTTTGTTTTGAAACCAGGAAGGCAAAATGCAGGTAATAAAAAAGCCTCAATGACTGCTGTTTTACATTTTTTACTGTATCCTCTGCCTGCAAAGTCAAAAGTGCATTAAAAAGTAATATTGTGCTGAGCTCAGACATATGCAAACGTCTCTAGATATCTTGTCTCAATAAAGTTTATAGAATGCATTCCCAAAGGTCTGACAACAAAACAGAATAAATCGCAAGGCTCATAAAAACATAATGCATGCCTTTTTTTTTTTTTTTTTTGCTTACATAAACACGAGCAGATGCAATGAGAAAGGGAGTGTCTGGGCTTAAGTGTTGGCCCCTTCTCACAACAGCCTCTTTTATCCTTAGCCCCAATACAGAATGAATTAGTTCTGAAAGACGCACAACCGTGGAAACGTAGGGAAAGAGGGAGAGTGTGAACACATTGCAAATGGTGTGGCTCTTCCAGGCATTCTTTGCTTCATTCATTAAATCACCTGGTCAATTCCTCATTCAACCTTTCAGTAAAGTTTTATTGACTACCTACTACCTGCCAAACATACTGTTAGGCACTCTGAATACAGGATAAAACCAGACAGTCACAGTTCTCGAGGAATTCAGTCTTATAATAAAGAAGGATGTACAGAAAAGCTAACCACAATTAAGTGCTGTAATAAGAATAGCATTGCTTCATATTTTCAATATATTGATTAGATATTCCTATTTGGCTTAACTCAAAAATAATTATTCCCAATTTGGCAAGCCAAAACGTATTACTGCATGTAAGAACAGCAGAATCTAACATGTCTGAAACATAATTACTTATATTTATTGGGTACTTCAGTGCGCCAAGCTCTGTTCAAAGCACCTTACGGTGTTAACTTTGTAGCAGCCCTAAAGATTAAATACTATTATTGTTTTACTGATGAGGAAGCTGAAGCTGAGAGAGGTTAATTGACTTGCCCAAAGTCACACAGCCTAAGCGGCACAGCCAGGGTTTGAACCTTGACAATTTTGCTCCAGAAACCACAGTCTTAGCCACTCTCCTCCACTGCGTCTCATATAGGTGCTAAGCAACATCCCGAGTTTGTAGGTAATATTTTCCCCTGCCATGGCCAGTCTCTGGGCTTATAACGGGTAAAGCCAGGATATGTAAGGCAGCTTTAGTAGTGGGGGACATCGTCATCCTCTATACTGAGCACATGGACAACTCTCTGAGATGAAGCGGAAACCTCATTCATTCACTTACCTGCATTCTTTTCCTTAGCAGGTTGACTCCCAGACAGAACTCACATAGAATGGAAAAATGTGATATAGTTTTATTATGTTAGCAATTTCACATCATGTTATATCAGGATCTCCCTGTATTAATATTGCTTTTCTCTGAACGATCACATCACTGCTTGTTTCCATCAAGCTAAACTCTGAGTTTCCCGTAAACATTGCTTCTGGGTTGGCTGCAGTCTTGAACAAGCACGACAGTCTCCTCGATGAAAGAATGTATATGTGGGAAGCCCCAGCCTCTATATTCCATGAATTGGATCCCACTTATAGATCATAGATCCTTCTAAATAGCAAGGAAAAAGGGAACTAAAATAGCATCTTCCAATATTTCTGCACAATGAAAGGGAATTATTGTGCATTGAGCAACTACAAGGTTGGAGATGTAAACACTTTATCTGCATTTCCTTATTTAATACCAAGAATTACTTCAAGGGGTACATTAGGCATACCCATTTGACAAATAAATGCATAAACTGTTGTCAAGAGAAGTAGAGAGATTTGCTTAATGCCACACAGCTAGGAGGTAACAAAGCTAGCTAGCATTCTGTCAGACTACAGGGCCTGTACTCTGTCTACAACTCTCTATAACTTAAATCTAATTTAATCTGGGCCCAGTCTAATTTCTGAATGTAAACTCTAGAGTACAAGGCCTGAAGCAAGTGTGAGCTTGTCACCATATGCTTCCGGCTTAAAGAACTAGCACCCTAGCATTGTGACTGATGGGTCAACGCTGCAGAAAGTGATGTTCTGATATTGGTTGGTATAGGGAAGCAATGATGTGTTGGAGTGAAGATAGGCTTTGCTCTTTCCCTCCAAAAATACCCAACTCAGACAAAAGAATTGAGAATAGAAGCCTAATCCGCTCAGCATGCAATTCTGTCTGCATTCTCCATTTTTCTGTGGACTTCTAAGAGAGCTCTATGGGACCAGGAACAAGATGGACATTGGGAAAATCAAAACCAGCATCTCAAAGTCCTCACCACATGGAATCCTGGTGCTAGGGAATACCTCTGATAACCCAGTACGCTGATGTCTTTCATTGGGCATGATTGTAACTTTTTACCTTATTATGGACTTCATGTGTCAAACAGATATAAATAGGTAGAAGGGGAGTTAAACAAGGGCAAAAGTGATAAAGTAAATTTTTTTGACTCTCTGAAATAAATTTACAATGTCTTCTAGGTTCATAAAGAAAGAAAAGGGGAAAAGAAAGGCAAAGCATATAATATGTCTACTTTAGACTCCATCCCATCTCAGGCTGGAAGGCATATATTTATAGAAGCTTATGGAAGGTTTACTGGAGCTCATAGACATACAACTGCCATTATCATCAGTAATGAAACCATTACAATGGAGGGCAGTGTGATTTTTCATGGGAATTTTAATTTGCATATTCTATGTGATTCCCAGGCTCCTGAAGGTATTTAATGTTGAATTATAGGGTAGTTGTGAAAGTCTCAACAGGCTGGTGGAGACTGTCTTAACAACTGTGTGCCTGATAGGACACCTTGACATAATTTAGTTTTTAGGGTTCTTACCACTCTTTCTAGAAAGGCAAATGCATACATGACTTGACTATGTATAGACACACTGGTGAATATTCCTACATACAGAGTCAGAGCCAGAGAAAGGACTGTTGAAAAGAAGTTTCACTAAAGGGAAGAAAAATAGAGAAAAATTTAAAATCGTTCCTCACTTGCTTTGTGTCAAGCCGCATAGGCTTTGGCATCAGCCAGACCTGAGCTCAAATGCCAGCTACAACTGTTCCCAGCTTCGTTGGTCCAGATATTCACAGTATGTAAGCCCTGGTTTTACTATATTAAAAAGTATATTTGTATCTTAATTTTATTTTGCAACAGGTTTTGGAAAAGATAAACATATAATGTGATGTTTATATATGTAGTTTAGTTTATTTCTAAAACACATACTGGTAAATAATTTTAACCCCATTTATAAAAGAAGAAAACAACATTCCTCAGGATATTTGACCAATTTTCCCAAGCCTGGATAATAAAGAGTTTTTTCATTGTTTAGACAAGGACTCACCTGGTGTGAGCAGGAGCTTCAGGCAAATAATTTTTGTGGGACCTCTGTCTACATAAACATTTTGAACCAGCCAAATTGGTGCACCAATGTCATTCCAGCAGCCTCATCTCTTGAAATCCCACTTAATTAATTAGATCTTGTTGGAAACAGGTTTTATGAGCATCCCAGTGAGTTATTCTCCCCATTGGACACAGAAGAAAACTGAGGTTATATCACAAATTACACAACACTACCAGGACCAGAATCTGGGTCTTCCAACTCCTAGTCCACCACCTTCTATGATATCATTTTAGACTGGAATCCTAGTGGAGTTATTTTCCAACCATGAGATTTTATTCTTTTTTTTTTTTATTTCAGGATATTATGAGGTTACAAACATTTTGGTTAAATTTTATGACTTTGCCCCATCCAAGTGAGGATTAGAGGCCTGCCCTTCCCCTCTACAACGCTCACCGCGTCCATTAGTTGTGAATTAACCCCCCTCAACCCCCTAATCCCTGTAGAATATTACTACCATGTGAGCACCATAGAGACTTTTGTTCTTTATAGCCCTTAATTGTATTCAACGTTTGATCTGTTAAATGGATCAACTGCACTTTCATTAACTCTTTACTGGAGTAGGGATTGGGGGATAAAGAAACAAAACCACATAATAAGATGTGCTTGTGTTAGTAAAATTGGAGCTGAAGTCAAGAGAAAGAATTCCCCTGTGTTTATTGAGTACAATTCTTTTACTTTGAACAAATCCTGGGACTTTCTTAAGCCTCAAAATCTTTGACTGTTCTACATGTGGGCAGAAATACATAGTAGTTAAGGTTAGGAGCTGGGTTCTGATTCCAGCTCAGTCACTTGCTAAGTGTGGGTAGTCACTGCATTTTTTTGAGCTTCTATTTCTTCATTAGCAAGGTGGAAACATAGTGGTTATTGAGGTTTGTTTTTTTTTTCCTTTTTAAGCAAGGTAATTTAATACCTAGCATGTAATGAACACTCATTAAAGGGTAGTTGTTAGTGGTGGCAGAAGCAATGGAGATATCTTCCTTGTCTTCTTCATCAGGTCATTGTGAAAATGAAACATGGTAGTAATAATTGGAAGGGTTCCAAAAATGTTAAACATCTATAACAATGTAAGGTATTCTGCCATTATATTTTGTCACATTCCCTCCAAACAGCTGTATAAGGTCCTTCATTTCTCCAGTGTGGTGCCTGCCAGCTTACGTATGGTTGGTACAGATCTCCACAGAACAGAGACAGACGGTTTCTCACAGTGTGCTCTGAAGCACACTTGTCATGTGTTCTCTTGCCATATGGAAAGCTTTTCGTATGTTCTCTTAATATTAAGTTAAATAAAAAATATAAAAGGTCTATGGTCAAGTAAGTTTTGATTATCAAGATGTATATTAGCACATTTAAAACTACATACTGAAAACCTTTCAATAAAGAAACATTTACATGAGGTTAGCTAAGATTCCAATATTATTGAGCCAAAGAGCCCTTGATTTATGAAATAACTATTATGTACCCAAGGAATACTGTTTACTTAAATAGGTAGACCTGGGCTTGTGCCCTACCAACACCACACTCAATAAAGTGTTCACACAATAAAGTGTTAACATGTTGTTTACCCCTAATATAATATGGTTTTAATTTAATATAATGCTGATATCGTTGGACTTATGTCTACGATTTTATTATTTATTTTTTACTTGTCCCATTTATTTTTTGTTTCTTTGTCTATCTTCTATTGTGTTAATTAAATATTATTTTAGACATTCATCTTAATTTATTGACTCATTCACTATATTTCCTTACATTATTTTTCAGTGGTTGTTCTAGGGATTAAAATACACATCCTTAACATTTTACAGTCTAGAGTTAAAATTGTACCACATTATGTAAGAACCTTGAAATTCTGTTTAACATCTCCATTTCTGCTATGTTAGAGTTGTCATATGTATTGCATCTACATACTGTATAAACTGCACAACTCAATGTTATCAATTTTTCTTTAAATAGTCATATTTTAGAGGAAATATAGTCTTTTTATATTGACCCACATTTTACCATTTTTTAGTATTTTTTTATTAGTTCTTGAGTTTTCCATCTGTTGTAATTTTACTTTGGTCTTAACCCACTTCCTGCAGTGTAGATCTGCTGGAGGCAAATCCTGTCAGCTTCCATTTATCTGGTATGTCTTATTTTCAGCCCTTTTGTGAAGTGGCTATACGTGTTGTTGTTTTCTGGATATTGCTTCTTGATCTTCCTCCTACCCCTAGCATTGTGCCTCAACACAGTGGCTCATACATTGTAGAGACTCTGGATTCTGTTTTGTTTCTTTGAATATACTTATTTGAAGGATATTTATTTATTTAATTACAGACAATTAACTTGACTGAATTCAAACTCTGAACTTTGGCTTTCCTCTTGTAGACATCAACTAAAATCTCTACTTCTTTTACTTATCTGGGCTTCTTGGATCTACCCTGTGCCTACATACTTCACAGGTTAGCCAGAGATTTGGGCAGTGTTTATGTGTAGAACTTAGCATTCCTCCTCATTGACTTTCTCCTTTCTTGGTTTTTCTTCTTTACTTTTCTGTTACTGTCATCACAATAACCTCACTCTGCTGGTTCTTCAAACCATCAAAACAGCACGTTTTCCAACTGAGTTTTTTCCACCTTCTATGGTACCCACTGAGGCCTACCCTTAGACAAAAAGCCATAAAAGAGGCTCAAGAATAAATACACCCCCAATTTCAGACTCGTTTTGGCTGCTCTCATGTGCCTTCAGGATTTTCTTTTCCAGAGTTTATAGTTGTTATCTAATCATATTGGTTTAATAGGGGCAACACCTTGATGGTCATTGTTGGAACTGCCCCTGCCAGTGATTTAATGGATATATTTAGTCCTAGACATATCTTATTAAAGTAGAATGAACATTTTAAAGAACAAAGGAAAGAACAAGAGGAGTTTGAGTGGAAGCGGCAAGGGATGTTTTTAACCTTGATGAGGCTAGAGAGGTATGTGTACGTGCATGGTTCTGGGTCACTACAGCAAGGTGGGTAGAACTCTGGACTAGGAATCCAGGAGTAGCAAGGACAACATGGTTACAGCCAAGACATCTGAAACAGCAACAGTTGCTTTGGTACATAGTAGCCAGAGGGTGATGTATAATTAGGAAGACAAGGTTTATTACATAGACCGGGTTTCAGATTGCATAGAGATATCAAACTCATCCTAAGGAGTTGTGCTTATATTCACACACTCATTGGTGAGTCTAAAGCTGAGGAGTAACGTGATCTCATGGGCATCTTGGTAAGTTCACTTTGACAGTGATGCAGCATGAGAGAGACAGAGTAAAAGTACCACCAAAGGCAAAGAGAACAGCTAGGAGGTTTCTGCTATATCCAAACAAAATGGCAAATCGATGAAGTTCTTGCATAGATATTTATAATGTGCTAGGGAAGCCCAAAGGATAGAGATGGTAATTCTAATTGGAAGAATCAGGAAATACTCCATGATAAAGTTAGCATTCAAATTAGAATTGAATTATATGGTGTTATGGACAGGATTGTATCCCCCAAAATTCATAGATGGAATTTGTAACCCCCAGTGTGACTGTACTTGGAGACAGGGACTTTACCGAGGTAAATTAGGTTAAATGGGGTCATAAGGCTGGGGCTCTAATCCAATAGGACTGGTGTCTTTAAAAGAAGAGGAACAGACCCCAGGGATGTGTACACACACAGAAAATGTCCCCATGAGTACACAGCAAGAACATGGGTGCCCTCAAACCAAGCAGAGTGGCCTCAGCAGAAATCAACCTGGCCAGCACCTTGATCTTGGACATACAGAGTCCAGAACTGTGAGAAAATAACTTTCTCTGCTGTTTATGACACCCAGTCTCTGGTATTTCATTATGGCAACACTAACAGACTAATACATGTGGTAGCTCTTAATTTTTAGCCATCCACCTATCCATAAATTCTTCCATGCCTTTGATAAATTTTTTATTGAGGATCAATTATTTTCCGGCAACTGTGTTACATGCTGGGGCACATCAGTGAACAAGACATAGCCACTAACATATAAATAACTTCATCTTTCTCTCTCCTCCTTTTTCTGGCTCTCCTTTCTCTTCGTCTCATTCCTCTTCCTCCTCATGCTATCAGTGATAATAGTCGTGGTATTTGTGCCGTCCCCACAGTGATGGTAATCATTAGCAGTGGTCAGGAGCTCCATCCTGGTGCAGGAAACCTAGTTTAATTACCCCCAACCTGCAGTTCCCAGTAGATACCTCAATCTGTACATCTCTGTTAGGAAAATGATCAAAGTTATCTGTTGAAATAACAACTCACAGGAAGATAGTGCAATGCTAAAGCAATATCATTATGTTTTTCTTTTCAGAAAAGGTATGCATTGAGGATGTTTATGAGCATTTGTAATCACCAACCACTTCTGTCATGGTCACTGCAGGTGGCCTTAACTTGAAGGCCATGGAAAAAATAATAAGCCAAAGATGAACATTTCTCTATTTCAACCCCTAGGAGTCTGACCAGCTACGATATTTTCAGAGAGTATGTATTTCTATTAGTGTTATTTAAATACATAGGAAAATTTTGGTGTTCACTATTTTTCCTTTCAGTGACTTATCCTCGGTCAATATAGCTAGGGGATCAGATCACCCAGCAAGGAATTCTTTGATAAACAACATGTTTCAAGGGGGCAGCCTATGGCAGTGTTCAGAGAATGGATTTTCTAATTAGGTAGATAAGGGTTAAATACCTACTGGTCTTACATATGCAGTAGAGTGTTCACCCTTTTGAGCATTGATTTTCTCATCTATAGCATGAGTATTAATGACATACTGTTTGTAAAGCACAATGCCTAGCACATGGTAAGTGACTCCAAGTTGTTAGCGCTCTTCTTCCTGCTTCCCTATAAGCAATGCCACTAGGTCCTAGCATGTCTTGTGGTAGAGTCTGCTTGAATTATGACAAGATTAGCTTAAGGGAACTTTCTCGCCAGTCTGATCAGCAAGACCCAGGGGGCTGAGGTTGGCTCCATTCAGCAGACACGTGTTGCATTTGTTATAAAGGCACCAACCCCTTGAAGGCACCTCAAACCTCATTCTCTCCCAGAGAATTTGATATTCATGCTGCTACATCAAAAGGTTGGGGCAGCTATTATGTATTAAAATGTGTCATTTTAAATTGCTTTTTTTGCTAGCACTAGCAATATAGATATTGAAATTTCTTCAGAAAGTGCTTATCTCATCAAGAGTAAAATTATAGTATATGAAATACTAATTACAGTATTATGAAGAAGGTTGAACTTTTCTGTGACATTCTGTCTATTAGGAGAATACTAATTTTCTCTCTTTCTTAAGGCAGATAGAGCTACCCATTATAAGAAATATGATCCCACATTACTTCCTTTATCCCCCAGTGCCATTTTCACAGAATGGCAGGATAAGAGCTCTAACTCTTAGTCTTGGTCTAAGTCATCTGAACTTTTCCATCCGCTTCCAAAGGAGTAGCAGAAATTGAAACCAAATATGCCCCACACTGAGCTCTAATGCAGTGAGAAATACATCAGAAAAGGAGATCTACCCATTGGCCACATATGTGGACGAGTTATGCGAATGTATTTAGATAAATGTATGTTAAATTAAATGAGTTAATGCTTGCAAGACACTTGTAACTTTACCTGACATATGGTAAATGCTTACTAAATATTAGTTGCTGTTATTATTTTGTCATTATTAGTATAATCTCCTGTTGTCCTCATGATTACTTAAGACATAGGCCCTTTATCCCCATTGCCAAGATTAATGACTTGTCTGAGCTCAGACAGCTACCAAGTTGGAGAGATGGAGCTTGAGCGAGGATCCCATAAACACAATTTTTATCTTGTCATTCATTCATTTAACCATCCTTGAGTGCCAGCTGTGTACCAGACACTGTTCTAGTGCTAATGCTAAGATAACTAAGACTTGGTGCTTCTACTCACGGAGCCCCCTGTCCAAGAGAAAAGATAAACCAGCAAGCATCCACTGCAGTGCCATCTGGTCAGAGCCACAGCAGGCTGACCAGACACAGTCGCATCATCCCTGCTCTCCTGCTTCCCAGGATGGCTGAGGACAACTGAAGTAGGACCACTTTCCTCTCTGTGTTAGGCCATCTTTCTTGTCTAGACCCACTTTGTTGTCTGAAAAACAAGAATATGGAAATTGTTGATCTATATGGCCCTTCTTAAATCAAAATTTTCTATTTAAATAGTTACCTGCCCAGTATAATGCTTTACCCAAGTGGTCTTGAAAAGTTTGAGAGCAGACATATCTTAAAAATTGAAGTGTGGTGGCTGATTTACTGTTATTTAAAGTGGAGTTTCCAAACTTGTTCACATCATGATGCACATAGATAATGATGACACTTGGCATGAAGCCCTTGAGCAAAGGGGCAAGGCTCCACCTCCCGGCATCGTTAAGGCTGAGGAGATCAGTATTTTGGTGCATCAGTAGACCCTTTGTGGCACACCACTGTGGCTGCAGGACCGCAGTTAGAGGGTACTGGGCTAGAGAATGACAGGAGGGAAAGACACAGTCCTGAGAGAAACAGCAGAGCCAGGTGGCTGAGAGCACTTGGAGACTTGAAAACCAATACCAGCTCCACTACTTATTGTTGTGTGAACATAGGTAGGTTACGAACCTCTCTGGTGCTCAGTTTCTTCTTATCCAAAAAGAAAGTAGGAATTTGCTTCACAAAGCCATGGTGAGGACAGAATGAGTTGCAGGAGTAAGCCTGGTACATAGTGAGTGCTCATTAAATGGTAGTTTCTTTCACTATTCGTCTCTCCCAGGTAGAAGCATGGCCAAGCATTTACTTGGACCACTTCCAAGCTGTCCTTTTATTTTGACTTATAGAAGTATTATTATGTTTGAGCATCTGATTATCTTCAGCTTTTCTAAAAATTAAAATAAATAATCCAAAAGGAAGAAACTGTTCTGGCATGTACCCAGGATGAACTGCAACGATTAAAAATTTTAGGTTTCTCAATCCAATAACTTTTATCAACTTCCCACTGCACAGAATTTCCAATTGTGGAAGATTTATTTAAACCTGAAAACGCTCAATGGCCTATGCAGTCATTGCTTCTGTGCACATAATCCATGGCCCGTGTACTATGAACAGGCTGAAGGAAACCCTAGTTTAATGACCAAATTTTATAGCAATATATTTTTTGCTTCTCAAATATGGAAAATTTTTATTTTAATTTTTCTGAATTCATTTTTATTATCATAAAATTGATACATGGACATGATTTAAGAAGTTAAATAGTACTGAGAGGATGAGAAGTGAGAAAAAAGTTATGCCTTACCTCACCCTTCCCCAACTGTCAGACTTACACATATTTGAGCCACTCACCCGTTTGTGGTATTGATCCCTACATATCTAAGCAAATTGCTTATTTTACCATTTATTGATTTATCTATTTTAGACATTTTTTTACTTCTGTTATAGTAGATGAGGTTTTGGCTCTCTTCCGCACACATTTTCCCTTTCCCATCCTACAAATTGTCACAAATGGTTTAATAAAATCGAGGCTTTAATAAAAATACAATTAGTAGGAAAGTAAATACTGTTCACTGCCATTTCAAATTGTATATTATGATTCATTTCTTAATACTACTATATTATAATTCATTTCTTTTAACTACTAAAAAGTTTTAATAAATTATTTTTATTTATGAGTTTTGTATATATCTATCACCAATTCTTCAAAAATATTTCAACGGATTTTTCAATTACCACATCTTTTAAAAAAATAAGATAATCTCTGATTTTCTTTTTCTATATAATGGCCCTTCCTTGGAGCTGTTTTCCCTCTCTAGCATAATTGATCATACGCCTGTCACCCTAAGCCTATGCCTTCTTGTTAGGGGGAGATATCCTATTTTCTGAATCATACACATTCTTCTTTATTTAGTTCTTTGTTTTTTCTGAAGTTCACTCTCTAATTACTAGAGGATGCGTGTAGCTATTAAATAGCTTGCTGAGAAGAAATTCATTTTAGTTTTATTCTTGAATTTGAAAATTTGTCTAAGGACAAACATCCAAGTTAAAAATCACGTTTCTTCAACATTTTAACAACATTTCTCAGTTAATGTTTACAGTTCATTATTGCTGTTGAAAATCTGGTTCTATTCTCACTCCTGGTCCTTAGTAGGTGCTGTAGTTTGAATGTGTCCCCTCCAAAATTCAGGTGTTTCCCATAAAATAGTATTAAGAGGTGGGGCCCATAGAGGTAATTAGGCCATGAGGGCTCCCCACCATGAGTGGGATTAGACGCTCTTATAAAAGAGTTTGATGGAGGGAGTTCAGCCATCTGTGCCTTTCCTTCTGCCATGTGAAGGCACAGTGTCCCTCCCCTCTGGAGGACACAATATTCAAGGCGCTGTCTTGGAAGCAGACACCAGACCCTCACCAGACAAAGAACCTGATACCTTGATCTCACACTTCCCAACCTCCAGAACTGCAAGAAAATAAATTTCTACTTTTTTGTAAATTATCCAGTGTCAAGTATTTTGTTATTGCAGCACAAAATGGACTAACACAGTAAGTGATTTAGTTTTTGTTCTCTATGGAAGATTTTTAGCATCCTTTCTTATTACCAGTGACCTTGGTATTGATGTTTCTTCACCCATTGAGATGGGTCCTCTGAGTCCACACGGTCTGGAGACTTGCATTCTTCACTGCTCTGACAACTTCTTCTATTGCTTCTTTTCTAATGTATTTGTCTTCACTGACAAAGAAAAAAAAAAAACTAAACAAGTAAGGACATTTATTCATATTACTACAATAGGAAGAGCACCCCAGGTTACCAGAGCAGAGGGTTTGGCAGGGTGTTTTGCCTTATGCTTTTATGGAGAGGAGGAGACAAGTCACAGATGCATTGATTTACAGTTGGGATTGTTTTTGCCATCGGTGGAAGTCTCAGCTGCACTGGAAATGTTTCTGTGTCCAGCTAGTCTCAGGGAAACAAACTTCTAATCTCAGTTAAACACCTATTTGTTGGATGTTAGATTTCCTCATGTGATCTCACTTTCTTATTTCCTATACTAACTTTCCAAATCTGCTATTTAGTTCAAATTTTGAAAAAGGTTTTAGAAGCTTATCTTTAAATCCATCTTTTTTTTTTTTTCATTTAAGCAATCACTTTAGGGAAATGAAGTGGTAAACAGGTTTCTGTTTTGTTTTGCTGTTTGTTTGTTTAACCCCTCTTCCCCCATTGGAGAATCTCCATATGTAATTATCTGTATGTTTTATCCACAAGTTCATTTCTTTATTTTTTCCAGAGGGGACTCCTCTAGCTTTGAAGATATATATCTTATTCCTTTCATTTAGGAGCAGGGAAGGGAAGGAAGCTGGGAGCTCTACTATTACCATACAAGATACAGACTTTCACTTCATCTTCCTATATTTTTGGCCCTACATCTCACCTCCATCCTCCCCTGTGTCTGGTGTGCTCAAGTCCAGAGCCTCCAAGGTTCAGTGCCCTAGAATATAACCCTCTGGTCTCCTAGGAGTGGGAGAACAGAGGGAGAAGGGCATGGGAAAAGAAAGAATGGCCATAACAGCGCAGAAGACAGACGGGGTATAAAGAATGACTGCTGTGTGCACAGATTTTAACCAACTCCCCTTATTCCCATTCCTCTCTTCATTGACACCTTCCTAGGTCCTATAAACTGCAAGTCTTTCCCGGGATCCTAGGGAGGATCCTCTAGGTTCTCCTTGATACATCCTTCTCCAGGTTTAGAGGTTACAGTGATCCTGCTCTGCTATGCCAGTCATTACTCCGCCAACGACTTTCAAATTTCAAAAAGTTCATAGGAATCCCTTGTCTGCTCTTGTCTCCTCTTTCTTTTCTTTGTAATGTTCCTTTTTTAACTCCTAAAAAATTCCTTTAATTTTATTTTAATAGAGTTTAGGGAGAGAGAGAAAATAAATGTGTATAGTCATTCGATTCTATTATAACTGAACTCAAATATGACATTTATTATCTACTTATTTTTGCTTTTTCATTCTTTAAGACACATTTAATAGTCATTGAGTGACTACCATAATAATAAAATTATAAGAACAACATTAATAACTTTCATTCTTAAAGTAATATAGTATTTTAGAATTTTAAAGGCTCCTTAGCATTTAATCCTCCATGTGGAGTGGATGTTTTTATCCCCATATTACACGAGATAATTGAGGTTAATAGAGTTTAAATAATATGCCTATGGCCGCATAATTAGTTGATAAAGGGCCTAAGACTGGAGCTCAAAATTCCTGACCTTACTCTGGTACAATTTTTAAGACATCATAAAAGCATTTTGCTAAATACCTGTGTGAGGTGTAAGTATAAACAAGACCTAACTTTTGCCCTCAAATGCTCTCCATCTAAGGAGAAGAAAAGTATAGTAGCCCCCCTTATCCACAGTTTCTCTTTCTGTGGCTTCAGTTACACATGGTCAACCACGGTCTAAAAGTACTTAAATACAGTCCCTAAAGATATTTTGAAAGAGAGAGAGAGAGAAAGACCACATTTGGAGTGTGTGTGTGTATATGTGTGTGTGTATATATATATATATATATATATATATATGGAAAAATGTATATACAGGATTTGGTACTGTCTGTAGCTTTAGGCATCCACTGGGGACCTTGGAATATGTCTCCTGTGGATAAAGGCGACTACTGTATGTGACATTTTAGCTTTAATCTAAGAAAGAATAGAATAAGCCTTTCAACATTAATAGGCTGTGCTTCCAGGATGCTTAGAGAATGAAAAGGAAGGGAGACTGGTTCTAATTAGAAAGATCCAAGAAAGTGGACATTTGAGCTCCTACCATAAAGAAAGGGTATAATTTCAACAGGTAGATAGAGGAAAGGGTTTTTTGGATAGGAGGCAAAAATGAACAAGTGCCTGGTGGAGGGCGATCCCCAGCACACTGTCAGAACAGGTTAGCTAGTTGTCTGCTGCAGAATGGGTGGACAGAGGGGGATTGGAAAGGTAACTCAGAGCAATAACATGGGAGTCTTAATGTCTTGCTAAGGAATTCAGATCTGTCTCATTTCATAAAAAGGAAGTAAATGGAATGACATGAAAATATGATTGCTGTTTCTGTTTTCCTACCTATAATTTTTTTCATACTTTCTAGATGTAAACTTGATCTTACTAAGAAAGAACTGAGAAAATATGAATAGACTGAGACGTTAGGGGTGGAAGAGGCTTTAACAACTATTAAGTCCATCAACTTTCACATGCACAGGTTTCACAGGTGAGAAAACTGAGGCCCAGGAAGATTATAACCTATAATTCATTTTATATTCACCACAATATGTAGTTCTTACTTCTGTCCACATGACACTAATAATAATAGTAACATATTTTATAATGTAATACAATTCTTACTTTCTAACAGTTCAAATTAAGTTTCTGAAAAATGTCATGGAAAGATGGTTTATATTTCAAGAACTCAAGACATTATGAAAAATAAAGAGAGTGGGAAGGAGATCAGGAGTAGAACCTATGAGAGGCTTTATTTTTATATTTACTAAAATAAAATAGTAACAACAGA
Source organism: Eulemur rufifrons (assembly GCF_041146395.1). Classification (NCBI taxonomy): domain Eukaryota; kingdom Metazoa; phylum Chordata; class Mammalia; order Primates; family Lemuridae; genus Eulemur; species Eulemur rufifrons. The sequence continues at coordinate 48,150,409 of NC_090988.1, forward strand.
AAACTCAGTATATGGATAACACTAATAATATTTTATGCATCCTAAATTAGGAATAATGGCCTGCATGAAATTAATTTTCATTTACTACCTCTTAAAAGTTTTCAGGGTCTAGCTTCCTTTCAGTTTCTAGGATAGCCTTATACATTTGTTTCATGGACATAATGCAGAACAAGAGGCATTTATTTCTGTGTCCTTCTTTCACACACATGTCAATGTCTTTCTGTTTTTATGACTAGAATATTTGAATGACTCTTACCACACTTGTTCCAAAACACCTAGGAACTATGGATATTTGAGATGGGAAAAATTGTAGGTGATTGGTAAACAGCTGGACATACTTCAGAAAGCCATGGTTGTGTTCTGAGATCAGCTACTGAGAAGTCAGGTCAAAGCTCTTGCTCTTAGCCTCTGGGCTCTCTCCCAGCACACAGACCCTTCTGCGTCCTTTATCTCACCCAAGACTTTCTTCCAAAAAACAAACAAAAACACTTCTGCTCCTGCTCTATGTTGACTCCCTTTTGATATTTCTTTTTTTTTTTTTTTTATTTCATCTTGTTATGGGGGATACAGAATTTCAGGTTACATACGTTGCTCCTGTTCCGCCTTTCCCCCCAAGCCAGAGCTCCAGACGTGTCTGTTTCCCAGGTCGTGCACATTGCACCCATCATGTAGGTATATATCCCTCCCTTCCCCACCCCCCCTTCCCGAGTCAGCACCTTCAAGTGTTACCACTCCCCAAACGGTGCACAATGCACTCATTGTGTAGGCATACCCCTGATCATCACCTAAATACACATCTGGGAACAACACCAATTGGATGTCAGACTGAGGTGGGGGGTGGGGGAGGGGATAGGGGTATGCCTTTTGATATTTCTATTCCTTATTTTACTCTATTCTGATTACCCTCAAGAGTAGGTTCATTAAATTTCCAACTACCAAACTAAAATTCACATAGTTGCTGTAAAGGTACACAAAAGTAGATACTTTTGAGAAAATCTTTGTGGAGAAAAAGTTGTCATTGGAAAGGATATACCAATCTCAACCCCCCACATCCTAGCAATTCAAGCACTTCTAGAGCACTGGGGCAAGACCCCCGAGGCATTATTTGCCTGAAAAGCATCCACTCCACCCCTTCAACAGACTGAGCCCAGGCTTAGAACACAACAGCAGTAGAAATTCTTTCCATCTCCATAGGTGAGGAGCTCCTCCAGCTTAATGGGGTTGGAGGTATTTGCTTGGTGCAGAAAAGACACTTGGGGTCAGAGAAAAGTGGCCACACGGCTCAGCTCAGTAAGGTTGACCTTTAGCCTAGTTCCCTACCACTGATGCACGAAAAAAAAAAAAATGAAATCCATTTCTCCAGAGTCTCTGCAGGAAATAGTACATTGCAGGCAATCAGTAAATATATACTCAGGAGATAATAGAACACCTCCTTCTGGCTGATTGTAAAGAAAAAAGAAGTACCCAGAAATGGCATTATCTGCTGAAGCATTAGCTGAGAAATATGAATTCTGGGAATTTTGAGGGGAAGAAAGTTAATAGATAATTCAGGGACACATGTCTCCTTACTTTCATCTTCTCCCAACATATCCCTTTGAATCAGAAAAAAATAATTTGAACACAGATCATCAGTGCTTAGAGTTTTTGAAGCTCTTTCAAATCTGTGGTCTCACTGAACCAAACCACAGGATTTTTATTAAGATAGAGAAAATATTACCATTTCCTTTATTTAGATGGAGAAACTGGGGCTCAAAGAAGGAATGGCACCCACAAAGGTGCGTATAGTTAACACGTACACGTTAGCACTTTGCACGTATGCTCACATATGCGTGTGTGCTCACAGGCACACAGCAAGTCTATTATTCTTCCTTCTCAACAGTAAAAATATGGCCATGGCATAAGACATTGGGCCACTGAGTAAGCGACAGATTGATATTCAATTGTCTTGAGACACCTTCACAGAGTGTGTGAGGCAGAAGATCTAAATAAGGTACGAATGAAGGTCTTGAGAAATAAGCAACAATTATTTATCTTTACTACATTTTCTGCTTTTTAAATTTTACTTGTATTTTTATTGTTATCATTTACACAGAGTGAAGGAACAGAGCTCTAGCCCTCTGAAGACACAGCTGTTTCACACCAGAAAGTTTCCTTGTGACCCTTCCCAGTCAACACTGCCATTTCCAGCAGCTTTCCTTTTAACAGCTCTGAAATTCTAATGGATCAGGATAACAATTTTCCTTATTGTGTATAGAATATAGATAATGCCAGAAAATTCATCATCAGTCTCTGAAAGTAACCTGTAAACTGTACCTCAATCTTTTTCTCTTAGACAAATTTCCCAGAACCCATTTACTCTAAAAATATTAGGATCTTTCCCATAATTATTGTTCCATCCTGCTAAGTATAATGACTGAATCAAAAATATATAGTATGATTTCATAGGAGACACCCACTATATATGCTTATTAAATAAACATGCTATTTATATATATAAAGAGCTATCTCTTATCTACCCTTACACTGAATCTCACTCTAAATATATGATGCATTGTATTTTATGTTTCTATGCCACTGATGGCTTAGATTTTTAAAAATTATTAATTTGATTTAGGGTTAACACTTCATTGCCCTGACTCTATTTTTTTTTCAATGACCTTTTTTAAAACCTTTTAGCAGACATAGTGGATAAAAGTATTTTATGGACAAACGCTGACTATAACTTTGAGATAGGTTTTCATCCTAGGAAAAAGTCCTTAAGCATTAGAATCAATGAATGCATTCTTATTGAAAATTTTTTTCTTAAAAATGACTCTTGAGTAGTAGTTGTCCAGATGGATGTCTACATTTGGAAAGATATTTGATCAGAGGATCAAATCTAGATTCTGAAATATTTAGTTCTATTTCCTTTCTCCACATTCAATTTCATTACAGATGTCTTATAAATGTGTCATAAATGATGAAAAAATGTGTATGGGTCAGTAAAAACCCCTCACTTCAAGCAAAATTGAGGGGTATGTGCCACCAGCTGAAGGCTTAGAATCACCACCTCCAAAGTGAATGAGGCTCATTGGACTATAAGCCATTCCAGCAATCGTAGCTGTCTCATTCACTGTTGTGCTCTGGTTTGGTGCCCGGCACAGAGAAAGTGGTTAATATATGTTGAAGAAATAAATAAATAATTGGAGACAAAAAACTGGCCCTTATCTGTCTTAGTCCATTCTGGCTTCTATAACAAAAATACCCCAGACTGGGTGATTTAAACAACATTTATTTATCACAATTCTAGAGCCTAGGAAGTCCAAGATCAAGGTGCCAGAGATTCAGTGCCTGGTGAGGGCCTGCTTCCTGGTTCATTGCTGGCTGTCTTCTTGCTGTGTCCTCACGTGGTAGAAGGGGTTAAGGGAACCTTCTGGAGTGCCTTTTATAAAAGAACAAATCCCATTCATGAGGGCTCCACTCTATTGACCTAATCACCACCCCAAATTCCCGGCTGCTTATATTATCACATTGGGGGTTAGGATTCAAACATATGAATTTTGGGGGCACATGACATTCAGTCCAGAACACCATATAACACTGTGCCCCTGTCATCTAACGTGATACATGCCACATAAAAGCTACTCAAGACTCATCATTGAATAGGATTATCCACACTTAAATGGTAAAGGGCTAAGAAGGCATAGAAAATGTATCTGAAGCTACATCTCAGAGGTTTGGTTCAAGATGGTTTAAGATCATTTTGTTCAAGGCACTGAGTGCTTTGCAGACTAGTGACAGAGCTAGTACGTAGTATGGCATACAGTGGATTTGGAAGCCTTCTCTGTCATCTGCTAACCATGTAACCATGGGCAGGTGTCTTAGCCTCTCAGAGACTCACATAATCTCATCTGTGAAATGGGATTGAAATAACCCACCAAGATACAAGGATTAAATAAGACTTTTCATGGGAAAGCTCCTACGTAATACTTGGCACAGAGTGTTGGGACATTCTCTTTTCTTCTTCCCTTCTTTTGAAGGAGATTTTCTCAAAATGTAGGATATAAAATATAGAATATGAGATTATGAAAGAAAGAGAAAGGCTGAAGTTAGCTCCCTCCCCCTTGATATATTTTCTGAGCCTGTGGCTTCTACTTCTATTTACTTACAGACAAATGTGAGTTATTACTTCTATTAGGACTGCTGAGCTGTTGCCACCATGCTAGAGCAAGCTGCTCTTTCTGAAGGTGCTCTTCAAAGCTCTGCCAGCCGAGTTCATCCTGGGTTCCTTTCTCAAACTGTGGAGTTTCTGACTATGGGAGCCCTCAATCTTAGCATGACTCTAAAGCTCCAGCCTGAAGTTTTAGGCATGCCAACATGGGATTTGGCAGGACCATCACTAAAATGAAAGATTAAGTTGAAATGATATTCATTTCCCCCACCTAAACTACTGACCAAGAAAATGATCCATCTCTGATAAAAAAAAAAAAAAAGAAAAAACTGGCTATTTTATAATCAGCAAAGGGACCTTAGCCATATCCATTTTGAACATATTCTTCAGGTACTGAGAAGTCAAAGGTAATGTCTTTTGACAACGATTCTGAGTGGAGAGTAGAAAAGAACAGGTTAGAGACAGCACTACAATTTCAAAACACTAGTGGATTCTATAGCCCTTTGTGATTATACTTGTTTTGGGGTCATATCAGGTTTTCTCCTGATGGTACTTAATAGGACACTTCAAGTGAATAGATGAGAACACTAGCATTTTGAGCTGTGTGGCCTGGTCTCCTTGACCTTATTCAGCCTGGTGTCCCCAGGGAAGGTACCTGCCTCTCCCTTTATACCCCTCCGCATAGCCCACTTCCCATTCACACTGGCACACACCTGATGGCCTGAAATCCATCAAATATACCCTGTTATATTTGGTCTTCTCACCTTTGCACATACTAGTTCATAATCTAGAATATTCTTGCCATCTTTTCTTCCTAAGGTTATCTGACACATCCCTGAGGTTCTTGGCTCTTCCTTTGAACTCCATAAAATACTCAACTTACAGCTTCATAATCGCTTTGGCTTATTCTGTCATCTTGTGCAGAGAGTTTTTACATCTTTGAATGTACACACTGTATGAGGAAATGGATTATAATAGATATTCAATTAATATTTGTGAAATAAATTAGAGAGGTTTTTTTAAGTTAGGTACCAATCCAGGGCATAAATTAGCATAATTTGCATGTAGTAGGAAGGGGAAAGGGTAACAAGAATACAGAAGAGGTAAGAAGGTAGTACAATATACCTCTCTCTGACTTTATGGGGTTGAGAATGGCAAAGTCATCTCCCTTCTTGTGATATTTTAACATGCAATGAAAATCAGGATCAACACTGACATTGTTGATCTAAACACCATCTATCAAGCTCTTACTAAATAGAAATCACATTGCTAGGTAGTTTGTGTCACTCTAAGACCCCACTTAAATTGCAAAGAGTAATCCTAGTGCTTTTTGATTTCCTAAGTGTATGCATGTTTGTGATTATGGGAAGTAGTATTGTGTAGTGGTTAATTGCATAGACATCAGTATTTGCTTGAATTCTAATCCTGGCTGTACCATTTATTGACTTTTAACCTTGGGCAAGTCTATTAACTTCCCTGACACTCTTGTTTCCTTGACCACAAAATGCAGATAATATACACCTAATAGGGCTGTGGTGTTTATTAGGGAATCTCTAATACACACTACATATGTTGCATTTATTGTTGATTCACAGGAAGCACTCAAAAATGTTAACAACAATGTGGACAGTGATCTTTTAAAAGTTTTCATATAAGCCCAGGAAACAGAAGAGCATATTTTATTATTTTCCATTTTACAGACAGAAAAATTGAAATAGAGATTATTAAACTTCTAGTTATTAACTTTCCCAAGGACCCAATTACCACAGGAAGGTAGAAATTTGATCACAGGTTTTCAGATTCTGAATTCAGTGTTTTTCCATTGTAATAGAATCCCTACAAAATAAAATAATGCCTCACTGTTCTTTCTTTAGTTTGCTGCTCTTTGTAGCATCAGCCTTGGCTCACATTTTAAAAGGAAAGTGTGGGGGAAGGGAGAGATTTGTGTTCAAATGAAATATAGTTATGAAAAACTTGAATTTAACCAGTTATCCCTACTGAGCAAGTTTGAAGGAAACCAATTTTCCTATTCTCTGCAAACCATTCCAGTTACCATGAACAGTCAGTGAAAAAAAAAATGTTGGTTCTACTACTTTATTAAGTATCTTTGAAAAGATATCAAAAGAGCTTCATTTATAAAATCTCGTAAAGGTATGAAAACATTACCAACTACAAAGATAGATGGTTGAAGTAAAACAGGAACTGATCTTTTTGACAAGAATTTCTAGTCTGATAACCCTGCCTGTTTTTCCCTTAAACATACCTTCTGAGGATTTGGCGTTAATCAAACCACATTTTAAATAGACTGTTACATTAAGGAATGCACATTTGTCCTCAGAGATAATACTGACTCCTTTTTACTCTTTATCAAAGCACATTTTAATTGACTGGAAAATTAAGAAGTACATTCTCTGCATATAATATGAAGAAATATGTTCACAAAAATAAACATAATTAGAGAGATTCATACAAAAAGGATATAGCTTTATCTAGCTTCAAACTTGACTCTGTTTCAGACTACATCTAATTTAGTGTAGGTTGGATCAATTTTAGCAACTATATTGCATTGTAGAGAAGGCATCATGATTTTATATTCATATATATGAATATATACTATATATAATATATGTTATAATAATTTTTCTCTCTTAACCAGGAACATTGGATTGTGTCCGTATACTGAAAAGTGACATAGAAATAGCTCATAACTGCAAACAGTCCTCAACCCAGTAAACCATATTGCTCTTAGAGAGGTGCCAGATAAAAGGGAAATCATCCTTTAGTCCAAGACTTCTACTGAACAAACTTCATGTTCAGAACATGGCATTATGTATCATATTTTATAAAAAAGAAATGGTGGAAATATTCATTCATTCTTCTAGCCCTTAAGGATCAGAAATTCTAATTAATTATATTGAAAATTAAATAATAAAAATAATAGCATAAATAATTTACATTTTTATACTGCTCTACCATTTTCAAAGTGTATTTATAGCCTTTGTTCCAAGTAATCCTCATACCAACACTGCTACATAGGAGTTAATTTAACACTACTCTGCTAAGATATAACTAATGAAGCAGTTACTACTGTTAGCTCCATTTTATCTAGAACATTCTTAGGAAGAAGTTTCTGAGAAGTTAGGTCATTTTCCCAAAGTTATGCTAATAAGTGGTGCAGCCTGAACTTGAATCCATTGACTGACTCCATTGGACAATGGGATTGTTAAATCCCAACTCTTCTGCTTGTCAGAGAACTCCTAGAAGTCAGGAAAAGTCACTTCTCTTGTGAGTCAAAATGGCATAGCCAGATCCAGCACTTTTCAAAGTTAAATGCTTTTCTATGTGTATCATTTTTCATAGTGTACTGTTCATTCCCTATTGCATAGCACCCAGTGTAGAGTGGCATGCGGTACACGCCATTAACTATCCATCTCTCTCCTTGAGACTTGAGTTTCTGGAGAGCAGGGGCTGTGCAGTTTATCATTGTGTTCCCATCATAAGATCTTATACTTACTTTCTGATTCTCGTCCCAGCCTAAAGATGATATCTAGCCCGAAGCAGATAGTTCTTCTACCTTCAGTGGGCAGTTTACAATCTGAGCCCCTCCAGTCATTAGACCTTGCCCTGACCTGAGCATCAGCTCACACTCAGACTTCTGAGCTGGATGCCTACTTTCACAGTCAGGGGCTCCTCTTCCTCAGCTAACCTACCTTTCAGCAAGGGAAAGGGAAACTTTGTCTGCCTCCTTATTATTGACTCTTCTTCACAACTAGTTACCACTATCCTGTTAATCACTTCAAGAATGAACATCTTACCATTATTCATGTTGCCTTTGGAGTTGTACAAGTTGGTTATCCTGCTAGTGGAAGTGTCCTGATGGCAGGCACATTGCCACATACTGCTCTAAGTAACGTGCATGTCATGGCCATAATATTTAGGTCATATATTAGGTCATTAAATATGAAATGTCCAATTTTGAATCAAAAGTTTATTATATCTCAGACAAGAAGCAGTACAATTTATCAAAGTATGTTCCTAAACTGTCAACACAGTTTTGCTGTCTTAATGGTAGCTCACTTATGCCAGTATCAAAGAAGCCTGGAGAGCCAGTGGCAATGAAATCATGAAAGGCTTTTCCACAGGTTGTTGAGAATTGAATATTTTTCCTTGCAAAAAGTGGTCCAAAGCCTGGAAGAAGTGGTAGTTAGTTGGTGCAAGGTCTGGCAAATATGGTGGATGATAGAGAGTCTCCAAGTTCAGCTTCTGTAGTTTGAGCAGCATTGGTTGTGTGACTTTTTTAAAAATCATCTGATAGGGTCCTGACACTGTGCTGGGTGCTTCTACATAGACTGTCTCAATAATTCTCAGAATTACTCTAGATGGCGACAGTTTGGAAAAGCTAAGTCTTGGAGGAGTTAAGTGACATTCCTCAAACCACCAAGTTAGTGAATACAATTGTCAGGACTCAAACTACATATATTTTAACACAAAGTCCACAACTCCACTACTGCCAATGGGTGGTACACATATCACTCCACCACTCTCCCTTGCTCATGGCACACCTTGCGAAACCCAATCCAATACAAGCTGCCAATATTAATCAATTATAGTTGGCATACAAGATAAAACCTGGTTGACATTCTTGCCATGAAAAGGTGTCATGTATCTCCTTCGAGTATAAGCATTTAACAATTGACTATATTTTAACTAAAAACAATAAGGTATAGATTTTATTATTAATAATATAATGGCCTAATCCAGAAAGAAGTTATATAGCCTTATGAATACTTTTAATAACCTTCTGATGCATTAGTAATAATCCCTTAATTGTATTAAATTATTAAAAATTCTATCCTTACTAACCTTATTCACTCCTACCTCCATGCTTATTGACAGGCAGAATATTCAAATGTATTTTTTCTCTTTGTACAAATGTTTCCCACATATGCGAGGAGGAGTTGAGCTTTAGTTACCCATTCATGTAGAAGAAAGTTCCTATTACTATTAGGACTATAGCCTGGCAGACAGGCTCAGAAAGTAGCCACAGGCTAGACTGTTTTGTGTTGAACACCTCACACTTTTCCATCTTTAAGTTGAGGTTCTCAATATACCAATACCACCTTATTTTGTATTTTTTGTTTTTAATATATTACTATAATCATGTCACTTATTAGAAAAGATTATACTTTTATTGTCTTAATTTATTGAAATCCCAGATACTTCTATTGGAGACAAAGTGTTTTCTATGCTGTGTAACAGTTTTGTCAAAAATCTAGCAGTTTAACACTTTGCACTTTAATTACTCATAGCTTCTGTGGATCAGGACTCCAGGCACAGCTTAGCTGTGTCCTCTGCTCAGGTCCTCACAAGGCTAAAATCAAGGTGTTGACCAGGCTGCACTGTCAGCTGGAGATTTGAATAGGGAAGCATCTGCTTCAAGCTTACTTAGGTTGTTGGCAGAACTGCAATTGAGTCTGTAACAACAGACAGTCTTATATTAATATAATGTAACTTAGTCAAGGGAATGACATTCATAACCTTTGTCATATTCTGTTGGTTAGAAGAAATTCACAGGAGCTGTTCTCTCAAGGGGAGAGGATGATACAAAGACATGAATACCAGGAGGAGGGGATCATGAGACCACCTCAGTCTGTCCAAGCCCGGGAATCAGGATAGTATGATAGAAAGAGAATCGATGAGAATTCAGAAGACATGGGACCTAATCCTGTACGTGTACCGAATAATACTTGGGATCTGGACAAACTGGTATTGTAGGCACTTAGTGTCCTCATCTATTATATGATTAGATGACACTCAAGGATTCTGTAAATTCTAACATTCTATAATAAGTATCTCCATGAAAGCACAGGGATGATCAAAGATTTTCCCAAGGTCAATGACTGAATTTTGACTGGTTCCTCAAAACCCTGATATTTACTAATTTATATTTGCTATATATTTACTATAACTTATAATAACAAAGATATTCATATAAGGATTTTTTTCTTCTTCATGGATTTAACACTAATGAATATTTAGCATGAGGACCTTGAAGCAAGCAAGTGTCCTAAGTGGCCTCCCTTGGTGTCAACGCAACCTAGGACAGGGGCCAGCACGTTATAAACACTTAAGAAAGTCATTAAACAACTGTTGGTGAACTCTCTGGATCACCAAAGAAAGTTCCAATAATTTTCTAATTCTAGAAATGAATAGGTTTCAGTGCATTTGATTTCTTTGAAATGTCTATTGGCATTCATGATATTGTTGATACTATTGAGATACACACACACAGAGACACACGTATACATGCACATATATATAAACATTATTTGTTTAACCTAAATTCTTTTTTCCCAGAACCACTTCTTCTTCATTCAAATCATAATAATTAGGGAAGAAGCAGTATGATGTATTTGGAATAAATTTAATTTGGTCTCTTCAAAGAGAAAAAGGCAAAGCCAAAGTTTTCTGTCTTATCTGAAAGTGCTGCATGTGCCGCCACACAAGGAGGGGTAGAAAATACCTAGTATCCAATTCTGGCTCTAGGGTTACTCACTATATGCCCTTGGGAAAATCTCTCATGTTCTCAGCTTCAGTTTCTTCATTTAGAAGATGGTCTAGCAACTTTCAAAAGTCCCTCCTGCCTTGATAGTCTGGGACCTGAGTAATCTCACTTAGGTTAGGTTAAGGCCCATTATTTCAGCTAAATTGTTGTGCCATGTTAGAGGAAGGAGGAACAGTGGTCACACTGTAGACACCGGTCCTCCAATATCAAAGAGTGGCCTAGACCTTCTGCCGCCACTCTTACATTTTATATAAACCCCTCCTCACTAACAACATACAGTGTTCACAACTCCTAGGAGAGTAGCCATTTAGTCAAGGGTTTGACACATTCATGAATCTTCAGCTTTTGTAGAAAAATTCAGGACATCCAATACAAGGAGGTCTAGGGCCAAGTTGGTGATGACCTTCAAACTTTAAGGTTCCAACTCCTGCCTTGCTCAATTCCTCTGTCTATATGGAATCCCTAATGGGCTGCTTCTGCAGCCCTACACACATGCCAGTGCCAGAGCTAGCATCAGTTATGACCAGAAGGGTATTGATAGACTCTGAAATATTATTTATAGAAAGCTGGAATAAATCTTGATAATAACATGACCCAGAATACGTGGGGAAAACCAAGGTGTATGTGCAATCTCATGAAGGCCTACTAAGTGACAACCACCATTCTGAGAAGGAAAATTCAAAGACAACTACATTCGGTTCTGAGGATGACATTGTCTAGACAGGAAAATAAGTAAACACACACAATAAATAGCATAGAAGAATGTGATAAGTGCTACGATAAAAGTAGGTAAAATGAATATAGAAGCAGAGAGGAGGGAGAGGCAATCAGGCTTACAACAAGCACAATGAAAGGCTTCCTAGGATAGGCAATATTGGGCTAGATTTTCGAGAACAGAAAGAAGTTAGCTCACTGTAGAAAGTAGAGCTGTGTATGTGTGTGTATGTGTGTGTGCACACATGGGTATGCGTGTTTCTTCCATATGGAATAGGCAAATATAAAATAACTAGACAGAAGGAATAGGACTTTAGAGAAATGGGTAATCTTTAAAACACTTCACCAGATAAAAAATATATTATATGTATTCAATCTTTCCTCTCCCAGAAATTTTTCTTTTAAAAATTACCTGAAAGAAATTTGGATAAGTGCACAAAAAATCTGATGTAAAATTGTTCCTCCCATTTTTTTATGAAAAAGTAAAAATTTGAAAACAACCACATAGGAGGCTTTTGAAATAAAGTATGTTACATCCATTGGGTGGACTACTATATGGATCTTGCAATGACATGGAAAGATGTCTTTAGTATATGGTTAAAAAATACAAAGAGTTTAATCTCATCAGTGTAGCCATGTATAATTTTAAATGTATTAAAAACATGGAATGATAAATTCCAAACCATTTGACATCCTCAGATTTTATATATTTTTATATATTTCTGTTTGGTTTGAAGTTTTTACAATGAGCAAAAGCAATAAAGACACATCCATTTTGAAAAAATAATTTTGTATAAGAAAGATCAGTATAGCATATTGTAGGGATTGGTATGGAAGAGTTTATCAGTTGGAGCAAAAACTGAAGTGCACTGTAACAAAGATACCCAAATCACAGTGCTTCAGATATAAATTGATTTCCCTCTCATGCAGCAACTCAAGTAAGTAATTGGGCTTTGCACCCACAAAGCCAACAAGGACCTATACTAGCAGGGCAGGTATACTATCCCCAAAATTGGTAACTGAGATTGTTCCACCCTTGCCATTTCCAGAGAGTGGGAAGGAAAAGGAGAAGAGAGTCCAGGACAACAGTCTTTATTACAATGACTTGGAAGGTACATACATCACTTCCTCTTACGTCTCCCTAGAGAGGATTTAGTTATAGAATTAACTCAAGGTTGAAGGAATGGTTGTCAATCAGCAATCTGCCACAAGGAGCAAAGAACTGTAGATGGGGAGATTTTTTTCACAGGCTGATATAATCATTGAGCTAAGAGATGAGTTTTTGGTCTTGCTGTTATTGTTTGTTTCTAAATAAGCCTCAGGGGCATAGAATTGGACTAATTGTAATCCTTGTTTCACAATATATACTCTCACCATTGGTTCATGCAAGGTTCTCATTTGTTTCTTCTTTTATTATAAAATAAATTTGTACCCTACATGAAAGCTAAATTGGTTGGTTTTTGCCACATAATAAATTACCCCAAACTTAGTGGCTTAAAATAATAACATTTTACTAGTTCATGATTCTGTGGGTTAGCAATTCACCTGGGCTCACCTGGGTTGTTCCTTTGGTCTAGGCAGGTTTGGCCATGTGGTCTAAGATGGCCTCACTCACAGTCTTCTGGAGGTTGGCGCCGATTATTGATTAGGACTGGTTGTCAGCTGGAGTGACAGTGGTGGCTGGGCCGTGTTTCTCTACCAGGCTAGCTCAAGGGTATTCACATGATAATGACTGTAGTGTTTCCAGGAGCAGCAAGAAAGAGCAAGATCAGTATGCAAGCACATTTCAAGCCAATGTCCATCATGTTTGCTCTTATCCCATTGACCAAAGCAAGTCATTTATCAAGCCCATAGTCAGTAGAGGAGAAGACTACCCAAAGGTGTGAATTAGGGAGGCATGGATACCTTAAGGCCATTACTGCAGCAAACCACCATCATTGAAAAACCTACATCTGCATATGTGGTCCTCCCCATCCTATTTCCCTGCCTCCCCCCATCCAGTTCTGAAACTTGAGTTCATCAATCCCATATTTTCCATTATATAATTTTTTCTTGTTTTACTTGGTTTGAACTTTATAGAAAAGAATATATAGTATGTAATCTTTTGGTATTTCTTTGATATATATGTACATTGCCAAAATACTGTACTGTGTATAACCACAAGTTATTCACTTTGACTGTTGTATAATATTCCATTATATGAATGTACCATATTTTATCTATCATTTTACCTGAAGATGGCATGTGGGTCATGTCCAAAGTTTTACTACTATAGACAATACTACTGTGAACTTTCTTGAACATGTCTTCTGCTATACATGTGCAAGTGTTTCCACTGGGTATGTCTGAGAGTGAGGTTGTGAATATTCAACATTACAAAGTAATGCCAAATTATTTTGCAAAGTGATTATACCAATTTACATTCTCACCAGCAAAGTATAAAAGATCCTATTGATCCACACCCTCTCATAACTTAGCATAATATTGAAAGACTTCTTAATTTTGGTAATTAGATGTGTATAAAGTCATAGCTCATTGAGGCACTGATGACAGTGATGGTATTAACTGTCCTTAGTCCCAGCCCTTGACAACAGGACACAAGAGCTTGATTTCCTGGGCCCAGTCCTCCAGCACAGCTCCAGCTTCTTTTACTTCCCTGACAAGCTATGGGATTTAAGGCCACTGGGCCCCTGACCATTTCCATTATAATTACAACATAAAGTTCCTTTCAAATCTGAAATTCTGCTTCTTAATTTTTCTTTCAAAGCTTTTTATCTCTGGCAGCCCAGTGTAGGGAAAAGAACAAGAGGTTTGGAATTGGACAAACTTGGTATGAATTGTACCTCCTGTACTTAACTAGCATTGCAACCTTGAACAAGTTACTTAACATTTCTCTGGCCGGGCGCAGTGGCTCACGCCTGTAATCCTAGCACTCTGGGAGGCCGAGGTGGGCGGATTATTTGAGCTCAGGAGTTCGAGACCAGCCTGAGCAAGAGTGAGACCCCATCTCTACTAAAAATAGAAAGAAATTATACAGACAGCTAAATATATATATAGAAAAAATTAGCCGGGCATGGTGGCGCATGCCTGTAGTTCCAGCTACTCGGGAGGCTGAGGCAGGAGGATCCCTTGAGCCCAGGAGTTTGAGGTTGCTGTGAGCTAAGCTGACGCCACGGCACTCACGCTAGCCTGGGCAACAGAGTGAGACTCTGTCTCAAAAAAAAAAAAAAAAAAAAAAAACATTTCTCTGCTCCAGCTTTCTCACAGGTAAAACAAATGTAACAGTTTTCCTTTTGTTGTCAGGGCTGTGTGTGGTGACACATGCAAGGGGACAGGCAGCAAATAGGTGCTCAAAATTGTAAGTACTGCTGATCACTTGGCAAACCCTCTCACTGGCTTCCAAGCTGAAGGAGCCAGCCTCCTGCAGCATCAAGATTGGATAGATTGGCCTTGCCTGAGGTTAAATAGCTATTTCAGTATTCATTCACGTCAAATGAAATTGCGATTTCACTGTGGCTCATGAAACCATAGTCAGATCTGACAAATTCAATCAGCTAATTTTTAGGCAAAGTCTCAATGTTTATAATGTAGATCATTAGTCACTATTCCACCTGCACATGAAATATGACAAATCTCAGTGTCAGGTATTTTCACAACTAGCAGTAACAATAATGAAAGTAAGGCGATTAAGGTCCATCAGTGCTACTTTGCTCCAAGGGAGGGGGATGGGCTTGTGGCGATCTACCAGGCAGCATGTGGCCCTCAGGGTCAGGAGACCTGTCTGGTAACCTTGGCTCTGCCATGAGCACATTGGGTGATTGCAAAAATACCTTGACTTCTCTGTGTCAGAGCTTCCTGAGAAAGTTGGTAAACATATACTTGATAAATGTTTGTTGCGTTAAAGTGAATTGGATCTGAAAAGCACCAATGTTGGAGCAAGCCATCCCCAATATCCCTGAGGAGCACCTACACCTTTACCATACCTCAGCAGAAGCAACAGCTTCTCCTGCATGAAGTTTTCTCTGACTGTCCCAAGCTGACAAGCCCCTCTTCACAAGCTCATAGCCTCCTGTTGAAGAGCTTTGCAAAGGACTCGGGGCCATAAAGTCGTCCGATGATACTTACAGGGGATACAAATTTGGCTGTAGTTTTCCAAAAATCTACACTTGTATTGTTAAATACAAGTGTCATTTAGAGCTGGGAATCTGTAAATGGCCTGGATCCTATGAATGGCTGACGGAGAGTAAGGTGAAAGCCCCAGTGCTTCATTCTACAGATTTCTTCCTGGTGTCACATGGGCCTGCCTTCTGGATTGCCCCTTCTCTGGGATAATCTGGCTATCTGAAGTTAAATCAGACATTGCTCCTACAGGAACCTTGATTTGTGTTTAGGATACTTGTGCCAAAGGAATTGTTTCAAGGTCTCCCCAAGACTCAGACAGGTGCAAATGTCACCTGAGAGTCAGAAAGAAAGAAAAAAAAAGACTCAGGCAGGTATGAAAGAGACATTAAAGCATAACCCTGTCTCCTCAATGTAGTGCAAAGTAATAAGGGTCTAAACCTGTATTTCAAGACTAGGGTCCTAAGCCCAGCTCTTCTACAGATACCATGTGTGATTTTCAGTGAATTACCTCTATTCTCTGAGCTTCAGTTTTCTCACTTAGAAAACAGATATCCTGTCTGTTCTGCCTCCTTTGTAGAACCATTTAAGGCTCAAAGAAGATAATGTGTGTGACGTTGCCGTAAAGCTGCATTGGAGGCTCTTGTTACCATGGATCATCTCCCTCTGCTTCTCTCTGGGCCCCAGCTCATGAGAGCCCTCACTGCACTTTGGCTGATGGGACACTGTCATAACCATCATCTGAATACTTTGTGTTTACTCAGCACTTAGAGGAGCTGAAGGCAGTGGGGCTTCTCTTCTGCACCATCCCTGGGGGACTCTCATCATGCAGCAGCGCTGAGCTCAGACATATTTTGCAGGATAATCAGCTCAAATTCTCTTCCAGTTGGTTTTAGCCCATTTCCCCCTGCCACGTTCCCTGAGACCAAAACTTCTGTCTCCAGCAGTGGGGAGAGCAAGACTAGTGCCAGTTTATCCCATTACAGAAGCTAAGATGACTATCACTGGTACGATATATTTTGCTCAGGGTCTTGATACTAATTTCTGGAACATTGAATTTCATTAGTAAGCAGTCTTTACTGTGTGGCACTTGATGGCTGCTGTTCCTCATGGTGGAACCAGACAGGCTGCATTCTGACTATGACATGAAGGACTATACTTTTGTTCCTTTGTAGCTGTATACCATAGTAATAAAGAGCATATATTTTAGATTCCAAGGGTTCTGAGATTGAAATCTATCTTTGCTATTTATTAGTTATATGATCTCCCAGAAGTCACTAAACTTCAGTTTCTTTATATGGAAAATGGGTTAATAATATATACCCTCACATGGTTGTGGGGAGTATCGAATGACCTAATTCATGTAAAGTGTTTAGAAAAGTTCTTGGAACATAGTAAGAGTTCAATATTAGTAGGTATAGTTATTACTATATCGTCACTCAATCTCATTTCCAACTTGGGTTTCAATTATATTCATATCCAGGTTACTTTGTCAATTAATTTAACAATCACGTGTACTTCTTGACAGGAAGACTGATGTTATCTCTTGAGTCCTTCTCTGTTGTCCCACACCTCCCCTGTGAATCATCCAAAACTTTGGGGTGTATAAAAATCAAGAGAGAAAACTAAGTCTGACTGTCCTCATCTGCCATGGCTGCTGGTTGCCACATGGTGTCGCTGTGGAAGACTAGTTTTGTGCAGCCTGAAATTTCCCAATGCCGTGAGGATTGATGCCCTTGTGAGCCGGTCTTGGGCTTGCATGTCTTGCCTTCAATTGTATTGTCATCGTTTCCCCCTCCTCTGCTCTGAATTTCAGGATGGAGAGACTGATTTTGGCAGGTAGGAATTCCCAGGTCTCTGGTCACCTGGCTTCTAACTGGCTTCTGCCAATGGAAGACCCTGGTAGATTAGAAAGAAGTGAAAGGAAAAAGTCAGGGTGTTTCTTCCCCTTCCTCTCAGCCTCAGGCTTATTCCTTTTCTTGTTTTTCCCGCTGTCTCTGGGTATTCCCACCTGGCTTTTTAGCTACACCATCATCTGCATAGCAGATTTTCCACCTTCAGTTCCTTCTGCCTTAAAGACTGGAAGTGTGTTCTGTTTTCCTGGCTAGACCCCTACTGATAGATTTGCTGGATCCCTGCTAGTACTGGGGGGTCTCCTGTATTAGCTCCAAGGTTTCAGCTTTCATTCTTGCACGTAGATGCTCATGTATTGCTTGCATAAACATGACACTGAGTCAGGGTGACCGAGCTCTGGAGAGCCTCAGCCTTATCACTACATAACTAAGGAAGGCCACCAGCAAAGAGCTCTTCTAAGGGACCTGCTGATACTAGTTCTGAAAATGACACTGAAGCTCAGCTGTCACCTCCTCCTTGACCCAAGCAGTGTTTAATCAGAGGCTGCTTTTAATCACATACCCCTCCATGCTACCACAGTCCCCTGCTTGTGCTTCTGTTGCAGCACCAACACTTTGTGTAGAATTGTGCATGTGTGGATATGTGTATGGGTTTGTATCTCATCACCCAGTGAGAGTGAAGCCCTTGAACATTGAGATTATGTCTATAGCCCATGTGTCTATCACAGTGCCTGTCCCAGAGGAGCTATTCGTTTCATGTTTAGTAAATTAGGCAAAGGATAAATAAATGACTGAGTGATGCCCTCATTACCTAATAATTAGAGAAGGAATGGATGAATGAATGAATGAAATTCAAAGAAGTTAATGAAAGGGAAAGACAGAGGAGTGAGTGCAGGATGCCTAAAGAAGTCACAGCATGGAGGCTCCAAACCTGAGATTGTTTATGCTCATGCTTTAAAATCCTACCCCAGAGGCCTGCATCACAGTCCTGTTTGAAAGAAAAAAATGAGGAACAAGAAACCCCTTTTACAGAGTTACAAGAGCTTGCCAAGATCAGAAAGCAGCAGCTCAAGTCCTGCTTCCCCAGATTGCCTGCCTTGCTGGCTCCACCCCACCCAGCTGTCTCTGAGGAAGGAGGGCAGGGGGCTGGCAGGGGACAGGACACCTAGGGACCGCCCACCAAAATGTCACTCAGATCTCCCCACAGTGATGGCAGGGGAAGTTCTTCTCCCTACTTTATAGATGAAGAAACATTTATAAGTAAAGAGACATTAAGGAAATTTGTCCAAGATTCCCCAACTAGTAACTGATCTAATTTGGATTTACACCCAGATCTCTGCAAAGCCCAGAGTGGTCTCTCTCTGTCCCCACCTCCAGTTGCCTTTACCTTAATGCACAGGGATGGGATTTATCTGTGTGGCTGAGGGGAGGGATGTGGCTGGATGACTAGATATTACTGGACAGGGGACACTGCTTGGGAAAATGACATTCTACATGAAATTGAAAACTGGAAAAAAATATATATACCAGAGATTTCTATCAGGTAGCCACTAAAAAACTCAAAAACAGAAATGTATAGGCACACACTGTCTTTTAAGAGTTTAATCCTCTTTTGGGTGTTTTTTAGGTCAATTGATTTTTTCCCCCCTGAGAAGCTGCTGGAGTACCATCTGTCACTCACTGGATTCATGGCAGGTCCACAGCAGCTGTCTCAGGAAGGTGTCCCTATGCCTGTTACTTCCCACATCTGCCTATGGTCACAGCGTGTTGGTCAGGGGAGCAATGCCCAGCCCACTGTTAATGCTCTTAGTCATTTCTTCACTCTCACCCTCACTCATTCCCTCCCCAGATCTTACAGCAGGCTGCAGCGGGGGTGGGGAATGGAGAATTGGCGATTCATTCTGTTTCTCCCTTACCCATTCATTCGTTTTTTCCATACTCTTCCTGCGCTCTGGAGGTGCACAGCACCAGTGGAGCAGGCGACCTTGGACACAGATGATTACACATTCTAAGAATCTTTGCAAAGGTAACCAACACAGGATATGGGAGCACTTGGGAGGGATTAGCTAGCCCTGCCTGGTGGAAAGGAGGAAGATATCACTAAGGAAGAGATTTTCCAGTTAATCTTAAGAAATGAATTAGGGACGCCCTGTGCAGAGGGAGAGAGGGAACGTACACACGTGGAGGAAAGCTGCTGCGGCCAGGCACGAGGCTGCACAGAGACTGGGCGGGTCAGGAACCTTCCTCCACCCCAAGCGGGGGCAGTAGAAGAGCCTGAAGAGATGACCTGTGACCCCGTAAACAGAGGAGAGCCATCAGAGTTTTAGGCACGATCATGTGCCTGAAATGCCAGAGAGGAGCCCTTTTGAGGGATCTATCAGGAACAGGCACTTCCCTTCCCTATTTCATTTTTATTTTAGCTGGAACTCCTGTCCCCTGTCAGTCACATGATGCACACCTTGGCAAGCAGCCAGCCGGAGCAAGATCCCCAGCCTCACCTCTGGTAGCTGGGGCATCTGCATTAAGCCCAGATGCCCAAACCATTATCTCTTTTAGATCCAGCAGCACACAGGCGAAGAGGAAGAAAGTGAAGTCAGCCCCTTGCCCTAGCCTTTATGAGAACTAACTTTTCAGTTTCAGTCTTAAATATCTCATTTGAGATTTTCCCACTTCTGTGTTTGTGATCAAGCAACTCTCTCCCCTTGGAATTCCCTTCTTCCTGCATATTCTTCATGTTCATATAAAAAGTTTTCCAAGTAGCCTAAAGGATGTGATGATTGTGCCCTTCTTTAAGCTCTCAGAAAACTTTACCCTGTGGAAATGACTTCTTCCTAGAGATGTGTCTTATGTAATAGAAAAGGATAGTCTCGCCTGGAATGTAAACTCCAGGCACCAGGGTCACCATGTCTACATTTCCTGGACCGGGGTACACCTCGATGTCGGTGGGTGCACAGTAAATATGCAGTGACCTGAACACAGACTCAGGAGCTAGTTGAGGCTGGGTTCAAATCCTGACCCTAACACTTCATAAGCGTTAACAACAAGGTAGTTCATTTAACCTCTCTGATTCTTAAGCAGCATTAGCAGGTTGGAGGTGATGGAGGTTAAGCTCCCTGCCCAGTCTCTAGGACACAGTGGGTGCTCCACAAATGGTGTCCACTAATGCACGTCCTTTCTTTTCCTCCTCTTTGCTCCTTGCAACAAGGAAGCTTATGTTTTCCTGCTACACTGGATGAATGTAGTAAAAAAATCTAAAAATCAAAAACCTAAATAAACTAGATTACAGAACTCTAGCAGAACCCCTTCATCCCCATGAAAAATGATCACAGGGAGCAAAAATACATAATCAAGGGGAGAGATAAATGTCATGCAAAATTGCCATCTCAAAATAAAAGGCGAGCTGCGCCACATTCTTCCCCATAATCACATCGTGGAAACATGTGCAGCGCCGCATCGAGCCTGGAGTATATTATGAACCCCTGCAGACACAGAAATTTTGCAAGCTGTAGGTTGCAGAAACCCACAGAGCTGGGAAAGCAGAGGTTTAATGGTATTTTAAATGTTTTGACTATACAGAAGGCAGAATCTGCAGTCTAATCGTTTTCAGCATACTTGATGCACTGTAGGTAACCCTGGGACCTGTGTGCTCCCCAGCCTTCTGCACCACGAGTGGGGCAAGTTAGAAGGGGACAGAAGGGGATGACAAGTCTATGGGGCACCTACTAAGCGCCTGGTGCTCTGCCTCAGTTACTTCCCCTAATCCTACCTGGGAGGTGGAGGTTCTGAGCTATACCTGGGCCTGGACGCTAGCTGATGCCCTTAATCCCTTCTCCTGCCATGGCTCCTTAAGGGTCACCCCATGACACACGCCCATGAGGTCTCATGGAGCTCCTGAACTCACTTGTGCCCCCCTCAAAAGAGGCATATTGAAACATGAGTGTCTGAGAGTTATGATAAAAATAATCCTAAATCTCGCTTATGTGTGAAAATTAAATCATTCCATACACCCATGTTCATGGCAGTATTATTCACTATAGCCAAAGGGTAGAAGCAACCCCAGTGTCGTCTATTAACACATGAATGGGTAAGCAAAATGTTATCTGTACATACAATGGAATATTATTCTGTCTTTATAAGGAAGGAAATTCTGACACACGCTACAGTATGGATGAATCTTGAGGGCATTGTGCTAAGAAAAATAAGCCAGTCACTGAAGGATCCACTCATATGAGATACCTAGAGGAGTCAAATTCATACAGAAAGTAGAATGATAATTATATTCCACTCTGTTGCCAGGGGCTGAGGGTACTAGGGAATGTGGAGTTGTTTATTGGGTATGGAACTGCAGTTTTGCAAAATGAAAAAGTTCTAGGGATTAGTTGCACAACAATATGAGTATACCTAACACTACTGGACCATACACTTGGAAATGGTTAAGATAGTAAAGTATGGATGTCATGTGTATCTTATCACAATATAAAAAAATTAAATCAAACAAAACTTTGGCACTTTATTTTGTTAAAATCATTTAATGAGATGGCATTTATGTTTTGTTTCCCCTGAAGGGGAAAAGGACAGAAAGGATAAGAGGCTGACACTGACTGTCTCTCTCTGGTTCTGTCCCCATTCTCAGGAGAGGCCATTTTGTTCCCTTACCCCAGGGGAACCTGCTCTTTCTGGATTTTATGAAAGCCAATTCTTTAAGGCCATTGTACTCATCATTTAAACAGGGAAAGAATCAAAATCTTTTTAGAGTTGTACTAAGAGTAAAAGGAAAGGGAGAGTCAGAGACAATATTAGAGCAGCAGAGACAAGAGAAGATTCTTCAAGTCCAGAAAGGAAGGACAGAGAGGCCTGGGTCTGCTGGTTGTAGGTATCCAGCAAACTGTCTACCTTCCATGGGGGGGGGGGGTGCCATCACCCCTGAAGGCAGCAGAACCTTTGCCATGGCTGGGAGACCAAGAAGACTGGACTCTGGGTGCTAAGACTGCTGGTCTTGGCCAAGGCTCTGATGCCCAATGTGACATAACAGAAACATTTACTACTGAAATCCAAAATGTCATGAGGCATTTTTAAAGCACAGCTTTTTAAAGCATGGCTGACATAGCTGAAGTCCTGAGGGCCCTCCCCAAAGGCTGTATTCTTCATAAGAAGCCTTGATAGCAGCAAATTCTAATCTTTATTGAAATGGAATTTCCCATCAGCTCTGTGAAATCAGTGTTCAAAGTTGTATTTGATTTGATTTTTAAAAATTAAATGATACGGCCTTTTTTGTGCACTTGAGTTTATGGGTCCACATTCATATACCTAAAATTTATTTTGTCACTAATCTAAATTTTTATTTTTAACTGACTAATAATAACCAAATGTATTTATGGGGTATAATGTGATGTTTTGGTATATATTTATATATATATATACACACACACACACACACACACACACACATTCACACATACATAGTGGAATGATTATATCAAGCTAATTAACATATCCATCACCTCATCATTGGTTGTAAGAACACTTACAATCTATTCTTTTAGCAATTTTGAAATATACAATACATTATTATTAATTATGGTCACCTTGCTGTGCAATAGATCTTGAAAACCTGTTCCTCCTGTCTAACTGGAACTTTGTACTTTTCGGCCAAATTTTCTGCATTCCTACCCTCTTTCCCAGTCTCTGGTAATCACTGTTCTACTCTATACTTTGCTGTGTTTCACTTTTTTAGATTCTGCATGTAAGTGAAATCATGCAGTATTGTTTTCTGTGCCTACTTTATTTCGCTTAGCACAATATCTTTCAATGTCATCCATGTTTCACATATGACAGAATTTCTTTCTTTTTAAGGCTAAGTAATATTCCCTTGTGTGTGTATTTATATGTATATATACACACACCACATTTTCTTTATCCATTCATTCACTGATGGACACTTAGGTTGATTTCATAGCTTGGCTATTGTGAATCATGCTGCAATAAACATGAAAGGCAAATATCTCTTCAATATACTGATTTCAGTTCTTTTGGATATATAGCCAGAAGTGGAATTACTGGATCATATGGCAAATTTATTTTTAGTTTTTTGAGGAACTGCCATAATGTTCATAATGGCTGTACTAATTTGCATTCCCGCCAACAGTGTACCAAAATTCCTTTTTTTCCCACATACTTGCCAACACTTGTTATCTTTTGTCTTTCTGATAGTAGCCATTCTAACAGGTGTGAGGTGACATGTCACTGTGGCTTTTATTTGCATTTCTTGATGATTAGTGACGTTGAGCATTTTATTCACAAATCTGTTGGCCATTCGTATGCCTTGTTTTCAGATGTGTCTATTCAGGTCCTTGCCCATTTTTTCATTGGGTTGTCTTCTTGCTATGGAGTTGTTTGACTTCCTTGTGTATTTTGAATATTAGCTATTTATTAAATGTATAGTTTGCAATTTTTTTTCCAATCCATGGGTTGTCTATTCACTCTAATTTTTCCTTTGCTATACAGATGCTTCCTCAGTTCAGTGCAATCCCATTTGTCATTTTTTCTTTTGTTGTCTGTGCTTTTGGGGTCATATCCAGGAAATCATTGCCCAGAGGCTCTGGGGCCCCCAGACCAATGTCATAGAGCTTTTCCCCTATGTTTTATTCTAATAGTTTCCCATTATCAGTTCTTATGTTTAAGTCTTTATTCCATTTTGTGTTGATTTTTGTATTTGGTGTGTGATAAAGTTTCCAATTTCGGCTAGTGCTGTGGCTCATGCCTATAATCTTAGCACTCTAGGAGGCTGAGGTGGGAGGATCACTCAAGGTCAGGAGTTTGAGACCAGCCTGAGCAAGAGCGAGACCCCATCTCTACTAAAACCAGAAAGAAATTATATGGACAACTAAAAGTATATGTAGAAAAAATTTAACCAGGCATGGTGGCACATGCCTATTAGTCCCAGCTACTCAAGAGGCTGAGGCAGGAGGATCACTTGAGCCAGGAGTTTGAGGTTGCTGGGAGCTAGGCTGATCCCATGGCACTCTAGCCCGGGCAACAGAGTGAGACTCTATCTCAAAAAAAAAAAAAAAAAAAGAGGTCCAATTTCATTCTTTTGCATTTGGAGATCCAGTTGTCCCCACACTGTTTATTGTGTGTTCTTGGCACCTTTGTCAAATATCAATTAACTATAAATGTGTGGGTTATTAATATTTCTATGCTCTCTATACTGTTCTATTGGTTGATGTACCTGTGTTTGTGCCTGCACTGTGCTGTTTGATTACTATGGCTTTGTAATATATTTTGAAATTAGGTAGTATGATGCCTCCAGCTTTGTTCTTTTTATTCAAGATTTCTGTGGCTATTTCAGGACTTTTGTGATTATATACAAATTTTATTGATCTAGATGCATCATAAATTTTGATATTAAATCTTGATACTCCTGATACTAAATAAGCATACAGGAACCAACCCCTTGGCAACCCCACAGCACTGCCCCCCAGTTTGGATAGACCCTGCCTGTTGGAACAGAACTCGCTCTAGCCTGCCTGGTTCAGGCCCCTGGCTTGACGACAGGCCCTTCAAGGGGTGGCTATTTATTCCTCTACAGGTTTCTCACCAGCCTGCCCGTCTTCTGTTAGCTCATGTGAAGATGCCCACCTGTAGATTAGATTCTGATTCCCCTGGAGACCTCAAGTCTTGCTCTGTCCCTTGAATGTCACATCGGTTTGATCAACCCCAGCCCCAGCCCTTTCACCTTCATTTACCCCAAACACATATTTAGGGAAAGCGTGCAGGGCTCAGAAAGGAAATTAAGGCTCAAATAAGTTGCCCCAAATCACTAAGGAACAGTGGGAAAGCCAAGTCCACCTGGCTCCAAAACTTTTATTTTTGTTTATATGCTAAGCTGCCTCTATGATCCAGGGCCCCACACAGAGTCATACAATCAATGTTGATTCAATGGTTTTATGTTTCTTAGAGTAAAATACCTTAGTAATAAAAAATACCACTAACCTTTCATGAATGATGAATGAGCAGGTGTGTTAGGTTCCTTTCTTATTGCTGGGGAAGGCACACTGGGGCACAGGGTATAAACCCTTGTCTGTTACTAACTGGCGGTATGATCTTGTGCAAGTCACTTACCCTTTCTGGTTTTCAGTGATCACATTTACAAAATGAGTATTTATAGCTAAGTGATCTTTCAGAAAATTCCTAATTTGTGATTTTGGCAGCCCTAGCCCTCGCCCTAGCCAGTCTCTGAAACCCCATGCCAAGGACAACAATATGACCAGCACAAGGCCTGTCCTGTAGCACTCTCTCCTAACTGTTTTTGCCATAGATGTATTCTGCTCAGGAAACAATGATATTTCTGCAGAAAAGGGCAGCCTTTGTCAGACTGCCACCCGGAATATTTTCTATCTCTGTACCTCCATGAACAAAACAAATCAGCCTCTGTCACAAGGATATTTCTTCCCTTCTCCCTAGACATAGCAACCTGGTCTTTACACTACAATAACTTCGAGTTCTTTCACTCTTTGCTACAGTCAAGAGGGCTCAAACATATCTCAGTGTTTGTTATCTGGGCATGGTGTGGCATCATTTAAGCAATATCCCATAAGCTACAGTTTAAGTCCCTTTTCTTCCTCCCTCCCTACTTTTTCTCCATCTTCTTTTCTTCTCCCTCTTCTTTCTTTCTCCCTTCCTTCCTTCCTCCCTCCCATTCATTTATGCTCAAACATTTGCCAGGGTAGAGACACAGATACTAAAGTATTTGCCTTTCAAGAAAGAGTTCAGAGTCTAGTGTGGGAGAGAATTGGAACAGGAGGAAGTGTCTAATGACCGTCTGCATTGGTACAGAAGAGGACAGGGTAAGTTTTGTAGCAGGAGCTGGGACAGGGACAGTTTGGAAGGGTTTCCAGGACAACTGGAATACTGAGATGCTTCTAAAAGATAGGGCCAGTGTTTGCAGATTGCTGACAGGTGCAGCAGGGCAGGGAGGGCTGTCCAGGCGGAAGTTGCAGCATGCTCAAAGGCATGGAGGCTGGGCCACTAAGCAAGGAACACAAACAGAGGGCAGAAGGAGAAATGAGCTGAGTTTTTTCACAGCAGCCTGGGGTGCCAGGGCTACACTTCTTCATCCTGCTCACCCTGAAGGGGAACAGCTTTGCCTCTAAGCCACTTTCATTTTATATTTTTTCTTTTTTAAAAAATATACCTATTTATTCTTCTGAGTTCTGTATGCATGCATGTGGGTGGGTGTGTGTCCCATGAAACACTAGGGACCTGACTTTCCCTATGGCCTTTTCTGGTGAGGAGAGCCCACTTCCCACGTGTGAACTTATTCTGAGACATGCAGCGGAGGAAGTGGGACCAGATAGACTGTGCCTTAAGGCAGGATTTGACACTGCATCTGTCTGTCTCCAAAAACCCACTCTTCTAGCTGCCAACAGACAGTTCTGGTACCTGGAGGAGGTGACTGAATGCCTCTAAAGTGCGAACTCCTCATTTGTGGAATAAGTACTACCTCACCACCTTCTGGTGAGGAGGTAGGAAATGATTGCACACAGCAATAGCTCCTAATTCACTTCTTTGCACTCAGTCCTGCCCATCTCTTAGCTGTTCTTCACCTCAGAGTGATCTTTCAAAATGCAAACCTGATGAGTTTCTTCTACCCTCATCTTCACATGTTTACAGCTTCTATGGAGAGGGTCCTGTTCATCTTAGAATAAATATCAGTGTCCTAGCATGGCCAACAGAGGACCGAGCTCAGACATGGCACTTTTGCCATACAAATATCAGTTCCTTAAATGCTCCATGTCCCTTGCACCCCAGGGCCTTTGCACTTGTCCTGCTTAGCTCTTGCTCATCTGTCAGAGCCCACTCAAATGTGACATCCTCAGGGAACCCTCTCTGGTGGCCCATATGAGTCTTACAAGAGTTCGTGTGGCACCAGGTCACCCTCTTCATAGGCCTAACCTATGGCTGTAATCAGATACTTATTCATTTAGCTCTGTCTTCTCACCATTTGCAGGTGCTCCTCGACTAATGATGGGGTTATGTGCTGATAAACCTATTGCAAGTTCAAAATATCGTATATCAAAAATGCATTTAATTAACCTACTGAACAACATAGCTTATCCTAGCCTTCCTTAAACATGTTCAGAACACTCACATTAGCCTAGTGTTGGACAAAATCACCCAACACTAGCCTATTTTATAATAAAATGTTGGACATCTCCTGTAATTTGTTGAATACTATACTGAAAGTGAACAGCAGAATGTTTGTATGGGTACTCACCATTAACCTGAAAGCACACTGGGCCTGAAGAATGTCTGAAGCATTGAACTAAAATTAATTGCTGGATGTTCATCCATTTCTCTCTCTCTGACAGTCTCGAGAATCACTGGGAGAAGGCCCTGGGGCATCCACACTTGTTGATGGTTTAGCAGATGTCGTGTTCTTCATGAATACACCAAGTAACCACTGTTTACCCTGGTGATCACGTGGCTGACTGAGGACTGTGGCTTGCTGCCGTAGCCCAGCATTGAAAGTGGGTATCATAGCGCACATCACTAGCCTGGGAAATAACCAAAATTCCAAATTTGAAGTATGGTTCCTACTGATGTTTAATGCTTCTGTACCATCATAAAGTAAAAAAATTCTAAGTGGAAACATCCTAAGTCAGGGATGGTCTGTATAAGGGCCATCAGAGTAGACATCATTTGTTTTGTTTACCATTTTAATTCTTACTGCTGATGTAGTTCCTAGCACGTAGTGGGAATTCAATAAACATATGCTATTTGAATGATATTCATTAAGTGTTAGATTCATTCTACCTAACAGGTAGGTTTTCAGAGAAAAGAAAAAAAAACAATAAAGAGAGATGGCATCTCAGGAGGTCAGATGTCTGAGTTTCACTTTGCAGATAGAGAAGTTCCATTTTGTCAGCATAAGGCACATGGAGTCATGTTCAAGGGGGCAGATGCACAAGAGACTGAATAACATAGACCAAAATGTCAAAATGTTCATCCTTAATAAGAGGACTGTTGCTCATACTGTATATTCTATATGCCAAATCCATTTGCTATGTGGCCAAAGAAGAAGAAGATGAGGAGGAGGAGGAAGAGGAGGAGAAGGAGGGGAGGAAAGCATAGAGGAGGAGGAGATTATAGAGTAGAAGGATTCCGGGTTTTGTGATAATAAAGTACTCTTATTAAGCACTTTACCCTAATTAATGGTAATGCGGATGATGATAATTATTACAACAATGATAACAATGAACAATTAGCAACTAACACTCACTGAATCCTCACTAAGTGCCAAGTTTTGTGCTAAGTGCTTTATTTCTTTACAACTCCTCACAAGCCTATGAGATAGGTCATACATAGATCATTATCCCTGTTTTGTAGATGAGAAAATTGAAGCTCAGAGAAATTAAGCAAATTGCCCATTGTCACACAGCTAAGAAGTGGTAAATCAAAGATTTAGACTGAAATCTTTTTTTTTTATTTCAGCTTATTATGGGGGGCACAAAAGTTCAGGTTACACACGTTGCCCATGTACCGCCTATCCCCCCAAGTCAGAGCTCCAGGCGTGTCCATTCCCCAGACAGTGCGCATTGCACTCATCATGTAGGTATACACCCATCCCCTCCTCGCACCCTCCTCTCCCCGAGTCAGCACCTTCAAGCGTGATCATTCCCTAGACGGTGCGCAACGCACTCGTCATGTAGGCATACACCCATCCCCTCCCCCCACCTCCCACCTCAGTCTGATATCCGATTGGTATCATTCCCAGATGTGAATTTAGGTGATGATCAGGGAAACCAATTTTCTGGTGAGTACATGTGATGCTTATTTTTCCATTCTTGGGATACTTGACTTAATAGAATGGGTTCCAACTCTCTCCAGGAGAACCAAAGAGATGTCGTATCACTGTTATTTCTTATAGCTGAGTAATACTCCATGGTATATATATAACATAATTTACTAATCCAATCATGAATTGATGGGCATTTGGATTGTTTCCACATCTTTGCGATTGTGAATTGTGCTGCTATAAACATTCGGGTATAGGTGTCTTTGTCATAGAATGACTTATGTTCCTTTGGGTAGATGCCCAATAATGGGATTGCTGGATCGAATGGTAGGTCTATTTGAATCTGTTTAAGGTATCTCCAAAATGCTTTCCACAGGGGTTGCACTAGTTTGCAGTCCCACCAGCAGTGTATGAGTGTATCTGTCTCTCCACATCCACGCCAGCATGTGTTGTTTTGGGACTTTTTGAAAAAGGCCATTCTCACTGGGGTTAAGTGATATCTCATTGTGGTTTTGATTTGCATTTCTCTGATGATTAGGGATGTTGAGCATTTTTTCATATGTTTGTTAGCCATTTTTATATCTTCTTTTGAAAAATTTCTATTCATGTCCTTTGCCCACTTTTTGATAGGGTTGTTCGATTTTTTTCTTGCTGATTTTCCTGAGTTCTAAATAGATTCTTGTTATCAGTCCTTTATCTGATGTGTAGTATGCAAAAATTTTTTTCCCATTCTGTAGGTGGTCTGTTTATTCTCGTGACTGTTTCTTTGGCTGTGCAGAAGCTTTTTAATTTAATCAGGTCCCATTCATTTTTGTTGTTGCTGTGGTTGCCTTAGGGGTCTTCTTCATAAATTCTTTGCCTAGGCCAATGTCTGTAAGAGTCTTTCCTACATAAAAACCATATGATCCTCTCAATAGATGCAGAAAAAGCATTTGACAAAATTCAACACCCTTTTATGATAAGAACGCTTAACAAAATAGGTATAGATGGAACCTACCTAAAAATGATACAAGCCATATATGACAAACCCACAGCCAACATCATACTGAATGGGGAAAAACTGAAAGCATTCCCACTTAGAACTGGAACCAGACAAGGCTGCCCACTGTCCCCATTACTTTTCAACATAGTATTGGAAGTCCTTGCGAGAGCTATCAGGCAAGAGAGCAGAATCAAGGGAGTCCAAATAGGGACAGAAGAGATCAAACTCTCACTCTTTGCTGATGATATGATGTTATATCTGGAAAACCCCAAGGATTCAACCAAGAGACTTCTGGAATTGATTAACGAATATGGCAAAGTCTCAGGTTACAAAATCAATATACACAAATCAGAGGCATTCATATATGCCAATAACAGTCAATCGGAGAACCAAATTAAAGACTCAATACCCTTCAAAATAGCAACAAAGAAAATAAAATATCTAGGAATATATTTAACTAAAGAAGTAAAGAACCTCTATAGGGAAAACTATGAAACCCTGAGGAAGGAAATAGCAGAACTTGTAAATAGGTGGAAAACCATACCATGCTCGTGGATCGGAAGAATCAACATTGTTAAAATGTCTATACTACCCAAAGTGATCTACAGATTCAATGCAATTCCTATTAAATTACCAACATCATTTTTCACAGATATAGAAAAAATAATTATACATTTTGTATGGAATCAGAGAAGACCTCATATAGCAAAAGCAATTTTAAGCAATAAAAACAAAATGGGAGGTATTAATTTGCCAGACTTCAAACTATACTGCAAGGCTGTGGTTCTTAAAACTGCCTGGTATTGGCACAAGTGCAGGGACACAGACCAGTGGAAAAGAACAGAAAATCCAAATATAAAACTATCCTTATATAGACATCTAATCTTTGACAAAGCAGACAAAAACATACTCTGGGGACAAGAATCCCTATTCAATAAATGGTGCTGGGAAAATTGGATAGCCACATGTAGAAGACTGAAACAGGACCCACAGCTTTCACCTCTCACAACAATCAAATCACGGTGGATATCAGACTTAAACCTTAGGTGTGAAACGATTAGAATTCTAGTAGACTAAAATCTTATTGCCAAATCTAAATGTTTTACCCAGCTTACTGGACTAGATCTACAAGTAGTGGCTGAGCACATTGATGAGTTACATACCTCTCTCGGCTTCAGTTTTCCCTTCTATAAAAGAAATTCCAAACCTATTTCTCTTGCAGAATTTTGTCACAATGAAAATGCTGTTGTTATGAATATACTTAGTGCCCAGATCTTGGTTTCTAATACTCTTCTCCAATAAAGGGAACCAGGGCTGCTCATCTGATTCCAGGGCTGGGGCAGGAAAAATACAAGATGAGCCTGGAGAAACTTATAGTGCTAGAAAGTATGAAAAAGCTAAAAACAAAACAGAACAAAATACAAACCAAACACAATTGGGGGATATGTCAAAAGGACACAGGAAACAAACAAATAGCACCCAATGGCCATAGCTCATATAATTTGAGCAACAAAATAGAGTAGTTTCAGATTATAACCCAAAATATAAGATTAATATCCATGAGCCTATACTGAATGATTGAATAAAGAAATAAATGAAAGAGAATAGAAAATCTTTTGTGCAGAATTACAAATAATTCATGTAGATACTCCACCCTCAAAAACAGAGGGGGAACATAACTTTCCACTCCATTGTTGATTGTACATAACAACTTCCTTCCAAAGAATACAATATGCAAGGATGGAAGAGAAAAGTAACTTTACAATGGAGAAATGTAACAAAACCTAATAAAATCTACATGCCAGGTGACAAAAAGTGATAAGTCATATTGACTTAAGATATGATAAAAATGATTTACCTCTTGGGTCTCCCTCCATAATACCCATAACTCCAGTCTAATCATCAGGAAAAAAAAAATCAGAAAACTTTCCATTGAGGAACACCCTACAAAAAGCCTGACCAATAATCCTCAGTACTGTCAAGGTCATCAAAAACAAGGAAAATCTAAGAAACTGTCATAGCCAAACAGAACCTAAGGAGACATGAAGACTAAATGTAATGTGTCCTGGATGGGATGCTGGTAAAAGGACATTAGGTAAAAATGACAATACTCTGAATAAAGTAAGGAGTCCAGCTAATAATATTGTATCAGCATTGGTTCACTAATTTGTAACAAATGTATCATACTAACACGTTTGGGGTGTGTGGGAACTCCTTGTATTAGGTTTGCAATTTTTCTGTAAATAGAAAACTGTTCTAAAGCTTAAAATACTATTTTAAAAATGCTGTTGGATAGGAAAGTCCTTCAAAATGACTTTATAGGAGCAAGGTGCTAAAAATTATTGATACCGTTGATTAAATGAGTTTTGGGGGGGAATATTTGTATATCTTACATTTTACATTGAAAAGTGGCAGCCCGTATGTTTATACGGCTCTCTCATATCATTGCAAAAAAATAAAAGGAAGAAATACTGAAAGTATATTATTGCATGTTTATTATCTTACTATATGCTAGTCCCCATGACTAACGTCTTACATGACTGTTTTTTTTATGTTTTTCAAAATCTATAGTATGATTTTTCAATGGTCACACCAACCCTGTTGTCATCCCCGCTTTACCTGTCAGGAATCTGCGGCACAGAGAGGTTAGGTAACTTGCTGGAGACCCCAGCCCTGGGAAGTGATAGAGAGAACTTTAAATCAGAGCAGCCCCAGATCTCACCCTTAATTACTACATAGCACTGCCTCTCTAATCAGCAGAACAACAATTAAGCTGTGAAGATTTTCGACAGCGTACGAAAAAGAGGGCTGTTTATCCTCTTTAATGCAATTCACCTGACACACTTAGAAAACACATTGGATGAACCAATTTATCCTGACAAAAGGAGAAGAGTAATTAGTTAATGACAATTGATTTGGGCCTCCTCCATCATCCACAGGAGGCTGATAAATCAGTCTATTTCCCAACCCCACCCCACCCCCCGACTTTACCACCCCTTATTCATAACCAATCACACCCCATACGCACATCATTAGCTGGGAAGTATGCCCCGCTTCTTTTAAACTTAAGCTTAGAATCACCATCAGCCTCATCTAGTGGGGGGCAAAAAAAAGAAAAAAAGAAGGAAAGAAATGGAAAAGAAAAAGCAAGACTCACCAAGCTGTTGAATGGGCAAAAAAAAAAATCTATAAAGAGGCACTTTTATTTCATTGTCTTCAAACCAACCTTTGTGTGCTGTCAGTTCTGTGATTAGCCAGCTGTTTAGTTAACTGGAGTATCGATCGATCTGCCTGTCACACATTCTTTGTTGGGAGCAATGGAAGGTGCTGACCCTTCCCGGGAAGCGCTCGTGACAGGTCTGTAATTTGATAATCACTTATTCAGGAAAGATTTCACTTTGTTCCTTGATGCACATGCCGGCAACTGGTATGCCTTTGAGGCCTTTGATAATGCCAACTTTTACCTTCTAAAAGCTCCGGTGCAGGGTAAGGCAGGATAATGCATGAACCAATTGCAGTCTGTTTGGCTTCCCTTTCGTGTGTTCTTACCAAAGATTAGAAGTTATTGCGGTTCCAGTAAATAAAATAAATAAAATAACATAACTGTGTATTATGATTTGTGGTTTTTGCAGAAAAGAAAAAAACAGGCAAATAAACTTTCAGGACACAGGGTAGCCAGTTGTTCCATACTTGGAGAATAAGATTTTAGACAAAGCAAAATGCATCTATGAGGTAGCTATCAAATTCCCTGGCTTTGGAACTAAAAGTGGCATGCTGTGTCCAGCTTTAAGCTCAAAGCTTGAACGGAGAAAAAGGAAAACATTATTCCTCCTATCACTTTGTGTTCTTAGCACAATGAATAGAGATGAGTGAGCCTGGATTTGTTGAACAGTAGGAATTATATTCCAACCGTGTTGGGTTTAGTAAAAGCCACAAATATGTTTTTATCCTGCATTTTCATTCTGCCTGGTAAGCCTCTTGACATTTTAATAAAACTTATCATGGACTGCTGATTGAATTATGTTTATCAAAGTCTTGGCAAGGCAGTTTAGAATGGGGGAAAATGGGCAATGAGTCCTAGCCACTTTGTGAATGAGTTTGTTTAGTTTTGGCTTTTGTAACCTTGTTACATGTTGAGCCTCAGTTTCCTCCTCTGACAAAGTGGATAATAACGCGATTGATGGCAGGCAGACAAAGGAGCATGAAGCAAGGCGGGGTGGCATCTCTTTCAATGCTGGGAAAACACCCTGGGCTCCCAGCCACTCAGCATGGTTCCAGACCCCCCATCTGTGGGCACTGTGCACTTATTCTTTCCAAGAGGACATGAGTGGACACGTATGCCACTGTCTAATATCAGATGTTCTCAGTAGGTTTTTTCTTTTTCATCCTAAGCTGTGCTGGGATGGTGGAAGGGATGGGGAACAGTAATGACCCCCCATTTTCAGATTGTGCGTCATCAGCTCATCTAACAGACCCTGGTCTAATCAATCTAGGACAGGTAGCCAGCATGTTTTAGCCTGAGGCCCATGTCCCGAATCACAGTGACTTATCAGAAAGAACTTTGGGGGACTGGTATCTTCAGAGGGGACCTGTGAATGCAGCAGGCACTGACAGCCTCACAGACCCTACAGGACCCTCACGTTCCCTCATTCCTCAGCCCCGCTTTCCGTGGCTCCATTCAGTGTCACTGCTCCGTGTTGAGCTCCAGGCAGCCATGGGCTCACTCCCTGAACCAGGACACAACTTCCATAGTCAGCCTTCAGTTTTACTCACCCAAATCAGAGATAGCAAATGGCCCAACACCTCTCCTTTGCT
Organism: Eulemur rufifrons; assembly: GCF_041146395.1. Taxonomy (NCBI): domain Eukaryota; kingdom Metazoa; phylum Chordata; class Mammalia; order Primates; family Lemuridae; genus Eulemur; species Eulemur rufifrons. Next base: position 48,185,404 of record NC_090988.1, read on the forward strand.
CTTTGGCGCGCCCAGAGGAACGCCATCTATTCAGGCCCTGGAGTCAGCAGTCACCACGCGGGCATCCCAGACTCTCCAGACAGACCAGGTCCCGTCTGCAACGTCCATCAGCCACGGCTCACTCCTCCTCCTCTTCCATTCTCTTCTCCAGTGAATGGCTCATCCAGCCCCGAGACATAAAAGCTCACACTCCAGAATCACACTCAGTTTCTGTCGTGAAGTCTGTCGATTCTATTTCTTTAGTACTTCTTCAGCTCTTCAGTTCAGGTCACCAGCATTTATCAGCTGTAGTATCACAAGGCATCTTCACTGGATTCCTTGTTTTTGGTCTTTATAGGCCACCCCTTGACTGAAAATTCTTTCATTGCTTCTCATTACCTTCAGGGTAAAGCCAAGCCCCCTTACAAGGGTCTACAGTTTCTCCACTATTTACCTCTCCAGCCCACAGCTTGCAGCTCTCTGCTCACACCTTCTCCTCCTGCAAAAAAAGAACCTGAGCACGGCTCCAAGTGCAGTCTGCTCTCCCTCCTCCAGGTGTCATTACATGTGATCCCTCAACCTATTTGTTTATTTAAAATTGTTAAATAGCGTGTACTATATGACAGATATTTCACAAATATTAACTCCTCTAATCTTCATGACTACACTATGAGTAGTTTCTGAGGAAACTGGGACACAGAGAAGAGAGACTAGGAACCTTGCCGAGGGTTGTTCATCTAGTGAGTGGTGGGGTCAAGGTCTTTAAGGCAGGCAATCTGCTGACAGATCACTCCTCTGTTGCTCTTGTTGTTGTTTTTGTTGTTGTAATTTGCCTAGGTGCTATTTGATTTTTAAAAGTTAGCCCATATATTACTAGCTCTTAATGGAAGCTTCACCAGGTCATTTTTCTCACAACCATTCATAGTTCAGTGTTCAATCGTCTATATTCTCATATAATTATGTCTACATCTACCATACAGGATATTATCTTGTTGAGTCATAATGACCCTTTATCTGTCTCCTCCCAACAACTTACACAAACACACACTCACATCATACTGTGAGTCCTTTGAAGGCAGGGATCTTATTTCATCAATGTTTATTATCCCCAGAATGTATTCTAGGTAAACCCTCCATAGTAAGCCCTCAATCAATGCACCAGGGCCCCTCCTAACAGCTGTATATGTGCTGTGCATTCTAACTTCATGGCTGCCATGTGACTATTCTCATTTCACCAAGAAGCCCAGTGACCCCAGTGAGGTTTGCTTCAACTTTATCTTTAAAAGGGGTTAATTGTACTTCATGCCCATCAGAATTCTAGAAGATTTGATATTTAACATACTAGGGTATTTGATTCTATCAAATTATGAATATGATATGTAAACTTTAATTATAACAAAGTGATTTTTATACTGACATTGTAAGTTGCTTTTGAGTTTATCTTTTACTTTGTAATTAACAATTTAACTTGGTAGTTTTTAGGGTGAATATCAAATATGAAAGTTTTAAGCAAAAGAAAAAAAAATGAAAGGATTTTAAATTATCCAAACTTAACAGTATCAAATGATCATTTCTTATGTCTGAAATTATTTAGGGAATTATTTACTACAATGTGACTCTCAAATTTAACTCCCTAAATTTAAATGGGATTTTATATGGATTCTCTTTCCTCCATTCCTACAAAGATTGTTTAAGTTCCTGCCTTCACTGGCAGCACTGTGGGGGATACCTTTGAGCCACCAGATTTGTAGTGAAGATGCAACAAATGCACAAATACCTCTAAAAGTAATTAACACGTGTAGATCAATTCAGAGTTTTCCCAGGGTCTGACCGCTGTTGCCTCACCTGAATCTCTAGGACCTACGAAAGAGGAGCAGAGCAGGAAGGAGTTAGATGAGGTCAACTGGAACTCCAACATGGAGGAGTGCTCGCTTACCCAAGTTTCCACAGCTGGGAAGTGGCAGACCCTGGGACTTGTCTCTACTGTCTCAGTGCTCCTCATTCTCTCCAGTAGGTAGCAAGGCAACCTGTTGTAAAAACAGACATTCAGGTGTTCCTTCCTCACTCTCTTCAAAATCATATTTGGGCAGAAATAAGAGAAGGAGTCATAATTAATAAAGATAAATGTATAAGCACATTTTGATACTCTATGGCTGTATTTTATAAACTTGCCCTTAGCTCATAGATGTCTACATGAAAAGGATTATTCTCCACTTTTGGTGGCACAGGGTCACATCACAGAGGCAGCTCAGGGTCATACTGCCACATTCAAACTGGGGGGATCTTAATCACACAACCCTGTCACTGTCTCACCCTCCCACCTCCCACCTCCCACATTCCTGAGCCAGGGCAGTTCCTCTTTTGTCCCACAGATGCGTTAGGTCCATATCATGGACTACCACTCAGCAATAAAAGGGAATGAACTGCCGAAACACCAGCAGCATGGATTCTGTGTTAGCAAATGGATTATGCTAAGAAAGGCAAAGAGACCAGACTCAAAAGACTACATGATGCCATTTACACAGAAAGTCATGGTTCTGCAAAATACAAAACTAAACAGGCAGGAAGCAGATCAGTGGTTTCCAGGAACTGGCAGAGGTGATAGAGGTAGATTACAAAAAGATACAAGGGACATTCGGGGGGGTGATGGAACTACTCTATATCTTGACTATATGGTTATGTGACATTGTGTTTGCCCAAAACTAAACCTTACAAAAGGGTGAAATTTACATTACATATCTTCACAAAGGAAGAAACATCCAGATCCTTAAGGTTGGTATGGGTTGAAGGATCTCTGTGACGAGTTTAAGACTCTGGCCTCAAAGACCCTCTACTGTTTCCCTCAGGGCTTTCTGACTGCAGTCACCTCCAATTTGAACTCAGAGGGGAGATAATCTTCTTTTAATCTCTGTAGAGATCCCTAGAGCAGAGCTGATTTGAAGCTGGCGTGTCTCAAATCATTGTCCTAAACTGTAGGTAGTGGTTTTTACACTGTAGTGTGCATTAAAAGAAACACCTGGAGGAACTTGTTAAAGTGATCCTAGTTCCTGATACTCTGATTATGTAGATCTGAAGTGAATCTGTGGTTTTTGAAAAAAAAATTCGATGGAAGAGATTTTATCACACTAAGAGAAGCATTACCATGGGAATGCAAAGGAAAAATAAGGTAGATAATCTCATTTATGCAACATGGCACAATGATTTGAATGTTGTGGCATCCGTGCCATGGTCAGAAACCACCCTCATCTACTTGTCAGGATTGCCCAACCTAAAAGGCCCAGCAAGAGCCAGGACTGTCCATTCTTGCCAGTCTAAGACCCTTACGTCTGATTCCTGGTTCCTATCTGAGAGTTTGCTGTCCCCTAAGATAGTGAATATAAAGACGATACTTAGCCCTGTGTAAGGGGGTGTGATCTCATTGTGGCCCCAGTAAGCCAACCACGTCAGAATGCAGTAAATCTAACATGCACATTAGAGGGACACTTACATAGCCAAAGGTCATTGTATTCCAGGGAGAAAAAAACAATTCAGGGCAGAAATAAGTCTTGCAAACTCTTGGTCTTGTAGTGGAAAGAGTACAGCCTTTGGAACAAGAACAACTTAGGTTTGTATTCTGACTCTGCCCCTGGCTATCCATGGGACCTTGGGAAAGTCACATAAACTTGAACCTCAATTTTTTAATAATGGAGAAAATAAAATCCACCTTCTAAGAATTATATATAAGTTTTGGGAATGGTACACAGTTATTTTTTCTTTCTTTTCTACTTTTGTTTTTATTGAGGCATAATTCACATAGTAAAGTGCACAAATCTTAAGGGCACAGCTCAATAAATTTTTTGCACAATAAATAGCTATGAAACCACTTCCCAGTTAAAGATATAGAACATTTTTGGCACTTCGAAAGGCTCCCTCTGTTCCCCTGCCATCAGTAACCCCCAAAAGGTAACCCCTCTTCTGACTTCTATCACCAGATATTATATTTCCAACTCATGGTTTTTTGATAAATATCAATGTCATTTTTATGACATGGGGCCAGGCAAATGTCACTAAACCATGAGCATATGCTTCTTAAACAGTGACCCCATTGGTTACTTGGAAAAAGATATCTGGAATCAGTGACACATTAGAGGTTGCTTAAATCATCCTGGGAAACCTGAGTCACAAGAAGAAAGGTAGTGATGCTGGGCCCATGAAAGGGAGGAGGTGTTCACCTTGCTATGAATCCATGTGGAAGTGAGCCCAGCCTTAGTGAAAAATTGTATCTGACATGTGAAGGAGAAAAGCATGGAGGTTCATGCAGATTATTAAAGGAAGCAGACAGACAGATGAAAAGCTTACAGAAGAATATGAAGTGATTTATGTGATATGGCATATGAAATTGCGCAGGAGGTTAGCAGAATGATCTGAGACTCCATACTCAGTCTTCATGTTCCATCTCAATTTTACCTCCAAAATGAGCATTTTAACCATTCTTCTTTTTCCCAGTCCCCCAGTACTACCCTCCCATTGGCCTATGGTAGTAGTTTCCTAAATGGTCCCATCGTAAATCATCCCAATCTGTCTTGAGGATGATTATTTTCAAATCATATCCAATCACATCATTTTCTACTTGAGAACTTTCAATGACTACATTTTATTTGTGAGTTAAATTCCAATCTAAGCATGATATTTAAGTTGTTTTCTTAACTTCCACCTGAACACTTAGTCTTAAAACCAAACACTCCCTTCCATTCACTCTAAACTAACCCTGCACTACTATTCCCTGTGTTTTTGCCTTCTTTGATTATTCCATGGATGCTCTTTCTGTCTTCTAATAAAGCCCTGACCTTATATCAAGTTCATGACAACTATCACTCCTCTGCCCAAACTTCTCCCACCCAGCTCCTCTTTTGCCAGGCAGAATCCACAATGCCCTGTGCTCTGCATATCAAGGCCTCCTTCGTGTAGCCTTTGTCACACTGTACTGTATTTAGGCGGCTGTATACTTGACTGTCATTGCACACACTGGCTTAGCTGTGAGGCGCATGGCAACTGCAGGAAAGAGGAAAAAACTAGCCACAGTCTGCACTTGGTTCAAAGGACTGAGCTGGCCACGGAAGCTGACTTCCTAATGGGAGCCACCTGCCCAAATCTCAGGATCCAGAGGTAAATGGCATGGATCATGCATTTGGTCTTAATGAGGTCTGGCATCATTCTCTGGAGGCTAGGACATGGCAGTCAGAATCTCTAGGTAGAGGTGTGTGGTAGGCAGAATTCTAAGAGGTGCCCCCTGACTTCCTGCCTCCCTGCTGTACATGCCCAGTGTAACCCCCTGGACTGTGAATATAACAGATTTTACTCTCATGAGTGGATTATGCTACACGGCAGAGTCAGCCTTCAAATAAGGAAATGGTGTGAGTGTACCTGACCTAATCACATGAGCACCTTGAAAGCCAGGAGATTTCTCTGACTGGCCGTCAGGGGGTGTCAGAGAGATTGGAGTAACCAGAGAGATTCAGTACTAGGGAGGTTCCTCACTGCTGAGTTGAAGGAGCCCACACGGCAAGGACATGAGAGTGACCTCTAGGGGCCAAAGGGTGTTCCATGGCTGACAGCTAGCATGACAATGGGAACCTGAGTTCCACAACTACAAGGAAATAATAAATTCTGCTAACAATCCGGGTAAGTTTGGAAGCGGATCTTTCCCTAGTAGAGCCTCTAGATGAGGAAGCAGCTGGCTGACACCATGATTTCAGCCTATGAGACCCCGAGTAGAGCATCCAGCTAAAACGTGCCAAACTCTTAACTCATAGAAATGGTGAGATAATAAATGTGTTGTTTTAATTCCCTAAATTTGTGGTCAATTGTTATGCAGTAATAGAAAACAAATGTAAGCAAGATAATATTTGCAGTCCAGTGGGGTAAGAATTTTATCCGTTTCCATGATAAAACTAGACTGGTATATTCCTGAGCTAGTGATTGGGGGTCTACAAAGCAGCGTATGAGGAGGAGGAGGGACTGGGCTGCCATGTGGAATGGGAGCTCTGGCCAGTCCACTAGCTCCATTTTGAGACTTGGAATGCATTTAGGAAATGAAAGCTGAATCAAAGGTGAGTCAAAAAGGATGAATGGGAATGATTTCACTTTTTGGGTATAGGCATATTTAGGATTATTTCAGACATAGGAAAATCAGGTTAGAGAAGCAGTCTAATGCCAGAACCTACCTGCCAGAGACATGGAAGTCTTCTCTTTCTATCAGTCCAGGGCTCCTCTGGGCTGAGTCTGCTGTGTAGGTATCCTCAGTGCTAGAGAGTGGGTAGGACTGAGAAAGGCAGAGACTGACAAGCTCTGCCCATCCCCCCCACTAGAATATAACTTGCAAATTCATCTCTGGAGGACTGTATCTCATTCATCTTTGTGTCTTTAGCATCTATTGCAAAATCTGAAACAAGTAGGTTCCCAGTATTTGTCAAATGGGAACCAAAGAAATCCCATGTGTTGTAGAATTGAAAGCCACTAAAGGACCCATTTGGCCCCTTTCATAATTTATTGTGCTTTAATGGAAAGACTATGAGGTTTGTAGCCAGACAGACAGGAGTTCAAGTCTTGGTCACCATTATTAACCTCCCTGAACTTTATTCTCCAGAGTCCCTGCTGCTTGTTGGGCTTTTGAAACAGCCAGCACCACGTAGGAAAAATAGTCTGTTCACTTGTAGCTATTCCAGTCAAACCTATCGTGAGCTTTCAAATTGAGGAGCTGCTGAGTTAATCCAAAAAATAGTGTTATAACTGAAACAAATATGCGGACTTTGTCTTTTTCCCCTGCATCTAGATAGTGCTAACTTTCTCGTCCTTTTTAAGGTGAGGGTATAACCACATGAAACGAGGAGCTTTAGGACCTCAGCCATGGGCAGGGCAAGAACACCATCGCTTATAATTATTAGCCTACTATCCACCAAGAACTTTGCTTATTGCTTTACCTCTGCTAGGTATGTAAACTTGCGTCAGTTAGTCTCAATTTTCTTAGCCATAAGGTGGGACATAAACAGTATCTGCCTCATAAGATTGTTAGGCAAATGGAATTAAAAAATTTTAAAGCATCGTGGTGCTATATAAGTTCTAAATAAATATAAATATCTCCTTATTTTCATGACAACCCATACAGGTAAATGTTACTACACCCACTTTGTCAGTGAGGAAATTTAGAGCTGAGAGGGGAGGTAGATTTATATTAAGAAGTAACTGACACAAGGTAGCGTGCACGTATTTACCCCCCCAAATCAAGCCTTGATTAATATCGAATCATTACACATTAGTTCAACACCGATTGAATACAAAGCACTGTAAAATTTAATCATATTTGCCCTCTCTATTTGGAATGTTAGAAACGATGCAAACACATTCATTATTGGACTTCATGTTTTAGGCCTTCTTTGTTCAATATAAATCAATATTTGGAAGAGAAATCCTAAAAGTCAATGTCAGTTTCCTCCTGAAACCCTAAGCTAAGCACCTGCAGGAAAAGATGACAATGGCCTGCGGGTGGCCAGTTGTCTTATACTAGACAAAAACCAGGGAACAACAATAACAAAACTCTACAAATTTTAATGTATAGAGCTTATTAGTATTTTACTCCCTATGGACATCAGCCACAATGTTTGGAACTATGCAAAATACCACAGATATTATGGCTACTACAGGAAAGAGTAGGTGTACTTTCATATCTCTTCTAAAACAATAGCTTATTTGGTTGTTCTTCACATCTGTACTCAAGCCACATGAGTGAGCTCATTTATATTTCTGTGTCTCAGACAACTCTCTCAGACATGATCATGGATGGTTCTAGGTATAGGAAAGTAAGTTTGTGGCTGCCAATTACACTATATCCTGGCAATTAGCAAATATTTACTCATTTGTTCATTCACTTATTCTCTCATTTGAATATAGTTTGTACTAACAGGATCAATTGCAACACCAGTAGCCAGTCTCTGTGTGTCAGGCACCACGCTAAGCACTTTCCCTGCATTATCTCATTTAATACGAGCAATCCCTCTCTGAGGAAGGCAGTATTATTTTCTCCATTTTACAGATAAAGAAACTGAAGCTCAGAGAAGGTAAATGTCTTGCCTGAGGCCATACAGCTAGTAACTGACAAATCCAGGAATGGAATCTAATTTTTTGTTTTGTTTCATTTTGCTTTTTTTCACTGCTCCTTACCTAAACACATTATATATTCACTCATTTATGCATTGACTCATTTATCCAACAGCAGTAGGGCCTACTAAATGCCATGTGCTGTGCTCAGAGCTGGGGAAACAGCAGTGATATAATCTGCCTACAGATTAGCATGGATTCAAATAGGACGCAAGGTGATATTGAATTATACTCGAGTATGCTGGATTAGATTAGATGGACTTGGATTCAAATTAAATTGAATTGAACTAAAGTGAAGCCATGTCTATTTCTTATTCAGAACTGATGAGATAGAAATAATAAAGCTCTTTGCTCTAGACACGGTCACCACAGGAAGTAAGTAACCAACCATTTTAGGACCCTTGAGAAAACAAAACGAGACTAATCTGTACACAGCAGCAGAGGCAGTTTGGGTAGATGCAAGGAACAATATCTGACCCTGTGGTTTGACCTACAAAATCTGGGCGTTTGTTTTGCAAATGGCACCAAGCACTCTACTAACGTTAGAGCTTCAGGAAGAATATGTCACAGTCACTGCTTTCAAGGCGCTCACAGCCTAGGACGGACACTTTAAGAGGGGAGTCCAAAAGAGTGTTGGGGCTTCAAGATGTCTCTCTACTTGATATATCTGGTGCAATCTAGAGGCTAGGGGATGGGGCAAGAAGAGCTGGCATAGAAAATGTTCTGGCATCTACATTTTTGAGAAAATTATCCAAGAAGGAAATCAAAGCCCCAGCTCTGCTCTGTAAATAACAAGGTACGTGACTCTGATGTCCCAGAGAAAACGTCATTCTGTGTCTGTCCTTTTAATTTAATAGTTACGTGACCTTGTGCCAATTAGTTACCCAGTGCCCAAGTGTCCTCATCTGCTAACTGGGGCCACTGACATCTACTTTAAAGAGCTTTAGTGAGAACTAATAATGATTATGTGTGCAAATATACCATCACATTGCTTGACACAAAGGAATAGCTCACCAAATATTAAATATCACCTCCATTTCTATTCTGCACTATAAAATTGGCCACTAGGGACCCAGAAGAGTTTCTACTTAGCATTTTCTAAGCTGCATTCTATTATAATAATATAAAACAGGGATTCTGGGTACAAATATGTTTGGAAATCATTGGATACTATGCTCCCACTCCTCGAAGTGTCCCAGTGGATATCAGCATAGAACAAATGGTTCTAGGAAAACGTGCATTACAGAAACCTCTTCAAATTTGTTTCTTCTGAGGTTTCTGTATTTTTTGATTACTGAAAACTTTTTTTTTTTAAACAAGATCTCTCTCTGTCACCCAGACTGGAGTGCAGTGGCATCATTATAGCTCACTGCAGCCCCGAACTCCTGTGTTCAATTGATTCTCCCGCCTCAGTTTCCTGAGTAGCTGGGACTATAGGTGCATGCCACCACACCCACCTGGTTTTTAAAGTTTTTGTAGAGACAGGGTCTTGCTATGTTGCCCAGGCTGGTCTCAAACTCCTGACCTCAAACAGTCCTCCCACTTTGGCCTCCCAAAGTGCTAGGATTACAAGTGTGAGCCATCATGCCCAGCCCACTGAAATCTTTTATCCTAAACACTTATTAGCATCTCTTTGTCTCATCACCCTATTGTTTTTTGCTTTGTTTATTTGCTTGTTTTATTAATGAATAAACAAATGAATGAATGAATTCTATGGAATTGTTTGAGGAAAACAATGACAACATCCCAATTTTAATGTTACAACAGTAGAGACAAGATTCTAACACAGCTCTTTTGACTCCCAGAAAAGTTAATATTTTGGGAGTACCTGCCTTTCTCAGTCAGAGAAGCAGATCTCAGAGCAGATGGCTTTTCTGTCTTACTTACCTAATTTACTAATTATGGAAAATTCTTAAAAGCTGAGTCATCTCCCTTAATATTATGGATTGACTTTATTACTATTATTGTTATTTATTCTCAGAGGTCCTTTTCCTGAATTAAGATTCAGAGACTTAAGTACTCTCTGGAATTTAATCCCTTTCAAGATTTGACCATCTTCTGAGAGAGTTTCTTAAGGAGACAGGGGTGCCATCTTAGTGCGGAAAGGGGGCAGGGCACCCTCAGTTGCATTTAACAGCTTTGCAGAAGATCCCTCACACTTTTGAAAAGCACTCCTAATCCAAGATCTCCTTAGGAGATTCTTAAGAACCCTGAGAAACAGGCATCTTGGACACAGCAGAAGCAAAACCTTGGAACTCCTATTTCTCCTTCTGGTACCAGGATTTATTGGCTGTATGGTCATGGCAAGGCAGTCATGTTACCACTTCAAAACTCCGTTTTTCCCAGTTCTGAAATGGGTGTGCTAATACCTGCCCTGCCCATTTCCCAGGGTCATTTTCAGGATTAAATAACCAGTCAGAGTGCTGAAAACTGCAAAATCTCCAGAAATCCTAAGAGTAAGAACAGTACGAGCCCCATGCCCTAGATGAAGAAAATGAGGCAAATAGGATGTCAGTCTTTGCCCAAGTTCTCTCATCAGCAAGACCCTTTCTTCAGGCTTCCTGTTGGCTGGTCCAGGGTGTAACTTCTGCAGCTCTGAGGCTGTCTAGCCAGACTGCACAAAATCATCCCCAATGCCCCTCGCTTCCTCAACTCGCAAATCCAGGCCATCACAATGCCCCATAGATAAAGCCTCTTTCCCTCCCTCTGACCCCACTCACCACTCCTGTCTCAGTTCAGGTTTCCATTTCTCCCTCCTGACCTTTTTGGTGCATGAACTTCCACCCTGCACAGAGCTGGGCGGCCTCTAGCTCCATTCCCGACACTGTGGTGGTCAGAGCTATTGTTCCCAAGAGCACACCTGGCCACGCTCTATTCCCTAAGCATACTCAGTTGAACAACCTACAACAGGGAGGAGGGACACACTTAAAAGGGTAACTGTAGAGAGTTTGATGAACAGGCAAATGACAGAAGTATGGGTAGAGAACTTGGAAGGGGTGGTCGCTGTGGGAAAGAGGCTGCCTGTCAGAACTGTGGACTTAGGGACAGGAGCACAGCCATTGCCAAACCCTGGCCCAGCAGAGAGTAGCAGGGAAAATAAGTCCGAGTCTCTATTTTCCTCACCCTTCACTCTCCTGTTGGTGCCTCCTATTGGCCAGACACAACTGGAAACCAGAGGACAAGGGAGCCTAAGTAACTAGGTTTAAGGAAATTATCTTCCCAAGGAAGAAAGCAGAGCAGAGAAGAATAGAAATGTAATCTGGGGGAGCAAGTGAAAAATATCCAGCACATATACCATATGCCTTGTGGCTCTATGACTTGGTTCAGGTAATTCCCACCACCTTTCATACCCTTTCACCTATAGAACTATAGTTCTCTATAGGTCCAAGTCCTGATCATGGCATGCTCCCAACTCTTGCTTGAATATCACTTCCACTGCACAGCTTTACTAACTACCCTCCTTTAGACTTAATCACTCTCTGCATTGTGTCCCCTCAAAATTTTCAGGCTTTAGAGATAGTCGGAGTTGAAATCCTAGCTCTGCACTTGTTAGCTATGTGACCTGGATCAAGTTACTTAACTACCTGATGCCTCAGTTTCCCCATCAGTGAAATGAAGTAATTCATAACATTTTCTGTAGGGTATTGTGATGACTACATGTATGTGTTCAATCTCTGCCAAGCACCTAGAACGATGCCTGCCATATAGGAAGCACTCCAGAAAAGAAAGATATCACCATCACTCTCATCTTGCTGCACCACTCAGAGTTTATTTGGTGGCATGATTATCCCTGTACAGTCTGCTCCTCCACTCATTTAAGGGCAGATACTTTTTGACTTCGAATATTTGACATTCAGCCCTTTGCACATAGAGGTGTTTGGTAAATATTTATGGATTTGAATTGAACTGAAGATGAAACAAGGTAGACTAGGTAGCTGAAGTCAACTCTGTTTTTCTTGCAGTCCTAGGAAAATTCCGATCTCAGCATTTTGAACCCGCCAACAATCAGCTGGTATTGACTTACAGAAACTGTGCTTGTTAAAGCCAGGAGTTGTCAAAGTGCCTTAATAGGCATCCCTTAAGCTGTGTGCATTTAAACAAAGACCCTGATTGAGAGCCTGCATGTTCTCAGTTATTGGCGTCTGGAGAATCAATGCAAATCTTTATGCCATCATCATTTTCTTTGCCATGCTACTACTTGATCCCTGATCTCCATGGATTACAAGAATAATAGAAATTAGGTGTATATTTCTGCTTTTACTCTTTGTTTAGTTACAGACAACAGTCTAGCTTGGGGGGGGGCAGGGCAAGAGAGTATGTTCTCTTCCAAACACATTCACCATTTAACAAGTATCTTATTAGGCAAGATATTGTTGACCTGGTGGTGGTTGTTAGGACTGATATAAAGAAGTTAAAATGAGCAGTGATGCTGAAACACTGGAGATAGTGGGTGAAATCCTTTTTATCTGCTCTTATCCCATCTGACATTTGGAATAGGCTATTCCCACCTCACCCCACTTTCAAATTGGCTTTCCCTGGTAGAAGAGCCAAGCTTCATCTCTTGCTATAAAAAGACAGTGACAAATATTTGGGAGCATACTGTGTACAAGATCTTATGTCAAAAACTTTGTATTATGATCTAATGAATTTTTTTACAAAATCTTGTGATTCATTTTTATGTATTGGGGGATATGTTATAAATAGCACATTTGGGGAGCATACAGGGCCTTGCACTATACTAGTGCTGGGGATGGAATGGCGAGCCACACAGGTACCGTTTCTGCCCCTACAGACCTCCTTGTTAAGTGGTGCTGCTATTGCTTTGTTTCTAAGAAAGTTCCCATTATTTCAAAATTATGCTACCTAAAAACAATAATTTCATTATGGAAAAGGGTTACAAATTAGAGAGTCTTAGATTTATAAGAACAAAGTTTATTTTCCTGCAGAGCATTATATTAACATTGTTTTATAAACTATTTTGTTATTGCAAGCTGAAAAACCACAGCTATTCTGAATGGATAAATCCAGTCTTCTTCCTTTGGAAACTAATCACGAATATGCAAGGTACTTATGGGAAAAGTTAGTGGCTGAACGTTTCTGAAATATAGAGACTAAAAGGAAAGAAAGTTAAGGCTTTTACGTGATGGAAATAGATGTGGACTAGTCAGGTGATGCTTCGAATGGGGAGTTTCTCATTCATCTCTTAGGGAAACCAAGCAGGCGCTGTGAAGTGGGCTAACACCATGAAGCACTTCGTGAAGGTGTTAATATAATGGTCAAAAAACCAAAACAAGCAAAGAAATCCAAAGGAGGAAAGTGGAAAGGGAGAGGCAGAGGGATGTAAATCATCCCGAGGACACAGCTGTGCCGGAAGGGGCAGGTGCAGCTGTGCAGGTTGATGGGCTGGCCGAGGGGAGCGCGTGCCGGCAGGCGCTGTTAACAGGGAGGATGAAGATCACCTGTCCAGTTTGTTAACCACGTGGCGTCCAGAGACTCAGACCCCACAGAATCTCCTGCAGGAGCTCCCTGGCAGGTCAGTGAGTCTGAACTTTTAAAAGCAACCAGCGTGATTCTGATATAAGTGGTCCTAAGATCAATTTTAGGAAATATTAATGGAGCAAATTTTAAAAGTTTATGGCAAAATCTTGAGGAAGAAATATTTTTAGTAAGATGGAAAGGAGAAACAGTGAAGGAAATAAAGCCGTGAAGTAGGAGGAAGGAAGACAAGCATACGGTAGAATTACAAGAAGAGGTTTTGGAAAATGCTGCAGCGTGTCAAAGGAGGATGAAGAGGAGGCAGAATAACACCAGAAATTGTCTATAAACAGTGAGTAAACAAGTTAGAGTTGCTTACAACATTAATTTTAGTTATTTTCTAAATATTTCTGAACTTGAACCAATTGTCTTCTTTAGAACTATAAGTTGCTAGGATTCAAAAGACCAAAAAGATTTCTATTTTCCAAAAATTTTTAATGGAAACTTTCAAACACACACCATAGTTAAAAAAAACATGATGGTACATACCCATATACCCACCACCTAGATTCTACCATTCATATTTTATTTACTTGATTTATTACAAATCAGTGTATGAACTATGCCTCTATTCATTAATCCATCTGATTTTCAGTACATTTCAAAGTTAATTGCAGACATGAACACATTTCTTCCTAAGTAATTCAGGATGTATATCTCTAACTTGAGTTCAAGATTTGCTTACAGTTTTAACATAAAATGTATATACAATGAAATGTATAATTATTAAGTGTACATTCACCCAGTATTGACAAATACATATACCTGGGTAACACAAACGCCTATCAAGATATGAAATATTACCTTCACCTCCCTTCCCCCCAAAGGCAAACTATATTCTAAATTTTTTCACCAGGTGTAAGTTTCTCCTGTTTTAGAATTTCTTATAAGTGGAGTTACACAGCGTGTTCTCATTTGTGTAAGGCTTCATTCATTCAGCAAAATGTTTTGGAGATTCAGTCATGTTGTTAAATGCATTGGTAATTTTCTTCGTAAGTAGTATTCAATTAAATATCAGTTTCTCCATTTTCCTATTGAAGGTTACTGGGGATATTGCCAATATTGAGCTATAATGAATAAGGCTGCTATAAATATTCTGGTACAAGTCTTTGTGAATATGTTTTTATTTGCTCTGAGTAAATACCTGAGTAGAGAGTTTGGTATGTCTTCCTCATTATCATTTGTCAGATATATCTTTTGCAAATAGTTTTCCCTGTCTGTGGTTTGCTATTCATTTCTTTATGATATTTTTATTTTTTGATGAGCAAAAGTTTTTAATTTTGGTGAAGTCTCATTTATTATTTTTTATCACTTTCAATGACCTGTCTAAGAAACACCAACTGCCAAATATTCTATATTTTCCACCAAAAAGCTTAGGTTTTACCTCTTACGTTAAGTCTATGACCTTACTTGAATCAATTTTTATGTATGGTGTTAGCTGTTAATTTCATTTTGTCTCCCACATCAAAACCCAGTGATTCCAGGACCAACTGTTAAAAGATTCCCCCCCCCATTGGATTATTTTGGTGTTTTTTTCCAAAAATCAATTTACCCTACAGGGGTAGTTCTATTTCTAGGCTCTCTATTCTGTTTCTTTGATCTATCCATCTCTGTGCTAGTACCACACTTTCTAGATTGTTGTAGCTATATAGTATAATAAGTCTTAAGGTCGGGCAGGGTAATTCTTCTAACTTTCTTCATCTTTTTCAAGATTGACTTGGATATTCTAAGTGTTTTTAATTTCAACATAAATTTTAAAATTAGTTTGTCAGGGTATAACTCTCTCCCAAAAAAGTCTCCTGGAATTTTGGGAACACTGAGAGCCTAACAAAATTAAGTTTTCCAATCCACTTATTTATATCTTCAATTTTTCTTCATAATATTTCATGGTTTTCAGTGTGGAAGTGTTGAAAATTCTTTTGTTAAATTTATTGATAAGTATTTTTTTTTAATTTCAGGATATTGTAGGGGTACAAATGCTTTGGTTACATACATTGCCTTTGCATCTCCTGAGTCAGAGCTACAAGCACACCCATCCCTCAGACAGCATACACCACACCCATTAGGTGTGAATTTACCCATCCCCTCCTCCCCACTCCCACCTGCCTGACAACCAATGAAAGTTACTTCCATATGTGCACATAAGTGTTGATCAATTAGTACCAATTTAATGGGGAGTATATGTTTTATTTTTTTCCATTGGTGCTTGTTTTCCATTCTGGTGATACTTCACTTAGAATAATGGGCTACAGCTCCATCCAGGATAATACAAGAGGTATTAGTTCACCATTTTTTATGGCTGAGTAGTACTTCATGGTATACATATACCACATTTTATTAATCCACTCATGTATTGATGGACACTTGGGTTGTTTACACATCTTTGCAATTGTGAATTGTGCTACTATAAACATTCGAGTGCAGATGTCTTTATTATAGAATGCCTATCCCCCCCCCCCCTTTGGGTAGATTCCCAGTAGTGAGATTGCTGGATCAAATGGTATTCTTTGAGGTATCTCCATATTACTTTCTTTCCATAGAAGTTGTACTAGTTTGCAGTTCCACCAGCAATGTATGAGTGTTCCTATCTTTCTGCATCCATGCCAACATTTATTGTTTTGGGACTTTTTGATAAAAGGCATTCTCTATGGAGTTAATTGATATCTCACTGTAGTTTTGATTTGTATTTCCCTGATGATTAGAGATGTTGAGTATTTTTTCATATGTTTCTTGGCCATTAGTCTATTTTCTTTTGAAAAGTTTCTGTTCATGCCCTTTGCCCACTTTCTGATGGGGTTGATTTTTTTCTTGCTGATTTTCCTGAGTTCTATATAGATTCTGCTTGTTAGCCCATTAGCATATGTACAGCATGCAAATATTTTGTTTTAATGCTATTATAAATGGATTGTTTTAATTTTCCAATTGCTTGATGCTAAAATACAAAAATAGAATTAATTTTTCTGTATTAATCTTGTTTTCTATTACCTTGATAAATTCAATCGCCAGTTTTAGTAGTTTATAAAGTTCTTAGAATTTTCTACATAAACAACTAGGCCATTTGCAAGCTAGTATGGTATGACTTTCTGTCTTGTGGCCTTTTGATTTTTCTTTGTTTCTTTTTTTCTTTTTTTTTTTTTTACATTGGCTTGTAAATGGTAAATGTAAATGTTAAATAATTTTCAAATTATTGGAATAAACTCCAGTGATCATGATGTGTTATTACTTTTAGGTATTGTTATATTTTATTTACTAACAATTTGCCAAGTATTTTTCACCAGTTTTCATGAAGGGTACTGTTCTTGTAATGTCTTCAGTCATGGCATTAGGGTTGTATTGGCCTCATGAAATACATTGAGATATTTTCTTCTTCCTCTATTTTCTAAAAGAATTTGTAAAGGATTTATATTTAAGTGCTCGATATAATTCACAGTTAAATTATCAAGCCTGAAGTTTACAATGTGGAAAAGTTTTTGAGACAAGTTCAATTTGTTTAATAGATACAGATCTATTCATATTTTTGTTTCATTTTGAGGCAGTTTTGATAAGTTTTATTGTTTTAAAAATATTTCCATTTCACCTAAGCTAATTTCCTAGCATAATGTTATTCATAAAAGTAATTTATCATTTAAAGTCATTCCTAACATAGGCAATTTATATTCTCTCTCTTGTTTACTTAATCAGTATAACAAGAGGCTTAACAATTTTGTAGTTGCTTTCAAAAACCCAACTTTTGGTTTCTATTTTATCTTTCTGATTTCTATTTAATTTATATCTCTTATTATTTACTTCCCTGCACTTACTTTGAGTTCACTGCACTCTTTTTTCTAGCTTCTTAAGTTCAAAGCTTAGGTTATTGAATTTCTTTTTACTATAAGCATTTAAATCTATAATTTTCCCTCAAAGCATTACTTTAGCTAGAACACACAAATTTTGGATTGTGTTTTCATTATTTGATTCAAATTTGTCTAATTTCTCTTGTGATTTCTTCTTTGATTCTTTGGTATATGGATTTATTTTTTAATTTCCATATATATCTAAATATTATAAATATATTTCTAAATATGATACTATGGATATCTTATTGTTATTTCTGCTTTAATTTCATTGTGTTGATAAAACATTATTTATGGTTAAAATCCTTTTAAATTTATTGAGATCTATTATATAGCCCTGAATAAGGCCCATGTTGGTAAATGTAACATGAACACTGGAAAAGAATGTGTATTCTATATGCATGAGATAGTGTTTTATAAATATAAATTACTTCCAGGGAGTTAGTAGTGTTATTCTGATTTTCTGTTTTTCCTTTTATGTCTAATTATTATATCAGTTGCTAAGATATGAGTGTTCAAATCTCCAGGTATTATTGTGGAAGTCTCTATTTTTCCCAATTTTGCTTCATGTAAGTTAAAGCTCTTTTATTAGTTGTATAAAAATTTATAATTGCTATATTTTTCTGATGAATCAACTGTTTTATGATCATGAAGTGACGAACCTTATGTCTGGTAACACTCTTTGTTTTGGAGTCTGTCTTATTTGATATAGTCATTCTGGCCACCTTTTGCTCATTGTTGTATGATACAGTTCCATGTGTTTACTTTTTTTTTTTTTTTTATGGAAACTGTTTCCCATTTTATTTTTCATATACATGTGTTTACTTTCAACCTGTGTCTTTCCTCAGCCACCTTGGCAGCAGAACTCTCTAGGCCAATAATATTTTAAGTTTTCTTAAGTTATTTACCCAGACCAAGTCAAACTTACATCTTCAGAAAGTGCATTTGAAGAATAACTTAAAGAATACATGCTCTGTTCTTTAGCAGATATATATACTCGAAATTTAACACTTTGTGATATAAAAGGAATCTGCATCTATCTGGATTTTAGAGTCTTCCAAGGATTAGAAATTCTTATGTTTAGGGCTGAAACACAAGAATGACTCCAACCTTGTTCTCAGAAAAAATAGTCTTACATAATTTCCTAAGCAGATACTGATAAGTGAAGCTAATAAATCATTAGGTATTTTGGATACTCAAATTATAAGTAACTGAGAGGTGAGAATGTCTCCCTGAAGCTTAGCTTAGAAATGAAGGGAAAAAAAGAACATATTTTCACTGCAAAATTAATTTAATTTAATCTAATATGCAAGTAAGAACCAGTTAAGGATACCTAATTATACCTTTGAATTTATACTCAACCCACAGCATTTACTCTAAAGAAATATCACATTTAAAACAATAGTGCTTGCTTAAATTTTATTTAAATCGAGCTATTTTAACATGATTGATTTTTTTTCTATAAAAATCTCTAGAAATATGCTATTACTTCTAGAGGCAAGTGAGGCATGAAAACTTCCACCTTGAACTCAGAAAGGCATCCAACAAAAGTTTGGTACAATCATAACTTTCTAATGCTTCCATTGTAGCAGCTAGCATGAATTGAATGAACCACAATTCACAAAACAACCATGAAGGAGGACAGTATTATGGGACTAATTTTATATATATATATATAAAAATTATACATTTATATATAAATATATATAAAATCACTAACCTTTTAAAATAGATACCATGTGCTAACACTTCACCTGAATTATATCATACACTATTCATAGCTGCCTTGTGGCGTGAATTCTACCATCCTTGTTACAAGGGTGACTTGCTTGTTCAATGACTTGGCAAATTGATGATGGAGCCAGAACTTAAATCCATTCTATTATAGCACTCAAAAGTCAGTGTAACCCTGAGTATGTTAGAAAACTTGAGTTGAAAAGTCATTCAATTATAGTATATGGTTATAAATTATTCTTTTTGTAATGTTTAAAGATCTGAAAGCATGGGAGGAAATGAGGATGTGGAATAATTTATATGTATGTGGAAATATTTATGCCAAAAATGGAATGCTGACTTCTGGGTGTGGTAGAGAAAACCAATGTGAAATTATGTGACTTTCGGTACAAAGTCCACCTAAACAAATCATGAATTAGTATTTGTTCATTCAACCCAGGGAGACCTTGTATGTGGACCATATGTGTCCATCTATAATTGGAAGTGTGCTTTTTTCATATTTAATAATTGATACGAGGCTGAGGACGGTGGCTCTTGCCTGTAATCCTAGCACTCTGGGAGGCCGAGGTGGGAGGATTGCTTGAGCTCAGGAGTTCAAGACCAGTCTGAGCAAGTGTGGAACCCCATTTCTACTAAAAATAGAAAGATCAGCCGGGCGTGGTGGTGTGTGACTATAGTCCCAGCTACTTGGGAGGCTGAGGCAGGAGGATCATTCGAGCCCAGGAGTTTGAGGTTGCAGTAAGCTATGATGACACCACTGCATTCTAGCTGGGGCAACAGAGCGAGACTCTATCTCAAAAAAAAAAAAAAAGAAAGAAAGAAATTAATACCATATTTTCATTTTAACAAATGTATTACATATAAGGTTCATAAAACAATGCCTGACACAAATGCATGCTCAGTAATCTTAGCTATTATTAAAGGAATGTAGTAGAAGGTTTATCCTAAAAGGATTTGAGGAGAAAAGCAGACAAGGCAAAATAAGTGAAGAGACCATCTCTTAGTGTAGGTCACCCTGCCATGTGATGTTACACGTACCACCTCAGTTAATCCCCACACAAAGGTAGGACAGTAATGTCCACACCTTCAGAGGCAGATACTACTCTGCCTGTGAACACTGTTCACCTGGACCTGCCCCACACTCTCAGGCCGAGACTGTCAGACCGTGCTTGGCCCAAAGACTCTCCAGACAGGGCACTGCAGAGGTCACAGCGCTCGCTCATTTGCCTGCTGTCCTCCAGGGAGGGGCCTTATCCTTTGTTGCTTGGTGTCCAGATTCTTAAAAATTGTTACTTTATAGAGTTTGGGGTTTTTTTTTTTAGTAGTTTCAAGTAAATAATTAAGTTTGGTCCCTTTTACTTCATGTTGGGTGACAGCAGAGGTCTAAATTTTTTTTTAATTAATTGCCATTTTAAAATAACAACCAGCTGGAGATGAGCAACAGCTGTTTCTTCTAGAAAGATCATGTGCTCTACACTTCTGCAGAGCTCCCGCTTGTGTATACATCTATCCTTCTTCCATGTTTACTCACTGAAGTTATCAGTCAGCACCAGTGGACTTCAGGGAGCCTCCAGCTAGAAAGTAGCTGCCATTTTTTAATAGTTATTATAATCAGGAAACTTACACATTTTATCTCATTTATATAGAGCCTCACATGGAGAAAGGAAGGAAGCCAAAGAAGGAAGAAGTACATAACGCCAGGTTCAGTTAGGAACTGTCAGAATTGAGATTTAAATCCAGATCTGTCTGATTCAGAAGCCCATAATCTTTCTAATATACTATACCATCTCTTAAAGGAGGTTGAGGTGGTTTAAAAATTTTCAGCAGTGGCATCCTTGGGGTCTGCAGGAAGGGGGTGGGAAGAGCTTCATCAAGTCCTGCCCACCCCAACCTAAGCTAGGACTTCAGCTACTGAAGAGTCCTTACAAAGCAAATATTTTCATAATTTAATAAGCCACAGAAAGGTATATTCAAATTGCACAAGTCTTACATTTAAAACCAGCCACTAATGAATACTTGATACTTTCATATTTTAAAAACTATGCTCAAAATATCTCCTGCTACTAACACCAATATAGTTTGTGCAATATAGTCTATTCTAAAACTTTGGATAGTTTCATAGGAAACTGGTGATATAAGGACTGAAAATTGCATCTGTTTAAAATATTTCTCTTCCTCCCTTACCAATTTTTCCCTTTATTTCATGAGTAATTGAAATATGTAAGATTGCTTGGCTCATTATGACTAAATACTGAATACCAGCTAATGATCCCAAGAGGAAAGACAAATATTTTCCTGAATTATCCACTGTTTTATGCTTCAATTTCTTCATATCAGTAATGGTATATTTAAAGTTTTATAGTTTTTAAAATCCTTGTCATGAGTGTTTTCATATGAACAATATGGATTTCATGTCCTCCTCTATTATAGCATAATAATGTTGTTCAGACACTACCTATTAGCATGTCACACACTTCAATTGCAGGCCTCTCAGGAATAAGTATAATTCCAGATTCACATTAAGGGTACTGATTTTGTTCAAATGAACTGAACTGAAAGGTCATCTTTACTTTTCTCCTAAGAATAAAATAGAGCTTAAAACCTAAGACTAATCATAGAATTCAATACATAAGTGTGGCTTTGTTAATAGGGCAGTTGATTGGTAAAATGCAAGCATGCTTGTATAATCTAACAATTTTGTTAGCAGCTAATGAGGCTCAGTGGAAAGCACATGGTCTTGTAAGTCAGATTAGTTGTCACTAATTAAATTGGACAAGTGATGTATCTTCATTCATTTGTTCATCTGTGGTTATTTTTAAATGTATACCTCTTGCAGGGCATGTGCTATTGGTTTGGGTAGAGTGGTGAGCAAGAAAGCCTCTTTCTTCCCTCTCTGGGCTTTCTAGGGAAGCAGACCAGAGGAAGATTTTTGATCACGTAAGTGCAATACGTGTGCAAGTGGTGGAAGCACAGGGGATCTGGGTCACCTCGCAGGGTCACCTGACTCAGCCTGGGGGTGGACAGGGAAGACTTCCTGAAAAGAGACAAGACTGAGACTTGAGAGATGGACTGGAGGTACAGGTTAAGCCAGGTGAAGCAGCAGAGTGATCAGCACAAACCACAAGGACAAAGAGAAGAAGGAAATTTTCACAGCCTGATGAAAGAGGATTTCTTTCTCCTCCCACCTACCTCAATTGCTCTCCTAAGAAAGTGATATTGTTATAACTACCTCTCTAGCAAGAAACCCAACCTTCTTCAGGAGCATATTATAGTAGAGAATTCCCCACTCCATGCCAGACGTTACAGCCGCCACCTTCAATTTGAATTGTGAACTCATTTTATCTTTGGGAAAAAGGAAACAAAAGGGAAAGAAAGATTGGGGGGAGGAGGACCGTAGCAAATCATTTCATTTTACCTTGTGCCAATAAGGAACTTATGCCACAAAGAAGCTAAACAACTTACCCAAGGTTGCATAGCTAGTGCGTGGCTATGCCTACAGTAGGCACACTTGCTGTATATTCTTAACCGGGGCTCTAGATTGGAATCTTCCACTGCAGATTCTGTTCTTTGCAGATAAATGTGAAACACAGCCCCATCAGGGAAGGTCTTTTGGAGTTTGGGCTCTAAGTGAGATGGGCCCAGAGTTACATAAAGGAGACCTTAGCAATGAATTAGCAAGACAGCTGGATACCCAGGGTGTAGTTATTTGCTAACTTTTGAGTTCTGCTACCTCACCATCTGCCACCCCCATGGGAAGCTTTGTTCAGTGGACAGAAGGGCTTCCCTGGGAGATCTGAGGAAGGAGGAGAAGGAGAGAGTCTTCCTCTCTGCCACAATAAATGAGTAACCTCTATTTTACCCGTGATAACCTACAAGGTCAGGACAAAGGAAATTATTTACTTATGGTACAGGTGAGAAAATGGGAGCGCACGACATTTAAACACTTTCCCTAGGGTCAAATTGTGAACAAGGGTCGGCTTTGGATTTGGAACCAACCCAGTCCTAGCTGAACAAACTCTTTTTCTCTGGATAGCTCCAAAGTCCGAAGAAATGGCTTATATAAAAATGCATGAGTTATGAGTTTGTGAAACAAGGTGATGTTATTTAATGTACCCTTTTATTGCAGAGTCACTATTAGCAGAGTAAAAATTTCTGAGAAGTCCTACAATAAAGAAACCAGTTTAAATTTAGGCCAGTATTTTACAAACTTTTTTGACTACTGACAATCCATGTTTCCTCTTCTCTAATGAAGGGTAGAATATGACTTACTTCATGGAGTTTTATGGGGATTAACAGACTCGGAAAAAAAGAAAGTAAATTTGTGACCAGATTCTGCTTCTAACCAGCAGTGTGGTTTTGGCACATTATGCTTCCTGTCTACACCTCAGTTTCTTATTTTTCAAGGGTGAATAATAGTATCTAAGCACTGAATTGTTCTGAGCTGGGCAGAATCCCCACAGCAGTTCCAGACACATTGAGGTTGCTCAAAAATTATGCTTCTCTTCCCTTTTTCTAGTGCACCTGGTCGTCTTGCACGTCCCTCCTTCCTCTTCATTTCCTGCAGCTGCCATTCTTCCCTTCTGTGTCTTGCCTCCTTCTGTTCCCTATGCCCTGTCCTTCCATCTGTCAGTTAAGCACTAAATCGATTAAAGAGAATAGGAAGGTATCAGAAAATAGAGTTCTTCTAAAGTAATGTTGACACTTTCCTACCCATTCCTTTCAAAACTGGTGTAAAACAGGAGAAGGCAAGTCTGTGCCTCTTCACCCTTGGAGAGTCTTTCATTTCATCCATTTGGGAAGCACTTCCCAGCTATCTGCTTATTCAGTGATGATGAACACAGTGATATTGTTACCTCTCTGTGACAGATCACAGGATCCCTAGATGAAATCTCCAAATCTGTATTTCCTTGACCAAGCTTTGGTGGAAGGCTTTCTGTCCTTAAAACTGGGTAAAATGACAAGATTTGGAATCATATTTGCTGGCAACTGAGAGACTTAAAATAGAGTGGACTGATAAAGGGAGGTCAACTAGTGAACAAAACTTGAGAGAAAAGCCTTGGGACCTGTTGGTGATATTACCAACTCACGTTTGTCTTTGGGTAGAGAGTACTTCTTGGGGAATCCTAGTTATATACAGCTTGCACTCTGTATCTGAGGGTTCCTCATCTGTGGATTCAACCGCAAGTTCCAAAAAGCACAACTTGAATTTGCTGTGTGCCAAGTTCTAAGTTGAATCCACATGGATGAAGTGATATTTAGGCATTACGTGAGGTATTATCAGTCATGAAGAGATGATTTAAAGGATGTAGGAGGATATGTACAGGTTATGTGCAAATACTACACCATTTTATATCAGAGATGAGCATCTGTGGCTTTTGGTATCATAGAGGTACTGGCACTAATCCCCCACAGATACTGAGGGACAACTATATGTGCAAAATATGGAGGGAAATGTAGAAAAGCTCTATCAGGGAAAGAGGTGGTGGGAGAGGGTGACACCTATGATAACCATCTAGTGATCAGTAACCAAATATGCTTCTATCAACCCACCTGCAAGTTACCAGTGGCAACTGGAGAGATTGTCTCGGCGGCTCTGGAACAGAGGCAGGACCTAGTTTCCAAGCTAAGAACAAAGTGAGCACAGTGGAGACAGATGAAAGAAGCAAAGACTATGGGCAACCCACCTTTGATTTAGACAGATTTTCATTTGAATACTGGCTCTGTACCTGACCTGTTACTAACCACTCTGAACGTCAGTTTCCTCATCTGTAAAACTGTGACCATTATGCCTGACCCATAGAATATCTTGTCAATCCAAGTAAAAGTGGTCAGTAGAATGCTGGTACATGTATTTGCTAAAAAAAAAAAAAAAAAAAAAAATGTTGATTGGATTGAAAGGAAATATTTCACACAGAGATTTATGCATACAACATCCTTGTCTGGTAGCCTCTATGTCCCCTGAAAGGGGGAGCCCAGTCCTGCATGCAGTGGCCCACTGCACTGTTACAAGGCTGTAGCTATGACTGAAGTGAAAATTTTTCAGGCCAATTTAAGCAGGATGCTTTAAAAGTGGACCCTTAATTATCATCTATTTTCAACTCCTTTAAATAAGATTTTAACAAAAATTCTATGTAAAAGTTTGATAGAAAACAAAACTATTATTTGAATAAGTCAGCTCTTAGAATGGGGAATTAATTTTACTGGTGCCACTGTTGTTATTAATAATAGTGAACACTTACATTGTGCTGGGAAAGATACCAAGTACAGAAAACAAAATATTGATTTCAACTTAGTCCAAACAGCAAGCCCATGGAGTAAATATTGTTATGCCTACTTTACAGATAAAGAAATTGAAACACAAAATAATAAGCAACTAGTTCAAAATCATACACCTAGAAAGAGCCAAGCTGGGATGCGAAACCAGATATTTTCCTTTAATGTTTTCCTTTCTGCAACCATTCCTTTTGGACTCTCTCTAATCTTCCACTTCATACTGGTAGCACGCCCACCCACCTCATGTCTCATGTAGAGACATGTATAAGCACATAAAAACGTGCCCCCCATGCCATGATATTTTGGAGTAACCTTGTCAGAAAGCCATGTTAATCCCCACTCCACTCCAGGAGGAAACCTCTGGAACCTCAACGTTGGAGGTTCAAGAGCAGCTATAGTTCATGATAGCTGCTAAATATCACTTCTGTTTCCTTCTGCATGAAAGAAACAAGGTTAAAGATTTCAAAGAAATGATCTGCCAAGGGGACAAACTCAGGACAAAGTGAAACCCAGTGACCCAAGAAAGACCATATGGAACAATTCAAATATAATGCGTGTGATGGAACTGTGCAAAGGCTGGCTGCTGGGAGAAGACAAGCATAGCGGTTCGTATTTATCCATTCACTCAAACAGCATTTGCTTACAGGGTTTGTGGGAGAAAACCAACATTTATTTGTTCCTTCATTCCTTTCACAAATATTTGTTGAGCATTTACCATTGCCAGGCAGTGTGCTAGGACCTGGGATAAAGCAATTAACAAGACAAACAAGTTCCCTACTCTCATGGGGCTAACATTCCAGTGCAGAGAAGACAATCAATCAAGATGAAATAGGAAAAACCATCAGTTAGTGACAACAGCTATGTGCAGAATTAGAATAAGGTCATGTGAAAACAAGTATGTTGGGACTATGTTAGATAAGGTGCTCATGGAAGGCGGGAGAGAGCCAGTCCAATGCATGTTGCAAGAAGAGCCTTCCAATCAGAGGGAACAGCTAACATAAAGTGCCTATGGCAGGAGGGGGCAAGCTTGTGTGTTCAAGAAATTAGAAAAGAAGAAAAGGCCATGAGACTGGTGTAATGAACAAAGGGGAGAGTGTTATTTGATGAGGTCAGAAATACAGGTAGGGCTGTGAGATAGGAACTTTTCCATGAGCCCTGGTGAGAAGTTTGTTTTACTCTGTGTGCTGAATGGGTCCTAGGGGAGGATCAGGGATGATGATGTGGATGTGTCGGACTGTGGTGTTAAAAGCATGGCACTGAATGAGAGGCCTGGGGTAGTCCACCATTCAGAGACGGCAAAGGAAACTGAGCAGAAGGAGCAGGGGGTAGGAGGAAAATCAGCAGAATGTGATGTTTGAGAGGCCAAAAGAAGAAAACATTTGACCATAGAGAAGTCAGAGACATCAGTCGCTGCTGAAAGGAAAAGGGATAGAAGAACAGAGAAGTGACCATTGGAGATGATTGGTAACCTTGACTCGAGCAATCCATGGGGATGGTGGAGGTGGAAGCTTGATCACTGGGAAGTGATAAAGGGCAGGTGGAAGGCTATAGACATCTCTTTAGGAAAAGGGAAGAATTAGGTTATGGTTGGAAGAGGATATGGTGGAAGGAGGAATTTTTTCTTAAACCAAAGCAATTGTAAAGTAGATTTTAATTTTGGTGGGTTGATAGAAATTATTCAGAAGGGAGAGAGAAAATAATGACTCAAAAGGGGAAACAATTTCAGGAGTAAAGACTTTGCAATAAGGAGAAGAGATGATATCTAAAGCACTGCGGAGGGACTGGCCTCCGCAGAGCCTTCTCCGTGTTCAGCACTTGCCGAAAACAGAAGCCTAAAAACCACCCTAGGTGTAAGACAATATTGTTACTACTTTTTAAGTAAAGAAAGTAAGGAATTTGAAAAGTAAGATCCTGATTATTACTGATTCTTCAAACTATAGATTCCCCATGTCCACATCAAACAGGACACTGGATTTCTGTTCTGTGTGGGAATGTTAACATCACACAACCTTCGAAGACCTGACCATTGCCTGATCCTGCAGTGTGACCACTTGACACTAAGCTAGACCAACCCTGTTATTCCAAGAACACCAAACAACTTGCCATTCTTAGACTCCTGTTTTTATACAACATGCTGCCACTGGACACCTATTTTCTCTGTAGCAAACACATCACCCCATCTCTCCTACATCCAGTTAGTTCCTGCTCAGCCCTCAAGACCATCAAGCATCCCTTCCTTTTCTCAGGCATCAATGACTCTTGTCCTTACTCCAGTCTTTGTTCTTAGCTGTTACAGCACAGAATTATCTCACTGTACTATGATTGAAGGTTTACATGCCAGTGTTCTCAATTCAACTGGGAAAACCATAAGTCAGGAAATTTGTGCCCAGTATAAAACTTGACATAAAATGGGATACTTGGTAAATATTGTGGGAGGAGGAAAGGAAAGAATATCATTCTTAACATCGTGATTGATGTGTGTATTTATTTCTTAAGTGATGCAAGTACTCGAGAAACCAACGAGTCGAATATTTTCATTACATTAATGTCATGGGGAAGTGCAGACTCCCACTGTTTTAATCTACCCCATTTGAGTATCTGAGGTTCATTCCCATCCAGGACAATAAACGAAGGAAAGGAGAATGGGAGTCTCCTTTGGGAAAGAGATAGGTTCAAACTCTCAGCCCGGTTGCAAATTGTGTTCTTTTGAAGAACACTGTCACCCTGCCCTATCATCTAAAATAATGTAAAATGCATGCCCAACTACTATTGAATGGCAGTCACAAGAGCAATCGTCACCATTTCTTAAACTTTAAGAAATAAAAATTTTAGCTTCAGTTGAGTTTTATTTTGTAATATAAAAGGAAATTAGGTAAATTGCCCAGTGAATGATAGTAACAATAATCTCTTTTGCTTGCATATTCTTTTGCCATTCTTAAAGCACTTTCAGGAAGCTATTCCTAAGTATTATTTCAATTAAACATCATTGGAATGAGAGTAAAGCAATCTAAGTTCTAACCATCATGTGGCTAATAACAACTATTGTGTGAGCCATACAGGATAAATGCTATTGTTTCCATTTTACAGATCACAGGAAGGAGGCTGAGGACATCACACTAGACTAGGACATAAGCTTTCTAACTTTCGGGCCAGAGCCTTTTCCAAAACAAAGAGTTATTTTACAAGGGCTGAGAAAAGTCATTGGCAAAACTTCCATGGGTGAAAGTTAGCAGCCTAAAGAACCACAGTCCAAATATGAGTTATCATTGCATGAAGTAGAAATTTTCGGTCCCCTAGAGCTTGCCATTATATGATGCATCTGCAAGAAAAATAATTCAGAGGTTAAACAAAAGTCATCGTTCATGGCAACAGGAAGAAAGATCCGTTGGGATTAACACAATTGTGCGATCTCCAGAAAGAAAAATTTGAGCTGTCTTATACCACTTCTAAGCCCTTAAATCTATATTGCCCCCATTAGTACCTCATAGACTCAGAAGCAGAGACAGAAACCCAAGGAGTCCAGCGATCTTTTTATATCAGAATCAATTAGGTATGTGCTGTGCTTTTAAAATGCACCACTTCATATTAAGAAGCTTAAAGGGTGAATAACAAGCTCATAAAATGTTAATAACTATAATAACTATAGCTTCAGCAACACCTTTAACAGCGTGAAACTGTCACGGGACCAGAGATGGTAAAATGCCCTTGGGAGGGTAATGGTCATTGGAAAGGCTTGAGTAGACTGCAGAGAAACACTTCAGTCCCTTCCCCGCCACCTTCGTCACCTTGAACTTGATGGGATGTAGGCTCTGGCCTGACGCTTTGGAATAAGTTGCATGTGCCCTGTTATTCCTGAAGAAACAGATGGAGATACTCAGTATAGGAACAATGACCTGAAAGTTAAAATATCTAGGCCATGGTACTTTTGTGCCACCACCGTGCCGGGTGGCTTTCAGAGTTTGGCCTCTCTGTGCCTCAGTGTCCATGTCTTTTAAAAAACAAAATTAAAGCACTATTCATTCACTTACTTTCAACCCCATGATTTAAGTGCCACTATTATCTCTATTTGACAAATGTCGAAGTCATATAATTTAGCCAAGAGGATGTGAACTCAGTCTCTGTGTTCACCTGTTCCCTGTATTGATGTTCTGTGAGCCATCAAGGAAGAAGCAACATCTGCAGTTGCAAAGAGTCACAGGAAACAAATTTTGTGAAAAGAATATCCTCTTTACTAACTGCATGAACAAATGTAGAGTGTTTTTTTTTTTAACTTTACCACCAGTCTGCTTGTTTGACCCTTAACTAAAGACTCAACCTCAGCACGAATTCTCAAAATTCAAATTATGACTCTAAAACAATGTGCCTGACTGGCCCAACACTCCTTTTAGTGGTAATATAAAACACAAATTTCATAAGATGGTAAAATGAAAACTAGATTTTATCTGTTTTAAAAGGATGACAAAGAAATTGCTTTTTAAGGCTGTTTTCTTGCTTAGAATGCAAGAAGTAAAATCGAAAGCTGAGCAAACTGATAGCCATGAAGGGAAGTAAACACCTTTGTTCAGTTTGCAAAGCCATGATGCTATCAGGAGCTTCTCTGATGAATGGAGCGCTACAGACCCTGGGATACTTAGCTCAAGGAGGGCTGCTCTAAGGAGCCTCCCCTGACTCTGTGGGTTACCCGGCTTCTTCTTTACCCTTCCTTTTTCTCCAGCACAAGCCACATGGTGTTGTTGGTAAGCTTTCAGACAGTGTAGAGCTGGGTTAGGAACACTGGTTCTGGAGTCTGACAGTCTGCCCTGGAAACTTAGTTAAATACTGGCCCTAGTTAAATACTTTGCCAAGCAACTTGACCATTCCGTTCCTCATTCATTGGTCTTGCTCTCTGAGAGAATAGCAGTACCTACTTTTTATGGTTGTTGTTAGGATTAAATGAGTTAATCCACCTACTTAGAACAGAGTTAGCAACTAGATGTGAATGATCATTATAGAAAGAGCTTGGGCACTGGAGTCCAATAGAGCTGGATTTAAATGCCAGCTCTACCTTTATTAGCTCTGTGGCCATGGGTAAATCCCTTTCCTGCTCTAAACCTGAATTTTCTCATTTGTAACTTGGAGCCTCTGCCACTCAACTTAAGACTTATTGTAAGAATTACATGTAGTGCAGATAAACTACCTAGTTCCTGGCAAAAGTAGACGTGCAGCGGTGGTGAGTGGTGGCTGTGGTAGGGGTGGGACAGTGGCAGCACTGGAGGGTAGGAGAAGCAATGGCGATGGTGGCGGAAGACTGGTGGTGGTGACTGTGGTGTTGGTGGTAGTGTTGCTGGTCTTGTTGGCACTGGGAATGGTGGTAGTGGTAGTGAAGACCATATGATTATATTAATACATCGGTTTTCCAGGTAAGATTCTGAACTCATCCAGGGTGGTGGGTGATTCTTATTCATTTTGGTGTCCTCTGTCAAATGGGCACAGATATGAGGCATGTTAAAACCTTATGCCAGTCCATGAGAAGCTGGAGGAGCCAAGCCTGGGCTGGTCTGGCAGGTCTGATTCTACATTATGGATGCCCTAAAGCCAGTGGCATTTCGTACTCTGTAGTATCAAAAGGTGATTTTGAAACTGGATTTAATGCCTGTCCTCACCAAAGGCCAAGGGTGTTTAATCTGATTGATGTCCAAGATAAAGTATATGAGTGGTGACAGGAGAATTCCACAGGAACCATATCAAAGCAAGTTTCTAGGCAGTGATAAGGAGTGCAGGGAACACTTATCATGCATATTAACAGGATATAGGCACTTTAAGGATAGCCTGACGTATCTTCCAAGGGGTTATACCCTGTTAAGGCCTAAAATAATACATGTGAAATGCTTTGATCAAGACCTGCACATAGGTATTAATAGTTCTCAAAGCATCAGTTGATAGAATTATTATGAATCATTAATATTATTATCATTCTTATCAGGCCCAGACAACTGGGTTGGGGTTTTGAGCCAGATCCCAATCCCAATCCCATCAGGGACTGGGGATGGGGGTGGGGGGTGGCTAAAGGGTAATGAAGTGGTGATGACCTCAGAAGCAGAGGCAGCAGGAAAAACAAACAGGATATTAGGGCAGAAGCCCACCATACAGACAAGACCACCCAGACATGGAGTGATGAAAGCTGAGAGGCTGTGAACACATACATACCTGGCTCCTCTCGACCACCTTGCGGTCTTAGGGCCACGTGGCAACCCAACAATTCTTAGCCTTCCTGTCGTTGGCGCTGGCCCTCTTATGTGCTCCCTGCCCTGGCCAGGCCTGGCTGGACCTTGGGTTTTGTAATTTAACAGAACTGGGAAACGCTAGGCAATGTAATAAGTTTGTCAAAGAAAAAACAGAGGCTATGGCCTAATTCTGGCAGGACCAGAGATATGTCAACAGTTAAGCCAAATGGGAAAACCCAAAATTATACTTTTAAATGCAAAGCATTTCCCTTCTTAGTGAGAAAGGCAAAACCCCTGGCTGCTTCTGTGATATTATTTTTTGTCAAAGGTAACAATCTGAAAAAATGATAACAGATTATGAGTATGCACGCCCCGGTATTTACTCCAAATACATGAGCAGAAATGTGCTGTGAACCATGAATCTTTTGTGTAAAATGCTCTGAAGATATGAGCTATAAAAGTGGATGTATGTTTAAATATCTGTATAAAAATATTTGAACAGAAGGTAGCACCAATGTTTAAAAATCTTATTAGTCACAGTGGACCTTTCTTAAAATATAAAATTAACTACCCAATAAATAGAATTTTATATTATGCATGCTATTAGAAATTGGCTTTTAAGAGAATTATTTCAGGTTTAATTTTTCTCCACAACCAACCCAACCCTCTTTTCACAAATAATATCACCTGGCCTTAAATATATACCTTTTCAATTCATGATTGATGGTTTTAGTGTCTAGACCCGAGGTCTGCAAACTACAGGCTATGGGTCATATCTGGCCCACCATCTGTTTTTGTAAATAAAGTTTTATTGGAACATAGCCATGCTCATTTGTTTACATACTGTCTGTGTCTTCTTTTGTGCTACAGTGGCAAAGCTGAATAGTTGGGACAGACTGTGTGGCCTGCAAAGCCTATATTTTAAAATCTCTGGCCATTTACAGAAACAGTTTGTCAAATTGTGGTCTAGAGACTAATAGTTCTTAACATTGACCGCGTATTAGAATCTAATGGGAAGCTTTGTAAAATTCTAGTACACAAGTCTTACTCTAAATCAATTAAGTTACTATCTCAGGGTGGACCCCAGTATTTTTCCAGTCCCTCAGGTTATTCCAATGCGCAACCAAGGTTGAGAACCATTGGTCCAAGATCCCCTTACATTGCCTGAACCTGGAATACTGCTCCAGTAGAAGCACTCTCTAACTTTAGTGTGCTGTCTCTCAAATGAGATTTCAGAATACTGACCTCACGAGTAGGTGTTCAACCCATGTCATCTTCCATTGCTTGAAAACCAAAAAAACTTCAGACAAATAGCTTCTTCTCTTCCCATGTCTTTTTCACAGTTCTGTAAATTTTTGTTGCAACATAGAATAAAGCACCCAGTAAGTGTTGATGGGCTTTAACACAGCTCTTTCCCACCTGCTATTGATCTTTGTCTTAAATGGATGCTCCCAAGGTTTTGCTCAGAGTTCTCGGCAGGCAGTCCCCATAATGACACTGAAGGAGGGGACACAGATGGAGACTGGAGAAGTGTCTCCAGGTAGCAGAAGGCAATGAATATTCAAAAACACTGTGGTGTATGTAAATCAGAATACTCATATCATGATAAATGTGATTCTACCTTACAACAATTTCCTTATCAACAGCATTTCTATCTTTAGATTATGGACCAGCTAGATCAGTGGGTCTCCAGAATGATATACGGATGAATACCACCCAGAATAGTAACTATGGCAGCAGTGTGTAACAGAAAGCACAACACATGCCATGGGAATAACAAGAACCCAGTTCTAGTCCCACTTCTGCTGTTTCTCATCTGTGTGACCCCAAGGAGATCAGCTCATGTCCCTGTACTTTAGGTTCTCATATGTTTTTGTTGTTGTTAAATGTGATATATAGAGTTTGATCACACAGTTTCTGAGAACCCTATTTGATGAGCTGGTAACTTTAATTCACTTCTGTTACAGTAATCCATCCTGCCATCATCCCCTGGATGTCCCCCTCATTGTCCCCCTGCCATACACACGTTGAGCCCTTGGCTTACGCACAGTTGGATAAGCAGTCCATGTAATCCTCCATTTGACAAGTATTTGTTTAACAAGTTCTTGAGCCTCTTCTATGAGCTGAGCATTTTTTCTCTAGGTACTGGGGACCCCAGGATAAAAAAGAAGTATAAGATTCCTGCCCCCATGGAGCTTACATTCTTATGGTTAATGTGAGATGCAAATCACTACTAATATCTTATATTTTTCATAGCATTATTGGATTTTTTTTCTTTATAGCAATTCAGTACTATTATTGTGCACGTTCTATAGATGAGGGAACGAAATCGTAAAGGGGGTTTAGAGCTTGTTCAGGATCCTATAGTCAGAACTTCAACCTTTGTCCTTTTTGATCCTGCATCACAGTACGTGACCCACCAGGCCTGTTGATTCTCCTTTATCAATAAATATTCTTGCCTCCATACTGGTAATCGTTAACAGATGGAGGCATTGATTAAGAATGCGTACACAGTGGCATGTTTCCCAATATGTGAAAGTCTTGTTTCTCCGGCTTGCTTCTAAAGCCTTGTCAGAAAACACAGCACCAGGGAAAGGGAATGGAGACATGTGTGAATTGACGGGAAGTGGGGACTGGAGCAAAACACAAGACTAGTGAGCTGAAGCTTACTTTTGGTCCCATCTCTGACCTCCTCCCAACCTCTCATAGTCTGTACTTGAACCATTCTACATTGCTTATGTGGCAGATTATATTTTCCAAGTGCCTGCTCTTCCAGAACCTTTCCAATATGCCATGAATAGGCAGGAGTTTGTGGTCCTTCACCTTGTACCAGCGTAAGCCTTAGTGACTTTCCCGTTGAATAGATTAAGGATGAAGTGACACTATATGATCTTTGAGATCGAGACTCTCTAGGGATGATTGATTATCCCTGGAACTTAGCCACTAGTGTGTGAGGAAACTCAGGCTCTCCCTGCTTTGGCTCCTCTACCCCACTGGCCAGGATAATTCCCAGTCTTCCTTAGAGATTGCTTCATCTGGGAAGACATACCAGGTTTCATAAGTTTGAGTTTAGTCCCCTCTTTTGGGAATCTCTTCACATACTTACTGTGGAATGTTATCATACTGTGTTCAATTGCCTGTTGCCCTCACTAGACTGAAAGCACCTTGAACCTTGGAGCTCTATCCTGATTGTATCTCCTGCAGTGAGCACAGTACTTGGCACAAGGTTAGCACTTCATAAATACCTGTCAAGGTAATGAATCATGAAAGTACAGGATGAGCAGGCACTGCTCAGGAGCAGGTCATGTGAAGAAGACTTTAGGATTTTAGTTCCTGCCAAGCTTGTACTTAGTCAGAAGTGGAACAGTGTCACCAAAGACTCTAAGGCAATCTTGGCTGCATGAACAGAAGTTTAGTATAAATAATAAGGGAGATGATAGATAATCCTGTTCTATGAATTTTTGTCCTGAATACATTTAGAACATTGTTGATTTTCTGATACCGTCTTTGAACATATTCTTTCTTTATGTTACCTGTTTTTAAGAGACAAAACTGTATCTTAAACAGTAGTTGAAAAGAAGTATATTTTACCTGGAGACGAAAGAGGTCAAGGGTGCCTGGGCAGTTGTTCTGGGGAGGAAGGGGGAAACTTGTGCTATTGGATTAGTATGTAATGCCCATGGCAGGTGACAACTGGAGTATACAACATTCTGTGAACCCTCTAGCGAAAAAGATACATTTACCTAACTCACAAACGTGATTTGAAAGATGAACACTCTCAAATCTTCAGTGAAACACAGGAAAACCTCCAGGTTTTCAAAAACACTGCTGTTGGCCGGGCGCGGTGGCTCACGCCTGTAATCCTAGCACTCTGGGAGGCCGAGGCGGGTGGATTGCTCAAGGTCAGGAGTTCGAGACCAGCCTGAGCGAGACCCCGTCTCTACTAAAACTAGAAAGACATTATATGGACACCTAAAAATCTATATAGAAAAAATTAGCCGGGCATAGTGGCGCATGCCTGTAGTCCCAGCTACTCGGGAGGCTGAGGCAGTAGGATCGCTTAAGCCCAGGAGTTTGAGGTTGCTGTGAGCTAAGCTGACGCCACGGCACTCACTCTAGCCTGGGCAACAGAGTGAGACTCTGTCTCAACAAAAAAAAAAAAAAAAAAAAAAAAAAAAAAAAAAAAAACACTGCTGTATGTGTGAGGATGGTGAAGAGTTGTGTTTATGTTCACGTTAATCGAGGCTTACTTTGAGAATAAATGACACTGCAGAGGCAAGGAATTGGCCTATGATCTAGGGGTGTGTTTGATTTCTGAACTAGAGGAACAGAGACAAAAGAAGTGTCCCAGTGTCCTTGGGAGCTTTGACAGAGTGAATTTTACTCATTCCTGAACATCAGTCTTGGCAGAGTTCTAGCTGCTGCTAAGTGTGAATATTCAGTGCGTTAAATCTTCATCTATAATCCCTTATTATGTTCCAAGTAAAATGGCTGCTTATTCAAAAGCAATTAGGCTCACTATGTAGATAGATTGCCATCAAACCAGCCTTTTTTGTAATATTGGCATTGATACCATTCTCATTACTAGAGATCCTTCCAGATCTTTCAAACTAAGAGAGTCAGGGGATGGGGGAACTGATGTTTATCAGGTGCCTGTTCTGGGTCAGGTACTATGATTGACACTTTTAATTCTCACCCCACAACCTCTTGAGATATATTATCTATTATTATCCTCATTTTTCAGTTGAGGGAATGAGACTGACAGAGGTGAAGTCTCTCCCCTAGGACAGCACAGCTAATAGAGGCTGGAGCTGAAATTTGGGTCTAGTTCTGCCTAACTGCCATAGCCTATGTCCTTCCAATGCCACCATGCTGTCCTTTGCTTTCAGCTAATGCTTATTTGAGAACGCACTACACTGTGCTTTAGGGAATACATAGTCCACGCTGGGGGAGAGAAGTAGAGGAGAAAAGATGTGTGTATGAATAATGTAGTTCAAGCTAGGAAGTTATAGAATATAAGAAAATAGCAGGAGCTCATAAGATGTTTCAAGGAAAATAAATTGTGCTTCCATGAAGGGAAGACTTCCTAAAGGAAAAACTCTTAGGAAGTTGAGGGTGTTTCATACAGAAATGTAGCTGTATGGAAGAAACCTCAATGACCCAAAATGATATTGCCTGCAGCCTCTGACTTTTGCTTCCTCCTCCAGAGTGTACCTTACTCTCATCATTTTACCTCTTCCTCTGGCCCATAGGAAGCCAGGGCTCAGAATCGGAACCTGAAGGACTATCTTGTCTCCTAACTTAGATATTAGACCTGGAGTCAAATACTTGCAGATTTTTAAAATATATATGTTTTGCAATGTTAAAGGTATAAAAAATTATGCAATAAACAATAAAACTAACATCATTCCTTTTAAGAAACAAAACATGACCAGTGTAGATGAAGCCTTCTGTTTCCTTCCTGATGGCATTTCCTATCCTCCCCTCCAGAGGAAAGTGCTATCTTATATTTGGTGCTGATAATACCCATTCATCTATTAATATGAGTGCTACATATGTGCATATATGTAGATGCTTTATATATTTGGTGTTTCAGTAAATGGGAAATGGTATCTTATACTGCTATGATTTTTTTTGTTGTTGGTATATAGGAATGAAGTTGGTTTTACATATTGATCTTATATCCAGAAACCTTACTGTCTCATTCTAATAATTTGTGTGTAAATGCTCTGTATTTTCCCTAAAACATTATGTGTATGTATTTATACATAGTTTTGTACCAACTGCAACTTGTTTTTTAGTCAACATTTGTAAGAATTATTAATATCAGTGAATACAACTTTAGCCCATTTTTACTACATTTTACTTCATTTCACTGCTATATATTATTTAATTGAATGAGCATACTGTAATTAATTTGTTCACTCTTATTTTAAAGTTCACTTAAATTTTTTATAGCTTTTGTAGCTTTTTTGTTTAAAGTGTTAGGTTTTGTTGGTTTGTTTGAAGTGCTGAGCACTCTTGTATGTGACTAAGTGTACTTTAGTGAAAGCTTTTCAGTCTAGGGTGTCTACCTTAGAGTTTAATTGCTATACATGAGCTCTTGTTACTTCATGTTGTCACCAACACTTGGCATTGTCAGACTATTTAATTTTCAGCCATTTGATAGATGTAATATTATATCTCAAAGTAGTTTTAATTTGCCTCTTTCTGTTTACCATTGAGGTTTACCATCTTATTTTCTTTCATGTGTATCCAAAGAACTGCTTGTTCATATTTTTTGCCACATATTAAGGATTGTTTAATTATTTAATTGATTTTTAACCCTTTTTACTTGATAAATAATTGTCTTGTAGCTTTCAATGTTCTCTTTCAATGGAAGCTTTTAAAAAAAATTATATATTTTAACTTTTTAATTTTTAAGTATAGGAACACAATAACTATATTTATGGGGTACATGTGATGTTTTAATATAGGTGTACAATGTGTAATGATCAAATCACAATAATTGGGGTATCCATCACCTCAAGCATTTATAATTTCTTTGTGTTGACATTCCAATTCCATTTTTAGTTATTTTAAAATATACAATAAATATTGCTAATTATAGTTACCCTATTGTGCTACCAAATACTAAATCTAATTCCTTCCATCTTTTGCACTCATTAAGCATCCCCAATTTATCCCACTTCCTCGCTACCCTTCCTAGCCTTTGGTAATCGTCATTCTACTCTCTATTTCCATGAATTCAATTGTTTTAATTTTTATCTCTCACATATGAGTAAGAACCTGTAAAGTTTGTCTTTCTATTACTAGCTCCGTGAAGCCATTGAGTCCTGGGGTTTTGTTTGATGGAAGAATTTTTATTACTGCTTCTATCTCATTACTTATTATTGGTCAATTCAGGTTTTGGATTTCTTCCTGGTTCAATCTTAGTAGTTTGTATGTGTCTAGGAATCTATCCATTTTTTCTGTTTTCCAATTTATTGACATATAATAGTCTCTAATGATTCATTAAATTTCTGTGGCATGTTGTAATGCTGCCTTTTTCATTTCTGATTTGATTTGATTTATTGGTTCTTCTCTTTTTCACAGTCTGGCAAGAGGTTTATCTATTTTTTTATCTTTTCAAAAAATCAACTTTTTGTTTTATTGATCTTTTGTGGGTTTTCTTATTTTAATTTCATTTATTTCTGCTCTGATATTTGTAACTTCTTTTCTTCCATTTTTGGGTTTGGTTTGCTCTTGCTTTTCAAGTTCTTTAAGATGCATCCTTAGGTTGTTTATTTGAAGTTGTTCTACTTTTTTGATGTAGGCATTTATTGTTGTAAACCTCCCTCTTAGTACTGCTTTTACTGTATCCGATAGCTGTTTTTTGGTATATTGTGTTTCCCTTTTCATTTGTTTCAAGAAATTTTTTAATTTTGTTTTTAATTTCTTCAATGACATGATAGTCATTCTGGAGCACATAATTTACATGTGTTTATATAGTTTTCAAAGTTCCCCTTGCTATTGAATTCTAGACTTATTGTGGTCAGAAAAGATACTTGATATGATTTTAATTTTTTTGAATTTTTTAAGAGTTTTTTGTGGTCTAACATATGATCTATGTACTGAGGAGAAAAATATGTGTTCTGCAGTTTAGTCAGATGAAATGTTCTGCAAATATCAATTGGATCCATTTGGTCTATAGTGCAGATTAAGTCTGACGTTTCTTTGAAGATTTTTTTCTGGATTATCTGTCCAGTGCTGAAAGTAGGATGTTGAGGTTTTTAGCTATCATTATATTAGGGTCTATCTCTCTCTTTCGTTCTACTAATATTTGCTTTATATATCAGGGTGCTGCATGTTGGATGCACATATGTTTGTAATTCTTTTATCCTCTTGTTGAATAGATCACTTTTTCATTATATAATGACCTCCTTTGTCTCTTTTTTATAGTTTTTGTCTTGAAATCATTTTATTTGGTAGAAAGTATAGTCATTCTTGCTATTCTTTTGTTTTCATTTGCATGGAATATCTCTTTCTATCTTCTTATTTTCAGTCTATGTGCATCTTTATGGGTGAATTGAGTTTCTTGTAAGCAGCATATATTGGATCCTGTTGGTTTGTTGTTGTTGTTGTTGTTGTTGTTGTTTTGTTTTATCCATTCAGCCACTATATGTCTTTTCATTTGAGAGTTTAGTCTATTCAGTGTTATTATTGATAGGTAAGGACTTACTGCTGCCATGTTGTTATTTGTTTTCTGGTTGTTTTGTGGTGCTCTATTCCTTCCTTCCTTTCAGTCTTCCTTTTTGTAAAAAGTGATTTTCTCTAGTATTATGCTTTGTTCTTGAAAAGCTACAGTACAAACATGGTATAAAAGATTTTAAAAGAAGGTATACCTATTTTAGGGCACTTGAATGGAATTTGCAGGACTGGAAGTTGCTCTGCGTGAGTCAGTGGGTGAAGGTAAAGGCATTACTATACGCTACTGTGGACTTTATAAACTGTACATTTAGGCTATAATAAATTTATTTTTAAAACTTCTTTGATCAATAATAAATTAGCTTACTGTAACTTTTTTTACTCTATAAACTTTTTAATTTTTTAAAGTTTTTGATTCTTTTATAATAATGCTTAGCTTAAAACACAAACACATTGTACAATTATAAAAAAATATTTTCTTTCCTTGTCTTCTTATTCTATAAGCTTTTCTCTATTTTTAAATTTTTACTTTTTAAACTTTTTTGTTTAAAAACTAAGACACAAACAGGCACATTAGCTTGGGCCTACATACTTAGGTCGGGACTAAGAAGATACTGTCTCTCACCTTCACATCTTGCCCCACTGGTGGAAGGGCTTTAGGAGCAGTAACATGCATGGGGCTATCATCTCCTCTCACACAAATGCCTTCTTCTGGAATACCAACTGACGGACCTGCATGAGGCTGTTTTACAGTTATACACACACACTTGTATATGTGTACATGCATATATGTATGTGAAAGTAGTACACTCTGAAATAATGATAAAAAGTATAGTACGGTAAATACTAGGTATTAGCAATTTTTCAATTCCATTATAATCTTATGGGGGACTATTGTATATGTGGTACATCATTGACTAAAATGTTATGCAACACATTGTACATGGTTCTTTTCAAATGCTTGGAGTCATTTTTATAATCATATTCCAGTCTCATATTTTTATTCCATTTTTTATCTCTTTAAACATCTTAACTATTTTTATATTCTGTATAATAAACCCAAAATATGAAGTCCCTGGTATCTAATTCTGCTATTTGTGGTTTTCTCATTCTTGGTGGCTTAGTTTCTCTAAAGTAAATTTGCATTTACACTACTACCAGGAATCCTAAGGCACCACCAACCCAAGTTCACTTTTAGTATATTTTATACTTTAGGTTTTACAAACCACACAGTGTAGTTTCAAACTCCAAACCTGCTTGAGGTATGGCCTATAGTTACAAATTCTCCCTGGGACATTTCTCTCCACCTGCAGAGTTAATGTCAATACAGAATTCTCCTGGCAGCTTCCTTTGCTGGCAGCCTCCCCTCCCCAGCTGCCCTTTAATGTGGATCTAGCCTCTCAGGTTCTCAGCTGTATGTAGGAGTCCTCAGATCTAATTATTCATCTTTTGTGGCTCTGAAGCCATTAACTCTTACAATTCTAGATACCTGGTCTTAGCAAATACCTCCAAGTCAAGCACTTACCATTTATTTATCATTCTGGTTTGCTCCCTCTACATTTGTGGTTTCTGGAAATTTCCTTGTGTGCATATGTTAGAGATAGTGCCAGTGAGCTTGGCTATGAATTTTTTAAAAAATTTTTACTGTTATTAATCCAGTGTCTAGTATTTTCAGAGATTTCTGAAAATCTTGCCTGCCATTTTACTGGGAGTACAAGGGTTTCTTTGGTTTTTTTTTTTGTTTTTGTTTTTGTTTTTTTAATTAGCTGAAGTGATTGACTCACTTGTGGTGTGAATCGGTGTTCATAATGCAAAGAGTTTTTAAAAATTAAAGAAGAATTTATCTGGAAATGTCTGCATGGCATACATTCTGCCACCTAAAAAACTGAACTTTCCAGTTTCACCTAGAAGCTAAAGATGTGACATTCTAATAATAACCTTCATTGAGAATTTGGCTTCAATGTTGCTTCCTCAATGAGGCCTCCCTGATCACCTTTTATGAGTTGATCCCTACACACGACACAAACATGTATCATTATTATCTAGCAGCACTGCTCTTTTCCCTCATTTAATATGCTGAAATTATTTATAGTATCACCCCCTTTATAGTATCTGTCACCCCCTTTAGAATGAAATAGACCATAGCTATATAAAAGCAGGGATACTAACTGATTTACTTACTACTGTTTCACTAATATCTCAGAGAATGTATGGCCCATAGCAAAAACTAAATTATTGATTAACCAAGTGAATCAATGAGTAAAAATTTACCACTTTTATTTTTATCTCAGTCTTTTATTTTTACTCAGTCTTCTTTGCTAGCTCTTTAAGTGTTTATTGAACAAATGAATGAACAAAGGGAAAAAGAAAAT
Source organism: Eulemur rufifrons (assembly GCF_041146395.1). Classification (NCBI taxonomy): domain Eukaryota; kingdom Metazoa; phylum Chordata; class Mammalia; order Primates; family Lemuridae; genus Eulemur; species Eulemur rufifrons. The sequence goes on from NC_090988.1 coordinate 48,227,653, forward strand.
CTGGGTCAAGAATCATTAAACAGGAAGTCCCTGTCCTTAATCGTAGTTGCCATTTCTGAATAACATAACACGACGTAAACAATAGTAATGCAACTTGTTTCTTAAACTCTGTGATAAGTAATCAAAATATTAAACTGGCACTACAAGCCATTGTCTTTCTCTAAATAATTATAATTAATAAATTTAATGTGGGGACTAAAAGGGAGACTTCTGGACAAAGGTTTTGTTGTTGTCATCAGGTTTAAGATGTCTATTGAGCCAGTAGCCTCAGAACTCAACTTTCATTTTTCATGCTATCACTATTCACGCCATTGAATGATTAATAATGGCAAGGATAATAATAACAAAATATTGTTTAATTCAGTCCTTATACCAGGACTGTGTAATCGATTCTGTTGGTACATGCACATTATAGATGGGGCAACTGAGTTTCAAAGACGTTTAGTTAATTGTCCAAGGTCATAGAAAGGGACTGAGGTGACATTGTCTCCCTTCTGGAACAGGAATTACCCCAGTACCTTAAAGCTGGAAGATCAACCAGGAAGTCACAGGTCCTGAACCTTGCTGTACTCTGTGACAGACCAACTGGGGGAGCAAAGGGGTGCATGGTGGACAAGGATCAAGAACACCTGGCCCCTGTGCACACACACAAACTCAAGGCGAATGAGAGCATCCTGTGCCTCTGCCTTTTTCGTAACATTTCTACCCTCACTGCTGCCTTTTACCTGATTTCAGAGTTAGCTTCATTGTGAGGGTGGGAAGAGAGAGAAAACACGTGTGATTTACTAAGGGTTCTGTATCACCCCTCCTGAATTGTCCTAAAAACTGAAAGAGAAAACCAAAAGGAATAATTTACTTTGTACCAAGAACTGTGCTCTGTGCTGAACACACGATAGTTGCACTTACTGTACACATAACAGAATAAAGGTAGAAAATATTAACCCGATTTATAGCTGAGGAATTGGAAACCCAGGACCATGGATGACAATGCTCCAGTTGCGTAACTGGCAAGTGGTAAAGTCAGGGTTTGACTCAAGTTCTTATGTTACCTCATGATGCTGCTGGCATCAAGTGATGGATATCACCCAAAAGAAGAGAGAGGAAGACATGAAGAAGCTTGATCTTCTCCTTGGAGTCTGGGAGGGCAGAAGAAAAAGACTTTCCTGGGCTTAACAGTGCCTGTCAGTGCATATTTATTGTGTCTACTCAGGCCCAACACTGTGCAAGACACTAATGGGGATGAAGTCATCTTCTGATCTCCCACTGCACTTTGTCTCTGCCTTACCAGCATCTCTGAATACTCTGATGCTGCAATTTATGAGAAAAACTTACCTTTGTGCAGCACGCCACACTTCTCAACAGGCTGAAAGGATTATGCCATTTGACCTAATTTATGAGCATGCTTTATCTGTTCTCCTGGACAGCTACCTCTTTTGAACCACGTCTGATTCAGCTTTTACCTCCGCGTATTGACCCTCACTGTTCCAAGTCCTAACTGAACAAAGAACATCACAAATAATAGGTACTCCAAAGTGTGGAGCAGGTGTCTATTCAGTTTGCTTATGCTTGAGAAACAGCAAGTAAATAAATGTTCAGGGAATTTTGTATCTGCCTCCTCCCGATGCAGTGACAGCTTAGTACACAAGGCCATTATCCACCTGAATGTAAGTCTCACTGTACATAGTATCCCACCAACCATTTTCAGCCCCTTTGGGAATGAGCGATGACTCAAGTCCCACCCAAATCAGCCCCACTGTTTGAGCAATGGACGGTGCATTGCAGCCTCCCCAGGTTCTGCCATGGAGTTGGCTAGGCCTCTGTGCTGATTTCCTTCCTTTTCCCAAAGTCCTGTGTCTACCTAGGTTCCTCTGAGCCCTGCAGCATGATAAGGCCACGATGGGATAAGGCTTTCCATGCACAGTCTGTATTTTGCCCCCCAGTGGCCCAGGCTGTGGTGCATGTGTGGTCTCTAGTGTCACGGAACTCAGGCTTTCCACATAACTGGTTGTTCCAGACCTAATCATTGAGCTGGAAGTTAATAGTATTATGTACTAAATTGTGCCCCACCCCCAAGTTCTTATGTTGAAACCCTAACCTTCAGTATCTCAGAGTGTGACTATATTTGGAGGTGGAGCCTTTAAAGAGGTGATTCAGTTAAAATGAGGCCTTTAGGACAGTCCCTGATCCAGTATAACTGGTGTCCTTGTAAGAAGAGATCAGCGCATGTGAAGAGATCCCAGGGATGTATGCACACAGAGGAAGGGCCACGTGAGGACATAGCTAGATGGTGGCCATCTACAAGCCAAGGAGGGAGTCCTCAGGAGAAACCAAACCTGCCGACATCTTGACCTTGGACTTCTAGCCTCCAAAGTCTGAAGAAAATAAATTTCTGTGGTATTTTTCTGTGGTATACCCAGTCTGTGGTATTTTTTATGGCAGCCCTAGTGAAGAATACAAATGGCATTCAGCATCCAAGCCCAGATGTTTTTGATAATCCAAGTAAATCCTATCTTGAAGCCTTCAGATGTTTAACTTTTCTCTAGTCCTTCTCAGGTACCTTTATATAAAAGCAAAAATGTGGAAAGCATGAATTGGATGGCATAAAATATAAAGCAAGAAGTACGGAAGTACACTGACAAAGAGAATAACAAGAACTGGCGTGATCAGGGAAGAGGTTTTGGAGGTTACAGTTGAGCTGGATCTTGATCGATGATTGAAATTTGCAGAAAAGAGGAGCAAGTTATTTTGAGTAAGGGGAAACAGTGAGAATCTGTATCTTTCAGCCCTTCGTAAACAAATGGCAGGCATTAAGTGCTTCATAGTTGAAGTAATAGAAGAATGAATGAATGGCTCTGAGACTGGGGATTCCTGCAAATATGTATTAAGAACCAAGAACCTACTATGTGTCAAGCATTATTCTAGGCAATGGAGGCACAAATAAAAGAGAAACAATCATTACCTGTGAAAAATCCACATGTAAGCAGGGGAGACAAGCACATAAATAATTAATAATTAGATAACAAGATAAATGCCAAAACAGAGTGCTAGAAAAACAAATAGAAGCCGGTAACTCTGGGTGAAGCAGAGGATGTCTCATTTACAATAGGATGTGTAAACAGGTCCATTAGGAATCGCCAAGGATCAGGACTTTATATGACAGGATTCCATGGGCAAAGGTATGCTAGGGACAGGGAACATGCTAGGATTCACATTCCAAAATCTGGATGTGTCCAGGAGAGAAGTCAGTCAGTCCAGATAATGAAGTTCATATAGAATACTTTCTCTCTAGCCTCCTTATTTTTCATTTGTCTGTGCTTATTTAACTAATATTTATTTAATTGGCAATATAGTTTCCCAAAAATTATTCAACCGGAAAATTCATTAATCTCTATTACAACAGCCACACAAATTAATATTTCATTGTTCTGCCTAAAAAAGGATTCATAGTTTCATATGTGAATTTTTTTTTTAATTACTGGGCAACCTACTTAGAAACACCAATTATAATAAACTTTTAATTCTTCACTTAATCAGTCTTCTTAGATTTGCTATTTCTTATGTGTGAACCAGTCCAGCCTTTTACTTGATTCCCGCAGCTCCTCAGGAAGATAGGTGCTCGGGAGACCTGAGAATTAATGAGACATTCCTTAAGGACATTTGTGAGACTTTTTTTTCCTTTTTTTTTTTTTTGGCTAAACATTTCCTTAGTTGATGAAAGAAAAGGCAGGCATATGTGCTGATCCTCTGGGAAATTCTGCTGGGCTTTTAACTCTGTGCAGGAAGCATTTTTGGAGCCAGGTGTGTGCAATTTGTTGCAGGCCAATACGTTAGCAGTTAGCATCGGAGGGAAGGTGGGTGTCTGTAGAGAGACTGTTTTGACAGACTGTTTACTGTCACTTGGGCTGTACCTGCAGGCTGTTTGGGAGCAGCTGGTGCAGAGGGCTAGCTCACTTCCATCATCTCCATTCACCTGGATAATTAGCAAGGCTGGCCTCAGACCAAGTGGCGGAAGCAGTGAATTCTGCGGTCCCTGCAGCTTCCCATGCCCCTCATCCACTTCCTTCTGCCCTCGCCAACTACAGGCTGAAAGGGTTTAGCATGCAAAAAGAATAAAGATGTGGTGTGGACCAATCCCAAATGCAGTTAGTGTTTAGGATACTCAATACCTACCTTAGCATCTCAACCTATCTTTGAGCAATTTTTTTGAATATTAGAAAGTGTGTCCTCATTTTAAACAGAAATTTATTCCTTCCTTCAATATTTACTGAGCATCTACTATGTTCCAGGCACAATTCTGGTTTCAGAGAATACAGAAGCTCTCACAAGATTATTTTAGCTCAAGAGGAAAAGAGTCCTTGCAGTTTTCCTCTCCAGCATGAGGCTTGATTTCCCTTTGGGGCTTTGCATATTTATTGTGGTCATTGTCATTTCCATTTGTGTTCCCTTAGGAGTCCCCTCAGTCATGAGCCTGGAGTAGTTTTATTTACTCTCCCAGAGTCACTCCTCTTGGCTTCTCTGCTTTCCACACACTAGTGATCCGTCACCAGCTCACCCTGCGGTGCAGCAGCCTCGCAGTCTAAGGAGCAGCGTGATTTCATCTTTGAAATGAAAACCTTTTGGTGTCCTCTACCTAGACTGCCTTCCCCTCTCTTACTCATCTCGTGACTCCTTCCTTTCTTTCTTTCTCCCTTCTCTGTCCTCTCATGTTCTTGGTGTACTTTGCTCTGTGCACAGTACTGTGACACCCTCACCTTTTCCTGTTAACAGCCATCCCAGCTCCCAGCTGATGATCCTATGCCCAGCATAGAAATCCACTCCTTAGTAGCCACTTCCCACCATTTAATCTGTGGGCAAATGGTGGTATGTAGACCTCGTAGCCCCCTAACTTCACCCACTGTACCCCAACATGACAATCCCCGAGAGTTTTGGCCAGGACCCCTGCTACTATAATAAAGAAAGGGCCATGCATGGAGGAAAAATGGTGTTTACTTTCTTCTCTGAACCTCATTAGTCCCATCTCTAGAAGGGGATTGATCATACCTCCCTCCCAGGGGCATTGTAAAGATTACACGTGCTCTACATGTGAAAGTGCTCAGCGAGCCGCAGCAAGCTGTACAAATGTTGGTTATATAGTCTGTAGGTTTACAAATCCTTCTGTTCTCAGCTTCCACTATTTACTAGAATCTCATGTTAATTTTTTTTTTTTTGCTGTGTATTTTTTCTTTTAAAAAACTAACATATTTTAAAGTTGAAATCCTAAAAAATCCATTCAAATTTGCATAGCTCCTGGGTTATTTGATGCTTGGTAAATGTCATAAGTTTTTTCGATGTGTATCAATTTTCTATAGAACTCAACTAGCCACTATTGAACACTTACTACTAAGCCTTTGTTAGGCACGTGTCTTTTCTCAGAAATTATTTAATGAGGTCTAGACCACATTGTATTTTACTCTAATGTTGCCCTGACAGTAACATGAACAACAACTGATGCTGAATATGCTCAGATGTTAATGTTTGAAAACTGCATTCTGTAAAACACCCAGGGTCATGAGACATAGATTGGAGCCTTAGCTCAACCTGTCAAATCAGCGTATAAACTTGGGAAAGTTCTGTGAGCTTTATAAGCTTCAGATTGTCCATAGGGACAAAGAAAATGATGACAATGATAGGATTGTTGTCGGGAATATACAAAACAATTTTAAAATCTGTTTTCATATTTTAAGAAAATTGATACTCCATAAAAGTGATTCATTTTAATCTTTATTATTATTTCCTCATTTTGCATAGACATCATTGTCTGAACGGAATTAGTCTGTGAGGTAAGACACAGCTCTTCTACATTCGGTTAGTCTGGGTCCTCCGAAGAGTAGACTGGAAACCAGATTAAGCATAGAAGGATGATATTAGTATTAGGGGAGAAGGCTGTGTGAAAGAAAATGAGGTTATTGGGGGAGACTAGGAGAGCCAATGAATCACAAGGCAAGTCTGTGACCCCAGTGAAGGAGAGAGGAGATAAATGTGGAGCAAACACCCGTGACGGCCATGCAGTGTAAGTGACGTCTGGCAAAGCCACCTGGGGAGTCCTCAAGCCAGAGTCAGTTCACCATCGTCCCAGTATCCAGGAACTAGTCTCCCTCAGTGTCCCTGCCACATTCAGTCCTTGGCCTGGAGCAGCCCACGGGAAGCATGGCCATGGGCTAACTCAGCAGTGGATTTCAGAAAGCACAGCAGGCCTGGGTCAGCCACTTCCTGCAGTTAAAGGTCCCAAGGCACATTGTCACTGCCGCCTCGTACTTCACCTCCTGAGGCTAGCAGGAAAACCCAGGCACTGCTTTGCTTTCTCTTTAGCAATATTTGTTTTCATGGATCTGTTTCAACACTCATATCTCATTTATTTTTTTGTTTCAAGTGAGATTGTAAGAACCCAGAATTGACAAAATAGGAAATCAGTTCAGCAACACAGTGGGTGAATTCTGACTTTGTGGTAATGGATTTGACCCCGTATTTGGTGATGTAATCCAGAGGGCTCTGACATCTGGTGTTAGGACAGCCATTGCCTCATAGGGGTAACCATTGACTTTGGATTTGGTCAGAACTGGCCCTGCTCTATGAGTCTGGTCCAGCAATTTAACTTCACTGAACTGCTTCCCTCTTTCACAAAATGGACATAATGACAGCTACCATAAAGAAGGCTTCTGAGAATCAAATACAATAAAGTAGACAAGATAACCAGGATGATACCTGGTGTACAGTTCAATTAAATTAATAAATTAAGGCTGAGTGTGGTGGATCACACCTGTAATTCTAGCACTTTGGGTGGTCAAGGCCAGGGCGTTGCTTGAGGCTCGGGGTTTGAGACCAGCCTGAACAATACAGCAAGACCCTGTCTCAAATACAAAAAAAATTAGCCAGGCATGGTGGCACACACCTGTAGTCCCAGCTACTTAGGAGCCTGAGGCAGGAGGATTGCTTAAGCCCAGGAGTTTGAAGTTGCAGTGAGCTGTGATGATGCCACTGCATTCCAGCCTGAACAACAGAATGAGACCCTGTCTTAAAAAAAAAAAAATTAATATAATCACTTTTGTTTTTAATGTTATTATTACTATTTTACATTATCAGCCACATAAGAAGCATGACTTAATGGAATCTCTGTGTAGTATTAATGGAGTTAATATTTGCCTCTGTGCCAGTATAGTAGTCAGCACCAGCCGGGTACTCGACAGGCCCTACCTTCCTTTCTTTGCTCCTCTCAATTTCTCTGACAATCTTTACTTCCCTCTAGCAGAATTATTTTTCTATTAGTGCATATTACAAAATCCTGTCTTCCTGGTAGCCATTTACCCCCTTTGTTCTCTTTTGGGCAGCCAAAGTCAATAATATTTTTTTTTATATTTTTAATTTAGAAAATTTAGTGGGCGTACAAATGGTTTTTGTTACATGGATGAATTGTATCACGCTGAAGTCAGGGCTTTCAGTGTACCCATCACCAGAATAGTGTACATTGTACCTGGTGGGTAGATTTATATTGATGTACACTCCATGAATTCATTCAATATTCTTTTATTCACATTTGCTGAAAGAGGAGCCAAACAGCAGAAATTTTAGATAGGCTTATAATCGTTTTTAAGAAGCTCACTCTCTGACGGGAGTGGGGAGGAGGCAGGAGGACAGAGAGTCTGTGGACAGTGGAGACCCAGCGACAGCATGGCCCACTGTGTTGGGGGTTATGAGGTTGCCAGGAAAAGCTGCTTTTCTTTCTCATTCTGATTCTTCCACCTCTCTGTCCCCTTCTCTGTCCCTTCTTCTTCCATCATCATCACCATCATTATTCCACATAATGTTTGTTGCCCCAGAAAGCTGTCAGGCACTGTGCTGATTTCTTTATGCATATTAACTAAATTAATCCTTGTCACAATATTATGAGGCACATGTCTTCAGTTTGCAAAGAGGAATTTGGAGAAGTTAGTTGGCCAAGACACACCTATCTACTCACTAGTAGAACCAGGATTCAAATCCAGATAACCTGACTCGATGACCCACAAACTTAACCACTAGATAAAGGAACACATGCCGAGGCTAGAACTTGAGTAATGAGGGAGTCAGCAGGGGACAGTCTCGGGGAGAACATGGCAGGTAGGAGCAGCATGTGCGCAGGCAGGCATGACAGCATGCAGCAGCCTACTCGTTAGGTGTCACCATGGCCCCTGGGACAGTGCTTTACACATAGTGGCCTTTCTGTGACAGCTGTTGACTGAAGAAAGGAATACGTAAAGCCAGGCCCACTTTCCAGCCAACCATCCGCCGAGCTACCCCACTTCCTGATTTCCCTCAAGTTGTGTATCAAGTCTCACCTCACCAGGAAGATTTCTCAAACTACACTTGCACGCAGAGACTTCTCCCTCAAACCGTGTAATAAGAAATAATCTGTAACTCTCAGGCAGCATTTAATTATGAAGCCTTTTGTGTACCTGGCAATGTTTATGCACATATTCTGTACAGACTCCCCAGGAATAAGGTCCATGAGAAGCTATATGGGGGGGTGGACAAATTTGCATTTGAACCATCCTCAGCCTCCTCTGCTCACCAGCTGTGTGACGTGGGGGCAATAGCTTACACTCTCTGGACCTAGCGCGAAACTTAATGACAATTAAGATAACTATTCCTGAGACTATCTAGGCCCACGCCTGGCACACAGTCCCTCGCTTGATGTGGATTTACTCCCTGTGCTGCTTTCCTCACTCACAGGTTTGCAGAGGAGGCCCTGTGAGGAAGTTGCAACACCCAGAGAACTGTGTGAACCCATTCACTCACATCAAAGACCACTGATCATCTAGTCAAGCCAGAGGGGAATTGGGGTGTTGTGCCTCAGGAACACTTTCTCAGACATTAAGAAACAAGCGAGGTGCTATCCCCAGGGTCAATCAGTGCCTCTAACAGCTGTGAGTGATGGGGAGAGGGTCTGTGCAACTATACTTCAGTTTGAGTGGTGCTTTTGTGAAGTGTATTTTTCCCTTATCCATATTATAATTTTAAATGCTATCTATGCATTTGAATTATGCATTCTCTTACACATTAACTCATTTGTTTATTCAACAAATATTTATTGAGTACTTGCTCTATGCAAAGTACTCCTAACCCAGCTGGGGACACAAAATTAAAGGCACAAGGACTCTGAGCAGCTGTGGGGAAGGTTTGGCTTCCAGAACCAGGCAGCCTGGGTTCAAATCCTGACCAAGCCTTCACTAATCTGGCAGCCGTGGGCAGTTTGTGAAAACCCTCTGAGACTTAGTGTCCTCATCTGCAAAATGGAGGTATTAATGTGCTTTCCTAATATATTTTACTGTAAAGAGTCTAAGAAATAATCCAAACAAAATATTTAGTGCTATACCTAATACATGTTGAGCATTTAATAACTGCTGCTGATTTTTAAGCTAATATCATACATTAAAAAAAATCTCTAGATTAAACCAAAAAAAAAAAAAAAGATCACTGATGGGTAGAGAGATGTAAAAATGTCTTTTGATCAGGCCTGTGAAGAAATTTGCAATTCGTTCCTAGCTGTAATTGTGGAAGAAGTCTACCTTAATGTAATACTGCTAGGAGCCCAGAGGCAAAATTGCTTTGTCAGGAGGAAGAGGTGGCAGGTGGGCAGCAGGGAGTGGGCAAAGCCTCACAGAAGTGGCATTTAACCTGATAGAGAAAGGTGTTCGTGGCAGAGAAACAGAAACAGAAAAGGAAAAACGAAGTTGTCAAGTTGTGAAGTGGCTAAGCTAATACAAGCAGTTCACATGTTCAAAGAATTGCAAATGTCAAATGTCAGAGAATTCCAAATGGCCAAAATTGGCTGCAGTGTTATGTTTAGGATCAAAGAAGCAGCTTGAAATATTGGTTGAGGTAAAACTGAGCAGGGCCTTGAATATCATAAGTATTTTGGTGCAGTTTACAGATTTTCTGTCCCTATTCTTCATTTTCCAGATGAAGAGACTGTGGTTCAGAGAAAAGCTTGAGAGGTTGGCTGTTTCTGTTTTATATTACTTTATAAAAACAATTCCAAAAAGAGTGATGTAAAACCACACAATTTATTACTTTTTGCAATGTCATTAGTTAAGCTACTTCTGCTGCATGTTGTATCAGTCAGAGTACTGGGTGATGGGTATTGGGAGTGGAGGGTACAGAGTACTGGGGGAGTGGAAGGTACAAAGTATCCTTAGTCACATGGCTGATGACTGGTGCCGACCACTGGCTGGGAGCTCACGTGGAGGGTGCACTCCAGCCTTAGTTCCCCTCCACGTGTGCCTCACCACTAGGCTGCTTGGGCTTCCTCACAGCATGGCAGCCTGAGAGTACTCAGACTTCTTACTTAGTAACTATCTTCCCACAGAGTACAAGCATGAAAGCTGCCAAGCCTTAAGATTTAGTTCAATGACTGGCAGAATGTCAGTTCCCCCACCTTCTGTTGGTTAAAGCAGCCAACAGTTAAAAATACAGCTTATGATTAAAGCGCTCTAGATTCAAGGGCACTACACAAGAGCATGCATACTGAGAGGAGTGGTTTATTGGGGACTGTCAAAGTAAAAATCTTGACATTGAATAAAATTGAATAACTTCCCAAAACTCAAAACCAGTAAACAAGTAGTGATTCTGGAAATAAAACGGGGTCTATCCCTTTTCTTTCAAGGATGTCATGATGCCTCCAGGCACAGAGTACAACCTCCTCATCACCGGAAGGCTTGCGTAAAAATAACTATTACCTAGCAGCTTTCGAATAGGTGTACCCTTTATCCTACGAGTCCAATATAGTCACAGTTGCCTTTGCAGAGAACAACTCTCTGACCTTCATGGTTGGTTGAGGGAATGAAAAGCCCCTAGATAACTAAGGAAATTACCAGTGACATAGAATCCACTTTTGATGCCAACTGGCAAAAAATCATTAAAAACAGTTACCATCTTCTGGCCAAAGTCTGAGAGCTATTCAATTCAGGACTAATGAACATGGCACTATTGATCTCCTAAGACTGTGCAGGACTGATCAGTATCATAGCTATAAATTATATTTATGAAGACATTCAAATAGCATGCAATGATTGCTTTTTCTCTTGAAAGCCAGGAGTAGCTGCAGAGGCGTCGGTTTTGCACAAGGTGATAGAACTACTTCTTCCACAGCTATCTGACCAAGACAGGAAGAAGGATATTCATCAGCAAAAGGCACAGTCTCATTTTGTTGACCTGGTGGTTTCTGCTATGTCTCTCTTCTTGCATGCTTCACCTCTTGAGAGAAGACAATATGAAATCATTTTTCATTTGGCTTTCATCTCTTTAGTAGGTTTTTTTTTTTTTTAATTTGGTGATTTTGAAAACCAGAAAGCATCCTGGGAAGATGTATTTGAAAGCAGGAAATGAAGCAATGACTATAGGAGTCACAAATATTCAAAGTATATGCTGGGAAATTTTCTATAGTAGAATAGACAAAATCCCTAGAAAGCAGGTCAAATTCCCATTTTTCTGGCGGGAAAACTGAGGCTCTCACTCGTGAAGTAACTTACTCGGGGTCATACAAAGAATATTTGGCCTGGCACTGCCTGGTCCTTGACTGCCCTTCCTTTAAAGGCCAGGTTCCCTTCCCTGTAGCATATTGCTTCCCTTGCCCAATAACTTCTCATCTTAAAAAGTTGAAAGCTAAGAAGGGTTGCACTATGGTCTGAATGTTTGTGTCCCCTCCAAAATTCATATGTTGAAATCCTAACTCTCAATGTGATGGTATTAAGAGGTGGGGCTTTTGGGGAGGAGATTACGTCAAGAGAGTTCTGCCCTCATGAATGAGTCCCTTGTAAAAGACAACAGAGACCTGGTGAGCCCCTCCCACCATGGGAGGATGCAGTGAGATGGTGCCATCTATGCAGAACAGGCCCTCCCCAGATACCAAATCCACCAGCACCTTGATCTTGGACTTCCTAGCCTCCAGAACTATGAAAAATAAATTTCTGTTATTTATTAATATAAGCTATTCCCTTGATGGTATTTTGTTATACCAGCCCAAACAGACTAAGACAGGTTGTGTGTGAGAAAAAGCAGGAACCTGGATGTCAGAATCCAGAGTTTTAATCTAAAGTCTAACATCAAATCATCGTGCAGGCTTGGACAAAGCACATGACTTTTCTAGGCTTCAGATTCCCCATTTTCAAAGTAATGTTTAAACTAAATGATTGCTAAGGCCTTGTTCAGCTTAAAATTCTGATTGCCTTTCCCTGACTAGCTCTGAGGAGGCCCAGGTCTGTGGAGGCTATATTGGAACATTAATACACTTTAAAGGAAGTGCAAAAAAAAAACATTGCTCCATACCTCCAGATTAGAAGAGACTCTCATCCTCCAAAGGAATGGTTTTGCTGCAGTTGCAGAGGTCAGCAGCTGTGGGAGGCTAATTTAGGTTGTCCCTGGCTCATTGGTAATCATGAGGCTTGATATGCATTTAAAAAAAACTAAACACTCCTAATCACCTCCAGAAAGGGATAACTCATTATAACTGCACGCTAAGGAACTTCAGTGACATTTATTCCGCATTTGTGTACAAATAGATTACATTATTTAACTAAATCAGTTTGGGCAGCTGGAAGCTACCCGTATACTCATTTATCCCTGCGGAAGATTGAACAGTGATTAAAAGAGAATACCTCTTTAATTCCAGATGTCATATACATTCCGCAAGGAGAAGATTTTGTAAAAGTCTGTGATTATAGTCTTACATGAACCAAGCGTCTTCTTTAATGCCGCAGCTGAATTTGGAGATGGGGAGAGGAGATTCAAAAGCCAGAAAAGCCCATTTTTGTGGCCATCTGGGACAAATCAGTTCTGGGGTTTTTTCCACCTTCATTAGGAAACATGCTACTCCACACCCCCTCCCTGACATGCCTAAGATTATCATAGTTGAGAACCAGAACCTTCTGTTTGATGGTTTGGTTCCTTAATTTGGCCATCTGGAATTCCAGGTAGCACATGGTTTCAAAGTGTGAGCTTTCAAATGGGAGCGGAGCCAATGGCAGGAACAACCTACTATTTAGTACACTTCTCGATTCTTCAAGCCTTGCATGCTTTGGATTTTGTTTCCTCTTATTTTTATTTTCCTTTTGTCTCCAAGGAGGGAGCTAAATGGATTACATTTGAAACATCCTTGTCCCTACACTGTAGAGAAGTCGTTTCTGACAGAAGCGACTGATTGCATTAGACTTGATGGTGCTCTTGTGAGAGCAACTTGAAAACAGACGTAGAGAAACTAAAACTTGGGAAATACCTATTACGGGTCATACACAGTGAGGCATGTTCCATAATCCCAATTAATTCTCATAACTGTCTGCGGGGTGGCTCCATGGGCCTTATCACCTGTGCAGTCACAGGGAGCCCAGGCATGGAAAGACCCCACACTTCGTTTCATGTGCTATTGTCACGTCTTGAAATTCTAAATTTTCCAACAAGGGCCCTGAAAATTAGGTAGCCAGTCCTCAACTGGGTAGATGGGCATTAATATTTGTGTGTACCTGCCTACCTGTGTGTGTTTAACATATTTAAAAATTAAAAAAAAAAAAAATACCAGAACAGCAACAGTAAAAAACTACAGTATCTCTGCTGAGTCTCAGATCTGGGTCTACCAGACACCAAATCATATGCTCTTTCCTCTTTTCTAAAAAATAAAAACTTGCAAATACATGACATTGTCTCAAAAAACTCACTGAATTTCTACCTCAAAACATAACCTGCCCCCTCATCATGATAAGCCACTCCCCCCAAGAGAGCAGACGTAAGGTGGGAAATAATAAAATGATAATCAATACAATAATGATACTAAAAGTATTCTGCAGGCTTCTTCAGGAATTTCTTTCTTTACATCCATACACTGGGACATGTTTAAGTTATGTGACTACACATGGCAAACCAACTAGTTAGATTTGAGCCTCAGTAAACCATAAATTGAAGAAAATAATTTTTATTATTTCAAATTGCAAAGCCATTTCCTTCATACATTTAAGTGAGCTGGAGTGACTTGTGTCACAGCACATATTTCTCAAAGAGAAAAAGCATTTCAGATGATAAATAAGTCATGCTTGAATATTTAACTATTAGACTTGAGGCCAATTTTAAATAGTTGGATTTCTTTTTCTCTCAGAAAAATGTCATCTATTTAGGATTTACACATTTTGGTCTGTGTTTAACCCTTTAGTGTTGAAGCACAAATTTTAAAAATTTCAGAAATAATTGTCTATACATTAAGCAATAATAACATGTATTAAGAAAATATATATTGAGTACCTACTATGTACCATGCACTGATTTCATGCAGAGAAAACAGTGATTAATATACTAACTAATTCATCAGCTATTTACTAAGTGCCAGTGTGGGCCAGGCATTGTGGAGTTGGGTACATTATGGATACATTAGGGATACACACCTATCTTCATGGTGCTACCAAACACACTATAGTGTGGAATGTAAAGAGAATGGAATTTGAAATTCCCCCTATCCTTTAAAATTTTATAGTTTGACAGGAAAAATGGATATTTTTTACATAATATAAATAAAAATGTATGATGTATGATATGAAAAATAAATGCAGGAGATTTTAGAATCATATTTATTGGTGGATTTAGTCTGAGCAACAGAGAGGTCACAGCCAAGTGATAGAAGACTCATAAAGAAAGTACTAACTTAGGGAACTAATAGCAAGGTGTGGGAATTCAGACACAGGAGCATTTGAGCCACAGTGGTGGGTGAGAATAGAGGCAACTTCCTGGTTCCTCAAGAGTCAGCCTGGAGTATAACAGATTGAAACCCCAGCTCTGCCACCCTATTGAACCTGAACCTCAGTTTCCTTTTTGGCAAAATGAAGACTGGTGAGCAAGGAAGAATAGCCTGCATAATCTCTGGGTTTCCTGTTAGCTCCGAGAACTCTGTGACTTAGGTGATTTCAAGAAGTGGTCTGGGTTTCAAGACATGATTGAAGAAGATTGAAAGAATATAGAAGTAAATGCCAGCTAAGGGAAGAAAGTCACACAAAACTCAGAGCTAGACAACAGCAGCAGCCACAGTAACAAGAGTAGTAGCGTTTACTAAAAGTAATGACAGACACTGCATGCAGTGTTTCACATGCATTGTTTCTAATTCTGACTGCAGTGGCATCACGCCTTAGTGTGCTAATCTACTTGTGACGAGTGCATAGCCATTCAGTGTCTTCTACCGTGAGGCTTTTTCCTGGCTGCTTCTGGGGCTTTGATCACCTTCACTCACCAACACAGCTGTTGCAGAATTGTAACTTTTTTATTGATATATAGTAGTTATATGTATGGGCTTATGTGTGATATTTTGATATATACATACAATGTGTTATGATCAAGTCAGGATATTTAAGACATCCATCACTTCAAACATTTATCATTTTTTGTGTTGGGAACATTTCCATCTTCTCTTATAGCTATTTTGAAATATATCATATAATGTTGTTAACTATAGTCACTCTACTTCACTGTCGAACACGAGAACTTACTCCTTCTATCTAACTGTATGTTTGTATCCATTAACCAACCTCTCTTCATCAACTGACACCACCCTTCCCAGCCTCTGGTGACCATCATTCTGCTCTCTACCTACATGAGTTCCACTTTTTTAGCTCCCACATGCAATATTTGTCTTTCTGTGCCTGGCTTATTTCACTTACCATAATGACCTCCTTTTCCATCCATGTTCTGCAAATAACAGGATTTCATTCTTTTTGAATGGATGAGTAGTATCCTATTGTGTATGTGTACCAATATATATTTCTTTATCCATTCACAGTGTCATTGGTGGACACTCAGGGTAATTCCATATCTTGGCTATTGGGAATAGTGTTGCAATAAATATTAATATAAGGGTGTAGGTATCCCTTTGGTATACTGATTTCCTTTGGATAAATATCAGTAGTGGGATTGCTAGATCATATGGTAGTTCTATTTTTAGTTTTTTTAGTAACTTGCATAGTATTTTTCATAATGGCTATACTACAGAGAATGGATCTGAATAGACATTTCTCAAAAGAAGACATACAGATGACCAATAGATATATATTAAAAAAGTTCAATATCAATAAGCATCAGGGAAATGTAAATCAAAACACCAAATATCATTTCATTCCAGCTGGAATGGCTATCATGAAAAAGAAAAAAAATTCCCAAGTGCCAAAGAGGATGCAGAGGAAAGAGAACTCTTACACACTGTTGGTGGGAATGTAAATTAGCACAACATTGAAGCTTCTGATAGCTCTGCCTCCTTCTCATTTTCCATACTGCAGCCAAAATTGTTTTACTCAGATAAAGATCTGGCCACTTCCCTGCTTTAGAGCTAAAGGGAACCTTCCACTGAGTTCAGGATAAGGGCCAAACACTTTACCTGGCACTCAACATTATCCACAATTTGGTCCCAGCCCACTTCACGGCCTTACCCAACATACCATGTTGGGTCACGAACAGAGACTAGAATTTAAAACTGGGCCTACATTCAAACACTGAGTCTTAAGTAGCTGAGCTGTTGGGGGTAAGTTAATTAACTGATCTGAGCTTTGGTTTCTTCATCTTTAAGAAGGGGAATTAAATGAGTGAATAAGAAAGCAAAAGCTCAGCTCTAAGAATTTGGCACAGAGCAAGGGAAAGACAAAGGCGGGACACCATTCCCAAAGCAAGACACCTTTGTCGTGGCAAAGCACCAAGGCCGGATTTCAGAGGGTTTGTCTGGAATCTTGAATTAATCCCTGTCTTGGGTAAAAATCTTCCCAGAAAAAAAGGGAACGGCTGATGCTGCCTTAAGCATTTGTAGATATCCAACTGTTCCTCACTAAGATATATTGAATTATAGAAGTTTTCTCCACTTTGTATGGTAAATTCCTTAAGGGAAAAAAACAAATTTAACTCAAGCCTCTGAATCTCTCTTTCCTTATCTACAAAATGGAGATAATGGAAAGTAGTTGTCTCAAAGCATTGTTGCGATAATTAAATGACACATGTATATATGCTTAGAAAGTGCCAGCCCAGCCCATGACAAGTATTTAACCTCTTTGAACTTTAGCTTTCTTATTTATAAAAGACAAAGCATGCAAGCATTGTATATATTCAAGATGGTAATGCCTGTGATGTACTTTGTATGAAACCTGGTATATTCTTAGCTGTCAATCAGTGATAACAGACAAACTTCACTTACTTTTAAAACTTTGCCTCAACAGCATACTACCACCTTGAAACTTACAACTCTTTCTGCATCCGTTTTGGCACAAGTGGGTCTCATGTTCTAGATCTTGGCAGCATCTTCATTTTCTTGCTTGCTAGCACACAGAGTTCTTTTAACAGGACACAGTGTTCTTTTATCAGGTTTATTTCTGCATCCAGAGCTTCATTATGATTCAGCCGGCACTCCAATTTGGTTCAGCACATGAAACATCTGTTCACTTAGCAGATCAGCCCCTTTTACAGATATTAGTCTAAATGAGTTCTACTGTACTCATTGTTTGTCTTCTCCCTCCTAGCAAGTGCATAAATAAACATTTGCTCAATATGGAGCGAGTCTTTGAATTGAAGAGGAAAAATGATCTATATTTTGTAATCTCCCCCAAGGCAATTTTCCTTCCTTTAAAGAATGCAACCATACAAAAAGAAAAGCAGCAATGCTGGTGTTATTTTGTATTGTCACAGGGATAGATGGCTGTCTGTGAGTTCAGGAATGCCGTTACCTGGTAATTCCCTGGATGTATGAGGCACTCCATTTAGTGCAAGTCAGTAAACATTTGTTGACCACATATTTAGTTCTAGGGTCTGGGAAAAAGATGATTGCTATAGATCATGTCTTTGAAGTGCTTACAGTCTCTTGGAGATAAATGTATAAGCAACTATAGCAATGCTACTTGTGATGGTTAATTTTATGCGTCAATTTGACTGAGCCATGGTGTGCTCAGATATTTGGTCAAACATTATACAGGGTATGTCTATGGGGGTGTTTCTGGATTAGATTAACATTTGAATTAGTAAACTGAGTAAAACAGATTGCCCTCCCTAATGTGGGTGGGCCTAGTCCAATCAGTTGAAGGCCTAAATAGAACAAAAAGGCTGAGTAAGAGAGAATGTCTCCTGTCTTGAGTTCTTTGAGAGGGAACACTGGTCTTTTCCTGCCTTTAAATGCAAACTGAAACATCATTTCTCCTGGGTCTCTAGCCTGCCTGACTCACCCTGTATATCCTGGGACTTGTCAGCCTCCATAATTATATAAGGTAATTCCAGGCCATGAATAGTTAGAATACACTAACTAGTCAAGCATTTTAGGCCTCTAGGAACCACCTCAGTGTTCTGAAGGAAGAAGACCTGGCTAGAGAGGAGAGAAGACCTGGAAGAGAGACCTCCTTCTCTACGCCATCATTTGCTAGCTAAAGAGGAATTAGGTGCAGTAACATCAATAGCACTATCAATAGTAGTATTGTTTTTCAAGATCAAACATGATAATATACCCTAAAACACTTTATATACCATAAAATCTTGCATAAATTTTACAGGTTTAGTAGTATTCAGAGTTGTCCACATTTCTTTTTCTGAACCTTTTAGGTCTTCAAGCAGCTAGAAAGGTAACTGAAATCTAGAAAGCACAAAAAGCTGAAAGAATGTCTGCTGACAAGTTGTACACAGCCCAGACTGTAGAAAAGCTCGCCAATCACTAGGACCCATGACCAAGTCTCTTTTCCTGCCTGTCCTTAATTGCCCACCTTGAATAGAACATACAATATTTCTCTCAATATACCTTTGATTACTTCGTACAAACTTTCTGCCAGGGGTTTCTTTCATTTTTCTGTCTAATAATAACACATTTGCAGCAGTTTTTATGACACTAGACGATAAATGGTAAAGGAATAGCAAAGCCATTCTGATGAAGTCAGATAGAAATGAACACAGTGTTGGCCGGGCGCGGTGGCTCACGCCTGTAATCCTAGCACTCTGGGAGGCCGAGGCGGGTGGATTGCTCAAGGTCAGGAGTTCGAGACCAGCCTGAGCGAGACCCCGTCTCTACTAAAAATAGAAAGACATTATATGGACACCTAAAAATCTATATAGAAAAAATTAGCCGGGCATAGTGGCGCATGCCTGTAGTCCCAGCTACTCGGGAGGCTGAGGCAGTAGGATCGCTTAAGCCCAGGAGTTTGAGGTTGCTGTGAGCTAAGCTGACGCCACGGCACTCACTCTAGCCTGGGCAACAAAGTGAGACTCTGTCTCAACAAAAAAAAAAAAAAAAAAAAGAAATGAACACAGTGTTGGGAACTGGAGGTAAAGGCCATCCTTGTCACACAGTCACAAAGAACTTGGCAGAATTGTGTCTATGTCCTAGGACTTTGCAGAAGGCAGAATGAACATAAGAGCAACAAACTAGGAAATCTGGCAGAAGAAATATCTAAGCAGCAAAGTGTTCAAGGTGCCGCATGGCTTCTTTTGGTCACTTACAGTAAAATAAGAGAGATTCGATTTAAAGATGGAATTTATAATTAAGAAGGAAGCAGAGTAGAAAGATTTGAAAAACTCTCAGCCCAGCCATGTAGAGAATTAAAAAAGCATGTTTGGAAGAGAATACTAAGTGTGAGGCCCCATTAGTCAAAAAAAAGGGCTATTCTGTTGGCAGGGGGCTTAGGATCTTATTTTTAGCTCACATATTGTTACTTACATTAGACAGCAGCTCATTTTATTACATATCATGAACATTTTTCCATGTAATCATACAGTAAATGTAATGATTAGTGGCTTCATAATATTGCAGTAAGTAGATGCATCACAACTTGTCTCAACAGCAATTTAGGTGGCCTCCAATCTTTCATTAGCATAAATGAGACTGTATTAACATCTTTTGCATGTATCTAGGTGCTTCATTTGGTTTACTTAGGACAAATTCACACAAGTATGATGGTGAAGGTGTGTATTCATGTTCAAGGGAGCCCCAAACACTTCTTCCAGCTTTGCGCTTGGCTGGGTAATTAAAGTAGAGGAGCGATGGATCCCTAGAAGCAGATATTTTGATTTCATGAACTTTTTGGGCTTGAAAATCAGAAAGCAAATAAGCCATTTCTACCTAGACTAGATCAATTAGTTAGGCACTCAGACATTTAACTTAAAAAATGGCTCGGGGCTAATCTCTAGTATAACTGGGCTATAGCCGCCACTATACGCTCTACTGGTAATTTCTTTGTTTCCTCTAGTTTGTAAAATAGCCATCCAACTGATTTATGATGATTATTGCTGCAACTTAAGATTTTGGCAAAAATCTATTATCTAGAGTATGAGGCATAAAAGGAACCCATTTAACATGTCAAAAATGAATCAGGGTAAGAGGGAGAAAGAAAGGAAGTTAAAAAGGCAGAGAGGTGAATGGGGGGGAAAAGACAGATATAAGACATTTCTTTTGGAATTATAGAACATTAGCATTGGAACTTATTGCCTCAGAGATGATTTTAGTCTGTTGAGCTCTGAAGCTCTGTTTCTTTTAGAATTTTTCAGACTCCAAGCTAGAGGAAAA
Organism: Eulemur rufifrons; assembly: GCF_041146395.1. Taxonomy (NCBI): domain Eukaryota; kingdom Metazoa; phylum Chordata; class Mammalia; order Primates; family Lemuridae; genus Eulemur; species Eulemur rufifrons. Next base: position 48,248,207 of record NC_090988.1, read on the forward strand.
CTAAATTTTATTAGTGGATTAATATTATAAAATCAGGAATCAATTTTTTTTCCCTTGGTGATCAACTTTTATCTAATTAGCTTAATAGAAGTGGTTTCTTTAGAAGAAAGAAATGGTATAATTAAAATTTAGAGGAAATGTAGTGTTTACTGAAAATTTGAGAAACTCCTTCTATATGTAAAGTATTTTATTTGTGAGTATATTACTTAACGTATAGAATATCCCTTATCCCTTATAGTCTATTCTCACAGCCAAATATGACTGTTCCTAGAATGGACCTGTGGGGATGATCAGAGTGTCCATATCAGGATAAACAGTTGAATGAAGACTTTTTTTTTTTTTTTTTGGACAGAGTCTTGCTCTGTCACCCTGGGTAGAGTTCAGTGATGTCATCACAGTTCACTGCAACCTCAAACTCATGGGCTCAAGCAATCCTCTTGCCTCAGCCTCCCAAGTAGCTGGGACTATAGGTGCATGCCACCACACCCGGCTAATTTTTCTATTTTTAATAGAGACAGGGTCTCGCTCTTGCTCAGGCTGGTCTCGAACTCCTGAGCTTGAGCAATCCTCCTGCCTCAGCCTCCCAGAGTGCTAGGATTACAGACGTGAGCCACTGCACCCAGCCTTGAATGAAGTCTTGAAATACAAATAGAAGTTCATCAGTGAAATAAAGCATTACTTATTTAATTAACCAATAGTCATTGAACACCTCTAATAATCCAGATATTCAGTTTAGGGCTTGGGGCAGGAAAATCTAAAAGCATAAGTCCTCAAGAACATAGGTATGTGTCCACAGCTACAAAATATTAGGGTACATGCTATAAGAGAAATAAAAGACAAGAAAGAAGAAAAGAAGCACTGTGCTTGGAGCTTGCAGACAGAGCAGGGGGTCAAGGAAGGCTTCCTGAAGGACTTTCATTAAGCTCTGCCTTAACGACAAGGAGGCATGTGTCAGGTTAATTTGGAAATGGGTGGCAGCATGACAGCTGTCTAAACAGATGAGGAAATAAGAAATAGTATATTTGGAGAACCTGGAATATTAATGGGAGGCAAAGAATAGGTTAGCTAAGATGGAGAAACAAACCAGCAGGCACTAAAATATACAGAGCTCTGTTTTTTTTTTTTTAGCCTTTTTGCACTGTGAACTGGGGAGTCATTGGAGCATCTCAAATAGGGGATCAATGATGTCAGAGTTGAACGTTAAGTAAGTCATTGTGAGTGCAGCATGGAGAAGACACTGGAAGGTATAAGATCAGAGGCAGGGAGAGCAGGGAGGCGGCTGCAGCCATTGTCCTATGAAGAGATCACCAACCTTTATCTGTCAAGGGCCAGATAATAAATATTTTAGACTTACCAGGCCATGTGTTCTGTATCACAACTACTCAGCTCTGCCACTGTAGCACAAAATCAGCCACAGACAATACACAGATGAGTGAATGTGGCTGCATTCCAATGACATTTATACGCAGTGAAATGTGAATTTCATGTCATTTTCACATATTATGAAATATTACTTTTATTTTCATCTTTTTAACCATTTAAAAATGGAAAAAACATTCTGCTGGTTCGGAGGAAACAGGATGATACCTCAGCTGATAGTATAAGAAGGGAACTAAGCAGATGAGTTTGAAAAGCAGCTACGATAGGACTCAGTGACTGACTAGTGTTTGCTGGGTGAAGAGCATGGCTGCCAAGGATAACTCTCGGTACTGTGGCTTGAGACACCGGGTGGGTGGTGATGCCTCCAACCAGATAGAAGATCTAGAAGGAGCAAAGCGGTTGGACATTGGAGGACTCAGAGGCCCGTAGGTGCCTTTCCTTCTCAATGATTAAGTCTTTAGGGATTCTGGTGTATGAAATTCTCCCGAGGAGAGTATTTTAAACTTTGTGTGCCTTAAATACATTTTTTGCTCTTGGCAAGTACTCGCTTACCATTTTGGGGCAAAAAAGAAAATTTTTTACTATAGAAAGTGGCTGAGGGAAATTAATGTTCATTACTAATATCAATCTTTTAAAATATGTCACCTCCTTTGACATTTTCAGAAAACTGTCTCAGATAAGCCCCAAATGCAAATGTGACCCATATGCCAACGCCGTATATCTGGCTGTGTACACACTGCATTAAAAAGCTCTCTCAAGCTAGAATTTTTTTTTATCGTTCCTGCATGGAATAACTCTCATGAAATAATTAGGAGGTACACAAACTAATGATAAATGTTAGCTTTTTGAAATGGGTTTTGATGAAATTATCATAATCTGATTATGCAGCTTCAAAGAACCTTTCCCAAGCTCGATTTTTCCTCATCTGATCCAATCTGCAACTGTCTGTGGCCAGAACAGCCTCTGCATGAGGATTTACGATGAGGGCTTAGAACTGCCAACAGAGTCACTTCTCCCTGAGCCATAAATATTCATGGAGGAGAACAGGTACTCTGTATGGCTTCCTGCCTCTTGGGGAACTCCAACATTCTGGTCAAGGCCCCATGCCACTAAATAAAGGAGGCAAAGGGGAATGTTCAACTGGAAAATGAACTGTAATTTCTTTTCAAGCACTGCAGTATAGAGTTGTGTGATGGGTTTAAGATCAGGGGTTTAAGAGTCAAATGGGCCTGGATTCTAGGTCCAGTTCTTCCCTTTACCTAACTCTATGCTTTCGTCAAGTTACTTCTCTAAGCAGATAAAAATAGCAGTACTGTGGAAAGCATTAAGAAGAGTCCTCACCACATAGAAAATACAACATAATAACTTAACACACTATCACATTGTTATTTTTATTATTGTGTATTACTAAGATCTCAGGGTATAATTTCAGCAAAACTCATTACTGACAGTGTTTTAATATTAAATATTAGAAAATCACTAGAAGGTGAAATGAATCAACTATTTTTGTGAACATACTATGCTTAACCTAGGCTATTTTGCATGTTATTTTATAACAACTGTGCAATTAATTAATAATCCTCATTTTATAAAGACAGTAAAGCTCTAAGGGATTAGTATACTAATGTCATTATGTTAGGGTCAGCTAGGCTCTGCTGTAATGATTAAAAAAAAAAAAAAAAAAACGCTCCCTTACATGAGAGTAAAATAAGGGCTCTCCTATGATCATATAACTACCAAGAAGTATAATAACATGTTACTTTAGTGTCTTAGTCCATCCAGGCTGCTCTAATTAAAAAAAACAAAACAAACGAAAAAAAAACCTTAGATTGGGAATTTATAAATAACAGAAATGTATTGCTCACAGTTCTAGGCTAGGAAGTCCAAGATCAAGGCACCTTGGATTCAGTGTCTGGTGAGGGCTGGTTTTCTGCTTCATAGCTGGTACCTTCCAGCTATGTCCTCACTTGTCAGAAGAGGCAAATAGACGACCTCAAACCCCTTTTATAAGGACACTAATCTCATTAGCAACCAATTACCTTCTGAAGGCCCCACGTCTTAATATTGTTGCTTTGTGTGTTAGGTTTCAATATATGAATTTTGAAGGTACACAAACATTCATCATAGCAATTAATATATTATTTCTAACTACTGAAAGTGATGATGTGTTCAGTGATCACATTTTATGTACAGAGCAGCTGTCTATTATAAGTTGAGCCAGAAGGACCATTTACTAGATGAGTAAACTGAGACAAAGGACCTCTTGCTAAGGATCACACAGCAAGTCAGTGTCAAAGCCAGGTCCAAACTTCAGAGGTCCTGATTTCTGGGACTCTGATATGAATCCTATACACCAAGATTGCCTGAAGTATATCAGTTGTAAAAAAAAAAAAGAAAAAAGTTATGTTTGGACCAAATATATTTAAAAAGTAGAAATAAACAAAAAAGCTTGTTTCTTCATTGCAGGACCTCCCACAGGTCTAAAGAAACTAATGCACTGAGTCTTTTGGTTGAGCAATATATTTCTTTTCCAAACATTTATGGCCATAAAACCCTCTTCTATTGGAATGTCCCATAGGACACAGCACACCTTAGGGAGCTGTTGCCCCTTTGTCATACTGCCAACACTTTACCAAATATCAACACTTGGCCCCTGTCATTTCCTTCCAAAGTGAAATCTAGACAAAACTATTGCCTTCCACAAGTGTGGGGCTTTATGTGTGGGATCCCCCTTCAATATTCTTTGGTGAAGAAAAAGAATCAGGCATGGTGGGTATTCCTGCTACCTTATTTTCCTTTCTCTCCCATATACACTGACACACACACAATAAACAAATCTTGTTCATTTCTAATCAGAATTCCACTGTCGAAGAATCATCTTTTCACTCTTACCACAATTGTGAAATGCAGGCCTCTTTGTACAAAGATAAAGGAGGTTTCTATTCTCCCCACACATCACCTGCCTTTTGAAATACATTTTGAGGCCCCTTCGGTCCATTGCCAGGGTATGAAAAGAACAGCACGTGGTAATTGAGAGCAGTCACCAGCTATGCAGCACCATAATCATAGTGGCCAGGATTATGGGTCCAGTTTTCCCCATGTTTATTTGCAGATGTGTTCACTTTGATCCACATACCACACTGTTTGAGGCTGTCACAATTTGCTGCTGCATGTTTTACATTTCCAGGGACTTCCTCCTCCTTTTATGGCACCAAGGATGATCTGATTCAGTGGGGATGAGTTGAGAAGCATTGTTTCCATGCCATTCTGTCTGCCCCACCTGGTCTCTCACCCAGCATAGACAGGTCCTCTCAATCTAACCACAGTATTATTAGCCACAAAATAACCCTCACTCTCCTCCAAAGTAACGTCACTTACATTTAATACTTTGTCCATCTTTTTTATTTTTAAATCTGTACCTACTATAAAATTATTTTAAGGCAACAGAGTCTATCCTTAATTAAGTGATAAAGTAGTAGAGGCTAAGAGAGATTAAATAATCTGCACAAGTACACACAGCTGGTAAGAGATTTCTCTGACTTCAAAGCCAATGCTCTTAGCAACCCCAAGAGGAACAGTAGGGTCTCATGGTTAAGGTTGCGTATGTTTGAGTCAGGGTTCAAGTCCTAGCCTTGCCATTTACTAATTGTTAGCTTGACAAAGTTGCCAAATCTCTTTGAACCTCAATTCCCACACCTATAAAAATGGGGACGTCATCACCACCTTCCACTGATGCTTGAGGGTTGAGTGTGATAGCATAGATTGAATATCAACTAGTGGTTTAATAGCTAGTAAAGGCAATAAATACTAGTTCCTTTCCGTTTTTTATATCATAATATAACTGATCTAAGTTTGAAAGGGTATTGAGTTGATAGGTAATTTTTTCCTACTTTTCATATTTCTATAATTTACAAATTTTTAATATCGATCATATATGACAATACTCAGAAAAAGTACATTAATATATACACACACATACACATATATATTCATTCATTCATTCACACAAAATACAAGTGTAGCAATCAAAGTGGCCCCAACTAATAATAAAAGGAAAGGCAGGAAAGTAAGTCATATTTAGCTTTAGGGTACTGAGCCCCTCTCCTTCCCCCCCTTCCATTCAAAGTGAAAATCTCAAGCCATAAGCTCATCTGCCGAGAGGCAGTGCTGATTGTCACTGGGCTGTGGGGTAGGACACTGGGGTGACTGTGCTCCTCCCTCAGAGCCCACTTCTGAGTGCTTACCCCACAGTGCAAATGTGAGTTCCTGGGGTCCCTGTCTCTGGGCAGCAGAAAAGGAATCTTATTTCTTGTTAAGGAGTAAAAAATCCATTCCTTATTTGTGGAGTTCCCATTCTTACAGAGTCAGCCTGTGCGGTGGCTGGGGGATGGCCCTGAGTTTGGGAGAACAGGAGCAAATTCTTGGCACCACACTCCAGAGCAGAATTATCAGAAGATCTGAGTTCTACCCACGGCTCCCCTGACACTGCTTATGAGCTGTGCACCTCAACTCTCGGAGCTTCAGTTTCTTTATTTGTAAAATGGGAATATTAGTAGCAACTTCATAGGATTGTTGAGAGGATTAAATGAGTTACTGTGAGGATGAACAGCACACTAGTAGCAGGAATAATTTAAGACTGGAAGCCCCGATTCAATGTAGCTTTTCAATATTGGCCACAAATTCTTTGAATAAACATAATCTTCACCCTGTTTGCTCAGCTGGAGTGGTCAGAAATCAAATTTAGCCTTGTCCTCTAGAAACAAAGAATTTGCTATATGTTGCATTCCTGTAAGTTCCCCTGAAAGCCTTTTATAAGACTACGCATCGACCCCTCACTCGGTATGTGCCATAGCATGTACATTTGGTCCTAACAACAGCCCTCTCTGGTGGCCCTTAGCGTGGGCCTTTTGTTCAGATACAGAAACTGAGGCACCAAGTTTGAACAATTTGCCCAAGGTCAGATGCGGTCAGAGCCAGCATCAAACCTCAGACTTCTTTCCTCCGAGCCTTATTTTCTTCCCCTGTGCTGTTCTGCCTCTTTAGGGAAAGAAATCCAGAGGAACTGTCATGTGCCACCTGTCACTCCTCTAAATTTAGACATGAAAATTGATTTTGAATAGGAGAAGAGAAAGAAATCTCTACTCACCTGTGGTTCTCTTCCATAAACATTTAGTGTGTCTTGGAGGGAGCCAGCCAAACACGCAACAGAAACGTAGCCACCAGAGATTCAGACCTTAGAGAGAAGTCATTTTGTGTTTAATTAAAGGGAATAGCTTTCATAGTATCCTTTCAAAGATGTTGTTTATTAGACGCTTACTATGTACAAAAATAAAACGCATACTTCATGAATATGAACTTGCCATGAGATCTCAATGTCAGCTGCGTCCTGAAAGCCCAAGTCCCCACCGCAGGCATCTGTCCCTTCGGGCAAGCCCTTTTGCCTCTCAGGACTCAGTTTACTCACATGTGAAATGAAATGGGCCTCTGAGGCACTGTCAGCGTTGGTGCTCTGCAGGTCAGCCTTTGTTTGTAATTTAATATCTTACCTGTTTCCCCCAAAGTATACACAGTGACAAAGATAAAACACCACTACACAAGTAAAGTGGGTAGTTAAAGGAGGAGTCAGAAACCATGCAGAGAAAGGGGAGATAATTGTACTGAAAACATGGATAAAGTAATTACTATAATTGAGCAATAAATACAATTGTAATTTATCCAGGCCTTTCATTAATTAGTCTGCAAGTCGGTACTTTTTTATCTGTTTGCTCCAGCTCCAATCTTGAATCTCCACTATGAGGAGGGTGAAGGGAAACCAGCCTTAGACGGTGCAACAGGAACTGAGGAGGCAAATGCTGCTTATTATCACTGAATCTCTAATCTGATCCCAGATGTTAATTGAGTTCACACATTCAAAGTGAAAATGGAAGTGTACCCTACAGCTCCCACACCACTGCGTGGTTTGTGAAGGGACACTTGTCACAGAGCCCTGGGATGCTGCCTGCATCCACAGGTGGCTGTCTCCAGCGCCCTGCTCCTCCTTGTCCTGGCTCACAGCTACGCACACTTCTCTGGGGCCACCTCCACTGGACTGTGAGCTAGGGACAGTGACTTCTGGTTCATTTTCACTTCTGGTTATTTAAGAAATCATTCCTGCATGAGTGCATAATAGCCAGAATTATATGATACAGCCAACCCGAATTGTCTATTTTATTCATGTATTCCACAGACATTCATAGATTCTGCTCCATGCCCAGCTCTGTGCTAGGCACAGGGAAGCTTGCCTCCTAGCAGGACTGACAAGACGCCGTCGCTTAGAGTAGGCTTATAGGCTCTCAAGTGGAGTAGAGTTTCTCGACATGACGCGGTGGGCATTTTGGGGTGGATGATTGTTTGTCGTGGCAGCTGTCTTGTGCACTGCAGCGTGTGTACCAGCACCCCTCCCCTCTACTCACTGAATTCCAGTAGCAATAACCCCCCTGCTTGTGACAGTCAAAATGTCTCCACACATTGCCCATGTCCCCAGGGAGCAAAATTGCCCCTGCCTGAGAATCACGCAGTCGAGGAACCCAAGGGGCTGCAGGTCGTGGAGGAGGGGGTAACGTGATGTCACCAACTGCAGGTCGGAGCACAGTGCAGCGCCGCGGCTAAGCCCGCAGACCCAGTGCCAAGTGGTCAGCATCAGCCTTGCTCTCACTTTCTAGTTGTGTGACTTGGGGACAGTGACTCAACCTCTTTGTGTCTCAGTTTCCATGTATTTAAACTGTGGCTACTAACAGTATCTGCCTCCTGAAATTGTAAGGATCTCAGCAGTACAGTGAAATGGGTTATTTGCATGCCTGTGTCCCTCTAGCCAGGGAACTTCTTGAGGGTAAGAACCTGTGGTTTCCTCCCCCCTCCCCCCAGGAAATGCTAATTGTCATTTTTTTTTAACTTTTGCTAATCTCTCATTTATTTTTATTTATTTATTTTTTATTTCAGCTTATTATGGGGGTATAAAAGTTCAGGTTACATACGTTGCCCATGGTTGCCAGGTTACATACGTTGCCTATCCCCCCAAGTCAGAGCTCCAGGCATGGGGAGGGGATGGGTGTATGCCTACATGATGAGTGTGTTGCGCACTGTCTGGGGAATGGTCACACTTGAAGGTGCTGACACGGGGAGGGGGGGTGCGAGGAGGGGATGGGTGTATACCTGCATAAGAAGTGCAATGCACTGTCTGGGGAATGGACATGCCTAGAACCTGTGTTTTTATCGTTTTCTGGACCCAGAACTACTCTGCCTTCAAGCTAGCTTTAGTGCTGATACAGGAATGTGAAGCATTGGATTTTTCTGAGTTCAAACCTTGGTTCTCTCACCCAATTACTAAACCAAGTCACACAACCTTTTGGCAGCAGAGATAATACCTATACGGAGTTACCAATAACAGTTCAGTGTTGGTAAGAAGAATAAGGGAATTAATTGATATGAAAGTCTTTGTCACCAAGTGTGGCACCTAATATATTCCAAAATAAATGGCTGAACCTGAGAGCAGATGCAGAAGGAACTCCCATGTTCCACGTTGTCCAAGATAGAAAATACTCCAGACTGTCTCCCTGACCCAGGGCAGGAGTGTCTGCTACATAACAATCCTGTGGTCCAGTGTCAAATGCAGTATTTAAAATCCAGCCAACCCTGTGCCAAGTAAGTAACTCATACACACTGGGCCCAGAAGCAGATTCTGATAGCAGCCTATGCGGTCTGCCCATAAGTCCAGCAGCACCAGCTGTGGGTGCTCTACAGGCCCAGCAATGAGGACGGCAGATTTTTGTCCACTTCCTCCAGGCAGGCGGTCCATTCCACCCCAAAGCCTCCTTGCTTTACCCACACTGTGTTTCTTCAGCCCAATCCATTGGTTTCTTCACATTCTCAGAGTAAGACTTCATCTCCCTAGAAGTTCCCAAACTGTCATTCTTCAAACTCCCAATGGTGACCCATCCCCCAGCCTTAAGGTCCTCCCAGCTTCCCATCTGACCCTTGTCCACCTCTCCAGCCACCTTCTCCCTAAACCTCCTCACACCCCATTTTCCAGGTACAAGGAACACTGGTGATGTCTCTGTGTTCTTCTGTCTCTAATTTTGCACAATCCATTTCTTCTCTCTGGAATGGCCACCCCTTTGTCCATGAAGAGACTGTCCCGCCATCCTCAGTGCAGCTGGCCTGTCACCTCCTCCTGCATGTTCACCAGGCAGAGTTGAATGGCCTGTCTGGGCCTCTCAGTGCTCACCACACTCACCTCTATCCTAGAGCCTGTGGCTGTATGACCATCTGCTTAGACCTCTGCTGACCATCCCGGGCCAGGAGCTACTTAGAGCCTGGTCTGGGCTTTCATCTCTCTTTGAAAACCCAGTCTAGGGAAGCCGCCTTCTTCCAACCCAGCTCTTGCACCATCAGCACCATCCCCACTCTGCTACTCATCGCCCCCTTCACCAGTTTCTACAAATGAAATTTATCAACTCTAGCCATTGTGTGACTTTAGCCATTTATTTCAGATTTGCAGGGACATGGGGGGAAGCCTTAGCCCAGCCTGCAAAGCACAGTTCTCGTCCCTTCCCTGGCTTGTCTCATTCTCTTCCTCTTTGCCTTCTTTCCTTTCCCTGGCAGGTAAGTCCTGTTCTTGTTTCATGCAGAGGAGTATCATTGATTTCTCCAAAACTTTGAGAACAGAGGATCTCCATCTCCCCAGGCCCCTTCTGCCACAAGCAGAATTATCAAAGCATATCCAAATATAATGGGTCTCTCTATAGCAACATAATTTGCCTGCTGCTAAGAGAATTAAGTTTTTCTTTGTATCATAATACCTATGTTCTCAGCACCTGGTACAGGACCTGATTCAAAATACATGGTTATTGAATGTATTAATAAATTGATTTATAAGATGGAATACATGAAAATGATTACAAACTGAAAAGAATCTACAACATTACTTTTATCAATTTTATTATTTTCATGACAACAGTGAGTCACAAGCAGCCCAGCTTTAGGCATCCCTTTATAAGAAGAGGATAAAAGCCCAGTTGGGACATCTCAGGTTTATTTTGCAGTTTCTTTCCCTGCTAAGAGAGTCAATTGGTCATACACTCTATGGCGGGAGAATCTGTGGCAAGAGGGAAAAACTGACCCATGTAGGCCACCACAGACTGATGGTATCGTGGAAATGAAGCCGGTAGCTCAAGGAACAAAAAGGCATGGATTTCTTTCTTTCTTAGCGCCTTGTGAGGGCCTGACATCGGGAAGCACAAGCTAATGTAGGGCGGGAGGTCACACGATGCCACGGAAGGAGCAACGGGATCAGGAATCCATCAGACCCGATTTCATATGTAACTTTGACAACTAACCTCTCTGTGCCTCAGTTTCATCATTCGTGAAATGATGGTGAGATGACTCCTCATTTGTCTGGGAAACAGAATCCCAGAAAACCAAATTGTCTACCCTCTCAGAGTCTTCAGTACAAATCTAAGCAGAGAGGACAAAAGTCAGGCAAAGAAACCATGATTAGTTTAGACATTTGTCTCAAGCCCTGTGCGGCTGGCTCCAGCTCTGGAGAGCCTGGCGGATTATGCATGAGAGGTAAGGATGACCTTGAGCTCTCAATTCTGAGGCTGAGGCTAGAAATGGGAGGGGGCAGCCACATGAAAGAATAGACAGGAGACATCTATCTAACACCATGAGTTTCAAGAAAAGCGTGAATCCCAAGACATTTAATGCAAAAAGTAGAGAGACCTCCTTCAGAGAGATCCGGGCTAGCCTCTTTGCTTGGCATAGCAAAAGCATCCATGACCACTAATACGGTCTCTGAATTATTTATGTCTCTGAACTAATTAATTCTGTCACCATAAATAATAAAATATCTCTCTTTCTCCACCCCCCTCATTCTCTCCCCCCTTCTCTCCCCTCCTCACTCCCTCTCTTCCTTCCTCCCAAGGTCCAAACTCACCAAGCGAGTGAACACGAATGAGTTGTCAAGTCATTAGCCACTGTGCAGTGTGGGGTGTCACTCAGTGTCATTGCAGACTTCTCTAGCCTGTGGCTGTTGCTGAGTCAGCCAGACAGCTGTGGCCAACTGGCTGTGACTGAGGTGAGGAAGGAATCATGGTAGAGCTTCCTGCCATAGGACTTCTAGATAGAGCAATATATATCTAACACAGGAAAACAAAACAGTGAACATGTAGCCCCTCCACTGGCTGATACGGTAAACAGGTACAAATTAGAAGACGGTGTCTTTTCTCCCATTAACCATAAAATTGTTTTAAAAATATGCAAATCTCTGATAACTATGCCCTCTGGAGTGGCGAAGTGCAGTGTCTCTGATTTAACAGGAAATTGCATAACACCTTACGGTACATGTAGTGATGCTTAGATAACAGTCAGCCTCACCCTGTCTCAGCTCATCCCAACTCACAAGTTTTAAGTTTTGCTGCCATGAAGTCTACATAGTGGTTAGAAGTATAGTCACAGCCGTTCAGACTTGGTTTGAGTCCTGACTCTGCCAATTACTATTTACCACTGACCTTGGTAAATTACTTAAACGTTCTGAATTTTAGTTTTTTCATATGTAATATAGTAATTATAATAATACCTGTTTTGTAGGTATTATTGTGAGGATAGAGTTAAATAATGCCTGCAAAGGCGGTATTACAGTGACCTGCAAACAGCAAGTGCTCCATAGATGCTACTATCTGTAGTGCTCCTGGTGCAGATAGGAGAAGCAACAATATTAGCCTAGAGCCTAGATCCATGGGTCTACCACTGATCTTCTGAAGTAGTAACTCTCTGTCTTTTCTTGAAGATTGTAGCCCCAAATACTTTTAGAATAATACAAGGTAGCATATATGACTGCTCAGTGCCCTGGGAGGCCAGAGTCTCCATCTGGGTCCAGTGGCTCCATTTCTTCATCCTCCCTTCTACATCCCTACCTTGGGCCTGTTCACAGGTATTTCCGTGTTATCCCCGTTCTCTTGTTCCACTTGTCTGGTGCAGACATCGTCTTCCACTGAGAAGCTGACTTGCTTGTAGGAGAGGCTGCCCTTAACTGAGCACTTCCTATGGGCCAGGCAGGCTCTTTACATGAATAACCTCATTGCATCCTCAAAACAACCCCTTGTTGGTTTATCCAGTTTACAGAAGACAGTATTCAGAGTTGTAGAGGAGGTTAAAAATAACTTTCTAAGCCAGGCTGCTGCAAATAATCGAGCACATACATGCAGGATATTCTCAAATCTCACCTTCTGTTGCCCATTCTGCACCCCTACCTTTGGGAAACCACTTTGAAAATCATGGTGAAAACAATGGTGATGTTGATGATTATAATGACTGTGATGACGACAATAACTCTTTCTTCTTCATAGAAATTTTGCCATCTTACTGATCACAAGGATTTTATATAAACAAGGACCTCTCATCCACAAAGGCTGATTTTGGTGATTGGAGGCTGACATCTATACCCTACTCAGCCCCAGAGCATGAAGCCCCTTAAGAAAGTATCCAAGTCCCACCACAGCCTTCAGCCCTGTGAACCTCTGGCCAGAAGCTCTGTCCTGAAACACCTCTCGAGTCTTTGGTCTATGACTTTGCCCCTTTTAGTCTCACCTTCTTAACTTTTTTCTTGGTGAGATGAAGAACTTTGCTGGTTCTGGTACTTTCCCACTTTTGTTCTCAAATATAGTTAACTGACTACCTTTACTTCTCATTAAGCTCATTATTGTCCTGAAGGAATTCGAGGCTGTGGTCTCCAAGTGATGACAAACAGTTTTTATTTCAGAACCCCAGTGGTAGATGTTCAGCTTATTCTACTGCTGTTCCCATTCCCACCACCATTATTGCCAACAGTGTCACTGACTGAGAATTTGCTGTATTTCTCATCATTTAGAACAACTTTCATAGGCTTCCAAAAGTCACACATTCTACCTCTAAAGACATGTTTTTAAATTCCAATCTAAGGACATAATTTGAAAAGACTTCACCATTTTTATTCACTGACTCAACCAAAGGTATCCAATTGAAAATTGTGTTATATTCCACAAATAGATGATACCCTAAAGTGCCAAGTATGCTAGGCCCTGGGAGTACAGACACAAATAAGACATGATCCTGACCTCAGGCAGGACACATGCTAGCAAGCCATGACATTGAAGTGATGAAAAGGGGCTTAGATACAACCTAGGAAAAAAAATCTTTGATTTTCAAAATTAGAAAGTTAGGCTGCAGAGAAGGAAATTAACTCGTCTCAGGACACTTGTATAGTGGATGGTAGAGCCAAGACTAGAACGCCCAGTTTAATACCTCTTAAAATTGTTCTGTACAGTCTTTCTCTAGAGAGTTATTTTAGCATCTTAATCACCTCAGGTCTGTATAACTTCAGTTTTAGTAGATGTGCTGCTAAAGCGAGCAAAGAATGCATGACCCTTTATAAGCCACCTCCTCTGGGCCCTGTCCCTCTGCCTCCAGGCCAGGTGGGTGCTATTCTTTTGTGGCCCCAGCTCCTGGGCTTCCCCTATCAGGGCTCTCACGTTAATAACATGGTTTAGAAACTCGACTGTGAGGTTCCTGAACACAGAGGCTAAGTCATATTCGCTTCCTGCTCCCAGTGCTCAGTGTTGAACTTGGCACAAAGTGAGCACTCAGTCACTCTTTACTGAATGAATGGATGAGCGCATGAACAAATAAAGTCAGACCAATCCTGAAATTTGCTTTGTTTGTTATATATTGCTCCACTAATCATGTCTTTACCGACACGGTGACAGAAAGCTGAAGAAGAGAGCTCAACACACACAACGTCTTCAATTCCAATATCTATCTGTTCCAACAGAGTCAGGGTTGGCATTATTCCATCCATTGGGTCGGGGAAAAAAAGAAAAGAAAACCAAGCCAATAAAAAATGTTGCAGCCACACCAGGAGGTTTATTTTTAACTCACTGTGTTTATTTATACCTTGCATCTACTATAAATGAAATCAAGTGAAGCCTCAAGACACAGGACTTTCTATTTTATTGTTTTGCTTTTTCAAAATAAAAAAAAAATTACAAAACAAAGTAGGAAAAAAGAGAGGACAGGCCAGGAGCGGTGGCTCATGCCTGTAATCCCAGTACTTTGGGAGACTGAGGCAGAAGGATCGCTTGAGTCCAGGAGTTCGAGGCTGTAGTGAACTATGATTGCACCACTGCACCCCAGCCTGGGTGATTGAGGGAGATGAGACCTCATCTCTAAAAAAAATTTTAAAAATAAATAAATTTTAAAAGAGATATGGAAGAGCTGAGATACAACATTGTGTTCCCAGCAACTTAACCAGTCGTAACAATATAAGAAAAGTAGAAGTTGGAGGATCAGAAGACCTGGGTTCAGTGTTTCACTCAGCCACCAACTTGCTGGGTGAGCAGCAGGGGCTTTGAATTTACTCCCTAGGCCCTCGGTTTCTCAGTCCGTCAGATAAGGGGTGGGGACTAGATTGCCTTTGCTTGCTTAGTGCATCCTGGAGCTGGAATCACCTCCAGCTGGGTGTCAGCCCAAGGGCCAATCCCAGGGGTCAGTAACAATGCCACCCTGTGTCTGCTGCAGCCATTGTGAGGAGCCTTGGAAGAAAAACTCTTCTGGTTCCTTTGATCTGGTAAAACAAGCAACTTGCTTTATTAAAATAAAAATAACCACATTTATTGAGCCCTTTCTTTGTCCTCAGGCACTGTGTGCTATAGTACCTTTTATGTTATTGCATTTAGCCTTCATAGCCACCCCATGAGGTAAAGTCTATTTTATTGCCATAGGGGGGAATTTTTCATATAGGGAAATAAAAACTTGAAGAAATGAAGTAACTTACCCAAGGTCACAAGAACAGAAAGTGGCAGAGGCAGGACTTGAACTCAGTGCTCACTGATGCCAAGGCCCTTGCTCTCAACACTGCATTAATGCTCAGTGTTTGAAGTCTGGTTGTCTCTCCGGGTTCAGGCTCCTGGTGTGGGAATGCTCTTGATGTGTGCCTCATCCTGGGAAGTAGAAGCTTATGCATGTTTGGCATCGTATCTCAGCTGGGAACCAGGATATGAAGGGCTTGCATGCCAGGATAAGTGCTGGGGTTTACCTTGATGGAGATGGAGAGCTGCCGGAGCTTCTTAAGATATCCATGTTTCAAGATTTTCTTTTACCCTGACCACGATCAGTGGTCTACCCAGGAAAGCCTAGGGCCTTGCTGCTCATTAATCTCTCTATATCCCTGTTTTGCTAAACATTGAACAACTCTCCTTTCTCCAAAAAGTCCTTGTAGTTTGCCACCTATAAGCCTTTGTTTATTTCGCTTCCTTTTGCGCATGCCTTCTTGTTCCCACTCATCCAAATCCTGCACAAAGGAACTTAGAGCTCTTCCTCTGTCACTTCTTCCAGGAGCCTGCCACTACATCACTGAGAAGAACTCATCTTCTCCTTGGCTCCCATAAAGAAAGAGAGAAATAGGTTTAGAGGCAGGTAGGAAGAAAACTATACCCTCGATCAGTGTGTACCATGTGCCAGGCACTATGCTGGGTGCTTGCATATACTGTCTTTCATCTTTTCGACCACCCTGCAAGTAAAATATTTTGTCCCTGTGTATGATGCGAGGCTCTGAAAGATGATGACATTTGTCTAGGATCACAGCATCAATCTTACTGGTAGATTTAAGATTCAAGCATAGTTCTGTTAGACTCCAGATCTCACATTTTTTTATATCATATTACATCTACACATAAGATAATTTTGGCAATAACCTTGCAAGGGGAATACTTTAATATTCTCATTACTCAGACATGAAAATTTGGATCTGAAAATTAAGAATCTTACCCAAACCTGCAAAAAATTTCACAAATAGTAGGACCAAACAAGTCAGAAGTTAAAACAAAAGTTATTCAGGCATACCTTGTTTTATTGCACTTTGCTTTATTGTGCTTCACAGATACTGCATTTTTTTGTTGTTTTGTTTTGGTTTTTAATAAATTGAAGGTTTGTGGCAAACCCTGCATCTGGCAAGTCAGTTGGTGCCATTTTTCCAACAGCATGTGCTCACTTTGTGTCTTTGTGTCACATTTTGGTAATTCTCACAACATTTTAAACATTGTCATCCTTATTGTTGATATGGAAGAAGTGTCAGTGGTCTGGATAGAAGATCAAACCAGTCACAATATTCCCTAAGCCTAACGCAGAGAAGCCCTAACTCTATGAAGGCTGAGAGAGGTGAGGAAGCTTCCAAAGGAAAGTCAGAAGCTAGCAGGTTCATGAGGGTTAAGGAAAGAAGCCATGTCCATAACATAAAAGCACAAGGTGAAGCAGCAAGGTATAGCAAATTATCCACAAGATCTAGCTAAGATAATCGTTGGAGGTGTCTACACTAAACAACAGATTTTCAATGTAGATGAAACAACCTTCTATTGAAGAAGATGCCACCTAGTACTTTCATAGCTAGAGAGAATTCAGTGCCTGGCTTCAAAGCTTCAATAGGCTGACTCTCTTGTTAGGGACTAATGTAGCTGGTGACTTTAAGTTGAAACCAATGCTCATTTATCATTTCAAAATTCCTAAGGCCCCTAAGGATTATGTTAAATCTACTCTGCCTATGCTCTATAAATGAAAAAACAAAACTTGGATGACAGCACATCTGTTTACTGAAGCATAGTTTACTGAATATTTTAAGCCCATCATTTAGACCTACTGCTGAGAAAAAAAGGTTTCTTTCAAAATATTACTGATCATTGACAATGTACTGGGTCACCCAAGAGCTGTGATAGAGATGTATAATTCAAGGAGATTAATGTTGCTTTCATGCCTGCTAATACAACATCCGTTCTGTAGCCTATGGATAATGGAGTAATTTTGACTTTCAAGTCTTATTATTTAAGAAATACCTTTTATAAGATTTTAGCTGCCATAGATATTGATTCCTCTGATGGATCTGGGCAAAGTCAGTTGAAAATCTTTGGAAAGGATTCACTATTCTATATGTCATTAAGAATATTTGTGATTCATGGGAGAAGGTCAAAACATCAACATTAACAGGATTTTGGAAGAAGTTGATTCCAACCCTCATGGATGACTTTGAGGGGTTCAAGACTTCAGTGGAAGAAGTAACTGCAGATGTTGTGGAAATAGCAAGAGAACTAGAGTTACAAGTGGGCTCAAATATGTGACTGAATTGCTGCAATCTCATGATGAAACATTAATGGATGAGTTGTTTCTCATGGATGAGCAAAGAAAGTGACTTCTTGAGATGGAATCTACTCTGGGGGAACATGCTGTGAACATTGTTGAAATGACACCAAGGGATTTAGAATATTATATACACTTAGTTGATAAAGCAACAGCAGGGTTTGAGAGGATTGACTCCAATTTTGGAAGAAGTTCTGTGGGTAAAATTCTACCAAAGACTATCACATGCTACAGAGAAATCTTTCATAAAGGAAGAATCAGTTGATTTGACAAGTTTCATTTTTGTCCTATTTTAAGCAATTGCCACAGCCGCCCTAACCTTCAGCAACCACCACCCTGGTCAGTCAGCAGCCATCAACATTGAGGCGAGACCCTCTACCACCAAAGTGATTATCTGAAGGCTCAGATGATTGTTAAATTTTTTAGCAATAAATTATTTTTTCAAGTTTTTTGATACATATTATACATATTAATAAGGTATTACTTTGACACATGCATACAATGTGTAATGATCAAATCAGGGTTTGGGATATCATCACCTCAAATATTTATCATTTCTTTGTGTTGAGTATATTCCAAATCTTATTTCTTAGTTAAGCAATGAAGTATTTTTTAATTAAGGTATGAACATTTTTTTAGACATAATACTATTGCACACTAATTAGACTATAATATAGTGTAAACAGGACTTTTACATGCACTAGGAAACCAAAAAATTTCTGTGACTCACTTTATTGTGATATTCGCTTTATTGTGGTGGTCTGGAACCAAGCCCACAATATCTCTGAGGTATGCCTGTACTTTTGTTCTAGAGTAGGAACATATATAGTGGGAATATCCCTGTGATATTGTGACATAATAAGAAATATTTATTTGGTCCTTATCTTCCATTCTTGGCCCAGAGCTTTTAAAACCTTTGGAATTTCCTGAGTTGTAGGGGTAAGAGGAGAGCCTTCTGTTTTTCATAAGCCCTTTTCAACCACACCTGAGTTTATGTTAATGGGGTGACTCTTGGAAGGTGGGAGCTGGTTGCCAGAGGAACCAACCACGTGATTAGAAGGTTGGGAACTTTCAACCCCACCCCCTGGCCTGGGGAGTGGGGGAAGATGGAGTTAATTTCCAATGGGCAATGCTTTAATCAATCATGCCTATGTAATAGAACTTCCATAAAAACCCTAAACAGTGGGGTCTGGGGAGCTTCTGAATTGGTGAACACAGCAAGGTTCTGGGAGCGGAGTGCCTGGAGAAGGAGTCATGGGAACCCCCAATTTATAGCCAAGTGAGACAGAAGTGTAGGTAACCTGGTGACCCACTACCTGCAATTGGTGTCTAAAGTGAGCTGTAGTCTTGTGGGACTGAGCCCTCAATCTGCAGGGTCTGTGCTAACTTCCTGTTGTGTTAGAATTAAATTAAACTGTAGGAAACCTAGTTGGTATCCGTAGAGAATTAGAGAATAGCTTGGTGTGGAAAACTGACACATTTGGTGTGTGAAGTGTTGTGAATATATCAAATAGTTTTGCTTTTAGTCCCAGACGTTTCCTAGTTCTCTAAACAGACTGTGCTCTTTTTGAGGGCAGGGGTGTGCCTTACTTACCTCGCATCTGGGATATAAAGTCTTAACAGCCCAAGAATTGATGTTCAGTCCTTGCTAAGTAAACATGAATAGATTGTGAAATAAGAAAAGGGATGCTTCATCCACCACCTCATGTTTGCATGGCATTTTAGTTTCTATAGTGTTTTCAGTCTTACTTCATCAAGTCACCTTTTAGGAGCTTCTATTTGCTGATATGAGTCGTGGAAGTGGCAACTCGCTGTGTCATTGCTAGATTAATTGTGTAAGTAAAGTGAGTAAGGGCCAATATATAGTAAGTACTCAATAAACAACCGATAACATGAGAGTGTGATGTTGAGGATGCTTCAATCCTCACAAATTCCTAGTGCTTAGGCAAGCCCAGAGGGCACTGAGTCCCAGTCTGGAGTGAGGGAAAGGACCACAGAGGCTGTGACTCCATCGGTGTCAAACACACACTCACAGTTGAGTTGCGAGCCCAGGACTCCTGAGGCTGAAGTCCCCACGCATCATTCCCCATTGCTCATTCCGCCTTCCATCCAGAAGAAGTGGTTGTTTATAGCCTCAGGCTGAGGAATCCTGAAGTCGTATGTTTATAGGAAAAAATATGTATACATCCTCAAGCTGTGTGAACAAATCTAAGAATGCAAACAAGGCAACACTTCAGGAAGAAACCCACAGACCAGGGCTTAGCAGAGAAGGGGATAAAACCCATTTATTGAAATGACAATAAATGAAGAAATCAGAAAGGGCTAACTCTGGTCTTCACCTGGGAAATTTAAAATTATTCTTAAGAGGGAAGGAGGTCTCTTTTGGGAGATGGAGAGTGTGGGGCAGGCATGATCTCCTCTACTCCCTCATAGCTGAATGAAGAGTGCAGTTAGTTGGGTCTGACTTGCTAAGTGCCTATTCAAGCCTCTTAGGATGAAAACAGGGAACCTGGGGACAGAGACAGTTAATGCACGTGGCTGGTTGAAATAAGCACATGTGGGTGAACGAGCTGCATCGCTCTTTGGTCCTGCCGGTCACTGGCCGTGTGCCTTTGAAAGTGTGCATGACCAGGGTTTCCTTGGGAAGAGAAGAGTGTCACTGAGATGAGCGGTGATGATTTTAGATGTTTAAAAACCCTTGACCCATTTAAAATTCCCTTTTATTCCTTCACAGTATATCAAGGGGAAAGGCTTACTTTGGTGCTGGTATGTCTTAAAAATCTTTCTATCTTGTGAGTGCTTACTCCTATTTTTAATATTTTTTTAAATAAAAGACAGCGCATATCAGACTTAGATAACTTCAAGCAACAGTATCTGTTGCATAAGATAATTAGTTCTGTTGTATTTATTTTTATCTTTAGTGATACCACTTTTGCATGTATTACAGTGATATACCATTTAAGTAAAAGAAAGTGAGTCAAATTTAAATATTAGCTAAATATTATTGGTGCTATTTGAATGAGTGGCATTTGGGAAACACAAAGCCAGGTGTTCTCCAGGGCCTTGTTGCTCTAAGAACAACCTGCAGACTTGCAGCAGGAAGCTTGTTAAAAACGCCCAGGAGCAGCCCCCCAGACCTGCAGAATCAGGATCTGCACTGGAACAGGCCCCCAGGGGATCCGTGTGCCCATGACAGTGTGAGAAGCCCTCCTGGAAAGGTACTTCTAGCTCTGCCTAATTCTCTTTAAAATGATTCTGTCACCATAACACATTCTGAGGGCATCCGCTTTCCCAAGTTCTTTATTTCTTGTTTATTTTGTTGAGTATTCAGAGAAAAATAATTAATGAAAATAACTGTATTGTTGCTGTAGGGCCCTGGCTTTTGGCAGACCTGAATCTTGCCCCTTCCTCCGGCACTTCCTACTCAGAGAACCTCGAGAACTGTGCTTCACCCATTGTCTTCATTTTAGTTTCTCCCTCTGTAAGACAGAGACTGTAATCCTTTATTCTCACTGGGATTGTGCTGCACATGCACATTCAGTTATTGTAGTGCCCGGAACACAGGAGCAGGTCCACAAATACTAGTCACAGAGTCACTTTCCTGTGATTCCCCTCCACGTGGGAAACCCAGGTCTTTTATCGCCACAGGGACAAGTGCATCCAATGCCAATGCCAATGCACTTTGGGTCTGCAGTTTGGGTTATGAGCACCTGATAATTTAGTTGGCATCAAACGATAGTCTTTTGTGAGTGCTTCTCCCCAGTAACAAATCAGCTACCCAAAGGTGCTGGCAGATGAGGCATTGCACCTTGCCTGCCTGCGTCCAGGACACCAGCTGAGTGCAGAGAAGTTTCTGGAGGAGTCAGAGCCTTGGATGAGCAGAGGGTAGAGCAGGAAGAGCAGCTGGAGTATGCACTGGTACATCTTGCGGTTCTCACGTACCTCAGGACCCAGAGGGAAGCACAGGTCCATGCCTGTTTCTCTGCTGCCTCAGCACGAGGAGGGAGTAATGAAGAGAGAGTCGCTTGGTAGCCATGAACGCCTGAGTTCCCATCCTGGCCTCACTAGCTGTGAGACCTTAGGCAGGTTACCAAAGCTCTCTGCATCTCCATTTCCTCAACCAGAAAAACAGAGCCAGGCGTCCTGACTTCACGGGGACGTTGTGAGGATTAAGTGAGATGAGTATGTAAACATGCTTAGCGTGACGCCAGCGGTATTAATGCGGTAATACCAGGCGCTGGGGACGCAGTCACTGTTTGCTCCTCTTCTCACTCCACAGATTCTACTCAGCCAGACAGACTTGACTTTAAATCCTGTTTCTTCCGTTCCTCATTGTGTAACCTTGGTCAAGTCATGTAACTTAATTTGGTTCCCTCGCTGGAAAATGAGGGCAGCAATGCCCCCCTCGCCAGTTCTGTGTGAGGATTAAGGAAGTGCATGCACTGGCGCGTGGGAAGCACTGCAGAGGTGTTCGTTCAGGCACAGGTAGCTCTTACCATCCATGCAGGTGGAGCTCAGGCCTGACTTCCTCCCCATGCCTTTTATAATCCCTCTCCTTTGCTCATCCTCCTCACCTTCGGCAACCTTTTCAACTTGCAGTGCTCCGGCCCAGAACCTCTTCTTTCTCTATATTCCCCCCTTAGATGGGCTCAGCAAATCTCATGGTTTTAAATGCTGTCTACACCTGATGACTCCCAAATTAAAATCTCCAGCCTGCACCTCATCCCTGAACTCTAGGCTCATAAATCCAAATACTTGTGCAATGTTCCCACTTGGAAGTCACAAAATCATCTCAGATGTGACATATCCCAAATTGCGCTCTTAAAGTCCACTCACGTTACCATGGAATCTGCTCTGCTCCCAGTTTCCTCCCTTCTCAGTGTCTCGGGCCAAAATCACAGGGTCCATACTTGTCTCACCTCTGTCTTTCACACCCCATGAACAGTCACCCACACTCAGAGGTCACAGAAGTGCGTTGTTGCCAGCAAGCCTTGATGACTCTGCCTAGGAGATTTTCATGAGCTAAATATCGAGGCAGACTTAGTCCTCAGTGAAAATGTATGGCAGGAAATGAAAGAAGACAGGATAAGAAAGGGATAAATAGAGAAAGATTAAACAGACAGGCAATGAGCAATATAAAAGAGTGCCCAAAGGGATGTAGCATATCAGGATGTGATTAAGAAACATCCAGATCTGGGGTAGGATTAACTGTTTGGGGTAGAACTTGGCAGTGGAGAGCTTGTAAGCAAGTGGTGGCACCTGTAGGCAGGTGAGAGCACAACACTCTTGTGGCTATGCAGGCAGTCTGGCTCGGAGCAGGATGTTGTCCTGGGGATGTGGCCCAGAGGAGGATGCTACTCACTCAGGCAGGGCATGCCTGCACCCAGAGTGGGGCCTGATTCCCAGCAAGGAAGCTGAGGTGACAGGAACCGAGACAGAAGTCAGGCATAGGACTGAGGATAGGCGGCAACTCTGTGAGCTCCGGGTTTCCCTCAAGCAGTTCTAGGACACTCCTGATCACCCCCCTTCCAGCCCCTCTCCACCTCTGAAGAACATGGCCCTGGTCCAGACGACCTCAGGAACTGACTAGGTGGGCCACAGCCTACATTACTTTTCTCAGGAGAACCCAACAGAAAAGGCACTGGACTGGCAGATTACAAGCACTGTGCACCCACCTAGAAGCCTGTTACTCTGCGTCCTCCTCTCTCCCCTGCAGCTGCCGCCCCATCCTCTCAGCCAGCTTCCTCCCTGACACAGCCTCATCGGTTTCCTTGGAGGCATAATGGCCCCGGCATGGGCTCATGAGCTTGGACAGGGCCATGAGCATCCGCATCCAGCCATCAAGTCCCTAACAAATAACTTCCTGAGGGTCTGTTTATCTTCTGCTTCAGCCTGGCAGGACCAGGGTCTATAAATTGTAGTTGGAATTCAGGTCTATTTTCTAGGTCAGGGGTGTGTTGCATATCAATCGTGGAGCTGGGCATCAGTGCATTCCCCTCTGCAAAGTCCATTTGCCTACTGTAGTGAAACAGGCACGCCCATCAGGCGCATGGGGCTCAGCGGCTGAAAGCCTCTGCAGTGGACAGGAACCGCAGGGACTGCAGACAGATGAACTGCCTCTGAGCAGGCAGAGTATTTCCTTTACAGGCTCAGCGAGGCCTTCTGTGCGGAGTCAAAGCTGTATTTTGCTAAAGGCAAATCTAGTGCTTACACTTGGCTTGGCATTCTATTACAAGTGTGTTCAAGGATCTGGTGTATGTGTTGAACATTCTGGGACTCTATGGCCCTGCACAAACACAGAGGCAGCAGGCAGCAGCAAAAATCAGAAGGCTCTAGGGCCAGAACTGGTTTTAAATCCCAGCTCTGCCCCTTAATGTGGAACTTTGGGCAAATTATTTAACCTTCTGTTTTCTCATATGTTATAAAAAAAAAAAAAAAAGACCCAGTTAGCATAAAACAAGACGAATCAAAGCGTGTGATACATAGGAGGCACTCAGTGATTTGGAGGGTGTTTATAATTAGAGATACTTGGGTGGAAGTGGCAATAGGGCTTAAGCTCCTGCTCAACATGGAGTTTTAAGGAGAAACTTGGAATCACACTTCACTTGGCCAGTCTTGGTTCTTCTGCTTACCTTGGGCATGTTATTTACTTTTCTATGACTGACAATATCATAATGTCCATCTCATAAAACTGTTGATATGACTAAAAATGTGGTACCCCTAAAGCACAAAGCATGGTACTGTTTGCATAGTAAAACCTTAATAAATGTGAGATATTATACCTTGACTGGCTAACCAAAGTCTTAAACTCAGTTTAATGAGACATAGTTTCACCAGGCTATCCCATGTGTATGTAATTTATAGTTGCATGTTTATTATTGGGGAAAAATAACATTAAAATAATCTTTGGTTGAATTGTTAATCCAATTGAGTGGAACCTGGCTTTACTGGCTCTTTATTTGGAGTGTGGGCACTGCGTGCTGTGATGGATACAAAGATGAATAAGAGATGAGAATAAAACTGATTTAGCAAGCACTGTGCTAAGGACTCTCAGATGGATTATCTCATTTAATCTTTTCATACAGCTTATGTTAGTTCTGTTAGGAAGAATAATTTATGGTCACTGTGGAAGGGTTGGAAAGAGAAAAAATACATACATAAAAAAACAAAAATTAAAGTCACTCATAACCACTGTTAGCTATTTGCTATATTTCCCTCTTGTCCTGTTTCTGTGCAAAGTGCATGATGTGTTTAAGCTTCAGTTCCCTTATCTGTAAAATAAGAATAACACCCCATCATCCAGGGGTGGCTAGACAACAAATGAGATCCTTTAAGGAAAGGATCTAACGGTGCCTGGCATTTAGTTTCAGTAAACTGTTGTTCCCTTCAGATCGTATCTCGTTGGAATGATTACAAAGAGCTTTTAAAATGAATGTTCGCCTAAGCATATGAGGTGGTCTTTCACAGCCCAGGAATAGATTTGAATCATCTTTCTAGAGTGCCGATTTACTAATAGATTTTAGTGGGTGGTGGCGAAAGGTACAATTTTTATACTTAAAAACCATGTACTTGTTGGGATGTAAAACACTTGACAATTTTTAAGATAAAATAAGAGACTGCAAAGAAACAGTGGCGCTTGTGGCAGGCCAGCTCAGAGTAAGCTCCCAACCCCTGGGATGTGCTTTCCTCTCCTTAGTCATTATGGACCCTTCTATGGGCAAGTTTGAGAAGTACTGCTGAAGGATTCAGAGTGGCGGAAAGATTTTCAGCAGAGAAATAATATGGTCAGAGTCAGATGTTAGATCACTCTGGTGGTCATGTGGAAGGTGGGTGGGAAGATAACCACCAAGAGAAAACCTACTGGGAAGATAGCGCCATGTCTGGGTTGTAAGTTATGAGAGCAAGAACTAGAAAATGGCAGTGGGAATGATGAGAAGGAGACAGATTTGGAAAATTTAGAAGACATAATAAGGAGGAACTTACCATTGGTCAAATGTGGAGAAAGAGTTGGGTAAGGGGAATCCTAAGAGCCTTCAGAGACTGTGGATTTGCAAAAATGATAGAGATATACAGGATCATTGCTAATGTCTAGTAGAAAACTATTTGCTTTGCAGTAAAACTTCTCAGCTGCCCTTCTACCACCTTAATTAAAAGGAAACTTAGCCATTTTATATATATTACAAATATATTACAAACCAAAGTTCGTATTTCTTGAAATGACTTCTTGGTTCCCTGGAAATTATCTTAAGGATTTTGCACCTCTAGGTATGCCAGAAGTTAGCAATTGCCTGCTTTAATCGCTGGCTCTTAGGTAAGGAGGAAAGTGTGCAGCTTTGGGGAATCCTTAGGCAAAGACTCTGCACAGTCTCAGGGCCTCTGGGAAAGTGATTGCTCTTGCTGGGAAAGCAAATGTGAAGCCGCATTTCAGGACTGGAGCCCACTGATGCAAGGGCACGTTTGCTCTCTGAGAATATCAGGGCAAAAATTAAACATTCATAATATGGTAATTAAGAGCTGAATAATTTACTCTAAACCAATAAAGTAGATGTTGGTAGTATGATATCTCCAGAATGAAACACAGTGGAGGAAAAATAACAATGTTTGTTCATTAGCTATAAACTTGGACTATGCAGTGAAAATGGAACATATTTCCTTTGTTATGATTACAGTTTGGAAAGGAAATGTACTCCCAACCCACAGGCATTCGACAAGGATGATGCTGCAGGAAGACGCTGCCAGGGATCCAGTGTACAGCATCCCAGTCCCCCTGAGATGAGTTGTGTGACCAGGGGCAAGTCACTCAACTAATCGGTGCCTCCGTTTCCAAATCTGACATTGAGCACGAGTAATTCTTGTCCTGTCAGTAACATAATTTTCGCATCTAAAAGACTGTTATTATCACACCAGACACACAGCAGCCTTGCATAAGGCCGGGGTGGGATTCCACCAACCTGTCCACTACTGTGAATGCTCTGCAGTGGTGCTGGTCTGGCTTCCTGTAATGCTTAGGTTACTGGGATAAGGGAATGAAACTACCTGATAAAGCAGATGCATTTGTAAGTCTATCAAAAATCCTAAATCCACTTAGCAATCTGACAATCACAGATACTGTCAGAGTGTCATCACAATCAAAGATATATTCAGAGCCCATTATAATCACAGATAGACAGTGGCTCAGAGAAAACATACGTGTTTTCCTTTTTTTCCTCTATGAGGGCCCCCAAGGTCCCTTTGGGGGGTTTGGGTCAACTCATGTACCATCTTTTTAATTCACTGTCATGCTTGGAAGCTCCCAAGTTATATCCTTTTTGAGCCCAGGGTCTCTCTGTCTCCTAAAAGTACCCAAAGAACCTCCTAGACCTTTCCTGTGATCTTGTAGGTAACATTTCAAGAAAATCAGACAGATACA
Source organism: Eulemur rufifrons (assembly GCF_041146395.1). NCBI lineage: Eukaryota > Metazoa > Chordata > Mammalia > Primates > Lemuridae > Eulemur > Eulemur rufifrons. Next base: position 48,275,193 of record NC_090988.1, read on the forward strand.
ATAGGAGAGTCCCATCTCTGGGGCTTTGTTCTTCATTTTCCTTCACTGAAGAGAGTGCATATTGAAGTCTGGCGTTCTAGAAGGAGGATTCTAAGACAGAACTGCCCTGGGCTTCTGCTCTTACATGTGAAGCCAGAATAGCCATGGCACCTTTTCCATGGGTTGCTCTGAGGATTAAATGACATAAACTATCATACTGTGTTTAGCATGAATCCTTGGCACACGGTCAGGGTCAACACATGGCATTCATGGAGGTTGTCAAGATTAAAGATTGAACTTTGTAGTGGTAGACAGATGAGTGACACTTGGCCCTGCTTCAGGGGACTTAGTCTAGTGGGAGAGACCAGCTTATAAGTGACTAAAGTACAGGGAGGCCTGGAATGAGCAGGTTTACTGACAGAGAAGCAGGGGAGCACATTTCACTGGAAGATGGGCAAGTTTCAATAGGCAGAGGTTGAGTGTCGAGCCTTTTTAACTTGAGGGAACAGCATGAGCAGGGACAGTGATGTTCGTGTGTGGGGGATGTTGAAAAAAGGTCACAAGCTCCTTATGGCTGGAGCACGAAGGGGCATAAAGGAATGGTGAAGGAAGGGTAGGCAGGCCCATGACAGAATGTCTAAAATAAAACGCCAGATTAAAGTATTTGAACTCTGCCATGTAACAGAGAGCCATTGAATGTCTGGGAGGAGGGTCAGTGTGTGATCTAGGGAGAGGAGTCTGGGGACAAGTCTCCCTTTGAGATTCTTTGGTGTCAGCCTCAAGCCTCCCCCTTCAGGTCTCCTCTGCTAATCTGCCATTCTCCCAGCTGGAAGCCTCCTGGCCCACATGGCACACGATATGTGCACAATAAATATTTGTTGAATAAATAGTTAAATAATCATCATTAACTTTTTCCTCCTCATTACATCAGGAAGAAAGACTATCCATGTGAAGGAAATGGTTGGCCTGGGACCGAGAGAGGAGAGTTCCAGTTATGGCTTTGTGCTCTATGGCTGCTGGAAGGTTACCTAACCTCCCTGGGCCTCATTAGCTCTCAAAAGTGGATGAAATAGAGACAACTTGCCTCTCAGAGTCTTAGAACAAGGAAACTAATTAAAATTCCATTTGCGAAATCTAAGGGAAAACACTAAAAGCCAGTTCTCAGAATCCAAGGTCAATTACATACATATCAGTCTGGGTTACCTCATATGAGTAAATGGCTGGTATTTCTCACCTGTTTTTTCATGCCTGCTCCTTTACTAAGAGAGGGAAGAAAAAGATGCCCTTTTAATGTGTTTCTTTCCACAGAAACCAAGCTTTGAAAGATATTTTCTGTATCAAATAACCTGTATTTATTTAGCAATAACTAATTCGTCTCATCATTTTTATTAATGAAAGATATATATCAGCCAATCAGAGTTTATGACATGCAAGCAATAAGTTACCACACACTAATTTGATATATTCCAGCCAAAAGCAAAGCAATTTGTCATTTTAATTAACCTTTATATGAGTAAGTGTATTATTTGTTACCCTTTTAGAAATGTAGAAAATAACTTCTGTTCCCATTACTAATTTTAAAAGTCCTTATAGATTTGGAAATTCTAGCTTGAATGCCAAAGGTGAAGAGCTCAGTTATTCTACTTGTAAACATAAAAGAGAAAGAAGTAACCAACCTACCATTGTCAAACATAGCTGAATATGTTAGTAAAAATCATACAGCTGACTCATTTATTTATTATTTCAGTTAGCATGTATTGAGCAACAACTGTGGGATAAGTACACATGATAAAAGACATGGCCCCTGCCTTGAAAGAGTTAATGGTTTTCTCATTTATTAAATACTTACTGTGCACCTACTGTGTTTCAGGGGCTGGACTAAGCCCTACAGATCAGAGATAGAAGATATTCCTTCAAGAAGTTCACAGTGTAGGGCACTGGTTCCAAACCCCATTTGCACCAGCACACCCAGAGAACATGGAGAACTCTAGCAGCATCACAGGCAGTGCTGGCTGTGGGAGTGGGTGGCATGAAAGACCCCTGTCAGGGAATCTCAGCTGATTCGTGGGAGCACTTCTTCTCCAACTACACCCCTGCAGCACACCCAAGATGACTCTGATATGCCCTAGAAACAGCGGGGAATCACTGGTCCAGTGGGAAAGACAGATATGGGAGGACATTTCCAGACAAGGGACATTTGAAACTGATGGGAACACTATAAGGACAGGATCACTACAATCTGGAAGAAAGGTTATGTGCCCCTGGGTTACAAAAGTGGAATGAAACGAGGACAGATACAAAAACAAATTTCTGGGGTAGAACAGAAAGAATTTGGGACATGCAGGTGGTGGAAAAAAGGGGGAGGTTTAAAGTCTTGATGACTGGAAGTTTGATCAGGATTGGGAGTTCTCTTGATCAGTGTCACTATTAGGAATTGAGGAGAAGCAATGGATGAGAAAGAGGAGGAGGAGGAGATGATGTATCAACTTTTAGATGAGTTCTGTGATATAACGGACATGTAGTCTTCTGAGCATGGCCTTTCAAGCCAGAATCAAGTCATGTTTCTGGCTGTACCATCTGAGAGTTTGTGAGCAAGGTGTTCTACCTCTAGGATACCATTTCCTCACCCATACAATGGGCCAGTAGAGTTTGCCCACAAGGTTGCTGTAGGGTTACTATACACAAGCATGTGATGTACCTTTATATAGAAGCTGCTCAGTGGCTATTTCTCTCCTCCCCCTGTAAGCGGGCTTGGAAATGTGGCCAAGATGTGTGGGGATGTACTACCCCAGCACCTCTTGAACTCCTGGAAATTCCCAACCACACCTCCAGAAAAGACCACAGTATTGTTTGCACCTATCTCTACAGTCTCTGTCCAGCTTCTCTTACAGGACTCACCTGAGGACTTACTGTCCAGCAGGGTCTAGGTTATTAAATATGACCAAAGTCATTTCTGTTATTCCTTTCAGTGTATTTACATACCTGCTAAAGACAAATGGACCTTCTGCAGCTCTGGCCACTAGGAATGTGTCTGAGTTTTTATGGAGCTGTCCATTAAGTTACTTGCTGTGTTCAATATGACTTCTGACACATCCACAGGAAGCCTTATTTACCTAGCTGATGAACTACTTCATACACCAAACATAAGCCAAGAAGGCTGTGAAGAAACTGGAAAGAAAGGTGTTAGGAATGTGGCTTTGTAGGTGCCTGTGTCTGAGGACTTGACAATGAACAACTGCAATAGGGCTTTTGACAACAAAATTCAGAAGGTTTGAAACACAACTTAGGAGGATCTCCTGTTGTGTTTCTCCAATCCTTTCACCCTTTCTCTTGCTCCAAGTAAATGCAAATATTTCCATCAGTAATTTTATGATCCTCTTTACAACTTCTTTTAATTATATCATACATGTTTTGGCTGGATACTTTGGGAGAAAGGTTGGTTGTCATTTATTTATAGGCAAAAAAATTGGGAATTTAAAACTGAGTTTGGAACTTGGCTCTTCAACTTATTCTTTACTTGTCCTAGAGAAAGTCACAAAATCCCTAAGGGAAATGGCATGTGATTAGCCTTAGCTTTCCTATCTGCAAAGTAAGAATAGTAACCAGGTCTACTCTCTGAGGTTAGTGTAGACACTACATAAAGTTGTTCATATTGGCATGTTGATTTATCTATAATTATTTCTTGGTTTTCATTCATAATGTTTTCAGTAGTGCTTATTATGTAATTTTTTTATCAAATCTGACAGTTTTAAGTATTTTATTGATCTTTTCAAGAACTAACTTTGTCTTTCTTATTTTCTCTAGTGTGTCTTTACTTTCTCTTTCTATAATATGTCTTACTGTTCTTATCTCCATCATTCTACATTCTGATTGATTTGATTACATTTTTTTCTAACTTCTAAGTTAGATGCTTAGCTTGTTAATTTCAGGCCTTCTTTTATAATGTAAACATTTAAAGCTAAAACTTTCCCTGTAGTACCACTTTAGCTGCAACCTGCAAAAGATCATATATAGGATTTTCATTATTAAATAATTATATATCTTTAATTTTTATTCTCTCATCTTGCCCTATGAGTTTAGAAGTTTTCTATTTTTATTTATCCTTCTTAATAAATTTTATTCTTCATATACCAGTGAATTCATATCTTTCATTAGTTCTAGAAAATTCACAGTCATTTTCTCTTCAAACGTTTCTTCTCCAGTCTCTCTTTCTTTCTGGGACTTGAATTGTGTGTATTGGATACTCATTGTCTTCTATATCTCTTTACATATCTTCCTGTTTTCTCCCTATATCTCTCTGCTGCGTTCTGAATAACTTCCCCAGCAGAGAAACAACTGTCAGTGGATTATTTTTGTAGGTATCTAGTAATGTCAGATTGAGATTCCACATTTGGTTGTTTTTAAGTTATTTTACACAGAATCCAAATAAAGGCCATAGTTTTTATTTGGCTGCTGTGTCTCTTAATTCCCTTTAATCTAACATGTACCCATGCTCGTTTTTCCATGTCATTCACTTGTTTGAAGAAACCGGGCTGGTTGCCCCGTGGAATATCCCGCATCCTGGATTTGGCTCACTGCTTCCTTGTGATGTGGTCAAACTTCTTCTTCTGTCCGTTGTCTCCTGAACCTCGTCCAGTTAGGCCTTCACACTCAAACATGCCAGAGAAACTGCTTTCGTGAAGATCATCAATGACCCCATGTTACTAAATATAATCATCAATTTTCAGCCCTTATTTTACTTGCGGCGTCAGCAGCCTTGATTCCATTGATGGCTCCATCTTCCTAGAAATGCTTTCAGCATTTGCTTTCTAGGACACCACCCTGTTTAGATTTCCTCCTACCTCTCTATCTGTCTATTGAAGAATTGCAGGGAATTGGCTTGCTTAGTTTTGGGGACTGTCCAGGCAAGTCCAAAACCCAGAGGGCAGGTTATGAGGAAGGGCAGGCTGGAACTCTCACACACAGGCTGAAGCCACTATCCACAAGTGGAATTTCTTCTTGGGGGGACCCTCAGCTCTGCTCTTGAGGCTTTCCAGCTGATTGAATCAAGCCCATCAGATTATCTGGGATAAACTCCCTTAACATCAACCAATTGTAGGTGTTAATCATAATTACAAAATACCTTCACAGCAACACCTTGATTAGTGTTTGAATAACTGGAGACTAAGGCCTACTCTAGTTGACACATAAACTTGGCCATCACAAGTGCCTTCTCTGTGTTAGGAGCTATGTTAGGCATTTTATATCTTACATCTTTGTACTTTTTAATGGCCCTTGAATTAAATATCATGATTTCTATTTTAAAGGTGAGAAAATTACAACTCAGAGAACATAATCAATTTATTATTGTTGCTGTTATTAATACTACACATGGGGAAACTGAGACGTGCAAAGGTAAAATAGTAGGATTTTAATTATTAAATAATTATATATATATTTAATTTTTATTCTCTCATCTTGCCCCATGAGTTTAGAAGTTTTCTATTTTTATTTACCCTGCTTAATAAATTTTATGCTTCATGTATCAGTGAATTCATATCTTTCATTAGTTCTGGAAAATTCACAGTCATTTTCTCTTCAATTGTTTCTTTTCTATTCTCTCTTTCTTTCTGGGACTTGAGTTGTGTGTATTAGACACTCATATGTACGCATGCAATGCCTCTAACAAAATGCCCATTACATTGTAAAGCTCAGTCAGTATTCGTACCTTTACCAAATTGTCCTAGTGTCCATTTTCATTTTAAGACAACTGCTAGTAGTTGTGCCTACCACTGTGGGGTGAAATGATGCTCAACACACTTGCTTAGGGTATGTTTGTACGTGAGAGTGTGTGTGTGTGTGTGTGCGTGTGTGTGTGTGTGGTGGAAGAAGGTGCCTTGTAGGGTGGCGCTGTTGTGATGTCACGGCTAGAATAAAAGGCCATACTCTTGCCGTAACTGGGATGCTGTTCCTGTTTTGGAAGTGTTTTGAGCTTCTTGGATTAGTACAAAATGTTATTGTATTTACTGAATTTATTTTTGTGATGAGAGGAAATTCCTTAGCGGTTCCTTTTCTCCCAGTAGCAAGTCATTCTCCATATGCATAAGTTAGGATAGTTGGAACACTAAGTGTAGAATTGGAAATTGTAATGTATTTTATGTATGTTCTCATGAGCCCTTGGGACACATGTCAGAGGGCAGCAGGGACGATGCCATCATAAGGCCTGTGTTGAGAATGGGTAGTTTGCAAAACATCTACACAATGTGGTGAAATGGGAAGAACACTACACTTGGAGTTAAACTTGGTATAGCAGATTGTACCCTTATCCCCGTGTTCACTACCTGTGGGCAGATTATACTCCCCCGTGTCCCCCCCATGACAGTGATGCAGACTGGGCTGTGTGATTCGCTCTGGCCAAGGAACTTCATGTGGAAGTGGTGCACTGCATGGCTCCATTCCCTGACTTCCCTCATTGCTGCGAGACAAGTGGCCAAGAGGCCAAAGGGCTGCCCTTCAACATGAGGCACAGAAGGATGCAGATGTGGAGCCCAGCCACAGCCAGCAGTCGGCATTAGAGTGAGCGAGAAAAGCCTTTGTTGTGTATAAGCTGCTAACACTTGGGTGTCATATTTTACTACAGAATTATTTAATGTAAAGAGACTGACACCTCTGGGTTTGATTCTATCTCAACCACTTGCTTATTAGCTGTTCTTGAGGCATAGACTGAAACTCTATAGCAATCAATTCCTTCATCTATTTCTATAGGTGAGTAACTGATACTTCCTTCACTGAATTATTGTGAAAGTAGATGGAAAAGTTATGAAAATGGCCTGGAATAATTCCTGGCACATAATAAATAAAAATTAACTTGCTCTCATTAACCGTGTCTGGCACACAGTAGGCATCCCATCAAAACTAGTATCTCTCTGTCTGGAAAACTCCAGCTATCCAGTGTTTGGCTAACCATCACAGAAGACAAAGAACTCACTTTTAAATTTCTCTTTCTCCTCCTCCTCCTCTGATTCTTTATTTCTTTGAATGAAACATAACTTTTGTTAGGGATGAACTAAGCCTAAATTCAGTTCCTATAAAAATAGACATTTGTTATGATGCTAAACTTTAATGAAAGGCAATATTTTTAATTTCTTTTCAGAGAGTAATGTTTTTAAACATACAAAATATTAGATTCAATCTGAGAATTAATGATACAGCAAGTTTAAAATAAGCCACAGTTTGAAGTTTAAATTGAATGATCAGAACACTCATCATCTTAACCGTGAGCTTTTTAAAGGCTGAAGAAGTAACCTCCCTTGAAAGAAGGATAAACCCAAGGCCACTGCATTTTATATGTTTTCTCAAGTATGAAATATTTAACCTGGGAGTAGGAAATGGCAAATTCATGTACATAATTATATTGTACAAGTCATCTGTTGAGAAGCCCATTATAGAAAACCCAGAGTACCTTGAAAAACAGCCCACACTGGCTGGGCTGGCAGAATAGAGCGAGCTGGGTTCTGCCTGCTCTGGGGAAATGCAGAGGAAAGACTGACATGTTCCGGTTTCCTGGGAGACCTCACTCTTTACTCTTCCTGAGATGCTCTCTTCTTTGCTACCCACAGCCAAAGCCTACAAAATGGCCTCGGACCCAGGTCAGACTGCTTGAACACTCTCCTAGGCCTGAGCCCCTTATCCCAAACCCACCCAGGAAGGAAAGAAAAGGAAATGGGAAGGAACAACCATTCACTAAAGAATGTCCACGTGCCTTTCTTTCTCGGAGTGTTAAATGCTCAACATGTTTACAACGTGGAGTTTCATTTCCCAAAATCTGAGTCTTAGAGATCCCAAGAACCTTACCAACATCTCCCATCTACTAGGTGATCTTTAACATCCTTTTATGTCTAGGATTAATTAATTAAAAAACAACTGGAAATAAAGTATCAAGAAGCAATGTAAATTTTAAAACTATAATACCTATGACTCATTAAACCCTTGAAATGAACCTGGAATTTTAAATAGGTCATCTTTAATCCTCAAAAGAACCCATTTCACTGATGACAAATCAGAGACTTTGAGAAATTAAGGAACTTGCCCAAGGTCTCACAAGGAATAATGACCGGAGCCATAGTTTACAGTTTGGCTTCAAAATCTGGGCTCATTCTTATATATCCTAGTGAGCTACCTGGCCGTCTTACCTGATTAACTACTTCAGGAAGCACTTTTGAAATTCGTGAAAAATGAACTTCATTTGTTGTTTCAGAGGTCCACTTCAGGCAGCAGGTTAAGCAAGAGTATATAATAAAAACTGTCTCTTATGAATTGTTATGCATCTTCTTAAATAAGGAATTGGCTTCTGAAAATAGCATAAAGTATTTCATTTTTATTAATATTCCTTAAAATGTTCACCAAAAGGGAGGCTGGAATGAACTTCTCCACGGAGAAGGCTGATACAGTTGACCGGAGGCACTGCTTGCTGTTCAGCCAGATTTTTCTCATTCTGTTCAAATATGACCTACCCCAGAGTCTTTCTGGTTTCTCCCACAGGAAAAAAACTATTCCTACTTCTGTGAAACATCAATTTAAAGACGCCATCAAACCCTAGGGCCTGTCCCATGTCAACAGGGCTTGTTTTTCAATAAATACATTGAATGCAAATCTTCTTAGCTTAAAATGTCTAAAGTACTTTCTCCTAAACTTCTCTCCTGCAGGTTCCTGATTCTACCTCTTGGGGGAATTACAAGGAAGGGTGGGACAATTTCCTCTCCTGCCTTCTAGCTCCACCCTAGAAGTTTATCGTGAACCTACTGAGGTCCTGGGGTCACGTGAAACTGCAGGATGCTGAAGCTAAGTCACTACTGTATTCCTGCCCACACCAGCATCCACTACCAAACAGGTCTAGTCTTTAGGTAAGGCAAGGGCTGACAGCCTCTACTACTATTTCACTATTTAAAGTATATCTATGGACTAGCAGGGTCAGCATCACCTTTGAGCACCATAGAAATGCAGACTCTCAGGCCCCCCCTCAGATGAACTGAATGAGAATGTGCATTTCAGCAAGATGCACACTCAAGTGTAAGAAGCACTGCACTAAACAGCGTTTGTCAATTTTGGCCGCATGTTGGTATTACCTGGAAGTTTTAAGAATTACTGATACCTTGTTTCCACCTCAGGAATTCTAATATAATTGGCCTGGGGTACAGTCTGGACATTGGGCTTTTTAAGTACTATCTGGGTGACCCTAATGTGTAGCCATAATTGAAAACCACTTCAAATTCCTGAAAAGTCCAAGCATTGATACTGATAGTTTTAGAAGAAAGAATGAGGTGATTTGTAGGGAAGTTAATGAGGGAAGTTGTGAGCTATGATCTGGGGCTGACTCTGCACCTAGTCCTTTCCATTGGCAAAAGGGGCTCATGCCACACATGAAATTTGAAAGATAGACTCAATATCTCTTAGAAAGATTAGTCTTACATTAACACTGATGATCCAACATCTCCAATTAAAGAAAATCAAGAATAAAGTAATTTGGAAATTGAGAAATAAGAAAACTTGAGAGTTGAAACCTACTAATGAGCTTCCATTCAATCTCACCTAGTTCCTGTGACCAACAGTCAGGCAGATGTTCCCTTAATTCACATATTTTCTCTACTCTGACATCATATAAAATTCTCTACTCTGGATCATAAAATATTCCTCACAGAGAAACCTCTACCATCAACAATTGGTAGAACAACATTTATTTTCTTTTCGAATAATAGGGCCAGAATTGTATGCAATCAAAAAGAAAAGGAGGTGAGAAATTTAGTTTTTCTCTAGTTTAGCTTAAAGTTTAAGGTGAATAACAGCCAAAATGGATTCATTAAGCAAGTTAGAGTGAGGAGGAAAAGAAGTGACCTGCCTAATCTGGAGGCCCAAAGAGAATTAGAACGAAGAAGGACAGTGCTTCTGTGCCTGATTCATTTCTCCTGGACCAAAGCTGGCTGGGTGGCACAGCCTCTCTAACAAATATTTTCTTTGAATACATTTTTCTTAGAGTAATATTTGGATATTAAACTAATTCCAGAATTGACCTGTTGGGAAAGATGTTTAAAAACCAGTGCAATAAGAGAGAAGTGCTATTTCCTATTCATTTGTGTGTGGCACTAAATTTAAGTGTCCTTCATAAATTTAAGGGTCCTTCACACTCAAAGGGATCCTTTCTAGAAACTTCCAGACATCTCAGGGTGAGCAAGTTTTGAAATCAGGAGAGGCTGGACAGAGACGTATAAATTCAAGAGATAGCATGGGGTAGTAGAGTGCTGCTCTCTGATCTTACAGAATAATTGACTCCCCTTCCCAGCCCTGGTGAAAAAACATCTGGGGACACTTTTCAGAGGGTTGAACTCCAGTGGGAAGTTCCTCCCTTTGATCTGTCCCCCTCCCCATACCATGTAGATAGGTTAGCATTTAATGTCATCTTTTCAGGAGTTTTTGATACTGTTTTCACACCTTTTCTGTAAGTTTAAAATTATTTGCAAATGAGAACTTTAAAATTTTAAAAAATAAATAAATAAGAAATGAATAAAGTGGGACCCCTTCCCTTGTAACACTGTTGCATTTTGGAAGATCAAGAACTGTTATATCTGTTCTCCCCCGGTGCCTAGAATGCCCCATGCTGCAATGTCTTTAACTTTCTTATATGACTGGTGAATTACCTGACCTTCTACTAGACTGTGAGTCCCTCTGGAACAAGAACCACATCTAATTTATTTTTATCACAAGTACCTAGAACAGTCTGACATAGAACAAGTGCTGTTTACATAACTGGGGGTGGAGGGGAGGGATGGAAAGACATAGGCAGTGTGCCAAGGCAAAGCAATCAGAATGGTGGCATTCCTGAAATTCTGCATATGAAGAAAATGTGACCCAGCTAGGACTATTCAGGCTAAAGAAGGAAATGTGAATATTTTAAGCTATTTATTTAATGATTAATAATCTATGAGAGTAGAAAATTTGTTCCTGAGTCACTTTTAGTAAGTTATAATTTTCTAGGAGATTGTTTTGTCTAATTTTTCAAATGTATCGCCATAATTTATTTTAAAATAATATTCTTTTATGATTTAAACTTTCTGATATATCCATAGTTTTATCACCCATTTATTCCTAATCTATTATTTCTTTGCGTCTTCTCTTGTTTTCTAGGTCAATCTTTCAAAAACTTTCTGTACTTTGTTGGTCTTTCCAAATGGCAAACTTTGAGCATAGTAATCCTCTCTACTTCATTTTTATTGCTTATTTCATATATTTTTATTAACATGTTATTTCTTTCTTTCTGTTGTATGTGTTTATTGTTTTGTTTTATTTTGTTTTTTTCCTCACTGCTGAGATTGAATGCTTAGCTAATTTTCAGCCTTATTTTCTGACATAAGCATGTAAAAGCCATAAATTCTCTCTGAAAACTCTGTTATCTATACACCACAAGTTTTCAAATGTATTATGTTCATTATTATTTTTTTTTTAATTGTGAGCCTGAGAGTGAATTTCTAATTATCCTTTGCTATTAATCTCTCACCTTTTTTTGCATTATGGTAAGAGATTATATTTAATGATGCTGATTCATGAATGTATATTAAGATTTGCTTTATTTCCTAGTACATGATCAAATTTTTGAAATATTGCATATGTTCTCTAGTATGTTCATTAGATCATGCTTGTTAATGTTCATCACTACTATAGTGTTGATTTTTTCTTATCTCTTTCATCTATTAATTACCAAGATAATTGCATTAAAATTTATCAAGCTATGACCATGGACTTACCAATTTCTTTTTGTAGTTCTCTCAATTTTTGTTTATATATTTGAACCCTACTTTATCACACAAATTAAAAATTAATACAGCTCCTTGGGAAATCATTCTCTTTTTTTGCCCTAAATTCTGCTTTCTCTAATGTTATATCTTTATCAACTTTATTTGATTAGTTTATATTTTTCCTAATATTTATTTATTCTCCATGCTTTTATCTTCAGCCTTTTTATGTCCTTGTGTTTCAGTTACATCCCTTGTTAAAAGGCAAGTTTAGACTATTTACATTTATTATGATTAATAATAATAAGATAATCTATTTGGATTTATTTCTATCATATATTATTGCTTTATATCAACATGCTTTCTTTATTTTTTCTCTCTTTGTTTCTCTTCTGTTAAATTAATCATATTTCCTTTATTCCACCCTTTCTTATTCTTCAGTGTTCTAAGAATTTATTCATGCTTCTTTCCACTATTTTGCTGGCTCCCTTTCTAGCAACACAAGGACCTTAGAACACTTTAACCCATATCACCCCTTTCCATATCACCTATTATTCTCTAGTGTTTCTTTTCTATTTGTAATTATTTTTAAAACACTTACCATTCTTACCAGATTCTTCTGTTATCAAAGTTCTCAACATGCTAATCATTGTCATTGAGAGATTCTCCTTCCTTAAGTGCTTTTGCATTTGTTTCTACCAGGCATTTAAGGAATATCCCTAAACTAGAACCAATTTTATATTAATTTCCCAGTTTGTAGTGTCACACTGGGGATTAAGTTTTTAAAACTTTTTCCAGCTTGGAGTCTCCTGATATAAAGTTGACCCCCTACCTAAATTTGAACCTCAAATCTACATGAAGCACAGATCCAAGATTAAAATATTTGTCATTTTTTTCCTCAAATAAAGCTTAGCCACAAGCTACAACATGAACTTGCAAACAATCTCTCTGCCATCTCCCTCTGTCAGAGAGAAGATTGTACTTTTTATATTTCTTCCTTTATAATCCTGGATGCATACAAAAGTCTTAGTCAAAACTGTCTGTGTCATGCAGAACTAAGATATGATCTCATGTCTCCATGTTGTAATAACATTTTACAGAAACTGACTCTATTCCCTTCCCTGTCCTGGCTCCAGGCAGCTACATTATCAGCTCTCAGATTGTGTTCAGTTCTCACGTCATTTCTTGAAACTGAAGAATAATTTTTTTTTATATTTCAAACTCAAGCATTTGTATAGGTGCCATAATAGAAAGTGCCAATGACCGGTAATTCCTCAAATTAGGTACTTTGATATACACATTGCCAGGACCAGAAAATCCTTTGAGTGACACTCTTCCCACCTGTCACTGTACCTTTGCTAGTGTGTGCGTGAGGAAGGACAGGAAGGGAGGAGTGAAGCAGGAGCAGAGAGGAATTGATCGTCATACGTGACAGTCCCAGTCTGATCTCTACTTTGCCACGTGGCCTTTTGCAAATTGTGTTTTCTCTTTGAGTCTTATGTTTTCCATTCCTAAAATAACAGATTTATATAATAATAGATAATAACAACCACCCTTGTTGAGGACTCAGAGTATGTCTAGCACTGTGCTATACACATTATGTTATGTACATTATGCAACATAATTCCAAAATCATTTAAGAAAGGTATTATTGTCTCTATCTTGTAGATGATAGATTTCAATTATGAAAGGTTAAATATTTTTTCCAAGATCTCAAAGCTATAAGTGGCAAAACTGTGATTTGAACACAGATCTGTCTCATTCTAAAGCCTGTCTCTGAAGTCCTATGTTACTGTCTCCTCTTATTTTCTATCAGATAATCATGAAGATCCCTGTCATCTCCAACCTTCTCTGAGTCTCTAATCACTCTTCAATTTCATGTATATGTATAATTTTCATTTTTCACCCAGTCTTGTTCAGGGTTTCAATGTTCTCATCTCTACAAATCTAATTCACTTCTTGTCCTTCTCACCCCAGGTCACTGCCATGTATAATTATTGGCTGAATTAGTGTTATAGGAGTGTTTTAGTACAGGCTTATTGAAATATAGTTTCTGGAAGACTGGAAATGGTTCTGCATATATTCATACCCACACATCACAACAAGACCAGACATGACGTACACTGTTCACCGCTGACAGCTCCTTTACAAGAAATGATTTGGGGGTGATTTTTCTTATAGGAAGTTCCAGTGACTAAGAACAAAGATACATTTCATTTCCTCTGAATGAAAATAGTCCTTCCTCTGTATTTAGATGGTTTGTAATATAGCTCTTTCAGCAGTAAAATTGTGTTGGGCAGAAAAAATAAGTAAAACACATCAGAGCCCTAGTGTTCATTACAGAACAGATTCAGCAGATTTCTTTTTAGTTCACTCATTGCTACAGTCCATATATTTATTAAATAAGTTACTGAGCATTCATTTGTTTAATTATTTATTGAGCACCAGGAATTTTGCTCAGCATTCAAGATAAAGTGGATAAAACAGACATAGCACCTGTCCTCTCGACACTTACGAACTGGTGGAAAGATGAACAGTGGACAAATAATCACTCAAATAAATACATACAGATGTACAAATCGTGCCAGCTGACATGAAGGGAAGGATTAGGCACTTACAGGGGGATGGGGCCAGGAAAGACTTCTCTTCACAAGTGACTTTTAGACTAAACCCGAGACAATGTAATCAGTGGGAGGAACAGTGTTCTAGGCAAATGGACGGCAAATGAAAGATCCTGAGAGGAGAGAGAGATTGCCACTTTCAAGGAACTGGGAACAGATTCAGGGACAACTCAGGACGAGACTGTGTGGTTAGTGAGGGGTAAGATCATCTTTAACTACATTAAGAATTTTGGTTTTTATTCAGAGAAGAACCCACTAAAAATTTTTTATGCTGGAGTGTGATTTGACCTGTTTTATGTTCTTAAAAACCCCTCAGACTATTACTTTGAACATAGACTAGACAGTATCAAATAGGACGGAGAACAATTAGAAGATGACTGCAGTGTCCAGGCATGTAATGGCGAGGACTTCGATAGACCAGAGGTGATAAAGATGAAGGGGGTGACTACAGATCTATTATGGAGTTAGAAGGGAGAAGATGGATGTGGATGGGATGTGAGGGTAAGGAACAGGATGTTTTTAGGGATGGCTTTCAGATTGCTCTCTTAGACAATTGGGTGAATGGGAACACTATCTAATAACGGGCACGAGCATCTGCTATAGGTCAGACCTTAAGCTAAGAACAAGTACTCGCAGTTTACACTGGCAGCTGTGATACAGGGCCAGGTATTTTGTTTGCATGTATGCATAAAAATTTCAAATAGCTAATATTATTGAGTGTTGATTCCCTGCAAAACACTGTTCTAAGTACATATCAATACCAACTCATTTATCCTGATCACAACCATTTGAGGCAGGTTAATATCATTATCCCCGTTTTACAGGTAGGGAAACCGAGGTACAGAGATTTTAAGTGCCTTGCCTAAAACCACTCAGCTGATAAATTCAGACTTTGAATTTGAACCTTCATGTCACGATGTAGAGTCCATATCCCACTCACTCCCCCACAGCTCATTTTTTCCAAAAATCTCCTGGTCTAGTCTAGAGGAACACCCCAAAGCCAACAATATCAGAATAGTGTGAGAAAGGGTGTCATAACAATCACTGACATTTAGTAGGTAGATTACAGGGATGAACAGGGTGCTAAGGGATCCAGAACAGAGAGTTACAAGCTTTCATTGAGAAAATGGCATTTAAAGGATGATTTTTAATATCGTAGGAATTTACACAGACCACAGACCCTTGCTGAACGGTAAATGTCTTTGAGGCAATGGCATGCTCACCTTTGTAACTCAGGGACCTTGCCTTAGCACATGGTAGGTGCACAATAAATGTTTCATTAAACCAACAGAAATGAAAGGCACTGCAAACAAGGACGCTGCTTCGTGGTGTTTAAACGTCTCCCTGTTTGTCTTTATCAGGTAATTTCATTTCCCCACCCTCCTTTAACAAACAAGACAAAGGCAATGGCTCATATTCAGGAAGAATAACTTTCCCAGGTCAGCATTAAAGATGCTGTCTCCAGGAATGTGTTTGTTCTATAAGCAAGGACTATGCATTTTTGGTTAATTTGCCTCCAGAAGTCTTTAATAAGTTTACCTATAAACTAGCGTTGCTTATTATTTTCATTATTAGCTATTTTCAGAATGCTATTTTTAAAAACAGAATGCATGCACACATGTCTGTGTACGCACACAAAGTCTATCCCTTGCATACTCACTACATTTGAGTTAGGCTTTACAGGAATTTCCACTTAAAAGATTTTATATTTTGTTGCCTGCGTGGGTGGTCAATTGCAATTCTGCCAAAATCGAAACAGAAACTTTAGGAGGATTACAGGATATTTGTATTTTCCCAGCTGACCGTGTCCACTCCCTCTGCAGAAACTCTGGGAGGCCCACTTTATGAAATTAACATCTTTTGTCACATTGTGGCAGACCTTTACTGGCATTCTTGACTCCCTAGGGTTCCCTCTACTTAATCAAAGAAAATCCTCCTTTCTTATTCTCAACTGCCCATTACTTAAGAGAGCCTATTGATTTTGCTCCTGAAATAACACAATCTTATTTTTCAAGACTTGGGAATATCTCTCCAAGTGATGAGCAAGGAAGTTAGGGAGAAAGAGTGAAATGAGTATAGAATTATTTTTGTGCCATCAAAAAGCAAAAACGTACATTGAACACACACTGGTAGTATGCGAGGTGATGGCAAGAGGAGGAGAAAGATGAAGCTGCTTTATTCGAGGAGCTCCCGGTCTAGTAACAAAGGCAGGCATGAAAACAAATCATTTTATTCACATGACGAATGTGTAAAAATCAGGGTAAGGATAGGGTTCTCTGGGAATATGCCAGAGCCACAGGAGTGGTGCGAGCTCTCTGGAAGAGACGATGCTTGCAATATGCACGAGTTAACCAGGCGAACACCTTTCCAAATGCGAGTTCCGAGGGGCAGATCGGGTCCCAGGCCAAAGGAAGAGCTAGATGAACAGGTGGCAGAAGGTATGTGGGAATGGCTCTGGCTGGATGGACAGGAAAGCGTGGGGGTGCAAGATGAGGCTGTGGGTGGGGGCTAGTGATGAAGGGCTCTGTAACCTCTGCTTGGGAGCCTGAAACCCATTCTGGGGGAATTGGGGAGCCGTTAAAAAAAGTTAAGTAGGGGAGTGCCAGGGTTAGATTATCATGCTAGAATCATTCAGTTACTAGCGATGGCCCTCACACAAGGCCACAAGGGGACCTGAGGTCTCACCGTGATCAGAGCTTTGGGAAGCAGGAGGTTTACGACAGTCCTCATCAGAGGGCTGGGGAAACACAGGGGCCCTATCTACAAGATTGCAGTAGAGATGCAAAGGAAGAACAGGGAAAGGGACTGCAAGTCTCTGAAAGTCTTTTCTTTAGAGCATTTTTATCCTATTTCTCATAATCGTAATCTCATCCCTATCAATATTTTATCAGAGTAATATAGAGGTATTTTGGGAAAAGATTCAGGCCTAAAGATGTGTGTTTTTCTCTGAGTTATGCTATATATTTTATAGTTCTACCTATTGAGCCAAACATACCAATGCCATGCCAGTAGCAGTTGCAAGGTGTTTTCCTTACAAAGTTTTCTCAACAGAGCGTCTTTAATGCCCTTCACAGATATCTAATGAAAACTATCATAATTTATTTGGAAATGTATCATGACATTTGTCCCCTCAATGTTCTCAAATGATATTCCCACACCAAGGATTTAGCTCTATGATTAATATTTTTCTCGTTTAAATTCTGTTTATTTTCCATATTGTGATTTTTTTACTTTTTCCTCATTGGCCTATTATAATAACTGGCCATGTTTGCTTAGCAAGAGAGTAAATGTTCATTTGCATATGTCTTGTTCCCTGCTAGAAGCTAGAAGGTGGC
Organism: Eulemur rufifrons; assembly: GCF_041146395.1. Classification (NCBI taxonomy): domain Eukaryota; kingdom Metazoa; phylum Chordata; class Mammalia; order Primates; family Lemuridae; genus Eulemur; species Eulemur rufifrons. The sequence goes on from NC_090988.1 coordinate 48,292,890, forward strand.
CTTGCCCTTTTGCAAACTGCTTGGTTACTGTTGTCCATATGAGTATATGTTGGAAAGTAAAGAGCAGTGTCCCGAAGATACAGACCTCGCATCTCAATCTTTCATTCTCAGCTCCATTGAAGCCAGATTTCTAGCAATATGATTGAATTGAATGTAGGGCAGGGGTGGGGGCTGGGACATTTACTCTTGTTTTAAGACATGAGTGTATTTTTTCAATATAAGAAAATATTCCTGAAAATGGCCTCAAGCCAACTTTTGATAGGGGGTGTATCCTGGCTCTTGGGAGAATAGGGAAGTAACTAACATCTCCCTAATTGCTTCTGAAAATCTGCTTTACTAAATCTTTTTAAAAAAGCAAACCAGGAAATTTCTTTCTGCCTCTTCACATCTTCAGATGTGGCAATGACAGACAGGTATGGCAAAGCTGTTAGCTTTGGAAGGCAGAGCTATTCCATTTTTCACTCAGGTAATAAAAGTATATGTGTATGTATATCAGAAGGTGGAAATATTTTCTTCAGCTGTTTAATTGCTTATTACTACTGCACATAATATGAATTTGGGAATTTGTATAAATCAGTTTTTTACACTTGTGATAAAAGCCCGGAGCAGTGTTGTACAAAAAGATATTGTGCCCACAGTAAAATATTTTTGCACTGGGTATTTGCCTGTCTTTTAATACCATTCAAGGCGTGTATGTTTGTTACTTTGAATTGCCACTTGTTTCGTTCTGCATCCAAGTCATCTGTCGGTTTTTTTACACCTCCACCTGAGTATCTAACAGTCATCTCACACATAAGTTCATTCTTACTACCTTCCCCAATACCTCCTCCAACCCGGGCCTCTGCCGCCTCCCCCACCCCAGCAAATGGACCACCACCCACCCAGCTGCTCAGGCTAGAACCCTCCCTCTGGTCCGCCTTCCTCCTCGCTCACCCTCCAGCCAACCTCCAGCAAGCTCTGTCAGTCTTACCTTCCAAAGAATTTTTACACCATCCTCTTGTCTTCATACCCATGATCATTACTTTATCATTTTTCAGTGCCTGCCTATTGCACTTGAACTAAAATCCAGCGTTCTCCCAAAGCTCTGTGTAGATCTCAGCGGCCACTCTGCTCATCTGCTAACTCTGAGCATGTCAAGATCTCTCCCAGGTCAGATCCTTCACTCATATTTTTCTTCCTCTTGAAATATTTGTCCCCTGAACTTGGCTCTTCCCTGTCCTTCAAGTCTTAGCTCAGAATTCACAACGAGGTCTTCCTTGCCTGTGCTCTTTGTTTGTTCCTTTATCTCACATAACTTATATTAGTTTAAAATACTTATTTTTTAACTTGTATGTTTTCTGTTTACCCTGTTAAACTATCAGCAACACAGGATAAGGATGATATGATGTCATTCTTGCTCAGCAGCAAATGTCCTGCACTGCATTTTGTGCCTGGCAAGTAGCAGAACTCAAGAAAAATGTGATTGAAGAAATGAAATATGCTGAGAAGATACAAAAAGGAGTAGGATACTGTTCCTGCCCTCATGGAGCTCAAATTCTAATGGGGGAGACAGGGAAACAGATAATCACAACATCTAGAGATAAGTGCTTTGCAGGAGCTAAATACAAGGCACAGTAGTAGCGGAAAAGAACTGTGCAAATAATGTAGAGATATAGGTACTGGATAAACTTGGGTTGAATCCTCAATAATCACCAAATTTTTTTTTTTTTACCATTAATTATCTCTCATGGTTTGGGCAAGTAATACCTCTGAATCATAGTTTATTTGTCTATCAAAAGGAATTAAATATATATACTTACTCAAAGAGATATTGTGAGGATTAAATTAAATACACCATATACAACGTTAGCCTGCTTAATAATAGTAAGTAACTATTTTAAATAAATAGATTTCCCACCACCACCACTACCACCATTAAGAACGATGCCTGTTTAATCCCAGAGCTCAATGTGCCTTCAATATGCTGTTGAATTCAAGTCTTTTACTCTCAAACCAATGCTCTTCTTTTGCTCCATAGAGATTGGTATTAAAAAAAAAAAAAAAAAACCTGATGTCAGAATCCCTCCTCTCTAAATGTCCTTCTCGGGCCATTTCAAGACAGTCCATCCCACCTTCCTCTGAGTTACCTGTGTGCCTTATGACTGGGAGCACGTTGGTGTTTTAATGGGCCCAAAGAACTATCATAGCTCTTCTATGCCCAAATGTGGAACCCAAGAAGAGGTCAACTGAAGCATTATTAGTAGCTTTATAACAGAGTGAGAAGTCGAAGTCATGGTTTAGTGTGTTAACCTCACAAATATAATGGACTTTAAAAAAGGAGCTGAAGAGCTATAGGCCATGCACACTTCTCTAAAGGTAGGGAGCAGACTCAAGAACGTGATCTCTACAGACAGGGAATTCCAAACAGAGAAAAAGGAGAATGGCTGAGCTGGGCATCACATGGTCATTCCTCTATCCAGTGTTAGGAGTAGAAAACGTAAAAAAAAAAAAAAAAAAATCCAAACTTGTTATACTAATTGACATCCCTCAACGTGGAACCATGAAGCCAGGGAAGGGGGGTCCTCCCCACTCCCCCACTGCTAACAGAACCAGCTCTAGCCTCCAGAGCCTGGGCTGAGTCCTCACTCTGCCACTTACAAACAGTAACACTTCAATCTCTCTTGGCCTCCATATTCTCAAATTTAAGATAAGGAAGATAATAATGTCTCTACCCCACAGCGTGAGGCTAAAATGAACAAATGTGGGTAAAGCACTTATTATTAGAAATGGCACATAACCAATGTTCTGATTTCTTGGCTAGGATTATTTCACTTTCTACTTGAAATTGCCTTCTTGGAGGAAGAGCCATTGAAAGAGATAAGTAGATATGTAAATGAATAAATACATGCATTAATTAAAATGATTGAGAAGGGCTGTCAGGAAAGGCTTCATGGAAGATGACGTCTGGCTAAGATTTTAAGAACAAGCAGGGCTGCTCCATGTGGGCTGTGGGCCTTTGGGGAAGAAGGGACAGTCAGGGTGGCATTAGAACTTTCACAGTTCTTGGGCATTTTGCCTTCATGGCTCCTGTCCTCTGCAAAAAAAGAAAAAAAAATACATTTATATGACATATTTTATAGCTGTATTTGTATACAAGTAAATATAATCCAAGCTGTATTATATTGATTTTTTTCTTCTAATTTTAGAAGTTTTGTTTCTAATTAAAACATTTTTGTTATCCTTTAAAGTACCACAAGCCCTAGACACGGTGCCAACTGAATGGATACGTTAGAGGTGGGGTCAGCAAAGGACAAGGACACCAGGGGAGACACAGCTCAGAATGTTTGGAGAACTTATAGGAAATGTGACGTGATGATAGCTTTTTGAAAACAATCTATGTAAGAAATACATTTTGCAGCATAATTCGGTTTTTGTATGTAAAAATATATAAAATCAGGACAAATTTGTAATGAAACTGTAGTTACCCTTTTTCCCTGTGATGCAGTCTGGCGGGGGTGGGGTGTGTGTGTGTGTGTGTGTGTGTATGTATGTGTGTATACACGCTAGCTGTGACCACTCAATTTATTATTTTATAAAAGAGTTGTCACTTGCCATTAGAAAGCCCCCAGTGTCAGGGGAAAGAAATAGGAGATGGGGTGGAGAAGCAGCCCAGAAGGGTCAGGGAGGCCCCTGCATGGCGTGCCAGGTCTGTGGACATGTTCCTGAAGGACGCTGGGGACAGCGATGGCAGCATTTCACCAGAGGCACGCAGGGGTCGGATTTTTGTATCTGAAAGCTCTCTTTGAAGGACAGATGGAAAGTGGGCCAGGCTGGATGCACAGAGCCCACCAGTAAGGACACTGCTGGAATCATCTGACCAGAGACAGAGAGTTTCAGACTAAGGAGGTGGCAGGGTGAGGAAGAGGCAAGAGATACAGAATATTCAGTTGATCACGTGGTCTTCACACAAGGCCTTTTGTTTCAGTTTTACTTCAAGTATAAGAAAACAAACAAACAAAAAACAGAAAAGCCTATTGTTCTCCCCACTCTCCCATGCAGTTTAGTTCATTTTATACAAATATTTATGAATTGGCAACTTAGCACAGAGCACATAACTTCAGCGGGTTCGCAAACTGGTTCTGGAGTCAGCCAAGTTTCCACCCCAGGCTCCCCCGCTTCGCTGGGCCATCTGAAACAACTCCCTGGCTCTTTGTGACCCTTGGTTTCCCCGTCTGTACGTGAGTGTGATGATAGGTGATGATAGTGCTACCACACAGGATTAGTGTAAGAACTAAGCGGGGTGTGGCGGTGAACTGTCACATGCGTAGCACACTCCCCACGTACAGCAAGCACGGAACACATGGAGACCACTATAACAAGACAGTTTGAAAACTATGTCTTTATCCTATAACTTTGAGAAAAAAGGATACAAATCCAAAGTTTTAGCTTAAAAAAACTGCATGAGACTTTAAATTGGAAGTCCCCTCTTTGTCAGGAAGCCAAATCACATAGGAGACACATTTTATTCCTTTGGGATCGTATGGCTTACGCATTCTGTTGTACCATTATCTCTTCCCGTGACCCTGAGTGTAAGGTCCTGTACCTTTGTCTTCCAGGTAATGCTTTCTAAAGGTTGCAAAATACTCTATCGCATATAAGTAGCAAGGGCCAGCAACCTCTAGGGTGGTTTCTAATTAAATCCTACGGATTTAATATTTTCAGTTCCCCTACATTTCCCTTGGTTCCTTTCTTCCTTCTAGTGTACTATTTTTGCACAGGGAACCGTGGGGGCGGGGGTAGCATATACACACATCCAAGCTTTGAAACGTCTACCATCTTCTGAGAGCCCTGAGTGGTGCGGTAATGAATCGCTTTGAGGTTAAGTTATCCGACTGTCTTGTTATGAGAGATCAAACCTGAAGGTGTGTGTTTGCTTCCAATTAACACCAACTATTGGGATTTGGAAGTCATGTATTTCATTCATTAACCTTCAGAATGGCATTCAGAGGGGAGAATGTTTGAATTTACAACCTACAAATGATAAATTTATCAAAAGCAATAGTATTATTGTAATGCTCATGTTAAGGACCGTTAGTATCCTTAGTCTCTACTATACCTCATGAGGAGACCATGTGTGCCCTGAGGACATCTTCTCTAATGATAAGAATCTTTGATCCTCCACAGTGGAGAGAGAGTTCCACATGCCTTTTCTCTTGTTGTCTTCACCATAACCCTGGAAGGAAATAGGCCAGAGGTTATTATTCTCACTTGATGGATGAAAAAAAACTGAGTCTCAGAGAGATCAAGAAACTTGCCCAAAGTAACACTCTCAGAAAGTGGCAAAACCAGAGCTTGATATCAGAATTTTTACCTCCTAGTCCCCTGCCCTTTCTACCTCTCTGCGTTGCTCTCCCAGTGTGGAGATGCACAGAATAAAGAGACAGCCACTGTCAAACTGGGGTGTGAATTAGGCAGTTTTATTCTGTGGCCCAAGTCAGGCACATGAAAATTCAAATCCCAAATCTCCAGCTTTCTGCATCTGTGGCCTTGGACTACTTAAACCCTTCGCTCCTCAGTTTTGTCAACGGTGGAACAATGATCATAGTACCTATTTGTGAGGATGCATCATCTAGGATGATTTCAAGATAAAGTAATTGACTGTGTGACTAAGAGTGGCTCCAACAATGAAAGCTTTAATTATCTCACTTAACAAGAAATCCAAAAGTAGGCTTTTCCAGGTTGATTAATTATGCAGCTCAAAGCTCCCAGGGCTCTGGGCCAGCGTCTCTGTTTCGCTTTGCTTTCTTTGATTTCTCTTCATGGTTAAAATGGCTGCTGTGGCTCCCACCATCAGACCCTTGCATGGCAACACCCGAGGCAGGAAAGACAGAGCTGGGTGCTCTCTGTGTGCCTCTTTCGCTCTCTTCTCATTAGGATATGTGGAAGGTGGGGAGGGGGGTCTTTTCCAAAAGTCTCCAGCAAACTTCTCTTTCGATTCTTTAGACAATGGGATCACAGGCCCATCTCTTTGCCAGTCACTACAAAGGAGAATGGGGTCATCATGATCAGTTTCCCCATAAATTATCATCTAAGCTACTCTTAGAGCGCTCCTTTCTTGAGTACATCCCACGTTATATGAAAAAAAATGAAGCAGCCAGTTCGTCTGCCACAGAAGGTTGTGTGTTTTGTGATGATGAAAGAAGTTAAAGGTAAAGAGGCTAGAACAGCAACTGGCATATGGAAGCTCTCAGAGAATGTCTCGCTCCATTATCAATTTGCAATGTAGACCAGCATCCACTAATTTTGTGACTTTGGACACGACATTTAACTGCTCAAAGTCTGTTTCCTCATCTTTAAATTGAGGATAAGAATTGATACTCCACAGGGTTGTTGAGAAGGTCAAAACTGAAATAATATCTGGGAAGGAGTTTAGTTAAGTTATTGAGTGATATGCAAATGTGCAGTATCATATTTAACATTTATAATCAAAGCTGCCAAGACACAAAAAGCAGGGTCAGACTGAAACATTACAGTAGACATATGTGAAAAGCAGATAGTTGATACTAAGATTTTCGTGTGTTTGGCAACGTGATGCTGATATATATTGTAGAATGCCAGTCATCTCATTGTTCTGCATATTTTAAAATAAATTCCAGCTTTTGTTCTGGGCCACTTTGTACCTAAATATAGTGCAAGGCAACACAAAAGAAAAAAAAATCTATGCATTAAAACTGACACACACACAAACATAACTTATTTGCTCCTTCCTTTATCCTAATTCCCCCTCATAACTCAGCACCAAAGTTGCTAATGACGTCAGCTGGCTGTCTGCTTCCCAAATCCTTACGCTCCAAGTCCAAATAAAAAGGGCAAGGTTCCCGACACCCAGACACAAGAGCACCTACTTTGTCTCAGATGCCTTAAATTCATACATTTCCTTTAGTGTCCTCAACATTTTTAAAAGATGCTTATTTTTATTCCCATTTATAAAGGAGAAAATCCAAAGCTCACTGAGATTACATAGCCTGTTAAAGTTCTGTCGCTAGCAAGTGAGGGAGCCCAGATTTTGACTCAGTGAACGCCAACTCCACAGCTTCCACCATTTCTACTCTCCTCTACTTTGCCACCTTTTCCATAAAGTCTTTTCCAGTTGAACATTATAAAGGTGACATTTCACCTCTTGGCTTCTTTGGCTTACCCAGCCTTAAGGCCAACTCTACAAGCACTTGGTTTGCTCTAGAATTTTGTTTGAAAGAATCTCCAATAGCGTATCCCCCTGAAGCTTAGAATGCCCTGTAAGAAAGTCATGGGCAGCCGCATCCACAAGGTTTGGGAAGCAGAACTAGTACTTGGAACATGATCCCTGGGGCCGAAACATAGATGACTGTACTATAATGAGATCTTTAAAATTATACATTCAGTCTTTAGTGTTTCTAAGAAATAATATCTTACATGCTGAGTCATCTTATTTAATGTTCAAAATATGCTGGTGTGGTAGATCTTGTTGTAAATATTTTATAGATTTAAAAATAAAAGCCAGAGGCTCGGAGAGATCATGTGATATTCCTAATATCACTCATTTTACAGAATGTACTAGTGAGAAGTTGCCCTACAGAGCTGCATAATAAGCAACCTCTAAAGCCCAGTGGCACGCAACAGTACCTGTCAGGGTCACATGGGATTGACTAGGTGACTCTGCTGCCTGAGTGTTGGCTGGCAGTAGCGGATCTAGAGGGAGAGCCATGCAGAGTTGTCTCATGGGCAAAGAGGTGCTCACAAGGCAGCATATAAACTCAGGACCATCATTGTCATCCACTGCTAGAGAGTCTTCAAATATCATTTATGTTTTCTAGTTGTTTTTTTAACTTATACCCCTGAAACCAAAACCAAGGTCACCTCTGTAGCAATGCTCCAAATCATAAAGACTCTAGCAATGTGACTGCCAAACCTCAATTTGCGCTGCATTGTTTTGGGGAGCTCCTGAGCCTCACATGGGTTTTGTTCACAAACCAGTCTTCATGCCACAGTGAGACCAGTGGCATCATCATGTTCTTCCTGCCCTCTCTATTACTACTCTCAAGGATACTCCTTATCACATCACCTGGGTCTTTGCCTAGAGTGCTCTCTCCTTTTGTTTTTAAGAATGCCACTCCCAGTTATGTCAGATAGGTTGGTGCCAGCACCTGCCTGTAGGTGATGTGAAGGCCCCTCTCCAGCTCTGTTCTATGCTTTGATATCAAGGCAGTCTTTCTGAGTCTGCCCTGGTCTTGTACCTCTCCTCTCTACTCCTTATATCCTGCAAGAATTCCACAAGAGGAAGGGAAAAAAAAAGTAAGCAGCTTCTAAATGCAGCTACAGCTTAAGGGAACAATTTATGATCCCAACTGTAACAGCCATGGGTTAAAACCTGAAAATAGTAGCTTTGTGCTATCCCAAAGTAAAGGGTGGGCATCTGCTTCACATTTGCATTAGTAAAGGGCCTATTTTTTATTAAACGCATGTTTTTATGGAATATCTACCTTGGGGAATCCCAGTGTTAAGCCTGATCCATTCGATAATTTACCTTGAGGCAAAAAAAAAGTAAAAACAAAAGTTTTTGTCTTAGAAGTAAATGAGATTCTCTACTTCTATAGACTCAAAATTTTAAATTTTCTCTTCTATGTATATCTTTCTATACCCAAATTCGTATAAAATTTTCAATAACCTTAGAGAATAGTCCTGGCTAAGATACCTACAGACGAGTGATAAGAATGTGAATCCTGTTTTGGAGATGCAATGCAAGGTAGTTTTCATTACATCATTTTGCTTGGAAGTCGCTACCCATTGAATCAGTTTTATTATTGCTTTAGCAAGAGGACTGTTAGGAATTAATTTGCCACACCTAATTTTCTGTGACTTATGGCTTGGAGGTTGATTTTACTCACTTTAGAAGTTGGAGGTGGACGCTCCTGACCTATGCTCATTGGTTCAACAATGTCAGTCTTAGCCTCCCCTTCGGTGTGCCAAGACAGCTGCTCTGGCATTCAACATCCCATCTGCATTTAATCCAGGAAGCGAGGAGAGAAGCGGGGAGGCGGTCTCAGCCATATCTATCTGTTTTTTATTAAGGAAAGCAAAAGATTTTCTAAAATGCCCTGGGAAACTTCCATCTACGTGCTTATAACTGCAATAGAATCCCTTGGCTACCTATGGCTGAAAGACAGGGAAGCGAAACATTTAGCTCATTTGGTTCCTAAAAGAGAGGTAGCAGGGAAGGTGGTGAGGACTGGATGCTAACAAAGTGTACCAGTATTTTCCTCAAGGACTGATAATGCCAAGGGCATAGGGATCACAGCTCAACTCTGAGTTTCGGTTTTAGATTAAGTTCAAAATGAGATAATAATCTTGACATTCAGGTTTGTTGGGAGAAAAAATTAAGTATTCCCTAAATTATCAATGCTCTCCTTTACATATCAATATGAAAGCTTGATAAAGTGGGGAAGGATGCTTTCTAACAGCTAGGAAAGGAAATAAATATTCGGAGGCCAGTAAAGAGATGAGAAGGTTAATCTAACAGTCCTCAAGCTCCCAGACCTTGGCCCAGGTTAGGGGAAGCAAAGTGTTGGAAACCTTGAGGGAATCTGACCGGTGTCATGATAAGAAGAAGAAACGAGACACAGAGACAGACAGACAGGGACAATCCACATGTGACAGAAGCAGAGATTGGAGTGCTGCAAGGCAAGGAATGCCAAGGATTGCCCGCACCCACCAGGAGCTAGGAAGAGGCAAGGAACAGTGACGGAACATGGCCGTGCCAACGCCTGGATTCCATACTTGTAACCTGAGAAACTCTTGAAACGATACATTTCTGGGTTTGGTTAGTTGATTGGTTTTTTAAAAAAATTGTTTTTATTTCAAAAAATTTAGGGAGTACAAGTGTTTTTGGTTATGTGAATGAATTATGTCATGCTGAAGACATGTACCCATCACCAGAATAGTGTATTATACCTGAATTTGGGGTTTCTCATTCTGGCAGCCCCAGCAAAACGATACAGCTTCCTACAACCTCATAGCACCTTGTGTTCCACTGGCACCACGGCCACTGCCTCAGGCACGTCTCTTCTGCCAGCATCCCGTGCTGCTCACCCACTCAGGGCTCAGTTTCCCCAAACCTTACTACCCACTCCCCTGGGGGGCAGGGTACCTCACCAGCGTTCTTGCCGCATTGTCTGTCCTGGTGGAGCAGAAGTGTAGAGTAAGGAGCACAGGCAACCGCCAACTTAACCTTTCTATATCCATATGAGGATTATCCGGTAGTAAACCACTCCCCCAAATTCCTCAAGTCTGGGAATGTGGCACTGCCTAACAGTTGGGATGCCCCATTATCATTTTTAACTCTCCCTCTCTATTGCAGTGGATCATCGAGCCCTGTTGTTCTCAACTGCTTATTTCCCTCTTCTACCCCCTTTCCCACTCTGCCCCATTTCGAATCTTCATTTTCCTACACTCCTATTGGATCTCCCTGTCTGAAGTCTCACTCTATCTAAATCATCCCTCTAACTATGGCCACAATAATCTTTCTGTAGGAAAGATTTCATCATTCAATGTCCTTGTGCAAAACCCATCAGTGGCTTCTCATTGCTTGAGTTCAAAATCCGGTCACCTTACTGAGTCTGTGCCAGTGCAGCTTCTCCAGAAAGCAGACACTGAGACAGAATTAGAAGGAGAGAAGATTTGTGGAGGAAAAGGCCTAGGAGGGATAAGGGGAAGAGAAAGCAGGCATGGGTGGGAAGAGCATCCAGGCCATGGTACAGGCCTGACACCGTGGAGGGGGAAAGGGAAAGAAAGAGTATTGAGTAGGAAGTGCCGGAGACTGCAGCGCAGCTCTGAGAAAGTCGTAGCCAGGCCAACTGTGCAGACTTGGTGCAAAGACTGACCCTTAGAGGAGTCCTGTGTTGAATAGGAATGGCCCAGCGCTGGTCCCCTCACCATGCTCACACATTGGCTGGGAGCATTCCTGAGAGTATGGCCTCGGCATAAACCCAAAAGTGTGACAGCCAGAGGCTGTTGACGAGCTAATACTCCTTGTGGCAGGTTCAGTCTTGGACGGTGAACTGTGGTACACCCATAGGACTGCCTCAAAGCCAAGCAAGGGTCTCCATCACCTGGTTCTTGCTAATGTCCCCAAACTCACCTCTTACAATCCATAATATAGATTGTATTAGCTATAGGTCTACCTGTGCATCAGCTGGAATGCGTTATATTCTCTAGCTTGGATATTTCTGTGCATATATTACTACTACTACCCTCTGCCTGAAATACCATCCCCTCCCTGCACCCACATAGTTACCTGGCTGACTCTTTCTCTTACATGTCTAATTCTGTCTATATGTCGGTTTCCTACCACTAGACTATGAGTTCCTCAAGGGCAAGGGCCATCTATTAATGCCATACTGAAAAGCACAAGTCCTTAAACTTGGTGAGAGTTTAATAAATGGTGAATGGGTGGATGGATGGATAAATAAAAACATAACCCTGATACTATCATAAAGTCCCAATGTCAGAGGAAATGTTCCGAAGTAGCATAGTCACCTTTGGCAGGAGAGGCTCTGGTCCATCTCAGACAGGTGAGAATTTCTGAACCATTTTAACATTGACAGAGAGAGAGAGATTTCTTCCAGTACTGCCAGTGAGTACATTTCGTAATATCTAACCTGAATCTCCCTTAATGCTGTTGTTAAGCCTAAAACTCAAATTAAGAATAATGCCAGCAATTTTCAGGCCACAACTTATTGCACTCATTCTAAAGCAAGAAATAGATCCATTATCCTTGAAATACAAGTAAATAGCTGACCAGCATAATTGTATCTGTCTACACAAGTGACAGAATTAAAACTAATGTATGTACTGTAGCAGGACAATTAGCTTAGAGTGAGTAATCTGGATTACTTTTATACTTCCATTGACAGGGCCAATCATCTTTTGTTTCCACAAATGGCTTGTTTTCTTTGAAGTCACCAGTGCCATCAGTAGATGATAATGTGCTTGAAGTCTCACAAGTAGGCTTGGTTTTTATAACATCAGCCATGTTCCTGCATCGGCAACAGCGGCCAAAAGAAAAGCTAACAAAAGATGATCCTCCTCAGTAAACATGAAGGCAGGGTCACAGTGGTTAATTGTGTTCCTATTCTCTCTGTAGATGTTAGAGACTATTTCTGGGGACAGTGACTCTTTTAGCTCAATGCTAGCCACAGGCGACATACACAGATGAGTGGGATCCAGAGGCAGAAGATGGACGGGGAGGGCCCAGTGCTGTGATTGCATCCGGTTGTGGACACAGGGAGGCTCTGTTTAGGAACTCCCAGAGGATAGAAGCATACGCAGGTATATTACGTGTTCAGGGGAAGGACACGAGGGAAGGGCTTTAAGAATCCCTTCCTGGAAGTGATACTTGCAGTGAACCTCAATTTAAATAATACTGGTCGGTAAACAAAGAGAAAGGAAAGAGACTCCTAGGCCAGTGGCAGATCATGAACAATGGTACCAAGAAGAGAAATAAGCAGCTTCGTAAACAAGGAATTAGTAAACTGAGGCTGGAAATGGAGACGGGGTCCAGTTCATAAAGAACTTTGTGTTTCTACTTTATAGCTTAAATTATTCAGTAGGCCACGAGGAGTCATTGAAGCCTTTTAAAATAAGAGTGACGTGTTCTCGTTCTCATTGTAAAAAGAACACTCTGACAGCAGTTAGGGTGGGTGGACTGGAGCGGAAAAGGCATAGAGTCGTGAGGCAGGGACACCACCTGAAGGGCTGTTGCAGCAGCCCCGGGGAGAGATGCTGACGGTGAGGGAAGCAGTGGAGGTGAGCATGGGAATAGCCTGTGAACTGTCCAGGACCTGACGACCCATGGACTGTGGGGCTGAGAAAGGAGAAGGTTCTGGTTTACTGTGATGGGACACTTGGGAGCCAGAGAAAGTCTGAAGTGAAGGGAGGAAGAGGGAGAAGTTTAATTCTTCACATGCCAAGTATGCGGTGCTAGGGGAAAGGCCAAGAGTAAAAGTCCAGTGGGCAGTTGTTATCGATCAGCATCTGAAAAGGAAGACTCATCAGGAAATAGAGATTGGGATTTATCAGCACAGACATGGCCGTGAAGCCTGAGGATACGTACCAGGGAATCAGTAGAGAGGTCGAGGGATTTTCTCCAGGCCACGCAGCTAACAAGCGGAGGGGCTGGGGCAACAAGGCTGGTTCTCTGGCTTTCAATTTTTAACAAGTTTAGGTTTGATTTCTTGTTGATTTCCCTCCTAACACCATGTGTTGGAAGAAGTATCTTATGCATTATTACCATTGTATTACGCCTGGCATACTGTCTAGCACATAGGAAACAATAAATAACTATATTATAAATTTATTCCTTATCACTTTTAAATTATATTCCTATAGATAATTTCTCCCAGGTTTATCTTGAATTAAACAGTTTATAGTTCAAAAGGATAGATAGTATCTGGGCCAACTAGTTGCTTCCTCCTCTGTGTGTAGATGACACTGTTCATTCTTCTATTAATATCACAGAACTATACATAGTGAATTATGATCCCCATACTGTTTTTGCATTAAACTGTGAGTTCCTAGAGGGCAGGGACACCATGAATTCATAATTAAATAAACCTCCCATTTGCTTAGTTAAATGATTATCAATGGCTATATCCCTCCCTGGCCCATACCTGGCCAGGGCCACTTTGATATTCTCCTCTGACAGTTATATAAGCCTCCATTGTAGTGACTAGATTACTAGAGTGTAGTGATCTGTTTGCACCTTCCCTAAAATACAGTGAGCTCCTCAAGACAGATCATGTCATTTTATGTCTATATCCCCAGTGCTGAGATGCAAGCAAACAATTACACTGCAGCAAGTTAATTACTGCAGTGAAGACCTATGTATGGAATGAAATCAATACTTATTCACTGAATAAATGAATGAGCAAATGCAAGATAAATTTAGTCCTAAAATGCCAGAGTGGGACCTTAGAAAATATTCAGTTCCTCCTCTTTATTTGCGGATGAGAGAAATAAGGCCTAGAGAAGATAATATTGAAAGGTCTCACAGGTCCAGTTAGTGACTCTGAGACCCTTGCTCCTACAGTATGCAGAGAATCAACCAAGGCATAGAAAACTGGGAGGGAAAAAGTGCATATTAAATATATTCCAATTCTGCAGTACCTAGCAGGGCATACAGAAAAGGAGGAAAAAGGCAAATATAAAATAAAGTGTGGCCATTATTGTCAATTAAGCCAAAGTGAGTGAATAAAAGAATTCATCATTTCAACTTGAGGCAGCCTCTGGCTGAAAGAAATGCTTGAGGGTTTAAAAGCTTCTCAGAGATGCATGCGCTATTAGCAAGGCAACAACAACAAAACCCAAGCAACTTTCAGTGTTTACATTTCAACATAGCATTAGGAGCAGTGATTAAATATTACAAGTATAAGCAATGCCAGAAGCAATCATAGGGTGGTTTTCCTGGCTCTTCCTAGAGGCTTTGGTGAGGTAGTGCACCCAGAGTAAGAGTAACTATCAGTAATAGCCCCATGCATTAAATGGTCGGTACATGCCAGGCATCATCAATAACTAATTCAATCTTGCAGTGACCCCCATGAAATAATATTATCATCCCTATTTTACACATAAGAGAACTAAGGCCCAGGTTATCCTTGGTCACATAGTTGGAAACTGAAAGGCACTAGGATATTTATTCCTAAATATCTCTGATTGCAAACCCATCCTGTAAACCACCCTAGTGATGGTGATAACTAATGTCACCATTCCTGCCTGCCAGAAACACAATCTGAGGGCCTGTTCCAGGGGCTGAAAATGCCTTCCTGAGGCATCCCAGCCTCTTCCTGTTCACAAAGGGAGCACCACCAAGTTTCTAGCAAAGGTATTATTAGGCACTTGGGGAGATTTGAAGGAGAAGCATTTGAAGGAGATTGGGAAAGGAAAGAAAAAAAAAATGTGAAAAAAAGATCCACAAGTCACACATATGTCTCTGATAATTAAGAATGCCAATAATTAACTTTTAACTTCACAGACACTTAAAAAAGGGTCTATTCAAACTAGAATCCCATTCCATCCTCACAGCAAGGCAGGTCTTTCCCCATTCCATAAAAAGGAACCAGAAGTTAATGGATTTAAACTGTTGTCTAGGATGAACTCCTCAGGCTCTGCAACCCATAGCCCTGTTCATTCACTCCTGCTACCAGGCGTAAGTCCTGGTGTGAAAGAAAGAGAAAGGAAAATTAGCATTTCCATTAAGCATCCCTCTTCTGCCAAAAACTTGGCTGCCCACATTCCACGGAGTATCTCAGTGAATTATCTCAACTCTATTATTATCCCTGTTTTACAGATGAAGAAATTAAGTCTTAGAAAACTAACCCAGTTGCCTGACTAATAGGAGACAGACAGGCTCCAGAGCCTGGACTCAGCCACTGCACCCTGCTGCCTCCTACACTCGGCTTCCCCGACCCCCATCAGAGAGCACCACTACTGCTGTTTGCGTGCTACTACAGCACACTCCCAGGACTCTGGAGTTGGGCACACCCAAGGGCTCACTGGGATTTCCTTTTAAAGTGGTCTTTATATCCTTTTTCTCCTCCTACTTCTCTTATCTTTGCAGTTAGTATTTTTATTAGTCCTATTTTATAGAAGAGGGAACAGAGGTTCCAAAAGGTAAAGTAACTGAATTGGAAGCCCTCAGCAGATGTACAGCAAAGTTGGGAGTTAATACCCCAAAGCCCATAGTTTTTCTACTACACTATGAAAGCCAAATGATTATCAGAAGGTGTGTAATGGATTTCAATGTCATTCAAGAATGTTTTACTCAAGCTTAAAAGACAATAGAATAATCCCAGTTGCTCTTAATATCGACTCTCTCTGAGTTCAGGATACTTGATTCTCTTCCTAGCTCAGGGTGTAATTTATCCTGATGGACTTCTGACTTTTCAATATCACTTCACACTTACAATATATTTATATATATACATATATATATCAATGACTATATTAGTTAAGTGCTAACAGAAACTCCCAAATCATAAGAACTTAGCATAATAGTTTATTTCTCACTCAGGTAAAGTACAAAGGCTATACTTAACTGGTAAGCAACTCTCCTTTAAGTAGTTATTCAACATGTGGCTTCCAAGATCACCATACTCATCTGCCTGAAGCCAGAAGAGGAAGAAAGAATATGAATGAGAGAATTTTTATGCTCTAAGCCCAGACATGGTAGACATCTTTCCTGTGCTGGAACTCAGTCACATGGCCACACCTAACTGCAAGGGGCTCTGGGAGATGTAGTCCTGCTGTGTGCTCAGGAATATGACTGACCGTGACCCACCTCAGGCACATTGGACTTAAAGGAATCTATGAAGATTTCCTTTCTCCAGCCAAGGTTCAATCTTATTTCCTTAAGAATATGCCCAATTCTTCTGGCATATTCTAATGCCTCACTTTCCTTTCTGCAAGTGCCTAAACCCATCACCACAATGTTCTCTCCCTAATACATGAAAGTAGGTTCCTGAAACCCCCATTCAGAAAATTCATTGTAAGAGAGTTTATGAATATGAGAAGAAAAAAGAATTTATAAAAGTTTATGAGTACTTTTTATTTTTACTAATATAAAACAGAAAAAGTGGAACCAGTGTATTTATTCCACAAACTCACATTTGATAGAAATATCACATTATTTTTCTAACATCAGTTTAAATGTGACTTTGATGTCATCCCACCAAACTGGCAAGGAAGTCAACCCAGTCACTTTGAGACCCTCCTCTCCTCTCACCTTCTCTCCACCATCTCTTCTCTGGATCATTTAAGATGCCTCCTAATAGGCTCCTACCTGGAGTCTTGCCCTACTGAGATTCATCGCCTATATTGCAGCCAAAGATCCCTTTCTTAAAACTTCTGCACTCTTTCCCTCCCCAGCTTATCTCCTGCCTCTGCTGCTTCATGCTATATTCTAATAATACCCACATGTTCCTCCCACTTTTCATACCTTTCCCATGATGCCCCTTCTGCTAGGCATGACCTTCACATGTCTTCATTTGACTAAAATAAAGGCAGTGTACCATGGTGACTATCAGTTCTGGTGTCAGATTTCCAGAGTTCAGACTCTAGTTCTACCACTTATAGTCATTTGACCCTGGCTAAAGCCATTTAACCTTTCTGTGATGCAGTTTAGTCATCCATAAAAATGAAGAGATAATAATACCCAATTCATAATGTTTACATGAAGATTTCATGAGCCAAGACATGTAAATGCACCTAGATTACTGCTTGACACACAGGTGGTGCTTCATCAACCTTGCTGTCATTATGAACTCCTACTCAACCTGTGAGACTCATACGAACTCAGCTTTCATCTCTCTGCTCTCTTGAGCTTGGTGCATGCCTCTGAGTCATAGCACTTCCCATGTTATCTTGAAATTACCAGTTTGGGTATCTCTATACCATAAATCCTGGAGAAAAGGAACTATATTTTATTTACATTTTACTTCCAGAGGTAAAAACAGTACTTGGTATATAGAGGTACTCAGTAAATATCGATTAAGCTTACTTTATAAGCTTAAGTGCTATTTTCTAAATTTCTGGCAATACATGCAAATCCACAATGAGATATTCAAAACTTTCTATTTGTAAGTGGCCCACAAGTTTAGCATGGGATCACTTGGTTGGTGCTTAATATGAGCTTAATAGATCCTCCACAGATACAGTAAACATTGGCTTCTCTATTATTGGAAAGGGAACTCAACTATACATTATACTTGATGGCAAACAGTAGGAGATATATATATATAGACATGTGATTCGTACTTCATACTTTCATTAAACAACAAACCACATTATAGCAACAATTTATATTGTTGCTCTGTATAAAGACATAACCAATGATGGATTTTGGTAAGAAAACTCTTGGTAGATATCCTATATATTGTACAAAGTAGAATTTTATTATGCATAATAGTTTCAAATTCATGGATACATTTCTTTTATACATATAGTTTGTGTTACCCTAAATAGTTAAGAATAAAACACCTCAGTAACTCAGACACAAGTCTATGTTGATTTTCATTATGGCCTATTTTGAAGGATAAACTTCAGCCACCTAAGCCTACAGCCTACTGTACTCTTTCTTTTATCCACAGTCTATTTTACTCCTCACGAGAAGAAAAATTAGGGCCAATGGTTACAATCTATAGGAAAGTCAAGTTTAGCTGAGCATCAGAAGAAGTGTTATAATAATCAAAGCTTCCAACCAATAAGCACATTCTTTGCCAGGTAGTGAGTGCCCCATCTCTGGAAAGGTTCAAACAAGGCAAGAATGACTGTGTAAGGAACCTTAGAGAAAGGAATTGTAGACAAGAAGTTTACATGAAATCTCCTACCAGCACCACAAATGGAAAATTCTATCATTTTACATGTAACCAGTACCTCGAAGCATTTGTTAAGAATAATCAGAAAGGAAGGTACAATTCCTACCTAACAAAGTATTGAAGGTAGGAACCTGAGAAGCCAAAGTGCCTTGGAGGCAAAGGATATGTGCATGGCCAGGATACACTGGGGCAAATTTGAGTGACCAAGAGTTGGGCAAATGCAGACATGGAGAAGGAGGGGACAAGAGTCTAATGAAGGAATACAGTTAGAGGAGCTAAGATTTTTTTTTTCCCAGTGGAAATAATATTTACTGAATGCTTACTATGTGTCTAGAATTTTGCTGAGCATATTACATATATAATTTCATCTAATCCTTGCAATAACCTTATGAGCTAGTTACTGTTATTATCACCTTGGTCCAGACGAGTGGTCTGGAGGCTGTCCAATCCCATACAGCTCAGTAGGTGATGGAGCGGGGCCTCAGTTCCAGATCTGTCTGTCTTCAAAGCCAGCACACACAAACTTCTCCTAAACAGAGCTAAATTGACCTTCACTCCCTCTAATGGAGAAAGTATTGGCTGTCCAGTGTGTAGAAAGACCTATGGGCCTTAAATGCACAAAGTCATGGGCAAAACCTACAGGTTTGGGAATCCTTTCCATAGCTGGTGCACATGCAGGTCTGCATAAACCAGAGGTCACTTTCTGATGGCCAGATCTGACTCAAAGATAAATTTTGTTTGACTCATAGGGTTTTAAACATTTACTCAGTCAATATTAAACAATCAGGCATGTCACACAAGATTTTAGATTTCTAGTGTCTTTTCAAAAAGCCGTAAGATCAGGCAACACTAAGCCCTCCATTGGCGGGAACTGAGAAGCAGTGGCCACCTTCTAAAAGGGTATGTTTGTTCCGTGTCACTACAGTCCCCACCATTCCCTCTTGTCTCACTGACTTAGTTCTGTTAGAGTCACTAGCACTCCCTGCTGGGCCCCCTTAGGCATTTGAATTGGAGATTCGCAGAACAGACCAGTAATACACAGCAATACTAAAATGTCTCCAGGTGTCCCTGCTTCTTAATAAGATTTCTACTTATGCTATTTTTATTGTTATACTTCAAATATTGCTATATATGAATATCAAATGCATGCAAAATAAAATGTCAGGTTTAGCTTTGGGGGTTTAAAAAAAAGTGATACATTTTTAACTCGGTACTTTAAAAAATGTCACCAGCTGTTTTAAGGTTCACGTATAGTTAAGGCAACCTCTCCCATGCAAGCCTCGTACCATCCGCCTTCCTGCTCCTTTGACCTCATTTGCTGATGGTATGATCTGTCTTACAAGCTGACATAAATTCACTACATAAGTAATTTCCCTCCCCAAGGCTATTTTTTCATGAACCATGTGCAAGTAAATTGCTTATTTTTTTCCTTCCCCAATGTGCAGCAGAGGTCACCATGCCTTCTTGTACAGTTTGACTTCCTTAAAATGTGAACACAAGTTCTTTTTCCATCCATACTTTAATGTCACCTTTGCCTGCCGTTTCTATCTGTTTGTTTTTTTTTTTTTTTTATCTGTGACCATAAGGGGACCCGTGTGGGGTGATTCACCCATATTCTCAGGTGACCTGTAGCACTGGAATAGAACAGGAGCTTCATGCAGAAGAAAAAGATGGGAACACCCTACTTTTAAGTAAGATGAAAGAGGGGGATTATTTCAGGGGGCTATTGGGCAGAGTCATCTCCCAGCAAAACTGTGACTGTGATGAAGCGTGTATGTGTGTGTGTACTTCATGCATTTATTCCTCAACATTTTTATTAAACATGTGAAGGCAAGGTAGTTCTGATATTGTGCCAAGTCTTTTATGGGCATTAACATGTTTAAACAGAACTCTTAGTTGTATCTAATGTTAACTATTCTAATTTGACAAAAAGGAAATTGAGATTTAGAGAAGTTAGTGACCTGCCCAAAGTCACACAGCTATCAAGTTCTAAGAAAGGAATCTGAAGGCTTGCAGGCTGACATAGAAACCCCTATCTTAACCATTCTACTGTCCCCCTTCCATTTACACCCTGAGGCATTTATATAAGATGAAGGTCACTGATCTATGGTGGTGGGTGCTATTATGAAGGTACTAACAGTGTGAGCATTTCTCACCTCTCTCGTTCTCTCAGCAGACCTGAAATATTCCCCTCCAGGTTTGTCCTCACCTTTTTATCCCTGTCCCTTTTCTTCCTTTTGCCTTTTTTTTTTTTTTTTCCCATTCTGAGGGCATTGAAAGCTTCACATGAATCCAAGTCATGAATGCCGTTGAAAATATTACCAGCCCATTGGAATTTAACGGAGGAACATATCCATTCACATAAGCCAACACTTTCCAATTCACGATACCTTACATTTGTGATCCTTGCCACCTCTTCATTACGTGGTCATTGTTAGTATCAGTATTTTATGGCAAAAGATGTGGCAGAGAAGTGAAGTGACTTGTAAGACTATGACACTTGGGGAAGCCACCTATACATAGGTTCAAAGAAAAATATTGAGTCTCATTCAGAAACTATTTTCATAAGAAAGGGTTTCTTGTCACCTTCTACTCAATCATTTTGATGACGTACACTACTCCAAAAGCATAAAGACCTTTCGATCATGGGCTCAATGACTTCTGGTCTCAAGGTGGGGAAAATTGTTCATCAAGGTAATTCCCAAACTCTCATGACTGAACATGCTGGGGCTTCTCCCCTGCCTGCTGGCCTCATCCCCTCTTCTGTTTCTTCTTCTTTCTTTCCTTCTTCCTTTCTCCCTCCCTTCGTTCATCTGACAGAATTTACATTTCAGCCTTCACTACAATGAACAGTGCAATATTATAGGAAATAGCAGGATTTGGGGATTCTGATGGATCTAGGTTTGAGTCCCAGTTCTGTGCTGGGTGCTGCCTGTGGATGCTGGTCCCTGATTCTCTAACACAGTTGTTCTCAAAGTGTAGTTCCTGACTCAGCAGCATCAGCATCACCTGGGATCTTGTTAGAAATGCAAATGCATGGGCCCCCTCCTCAAACCTCTTGAATGAGAATCTTCCGGAGGTAAAGCCCGGCAATCTGTAGTTTACCAAGCTCTCCAGGTGTTTCCGTTAAACACTAAAGTATGAGAACCACCACCCTTAAAAGACTCTTTATCTATAAAATGTGTGCAATAATACTTGCTTCAAAGACTTTCTAAAAGGATTAAATAAGATAATGCAAATGAAGCATACAGCAAACTGCCCAGCCTATATGAAGTGCTAAAAATTTGGTAGTTTTTAGTAGTAGTTGGAATAGATTGATGATGAATGGAGTTATAAAATGCGTAGCCCATCATGCATGTAAGTAAATGTTAGTTTACATCCCTAAGCCCTCAAACCCACCTTATACCTCTGCTGTCCCAACACAGTTGTCCAGAGACCAGTGGAGAGCTAGAGTTTCTTCCCTGAGGTCCTTTTCTCCCTTGTTCCTCAGCCCTACAAGACTACCAGCTCTTAGTGTGCCTGCGTATATTGGTTTTGCAAAACACAATTATTAAACAAGGCAAATCTAGCTGGAACTAGGTGCAAAGAGCCTGGCCAGCAACACTAAGTCAGAGAAGAAAATATAGAAGTCATCCGAAACAGGCCAGATATTTCAGGGCATTCACCATGAATAAACAGCTTCCCAGGGAAGGGCAGGGAAAACAGTGAAACAAATGAACCCACTGAATTTGAAGGGCACCTAGATGAGAAAGATCGTAAGTTTTGATAAATTTTCCAATAAAACATGCACAACTGAATATTAAAATATAAATATTAAAATTAATTCTCAGGTCTTTTTATAGCTTGATGATATTCAAAAGATTTTCATAATCTGCATCTCCCTGGACTCTCACAAGGGCCCAGAAAAGGAGAGACATTCTATGTTAATTCTTTATGGAAAAGAAAGCAGAGTGAGATTCTATAGTTCAACCAGGACCATATAGCTGATGATAAGACCTACACTCAAACTCAGATGCCTCCATTTGTTCCATTGGAATACGTGGCCCAGTTAGTGCCTCATCCACCCCATTTTTAGTCTGACCAGATCTTTGAAGATAAAACTTAAATTCTGTTTTCTCATTGTAAGTACAGTTATAAGTATAGGACAGAAAAAAAATCCCACTTTCTCCTCCATTCCTCACCTAGACTCTTTAGCAGAAGTCTGTCCTTCCTCTGGATGTACAGAGGTCCCATCCCCTCTGCTTATGTATTAATCCTTTCATTCCTGCAGCAAATATTTCTGAAATACCAGATATGACTCAGGCTCTATTCTAGGCTCTGAGGCTGTGTGGAGTTGACATTCTGGTACAGCACATGGACTTCAAACACGTAGCATACAATAAATTACACAGACACATACATAATTGCAGTGTGTGGTACATGCTGTGAAAGAGAGAAACAACATGCCAGGAAGGGGAGTAATAGAGATCTACTTCTGACTTTGCAATCAGGGAGTACTCCCTGGAGAAAGCTTTCCAGCTGAGATCTGAAGGACATGTAGCAGTCAGCCAGGTAGCAACTGTGGGGAAGAGTATTTAAGGCAGAGGGAACAGCAGTTTGAAGCCCCCGAAGTGCATGGAAGGAACCAAAAGAAGGTTAGTGAGAATGGAGGATATTGACTCAGGGCAGTAGGTAAGCCAGGGGCATATAGGGTGCCTACATAAAACAGTGTAAGCCATTCTTAAGCAAAATCACACTGGCTAAAGTGTGGAGAATGGATTAGAGCAAGAATGGTATTGAGGATGACAGTTGAGAGGTTATAGCAGAAGTACAGGTGCAAAGCCTAAGTTGGGGTGGGGAGAATAGGAGGAAAGTAGATGAGTTTGAGGCATATTTTGGAGGCTGACTAGGCAGCACCTGGCAATGGACTTAATACATGGAAGGAGAAGAGGAAAGAATCAAGAATTATCATAGCACTTGGGCCTTGAGCTAGCAGGTGGATGGATAGGAGTGGCTCACACCCAGATGAGGGAAACCTGGAGAGGAATGAGACCACGCATGGAGGAAGACCCTTGACTATTGCTTCATTACAGTGCTGATCCGAGCATATTTTCCATCTCAGCTTCAGAAGCATGTATGATATGTTTTTATAAGGCCCTAGAGAACTGAGTCTAGATGGGTTTTAGTCATCAGTTATTCATCCACCAAAATGCCTCTAACACAGTTCTTGGACCATAGTAGGAGTTCAAGGGATATGTATCATTTGGTTGGTTGGCTTAATAAATGAATCCAAATAGTGTTCAGGCCAGTGCCTAGAAAATGCTAAATGCTTAGTAAAAGTGTTAACTATTGTATTCTACAATAACAAAATGCCTTTTGCAAACTGACCCTGCGTCTCCCAAATGCTTCCATAAAGATTAAATGCAAGACAGTTTAGTATATAACAAAATCCCCAGGTCCTGACCTATTTACAGTTTAACAAAACACTGAAGCTCCTAATTAAAAAATAATAAGCCTGCCTATTATGGTGACACAAGCGTGACAGGGCAGTTGCATGCACCACAGCTGTTACCCTGCTCTGTGAGTTTTGCCCTCAGAGCTTTTGATTAAAAGCAGCACTGAACACACTCCTCATGTCATATGCAGATCCTGAAAGCCTTTGTTATTCGTGAAATGTTAAATGAAAGACAGAGTGGAGAAGAATGTGTGAAACACACAGACACACCACACATTCAGTGACCAGGAGTTTAAAACCTCTCTTTTCCACCTCCCCATCCACCTTGGCCTCTGATTTGCTATGTGACCTTGCACAGCTTACCTGGTATTTTTGCACTTCTGTATGTCATTTTTTCAAAAGTGCAAAAGTTGGTGTCAACCTGCCTGGCTGAGATTGGATTTAGTGTAGTTAACACTATCTCCGAACACTTCTAAAATAAGTCATGCTGAATGCAATTTCCATATTTGTACTAATAATAGAGCAAATTAAATGCCATGGTAAGTTAATAAATTTAATTTTATCACATTACCAAATGCTTACAAGTTTCCTAATAGCAACCATTCTACTCTGAGAAATATAAGTAAACTCTCTCTGATGCAGGGTTACGGTTATTCAGGGAAGTGTGCTAATTGTATATTTCTTTAACTTGGGAAGCCCTCTAAATGAGACTAAATGGACCAATGTAGCATGGTTTAGGAGGTTCTGGGACCTGCCCACGATTGAGAGCACTCTCTTTCCCACAGCCTGTCACATTATCTGAAGATCTACTTTTAGCAATTTGAGGCTGGATCATGAAAGGACTGTATACCACTTACTTATTCCATTAGCAGCCATCACACAGAAATGTGATCACTTGTTTCCATGACTGTCCTGGTGGAATGTAAGCCCCATAGGGTCATAGACACTATCTGATTTACTCACCATCCTATCACCAGCAATCAGTGAAATACCTGTCACATCGTAAGTCCTCAATAAAACACTGCTAAATGAAGTATTGCATTCATAAAGAAGTATGAAAGAGCCAGGTAGACAGACGTGAGTTCAGATCCCAACTTCATTTACTGGTCATGTGATCTTGACCAAATTACTTATTTACCTGGAATGTGCTTTTTGCATCTGAATTCAATACCTTTCCAAAGAGTTTTGAGGATCAAATAAGAGAACATGTGAAAACCCCTTAGCTTAGTGACTAGCATGCAATAGGCAGGCAGTAAAATCAGGCTCCTTTCTACGTACACCTGTGGTTCAGTCTGAACCAATTCAACACACATGCCAAACCCTGGCAGGCTCAGGGAGGCATTTGGGAGATGTGAAGAATTTGGACTCGGGAAGACAGGGAAATGGGCAATCCAAGCAGATGTTCAAGTGAAGTCATAAATCAGGAAATATATGGCATTGGAAGAATGGTGAGTAATCTATTCTACGTGACACATAAAATGTGTGGAGTAATACCCTGGAAGGTTAATTTGTAAAAGCAAGTTTGGCTGAAATTGTTGTGTTAGTTTTCTATTGCTACTGTAACAAATTACCACAAACTTGTTGATTTGATACAACACATCTTCATTCTCTTGTAGTTCTGGAGGTCAGAAGTATGAACTGAGTCTTACAGGGCTAAGATCAAAGTGTAATCAGAGCTGGTTCCTTCTGGAGGTTCCAGGGGAGAATTTGTTCCTTGTCTCTTTCAGTTTCCAGAGGCTGCCAGCATTTCTGAGGTTGTGGGTCCCATCAGTCCAATCGCTGTTTCCGTTGCCACATCTCCTCTCTAACGTCTGTTCTTCCTGCCTCCCTCTTCTAAGAATCCGTGTGATTACAATGGGTGGCTCACCTGGCATATGGGATAACCTCCCTAACTTCGTCACATCTGACCCTTTTAGTGTGTAAGGGAACACATTCACTGGTTCTAGGGATAGGGATGTGGGCATATTTTGGGGCCATTATTCAGCCTACACAGTTGTCAAGTCCTCCAACACTAGATTAAGAAGTCATCTGGATTTCATTCTTGAGAGAGAGGTTTCAGTCTCCCTGACGGGAGTCAGCCGTGTGGGTGAAAAGTCTGCCAGTGAGGGTGCATATGCATCGGTTGTGTGGCCAGGGTTCTGCCTGGCCCCAGTTCAGGAGCACAGAGATCACTCAAAAAGCCCAAACCCACCTCTAAATGCTGACTGCCATTTGGAAATTCTGATCCAGTATGATCAAATCTTCTAATTTTTCAAATAAATCTGGAAATATGGATCTTTGCAAGCAATCTCCCAATATTTGAATGTTTGCTTCAGGTTTACTGGTTTAATTGTTAAGCCAAAAAAAAAAAAAATACATTCCACAGGATGGATTTGATCTATTTGGTCACAAGCCTAAGGATTCTGATATGAATAGTGAAAGGTACCTACGTTATTCACTTGGGGGAAAAACAAGATTTGAACCATGCTTAGGAAACCTATTCTAAGGCAAGAATAGACTGAGATTGTCCAATTAGGTGATCATTTCAGTTATCCAAGTGCAGGATGACAAGCATCCAAAGCATTCCAGTGACAACTGAGATGGGGATGAGACAGGATAACGGTATGGAAGGAATTAAAAGATAGAAGTGACAGGACTTAAGGGGATGACTGGAAAGATGGCAAAAGAAAGACATGAATTAAAGATAACATCAGGACTTTTGAGTCCAGAAAGTAGAATAATTTGATTCCTCATTTCCTTCTCTCCTGGGGAAGTATGTTTGGGTTGCTTTTCAGGGATAGTATTTGTATGATGGTATGATTGTGCTTTGGCCAGGAAACCTAAATCCTGCCGTGGCCCAATCACCCTTCACTATCTTGAGGTTCCTGGAATAAATAGATATGTGAAGAAGCAAAGCAGGACAAAGAAACTCTTTAATGTCATCAGGAGCCATGGCCTTGAATTCTACCTGGCAGAGCTTCATAAGCCAGGCCAGGCCACACAGGTGACTCATTGTTCCTGCCCTACTAGTTAAGGTTGAAATAGCCTTGAAACTAAGAAAACCCTAAGCCTATCTTCATGCAATATGCAGACCCAGTTATCTGTGCTAACCAGAATGTTAGACCAAAAGGCAACATCTATCAGTGTTCAAGAAAAAGAAACAAGCAAAGAAGAATGAGACATGCTTGACACAGTCCTTTTATCACTCCAGTCATAACATAGTCTCAGCATTATCCATATACCTGGATGGGACTAGGACGGAGGAAAAAAGGTTGAGAGAAAGTAGCACAGTCCACAGGTGTGCTGCAACCATGACCACGTACACTTAGAAAGATCCGCCTACAAGAACTATGACCAATTCCAATGTTCTGGGTGCCAGTGGAATTTGGAAAACCTACTTGAAGATTCTCCCTCCTTAGGAGTAAAGAAAGTGTGAAAGAGACCAGAGAAGCCTTAACATGTGCCCCAGAGCCCAGCATTTCTTACTCATCAAACACTGGAGAACAAAGAGGAATGAGTCCTCTGCCTTCACCAAGGTCAACCTCATAAGGAAGAGGTCCACAAGAGTCTTCTAACAAAGGCACCAATAAAGTGTTGTGCCAACATTCAACAAGGTGTTCTTCTGAGACGGGCCAGTGTTGCTTTTATGTTTGAGTTGGAACTTGAAGGGTCTGTTGGGATTATCCAAGGGGCAGATGCCTGGCAGACGGCACATGGTAGGCACAGAAGAATGAAAGGAAAAATGGAGAATTTCTGGCAGAGGACACAAGGTGACTGAAGCTAGAACAGGCTCTAGATGACAAAGGACTTGTTGGAGATCAGAGCCCAAAGGCACTAGAAGACTGTTGAAAATAAATACATAACTCACTTAACAGACAGTTTAGAGAAATCACGTGGGTATATGTTTTTAGAAGAAACACACAGATGACTTTCACAAACAGTGGAGGCAGGAGCTTGTGTTTTTCTCTCAGACTGAAGTTATCTTTAAGTAAGCAGCCCCCTCCCATCCCAGCCCTGGTTCTGGGGCTGGTGTGCAGATGCCCTTGGGTTTTAAAATGGATATTGCACCAGATGGCCAAATTCAGAGAGCTCAGTTCCTCATTTATAGCTCCGCAAGGCCATCTTCCTTAGAGACAGTGAGATCACAGTGCTTTCTTGAGGCTCTCTACATGAGCAGGGGAGAAGAGCCTTGTGTGGCCCTGGAGAGACAATGCACCCTGTGTGTTTGTGCCCCAGCCCTAGGATTGACTGGCCTCTGAAGGACAGTGCAGAGTGGGCAGTGGAGGAGCTCTGAGAGCTTCTGTAGATGAAGGCTTTGGAATCTGCCACCTTGTTTTAACCTGGTCCTCAGAGCACAGTCACAAAGGACAGAACATTCCCCAGCCCCCTTGCAGAGAAACAGTGGGATGGTGAGAGAGCAATGAAAAAATTATGAGGAAGGATCCACAGGCTTGTGCTTTCAAAGTAAATTTTGTCCTTGAAATGTATGTTTATCTCCTCATGTTGTGCTTCTGGTCTGCTTCTTCAGAAGGGAATGATATAAAAAAATGCTACTTAGCTGAGTGGCAGAAATGGGGGTGTTTAAAACAATGAAGAATAAGAAGAGGGTAGGTTAGAACTGGGAGGAAGGGCAGGAAAGGAAACTGGAGAGCAAGGAGTGACATCGATGTGGCACTTTGCATTTTATACAGTGCTTTTATAAGCATTATTTCCCTTGGTCTTTACGTACTTATGAAATGGAAATTTTTTATTTTGTGGTCAGAGTAACTATGACTCAGAGAAGTTAAATACTTGGCCAAGACTTCACAGCTAATAAGTGACAAGTTCAGGATTTTAAATCCAGGTCATTCTCCATGCACCTATACATTCTAGGCATTTTGTTCCCTGCTGGATATACAAAGATAAAAAAAGATATTCTCTGCTCACCAAGAGCTCCTGGGCAATTGGAGGACCAGAGGAAACAGTAGATCATTGCTATGCAATAAGCACTAATATCACAGTGCCTAGTAATTAGTAGGTACTCAACAAATGTATGCTGAATATGCCAATATGTGAAGAATCAACAAAAACATGGGATCCTTTGGGAGGCCAAATGAAGGCGTGGTTTGCTACAGTTTCCCATTCCTTTTCCTTTCAGAATTCTAACTCTGAACATCCCACCCATTTCCACCCCTGTCCTGAGATCTGATTCTGACTCCCCTCCCTGGACACCTCCCCACACACAGACATGACTCAGTAAGTAGGAGCAGGAGGAAGGGCCACCCACCGATAGTCTCCCCTGTCCTGGGGGTCCAGTAGGGCTCACACATGCCAGCGGCACCACTACAGCCCACCTCCCCCAACACCCAACCTTTTGTTAGATGTCCTTTATCAGTGTGAGGAAGTTGCCTGATTCCATAGCTCTGTTCTGTTTTACTTTGCCATTCTCTTAGTAATTCCAACTGTAACTCTTTCTTTTAAGACACCAAATTCTTAAAGTACACAGGATATTGTATGGCATGTGAATAAATATGCTGTGGATCCATCTTTCTAAGAAAAATAAGTGAGAGGGAGAGGGAGAAGAATGCTGAAACTATACCCTAGAGTCACAGTTCCCAACCATGAGTCTGCACAATCCCACTTCCAAAGAAGTTTAAACTTTTAGCTCTTTGTTCCCTCCTCAAAATCTGATCACATCCTCCCCATCTCCCTCTGCCTCTTCCTCACTAGCCCCACCCCCTTACAAATGTATGTACCAAATCAATTGCCACCAGGTCCTAGTATTTTACTTTATCTGCTTCCCTCCATTCTTCTGCCACACCCCTTATTCAAGCTGCCACCATCTACCACCTGGATTATGTAGGAGGCTCCTAACTGATCTCCTTCCATTTTGCCTATCTCACTCTAATCTGCCCTCCCCCATGGTCAGTGATCTTTCAGAAAATAAAACTGGTCACTCTCCTGCTTAAACCTCTTTCAATGGCTTCACCTTAGAATAAAGCCCAGAATCCTCACTGTAGTTCTTAAGACGTTCCCCGTTTGGTTTCAGCCTCAGTGGAGAGCTAGTACATTTACCAGTATTCTCTACCTCTAAGAGTGTGTACTTCCCCCAGCAGGAGACTGATGCCAGCAGCAAGTTTTTATGCAGCTAGGGCTACAGGGCTGGGAGTCAATTGCTTAGGCCCAAAGCTTTGTGCCACCAAGCCGTGTGATGCTGAGCCTTTGTAGACCCTTCCATGTATCACTGACACTGTTTATTAAAAAGAGATAAAAATAGTGCATAACGCAACTCAGAAGGTTGTGAGAATTAAATGAGATTTGTCACATAAAGCCTTTAAAAGATGGGCTGCTACATGGCCAGAACACAACTTATTTTAGTTGCTACCATGTTTAGTCCTTTGTTGTTCACCCCAAATGGTCTTCAGGAAGAAGGTGTGAGGATTAAATGAGGCAGTGTAGACAAAACTCCTGGAGAGTTCTGTAATGGGGCTGGCTCTCTGCAAAGGGTGTTTTGTTCCTTTCCTTTCTCCCGGTCTACACTAATCTCCAGCTCAGGGCCCTATTTTCCTCCCTAATATAAACAGTTCTCTTCTGCAGCCACGCCCACCTCTTTGAGGAGTACAGACGAGGGACCACAGATTTGAGAAGACAGTAATTTTAGCGGAGTTTGTCATTGTGAATTTTATTAAGTTGGCACTTTTATTTCTAAAGCAAGAGCCTTGTTTTGTTGTTGTTTTCCCCTCATCCTCTCTCTCTCTTTTCTGTGTGGTTGCAGCTTTAAAGGCTTAATTAGAGCAATAAAAAAATACCAATTTTGCCTTTTCCTCCTTTTTAATAACAAGTAAAAGTTGAGAACCAGCTGTGGGTGAACGCTATTTGAAATCTGCTACCAATCTGAAGTTTCATTTTTCACTGCTTCAAGGCACATTTGGAAATTAGTGCTGACACATGCAAATGAGTTTGTGATGGAAGAAAAAAAAAAAATATATATATATATATATATATATATGGTGCAAGGTGCGCTGGAAACTGTTGTGGGGAATAAAGTGATGTGCAAACATTTCTGCTTGATGTCGGGGTAAATAAAAATTCAGACTCTCTTATCAATTTTTCTACTTAGAAGGACTCTAGGATTTCTTTGATGGCAGCCCCTAACTGCACGTGGGGTCTTCCTTTTTCCCTTCCTGTAGTTCTCTGGCCAGAGCAAGCCGTTGTATTTTTCACAGGGTGGGCAGCTTCCTTCTCAGTCATCTTTAACATAGTGTGAATACAGAGTTTAAATTTTGCCAATTCGTACAACATCCTGAAGTAGACTCATACATTTTTTTTCTTTGTTAAAGTTAAAAATAATAAAAAGTTATAATTCTTCAAAGTTTTTCCTCAAAGTTCTCTGGCTAAGAAGTATCAACGGGCAATTGGAATCACAATATATATGCATTTTTAGAGGAACTTAAAAAATGGAGGGACTCGCCTCTGTAATCCTAGCATGCTGGGAAGTCGAGGTGGGAGGATCTCTTGAGGACAGGAGTTCCAGACCAGATTGAGCAAGAACGAGACCTAGTCTCTACAAAAAATAGAAAAATTAGCCAGGTGTGGTAGTGCATGCCTGTAGTCCCAGCTACTCAGGAGGATGGCTTGAGCCCAGGAGTTTGAGGTTGCAGTGAGCTATGATGATGCCACTGCACCCTAGCCCAGGGAGACAGAGTGATACTCTGTCAAAAAAAAAAAAAAAAAAAGTCCAGCCACCAAGGACAGGTGACAAAGATGGGGAAAGAATAGTAAACCATGCTAGGGAGGCAGGTAGGTGGCGGGAAGAAACTGGGGGTATAATGTAGAAATGAAAAATTAAAAGTGTCACTTTAGGCTGACATAGCTTCATTGAAGGAATATTTTAGCAAAGACGCCCCGGCCTTTCTACCTGGCAGCTCCTGGGACCTTTCCCAACTCCCAGCCAGTGCTCCAGCCTCCCTGTCCCTGATACATTCATTCATTTAACAACTATTTATGCAGCTGTACTCTGTGCCTGTCATTTGGTCTCTCTTCATTTTCATCCAGGGATGATAGTCCCAATCTCATCTTGTGGGTGTAAGAACTAGAAATAATATATGGGAAAGGCTAAAAAAAATGACTGACACATGGGAGGTGCTCCCAAAATGGTAGCTGCTATTGGTGTGATCATCATCATTATTATTTTTTCTGTTTTCAAAGGCAAGTGCATAGGTCCCATGTGTTTGGTAGGTTTCATGATGATTCATCCTAAGAACTAAGAACGGATGAGAGATACTAAAGGAAGGGAATTGCTCAGCCAGATGAGCAATAACATGAAGGGGGGAAATCTGGTAGAGAAGCAGGGAAATTGAGGGGACAGGGAAGCAGCTGTAGGCTCTCTCTGGGCAGCCAGTGAGGCTCTTCATCTGATGTGCTACAAGCCTTTGTTTTGTTGTGTCTGTTTTCTAATTGGGGGACATGTTTACCGTTTGCATAACATTTACAGAACAAATAGACCTGTGGCTTCGGTTTGCAGTTTTTGTCACTGATCTTGTATCCCTTTAACAGCCAGATAATTTTCTCAGCAGTGGCCCTTCCTGGAAAGTTGTGATAGGTCTTGGGGATGTCAGGGCAGTCTGGGAACATGCTTAAGGGGCTTAAGGGTATTTCCCACCCCCTGCTCCCTGCACCAGTCTCTTCCTGTTGCCTCCTTTGTGTGTTCTGTGATACCCTGGTCCCCTCATGTCACAGGTCTGCCCTCTATTGTACCATGAGCTCCGTGAGCTTCTCCTCGTCTCACCCTACCCTGAAGCCTAAAGTTTGAGAGCAAAGTCTCCAACCTGTTCATCTCTTCATCACCTGAAGTTCATGACACAGAAGAAGTGACCAATCATTAGGTACTGTGTTACACTGCATAGAATCAAATAGGCCAGGCTAGGATAGGACAGTGGAGGAAAAATAAAACAGAACGGGACCAGGTAAGGTAGGGGAGGGTAGAATAGAACAGAATAAAACTCAGGACTGGCAAATGTCTGTAGAGTAGAGCATATTGATATCGAAACAGAAAGGTTGCATTGAAAATCTCTACAACACTCTTTTAAGTGGATTATTTATTAGATCAGGAGTGGTAAAAATTCTAATTGAAAAATTAGCTATATTAAAAAAGATTTTGTTTTTTGTTTTGTTCATTCTGTTCTATTTATGTTTTTGGAGTCCGTAGGTTTGAAGTAGCGGTGGTTAATTTTTTAAGCATTTTTTGAGCCTATATAAATACCTAGGCAGTACCTAAATAGCTCAAGAGAATGTAGAATTGGTAATGGACCAGCTGCTACCCAATATTGCCCTTTAGCTATGCTTTCATTTTATTAGAACATAATAAGCTCAATTGAAAATGTTTTAATATGTCTGCATTACTTAACAGCCTGGGAATAATTCTAATTATTATTGAGTTTATCATTGTGACTATGGTACACTCTTTCTTTGAATTCCTGGAGACTGTTTAAGATGCAAATGATGCCAGCTTTATGAATAATTTGGGGGATGAAAGATTCATAATTAATTTGACCCCTCCCTGCCAAACACACACACATACATACACACACACACACACACACACACAACAAAACAAAATAATTTCTTTAAAAAGCAAAATGATTTACATGAGCATGGAATGAATACTGTAGTGTGTAGCAAAATGTGTAGAATGATTGTTGGCAATTGTGTAAGGCTGGATGAGCACAGAACCTGGCCTCGCAGAGATAGCTGAGAAGATGAATGCTTAGCGCCCACTGAAGGATGTGATTGAGGAATTGTCTACATACAAGGATTAATCGAGAGAGAGAGATAGAGGTGGAAATAGAAGGGGGAAGCCATAGATAGAGCGGCAGTCCAGAGAGCACATAAATAGTAATTGAGGCCAGGTGGAGAGCGGCAGATATTAAGCAAATATCCAGATGTTCATAAGATCCCTGTTTCTAACCACTAAACGATCCAGCAGATTCCATCTGTCAGAAGGGGAGCGGTAAGGCCCTGTAAACAAATGAGTTGGGTCACAGGGTAAGGGCACTTCTAGGAAGAACAGGAAGTCCTAGGGAGGAGAAGAAAAGTCCTGTGCCGCCTGAGCCACTCTGGGCTCAGGGTCATACCCAAAGCCTAAGTTTTATTCAAGCCCATGATCTGACATAGCAGAGGTTCTTGTGCATGAACTGTTCAAGGCTGAGCTTGTATGTAGGTGTGTCAGGCTAGGGACACATAGGGAGGGTCTGAGGACAAAGGCTGGTCATCACACTTAGCTGAGTATTCAGCTAGTCATTTAGCAGTTCTCAGATCTAGTTGATCAGAATCCTCATAACCCAGTTCCTGGTGTGGGGACCAGGAGTCTTCGTCTTTAAAATGCTCCGCTCAGGGGTAGCAACCGATCAGCCAGGTTTGCAATCCATGCCCTAGGGGAAAACCCAAGCTTGGTTCCTCACATCTAGGAGTGTCTACGAGCTTGCTTCTATGACTCCTGAGTTATTTTTGCTTTTGGGAAATGTTATAGGAGGGAAATATTCTGAGCTGTATAAAGTTTGGATGAGCAGCATTCTGAATGCATCAAGGGTACCTAGAATCAGAATTTCTACAAGAGGGACTCAGAATTTCCATGCTTGAATTCCCCAGCTGATTCTTACTGGGAACTGTGGTCCAGAGCACCAGCTTCTTGGACGCAGCGCCAAGAACTTTTCTAACATGGCTGGCACATGTAGATGTATATATCTATGATTGATTTTATGTATTATATTCTGTCTTGTTTCATGATGATTCATTATTTATAATTTATACTTGACAACTTACATAAAAGAGAAATAGAGTTGGGGAGACAAAGTCACTGACAGACATACGATGCCTACAATATGTTAGGGATTGCACTGGGTGATGTACCCTGCATTGTCACTGTTAGACTTTCATCCACGTGACCCAGACAGTGCCAGGCATGTAGAGGCCCAGGATGGTTTGGTGATAGGCTTCCCTCGAGATCAAAAACCATACACTTAATCACAGCACTTCCTCTATCATCATGTTTAATTAACTAATTAATGACTAATAATAAAAAATTAATTAATAACTCATAGGCACCATGCTCAGTGCTGGGGATAAGACAGTGAATAGATAACCATGGAACTAATAATCTACTAGGAAGACAGTCATAAATCAATAATTGTACAATTAATCCATTACAATTATGATGATGACGATACTACAAAGAGAAATCACGCAATGTTTTGAGAACACTGACCTGGCGCAGAGACGGTGTCAGGAAAGCTTTTGTCAGGAAATGACTTTAAACTAATGACAAGGTTTATTACAGTTGGGAAAGGAAAAGCTGTGTTCTGGTGGCCCTGAAGGTACTGAGAAGAATGTTGATTTTCATTTTACTTCAAATTTTCCCACCCAGAAAAGGGCCAAACAACAGTCCTTTTAACCTTCCTCCTATACTCCAGAGGGGATTTTACAGTAGCATTTGCCTCATCCAACTGCCCCCAACCCCTGGGGCGCTTGCCTGGCGCCCCCATGGCTGTCAGGAAGGAGCCTGCTGTCTTGCTCGCCTGCCTCCGAGCTTCCGGAGAACCTCACCCCAGCCCATCCTGACAGTCCCAGCAGCATCTTTTATCTATTTCCTTTATGCCTTTCCCTCCATGGGACACACCGGCTCCACGTCTGTCCTCACACTCCTATTTCTGCTCCAAGAGAGTTAATTGCACTCCATTCATGCAGCTAATATTTGCAAAGACCCACTGAGCGCCAGTTTAGGTATACTAAGATCAAAATGACAGAGTTGCTATCATCAAAGACTTCATAGTCTAGGAGAGGAGAGAAAGATGAAAACCAATGAATTACGTGTTATAGAAGGTGTAAAAACAAGCAGTGCTGAGCATGATAGTAATGATTATGATGTTAGCCAAAATACGTTGGACACATTCATTCAACAACAGATTTTTTTTTTGAGCACCTACTATGAGGGTGAAAAATATTAATAAAACAAACATGATAAATGCCATTATGATTATAAGAGGAGCGAAAGGCAATAAAAAATACATTCATAATTTTCAATTATGGTAAAAATCAATGAAGGAAACTAACAGGAAGCAGTGGTTGAGAGTAACGGGGAGGGGATACCTACTCAGGTTACGCGGTTTCTACTAGGAATTGGACATCCCAGCTAAAAATCCCAAATCTACCACTTCTGAACTATGTGAAGCAAGCTACTTAACTCAGTTTCCTCAAGATGGAAAAATTAATAATACTCAAGTTTACTGTAATAAATAAGATAATGATTATAAAAGAACTAGATAATTCCTGGCCTGCACAGTAAGTACTAAATAAAGCTTGCCATTGTTGTTCTTGACACTGCTATATCATCTCTTGAGCTTAATCTTAATCTTTCTGTGTTCCAATGCCTCTTTCATGAAGTGGAACAAAAACATCTAGCTCAGAGGGTGGAGAACGTACTCTCCATGTTGTCAGCTGCTACGTTTGTGTAGTATGATTATGAAGGTGTTTGTATGACTATCATGATAATTCTTGACATTGTTTAAACTCAAAATCACCCTTCTAATAGCAAGCAACAGTAAATGAAATGTCTTTAAAATGTATATTTCTTCTATAAGAATAAGTTGACATAAACCTGTGGTATTTGATACAGTAGCCACTAGCCTTCTGTATTAGATAGCACAGACAGTACAGAGATAGATTTTCATCATTTCAGAAAGTTCCTTGGAACAGCACTAATGTAGGAATTCCAGACACCAAAGAAAGAAGTTGATATCAGGAGTCCTATACACCAGATATTAGGGGTCAGGTGTGCCTGTGGGGGCCATTTAATCATTCTACCTTTGGAATAAATGCATAATAGGAACAACCCCTCACATTTGGCCAGCATCTGCAGCTTTCAAACCACTTTCGCATCTCAATTCATTTGTCCTTACAACTACCCCAGAAGCAGGCAGAAAGGATATTGTCATTTCCACTTACATTGCAGAGAAATAATTAGTAAGAGTAGTAGTAGCAGCTGCTGACATTAATTGAATGTTCACCTGTGGTTGTAGATTGACTATGGCGCTAAGTGCTTGAGTATTTTTAATGGGATGGTGAGGCTGAGAGAAGTAACTTACCTGTAGACATCGGGTAAATTGGGGGTATGTCTTTTAGTTCCTAGCCTAGCACTCCCCACCACACCTCTCTGTCCTTTCTTGCCTAAGTTGAATTCCAGTTCTCCATTATTGCAGAGACAAAGTTCTTCCAGCGACAGAGTTATGGGAGTAGGATGTGTAATAGGGGCTCAGCAGTCAGGGGCACGTCTAGCTGATCGTCTTTTCCACGGAGTTTCCAAATGGCTGACCCCTCTTCTGCTGAAACAGTGTAGCACATGAAGACGAACTTTAATTCACATTCAGCCTCAGTGTTGTTGTCAACAGCTGCAGAAACAGCTGTTCCTCTCGCAGTGCTACCCTCTCCCCCTTTTCTCCAGCTAATTGCTACGAACTAGTAGAGTGGCTAGGAATACTGTAGACCTTGTCTCCTTTCAACAGGCTCCATCCAGATGTTACTATTTCAGGCCCTCCTTGTTCAAAGATTCAGATCTGTTCTCTTTGGATGATTAATCCTAAAATCTAATTATTAAATATTTCAAAACCCCATCCAACACACTTTTAAATCACCATGTTGTATATAACATAAAGTGCTCCTAAGCAGTAATAAGTCTTAAAAATAGTAACCAATAATCTGAAATATGGTTACTGAGGGCCTATAATGTGTCAGACACTGTACTAGGTACCAAGCCTACCTTTGAATTTGCAGGCCCAGGGAGAGAGTACAAATGGAGCACCATGTGTCCTACAGCCACTTACTTCAAAACTATAAAAAATCATGCTGTTAAATAAAATATGTTCTGTCCTTTACTCTTAACAAATATAATTTCATTAAAACCCAGGTGGCTTTGGACTCTTCAAATCCTATGCCTGGAACATGGCAGTGTAGGAGAACCAGCTCCCAGCCCACCTTCTGTCCTCTGCTACCCATGCTGAAGGAGGCCTCAATTCATATGTACATGGACACCTCCAGCCCCATGTCCAAGCTCCATCCACACCTCCACAAGTAGAGATGTTGTGGCCACTCTTGGAGCCCTAGGGAACATACAACAGCATGTGCACACCTTCCACTCTTGGAAGGATGGCTAGGGGGACGAAGTCTACAGGATTGGGGTCACGTGAGCAGAGAAATGTGGAGATATATACATATATATATACACACATACATATATACATAATGCCTAGCAGAATGTCAATTATATAGCAAGAGGTCAATAATAGTTATTAATATTATTGCTACCATCATACATGGAATGACCTACATACAGTTTATTTAAAAGCTACTTAAACCATAGCATATACAAGGCACAAATGATATATAATATCGCTCTGGCATTACTTCAATTCCTTCTCACTAAGGACCTAGAAAAAATCCTTGTCCAAGAATACCAAAGCATTAGTCTCTTTTCTCTCTCTCTCTTTTTTTTTTATTTCAAAACATTAAGAGGGTACAAATGTTTTTGATTACATGGATTGCTTTTGTAATGCTTGAGTCACGGTTATAAGTGTGCCTATCAACCAAATAGTGTGCATTGTATCCATTAGGTAGGTTTTTGCCCTGCCCCTCCTCCCCCCCCCTTGCTCGATTTCCACTGAGTTTTACTTCCTTCTGTGCAGGCACATGTGTGCTCATTGGTTAGTTTCAATTTAATAGCACATACATGTGATGTTTATTTTTCCATTCTTTAGATTCTTCACTTAGGATAATGATCTCTAGTTCCATCCAAATTGTTGCAAAAGGCATTACTTCATTTTTTTTAAGGCTGATTAGTACTCCATGATATACATACACCACATTTTGTTAATCCACTCATGAATTGATGGGCACTTGGGTTGTCTCTACATCTTTGCAATTGTGAATTGTGCTGCAATAAACATTTAAGTGCAGGTGTATTTTTGATTAAAAGACTTATTTTCCTTTGGGTAGATATCCAGTAGTGGGATTGCTTGATCCAATTGTAGGCCTACTTTTAGTTCTTTAGAAATCTTCATATGTTTTTCCATAGAGGCTACATTAATTTGCAGTCCCACCAACAGTGTAGAAGTATTCCTTTCTCTCTGCATCCACACCAGTATCTATTTGGGGGGGGGGGGTGGATATTTTAATAAAAGCCATTCCAAATGAGGTAAGGTGACATACATCTCATTGTGGCTTTAATTTGCATTTCCCTGATGATTAGTGATGTTGAGCATTTTTTTCATGTGTTTATTGACCATTTGTCTATCTTTTGAAAACCTTCTGTTTATGCCTTTTGCCCAGTTTTTAATGGGGTTGTTTGTTTTTTTTCTTGCTGATTTGATTAAGTTCTTTGTAGATTCTGGATATTAGCCGCTTTTCAGATGTATAGTTTGTGAATGTTTTCTCCCATTCTGTAGGTTGTCTATTGGCTCTGTTGATTATTTCCTTAGCTATGCAAAATCTTTTTAGTTTAATCAAATCTCATTTATTTATTTTAGCTGTTGCATTTCTTGGGGGTATCCCAAGACCTTGAAGTGTAGGGGGAAAGAAGACCAGTGTTTCCCTAAAACCTGGTATGTCCTGGGTCCCAGTCTGCAAATGCCGCACATGTCACCTCCAGTAGTCCTCAGAGCAGCCCAGAGAAGAAAGCTGGGGAGAGTTACAATCCCTGTGAAAGATGATGAAACTGATGCTTCTAAAAGTTAAGACATCTGTCCAAGGTCATATTCTTAGTACGTGGCCAGGCAGGGACTGGAATCTTAGTCTGTTTGCCTGGAAACACCTGGCTACAATATCTTTCTGGATCACTACTTAAAGCCTCTTTGTGAAACTGTCATCTTCCTTTACAAAAGGGTTATTTTGTAGGAGTAAATCATTGAGGGTTAGCAGTAATAGTCTATGAATTAAAAAAAATAGATTTTTATTCCATAAATACTAGGTATTACCTTATCATACCCTACTTTAAAGTTAATTTGTTTTAAAGTAACAAAGAGAAGTGAATCCCCTAGAATATGAAGAGCTTACTTCAAAAATATGACTTAATGCAGGCTGAAATTGCCAATGTATCTATGCCTGGAAATTAGCTATTCAGTCCTGGCTTGCCCTTTCCTATTCTTTGGTAAAACATAATTCTGTTGTTCAACACTGAACTTAACAGCTTTTACTGAGCACCTTCTCTGCGCCAAGCACTTTGCCCGGCATGGGGTAAGCCCTGGACACAATGGTCTTGTACCAAAATGTTTTCGTGGATAATGAGAAGGAACATTTCATCATTTTCTCTCTCTCTTGTGATGCAACTCTACAATTTATAGAATATATTAGCATTCTTTATAAGTCTGAGGGGGATAGGAAAGTGAAGTTCAATGCAGAATAAATAGCCCAGTTCTGCAATATTAAAAAATTATCTCCAGATTTACTGTGCTGTGGGAAAGCCGTGCTAAAGGGGCAGTAAATGTAACTTACTTAGCACTCTTCCTGTTTAAGTGCTTCTCACACATCCAGAGTAGTGTCCGCACAGGCCCAGGAGGAATCATGCTGACATCTCTGGGTGGGGACTCCAGAATGAGGATGGGGAAGAGAAGGGTGGTCAGTGGATATAGGCAATGTGGTTCCATGACTTACTTGAGACTCAAGCCCTAAGATAAGTTCCCAGGCTAGGCCTAAAATGATCATTCTCTTCCTCTCAAATCGATTTTTATTGTAAATAATAAAAAACACCACAGTGTTGGTATCTTTGCTGCGGACATCCTAGTTCATTGTGTGTGTGAGAGACAGAAAGCGTGGCCATTGTGGTTCCTTTCCTTTCATGCTAAGGCTTTAAAGAGAAGGAGATGAAGACTTGAAATGCACCGTTGACTCCAGAGCAGATACAGGGCGTCATTCTTCAAACACAGCCACTGTCTGAAGACTCCAGTGCAGCAAGTGGCTGGCGTGACTGCCGTTTACTCACTGTGTGACCTTAGACAAGCCTGGCACCCTCTCTGAGCACCTGCTCTTTCATCTGTAAAATTATAGACGCTGTATCTGTCTTGCTGAGGTGGTGTGAGCAGAGGTGATACTTGTAAGTCATGGGTAATGACCTATCAGAAGGGACTGGGGCCTTAGCGCTAGAACTGGGTTGGAATTCCACAACTGTACCATGTGTCGACCCCTTGGGTGCTGAACCAAGAGAGGTTCAGGGAGTCGTAAAAAAGAAGCAGGGTGAACAGGGACAGTAGGGAAAGGAGCAATCAAGTGTCTTGGGGCAACAGTTAGTTACCAGCGTCTGTAGAATTGTTTGAAGAGTTTAACAATCAATAGTGCTATCCTGTGCATACCAGCTAAGTAGCCTGGGTTTGAGGATTGAATTAACTCATCTGTTAAAGTGCTTAGCATTTGGCCTCACAGAGTGACACAGGCACTCAGAAAATGCAGCTTACTACTTTTTTCTCCCTCTCTCTAGCCATTTGTCCCCCAAGACTAGAATGCCCAGGGCATGAGGTGGCTATGACATAATAGTAGAAAGCAAAGACTATAGGAGTCAACAGACCTGAGCTGGGTAATGATCATGACACCTTAGGCAAGTCCCTTTCCCTCATGGAGTCTCAGCCTCTCACTTGAATAAAAGGAGAGAATCTGACTGAGATTAGTGGTTCTAAACCTTAGCTGTATGTAGAATCACCTGGGAGCTTTAAAATATACCAAAGTCTCCGTGCCACCCACAGAGAGTCTGGTTGAAGTGTCTCGGATAAAGCCTGGACATTGGGATTTGTAAAAGCCCCCTGGGTGATTCTAATGTATGACAAAAATTGAGAACCTCTGGACTAAATGATCTCTAAGCTTCAATCTGGCTCAATATACTCAATCAGCCTCTGATTCTACACATCCTTAAAGCCTGTCTGAACACTGCATTCGTGTAGTTCACTCTTAATGATCTGCAGCAATAGAAGACCTGAGAACTCATAAATAAGAGATCTTTAGTACTTATCCCATATTTATACCTTCTCTTATGTTATCACCACCAGAGCTTATTTGAGTATGTGTTTGTAACTTTTTGTTGTTTTGCTTTGTTGACATTTTGCTAATGCACACAATTTTAGGCCAAAATTAACATGGTGATTTACAGTGATTCTAACATCTCTGAGGAATGACCAAGGGAGAGCAAAATAAGTTACTATGTGTAATTGGCCTGAGAAAATTGTCTTCTCTTAGCTAAACTCCTCTCGGTAACTCCTGCTATTGCTGATAACAGGGCTTTTCAGGGCTTCTTAACAAAATTAAATAGACATGCATGTGCCTGGTGGATAGTT
Source organism: Eulemur rufifrons (assembly GCF_041146395.1). Lineage (NCBI taxonomy): Eukaryota > Metazoa > Chordata > Mammalia > Primates > Lemuridae > Eulemur > Eulemur rufifrons. The sequence continues at coordinate 48,335,027 of NC_090988.1, forward strand.
TTAGCATAAAATTGTGAGAAATTAATAAGATAAAGTAAGCTGGTCTCTAATGGTATTAAGTTCAATATGTGTTGTTTTCTCAGGTGACTTTAACAGACCGATAACCAGCAGGGTTATGGGAGACAAAGGCAGGGGTGGCCGGTTTCAGAGGCACCTCTGCCCTCGGCTGTCTCAGTGCAGAGACGCTGCACACAGCAAGTGCTGCTTCCTGTCTGTTCTTTTGCGCAGTGATTAACACATCAGAGAATATGAAATGGCAGCCTGAGAAACACGAAGAACCTCAGAAGAGCAGACTTTAACAGGCCTAGAAAGGAATCTCATTTGGTTCTCTCCTTTCAAAGATGAGGAAACTGAGCCCAGGGAACTGAAGTGACTTTGTCGATGTTACACAGCCGGTTACCTGGCAGAGCTTGAACTTGAACCAATCTCACCCAGCACAGGGCCCAGGGCTCTCTCCTGTGTGTCACAACAAACCACATGGAAGCCAGGACTGCAGTCAGCTGCGAGAAAACTCCTGCTGCAATGACTTCAACAAGAAAGACAGTCATTTTAATGTAATCAGATCAAGGGTGGGTGTCTGGGGCTGGCCTGTGTGATCAGTAATGCCATTAGGGACCCAGCTTCTCCCCAATTTCCATTGTACCAAACTCAGCACCGTCCCTGGAACCCAACTACCTGGGTTCAGATCCTGCCTTTGTCACTTGGTAACTATGGAATCTTGGACACATTACTTCACCTTTCTATGCCTCTGTTTCCTTATCTTTAAACAATAATTGATATGAGATTTAAATGAGTTTATCTATAGAAAGGATGTAGAAACATACATCTTAAAAATAAGGACTAATTTATGTCAACTCTCTTATTGTTACAGTTATGGTTTCTTCTGTGACAAGATAGTTTCAGTACCATTTTCTGCTTGCCAGACAGAAAAAAGGGGGGAGAGTTGTTTCATTGCCAGACTTAGTCTTTTTACTCAGAAAATGAACACCATCACCGGGGACCTCAGCTCGCATATCTTTAGCCAGAACTGAGCCACATGTCCATCCCTACCTGAAAACTAGTACAGAAGATCATATGCTTTAGATTAAACATATTGCCATCCTAAACAGAACAGTGGGCTTCTTAGTAAGTAAAAAGGGTGAATGGGCATTAAGGAGGCAATTCTCTGGTGATCTCAGAACTACTCAGCTTCACCCCCAAAAGCTGTATGATCTTGGGCATATTGCAAACTCCATTGACCCTCAGTTTTCCTAACTATAATTTGAGATAAGGATCACTGACCTACCTAACTTAAGAGTGGTTGTGAAGATTAAATAGCCAGTGCATCTTAAGGCACTTTATCAGCTCCAGAGTGATCTGTAAATATTTTATTATTCAACCACTTCAGGTAGTAATAGTACAACCTTTGACTCTCAAACATTCCCAGTGATGCAGATAGAAATGATGGTGTGTACCAGAAATAGGCATGAGAATGGATTTAACTCATTCATTGCACAGTAGGAAAAAAAGCAAGGTGTTCCAAGATGCCAAATTCCACCTAAACTCTCTCCTGAAACCAGATATCTTCCTGTGGCCTATCCAGGGGGAAATCTTCTGCTCTAAGAATGGGGGAACCAGCCAACACTATAAGCAGAGGCGCCATGAAAAACGTATCTTTATCTCTTCTTGCAAGACCCATTAGATAAAGACTTATTCTACATCCTCTAAGGGCAAAGAAAATAGCCATATCCTCATTGGAAAGAGTGAGAAAAAGATTTTCATATCCTGACATAGTCAAAATGATTAGCGAGTGATGTTATGTGATATATGTAAATATATCAAGTCTATGAACATTTTTATGTGTACTTGTTTTATACTACATGTGAGTATACATCATATATGTTTACATACCTCTTCACGTATCTATGGCGTCCACTGTGCTAATATATATGTGCATGTGTGTGCATAAGAACATGCAATCCTATAGTCAAATTATTTTCTGGCACTATTAAATCCAATCCTTAATATTTCTGTGTCAGAACTCTGCTGCTCAGAGATAAACTGTGTTGCTTGACTAGGACGTAATGACTTCCCTGTCACTAGAGGAATTCAAGCAGCATCTTAATGTCCACTTGGTGGAGCTGTGGTAGTAGAAATTCAAGTTTCAGAGGCTGGAAGGGGGTGAGGAGTAGGGGAAGAACTAGATGAAATGACCCCTTAAAGAGAACTTGGAATTTTGTGAGCTTAAGTGAATAACATAGCATCTCTCTTTATCATAGTTATAAATCTAACCTTCAGTCTTCTCATTTCAACTAGATGTGGGTGTAGAAATAAATTTACATTATATGATATTTATATTCTGTTTTATATATTTTTTGAGCTAATTGGTGAAAATCAAATCCCACCTTCTCTGAACTGAAAGGGACAGTAGAGATCCATTTAACCTAATGCGATCCTTTTACAGATTGAAGCCACATTGGTGGAGAGAGACATAATCAAGGTCATTCAGCTAGACAGTGTCAGAGAATTTTCCATTCCTTCTTTCAAAAACACATTCCAAAATAAAAATTCGTTATGAGGGCTAGTGTCAGTATCTATAGGACTAGCTCTGAAAGATATCCCAGATAAATGAATAAGCCCAGTGAGTAGGTTCATAAAAAGATAAAATCAGAAGGAATTTTTTTAAGTGTTAGATCTTTAAAAAAAAAAAAGAAATTAGTTGTCTTGAAAAGTTGGGCATTCCTCTTCACTGCAGCTACTCAATCTGAAGGTAGATTTAGCAGAGGTTATTGCGAAGAAGACTCCTAGCACGGCTGAGAATATTAGCGAAGATGATACTAGCTACTATGACACGGAAACTATAAAATCTCAGTATCCTACCACAATAGCAATTTATTTCCCATTCATGAAATCCCTTCAAAGACAGGGGTTGAGATGCTTTGCTACATGCAGTCATTTAGGAACCTAGGGTGAGGGAGACTTAACCATCCTGTGACTTCCAAGTTCACCTGGGCATCATCATCCCAGCAAGAGAAGAGAGGAGGGCGACATAAGACATTTTCACAGGCCAAGGCTGGAAATGATATCTATCACATCCTCCTATAGTCTATAGGCCAGGACTCAATCATAAGGCCACGTTCAACTGCAAGGAAGGCTGGGAAATTTAGTCTAGCTCTTGGTGACCGGGAGAAAATTGAAAGAGTTTAATAAACATCTAGCCAATCTCTACCACAGTGAGTGTGGTCTACATGACCTTTAAGGTCCCTTTCACTCTTTTCTGTATTTGTCATCTGTCTTCATTTCATTTTGTATATATGTGTTTTCTGTCTAATCTTCCAGTTCACTAATTCTCTTCAGTTCTAATCTGCTATTAAATACATACACATTTTTCTTTCTTTTCTGCATTTTGAAGTTCTAGAATTTCCATTTGGTTTATTTAGAAGAGTTTTCAATTTTTTGCTGAAATTATTAGTATTATCTTTGATTTCCCTGACTGCATTAAGCATAGCAGTTTTAAAAGTTACTATATCACAACTCCTTTATCTGGAACCCCCAGAGGCCTGTTTCTTCTGTGTATTGTTTCTACTGGTTTTCAGTCCTGTCTCCTCTCCTTTTATGCCTCGTTACTTTTTTTCCTGAACACTGGTCAGCGTATATTAAGAATACTGCATTTAATTTAAACCTAGAGTAATGTATTTTTCTTCAGAGAATATGTACATTGGCTACTGGCAGATTTATTAATGTCACCAGCTATCCTAGATCAATCCAATTTGAGATTAAGATGTCTTAAAGCTAGACTTCATTCTCCTGGAGGGCAAATGTGTTTCTGATTCACCTGTATGCCTCATGTATAGACTTTTAACATCTCAGTTGGAATTAAAGGGGCTTATCACAATGTTACCACCTAGATTGAGGAGTTTGAGTCCATTTTTTTGGACCTACTAGCTCTATGCATCTGTAGAAAGCTTTATTTACAGAAGCTTCACTTCCTTCAAACTGTATCTTTTGTTTTGTTTCAGTTTTTCTAGTTATTCTTAATAGAATGGTTATCAATTACTGTATCTATTACTGTCTGTCTAAATATCACCTATACTGAACCTCTCTTTTTCATTAACAATACACCTTGACCATTTTTCCATATTAATATGTGTATATCAACCTTATTATTTTTTATGATATCAGCCTATGGCATTATGTAAACGAATGCTGCTTTACTTAGCTAGTTCCCTACTGATGGATGTTTAGGTTGTTCACATTTGTTTATAGCAAACGTTGTTCATGTGTGTGACTATATCTTTTAGATAAATTCTAAAAGTTAAATTGCTATATATTACCAAATTGTCTTCCAAAAACTTGTACCAATTTACATTTCTACCAACAATAGATAAGAATGTTTGTCTCCCCATGGGCTTACCACCACTAGTTTACATTATTTAGCTGATTTTGTAATCAACTCTTAACTGTGCTTCGAGATTTCACTCTTTCCCTTACAGTCCAAATTCGCATTATGAACACATACATCTATAAATCATAAAATCTTATCAGGTCACTTTCCTCTTTAAAAAATTTGCCTCCCCACAGCTAAAAGAATTGTGTTTGCACAAACTAACACTTCCTCTATCCTCTGCTACCTCCCAGCCCCATCTCTTGTACAACTCTAACTATACCCTATGGACTGGCCATATTCAATTTTTTCTAAATATGCTACACTTTTCCACAGCTTGGCACCTTTGCATATTCCCCTCCTTTTCCCTGGAATGCCCTTCCATCTTTTACCTATAGAAGAAGGAATCAACTTCAACATCCAGCTCACAGGTTACATGTTAATTCTTTTGAGAAACATTTTCCTACAAACCTCCCCTCCCCACCCACAGGATGAACAGTCAATTATTCCTTCCTTTACCTACTGTTCTTTATAGCAGCAGTGTCTTATAGCACTTAAAACACTGCCTTAGATACTTGTAAGTTTGCCTCCCCACCATTAAATTATGAGCTGGTTGTGGGAAAGACCCATACCTTATTCACACTCCCCATCCCTCTGCCCAGCAGAATCCCTGACACAGAGACAGCACTCAAAAAATAAGTTTTCAGAGCATATATTTCAGTGCATGTCACCCCTGCAAAATTTCAATGCAAGTGTTTTCACAGTAACCTCCAAGTCCCCAGGACTGGGAATTCTTTGAGCCAATCTGTTTGACCTAGATTTAGCATTCAAATCTCAGTCTGGGCATACTAAAACCCAAGAGGGAAACAATAGAAGTCTGAGTTATTAGATGGAATTTATACGTTGGACAACAATCTTCCCTTCAATACCTAAAGCCATTTGTGTTCCTGACTGTACGACTTCAGCAAAAATCAGAAGTTGCTGGGAATTTAGACCCTCAGGCTCTACACACAAAGTGTACATTTTGGCAGGCCTGATTCTACAACTCCCATGGAAATATGCAAATGTTTTGAACCTGGTCTGACCTCTGGTCTGGGACCTGCCATGTGTTTACTCTTTGTACAGTCCCTCTTGAAAGATACACTTATTTTTTAGACAGATTTTTGACAGGCAGAGTTCTTACCCTGTTGATGATAAATATGAGAGAAGAAAAGCACAAGTGATTTATTTGCTTTAGGAAAATGAATCTGTATGCTTACCAAGGAATATTTTATCACCCCAAGGAGAGAACATTTTCAGCCTATTTCAACGCTGTGTAGCACAGGGAGACTCTAACGACATCAGCGATGATTGTAATCTGTGACTCATCTTTGCCCCTAAGGGACTCTGATTTGCTATACCCCAGTGGCAAGTCCATTTGGTACCTAGCATGATTGGATTCTATTCCTGACTAGATGTTCCCATCTAAACAGCAAAGACAACATCCATCTCCTCAGCTGTCTAGAGACATGATAATGACTGTGGTGAATACGGTTTTAGTATTAGTCATTTGGATTCAGTGCAGCTCTCAGAATCAGAGGAGCCCGAGGTGGCAGGGGATTTAAAGGCCTTCACAAGTCTTGAATTTTCTCTACAACATCCCCACCAAGTGGCCACACCACCTTTACTGGAATGTGTTCCATGATAGGTAGCTCACCATCTGCCCCCAACCCCCTGTGTAATTTAGGAAGTTCTTCTCTTATATCCGTTCAAAAGAAACTTCTTAATTATTTCTACACATGGACCCTAGGAGGAAATATAATCTTCCTTGGGTTTTTTGTTTCGGTTTTGCTCCCTTCCATATGAGAACCCTCCAAATATTTGAAGAGACTTCTTTTATATTAATCAGTCATTCTCCTGCCCAAATTTCCATGCTTTTTCAATTTTCCTCAAAGACTGCAGCTTTCAGTCTTCACCATATTGTTCACTCACAATGTTGAGGGTGTCCAGATTTTCTGCATTACCCCAGCTTTTGTCAAAGGGCCCATTGGACGGATTTCTTGATGAATGTGCAAGAACCAGGAATCTGGAGAGGCAAGGAGTAGATCTTTCATCCTCACTTTCTAAAATATCCTTTAGTAACAGATCCTCTCTCTTCATGCACAGAGATTTCCAACACTCCATGGTCTCCATCTCCTCTTCAGTGGGGCTCCACCTCAGTATGACCTTGCACAGACTGCTTAAGTATCTGTTCTTCTAGGGAGGCTTTCTGTGTGGGTTTCTATAAGCCCTTGCCTATCGCAAGAGAATTGTGTGCCTATGAAATAAAAAACTTCAACGGGCATGGATGATGGAAATATTGGTATTTGCATGTCATTGGATCTAGATTTAACTCCTGATTCTGCACTTGTTTGCTATGTATTCTTAGAAAAATTACTTTGTCTCTCTGAGCCACAGATTTTTTATCTGTAAGATGGAGGCAATTCCAATTATGTTGGCTTATTACAAATTTGTGATAATATACGTATAGAACTTAGCACAATTCCTGGAAAATAGCAGATGCTTAATAAATAGTAGATTAAATTATTTAAAGATTGTTCTTCACCTTGTAACTCAGTTCCAATTCTAGATCTCTTGCAAGAGAAATGAAATCTTAGAAAAGCCATTTGACTCTCTTATTCTCATTTCTAAAATTGGATAACAATTGGACCTATATTCCGAGGTTGTTTAATTAACTGAAATAACATACTAAAGAAGGCCTCACAATTCATTAAATATTATAGATGTTCTTTAAGAAGTAAAAACTCAAGAGGAAGGACTATTTAATTCAGCTTTATATTCCCACCACACTGTCTGGCACACAGGAAATAGTACTTTCTGTAATATTTCCAACTCAAAGTGTTAGTGACCTCCCCTCTTTCCCTGTCAGATCACAGACATGACAAGGATGCACTGTGCTTCTCTAGGGTGACAGTGGCCTGTGGAGGTGGAAGTGGGCAGAATTTTTAGAGTACTCCTTCTATCATCAGGTCCTGCCCCAAGGAGGTCCCAGCCCAGCAGGGGAGACAAGATGTCAATGGCTGATTGCATTACAGTGTTTGGATGAAGACATGCATTAGGAATAGTGGCATAAAAACAGACATTGTGAACTCATGGAGGAATGTCAACTCATGTGGAATGAGAGAATTATCAAAAAAAGCATGACACAGAGTTTTTAAAAACTCTGCATTTGGCTTAAAAACTTAGAAAGTTGACTAAGAAGATCAACGGAGGAAGGGCATTCCTTAAAAAAGAAGAGAGTATTTGCAAAGCATGGAGTTGCAAGACATAAGAGTCTTCATTCTGGGAAGAGCAAATAACTTCATAAGACTAAAATGTAGGATAACATCAGGCAACAGAAGCTCATGGGGTCAGACATGAAGGGACTCCTAGTCTCTGTTAGGGAATTTGGATTTTATCCTGTAAGAAGTGGGTTGCTACTGAAGGTCTTTGGTCAAGAGCAAACTTATCTAATTAGAGTTTCAGAAATACTTTGCCAGTGACTTTGTGTAGGATGAATTGAAGCAGGGGGAAAACTGATCACCACAGGACCTCAATTAGGATCATGTTACTTTACCTCCTTTGGGTCCTAATCCTTCATGTATCTGAGTCATTTGTGCATAAATTCAGCTTGTCTGCCATTTGGCAATAAAGCTCCAAAAGAAATCAGAATACCTGGAGAGATAATTGTTGCATTTTGTTTCATTTTATTTTACTTTTTGCTCATTGCTACTTTGGCAAGCCCAAGAGATAAGTAAAATCCCGATAAGTAGCACCCTTGCCCACTTCCTCCTCTCCCTCACCTCACACGCTTGCTCTTTTCACCATACAGACTGCTGGAAATGCCTGAAGCCCTGGCTTCATCATTAACACCTCCCACCACTGTTTCCTTCAACTTCTGTGTGTGTGTGTGTTCACGGAAGTCCTTCCTGCCCTGTTTCCCTGGGAGTGTGGGAGTGTGAGGGTTGTTTCCATGGCCACAAGCTTCCAAAGCCAAGAATGGCTTGTTCCAGGACAACTCTGGAGAAGGTCATGATTTACATGGGGGTGTGCAAGCCATGCTTGAGCTGTAAGCTTTGTAAGCACAAAGCATTCCAATTTTGTGTGTGTGGCCAGCCTAGAACAAGTCCTCGTGTTTGTGTATTTGGCGTGAACGATGTAGATGCTGCGTGAATCATCAGGACCTTTCCTTTGTCAGGAACAGGGTGTGTAGTTTAGCAAACTTTGTCTCTAATGGCCTTCCCTTGAAGGGAAAGCTTTGTGATAGGGTATACAGAAGGTGATTCCATTCAGAAGACCTGTTGCTGCCTCCCGTGTGCTGGAAACATGAGGTGAATAAGACCAAGGCATTATGGTCTTATTCTAACTTCAATAATGGCTACCCCATATGGAGTGCTTACTATATACCAGTAACTATAGAAGATGCATTCTGTTTGCTGACTCTTCAATCTTCATAAGAACTCTGTGAAAGAGATCTAATTATTAACTTAATTTCATAAATAAAAAAGCTGAGGTCCACAGGAGTTAAATGTCTTGACCAAGCTCATATAACTACTAAGTGTCAGATCTTGGAACCTGCCCAGATCCATCTGACTCAAATGCCTGTGCTATTTTCATTGTACTTCTTGCCTTAAGACTTGGGCAGTGAAGTGTAAGAGAGACATGTAAACAGAAAAAGTACAATTTCAAGCAATAAATTATGATCCTAAAATGCCAAAGGAACATAGAGGAAAGGTCCTGGGATGTCAGAAGAAGATGAGGGGACGGTGTGTGTGCAGATTCTACCTGATAAATACAAGACTCTGGAAAAAGGAAAACAATGAGCATTTTGAGAAAGGGTATGCAAAGGACTAGCATCTTGGGACGACAGTACATAGCACACCGTGGATGTTCCATTGGATGCTATCATGAGGACCTGTGAGAAGTTCAGGCTGGCAAGAATGGATGCCATCCTGAAGAGAGTGACAGATAAGACCACAAAGGAAATTTGGGGCCAGATTTTGGAAGGATCCAATATAAGATGATGATGAATTCAGATTTTAACCTATAGCCAAAATATCTTCCATAGATTGGTTGCAAAACCATCTGATCAAGGCCTTTTAAAAATATAAATATCAGTCCTCAGCCCAGGAGATTCTAATTTATTTGGACAGTGATTCTCAAAGTTCAGTGTTTATCAGAATCACCTGGAGTATTAATAAAAAATGCAGAGACCTCACACCACCACTTCTGTATGTTTACAAAATTTCCCAGATGATTCTAATATACTCTAACATGTGAGGACTCCTTGTGTAGGACAAGAAATAAGAATGTCCGTTTTTGTAAATTTTCTAGGTCACTTTTATGTGCTATCAGATTGGGGTATTACAGACATAGACAATAGAAAACCAACAGAAATCTTGCTGTTATTGCTTAGTTGACAGTTAAAATTTTAATAATTCTTTAAATGGCAATATCACATTAAAGTTAAAAATAACATTAAAGTCTAATACCAGAGAAAGACTCACAGATATCAGTGCACCATATCAGACAACATCTCTTTGCCTGAAAAATGTAAATAATGAGAGGCCCTCTCCTTTGCAGTTCTTATAAGGTTAAAAATAGGACAATACCCCAGACAGCTACAGGTATGCTTCACTATAGAATAGTTTGTATTTTTTTAAATTTTATACAAATGAAATAGTATTTTTTGGTCTGACTGTTTTTTCTCAGCCTAGTTGTTTTGATATATATTCTTCTTTTGTGTATCAGCCATTCATTCCTTTTGGTTGGTAAGTGGTATTCCATTGTATGGACTTGTGCCAGGGTTTGTCCATTCATGTGTTAATGGACATTTAAATTATTTCTAGTTTTAGATTATTTCAAATAAAGTTCCCTTGAACATTCATATAGAAAGAAAAGGACCGTGTGTGTGTGCGTGCATGCATGTGTGTATACATACAGAGTACTTACTCATAGAATCCTCCTCCTTCTAACACTCCGTATATAGCACAGGTACCAGCCTCTTCTACTTCTTAATTCCCCCAGTCCTACCTCAGGGATGGCCCTGAGCATTGTTTTATTACCTCTACCCAAACATTTTTAGGATTAAAAATAAAAAGAATGAAGGAGCCATCACCCTATCTCTAAAGTTTAGGGAGCCCAACTTTGAAACTCTGCAGCTTGTTACCTTCCCTCTGTCCTATCTTCAAAACCATCCTGACTCAGCTTATTATTTTTGAGATCAAACTCCCACCCCTCAGCCTATTCAAAGCTTCATGTGAGTTGGCCTAGCCTGCCTCATCTTCCACCACTCTCCCCAGGCACGCAACCATCTAGCACCTCCAAAATTCTTGTTGCTTCTTGAACCAGCTACGCTCTGTCTTGTCATGGGTCTTGCATGGAGCGCTCTTCCCATCTGTTGTGCTGGATGAACATGCTGCTTGACATTCTAACATCACTTCTTCCGTAGATCTTTCCTGACTCCTATGAAATGAGGCATTTGCTCCTCTCTACTTGCATAGGTCCCTGTACACTCCTCTGCTGTAGTGCTTGTTATGTTGTGCTGGAATTGATGGGTTGTAAATATTCATCCCTGTCTTTCTTGCTCTGTATTCCCAGAGCCTTGAATGGGAGGATCTGGCACATAATAAGTCCCATGCTAAGTACACTGTTAGTTACATTTCAAGATAGTTTCTAGAACCTCAACTTTATGACAAAGATGTTGCTAGCATGCTTCAGTTTCTGAAAGAAATGAGGATTTAGTAAAATGAGTCAATAACAACCCAAGCTGGTCTCATTTTCTCATCCAAAATTTGGCCTCACACATTTCCCTTCTGTAGATGATGCTTCAGTTTCACTGCGAAACCTTTGAGATTTCAAAGGGGCCTTCTACCTTGGGAAAAGATAAATCTATGTTTTGGATGAATCTTTACATTTCTTGCCTCTAGCAAGACTCTTTGCTTTAACTGGGATTCAGTTGCTCATGGCAGCTTTGAAAAAGCATGTACATTGGCATGGAAAAATATTTTCAAATCTTTGGTATCCGATTAGAAGTCATTGAAGTCTGCCCAGACAAACAATTTCAGCAAAGAGAATCAAGGCAGTCAGTCAACAAATATTTGACTATTATGAACCAGGTACTTTTCTAAGCTCTAAGGCAACAAAGAAAACAGGGCATTCCACACCTTCAAGAAACTTCCATTTTGGAAAGAATAATAAGAATATAGATAAATAAAAAAATGCTATAATCTCATATTCCTAGAAGTGCTATGATGGAAACAACATTAGGGGATGGTGGCGGAGGAGGTTTTTAGTTAGAGGAAAGGAGGAAAGGCTAATTTACATTCCCACCAACAGTGTATAAGAGTTTTCTCTGCATCCTCGCCAACATCTGTTATTTTTTTGTCTTTCTGATAACAGTAATTCAAACTGGCATAAAATATACTTCATTGTGGTTTTGATTTGCATTTCCCTGATGTTTAGTGATGTTAAGTATTTTTTTCATATACCTGTTGGCCTTTTGTATGTCTTCTTCAGGTCCTTTGCCCACTTTTTAATGGGATTATTTGGTTTTTTGCTGTTGAATTTTTTGAGTTAATTTTATATTCTGGATATTAGTCCCCTGTCAGATGAATGGTTTGAAAATATTTTCTCTCATTCAACAGGTTGCCTTTTCACTCTTTTGATTGTTTCTTTGCTGTGCAGAAGGTTTTAGTTTAATAAAGTCCCATTTGTCTATTTTTGTTGTCTGTGCTTTTGAGGCCTTAGCCATAAGATTTTTACCTAGACCAATGTCCTGGAGTGTTTCCCTATGTTTTCTTCTAGTAGTTTTATAGTTTTGGTTCTTACATTTAAGCCTTTAATCCATTTTGATTTGATGCTTGTATATGGTGAGAGACAAGGGTCTAATTTCATTCTTCTGCAGATGGATATTCAGTTTTCCCAGAACCATTTATTGAAGAGGGTATTTTTTACCCAATGTATGTTCTTGGCACCTTTGTCAAAAATTAGTTGGCTGTAAATATGTGGGTTTATTTCTGAGTTCTCTATTCTGCTCCATTGGTCTATGTGTTTATTTTTATGCCAATACCATGCTGTTTTGGTAATGATAGCCTTGTAATATATTTTGAAGTCAGGTAGTGTGATGCCTCCAGCTTTGTTCTTTTTGCTCAGAATTGCCTTGGCTATTTGGGCTCTTCTTTGGTTCTATACAAATTTTAGGATTTTTTTCTATTTCTGTGAAAAATGCCATTTGTATTTTGATAGGGATTGCATTAAATCTATATATTGCTTTGGGTAGGATAGTCATTTTAACAATATTAATTCTTCCAATCCATGAGCACAAAGTTTCCTCCCATTTGTTTGTGTCTTCTTCAATTTCTTTCATCAGTGTTTTATAGTTTTCCTTGTTGAGATCTTTCACCTCCTTGGTTAAATTTATTTCTAGATATTTTATTGTATTGTACTATAGCTATTGTAAATGGGCATTTTGATTTCTTTTTCAGCTCATACTAGAAATCCTAGCTAGAGTAATCAGGCAAGAGAAAGAAATTTTAAAAATCCAAATTGGAAAAGAATAAAAAATTATCCATCTTTGCGGAGGTTTAGGAAAACCTAAAGACTTCACCCAAAAGCTCTTAGCTCTGATAAACAAGTTCAGTAAAGTTTCAGGATACAAAATCAATGTACAAAAATCAGTGGCATTTCTGTATACAGTAATGAACTAGCATCCTATAAATTTTTTATGTTGTGTTCATTTTCACTCAGTTCTCTTTTTAATGTCCTTTTGACTTACTCTTTGACCTATGGGATATTTAGATATGAACTATTTAGTTTCCAAATATTTGAGAATTTTCCATAAATATGTGTTATTGACTTATAATTTAATTCCATTTTTGGTCAGAGTATATATGTGATATAACTTGAAGCCTCTTAAATTCATTGAGATTTGTAATATGTCTATGATGTAAAATGTTCCATTTGAAAAAATATGTATTCTATTGTTAGGTAGTGTGTCTATAAATGTTAATTAGGTGACATCGGTTGCTAACTGGTTAGTCTTTTAGATCCTTGCTGATTTCCTTTCTACTTGTTTTATCAATTATGGAGAGAGGAATGTTGAAAGAGATGACTATAATTGTAGATTTTCTTATTTCTCCTTGTAGTCCTATAAGTTTTTCCTTCATATATTTTGAAGCCTTATTTATTAGGTATGTAAATATTTAGGATTCTTCTTATGTCCTTTTGCTGAAAATGACCTATTTGTCATTACAAAAATTCTCTCTTTATCTCTGGTAATATTCTTTTCTCAGAAATCTGCTTTTTCTGCTATTAATATATACTACATCTTTACTCCATCTTTCTTTTGATATTATTAGCATGGCAATTTTTCTATCCCTTAGCTTATAACATGTTTGTGTTTTTAAATTTAAAATGGGTTTCTTGTAGGCACTATATAGTTGGATCTCCCTTTCTTATCCAGTTTGGTAATCTCTACCACTTAATTGGCATTTAATCATTTAATAGGATTATTGATGTGGTTAGGTTTAAATCCACTAGCTTGTCCTTTGTTTCTGTCTGTCTAACCTATTCTTAATCCCTTTTTATTCCTTTACTGCCTTCGTTTAGATTAATTGAATGTTTTGTGATTTCTTTTTATTTCTTTTATTGACAGCTATAATTCTCTTTTGTTGTTGCCATTTTAGTGATTGCTTTGGAGTTCACAGCATATGCTTTTAAGTTATCACAATCTTTCTTCAAGTGTCATATTATTTTACCTCACATAATACATATTTTCTTAATCTATTCATTTATTTTTATTTGTTTTATATTCTTTAAGTTCTTTAGAGGATTTTAAAATTAAGAAAAAGAAAAAAGAGCAGAGAGCCTTTACCTGTGCTCCTCATTGCTTTGCATAGATGCAGATTTCCTTCTGGCATAGTTTTCCTCTGGTCTGCAACACTTCCTTTACCGTTTTTCACAATGCAAGTCTGTTGATAACACATTTTTTCACCTTTCTTCTTATGCTGAAAATCAATATGTATTTAGCCTTCATTTTGGAAATATTTTCATCTGATGCAGAATTCCAGATTGACAGGGTTTTTTTTTCCTCTCAATACTTTAAAGATGTTCTACTCTCATCTGAGATTATTTATGGCCATGTTCATCTGTATGTAGTGTCCTCCACTCCTTTTAAGATGATCTCTTTATCTCTGGTTTTCAGCAAATTGATTATGACATGCCTAGTTTAGCTTTCTTCAAGTTAATTGGTTTGAGGGTCATTGAGCTTCTTGGGACCATAGTCTATAGTTTTCATAAAATTTGGAAAAAAAATCTGGCTATTATTTCTTCACATATTTTTTCTGCTGAGCTCCCTTTCAAGGACCCTAGTTACACATATATTCAGCCACTTAAAACTGCTCCACAGCTCTCTGATGCTCGGTTCATGTCATTTTCAGGTTTTCTTTCTGTTTCAAGTTACTAACTTTTTTTCCGTACTGCCTATTTTCTCTGCTATTCCCATTCAGTGTGTGTGTGTGTGTGTGTGTGTGTGTGTGTGTGTGTTTAAATCTCAGAAACTCTTCCCTTCATCTCTAAAAGTTTGATTTGAGTTTTTTGTATCTTCAGTCTCTCCTTGACATTCTCATGCTGTCTTCTACCTTCTTGAAAGTACAGAATATAATTACAATAACTGCTTTTAATGCCCTGTCTACTAATTCTATCATGTGTGTTATTTCTGGGTTGGTTTCAATTTATCAATTGTTCTATCATTACCAGTCCTATTTTCCTGCTTCTTTACATGCCTGGTAATTTTTTATTGGATGTTACTAGCTATTGTGAATTTTATTTGGTTGAGGGCTGTATGTTTGGTATTCTTATATATATTCCTCACTTTATTGTGGGGTGTAGTTAAATTACTTAGAAACAATTTAACACTTTCTAAGTTTGCTTTCAAGATTTATTAGGCAGGACTAGTTGAGCCTTTAGTTTACTGCTAATTTTATCTTGCTGCTAAGACAACATTTTCTTCAAATACTCTATCTATTATGAGAAATTTTTAGTCTAGCTGTTGGAAACAAGAACTATTTCTGGTCCTGTGTGAACTCGGGTGATTGTTTTCTATATTCCTTTTAGATGGTGCTTCCCTGTCCTCGGGTGGTCTCCTCATGCACGTCTGACCAGTACTCGAAGACTGGAGGACTCGGCAAATCTTAGGAGCTCTTTCACTAAGCAACTCTCTTTTTGTCCCCCTGATATTCTGCCCTGTGAACTCTCTCTCTTATCAACTCAGGGTGCCCTCGGTGCTCTGCCTTAGGCTCTCCCTGTGCTATGGCTGGAAACTCCCTCTAGACAGTAAGCTGGGACACTTGTGCAGCTCACTTCACTTGTTTCTCTTCTAGCAAGAATCCCTGTTTTGCACTGCCTGATGTCCAGCACCTAAAAACTGCTGTTTTCTGTACCTTGTTCGGTTTTTTAAATTATTTTAGACAGAAGGGTATATATGGTCCCAGTGACTCCACTTTGGCTAGAATCCACAGATTTGAAGTTGATAGTCGTGAATGCCAGGTTAGTCATTTACACTTTATCTTTTAAGGCAGGCAGTGAAGAGCTGTTGAAGTCTTTTCAGCTGGACAGTGTAAGATATATATTTTAAGAAGTTAACCTAGTAATCATGGGGAAGATAATTTGAATGGGAGAGAAGCTAGGGTCACAGTAGTTCTATATGATAGAGTCTGAGTAATTATTTGTTGGATAGTTGATAGAGAAATAAAATTGAACATATGAATAGTCATTAGATCATCCTGAAAAGTTGAGTGGCATACTCAAATGCCAGAAGTTCAGGGAATAAGAACTCAAATGTGTTAGCTTTCACTTATAGCAGGGAGGAAAGAATTGTGTCAAATGCCTTCATTGATTGCCTTGCTTTTGCATGAAAGAGTATGAGAGTAAAAAAATAAATGAAAGCTAATTAATAGAAATAGTCTGGAGGCTAAGATTTGTTAAATTCACAGCAGGATAATTATTCCTTTTTTAATGGAGAATTTTTATTATTATTATTTTGAAGTAGAAATAATCATTTTACAAGGGTTATCATCTCTTCCCCTCCTGAAAACTAAAGGGAAAAAGAGCCAGAATTCGGATCGATATTTGCCACATTCTGTCCGTTTGTGATCACACGTATCCCCACACATACCCTTCTTGACACATGACACTTAAGAAGAACATTGATAGGAAAAAGAAGCTGCCCATTAATGTTTGCTTATTCAGGGTCTAAACACTGTTCCCGTAGACCTTAAAATTAGACCGGACAGAGTCAAAGAGAAACTACATTTGTGAACAGGCCTGCTGGAAGCCTCAGGGAGTAAGAAGGTTATCTATTATTTATGCTTTCTACTTACATGGTTTGGATTTTCAAGATGAGCCCAAATACAATGGCCCCTGGGCACTCAAACACAGAAAAAGGCAATGATTTATTGACAAATAATGTTAACACCACCAAGATAGTCTGGAACAAATATGGTGATGAGGGGTAATAACCAAACTGCAGACCCCTGGGGACAGTGTAGTGGGAGAGCAGGAACAGGTTCAAGCTATTTCATTACATGCACACAGAGCTAGCACCAACTTAACGGGAGGGAGCCGAGGATGTGGGATAATTTGGGGAGGAGGAGACAAAGAGAGTTTGCATATCACAATTAGAATGCACGTGCTCTAACAGCAGATTTACAGATCTCTTTCACATCTGTTCCCTCTCTGGAGCCTTACAAGGTGGGTAAGGAAGTTTTCCTAGTTGCACAGAAAGGGAGGTTGAATTTTAGAGAAGGTAAGTAACTTGTTCTAAGTGTCATCTGTCTTGTACTCTTGTACAGAAGTCCTTCCCCTTTGTGGCAAGGCCTCACAAACTCTATCAGAAATCCCTGTGGCTGTACTACTAGGGCCACATCGATTCTCTCTGCACAGTCTCCTCTGCTCCACTTGAAACTCTTGTATTCTATTCTGGAGACTTAAGTTTGTGCTTTGTTACTTCCTACCTGGATTTACCCTTTAGTGTAGCTATTTGGACTGATTTGACCCTTTGCTTAGACTGTCTTCCTGACGAGCAGGGGCTTCTAACCCACCCCTGCCCTGAGTTCTGACTCTCAGGATCCCAGCTTGGGTTTTCTGTATCTAGAAAAGAAATTCAGATATTTGAAGATACAGGCTTTGGAGCTAAGACTAGCCTATATTTGGGTCTTGGCTCACTATTTACTAGCTGTGCACCTGGGACAGGTCACTAAACTTCTTTGAGCCTTAAGATTCTACACTGTAAAGTGAGTGTAGCACCCGTCTCACAGAATTATTTCAGAGTTTTTCAACATTGGCATGATAGACCTTTGGGCCCAGATAAGTCTTTGTTACGGAGGGCTGTCCTGTGCACTATAAGATGTTTAGCAGCATCACTGGACTCTATGCACTGGATGCCAGTAGCACATCCCCACCTCCAAGTTATAACAATCAAAAATGTCCCCAAATATTGCCAAAAATCCCCTGGGTTGAAAAATTGCCCCCTACCCCCAGTTGAAAGCCACCATATTATTCTAAGTATTACAAATAGCATATATAAAATTCCTTGCACATAGTAAGTGCTTAAGAAAAGAAAACAGTTATCATCAACATCATCGTTACCAAGATGACACAGCTAGAAAATTCCAGGGCTGGCTCTTAAAATCAGGTTATCCTGCTTCCCAGTCCAGACCTTCTAAATCTCCAAGGCTTCTAAAAAAAGAGAGACAAATTTGAGGAAGTCTGTGAGGTGAGAAATAAAGCGGTGGGCTGGAGAGATTGATTAATAGAAACTTAGGACCATGAAGCCAAGCAAGGTTTTGAACTGTATCATCTGGACAATGGTGAACAAATGAAGACTTCAGAGCAGCAGGGGGTATGCACAAAGATGCATATTACCAGATGCAGAAAAGATTCTTTCATTTAACAGGATATATGCTTGGATAACTTCAGGGGGGTTAGGCATGGAGAAGGAAAGTGTTGGTTTATACTTTAAGTAAGTAGGTCTCAGAAGGTACCAGAACCCGAGGTGCTCCAGAGAACTTCATGTCAGGAAGTAATGGATGGTCCCAGCTGGGCTGATTGAACACCAAGTGTTTTTCAGTCTTTGAATCACTCTGATCAAATTAAAATTCCCAGGAAAGAGCATCTGATTGGCAAAAAGCCATCTTGTGCACACTCTGTCCAGGAGACAACTGGGTATTTGGACCTATGCTGGGAAAGTTCCCATCGGAGGATCAGAGACTTGTTGGCAGAGGAAGGGAAATGCCGGTTAGACAAATGTGACAGCCATCCCTCCACTTCAGAGAAGTGACCTGGAAGAGGTGTGGGGGAGCAGAGATGGGAATAAGTCTGACAAAGAGGTGAATGCTGAGAGCTTTGATCCACTAATTCGGAAGCCAGGCAATGAGCCTGGACTTAGGTGTTGATAGCATTTAAGGCAATGCAGAAATGGACGAGGAACAAAGCAGTGGGCATACGGACGCAGCAGTCCAGACTCTGCACCCATCCACTAACCACACATGCATGCCGCATGGCAGCTTCTGTGCTGGTGTTCCTGCAGGAAGAAAGAAAGAAGACTTACTCTCCTTTGAACTAGACTAGAAAGAGTAAAACCCGAGGGAGCCTGAAGAACAGGGCTTCACCACCAGAAGAGTAGCGAGACAACTCTGATGCAACTTTTTTTTGTTTTAGAAATTACTGTGAATATCCCAGAATTTATGAGCAAAAAGAATGGACTTTCATGATATTGACAGAATCAAAGCTTACACGGGAGACCTGAATCAGAAGAAAGTCAGCTGTAGAAAGCACAGAACGGAACTTGGGTCAGAGCTAAGTCTAAATGCTATGTCAGATACCTTACTTTCCTGAGCTTTGGTTTCCTCTCAAAAATTGAGATGATATTGATTTCCCAAGATTACTGTGACTGCACCTAGCACATGCCAAGCACATGTGAAATGCCCAATGTATTTCACTCAATTAACAGAGAAAAAAATTGTAGGCAAAGAGGGCAGCGTGTGTGAGGACCTGGCAGGGAAGAAAGAATGTCTGGTTTGCATTGACTCCCAGCTGTCAATAGTTAAGTAGGACTGGAACAGTGGTCCTCAAATTTTTTATCTCAAGACCCTTTGCACTCTTAAAAATTATCATAAATTGTTTATATGGGTTATATCCAGCAATATTTACCATATAAGAAATTAAAATTGGGCAACATTTAAAATAACAATAAACCCATTACATGTTCACATAAATGACATATTTCATGGAAAGAAGCTGTATTTTCCAAAACAAATGTGAGTTGTTTTACATTTTTTCAAGTCCCTTTAATGTGGTTTAATAAAACACAGCTGGATTATCATATCTGCTATTACACTGAGTCTATTGCAAAAAGTACACCCCAAGTAGACTCTGGAAAGCTCCTCTGTATAGCCGTGAGACCATGAGAGTGAAAAGGCAAGTAACATCCTAATATTATTAAGAAAATACTAGGTTTGGCTTGGTGGACCTCTTGAAAAAATCCTGGCAACCTACAGGGATCCCTGGACCACACTTTGAGAACCACTGGGCTAAAACTGGGGGTAGGAATGGGGAGGTCCATAAAGAGAGAAAATAGCAAAGAAATGAAGCTGGACTGGCAGATGATGAAGGGCATTGTTGGCCCCGCTGAGGTGTCGAGACCTGATCCTGAAGGCCAGTGTTTCCCAAACCTGTGTATAATGAAACATTGTTCTGAATGACATTAGTGGCAATGTGCCAGTAAAGGTGCTTCATGACCAAAAAGTTCGGAAAATGGTGTACACTGGGTCCCCTCTTAAGATTCACAGAGCACATTCAAGGCTTCTGGTAGTCCTACAATTAAAAATAAAAGATAAAAAAACTCATATAACTTGGTGTTTCCCCAACTTACTTGAGTAAGAAAACCTCATTTATTACACATCTTTTCACTTCCCCCAGAATGGTGTTGTTCTAGACCCTCTGCTGGGAAAGCCCTCTCACCCTGCCAAGGTGACATCAAAGGGCTTGAAGTAGAGAAGTCTCAAGGCAGGGTGCGGTCACAGAAATCTCTCTTGCCTCTGTGTGAAGATAAGGTTTAAGGGTAGAAAGACTGGAGGCAGGAGAATCAACTAGAAGGTTGTTACATGTGAGAAGTGATAATCATGGGACTGAAGTTATGAGAAGAGTAAAGAAGAGAGAGGTTGGACGTAAAAGGCAGTCGAGGTGATCCAAATCAGTGGTCTCCAAAACACAGTGACCTGATCGTTTGCAAAGCCAAAAGAAAATATGGGAACTTCTAACTTCTCTCTGCTCCTTTTATCTAATCCTTTTTAAAATTACTATTTTTCTTCTTTAAGAAAGGAGTTTCATTCTGTTGCACAGGCTGGAGTGCGGTGGCACAATCATAGATCACTGTAACCTTGAACTCCTGGGCTCAAGTGATCCTCCTGCCGCTGCCTTCTGAGTACAGATGTGCGCCATCAGCCCTGGCTAGGTTTTTAAATTTTCTTTTTAGGGACGAGGTCTCGCTATGTTGCCCAGGCTGGTGTCAAACTCCTTGATTCATAGAAACAGCCAGAGACCGAAAATTGGCCCAGCTTCACGACACATTTTGTCTCTTCTCCAGGAAGGCTTGGATGACCATAGGAAAGGGGGTTCTGAGTGTCTGTTTTCAGCCATGCATAGAAACAACTCCGCAGAACATGCACCCTGAGCTAGATAGAGGAAGCTCCCTTGTGTGGAAATGACAGTCTGGCTTCGCAGGGGGCAAGGGAGTTCCACGAGGAGTGACACAGCAAGTGATGAATGCTGCTTTGGACTGTAGCCCAAGCTCTTTCATATCTTTTCAGTTTGGTGGGGAAAGCATGTGCTGGGCTCTACAGGAGTGACTAGGGCATCATGCACTCCGATAAGCCAGCATAATAGGACACATGGTCCCCGAGTATGCTGAGTGCTCTTCCCTTACCCTGGCCTGAGCAGGGCCACTGCCCTCTGCGCACCCCTGCCAGCCTACCCCACCCACAGCACAGTCACCTGAAGCTCCAGCCGGAGCAAGGAGCTAGGACCTGCTCATTATTAAAGAGGCCAGAGGTTAACCAGGCAGGGAGCCCTCAGGAGCACTCCAAAGTCACATTGCCGGATGGGTCCGCATCTTCGCACCTTTTGGGGGAGAGGCGTCTGTGAGGGAATGTGGCTCATTTAAAACGAAGGAGAAGGACAAAAAGAAGAGAGAGATGCAACATCACTGTTTTCCAAAAATAAATGTTTGAGCTTTATTCTTGATCAATTAAAACATGAGTATTAGTGTATAGCAACATGTGTCTAGAGTATGTTTTGAACTCGATAGAATCCTGTTCTTTTCAAGCTGGAAATCAGCCATTGGGCTCAAACTCTCCATTCTCCAGATGAGGAAACTAAGAGCCAGCAAGGAGCTTGGCTAAGGTCATGGGGAAAGTGACAGCAGAGCTGACACTGAGACCTGGACTCCTGTGTACCTGTTCAGCACACCCGTGTCCCAAGAAAATATTATGGGAGGGGCCGGATGCAATTCATTTCACCTTTGGTTTTGAAAGTTAGAATTTTTAGGTGTTTTACACAAGAAAGACTATGGTACTTGAAGTCAGGAATCTTTTCACCACAAACACTAAAGTAGTAACTAGGAAGGCAGCAGGCAGGTCTCTTGCTTGCCATTCTGTGCACGTGTGAACTGCGGAGAACCCCGCTGTATGTGCCTCTTGGGCACTGCAAGGACTGGAGGTCTCCTCTCATGCCCCTTCTCTGGAGCAAAATCATGGACTCAAAGGAAAACCTGAAAGCTTAGCCCTTTAGGTCCTTAAGAAAATCTTTCCCCAAAAATTGCTTGTAGACACACACACACACACACACACACACATCTGACCAAGACATTTCTCACTTGATAATTTTGTCTCAATTTTATGTAAATCCCCCTACCTCTTTATAGGCACTGACCTCTTACTTATTTCACTTCCTACGTGTAGGGATAAGAACTAACACATGAGCAGAGCCCTGTGTCTCACAAAGTGCTCTTATATCTATTACATCGCACGACCTTGATCAAGAGACAGCAAAGGTTTGGATCCCCGGTACACTCTTAAATATCATTACACTCTGAAAGCCTCAGACTCCTCATCTCTTAAAATACACACACAGAAAAATCATAGCAATACTGACCCCAGAAAATGGTGGTTAGGATTAAATGAGAAAATTATAATAATGACATTTATTGAGAATTTCTTCTATGCTAGGCACCATGCTAAGAACTATGGGGCATATTAAGAATTAAGGGACATGAAGTTATCCCTTTAAGTGAAATAATTTATGTGAAAGTACTCAGTCCGGTACCCAGCATATAATATGCAATGGCTAAATGTAAACTGTTCATATTACCTCTACTACTACTAATAACAACAAAAGCACTATTATGCTTTACAAGAAGAGTCCGAGGAAAGTGCTGATTTTCAGAGGAAGAAACTGATTTTCAGAAAATGTAAGACTCTTAGTATGATCATGGGCCTTCTACAAAAGAATTCAAGGATAGGCTGTAAGTGCAGGAGAAAAAAATAAAGAAAATAAAACAGAAAAATTATGCTCCCAAAGAAAAAGTCACCAAATGCCATCTGGTCAGCAAGGAATCAACTGTAGCAGTTTGGCACACCTGGGTTTATCTCCGGGTGGTCTCCAGGACCATTGTTGGCGCATCCTCTGCCTCCCTAAGAGACAGGCTCCCTGAGCATCTGCTCACCAGCCCAGCTGGTAAATGTGACAAGAGACGTTAACTCCATTTATATCCTTGACTGGCATTATTAAGCAGTCAGCTTTGCTGAATTTAACTCTGTTTCTGTGTTGGGACTTTTCCCTTAAAACTAAGTGCCCTGCTAAACAGCTTTTTGGTCCATGTTTTTTAAATACACATGTGGTATATTTTTCTATACTAGATTCATGTGATCCTGAAGTATTCTTTACTCAAACTGTGTTCCAGATGCTTTGCTGCACATGAGACATCGAGAGATCGAGGACAAGCCCTTGGGGACCTAGTAAGAGGACAGATATGGAGGCCTATTTAGTGCAGTGGGAAGAGCTTTGACTGCTCACCAAGGACTCTGGGTGTTAATTAGGGCAATAGGGAGTCACAGCGTGATTTTACGTGGGGGAGAGAGGATCCAATAGCAGGAATGCCTTTGGAAACACGAGGAGGTTCTGGCCTTCATCCAGACAAGAAAGGGCAAGTGCAGAGACAAGGGGAGGGACATCCAGGAGAATAGAGTGTGGGGACCAATTGCATTTGGCCACAAAGGAAGGGACACTAGTCTAGGATGTATGTAAGGAGAATCCCTTGTGCCTTCAATGTACTTATTCAAAAAGCATCCACTAAGCACCTACTATGTGCCAGGCCCCATGCTGGGGGCTGAGAGCAGAGCAGGAAAGCATAAAGACAAACGCTAGGATAGAGCAGGGGAAAGGCAGTGGAAGTGTGGAGGAAGTGACATCTAAGAGAAACCTGAAGGGTGGGTGGAAATGAACCAGCTGAAAAGAGAGGGCACAGGGAGAGCACTGCAAGCAGAGTGCAGCGTGTGCACAAAGACAGACCCTGGGCAGCAATGTCAGTGAGTGCTCCAGGGACTGCATGAACTCAGGGTGGATGATGTAGAGTGGGAAGGGAAGAGACGAAAAATGAGGATACAGAGGACTGTCTTAGGGAAGGCAGGAGAAACAGAATGAGAAAGGATCACCTTCATTTCCCTTGTCCCACCCCACTTTCCCATGACCACATCTCATTTTCTGGGATCCTCAAAAGACCAGAACTCTCTGGGGATGGAGTTAGAGACTAAGGACCATGGGTCTGGTAGCTAGAGTGACCACAAGGAACCCCTTCCCCCTCCCCTTCCCCTCCCCCTTCCCCTCCCCCTCCCCCTCCCCCTTCCCCTTCCCTTCTCGCTCTCCTTTCTTCTCTTCATCCTCCTCCTTCTCTTGCTCCTTTATCTCTCTCTCCCCCAACACACCCCCACACACCATGCTTTTTCTCACCTCCCAACCTTTGCACCTACCAGCCCCCTTGCCTGGAACACGGTTTCCCTGGGAACTCCTTCTATCCACTGCACAGCCATCATGCTTTCTCTGAAGCCTTTCCAGACCCTGAACAGACAGGATTAGATGCTTTCTCTACTGTGTCCAATAGCCAGTCAGGAATACCCCATCTATCCTAATTCCTGTTTGTCTGTCTATCTCTCCCCTACCTTCAGAATTCTTTGCAGATGGAGACTGTGTCTGAGCAGGATGTGTCTCATCAGTATCTAACTCAGTGCCTGGCATATTTGATGCACATAAAAATGTTTGCTAAAAGAACAAATTGAATCCAGGACTCATGCTTCCAATAAATATAGGAATTGCTCTGTTACCCAAAATGAGTCTTGAATATCCCTGAGTCACTGGCACTACTGATTAGGATATGCTTTTTAACTAGCCTGGACTTAAATAGTAATAAAGCTAGCATTACTTCATGTTTACTATATGCCAAATAGACTTCTAAGTGCTTTATTTTTATTAACTTGTTTAATTGCCACAACTCTATGACCATTTGGTAGGTGAGGAAACCGGGGCACAGAGAGGTTAAGTAACTTGCCCAAGGCCACACAGCTTGTAAATGGTGGAGCTGGGATTTAAATTCCAGCAATCTAATGCCAGACCAAGACAGCCTTTTCAAAGCACTCTCATCCATCATCTGTTCTAATTAATTTATTATAAAATAGAAATACCTATGCCTTTTTTATAATGGCATAATAATCAAGAGCCAAAGAAATATTAGTTGTAGTCTCCAAAAAAGAAATACTTAAGGTACATCCCTTTCCAGCCACTTTCTGCAGTCATGCTTGGTTCCTGTATATGCCTAAAGACCATCCTCCACTCCCCAAAAAGGCTTCAGTTTCAGGCCCTGTCTCATGTACCATCTTGGCAATCTAGGCAACATCTCTTATGCCTCTTCAGCATATAACGTTCAATAGAGACAGGACTAAATTACCCATTTTCCTTCTTTGAGACACACCATGGTTTCCCCACTGCTTTCTAAAGGTGGAAGGGGTAGCACCCTCCAAGAAATTGGTACTCCCCGCACATATTCCTTCCCAGCATAGAATAAAACCAAGGAACCATCGCAAGATAAGACTTTTTTTGTTTTGGCTGTCAAAAAATTCCACCCATAAATGTGATACTTGATCTTCTCCTTGAGGTTGCCATTTTATCTCTAATCCCTATTTCTGTTTCTTGAGGATTATGTCTGTTTTGAGATGGGAGCTTTGAGTGACCAAAGCCTGACATCGTGACCAGTGTCATTGATCTTGCCATGCCTTGCAGTCCTCTTGTTCCATGTGAGCACACCGCAGTCTGGCCTGTCTTTATTTTTTTTTCCCCCTTTTGGCTTCCATTGAAATTCATATAAATAGAGGAAGTGTCAAACTCTTTCCAGATGCAATAATAATAAGAAATACTTTTATCTCAGTGTCTTCGAGTGTTAACAGAAGTATAGTTTTAATTAACACAGAGGAAAGTTTAGATTGAGGCGCTAAAAAGGCTGGTGAGGGAAGGGACCCAAACATATTTCTCATTCCTATCTGAGACTTGGATATGAACATTGGCTTCAGGTTGAAACTGGGCAGCACAGAAGTATTTTAACAAAAGTAATTTGAAGCAATAAAAAAAGGCAGTTTGCCATTTTTATAGAAGTAATAGAAGTTTTTAAAAAGGCAAGTAGGGAAAAAAAATCAAAGCATTATTATTTTGGGGATTTTTATTGTACTCTCTTAACTAAAGGAATAAAAAATTCCATTTTTCAAGGGCAAAATCTGCAAGATGGTTCTGAGCATGGATGGTTACAAGGAAACCCAACAGAAAGAAATAAGTCTGATTCCCAGGTCTGGTTCATGGAGTTAATAATTAAAACAAAGCATATTCACGTATGTTTTAAAAGAAGCACGTTTATATTGTGCTAATCACTAGAGGAACAGGATAAAAAAATTAGAAAAAAAGGTAGAAGATATTAAGTCCACTTCCAAGGAGGCTAGAAGCCATGAGCACAAATAATACAAGGCAGAGATGAGCAGTGCTAAGTATGGGGACGGGGTTGAGAGAGTAGTGGCTTTGGAGTCACAGAGACTTGGCTCGGTTTCTGGTTCCAAATCCTGTGTGACCTGGAAAAATATGATTCTGAGCTTCAGATTACACATCTACAAAATGGGAATATATGCCTTGGAGAGTTGTGAAAAATTAATAATATGCAATATGTCGCACAGTATTAGGACAGCACCGGCAGAGGACAGCACCCACCCATTGCCTGGCTCACGGCAGGCATAGTGACTTTTACTTCTCAGCCTTCTACTCCTTCATGATCTGAGTATGGAACTAGCCACTGTAATGCTCCAGAATCATTCTCCTCCTTACAATGATGAAACAGAAGCAAAAAACAAAAAAACAGAGAAAGACAGTTATCAAAGTTGCATTACTATTTGGCCAAGACATAGGACACAGCAAACAAACAAAGAAACAGATATAAATGAAAGGAGCTGGAGTCTGGATTTGGAGCTGTGTCTGTCTTCCCACTCTTATGAAAAGACCAGTGTACATAATTAGACAAGGACCTGATGCCCAACCTTTTAAGACACTAACCCACAAAACCACTGTGAATAGGGGAAAATGGAATATTTGTATTCTTTTTAGTATCTAATATTCTTTTTTAAGCTTTGTATAGAACAATGCATAGAGAAATGCTTTTGCCACTACCATCAGATGTTATTTTGTTTATCGAAAGGACTCTTTAGGAAAGGGCTTTCTCAGGGACTTGAGTAGGAAAGGACTGGGGAAAAGGCCACAAAGAGACACCTGGAGCCTCCCCAGACAGGGCGCAGACTGAATAGAGCCAGGCAGGCAGCCGAGACTCTGAGACAGGGCACCCGTGTGCCAGGTACACTAGCAGTCAGAAGGAGCGGGCAGCAGCATCTGCAGTTTTCCTGCTGAAATGACGGTAAAAAGTGAATGACACAAGGGTTGCCAAAAACAGGTACTATCTGTGATTTGCTATGAGGATCTTCAGTGGCGAGTGCCCCGTGGGAACACCTGCGACAGGAGCAGTGGAGAGGTGTTACCTAAGTGCATGGCATAGCTTACTGCTTATATGCCAGGCCCATTTCAGATGAGAAAACTAAAAGTGGGAATGGGAAGGGCCAGAAGTCAAAAGGCAGACCAGGAATGTGAATCCGTACCTTGCTGCTTTCCTTCTGTGTGAACCTGCTGAGCCTCGGTCTCCTCATTTATAAAAGAAGGTATAGATAATGGCATTGCAGTACTGGTATACATTAGAGATGGCAAATACAGTGTCTAGCATAACCCTTGGTATGATATAGTGGGAGATACTCTACAAAGGTACATAGCAGATGCTAAGCTAAAGAGATGATGAGTAGCTGACTGGCTAAATTAAAAGACATTGTAAACTAGCTAAAATATAGAAGATGGCAGCTGAACATCCAACTAGGGACCTTTCATGTTTTCATTATGGCTTCGGAAGATCCCTAAATATAGTGTAAGACATATATGATTAGTCCCATTTGAAATATCAATAAACCCAAAGCCTAACCTCAAACCATTTCCTCCAAGTTCATTCAGCTAATTTGATTATTCAAAAAACGTTAAGCACTTACTCTGTTCTAAGTATTGGGGATGTAGTAAGAAGATGGGAAAAAAAAAAAAAAAAAAAAACCTCTGCCCATGGAACTTACATTCTATTGGGAATAGGGGTGGGGAGAGACAATGAACAAAACGAATAATGTATTAACTCAAATTCTGAGGAGCTGGGACGAGGACAGGGGTCTGAATTTCTGGGGCTGCAAGATTACACAGATTGTCCTAGAATCTAAGACTATACATATCTACCACGATCCCTTAGTCCACCCACAGATTGCCAAGCAGCATGGTCAAATACCTGCAGCCTCAGCAACCACTTTCTGAACTCAATTTTGTTTCTCTTAAAATTGCACATTTAACTATGGCATGCACGTGGCAGAGGTGGCACCAAAGTGCAGAGGTCCCTCGCGCTGTTGTGGCTTGAGTCCTGAGAGCTCTGAGAAGAGCTGACCTCGGGGCCGTCAGACCAATGGGGAAATTGGGGTCACTCTTTGCTCTATTGAGTTACATTAGCTGTGTTGTGGCTTTATAGCTTCATGGAAGTAAAGCAGATGGAATCTCTGACCTTGGGTGCTGACAAGCTAGAAGATAAAAAATATCCCTCAAACTACCTGTAATATCTGGCTAATATCACACCATAGCTAAAGACCAGGCCCTGATCAGTATTCGGAAGTGATGACAATATGTTAGTACCAATGTAATGATTGACTCTTGTTAAGCACTTAGTTTATACCCCGTCCTGTAAGGAGGGATCCAAACCACAGAGAAAATGTGACCAGAACTTTATGTTCTGCATATGTAAAACAAAGATGGGCTGGAAATTCCTGCTTCCTAATTATGTCCTAATCTGTCCACTCCTCTCTGCTCCCCACAGCCATTACAGTAGATCAGCCCACCATCGTCTCTGTCTGGAACTGCTTTAACAGCTGTCTAACTGGTCTTCCAGCTTCCTTCAGTGGTTCTCGCTGTTCTAGGGAAAAAGTATGCACTGATCAGCATGGTTTGCAAAGCATTTCAAGACCTGGCCCCTTTGAGACACCAGCCTTACCTCTTTCCCTTTTTCTCCTATGCTCCAGCCATACTGAATTCCTGTGGTTTCCTCAAATATACCACGTTCCTGCTAATAGCCAGATATTTGCATACGTTATTCCCTCTTTTTAATTTCCTTTCTCCTACTCTTCACATGGCTGATACTCATCCATTCTCTCATATTAAGTATTACCTCCTAACATTTAATGTTGCCTCTTGAAATTCTCTTAGATTGGTGGCTCCTGCCATGTACTCACGTATAACTTGGCCTTCCCAGTCAGTTAACATTGGTTGAATAAGTAGCTGAATATATGTGAATAAATGAATCATGTTTCCCAGAGAATCAGTAGCAAAGTTGCATCCTAGAACCTTGATCACCAATCTCTTTTCTATCCAACACAAAATGAGACCAGCCCAACAAGTGGGTAGATGTGTGGGTGGATGGATGGTGCCTTTGCCCTGACAAGTTTGCTGCCCATAGGTTTTTCCCTCCTAGGACCTTATCCCCACCCTGGGATTGTATCTACACACATGAGTCAGTGGAGCTGGACCTCTGGAATTGATTAGTGTCTTTCTACTTCAACTCACAACTAGAGCTTCTGTGTGAATTTAGCTCCCTGGGGAAAATGTTTTGCCTGTGGGTTAGAAAAAGCACTGGCTGTCTCTGTCATTGTCTCAGTAGGTGCATTAGGGTAGCAGTCTAAGGTCCTCTTCCACTAAACTGTCTTCTAGAGATAAACTTACAGAATCTTAGAGTCTTCATGGTAGAAAGACCTTAAAGATGATTCAATCCATACTCCAATTTTATAGATTTTTTCTTCTTTCCTCCTTTCCTTCCTTCTTTTCCTCCTTCATTCCCTCCTTCTTTCATTGTTCCTTCTTTCCTATAGCACCTATAGCATATCAGGCACTATGTATGAAATTGGGAGTTTAATCAGGCAGGAACAGATTAGACATGAAGTCCCTTATCTGACAAAGCTCATAATCAGTCCTTCTAGGCCTTCAGACAAGTAGCTAGACAATTACAACACTGTGCTAGGGGAGGATTTATTTATTCACTTATTTAGCCATTTGAGGACATGTGGCACAGAAACAAGAATTCCTTGGCCCCAGTTTGTGCAGAATATTTATGTTCTACTGAATGCCCTGTCCTCATTGGGAGTGTTAATTAAGATTAAGAAATAAAAGCTTATACTCAGTAGCAGGTATGAAGTTCATAACCATCTGTAACCCACAGACTTGAGTTCATATCCCCATACAGGACTTCACCTTTATCATCCTCCATGGGCCAGAGCCTAGGAGTCTTCTGGGTTGAGGCGTGGGCACCAACTCTGGGATCGAGACCTGACTCATGCTTGAGAATCTGCTCTGTTACCTGATAGTTTGGCACTAGACTCAGCAAACAGTAGATACTAAATAAGTATTTGTTAGACAATCTCACCTTGTTTTACACACCATTTCTCATCTTGACCATGTTTATTAATCTTTCTTCCAAATGCCTTTCAGCTTGACCAAAAACGTGTGTATCATCAAAAGCCAAAAAGAAAGAGAACCAATATATATTGTGTCAGATTTCTACCAGGCCCTATGCTACTTTGGTATCTCATTTATTCTCATAGCTATCTTCTAAGTTGCATATACGCTGCGCCGTTTTCAGGGGAATCAACTTAAGGCCTGTGGAGATTTGTTGACTTTCCTAATGTCACACAGCTGGATCTGTCTCATGCACTCTTTAGTTGTGCATCACGTGACCAACTAGCACTCTGGAATTGGCGCATACAGTTTTGTGGGAACAAGAATCCCATATTTTTAGGTGGCCATTTTAATGAGGCAGGAATGATTTTTATCTTCAAATTTTGTTCTTTCTGTTAAAATGATCAGTCTCATTAGCTCAACTGCAAAACCAGTGTTCAATCTTCTATCATATACCTAAAATTCACCTGTATTTTTTCCTTAATTTATATCTCTGAGGCTCTTTCTCTTTCCGTCTGATTAGGAAGGCTCTTTGTACCAACTCTCAAACTCTGAGAGCCTTGAATTTTGATTATCTTTTGTGTTCATGTTTCCTTTTAACTGGCATCAAGTCTGGGCATCTCCCCACCCCGCTTCATCTTGTAACTACTGCCCAGCAGCGTTTCCCACAGGAACCCCAGCCACCAGCCCTGTGAGGTCATGTGCCCAGATATCTTGAGGTGGCACCAATTCTCTTTTTACCCACCTTCCCACCCCCACCTTATTAGGTTAGTTAAGCCACTTGGTTTTAAGTTACAGAAACCACCCTGAGGTAGCTTAAGAGAAAAAAAAAGTGGGACTTATAAGAGAGAAAAAAATATGAAAAACAAGGTCAGGAGTGCAGGGGAGGCTGAGAAAGCTATCTGCACTCTCCACCCTCCACCTCTCATCTCCGACCCCTCTCCATGGCCACTTAATTCTTCTCACTTTGAGGACTGGCTTTCTCTGGTCTCTGGTCCACATGGAAAAATACTCATTTCCAGGTCCCAAATGTACGTAAGACAATGCAACCACCTAAAAAAACTAATTACCTTGGTCCAACTTCCAAATTTCTGGGGAAAGAATTCTGAGTGGCTGTAATAGTAGCATTTGGTCCAAGCAACTGTGGCCATGAAAGTAATAGTCTTGCTCAAAGTGGCTGCTAGGGGTCTATACTATGGCCAGGAGAGTAGTATTGGGGTATATGGAGGTGGGAGGTGTGAGGGTAGATTTAACAGAGGTCGTTGTAAAACTGACTAGACTCTGATATGTCTTCTACTTTCTCGTCATTAAGCTATCCATTTTCTGAGACATCTGCTGACAATGAGAAGAGTGAAGCCAGAATCAGAAATGTGAAGATCACAGTGATAGTTTGCAACAACCACCATGGGGTCTTGGCAGGGTGCGGACTATGAGGGCAGGGACCACATCCATATGGCCATAGCTGTGTTCTCAGCATCCAACATGGTACCTGGCACTCCATGGAAATGGGAGGGCTGCTTATTAAATGACACATAAACCTCAAGGGAAAAGTATTGTTCATCATACCCCCTAACTGGTGGGAAAAGAATAAGAATGAAGAAAAGGAGATGAGAGAGAAGTATTTCCCAGGTGAACATAGCAGCAATGGCACTAGGTGATTTTCTCCACCAGATTGGCATGTCATACGTGTCCTCCAAATGAGCGCTGGAGAAGCATCTGCAGTGTCTAGGATTTTGAAAGTGGCATAAATGCTTGGAGAAGTCTGTTAATGACTGTTGAGGCAAATGCTATACATAATCCAAGAAGCTATGCATATTAAAAAATATATATTTGCAATGGAAAAGCCTATATCATATAGGCAAAATGAGAAATGGTGGGCAATTCCATAAGCTGTAAATAAAGACTACTATAGATATAAAAATCTTCATATTCTAAAATCACACTGTTCTGATTGTTTCCTGTAGCAATCTAGATTATTGAAATGGAAATATTTTCAAAATATATATACTTGGGTGGATATTTTGTTGCTTTGTTAGAGGTCCTTGATTTGTTTTATTTTTATTATTTTTTAATCACTATTTGCACGGTATATACGCTTTACTCAAGTAGGATTTATGTGCCTTGTTAGAAGGATGCAGCAAGTAGTTCTGTGGAGGGGATAGAGCAGGGGAATAATGAAACATCCTTTAGTTTGAGGGCAGGCAGATGTGTTCTCCTGTTAAGTTGTTATTTGATCTCAGTCAAGTGACTTTACTTAAAAATGGGAGGTTCGAGTAGATGATCTCTAAAAGATGCTTATACTCTAGTATTTCACAATTTTTCAACCAAAAAGTATTTATTTAAGAGGAATAGTTTTCTAGGAAGTAAATCTAAGAAATAGTCCTAAATATGAAGAAGACTTATGGGGAAAAAAATCTTATTGTGGCATTGTTTATAAAGGAGAATTACAGAAACAACCTAAATATACAACTTCAGAAAAATGGTCACATGAATTCATGGTCTTTCCCAGAGAGAATATGGCAAAGTTATCTGAAATTGTGATTTTGAGAACTTTTTAAAAACCTGGAACTTACATAGTACAGTGCTCATGCCATACTCCTATACACAAACATATGAATAAAGGTTGGAAGAAATATATCAAAATGTTAACACAAATTGCAATAGGGCTAAGAGATCTGTGTTCGTTCTTTATTCTGTTTCCCATATTTCTGGTATTGTGATTAACTGAAAACTATACATAAGCAAATAATGCCAGCAGAGGTTCAAATGGAGGAGGGATAAAGAGCTAGGGCCTGATGTCAGATACCATATTTGCTTTTAAAGATATAAGATTTAAGGCCGGGCGCGGTGGCTCACGCCTGTAATCCTAGCACTCTGGGAGGCCGAGGCGGGTGGATCGCTCAAGGTCAGGAGTTCGAGACCAGCCTGAGCGAGACCCCGTCTCTACTAAAAATAGAAAGACATTATATGGACAACTAAAAATCTATATAGAAAAAATTAGCCGGGCATGGTGGCTCATGCCTGTAGTCCCAGCTACTCGGGAGGCTGAGGCAGTAGGATCGCTTGAGCCCAGGAGTTTGAGGTTGCTGTGAGCTAGGCTGACGCCACGGCACTCACTCTAGCCTGGGCAACAAAGTGAGACTCTGTCTCAACAAAAAAAAAAAAAAAAGATATAAGATTTAAGCATGTGTGGCAAAGAGAACGAGATAACACAATCACAGGTTAGAGCCGTAACGTGTGGTCAGACAGAGTAGATAGATAGATGTTGACGAGCTGTGAGCAAGGCTGTGAAAATCAAGCCTAATTTAGCATTGAACTCATGTGCTTCGATGAAGCATAGGATCTAAAATAGGAAGATGATGGTGTCACTGTGCCTTAGTACAAGCCTCACTTAAAACACGACTCAACTGGAGGGCACAAAGGGTGGTCAGGAAACCAGAAATAATAAGCTGGAAGAACTGGGGATATGCAGGTAAAAGAGGAGAAAACCCAGGGATTTAAATTCCTCTGGAGTCACAATGAAGAAAAGGGAGTAGACTGGTTTGTAGGGTCACGTGGGAGAGAATTATGACCGATGAATGGAAGCTCTCAGAAGATCTGTTTCAACATAAGAGATGTGCCGCCTCTGCAGAAAGTAAGTGCCCATCATTAGAGATGCACAGTGTGACTCGACAGTGATGAGAGTGCAGAACAATCTGAAGGACGGGGTGGGGTGGAGCAGGCGAGATGAAGACCTTTAAAGTTCCTTTCAGTCTTGGGCTTCACAGTCTCAAGAACTCTGGGAGAAGCATACAAAAGGCAGGGAGTCCAACAAGAAAACTGTATCACATGACTCTTTTTCATAGGGCAACTCTCCATGACCTGTTTAATCTCATTATCTACTTAAGCCATCAACACGACTCAGAAACTGTCTGCTTGCCCTGGTATTCCTGTTTGGGCCACCACGGTTTCTGCTCACCCTTGTATGGAGTTTACCCTCTGCCCTGACAGAGAAACTCATGGGAAGGTTCCGTAACCCCCATAGTGAGCTCAGGTGAATAGTCAGATCTAGGCTGAATCAATAACAAGATTTATCTTTCCATTTTTTCAATTTATAGAAGCAGTGTTTATACACTAAAGAAACATGTAAAAAATATAGAAAAGTAGAAAGTAATCTATAACTCAAATACAGCAGTGACTAAAGAAAGTTAACATTTCAGACTCTTTTTTTCTTGTCTTTGCGCCTTTGTTGCATTTAGATTTAATTTTAACATAAGGGAGATCTTTCTATGTTCGAGCTTCCAAAAATTAAATGAGTTTTTCCAAGTTAGAATCTTCTCTCCAGTGACAAGGCTGAATAACTCTCTGTAAGGAATATTGTATAGCAGTTGCTATTGTTAGGTGAGAAGATGATCTAGACCAGTGGTTGAGAAAGTTTTTCCGTAAAGGACCAGATAGTAAACACATT
Organism: Eulemur rufifrons; assembly: GCF_041146395.1. Classification (NCBI taxonomy): domain Eukaryota; kingdom Metazoa; phylum Chordata; class Mammalia; order Primates; family Lemuridae; genus Eulemur; species Eulemur rufifrons. The sequence goes on from NC_090988.1 coordinate 48,370,063, forward strand.
AGGCTCTGCAGGTCATATAGTCTCTGTTATAACTGCTCATCTTTGCTGTTGTAGTACAAAAGCAACTGCAGACAAGATGCAAACAAGTGGGCATGGCTGTGTTCTAGTAAAACTTTATTTATCAAAACAGGTGGTGGGACAGATTTAGCTTGTGGGCTATAGTTTGCCAACCACTTCAACCAACCAAGAGGCCTAACCAAACCAAATAGCCTATTGAACTTTTAGAGGTTCCAAGGCCTTGTTAAAAAAAAAAAAAAGAGCTGAAGGCCTCACTCAAAACTATCTAAGAAGAATTCTGGCAAACTCTTAACATGAGTTAAGAGTCAAATTCAAGAAAGTAAACTCAGACAGGTCTTGTCAGGCAAACTCTAATTTTTGCTAATTAGGCACAAGGAACCCAAGCTTAGAAGGCTGAAGGATAAATGGTCTTGAGAACAGAATGAGTTTAGAGAGTCAAGACAAGTCATTTCTAACATGGGAAGACAGAATCTGGGCAAAAGAATAGGGAGCAAATATTTGTAATGAATTTAGCTCAGTGCCTGGCATAAAAATGCTTGATAAATAGTGACAAAATTACTCACTTGTTCTGTCATATGCTAATTCACTCTGTCCATATGGTTATTCACCAGACATTCATTGAGCATTTATTATATGCCAGGAACTCTACTACGTACTGACAGTGCAACAATAAATAAGGTGTGTAATAATACCAAACAGTAAAAATGAGATCATTTAATAAACTGTCACAAACTAAGCTGCTAAATGCTAAGGTAAAGTCAGAAATTCGGTGGAGCAAGTCTGATGGCCATGTACCTGAACGAGCCCTGGGTGTCCAGGGAGCTGTCCAGAAAAGGTGATAACTGGCTGAGTCCTGAGCATGAACGGGGTCACACTGGGAGGAGGTTTTGTGCGAACAGGGAAAACATGTTTTTCTGGGCAGAGGGATCCTCATACTCAAGGCCCGTAGGTGAAGGGAATGGTGTGGCTTTCTAGAGATGCCAATGAGTTAGTGTAGCTGGGCAGGACACAACAAGGTGGGAAGGCAAGGAGACTGGAATCAGGTCCTGAGGAGCCTCATAAACCCTATCAAGACGTTTTAACTTGACCCTCAAAGTGGGAAGCCATTTTAAGCAGAGAAGTAACTTGATGAGACATGCATTTTTGAAGAAAACCAGCAACAAAATACCCTTAATAGTCTGATAGAGGGTTTTCATCAAAACCTTGGTGGTTTCTTTTTGCTGAGGGCTGGCATTGGCCTCCATAGGAGGGCGGTCCTCAACTCCCCAGAAAGGGTGGCTGCAAACTGAATGTGTGGCGTTGAGGCTGAAGGAGCGGAAGCAAGCAATTCTGGCCTGCACTCTCCCTTCCTCTCCATGCCCATGCCCATGCCCAAGCCTGGCTTGCAAAATGGTTCTATCAGAATGTGGTTAAACTATTTCTCGTGTTTCCCTTTGCCCAAAAGTGATAATGTCCTTTTCCTCTTTCTCTTTACAGACCAATCTTTGAATGAGCTTGGATTTGTCACGGGTCCCTGATGACAAACATGGAGTATATTGGTGAGTCATATGGTTCTTTACCTCCCATTTGTTACCTTTGGTTATGAACCAAGTGATGGTGAGAGCTTGACTTGATTAATTTTCTTTATTCTTGGGTCATTTTGTATTCTTGATTCTCAAGCCTTTCCCCAAAGTCTTTAGAATTCTGCCCACTCCTGTACCGAGTCTATTATTCTAGGTATATAGGTATACTCCGTGCACCTTCAGAGGCCACAGGTGCATTGCTAAGCAGTTGTGTATGCACCAAATATTCAGGAATATATTTCTAGACATGTTATCTATTCTGGTTTCTTCTTCAGAGCCTATTTTGTTGGTTTTGAATGGGATATTGTTCTGTTTTTTTATGAGGGGAAGGTTGATTTGGAGTTTTGCTGATTGGGAGACACAGTAGCTAGAGGTGTATGAAAAGAAGCTTGTCTTTCGTTACTGTAAAGAAAAGAGTTCATTCTGGAGACTGAGTTGTTTCTTGGTTTTTGCACAAAATATTTCTTGATGCATAAATGCAGATTGGGAACAATAAATGTACTCAGAAGGCACAGTTAACACATTTTTTTCATACCCACACATTTTCCTGTACTACTAGCAATAATTTGGGGAAAACAGAAACAGGTTTGAAAAATATAATTCACTTTGCAATAATTGGTTTCTTTTTTGTAGTTTTCTTTTTCCCAGATTAACACCTTTGTCATTGTTTCACTACCTCTTTATATACTCTTAGAACAATTTTTGGTTTTTTTCTGAGATAGCCATGATTTTCCATCCCATTGTTTCCATTATTATATTTGCAGTTACAGGCCCTGTGCTCTGATTTTGGTTCAGAAAATAAAGTCGATATATGCCCTCTACCATCCTCTTCACGTATTTCTCCATCCCTTTCCATGTTCCCATCAGCACACATCACAAATGACTTACTATTTTTACTTTTACTTCTAAGCCAATTTCAGTTCTATTTTTCCCATCCAAATACAATATAATCACTTTTGGATTGTCTGCACATTGTTGAAAACATTGGCATGCTCAAAACCTTTTCATTTTTTAACATCATAAAAAACAAAATCAGAATTTCAATCACATTTGAAAAACATATTGTGCACATCTTAAAATCCCAGAATGCCACCTCAAATAAGTTGTGAGGAATACTTCAGTTGTGTTCCTCTGCACACCTGCAGGAAATTATTTACATCTTAACCATCTTGTTTAACCTGGTTCAATTGCTAATATTAATGTAGAACAGAGCATCAAATGTTTTAGTATAATTAACTATGTAACAGGTAAATGATATGTTAACCTCATTTGAAATCAGTTTTTACCTTTTTGGCAAGTGGTGCAGAATGATTTGTCTGTAATCTCAACAAAAATATTTCTGTGAATACTTTATAAAACAATATGAAGATAATAGTGTTAGCAGCGCCCAAATGATTATCCTTTTCGATGATATGTTTTGCTCTTCTCAGTTTTTTTGAGTGGTCTGGTGGATTCTAACTTTGCAATGTGAGACACTTAATATCTAAAAGAAATAATCTAAGAAGCATAGTCAATGAATACTTCATTTCACTTTGAGACTAAAGTTTACTAATTCAGAATTAAAGAAAAATATATCTTTTCTCATGTGGCATTCACCTTTAATGTTAAATATTCTAATAGTCACTTAATCACATCTGTTTAATTTTTTTAATTTCTATATTGATATGAAATGAATGTTGTCAAATAATTATATGTTACTCTGCAGTGGTATTGCTATCATATATTTTTCTTCATTCAGGGATTGAACCACTAGTATCTATCTTAAAATGTATACTAGTAATATCAGGAGTACAAATCTTCCTCCTCAGAGCTAAACCTTGTTCTTCATCAGTTTAAGCAGTTTGAACCAGAAACTCGATTTCTTAGTTCAGTTCTGGAAATTACACGGTTCTAGTTATTACTTTTGCCCATCAGGGTGGCAACTTGGATTAACTATTTGATGATAGAGCCTCCAAAGATCAGGATTAAGACAGTCATGGAGCTGGCAAGTGACATACTTCCTTAACTTTAAGACAGGTCAGTTATGAAACCGACTGTTAATTCAACAATAGTACTGGCGGGCTCAGTTATTGGCAGGAGAGGGGTAAAATATGTGCAAATTAACTTCAAAAAATCTACTCAACAGCATTCATTTATCCACCCATATACACACCACCTATCTTAAGTGTCACTATGAAAATTTGAGTCTAATCCTCCTTAATGCTTACAATTCTTCAGAATCCTTTTTGGCCATCTGCAGTTATGCATTGCATCGTAGGGTGAGCCTAATTTTCATCTCCGGCCGTCTTTAACACCTTTACAATTGACAGTGTGATTTAAAAGCAAATAGGAAGGGACTACAGTTTGATCTACCTTAGCTATATGGTTAAACTCATAGTTTTTTTTCTTTAATTAAACTAATTATCTCCAAAGGTTTAACAGTTTCTGTTAAAAGTCAACCTTAGCCTCTGCCAGATACCACAGGCACCTAAGTTGTAGTTCTTCTTGAAACATGGCTTGTCAACACCTACCTCTACTAGAGCTGAAAATTCTGTGAACCACTTGAAGATACTTGGTGGTTTCCAATGCCTTTAATTGCACTGCTTGCAATGTGCAGGTCATCTTTTGCAGGTATTAATTTTTCGCTACAGTGTGACATCATAGTACAACTTTTCTGAGGACATTTTGAGCAATTATTATAAATCTAGATTCAATGTAAAATTCAAACACATATGGTGCTACCAATGCAAATATCTCATCTGAGCCATCAGTCTGAACAGATCTACCTTCTACACGTTGCCAAGTTCATACATGCACAGGCAGTAACAACTCTGTCACCAATTAGTCCTCTGCCTAGGAGCTAAAATGTTCTTTCTGACATCCCTTATAATATACATTCAGATTTCAGAATCATTAAAATGTGAAAAAGTGTTCCTCCTAGAATTAAGGAAATAGAGCAATTAATATCTCAAAGGGCAAGTGTCTCCTGTAAAAACACAAAAAAGGACCTAAGCTATGAGCATTCACTCCAGTACCTACCGAGACTATCACCTACAGTGTCTTCCTCTGTCTTTTGTTCTCATCCTAATTCTCTTTCTCTTTTTTCTTTCTCCTTCTCCCTCTCCTGAATAATTGTATACATATGCCTCTCTTCCTCTGTTTAGTTGTTTATCTTTCTCTCCAGAAGAAAACAAACTTGCTACTGTTTGTGTGATAACTTTTATTCAAGCTGTATATGACTATTTGGGTGGGAGTGTCAGAGTGTCTATTTACTGTGGGTCTATAACTAAGGTGACCATACATCCAGCCCAGGGCAGTCCATGTGTGCCTGTTGTCCCCATATAATTATGAGCAGGGCTCTATTTTTAGCTCTAAAAGTGCCCCGGTTTGATTGCTAAATTTCATGAATGGATAGGGGCCCCGAACCAAATCATAACATGTTTCCAGGTGAGCAAGTACCTGCAAAGTCCTTATGTCCATCAATGCATCCAGCTGAAGGATATGGAAGTATCATTTCCTTCATGTCAGAAAGAAAGAAAAAAAAAAACCTGAGTATAAGTTGCCCAAGGAAACTGAAGAAGAGGTCTGGAGGACCTCAGCTGGGGAGGTGACAAGGACTCTGGCAGACACACCTGTGTGGTGAGAAATGAGGTGGTGAGGCAGTAAGGAGACAGGCCTTCGACTGAGAAGGCAGGAAACCAGGCAGGCGTCCCTGGCTGTGCACCAGCCCTGTGGAGCTCAGGCTTAACTCTTGTAGGGTCAGAATCTGTTTGTCATGAATATCACAGTGGCTCCAGTACCTCTATTTTTCTCTTTCTTTTCCTTTGGGGTTTTCCTCAGTGCCTGGCAATGTTATTTTGAGAGCTGTCAGGCTCTCCATTAAGCAACTACAAACGGGCCTTTCTCTACTCTGAGGCTGGATTTTAAAAGCAGAACAGCATATTCTTGGGAATCAAGATCACCCTGGGATCATCAGAGATCCCAAGCCAAGGGAAAGGCAAGACTCCCAGGACAGAGTCCCAGCCACCTGGGTACTTTAAAGCCGGGACGCGTCCTGTGCATTGCTGAGCAAGGAGGATGCCCCTTACTGCTGCGCCACCTCCGCTTGCTTTCCTCTCTCTCTGCCCCACCTTCCGTCCTTCCGTGTTCTTCTCTATTTGTCTTCCAGTCCTGCCCAGCCTCCTCCAGGCCCTCTCTCGCCACTAATCGTGACACATCTTAGATAGAATTTGACGACCCCTCTCCTCTGTATCTTAATTTTAAAGATAAGCAAATTGAATGCGTTAAATTATCTCTAAATGGCATTGTTGCTTTTGATCAAATTATGTTGTGATCAAAAATATTTTTATTTTACTTTTGATTCATATGTCACTAGCTCTTTAGATAAAAATGGCTTTTGTTCCAGTGTGCAAGCTTTCCATGATCTTTCTTGTTTTCTCCCTCTCTCATAATTTGGTTAAGATCTCCAAGCCTGAGACTTAAAAACCAAGCTCCTTACAGAGAAGGAGGCCAAGGAATCATGTCGATTACGAGGTTTAGGCTGCATATTGTGAGAAGGTTGTACTCAAATAGGCAGCAGTGGCTTCTAGAGACCATTCAAGCATCTCTCGAACCAGCATTTACAGGGTGTCTACTGGGTACCAGATGCAGCTGGCCCTGGTGATTCAATGAAAAAGATGATTAGATAGAACTCAAAAGTCAATAAACAGCATAGGTGTGGAAGACAGAGAGATCTGAATTCAAAGTCTGACTTTACCATTTACTAATGTGATCTTGTTAGATCACATAATTGCTCTGACCCTCAGCTTTCCTAGTGGGGATGAACACGACTATTCAGAGAGAGTTAAATGATTTATTTGAGTTAATTTTGTGCCTTGTCGGAGGAAGGGATTGATTGTCATAATTTTTTGTTTTTATTTTTGGTGATATTCAGTTATTCTAGCATACTTTTTAAAATAATTTCTTTTCTGGCTACTGACAAGAAAAACAAAAACACAGAAAATAATGTGTTAGAGAGGATGTGGGAAAATTGGAATCCTTATATATTATCAGTAGAAAGGTAAAATGGTACTGTCACTGTGGAAAAAAGTATGGAAGTTCCTCAAAAAATTGAAAATAGAATTACCATATGATTCACGATTCCACTTGTGAGTATATAGATAAAAGCTTGAAAGCAAGGTTGCAAAGACTATTTGACACCCATGCTCATAACTATTCACAGTAGTTAAAATGTGGATGCAACACAAGTGTCTAAAGATAGGTGAATGGGTGAGCAAAATATGACATGTACAGAGAATGGAATATTATTTGGCCTTAAAAAGGAAGGAAAGTCTGACATATGCTACAGGGATGAACCTCGAGAATATTATGCTAAGTGAAATAAGCCAATCATAAAAAGACAAATACTGTATGATTCCACTTATATAAGGTAATTAGAGCAATCAGGAAGTAGAGCAGGGGTTGCCAGGGGCCGGGGGAATGTGGTTTAATGGATATAGAATCTTAATTATACAAGATGAGGAGTTAAGGACATTGATGATGGAGATGGTTGCACAATAATTTGAATATATACAATGTCATTGAATTATTTAAAAATGGATAAGATAGTAAATTTTCTGGTATGTGTATTTTACCACAGTAACAAAAGATTGGGAAAATTTTCCTTTCCCCATTGGATAGATTTATTGTTTTTCTTGAAAAATAAAATAACCACATAAATGCAGTTCTCTTTCCAGCTCTCTATTCTGTATCATTGATCTATTTCTTGATCTTTATGTCTAGATCACCTTATCTTGAATACCATAGTTTTGTAGTCCATCTTGAAATCAGGTAGTATTATTCCCCCAACTTTGCTCTTTCAAGATTTCTTTGGATATCCTTGCATTTCCATATAAATTTTAGAATGAGCTTGTCAATTTCTATAACAACAACAACAACAATAACAAAAAGCCTCCTGGGATTTTGACTGGAATTGTGTTGAATCTATAGATCAATTTAAGATGAGTTGATATCTTAAGAAATTGAACATGGTATATCTTCCATTTATTTAGATCTATTTTCATTTCTCTCAGTAAGATTTTGTAGTTTTCAATGTAGAGGTTTTCCACATCTTTTGTAATATTTATTCCAAAGTATGTTATGTTTTATAACATTGCAAATGTAATCATTTACATATTTACTGGTAGAACATAAAATTATAAGTGATTTAACATTGTACCCTACTATTTTACTAAATGCACTTATTAGGTCTAATATATGTATTATAGTTTCCTTTGGATTTCCTATGTAAATGGTTATATTACTTGCTAATAGCAACAGTTTTACTTCATTCACTTTATTCCAATCTCATACCATTAAGTATGATATTTGTTGGTATATGGCCTCTAGTACAGTCTTTTCTTAGGTTATAGAAATTCTCATCTATTCCTAGTTTTCTGAGAATTTTTATTATCATGAATGGGCTTTGAATTTTGTAAATTTCTTTTTCTGCATCCATTGAAATGATCATATGATTTTCCTATATTATGTTAATGTGACAGATAACATTAATTGATTTTTGAATGTTAAAACAACCTTATAGAAATAAAAACTACCTAGTCATGATTTATTAGCCTTTTTTCTATTGCTAATCTTTTGTTATGTATTTCTTGCATATATGCTCATAAGGGATATTGGGCTAATTTCTTTAAATGTTTTGTCAGGTTTTGGTGTTATGACTATGCTGGCTTCATAAAACAAGTTGGGAAGTTTTTCATTCTCTGTTTCCTTTAACGTCTGTTAGAATTTTATTTCTTTCTTTGATATCAGATAAGATTCACCATGAAAATCTTCCAGGCCTGGAGTTTTCTTTATTGGAGGATTTGATAATGATTCAATTTCTTGTTAGATACAGGGCTATTCAGATTTTCTGATTTTTCTTGTGTCAGTTTGATAAATAGTATTTTCCAAGAAACTTGTTGAATTCTTAAGTTGTTGAATATGTGGCATAAAGTTATTCATAATATTCTTTTAATGTCCTTTAAATATCTATATGATCTATAGTAATAATTCCTCTTTTTTGCCTGATATTTGTAATCCATGTTTTCTCACTCTTTTCCTTGATCAGTCTAGCTAGAATTTTACTGAGTTTCTCAATCTTTTCAAAGAACCAACTTTGGGCTTTGTTAATTTTCTTTATTATTTGCCAATTTTCTATTTGCTTTATTTCTAAATTTATTATTTCCCTTTATCTACTAACTTTACATTTACTTTACTGTTCTTTTTGTGGCTTCTTAAAGAAATGCCAGAGGGCACTGAGTTTTTTTAACCTTTCTCCTTGATGTAAGCATTGAAAGCAGTAATTCCCTCTAAACACTGTTTTAGTTCAATCCTGCAAATTGTGATGTTATGTTTTTATTAGAATTCAGAACAAAACATTTTCTAATTTCCCTCATGATTTTTTCTTTGATCCATGTATTATTTACAAGTGTTTTGACTGATTATCAAATATTTGAGATATTTCAAGGTATTTGATTGTTATTCACTTCAATTTAATTACATCCAGGTCAGAGAACATACTCTATTATGTCAATTCAATCCTTTTCAATTTAATTTTTTTTTAATTTGTAGCTCAAAACATGGTCTATCCTGATGAACAGATGCACTTGAAAAAAATAGTATTTTGTAGTTAAAGTGTTCTATAAATATCAGTTAGGTCAAGATTACTGATAATGTTCAAAACATTTATGTCTTTTACCTTTTTTTTCCTCGTTGCTAAGAGAAGGTTGTTAAAGTCTCCAGCTATGACTGGAGTTATCTCTCTTTTCATTTAATTCTGTCAATTCTAAATGTCTTCTTGATGAGTGTCCTTTTATCATAAAGTTGCTTTCTTTATCCTCCATAAAGCTCTTTGTCTTGAGGTCTGTATCAGTCAGGGTCCGGAAATCACACAGAATTTGAACAGGGCAAATTTAATATAAATAATTATTAATTAGTTACAGGAGATTAATTACTAAGGGACAAATAGAACTCTAAAAACACAAGAATGAAAGACATAGAAAGCAGCTACTACCTCTGGGGTTGAGAGAGATAGTACCTAAGGAAGATGCATATTTTGAAGAGGGCCCCTAAGCAATGAGACTCAGACCTTGTTGGAAATGTGACTTTGGCACATTGGATGGCAGAGAAGTTCATGGGGTACCACAAGTGGAGCTGGCTAACAGGAAACAGCACAGTGGGGTACTGGTGAAATTCATTAGGAAACTACCTTCTGAGATGTCCTGGGACTCCCTGGAAAGCCACTCTCTGAGGCACCCACTGAACTCTCTGGGAGACGCCTGCTGGGTGCTGCTGAAACTCACAAGAAAGGTGCCTGCTGAGGCACCCACAAGAGCCATTGAGTGTCAGCTGGTACAAACGAGCTAGGAAGCTGCCCGAAGGGCGCCACGGGAAGTCAGTGGAGACTGAACACCACTGGATGCCCTGCACACTCACTGCCGGCCACTCACGCCACTGGAGAAAGGGGAAAGCACACCAAACCAGAAGGAAAGGCCCTTTCCTCCAGCGGTGTCCCTGCAGCACCCTCTACTGGCAGAACTTAACAAAGGCGGTGAAGGTGAAATACGTACCGGGTCCACCTCCAGTGCCACAGAGCTGGCCAAAGGAGGATGGATTTGGAGCTGAGAAACAATAAAATTGACACCTGGCAAAAGCACTAGTTTTTTTATATCAAATCAGCTATTCCAGCTGTTTTTGTGTATTGTTTGCATGGTTATCTTTTTCCACCCACTTACCTTCAATCAATTACTTCTTTTAGACAGCGCGCTTACTTTAGATTTTGCTTTTTTTAAAAAAATCCATTCTGTCAATATCTGGTTTTCAATTGAAATGTTTAATCCATTCACATTTATTGTAATTATTGGAATGGTTGGTTTTACTTCTACCAGTTTACTATTACATTTGTTTTCTGTTTGTCTCTTCTGCTTTTGATTCTTTCTTTCTTATTACCTACTTTGGGATTTTTGGAACAACTTTTAAACCCAGTTTTATCTTATCTCTTGGCTTTTTAGTTATATATCTTTGTGTTATTTTATTTTTCTTTTTAGTGACTGCTCTAGGGATTACAATATACATTTTTCTCTCCACTTAGAGTTAATAATGTAATACTGTCTTGTCATAAAATATAATAGAAACTTTGCAACCTTATATGTCCATTTATCACACCTGACTTTCCTTTATGTTAGAGTTGCCACGTTATGATAACAATAGCATTATAGCCCCCATAAGGCAGTGTTATAATTTTTACTTTATTTTAAATAAATTAGGAGAAAAATCTAGTCTGTTTACCCAAATATTTACAATTTCCAATGCCCTTTATTCCTTTCTAAAGACTGAGTTTTCCATCTGGTATCATTTTTCTTCAGCCTCAAGCATTTCCTTTATTATTTCATGTAGTACAGATCTTCTGACAATAAATTTTCTTGTTTTTTTTTTTTTAATCTTAAAATGTCTTTATTTCACCTTTATTCCTGAAAGAAAATATCCTTGGATATTCTTACTCTGAGTAATTTTTTAGCACTTTAAAGATATTTGTATCACTCTCTGTACGAAATCAGCAAGATTTTGAATCGTTATTGCCCTTTATGTAATGTGTCATTTCTCTCTGAATGTTCTAAAGGTTTATCTTTGGTTTTCAGCAATTTGACTATGATTTCCCTGGAAGTGATTTTCTTTGTATCTATCCTACTTGGAATTCTCCAGATTCTTAAATCTGTAGATTTACATCTTCCACAGAGTTTGAGAAATTTTAGCCGTTATATCTTTAAATGGTTTTTTCTGCCTCCTTCTGGATATCCTTTTGTTATCATCCCATAGTTTCTTGAGTCTTCTCTCATGTGTTCCCATTTTTTTTACCCTCTGCCCTTCAGTTTGCATAATATTAATATCTATAGATTCTTTCCTTCATCATCTCCATTTTGTTATTAAATCCACCCAGTGAATTTTTATTTCACATATTATATTTTTCAGTTTGATAATTTCCATTTGGTTCCCTTTGGTGGTTCTTCTTTCTTTGTTGAGGTTTTGTGTCTTTTTATTCACCACACGAGTATTTTCCTTTACTTCATTGAGCATAGTTAAAATAACCGCTTTAAAATCCTTGCCTGCTAACCCATCACTTGGGTAATCTTAGGGTCAGTCTCAGTGGATTATCTTTTCTCTTGCAACTGGGTCACAATTTCCTGGTTGTTGATAATGAAGTGATTTGAGGTTTTATCCTGGACATTGTAAGTATTATATTATGGAGCCACTAAATTCTTTTACAGTCCTGAAGAATATTGAGTTTTTTGTTTTAGCAGGAAATTAACTTAGTGTAGGTTCTCTAGAGCAGTGGTCCCAACGTTTTTGGTACCAGGGACCAGTTTCACGGAAGACAATTTTTCCGGGGTGGGGGGTGGGCGGTGGAGCTCAGGTGATGATGCATGGTCCAGTTTCTAACGGGCCATGGACAAGTACCAGGCCACAGCCTGGGGATTGGGGACCACAGCTCTAGAGATCCTGGAGAACCAATAGGATATATATGAGATATATACATAGGATATACATACATATAAAAAATATGTATTATTATATGTATTATAACAAAAGAGATTTATTTTAAGAAATCAGCTTACACAGTTGTTGGATTGTCAAATAACTCAGGCAGGATTTGATATTGCATTCTTGTGGCAAAATTCCTTCTTCAGGAAACCTCATTTTTTGCTCTTAAGGCCTTCAACTGAAGCCCACCCACATGATCAAGGGTAATATCTTCTACTTAAAGTCAACTTATGGTAGATGTTAACCATGTCTACAAAATACCATCACAGCAATTCCTACATTAGTGTTCGATTAAACAGCCGTATGCCGTATGACTAACCGTCACACTTGATCAGGCTCATACTGCAACCTTCCACACTGGCAGTGTGTGTGTTCTTTAAGCCTTAGATACACGCTGCTTCCAGTCTGCCCCACACATGCAGGGGTCAGCCAGAGACTCGGAAAGAGTTTATAAACAGAATCTGACTCTCTCTCTTCCAAGATTCCTTCCTCACTTTTCAGCGGCTGTGGTTGGCTTGAACTCTGTTATTTGGTTCTTTAGGCTGGAAAGACTGCGGGTTTTGTATCACAGGTTTACTGACTCTGCATAATACCAATGTAGCCTCTCCTCCAGTTAAAAGCTGTAAAAATGAAAAACACACTCCATGCTACTCCCTTCCTCTGGACTTTTTCTTTCCCTCCAGAATCCGCCTGCTTTTTTGGTCATTTTGGAGTACCTTTAGATCATCGTTTTATCTTTGGTTTTGTTTTTATGTTTAGTCCACAGTTTATAGTTGTTATCATGGAAGGGTGGGATCTGACTGGGTTTACTTGGCTACGCTGAAAACAGAAACCCCACATATATCATGAGTAGCAAATGAGACAGTGAAAGAAAAAGCTTGGCATATCTCTAGCACATAGCGAGTGATCAATAAATGACAGCTATTATGATTATTAGAATGAGTAGCTAGCAGAGTACTTGTTCTGGTGAACTATTCGTCTCATAGCCAAACTCTAGGTTCAGGGAGCAAGAAGTCCCGATTCCTCCGCAGATAATCCCTCAGGAGCAAGGCAGGGAGTCAGGGTCATAGCCACGCTTGTCCAGCCCCTTCCAGGAACCAGTGCTAACTGGGAAACTGAGGCAGCCTTCCAATTGTAAAGATAAGACTAATGTAGACATTTTTCCAAAAGCAATAAGAGGAGCCCCGGGTCTGGCAGGCAGTCAAGGCTAGACCACAGGCCCTGTACTGTAATGCAAGCTTCATAAGGGCAGGAATTTTGTCTGTGTTATCAATGTCTGTATTCCCAGGGTCCAGTCCAGCGCTTGGCACATAGTAGATACCCCATAAACATTATTTCAAAGAATGGATGAAAGTTCAGAGAGCAAGACTTGTTCAAATGCCTACTTGATAATGAGTTTGAAAATGCTTCTGCAAGTGAAGATTTCCTCAGAAAAGGAGAGAGCCGAGTGTGGGGGTAGGACAGATGACCAGTGGCAGCAACTGAAAAGGCTGAAAAGGGCAGACAAAGCCCTCTCCACAGTTTCCATACCTCGGCTGGGCCAGAGGAGAGAGCGTTTGCCTCAGCCGGTCCTGGGGCTGGAGACACCGAGGCTGTGTGCGCGGCCAGCGAGCAGCCTCTGTCTGACGCCCCATCCCCATCTTGAAGCAGTTTTTGATCATTTGTGGCTTGGCACTACCAAAACACGGGCTTTGCCAGGCCCTCACTTTCTTTCATGTCTCAGCCCAAGCGCCCTAAAAAACAATCTTGAGCCTATTGATTCTACTTCTTCATTTTCACTTATGTCATCAAAACATTCACTTTAAACATACCACTGGCAATCACAGGGATTGTCAACTGTCGGTCAGGGCGATGAGTCAGCTCCTTCTGGGTTATTTTCCCAACCGCTGCGCTGATTTCTCTGTCACTTCCACATCCCCTCAAGCTGTCCCAGCTACAGAATCTTTGCACTGAGCCAGGAGCAGTAACCACTTTTTTTTAAAGCAGTCTAATTTATAAAAATATATATGTGTTCCTTGTAAAAGATTGGGGAAATTCTGATCAATATAGATAAATCTATAGAAAATACAACCACCCAGAGATAAGCACAGTTGACATTAATCCTTCCTTTTCATGCTTTTTCTCTGACAGTCCGTTTTTATGTGGTTGAGATCACAGTATAGAACAGTTTTGTATCTATTAGTTCACGGATGACAAAAAGAAATTCCATGTTATTAAATAGCATTCACTTATACAATTATAATACTTATAATCATCCATTCAGTCAAGAAAAGTATTCCTCGAGCACCTGCCGTTTGTTATGACTGCAGATGTCTAGCAGTGAAGACAAGGCCCTGCCCTCCTGGAGCTTACACTGTAGGGCAGGAGACGCATGGTGACAAATGACCTGAGCTGTAAGGACAGTGAAGGAGACTAGAGCAGGTGAGAGGCCAGTGTGCTGTTTGAGGGGAAGCCTGTCTGACGAGGTGACGATGAAGCAAAGGCCTGACTAAAGAGAGGCTCTATAATGCTCCGTGAAATGCATGAATAATAATTCCCATAACCACACACCTAATAATAAACATTTAGTGGGCTCGCAATATTTCACTATTACCACTGCAGAGCACTTTGAGGTCAGTAAGCATTTTGAGTGGGGTGCTGCTCGAGGCTCTCACTGCTACTAAAGCTTCCAGAAAGAATTGAGCTAAAGAGACCAAAAAAGGGAGAAGAGAGAGAAGAGAGGCAGTCAGAGGAACCAAGGGCAGAAATAAACAGATGAGAAAAAAAGAGGGGAGGAGGTGATCTGTGTGTGTATGTGTGCACGTGTGCATGATATGATGGTGCCTATGCCCATGAGTAGCTCCCAATAAGGGAATGAAGAGAAGGTATTTCCCTGAAAGCAAAGTTTCAGCAAGTTTCTATCTTGTTGGCTAAAATAGGACCAGATGTTAGGCTTTCTTATAATAGCCTACCATTTATTGACGTTTGATAGATGTTTTCCCCAATATTGCCTCTTGCCCTTCTCCATACCGCACTCTTGGCTGCCGATGATTAGCCAGAAGTAATTACTCCTTTCTTTAATCTCCCATAGAGTTTTATCTGTGTCTATCACGGTTCTTGGTAATTAGAAGGGTTTAAAACTATATATGTTTCCTGAATGAATAAACAACATAAGAATGACACTTAACATGGTCTACCTTGTACTATAATAATATGTATCTTTTTTTCCCCCACGTGGTGATGTCAGGTCCTTGAGAAACAATCTTCATCTTCTATGTTTCCAGTGTTTGGTGCAGTACAGAAAATTTTGTGCTAAGGGAACACGGGGAAAATGGAGGTATGGGTAAGACAAAGAGAATTAGAGTCAGAAAATGAAGTTAAACAGAGGTCATTGCAGCAAGGACCAGGAACAGAAAGAAAAGAGAATTGAATGAGACAGAAGCAGCAGGGGTGCCCCGATGGACAAACCCTGATCCTGAGCTGTCCTCTGGCCCAGCCCAGAAGCAGCCTGCCTACTACTGCTGGGTCAGCCGTGGGGCGTGGTGCGTTTGAACTGGATTCCTCGAGAGACAGCTTCTCTGTGGAACAAATGATGCCTGTCAAGCACTTCAGAAGTCGTTTCATGCCTTTAAGCCCTCCTTGTAATCCAAACCCCCTCTCAGGTGACAACAACCTCCCTGGGGTCGTCGTAGCAGCCAACATCCTCTGTGTATCTGATCAGCTGTACTCGCTGCTTGTGTCTGTGCACTCAGGGCAGCAGGCTGTGTCGCATCTCAAGGCTGTGTAACCCCACAGCCTCCTAATTCATGGACAGCCAGACCTTTCCTCTGTTCTGTCCCCACAGTCACAATGCCAGCAACATACATCAGGTACAGCTTGCACACCACATTCAGTGCATGTTTATAGAGACCTTCAGACTTCTAGGTGGAAGTATTCTAGGAGGTCACATGTGATTTCAAATAGCTGACTTAGATTACACATGAAATGTGACAATGCTTATGTGGAAGCTATTTCTGCTATTTTTATCTATTTCTCCTTTGTCTTCTTACTGAAGCCCAGAGAGGCAATTGCATGGAGTAGTTTACAGCACAGGATGCACGTGAAAGCTAACCTGGGTTTGAATTAGGGCTCTGCAGTTTCATTGCTCTGTGATTCTGGTCTAGTTACTTAACCTCTCTGCTCCTTGTTTTCCTTATTTTGAAATGAGGAATAATAATGCCCCACCTATGGTGAGAATAAAATAAGATGATAACTGTAAAACTCCTGACATACCCATAATATGTACTCAGTAAATGGTGGTGGTGGTATTGATGTTGCTGTTTTTGCTGTTACTTTTAGAATTCTTCTTTCTTTTGCACTGGAACCAGATAGGCCGTAGCTTTCTCCTTCTTTATATTTTATAAATGATTTGTTCCTTACCCCAGTCATTAGCCTCCATTATGGTCTTATTTATTCCTCAGTATAACTCTGAATGGAACTGAGTCCTTGATGTTGGGAGAGACAAAAGATCCTTCTGGAAAAGGTGGCCTTTTTGCCAGGCTGTGAAGCAAGGATATCATGATTTCATGGCAGGGCGAAGTGAGAAGAGCTAGACAGAAGGGTGGTTGCTGTGGGTCCCTGCAAAGTCTCCATGCAGCGTGGCCCAGGCATGAGGTTTAGCGATTGATCCCCACCCTGGGAGATCCAGCTAGCTTGTCGAGGACCTTTAATGCCATTATAAGTACCATGCACTTTAGCACACTGTGAAATGAAGCTTGTGTTAAAGAACTACAATGAGCTGGTGATGACAGCAGAGTTCAAAGACTATAAAGTTGGGTCTGAAGTAAGGTGACAGGGTTTGTGGGATCCAGGGTGCATTAGTAATATTTTGGGTGGAAGCACATTAATCACAAGCTACAGCTCTATGTCTCTACTGTACTTAAGCCTTCTCCTAATGGAACTTCACCTTGGAATCAGCGACTTTTTTATAGTCCAAACCATCTGTGTATTAGTCAAGCTACCTCATATCTGTGTGCATGCCCACATGCACACACACACACACACACACACACACCCCTACACACACACAGACACACACATTCACAAGATCAGGCCTCAACATCAAGTGCCTTCTTAATGCTTGACTTTTTCTGAACTCTTGTGCCTCCCTTCCGAACGAATGGAAGAGTTGAGTGAAATCCATATATTTGTAAGTTTGATGAATCAAACCCTGAGCAAATCAACCAAACATTGCTCTGGATAGTACTTTAATTTCTGCTTATGAAAGCGTAATTCATTTGCCAAATATGTGTTAAGGGTAATGCATAGCAACTCACAATTAAAGGCATGTTGGGAGAATGCCTCTCAAATATTTGTTTTAAATTAAATGAACCATGTTTATTTATCTTAAGGTTTTTATCTTTTTTTTTTTGTACCAGAACACATGGAAATATTTTTGCCATGCATGGCAAAGCAATAGCAAATGTCTGTGCATCCTTTGTGTATATAAATATGATTGTTAATATTTTTACACCCAAATGAAGTTGATAGAGACAAACACAATAAGCCTGAGATTGAGAACATGAGTGTATACATGAGCAAAATTCTTACAATTTGTTGAATGATGGTTGGCAGTAAAATGATTAATATAATTATTTTATTTTTAGACTAATTTTACACATGGCATAAAATTTAAAAATCTAATGAAGGTAGAATAAAATAAAAACTAACTCTCTCTCTTTACCTACATTTGAAGCCCCACTGCCCAGAACAAACCATTTTTAGTTGTTTTGTTTTTAGTTGTTTGATAATTACTGTAATAATGCTAAATAATTTCTTTATGCTTTTACTTCATGACTCATCCACTGCAGACTGTATCTGGGCTCCTTTCGTCAAAGGAGGGATTTGGGATACTTGTATTGCCTTCCTCCTGTCCTCCCCCCCTTCTGGAGTTTTTATTGTTGTTACTATTAACGTATTTTCCTGTTCAGTTTTGCTAGTGTTAACTTTGTAACTACAAATGCTAAACTTAAAACTCTATTTCTTTAACTTTCGTTTGAGATAGAATTGATTGGTTTGCCAAGTGGGGAGATAAGAAAACTAGTTCCCCTGCACTTTGCTTCACCTTTCCTTTCAACTTTAATCAGCTTTGATATTATTTTTTTTCTTTTCTCTAAATTTTAACTATATTTATTGAATATTGTCAAATTGTTTTTTATTCCTATCATAGTATCTTCTTTTTTTCTTTTTATTTCAGAATATTACAAAAGTACAAATATTTTGGTTATATAAATTGCTTTAGTACTGTTTTAGTCAAAGTTATAAGTGTATCCATCACCCACATAGTGTGATTTGTACCAATTAGGTGTGAATTCACCCATCCCCTCCTTCCCCCTCCTGCCTGCTGGATTTCCAATGACTACAATTTCCATATGTGCACATAAATGTTGATCAATTAGTTCCAATTTAATGGTGAGGACATGTGGTGTTTGTTTTTCCATTCTTGCCATACTTTGCTTAGAAGAATGGTTTCTAGTTCCATCCAAGTTAATACAGGAGATATTAAGTCACCAGTTTTTATGGCTGAGTAGTACTCAATGGTATACATATACCATATTTTATTAATCCACTTATGCATTGATAGGCACTTGGGTTGTTTCCACATCTTTGCAATCGTGAATTGTGCTGCTCTAAACATTCTAGTACAGGTGTCTTTTTTATAGAATGTCTTTTTTTCCTTTGGGTAAATACCCAGTGATGGGATTGCTAGATCAAATGGTAGTTCTACTTTTAGTTCTTTGAGGTATCTCCATACTACTTTCCATAGATGCTGGACTAGTTTGCAGCCCCACCAGCAGTGTAGGAGTATTCCTATCTCTCCGCATCTACACCAACATTTATTGTTTTGGGAATTTTTGATAAATGCCATTCTCACTGGAGTTAAGTGATATCTCATTGTGGTTTCGATTTGCATTTCCCTGATGATTATAGATGTTGAGCATTTTTTCCTATGTTTATTGGCCATTAGTCTATTTTCTTTTTTTTTATTTCAGCTTATTATGGGGGTACAAAAGTTCAGGTTATATATATTGCCCATGTCCTGCCCATCCCCCTGAGTCAGAACTTCAGGCGTGTCCATTCCCCAGACAGTGCGCATTGCACTCATCATGTAGTTATACACCCGTCCCCTCTCCCCACCCCCCACCTCAGTCCATACCCAATTGGTGTTATTCCCAAATGTGCACTTAGGTGATGATCTGGGAAACCAATTTGCTGGTGAGTACATGTGGTACTTGTTTTTCCATTCTTGGGATACTTCACTTAATAGAATGGGTTCCAACTCTCTCCAGGAGAACAAAAGGGACTCTATATCACCGTTATTTCTTATAGCTGAGTAATACTCCATGGTATACATATGCCACAATTTACTAATCCACTCATGAATTGATGGGCATTTGGGTTGTTTCCACATCTTTGCGATTGTGAATTGTGCTGCTATAAACATTCGGGTACAGGTGTCTTTTTTATAGAATGACTTTTGTTCCTCTGGGTAGATATGCCCAATAATGGGATTGCTGGATCGAATGGTAGGTCTACTTGAATCTGTTTAAGGTATCTCCATAATGCTTTCCACAGGGGTTGCACTAGTTTGCAGTCCCACCAGCAGTGTATGAGTGTTCCTGTTTCTCCACATCCACGCCAACATGTGTTGTTTTGGGACTTTTTGATAAAGACCATTCTCACTGGAGTTAAGTGATATCTCATTGTGGTTTCGATTTGCATTTCCCTGATGATTAGGGATGTTGAGCATTTTTTCATATGTTTGTTAGCCATTCTTGTATCTTCTTTTGAAAAATTTCTGTTCATGTTTTTTGCCCACTTTTTAATGGAGTTGTTTGCTTTTTTCTTGCTGATTTGTTTCAGTTCTTTATAGATTCTGGTTATCAGCCCTTTATCAGAGCTATGCTATCATTTTTACTTTGTTAAGGTTTTAGGATTGCCAGAGAACATTCAGGATGCCCAGTTAAATTTCAAGTTCACATAAACAATAATTTTTAGTATAACTACCAAATATTGCATGATACATACATACACTAAAGAAATATTTGTTGCTTATTTGAGATTTCAATTTAACTGAACACCCTGTATTTTTACTTGCTAAATCTGGAAATGCTACAAGGTTTATAACATTTCCATTCTCCTCTAAAACTGAACACACACTGATTTCTTGTTTTATCTTTAGGCTAGTTTAAAAAACTGAAAACCATTATGTTTCGCAACCTCGCTTTCTACCATATAAAAACTTCAGTTCACAGTGTAGCATCCTAGAAATGTTAAGGCACAGTATACCTTGCATATGATTTAGTTCATCTATTTTATTTTACCAAAGAAAAATCTCAGATCCAAGGAAGATAAGTTTACACAAGGCCAAAGCAAAAGTTGGAGATAGAGATTTTACCTCCTTTCCTCTTTCTCATCTTTTCCTTCCTCACCCAAAATCTTCTGATTTTTCTGTCCACATCAGGATTTTAAAGACACAGAATTAGAGTCCAGAAAGGAAGGTGATGTTAACAGCTTTCAGGCATTCCTCATCCTATGATTATGGAAATGTTGTACTTACTGGGACGCACTAAGGCAGAGGGCTTTAGAGCTGGACAGACTGGGGTTCAAATCCCAATTCTGCTCACTGCTCTGGGACCCTGGGCCAATCCCTAAACTCTCTGAGCCTCAGGCCTGATAAAGCCTGCTTCACAGTTGCTATGAAGATTAACTGGGATGATGTGTGTGTTCCCCTGCACATCCTACATGATAAAGCATAGAGGTGCTCAGGAAATAGGAGCTGAGGGTCTCACGGAGAGGATGAGGCAAACCACTGACCCCATGTATTTCATATGCATGAGAATGAGGGCAGGCTTGCCGCTGACAGTGGAGGTTTCCATTGGGAACATTTATAACTTTTTCAGTGCTCTTTTTACCAGAACCTCACTCTATTCCACGCTTCAGTGTTTCTGATGTCCTTATGTATTTATTCCATGAAGTTTGTGCACTTCAGATTCTACTGGGTGCAGAAATATTTAACGTGTCTTAGTTTTGCCTTTTAAATTTTTATTTAAGAAACTCATTGATCTTTGGCTGCCTTTTGCCTGTCTATCTGTCCTTCCTTCCTTCCTTCCTTCCTTCCTTCCTTCCTTCTTTCCTTCCTTTCATGAATATGTTCTGAGTCTTTTAAATGGAAGAATGTTTTTAACTGGACTCCAAAGGCTGGAATGAAATCTCTCTCTATATATATATATAGCTCTCTCTCTGTCTCTCGGTTGCAGCAGCTGCCTAACTTCTCTCTTTGCCTTGTGTCTCTGAGCTTTCAGTCCATCCTCATGCAAAGCCATACTGACCCCAGAGAAATGTGGCTGCACTGCAGATCCTGCCACTCTTCTCTATAAACCAGCCATGGGCCCAGCAAGCCCTACAGGACACAGTCCACCTCCACAGCCTGGCGTTCAAATGGCCCCAAAGTGCCCTTGTGCTTCACCTCCTGCCCCTGCCTCCCCCATGCTGTGTTCTAACCACATCCTTGTCCTTCTCAGAACACGTCCTCTTCACCTTGGCTCTGCTCAGATGCCACGGGTCCCCTTCCCACATGGTGAGTCTCCCTGAAAAGGCTTAATACCCTGTACAAACAGCACATCTCCTGGGGCACTTCCTCACCTTCCCTGGCAGCGTTAGCAACTCTCTTTTCTATAGCTCTCTGCTCATACTTCCAATGCTCAACGTTGCCTTTGAGATATTAATCATCAAATACATATCAGGAACATTAAAACCAAGAGCCAAAAAATTGGCATCCAGTCCTTCCTCCAAGATGGAGTGTCATCAGCTTATTTCAGCTGTGTGTGGTCAGTTCCTCTTCCACCCGCTGCACACAGATTACAGTGTATTCCAACAAAACCCAGTCTTCAACCTCTGCAACCCACCTATCACCATTCGGAGTGAACCAGGCACCCCACTCTGCAGATCCACTACCAATTCTGGTTTCTCTCCTGCCAAAGCTTATGTTACCAGGTGCAATATGCACCTTTTTTATTTCATTTATCACTTTAAAATTTTATCTTTTTTACACGTTTGCATTGCCTATTAGACGGGGATGTCCTCAGATCGAGGACTGAGTGCAAATGTTTTGGGTTCTTTTTATAATCCACTAAATGCCTAGCAGAGTGACAGGTTCACAGTAGACATTCAAATGTCTAGTTGAGTGAGTAAATGAATGAGTGAATAAATGAATATGTAAAGGTCATGGAAGGTCTGACCTAATAACTAATGCATCATAGTGATACACCATGTGAGCCAAAGTCAGCAGTTAAACGTCCCCAAGCAAAAGCAACAAGAACATTGTTTCATGTCATAATAAGTAGAGCATGTCAGAACTATAATCTGTCTTTTCTAAAAAAAATTTAATAAAGAATTTTCAAAGCTGTCTGTCAGAAAGGTGACCCTCCATATAGGTAATGAGAGAGCAGTGACACAGTTGTCAAGGCATCAGCCCCAGGGAGCTGGGCGCCAGGACTGATGGCTCCTGCAAAGTCTCGGTGACCAGCACAGGGTGGTGCCTGACAGGCGGCGTCACTCAGTGAACAAAGCAACTGTGGATCACTGGGCTTGGTGAGGCTCGTGTGGGGGGAACTGACAGCAGCACAGCAGGCCTGGCTTGGCCTTGTGGGGCTTGAGGGGTCTCTTGGCTTAGAAACGGGGTGTTGAGGACTGTTCACTGCCAATCATCAAGACAAGCAGGAATATTGATAGGGCTCTGAGCTTTGAGTGTCTACTGCCTGCATCATTTCATGTCATCCTTACAGTAATTGCCCTCCCTAGATCACCGTGATCCATCCCATTTCACAGATGAACAGGTTACCCAAAGTAGCAAAGCTGAGCTTCTGTGTTGTCTAAACATGCTATTGGCGTGTGGGCAGTGTCCCGGCATCGAAAGCAGGAGGACGGGCGTCCTAGATGGGGCACGCTGCTTACCGGCTGAGTGAGCCAGGGTCTCTGAGCCTTTGTTTTTCCAATGGTGAAATGAAGATCGAATCAATAGTTCTTACAAACAGGTCGTTTTGAAAATTAAATGAGATAATATAGGGATGCTTTTTGTAAATGAGAAGATGATGTCATTATTGTTAGCCCGAAAGTTCAGCATCCACATTTTGGAACCTGTAGAATTGAAAGAGACCAGACATGTGCAGGAAAATGCCTGATACATAATGGCTACTACGTATATAGCCAGGGTTTCCCAGCCTTAGCACTGTCACATTAGGGGATAGATAATTCTTTATTGTAGAGGGCTGACCTGTGGATTATAGGTTGTTCACCCTGACATCTACCCATTAGATGTCAGTAGCATCTACTCCTACCCCACCACCACAGTTATGATCATGTCTCAGATATTGACAGCTGTCCTGGGTCGTGGGCAGGGGGCATTTGAGAGCTAGTGGTCTAAGTATTCATTATGTTTCAAGCTGTGCTAATAATTATATATGTCCATTTCAACCTCACGATAATCCTATGTGCATAGCACTATCCTCATTTTGTAAGTGAAGTGAAATTATAGAGAGTATAATGAATGTACCCAAATTCGTGCAGAAGAAGGTTCTCTTAGATTCTAAAGCCCATGACATACATTCTGGCCCTACTATAACAGGAGGAAAGCTGAGCTTGGGTGGCTTTGGGTTAGCTATGACGAAAGAGTTGCCAAGTGTTAAAACTGGTCAGGCCCCTCGGGACAAGTAAATTTCTCTGCCAGATAACAGTAGGACTTATTCTGACTCCTACTTCTCCCATTTTAAGTCTTTAGCTCATTATGATGTTGATATATTTTAACATTGACCTTTAAACATGTCATCTTCTTTTGTACCCCAGAAATGATTGAGTTTCAGAATCAGCAAACTATATTCAAATCCTTATTTACAAAGCCCACGCTTTTGCCTATAGAGCTGGCTCTTGACTACATAAAAATCTTAACTTTTTGGCAACTAGGACTTCTCTGTTTTATGCACTGCTGTCATTCCATTAATGAAATGAACGTTGTGAACATGGAGATGCTGCCTTCCAGACAGTGGCAGTGTCCGCTTCCTCGTCTGTAATGAGAACAGCAGTATGGTAGTTATAAGACTTGCTGTAGCAGCTGCAGAAAGTAAAACTAGGTCCTGTTACCTTGATACAATGGAGTCAAGGACAACAAATTTTAAACCTGGCCAAAAAATCAACTCTGGCCTCAATTGGCCAATTGTAAACTGAAACCTGCCAACTATGTGTTCAGTTGTGCCAGAGAAGAGCCAAATTAAAGATCATGTACAGAATGAAAGGTCTATATACCACATGTTATGTGTAAAACAAGAGATAAAGTAGTGAGTTGTAATGACTTTTAGCTGTTAAGAGAATGCCCTTATTCTGCAAGGTTTTGATTGACGTCCTCATGCTTCAGATTTCAAGCCCATTTTCAAGGACACACAAGTAAGGTGTAGGGTATGCCATTCTCCTGAGTGGCCTCCCACCACATTTGGCTTAGAACTTCAGGTTTTCACATCTCATACTCCCTTGGCTTCCTCAGTCTCTCTCCCTCTCCATCTTCCTCCCTCTGTCCTCTCATCTGACCTCCAAAGTGATCAGCCAGCAGAGGACATGCGGAAAGACACTGATGTTGGCACAAAGAGTGAATGTGTTATGAGATGGCATCTGTCTAGCAGCAGACCCGGAACCTGCCTGCAGGCTACGTGCAGACACTGCATCTGGCAATCGGAAGAAAACTCAGTGATGGGAACGGACAAGAATCGTCTGTGTCCTGTAGGGAAGGGGGAGGATGGAAGGCCAGCCAAACGGATTGTGCTGTGGGCTCTACAGGAGAGGAACACACACTTTATAAACCCAGACATGGACAATACAAGGCCATGCTTTGGGGAGGTTCTCATCTTGTGGAAGAAAAGAACATTCAAGCAATGTGGGCTCCCGGTGCCAGGACCTCTTTCTGTCAATGCCTCTCTGTTACCCTTGCCATGGCCTACTTCTCTTTGTTGGTTGCGGCTGAATTTTAATGGGCTGTGTCCTCCACTCCTCCCACACTACCTCTTTTTGGAAGCTTGCAAAGAGGTTAAACAAATTCACCCCAGAAGTGACTGGTTTTACTGGAAGGCATAGTTGCTGACCTGTTGAGATGCCATCAGGATGGTCCCTTCCTTTTCTTTGTCCAGCCCCCCTCCTCAGAGCCCACGCTGTCCTCTTGCTCTAGAGATACCACGTCAGCTTAGCAGTTTCTGTCTCTAGACAGAGGGAGGTGGAAACAAATATTGATTCAGGAGATTAGACCCATAGAAGAGAAAAGAGTCCTCTCACAGCCAGCCAAACAGGGCATCGTCTAATGAATCTGCCAGCAGAACAAGGTAAATCTTGTACCCAGTCAAGACAGACAATGGTCTGGGACTTTGTCATGCCAGAGGGGAAGTGACTTTCTGTCCCTGGGTCATCCTTGGCTGAGTGTACTTTAGTAAGTGGTGGCAAGAGGTTGCTGAGTGGTGGGCGGAGCCCGGACTGTTCTGCCAGCTGATGCTAATGAGCTCATTTCCAGGGATTGAGAGGCAGGTTACATTCCTGAAAAATTTCCCTTCCATTCTATAAAATTGACTAAGCGTTGCCTGGTGCCAGCCCCAGTGCTGGGCACTAAGAACAATGATGCCTTTCTCCAGCCCATAGAGAAGCCCACACGCTGTGGAGAGCCAGGTATGCAGGGAAGGAGAAAAGAACCAGAATGTACACATTCATTCATTCAAAAAACATGAAATGAGTGCCTACTTGAGTCAGACACTAATGCACCCAGGAATAGAGGCGTGAACAGCACAGTAATAGCTAGAATTTATTCTATGTCTGGCACTGTTCTAAGGTTTAAATGATCTCCATAACATGCCTGTCAGTTCATTATTGTTGTTAGCCCAGTTTTACATATAAGGGAAGTAAGGCAAGAGGGTTAAGTAACTTGCCCAAACTTACACAAGCTAATGAGTGGTAGAGTTGGAATTTGAACACTACAGCCTAGGTCCAGAGATTAAAGAAGGGAGTGCAGAGGAAGGGTAGGATATTCAATAGGGGCCACTCTCAAGAGATCACATTTGAGCTGAGAACCTGAATGACCACAGGGAGGACGCTGCTGACCACGTGCCAGGCACTGTGCTGGGTACTTCGCATGTTTCCTTCCTTATTCCTCACAACAGCCCTAACAGGCAAGTAATGATATCCCCGTTTTTAGAAAAGAACGTGGAAGCTCTCATTTAGGTAGATTGCACCAGCGTGCATGACTCTTCTGTGGCAGAGTTGGGATTTGTGCCCAGATAGTTTCAACTCTAAAGGCTGTGCTTTATCCAGCAGCCACAAAATGAGAATGCTGCCATGATTGTGTCTAGAAGATTTGGAAGCTCGTGGGTGTGGATATGTCTTGGTTGGGATGGGATGAATGCAAAAGTCAGTCTAATAAAGAAATGCAAAATGAATTGGCCTGTTTTTAAAGGAAGGATATGTAGAAATTCTAGGAAGCAGAAGCAGCACAAGCAAAGGTACAGAAACATTCGGGTGTGTCCAGGAAATGGTACTCTGGTGTGGTTAGAACTATGCGCAGGGCAGAATGTCAAGAGGAGAAACTGGAATGGTAGGTTTTGAAGAGTCTCAATTTCTCTTTTGAGTGGCATTCAAAATAAACTACATTGAACACTGAACATTATAAGAAAATCTCACTATATCATGATCATGGAATGCACCTCAACCTGCATTCATTAAGAACCTCCTACATGGAAGGTTCTACACTAGGAGCTCTGGTTAAAATAAGTGCCTCTGCTTTCAACTCTTACAGCAAAATTTCTGTAATGTGTATGAATATACCGTCTGGACCTCAAATGCATGCTGCCCGTGCAGTATTTAGTCACTGTTCTCTGGCTAAGGATCCTGCCTGAGGGTCACCAGCTTGAGCATCAGTTTTCATTTCAGAGTCTGTGAATCTAAGAGGAGAGAAGATTGGAATGAAAATCCATATTGACCTCAGAGCAGTCTTTGGAAGTTGCTTTTCTAAAAAAAAATCTGATATCAGCATGTTTTATTTTGCTTTGCTTTTTTCTCAGGAAAGGAACAAGATGAAGAAAGTGCAAAGAACATTTCCAGTAAATAGCAGACTCTCTGGTTAGATAGTTACTGATCAACTACAATTGCATCGTGTATGCCTGCAAGTAACGGCCGAGTGGCCCAAGAGGCTTGTTCTTGGCCTTGTGAAGCCTTAGTTTCCTCATCTATAAAAAGGAATAATACCAGAGGCTACCTGCATAAAAATAAATGAAGTAATGTATATAAAGTGTTTGGCATATAAAGTGCATAAGCAAGTGTGCAACAAATGTTAGGTTAAAGAATAATTATCACTAATAATAATTATACCGAGTATTACTTTTAAAGTCTGAAGAACAGAGTTGGAAAAAAAATTTGCTAACCGGGGAATGAAGATTTCCCTCATCAGAGACAAGTGACCCAAACCACATGCCAAGCACATATACACAGTAATCACATTTAATTCTCAAACCACACTGAGAGGTGGAGCTTATTATCTTGGCCCAAAGGTGAAAAACCTGAGCTTAGGAAGTTAAAGAGAAACTAAGGGCTGGCTTTGTGTGACACTTGGTTGACACACAGGATATTCATCTACTCATCTAACAAAATAGTTTTGAGTGCCTACCGTCTCTCCTGTGCCCTGCTGGGCTGCTCTGGGTATAAAATTAAGAACAAAACTGACATAGAGTATTCTCTGCTGGAACTCAAAACCTAGTGGAGAAAACAAATTGTGATCTGCTTCATAAATAGATAATAACAAGCGGGATTAATTTGGAAAGGAAATGAAAGTTAAGGGAAAGGGAATCCAGGCAAATGAAACAGGAAGCGTGAAGCCTACAAAGTAGGAAAGAATTTCATACTGTCTTGGCAATGATGAAGGGGCAGGTGGGTGAAGCCAGTTGAACAAAAGGCAAAGCGGTACGCCATGGGGATGAAAGGAAAGGGAGTAGCCAGATCATACCAGCCATGTCACAAATTCTGTGTTCTGAATTAATAACGTTGCTCGGAGACTTTCTTCACTACCTTTTTGGACACTGCTAGTTGCTAGGCTCTAGTTTGAAGACTTAGTGGGTAAGATGCTGTATCAGTCAGGACTGCATTCTGCTCTGATTAACAGCAAACTGGATTTATCATATCTGAGCAAACCAGATTTTTTTAAAAAATCACATAACCGGAAGTTTGGAGATGAATGAGTATAAGAATTGTCAAGGTCAGAATTTTGATAAATTTGTTAGCCTTTCCCTCATGCCCGTCATGTGACTATTGTAGCTCCCAGCATCGCATCTGCGTTCAAGTCAGGGTTAAGCAGGGGTGGCACATGGTTGTGACGGCGCCATATGCATCATTTTATCAGGAAAGCAAAAGTTCTTTCAGATACATCCACGGAGAGGTACGCTCACATGCCACAGCCCCAGGAATATGTCATCTGGCCATGCCTACTTTCTAGGGAGTCCAGCGAAATAATTATTTGGCTTTGAGACTTCAATAATATGAGGCAGCAACAGAGGAAATGGTTAGAAATAGCTTCTAGTTGGTCAATTAAGATGTCAGCCATAAATGCTATAACAATAAAGGAGTTTCCCTTTACTAATAATCAATAATGTTAGCTACATGCCAATAAGAAAGTCAATCAAAACAATAGACTCACAGACAAAGATTTGAAGGGGCATGTCACAGAGAAGGAAACACAAATGTCAAATAAACAGTTTTAAAATAAGAAAGTGCCAATTGAAACTAAAATGAGATCTATATATGCAATACAAATTGGAAATATCTAATATTGCCAATGACGTAAAGAAACAGAGATCTGCTTATATACTTGTATTTATACTGATAGTAGAGTACAATTAATTTAGAAAACAATTTTATATTTTATATATACACACACATGCACACACCCCTAAGACCCAGTCCACTACTATGTACCCTAGGAAAATTCCTACCCGTGTGCACCAGGAAACAAATATTAGAATTTTCATGGAAGAATTGTTTTAAAGTAAAAAAGAAATGAAAACTTGAAACAACTCAATTGTTCATCAACAGTAGAATAAAGTACAGTGCATTCAGACAATGGAATATTATATAGCAATGAAATTTTTAAAATACAGCTATATATAATAATAGGTAAATCTTACATAATTGCACAAAAATAATTTCACAAAAATCCTTACAGTAAGAAACCACTACTATAAGATTATAAGATGTAAGATTTTATTATCATCTTTTATAACTTACAATGCCTTACCTACAAACCTTTATGTGTATCTAAATTTTTATATAATAAAAAATTTTAAAGGAAAGCGAGTTATCAAACAGTATGAATGATACAAAAAATTTTAAATTTCTAAATTATAAAATGCTGCATGTAGATTAATAGCAGCTTATATATCCTTTTGAGCTTTTCTATATTTTCCAAGTTCTATAATGGATAAGTATTATTTTAGTAAGTAGAAAAATATAAAAATAAATATTACTGAAAATTTTTAAAGTATTGCTCTTTAGTTCATTAGTTCTAAGAATTAACAATTCCCATTCAGTTGCCACTGAGTTCCTTAAATTGGGCTTTGGCAAATATTCCTCAAAATTGACAAATTTCTTTTAATCTGTTCAGTAGCTCCTAAAGATTGTTGTTCAGTAGTTTGAATTTTCCCCCAAATATGCGTCATCTATTAGAGGGAAAAAGTTTCTAAAATATTTTTGAGTGATGATAATAGATTAAGATGTTTTATCCAAAAGTGAGAGCAAGTAATGTTTTCTCAATGTTTACAAAAAATTATTGCCTCTACACTCTTTAAATATTTTCACACTCTTCTCATAATATGGGACCTTGTGTTTATGCCATGGATACTGTCTGTGGAGAAGGAAGTAAATTAGAAAACTAGAAAATATGGTTACTGGCTTTTACTGGGTATTTCCTACCTAGGTGTTCATTACTATGGTTAGCAAAGACCTGCCTGTCCACAGGTGAGATAACCTACCCGGTCCTTGCTCAGAGGACATGAGCTTCAAAGTCAAAACCAAGACTTGACATTCAGTGATTTACAATTTTCCCAAGAACAAGAGCTACTTTTATTTTTTTTTTTATTTTTTTTTTTTTGAGACAGAGTCTCACTCTGTTGCCCGGGCTAGAGTGAGTGCCATGGCGTCAGCCTAGCTCACAGCAACCTCAAACTCCTGGGCTCAAGCGATCCTCCTGTCTCAGCCTCCCGAGTAGCTGGGACTACAGGCATGCACCACCATGCCCGGCTAATTTTTTCTATATATATTTTTAGCTGTCCATATAATTTCTTTCTATTTTTAGTAGAGATGGGGTCTCGCTCTTGCTCAGGCTGGTCTCGAACTCCTGAGCTCAAACGATCCGCCCACCTCGGCCTCCCAGAGAGCTAGGATTACAGGCGTGAGCCACCGCGCCCGGCCGAGAGCTACTTTTAATGTCAGAGTGTTTTGTGGACCCCACCACACCAGATAATTTTATTATCTCTTGATTAGGAAAAAAGCAAATAGATACAACAGTTCTCTCTCTGATTCTGGACACTATCTTTGGTGAAGAAATGATAAGTGTAATCATCCCTCTGTATCTGTAGGGGATTAGTTCTCAGACCACCACCAGCCCTACCCACAGATACCAACACCTGCAGATGTTCGAGTTCCTTATATAAAATGATGTATCTATAACCTATGTGCATCCTCCCATACACTTTAAATCATCTCTAGATTATGTATAGTATCTAATACAATGTAAACACTATGTAAATAGTTGTCATAGTGTATTGTTTAGGGAATAATGACAAGAAAAAAAGTCTATACCATTCAGTACAGACACAACCATACTTTTTTTTTCCAATATTTTCAATCCATAGTTGGTTGAATCCATGAATGTGGAATCCATGGATGTGCAGGGCTGCCTATGCAACTTAAAAGATGGATTGAAATTCATGGGATAAAGGTTATTGATTGAAGAGAAGAACACAAAATGACCTTGAGTTCCTCTCTTCCTGGCATTCTTGAGCCGCTTCTGGCCCCAACTCTTCCTCCAATAAAAACAAGAAGAAGGAAGAGTAAGAGACGGAGAGAAAGGAGGAGGAGGAAGAGGAAGAAGAGGGGAAAGGGAAGGGAAAGTGGGAATTCTTTAAAATCATATTCAAAGAGAAAATCTCCAACAGCTCCTGAGTACTTTGCTCCATTCACTTAGCTTGCTGATGAGGGAGGATCAGGGTTCAAATTCCAACTCCATGATTTCTTCAGTGTGGTTTCTTAAGCAAGTGAATGAACCTCCCTGAGACTCAGTTTCCTCATCTCCAACAGGGGATAACAACACCTCGCTCAGAGTGCAGATTGACTAAGTTAATATACACAGTACCTGGTATAGACTCTCAGCTAGAGCCTATTTCCCTTTATCCTTCCTTTGCAAACTCCTAGGAAGAGGTTCCAGCAACTCCTATGGTACTTGGATCTGGTTGGGGGCTCGATTTTAAACCACAAAGACTGAGCCTCTGATCATTTTCACCACTTTCAGAGGGTTTACAAGCAGGTTAACTATTTGGGATTGCCAGACATTTTAAGTAAAAGATAAGGATACTCGCAATAAAATGACATAATAAAAATGACTTAATAAAATAAATGTTAATTGTGTCCTTATGGGAATTAGTCCTTTGAAACCAATTGACTTTTGGAATCCCAAGATTTCATTGAGACAAAAAGACAACTAATTTCTGCAGGGTTTGTTGATTTTTACGCCTTCCCCTACATTTCTACCATCTTTCTGTGATGCTCCTGACATTGTGAGCCGGTGAGGAAATGAGGCAGTTGTTCAAGCCAGGGCAGACTAAAGCTGATGTTGCTCCACACTGCTTTTTCCGCCCCTCTCCCAGAATGTTCCTATTTGTAGAGTCCTTCCACAAAGCTCCAGTCACTACAGCCCTTTGATTCTTCCATGGGATATTCAGCATTAACACATGGTTGAAACCTGCTGGGAGCATAAGCCCTGCTTAATAGAAATAAAGGTGTGATTAAGGAGATAATCTGGTAACTGTCAGTCACATTTTGCAAAGTTATTATCCAGTTGCAAATCTCTGAGTATTAGAGGCTCCACTTTTTTTCCAGGAACATTCATTGCCTGTGGCCCCAAGTGAAAGAATTTTACTTTTCCATTTTAATTAGTGGTGTGCGTGTCTGTAGTTTCAACACCTTCATTTCTACCTCTTCCCACCCCCAGTTACCTCTCTCCCTATACACACTATCCACACACTCTATGTGGATATAAATTTATAAATTTAAAATTGGAAACACATTAGTAAAGAAGCAAAGCCCCTCCAAAACAAGCTCTAGGCCAAACTGCAAATTTGTGTTGATGGCATGCAGTTATTCAATTAAAGATCAGATGGAACCCGGGCAGCCAATTTACCATTCAAATTGATGGATGGGATAAGGGACCGCTGGACTATTGTGGAAATGCAAATGATTGTTAACTCCAAACACTGAGGGAAAGTGAGATTGATTATGAAGCTGCTCATTCCTCCCATTACTCAAATGGGTAAATAGATGATAGATATGGCGGGATGAGGGGTGGACAGTGTCTGGGTGGAAATGTTGCAAGGGCTGCTCTTTCCTCGTCACTGAGGAATTTAGCAAATAAGTCTCTCTTATTCTAACAAAGTGGGCCGAACACAGGTGTGAGCTCTCCTACTATGTTTTGTCTTTTGTTGTTGATGATGATGAAGATGACGGGGTGCGGCATGGTTCCAGAGGGGAAGGAGAGTTCAATGATGAACTTTCCAGAGCTGTGATCGCTACCTTAAATCAGAGATTCCTTCCTCCCTCTTCCCCTCCATATCCTCCCATACTGGGATGCGTGCACAAACACACACACACACACACACACACACACACAAATTCAGCTGTAGTACAACTTAAAAGTTAATGGTCACAATTCACATTCTCCAAATTTGTTCTCCCATAAGCTTTCTGTAGGTCTCTGTGAAGACACAAAGCACATTCTCCCCAAGACTCTGCTCCAATGGCTCATGTACTTTGGTCTAGGAAAAAGACAAATATTTAGGCATTGAGCAGATCTACATTTGATTTCTCACTCTACTACTTACTCTTTGGACAAGTTATCAAGCTCTCCGAGCCTCAGTTTTCATATTCGTAAAATAGGACTTTATGCAATTATTTATTTAACAATTATTATATGCAAGGCATTGCTCTAGATGCTGGAGATACAGTAGTGATCAGAACTTACAAAAAGTCATGCCACCATAATAATAAAATTGGAGATGATGTAGTTCAGTGCCTGGCACAATTCCTAAGCAAGTAGACATCATGAACACAACCTCACCGCCCCAGAGCAATCCAAAGATGGCATGAGATCATGACTTTACCATCCCTGACGTGTCCGAGCATGAAGTACACACGCAGCTGAGACATCTGTGCATGAAGCACTCTTTGGAGGGTTATACCAGGTACCCAGCCAGGCTCCGTGCATGTATGGGTGTGGCCTCTGTGCTGCCTCAGGCTTAACTGCTCAGGAACAGAAAGGAGGCAGGCTGAGAAAGCATTCAGGAATTTTTGTATGGTGGGACTTACCTTCAAGGCTGAGGTGCTTAGAGTGGGAAGAGGTGGGTAGTCATCAAAGGGCCCGTTTTAGTTTATCAAGATGGAGACAAGACCAGGACTGAGCATTGAGTTTATGCTGGTGTCATTAGGTAGAAAGGATTACAGGGGACAAATGGAGAATGGGGGTGATGCTGTTAGTCCTGAGAAGAGATAATAAAAACCTGAACTTGGGCAATGGCAGTGAAAAGAAAGAAGTGGAAAGAAGTGGGTGGATGGAAGAGACATCAGGGAAAGCTACAGGACTCGATAATCCATGGAATGCATGGGACAGGTGAGAGGAAGGAGTCAAAGATAACCCTCAGGCTGCTTCTGGCTTGGGTTGGTCAGGCGAAAGGTGATACCTTCAACTCTGACAGGTAAGTCAGGAAGCTGGATGTGGGGGGATGATCATGAGTTCAGTGTTGGACATGTTGTACTTGAGATGCTTTGTAGATAGCCACATGGGCACGTCAAACATATATCAGAAAGGAGGGCCTGCGGGGAGGCGTGGACTCGGATCTCAGGGCATTGACTAGGCTTGTTGCTCCTTATCTGCTCAGCATCTGTCTTCCTGACAAATCGCAAACCTGTCTGTTCACCACCATATCCTCAGTTCCTGGTTCAATAAATAGCTGAGGAAGGGAGGGAGGGAGGAAGGAAAGGAGGAAGGAAGGAAAGAAGGAGGGAGCTCCAACGATTAGGCAGGCATTAGTGTTCACCAACTTCTACTCCATGCAGCAGCCAATAGACTGTGTCTGTACTCAGCGTCTCAGATTATTTTACCAATCCTTACCACAAAGGAAGTGAAAGGAAAGAAACTAATATCTATTAAGTGTCCCCTATTTGTCAGGAAGAACAAAATCCTAGGATTTCTACCTTCATCCCCTGCTAAATCTGCCAGAGTATTATCCAGTGATTGCTCGGGTTGCCTCATCTTGCCAGCATATTTTGGGCTTTCCACCTTCTCTCCTAAGCAGATACCAGTTAATAAATGGACTGTTCTAACTTGTTCCTTCCTTTCCCTTACATCCCCCTTTCGTCTTCTGATCTGAAGCTGTATGCTTCCTGTTTGTTTTAAAGCAGATTATAGCACATACCTTCCATCCTCTCCCCTTTGAACAAATCCTCTTACGTTGTCTTCTCCTAACTACACTGAGAAGCCTTTTATATTGTTCTGATTAGTCCCTACATGTCTACTGGTCTGTCAGACTTGAGAATATGAACGACTCGTGACTAATAGGACCCTGGCTGAGGTATCTCTGCCTGTGAGTCCGACGTGTTCAGAAAATTTTAAATGGTACAAAGTAGCTTAAGTTTGGAATTGTGCTTCAAATACCAGCAAGGAAGAGCATTTGCAGGTGCTTTCTAGATGAGAGGCACTGTGCTACACACTTCTTATAGATCGTACCTGGCGTGGCAATACCATCCAGTTTGCTCAAAGGGATCAGTTTATACCTGTTGTCCGGCAGAATTGTTAACAGGACCACCCCCGACAACCAACTTCTCAACTTCCCTTGTTTAAGAGCTAAATTATACGTGCACCCTAGTCATACGTCATTTTATAGTCTCTCATTGTAGTCCTCTGAGTTGACACCATCAATAATCCCATTTTAGATTAAGCAACTGAGGCTTGATGAGGTCAAATCACTTGCCTGAAGTCTGATCACTCATGTGTTGGAATCTGGATTCCAATTTTAAGGTGATTGATTCTAAAGCAGACTTTCCAGCATACCGTGTGTAATTTAATATGAATTCAGAAGAAGATGATTAAACTTCTTGGTTTCTCCTGTATAAACATGATATAGTTATTTCCATTCTGCAAATAAAATGAGCCTGCACAGAAATGATTTTCTATTTTTGGTGTACAGCTGGCAGGGTTTTAATCAGGGTCAGCCCTTAAGATTGGCAAAGGTGAAATGCCTGGCTTTCCTGCCTACCCTAACACCTCACTGTATCTTCTATTCACCCTGCTAACTCCATACTGCCCTATCTCCTCTCCAGCAAACCCAGAGAAACATGTGGACTCTATCAGTGGAGAGACCTAAATTCAAATCCCAGAGCCACTCCTTATTATGTGTAACCTTAAGCAAGTAACATAACATCTCTGTGCCTCAGTTTCCTTCTGTGTAAAATGAATACACTATCTTTCTCATAGGGTTGCGGTAGGATTAAATATGAGAACATATAAAGCACTCATAGAGTGCCAACACATAGTAGGTACATAACGATTATTAGTCCCCTCCCTGACTCAGCAATGATCCGATATTCCGCCTCAGTTGAAGGGAATAGGATTCTCTTCCCAGTGTGTTTGCTAATAGCGAAGTCGCTTAGATTCAATGGTAAATGGAGAGATGTGTCAGATATCCCAGACTAGTAGGATATATGGGTGCTTGGGAAAGGGGTCCTTTAAGTGGTTAGCTGTTGTTCTTGTTAGTATTATTGTTCACTTATTTGTTTCCCCCAAAAGATTGTAAACTCCAAGAATGCATGATCATGTCACATTACATACTTCACTAAGGTATTGTCTGTGATGAGTCTTGATGAATCAATAGAAGGGTATCCAGTGGAGAACAAGAAAAAGGACTCCATGGTGTGAAGAGCAGGTGCAAGGTTGTGGGTGTTGAAGGAGCCCAGTGAAAAGTGTAATGCACTGTTAGATGAACTGGGATGACGGGACAATTCACACCTACTGATCATGCACCACGTGTTCAGCTCTGTGCTAAGCACTTTACTTAGATTAACTCAATTAAGCTTCACGATAACTCAGTATGAAGAATACTATTATTATTCCATTTTGTACATAACGAGCTAAGGCCCAGAGGGATTACACACCTAGTCAGCAGCAGAACAGGAACCTGGACCAAGGCCTTCTGACTGCAGAGTCCGGGCTCTTGGCAAGCGGTTGAACATGAAGCTGCTGCTGCACATTAGGCTCAGACTGTGGGGCCCCTGTGGGCCAGAAGAAAGGGCTGACTTTCACTGTGGAGGCCCAGATGGTGGAAGCCTCTCTAGGTGCTAAACCAGAGTGGGCAGAGAGTAGACAACTGTTGAATTTAAAAGCAAATGAATTTCCTAATTGACTTAAGTCATCCATGTTTCTGGCTTTGTGGTAGTTGCCAATGCTTCTCTAATTACTTCAAGAGCTGTTGTGAAATCCTCAATGCAATCTCCAAAGAAAATCAATTTAAAAACACATATTTGTTAATGTGAATTATTCATGAACATTAATATTCTTAAGTATATATGCATTTAAATTAGTTTCATTTGGAGTTTTTTAAACATTTCAGAGGTACACATGCACACGTTATTTGTAAGTTATTCATTCATTATGTGTTGAGGTCCTACTGTATGGTAGGAAACAGGTATATGCCTAGAAACTAATACACAGCCTAGTAAATAATACCAATAATAATAATATTGACAGTAAATCTTTCCTATTTGCTGCATTCCAGACAGTTCTATGCACTTTACATATATTAATAGTTACTCAATTATTCCTCATAATATCCCTGTTACTACCATTACCCTTATTTTAAAAATGAAAGAACTGAATAAATGGTCCTAGAGAGCCCAAATTGTTTGTCTTCAGAGCTTATGCTATTAACTCCAATGGTGCACAGAGTAGATTCTTAGTACATATTTGTCAAATGAATAGACCAAATATTCAAAGCACAAAATATAATAATATACCTAATATTTTTTGTAAGATTGTGCCATATCTCATTCAAAAATAATGTCTGTAACGGAGCTTAGTTTCTGCTACAGAGAGTAAGTTGTGGACACCAATAACAAATCACATAGCCATTTGAGATTATGATTTTAAACAACAGTGTTGAAAACAGAACTTTAAAGAGGAGAGATTTATTCTATGCGGAAGGATGGAGATGGTTCATAGATGAGGTGGCTCCATGCCAAGCCTTGGAGGATTTATGCACACGGAGGGGGAGGGTGTGGTCAGAGAGAGTTCCAGTCCAGGAGATCCCTGGAAGAAGGAGAACGCAGAGCCTGTATGGAGAACATGGAATGGCTTACTTGAGGTGGAATGTTGCTACTCAAAACCACCTAGTGACTTTTTCTGCTCTCTTTCCCTTACCTCTTATATCAGTTAGCACTATATTCACCCATAAGAATGTAGGAAACCCGGATGTGGTGACTTGTGTACGTAAAGGGCTTGTTCTCCTCACATGATGGGGGGTCTGAGTAAATGGCTCTTGGCATTGCTAGACTAGTAGCTCCCCAATATTGAGCTGGCCTCTTCTTCATGGTTGTGGGCTGGCTGTCCCAGCCTCAGGTATCATCCCTGAACTTAAGGCCAGAGCAAGGGACAGAATGGGATTGGGAGAAGATAAATGAATGAATGAATGAATGAATAAATAAATACCTTTAAAAAAAGAAAAAAATAACAAAGAAGAAAAAGCAAACAAAACAAAAGGAAAAATAAAAATAAACTAAAAGAATGGAGTTGGGCCACACAGACTGGGTCTCTTCCTTTAATCATGAAAGTATAAGCAGTCCCAAACCACTCCCACCCCGAGACATGTGCTCATATCTTTTTGTCCAGAACCCTGTCACATGGCCACTGCCAGCTGCACAGGAGGATGGGAAAGAGAGTATTTGGAGATTCTGTAGCATGAGAGGAAAAGGGAAAATGCGGTAGGAAGGAAGTTGGTTCAGCCAACCAGCAGTGTCCATCAGACACCAATAATAATGATAATATCAACTACTCTTCACCTGAGTAAAGAGCACCTGAATGCTTCCTGTGTGCCCATAGTAAGCTAATCACTTCACATACACTTATTTAATTTAATATTCATTATCTCAGATCTGTGGGTGAGCTGTTGTTATTCTCATATTACTGCAATCACCTAGGTCTAGTCATTTGCCCAAGTTCAAACAGTTGACAAGGGGCAAAAGTGCAACAGGTCTTAGCTAGGATGCATTTTCATCCCTTTTTATGAGGGCAATCACAAACTGATCATCTACAATGTGACTAGCTTTGCGCGTTTGCTGTTTCTGTTGACCCTCACAACAGGTCTAGGGGTGGTCAGTAATGTTACTATATGACAGATGAAGAACTGACCTCAGTGAGCTTACATGACTTGCCCAAGGTCACATGCTTGCAGGGGGCTGAGCTGAGATTCATAATCCAGACTGCCTCATTCCAAAGCCTATATGCTGTGCTGCATTTTGTTGAGACCCTATTGGAAAATAACTCCAGTCTACTCCATCCAAAATACCTCCTATCCATCCCTGCTCTCCAGTCCTCAGCTACTTCCCTGCCTCAGTCCCTCATTACCTTGCAATTAGACTATTCTAAGAGTCTACTAAGTAGTATAAATACTTTGACATTCTCCTTCCATATTTACTTTGCTAAAATAAAAGTCACATCATATGGCCTACTTGTCTGCTGAGAAACCTCCATGACTCCCCAACAAAAGCAGTTCAAGTTCCTCAGCCAAACCTGGCCTTCTCCTACTTTCCTACCTTCCTTCCCATTATTAGTTACTCTTTGCTTTTGACTCTTCTGCTACTGTTCATTGCATGAAGTGCTGGTCTCTCCAAAGTACAAATCTGCATTAACTTAATTCAACCAGTCCATATGACCAGTCCAGCGGGAGCTTGAAAAAGGGATGGGAGGCTAGTTATAGGTGTAAAGAAAGGACATTCCAAGTGGGAAACACAGCTAAAGCAAAAGCGTGAGGTTGAGAGAATGAAGGATTTTAGTCAGTCTTCCCATCCGTCAGGTGTGACTGCAGGAGCAGATGCTATAGTGGAAGATCCCAGTGGAGAGTTCTGCCAAGTAATGTGTTCAAATATCAAACTTGTGGAGGAAAAAAAGTCACATCCAGCCTTATAGCAGTGTGCACTAATCTCAAAAGTGAGCCTTTGGATGGTGGTCATTATCTAATGATTCTGACTAATTCTCCTAGAAAATCATCTTAGTTGGTATCTTTGGGTTTTTTGTTTGTTTTCTTGTTTTTTGTTTTGTTTTATTGAAACAAGGTCTCACTCTGTCACCTGGGCTAGAGTGCAGTGACATCATCGTAGCTCACTGAAACCTTACAATCCTGGGATGGAGCCATCCTCCTGCCTCAGCCTCCCAAGTAGCTGGGACTATAGGCTCGCACCACCATGCCCAGCTAACTTTTCTATTTTTTTTTTTTTTTTTTTTTTTGGTAGAGATGAGATCTTGCTCTTGATTAGGCTGGTCTTGAGCTCCTGACCTCAAGCAATCTTGACCTCAAGAACTCCAGCCTCAGCCTCCCAAGTGCTAGGATTACAGGTGTGAGCCACTACACCTGGCCTAATTGGCATCATACAAATGAAGTTGGCCACTAGAGATAGGCTAGTCAGGCCCTGCTTTCCCAGTCCCTCCCAGTTAGAGAAGGGAATCCAATGGGGGCATAATGGAAAGTCTTTGGCATCAGAACAGATGGAGGTTTGAATCCTGGCGGTGATGGCCTTGGGCACATAAGTTACTCCACCTCTCAAATCCTCAGTGACCATATCTGTCAATAGCAAATATCTGAGCCTATCTCTCAGTGTTGTCACAAGGCCTTGAGAGATTCCAGGTAGGAGAAAGATCAGTGTTCAAGCACACCCAACTCTAGTCACTCTGAAGCCACATGGTTTGGTTGGGAAATTGCTATGACAGAGCTTCTGCAAACCTAAAAATTGTCAGGGCAGGAGTCACAACTAGCCTGGAAAGGCAGTTAAAAGATGCAATTTGTTTCATCTGGCTTCATTTTATGTCTAAACAGGGAGAGAACTTACTAAACCACACTCATGACAAGGAAGCCAAACTGCTTATGCACGGCGGAATGCAGAATTGCTCACTAAGGGTGATTTAATGGGACTAGGAATATGCAATGCAGCCGCATCAGTTAAGTGCCAGCCTTAGACTGCTGAGCACAAATGGGCCAAGTGCTGGGTGGGCTTAGCCCTGCTGTTAACTAGTTCTGTGACCTTGTGCAGGTCACAGCAAGCTCTCTGCCTCCTGCACAGCATCTATAAAATGGACATGAATAAAGATGTTGGCTATGAGAATGAAAATGTGAAAATAATTTTTTAAATTATATTTAATTTTAATTATTTTGCCATAAAATCATCTTAAAAGGTGCAGTGGGTTATTGATGTCGTTATGTTGGTCCTTCATACAATAACCAAAGTCAGAGAAAGGCCCTTCATAAATATTTCTGTCCTCAGGAATTCACATTCTAGTGGGAGAGGCTGACATGTGCATAAATCACTCTAATACAGGGTAAATAGTGGTAAGGACTGCAGGAAAGGTACAAGCCAAAGGCCCTGGGGACATGGGAGTCAGGAGATTAATTTCCAAGAGGAGGATCTAGAAAGGTTTTGTGAAGGAGATAGGATTTGGGTTGAGCCTTGAAGGCTTGGGCGAGCTTTGATTTATACCATCTTGTCTTGTGGCTCACGGAGCATGCGGAGCTTTCTCCTCTCAATTGACTCTGAGCTCCTGAAGGGTAAAGATGTTGACTTTCATCCCCCAACACCGGTTCCCCAGCATAGGGCCTGGCAGCCAGGCAGTGCCCTGCAAATGTTGTCTGAGTCCAATTAATGATTGTGATGGAAGGAGGAAGAGGGGAATGGGAGGACGAGGAGCCACAGTAATAACGTGGGTAGTGTTTATTCTTTATGGAGTGCATATTATGTGTCAGGTGATTTAATGTATTCTCTCACCTCACCCTTCCAGCCATCCCAAGCCAGGTGTTATCCTCACACACTTCGCTCCCCACCCCTGCTCCACAGATGAGGGGACTGAGGCCAAGAGGCAGCGCCACCTGCACCAGGCACCACAGGTCGTAAGCAGTGGGGTTAGCTTCACACCAGGTTACTGGACTCCTGAACTCACCAGCTATGACGTAACACAGCCAGAAAATAAGGACAACATTCCTGGAAGAAGTCTGAGCACAGTGGATCCTATGACATTTCTGGTGGAAACAATCTTCAAATCTAGCAAATGTATGTTAGGTCTGTCCAGAGAAACAGAACCCACAGGGTATAGATAGGTAGATACATGACTGATAAATAGAGAGACAGACAGACACAGAGTTTTATTTTAAGGAATTGGCTAACAGGATTGTGGGAGGTAGCAAGTTCAAAATTCACAGGACAGGCTGGCATGCCGGAATCTCTAACTCGAGCAGGGTTTCTATGTTGCATCTTGGAGCAGAATTCCTTCTTCTCTGGGAGGGCTTTGTCCTTTAAGCCTTCAACTGGCTGGATGAAGTCTGCACACATTAGGGAGGGTAATCTGCTTTACTTGAAGTCAACTGATTGTAAATGTTAATCACATCCACAAATACCTTCATGGCAACATCTAGACTAGTGTTTGGCCAAACACCTGGACATCATAACCTCGCCAAGTTGACACAAAAATTAACTATCACAAGATGTAGATAAACAGCGGCCCACCCCAAAAAGGTTTTTATATTTAGGCTGCTTTATCCCTTTTATTTACTTATTTTATTTTTTTTGGTTTTTAATGAATTTAAAAAAAAAAAAAGATTGCATGAGAACAACAAAGTTTGAAATTCTATGCATTTATTAAGGGAAAATATATTTTTCCTCATAAAATGAAGACTAATTTTTTTAAACTTCATACAAGGGTAAAAATTAAAGGGAATAGAAAATGCCGAGGTTTGATTTAAACCTCAGAATATTCTATGCATGTTTAATTTTAGAGTTTGCTGCATGGAGAAGGGTGTTTGCCTCTTCTGGTGTACGTGTGGTGATCTGTTTTACCTGGAGCTCCAGGAGGTCGGCATGAGGGGACATCTCGGGTATCACTTTGTGCAACCCCACATGTTATAGGTGGGGACACGAGGACCCTGAGAGGGCATCCCAGTGGCACAGGTCGGCCCCTCCATCTCCCAGCAGAACAAGGACTCCTGCCTGCTCTCTGGCTGGGGCTTCATCCATCAGGCCCATTATCCAATTTTGTTTCAGCGGAGAAAAGAAAAATAAACACACACGAAGCCCACATTCTCCACCGTAGGGCTGCGTGCGCTGTGCTCAGGCCAGCTGTGAGCCAGATGTCCACCCTCCCTGAAGGCGCCGCATGAGCGGATGAGAGAGAAGATGAGGATCGATCACAGGGTGGGGGAGTCCCAGCCCCCACCGGCACAGGACGAGCTACTGAGTACAGTCCATGCAGCCCAGAACAAGGAAGACCTGGATGTCCCAGGAGAACATCAGGCAGGCCCTGGAGGGGCTGGAGGGAGCACAGCTGTGAGGCCACGTTCCTGAACTCCAGTCTCCACTTTGCCTCCTCCTAGCTGTGACTTTGCTTTTCTCAGCCTCAGTCTTCTCTATAAAATGGGGGAGGAAAAACTGCCTAACTATGAGAAGGAAGATAAATCAAAAGGCCGATATTTGAATCCTGCCATTGTCACTCAC
This sequence comes from Eulemur rufifrons, assembly GCF_041146395.1. Lineage (NCBI taxonomy): Eukaryota > Metazoa > Chordata > Mammalia > Primates > Lemuridae > Eulemur > Eulemur rufifrons. Next base: position 48,413,292 of record NC_090988.1, read on the forward strand.
AAATGATTTGGCAATTCACGTCTCCTCTCAAACCTCAGCTCCTAAAGAGGGATCATAATCCCTGGTTAGAGCGTAAGGAAAGAAACTCATGTGAGGTGCCAATCGTGTCTGTCCCACAAAGTAGGAACTCAGAAATTATTCCTCCCTTAATTCTTCCTTTTCCTCTCCAAAACAAAATTCCAGAGACTCCTGCTTTCCCATCTAACCTCTCTGATCACACTCTGAGACACTCAATGGCTCCTGCTTCTCCACCTCTCTGCGCTCATCAGTCAGCCAACAACTGTTTAGTGAGGGATGACTACTGAGTGTTGGGGACTCCACTGGGCTCGTCCCTGCCCGCATGGAGCCTGCACACTGACCTCCATGCTGCAGTCTCAGCCCTGACCCAAAGCCTGGGTGTCCCCTGCAGATGACATGTTTTAGCTTCACCTTGATGGCATTGCTGACACTATGTCCAGCCTCCAGCCCCAATGCTAAAGCACTTGCCAGCTTTCGCTGGTGGGAAAACCAGGAGCCTTGCAAGGGGGGGTGGGGGTGGAGTAGAGGCCCTAGGACAGGTGCTGACAGCTGGTGCTATTGAAGTATTGATGAATTCCACCCACACTTTGGAATCTAGGCGTGGCTGCCTTTGCCTTTGTGTCTCTCTCTCAAATAATAACAGGGGCCCTAAGAACATTCCTTTTCATCTGTTGTGGAACCCATGACGTGAGCTTCCTGAAGATACTGTTTTCTGTGAGGGGAGTTGTCGGTGGTCTCTGTGGGGCCTGGGCCACACCTGTGCGCTGCATCTGCCCCGTGTGGTGGACCTCGAGTGTGCAGGGCCTGGGAAGAAGCTAATTGGAATCGGGGTGTCTGAGCCTGGCAGCGGGACACTCTTCGGTGAGTCACACTCAAGTCTGAGCTCATCTGAGGTGCTTGTGTTTGCTGCGTTGCTCATGGAAGGCAGGGAAATGAAATCAGCATGTAATGTGTGAGCTGGGAGGGGGGCTGAGACATCATTTAATCCAATCTGCTGTCGTGGGAGCCTCTGGAAATTTCTACTGCTGGAGCCCAGAGCGTATTCCCAGGCCCAGGCTGGCAACCGCTCCCCTCCCTTGCCCTTCACAGTCGCAGCACCCCGCGTCCTTCTCTGTGTAGCACTGCCACAGCTCACTCAGCTGCGGAGTGGGACGTGGGCGCCGAAGCAGCACAGCCCCGCACCTCCACACCAACCACCCCCCAAACAGATGAACAGCAGACAAACCCTCTGCGGGCTGCCTGCCTGGGACACAAACTCAGGGCACCAAGTAACCAACGGGGGAAAGCGCCCAAAGCTCTTGGCTCTGAGCCTTCTGATGGCCCCTGGTGTGTGGTTCCCAGTGCTCTGCCCACTAAGTATAAGGTGTGGGGACCCCCTTCTGTTTTCATTTCAAAAGGTTGAGGTCAACAAACCTTCTCCCCTCTGGTGGACCTAAAATGAGCCCCCTTCCCAGGACTAGGCTAGAGGATGCCATCCGGGACAGACAAGGTCCTCCTGCCTCCAGAGAGAAACCTGATCCCCCATCGTCATGATCACCTCTGGGTATCTTTCCACACCCCTCTGTTTTACATACGAGGAACTTAAGGCCACAAGGAGTTAAGAGATTTCCAAGATCCCACACTCGATGGGTGCATAGCCCAGGCTAGAACCTTGGCTATCTTACTTCCTGCTGTGGCTTTTTCCATACAAGCAGCTTCTTAGCCTCATGAATCTCCAGGCCCTCGTGGTGATTAGTTTCGCTCAGCTTCCTAATAAGGCATCGACTATTGTTTTGGTTTGGGGGATAAATTCCAAAATCCACTTTCCAGGGTGGGGCAAGACTCTGTCAAACCATTTAAGCATGGACTCCCTTTGATCTCCTTTGAGCACAGAGTTACTAATTCCCAATATTCCGATTCTTGAACCTCCAGGATAAGCCAGTCTTCTCTAAACAACCTGTTGGAACACAGATCAGGTCAGCTCTCAGAGGCATCTGGGTAAAACTAGCTCTCTCTGTTGGGTTCTGGGGTAAGAGGGATGGTGACACTCACAGGAAAATGTAGTGGGGGAAGAGGACAGAGAGTGTGTTTTGGAACCAAACCTAAATGTGAAGCTTGACTGAGCAGCTTGGTTTTGGGTGACCCTGGGAAAGTTACCTGATTTCTCTGAGCCTTGGTGTGCTCCTCTATAAAATGGGGATACTGATATTTACGTCTCAGGATTATTTAGAAGATTTAAGAGGTAATATATGTGAAGCACCCAGCTCCCTCTACACTAAACAAGAATTTTTTTACTTAGTTTTCTCCGCCTACCTCACAGTGTGTTTTTCTTTTAAGTAATAGTAACTCGATTATTTATAAAGTACATTTTGGTGAGTGTGTGTGTGTGTGTGTGTGTGTGTGGTCTAGACCCAGCTAGAAAAAGGGTAAAAATGGCCCCCCCAAAAAGGCCATGCAGCTTGGTGACAAGACCCCTGCCCTAACAAATGAGAGACCCTGACTTTCACCTCCCTCCTACCACCTGCATTTCCCAGAACAAGTCACTAGCATCTGTGCCCTTCAGTGTTATCACCTGTAAAATACAAAGTGCACTGTCTTCCTCACTGCACCGGCTCTGACAGAATGTAAAATATTAGATACCAATTAGGGGTTTTTATTATCTAGAGTGGCACTTACCAAAGGGTGTAGGGATAATGCAAAAATAAGGTTCCATATTTGGTAACAAGTTTAGGAAACCCTGGGTTCAAGAGGTTTCTTATTGTAGGACTTCTCCGAGCCTTTCATCTGCCATGTGCATTAGGACTCTCAAGCCTGGGATGCAGGGCAGCACATCTCCCGAGAATATTTGACCACTGAACTTACATTTTGAAGACCATATCATGGGCACAGTGTTCTACGGGACATGCTTCAGGAAACACTCAGCAGACATGCTTCAAACTGCTTCCACGACCCAGAGAATGAGAGATTTAACTGCCCCGCTGTCCTACATGGATGCCCGATGCAATAGGGAGAACCAATTTAGTAGCATAAAGGATAGCTTTTAAGAGCAATTCCTTTTGGCAGCAAGAAGCAAAGAGCGCAGGTAACAAGCTTTAAGAACCCGGAGCCAGACTGTAATGGCATTAAATGAAGGTGTCATCGGGAGGCCCAGTGAGCCCCGAACGATTACGGGAGGGTTCAGCTTGGAGGTGGCACCCCCAGGGCAGCTAAGAGGCTAAGAGGCAATGGACACGAAATGGCTAGAATTTCTTGCTCTCTTTTACATCCTTTTTTTTTTTTTTTTTTTTTTAATGCTTAAACAGCAGGCAGGAGGGAATGTGAAAGGCAGAACTCTTAAGCTATGGCTTAGGATTGAAGGCTAAGGAACCTCAGGAACCACATATAAAAGGCCTATAGCCTTTTGAATACAGCAGATAATGTCAGCATCCTCTGTCCAGAAAGGATCCCTCTGAAAACCGTGCTTGCTACCCCTGGGAACTCACGTGGCTGGGAAATGTGAGCCCCGTCATAGCTCTGGACTTTTGCACAGACTGTTTCCCCCCCTGAAATGACCTCTTCCCTCATTCAAGTTTTGGGAACCACCCCACCCCAATACCCTGTTTCATCTGTTTTATTTTTTTTAAATAACCTCAATTCTAAAACAAAGTGTAATCCAAGTGTCCATTGTCTCTTCCTTTTCCTCTTAGCCCTGAACACCTGCTATACCACCACCACCACCACCAATACACACACTGTACATAAATATCATGAACAGCCCAGAATTTACTGAAGAGTCTACAAGGAAGACAATAGAGAGAATTTACATGACATAGCCAGAGAAGACTACTCAACAGGGTTTTCAGGCATTTCTTATCTCCCCTAAACAGGCCCTCACTCTCCCATGTTTTCTCTGGAGACATCCCTTTCTGTTCACCCCTTTGTGTGGTACACAGCCCGGCTAGCTGCTATCTCCCATTCACAGGCCTTGATGGCAGGGCGAGAAGCAACACAGAAGAGGAGTAGGAGCACAGTTACAGAAGTCATCATAGAGCTCAGTTCAAATCTAGGCCTTGCAACTTCCTTGTCGAGGGAGGTTGCGCAAGTCAGTTCACTTGCTTTAAGATTCCATTTCCTTTTGGAGAGATACAGGGATGATAATCCTATTCGCCTGGTGGTTTTGTGGATGGGAAAAGAGGAATATAAAACATGTAACGTGGTGCCTGGCACAGAGCAGGCGCTCAGTGAATCGCAGGAACCATGATGCAGAGAGGAATCGAGAAGTGTCTAAACCCAGATGGTGGCTGTTACAGTGGGAAGGAGGGGACAGGTGCACGAGACATTATGTCTCAGCATAGACTGGGGCTGCACCGGAGTGAAAGCGAGTGATGACAGGTCTCCGTTAAAGAGATTAAGTGCTTGGCCTTGCATGAAGCTCAGAGTGCCAGTCAGGATACGGCTTGACAGCTGAGTATCAGGGACTGCTGTGAAAATAAGCCAGGTGTCTCCGAAGGCCAACCCTGGGCATAAAGGACTGAAGTAATTACTTAAAATAATAGTTGTAGATCCGCTTGATGTTCAAGCAGGTAAATGACAGAGCCATGTAATTGGTGAATGTTGATAGGACTGTTAATAAATGTCTTTTTGATTGTAAGTTCTAAAACATCTTTTATAAAGTTAGGGCTCATTTTAAATTTCGTGTGTTTCATGTTGCTTTATAGAGTGACTACTGAGGCATAAAGTGAACGCGTCCTGTTCTAGGTTTCAGCCTGCTCACAATGCGACAAAGAATAGAATATTTAATTCTTGACTCTTCCAGAGCCAAAAGCAGAAAAAGTCAAAAGACTATGAAGGTCTTAAATGCTGGCCAGTACTTTGTCCTAGAAAGACCTGGCCTTCAAAATTAGACAAAGGAAGGTCGAAATCCTAACTTTCACCCTGAAGAGTATGAGTTTGGCCGTATTATTTAAACTCTCTGAGTCTCAATTTACTTTTCTATGTAATGCATGTGAAAATTCTTCTCTTCCCTCTCTGAGTTGCTCTGGGGTACAATTGAGATGACATAAGAGAAAATGAGTGCCTGGCATATGGTTCATGCTCAGGACACATTCATTAGCCTTACTTAGAGATCGGATTTACAGAATTTACATTATTGTGAGGCTTTATGTTGGGTAGAATGAAGGACACAAGAGAAGACTGCTCAGAACTTTACATATGGCTTCAGACATCTACGGTTTGCTATCAAGAGTAGAGAAAGGACACAAAGAAAAGTCAAGAGCTTAGACCAGGGCATCAAATACCACTTCAAGGCTTTGGTGGGCTGAGCTGCATGACTGTGATATGATGGTGGAAAGAGATATTCTGCTTAAGAAAGGAAAAGAAACAATGAAATGACAAAAGAAAAAACTCTAAGGAAAAGAGGGATGAGGGACTCAGAGTATTATCCACCCAGTAGTGGATAAAAGGAAAGAAAGACACAGAAGTGCTCGGGGTTTGGGATTGAGCTACTGGCCATGCAGCCTGCTCATGGACAGGAATCCCGGATATGGAACCCAGAACTGGTACAGGCTCAAGCCATAGCAAAGCTCCCAGAAGCCTCTTGGACGCTGGAAAGACTACAGACACCTTTTATTCTTGACTCATTTTATACTCAAAAGGGAGGAGCCACAGGAATCACTCCTGAAGCCCCTCCTCAGGGCTGAGTGGTGCAGAATTATTGATGGCGATGCACACATGGCATGAGTTTGGGTAGAAACAAACTGTCATTTTGGAGTCAAAATATTAATAGGTTGGGACCTCCAGCTTGAGCCCTCATGCATTCTAGACTTCAGGAAAGCAGATTTCCACAACCTAAGCATGATCCCTAGCCTCCAAGCAAACAGACTCAAGGTCTAAAGAAGGGATTTCAACTGTCCCATCTTGAGTGGCCCAATACGCAGAAAAGGCTGCATGGACACCTGCACAGTCATGCAGAAAGCCAGGCTGCTAAGCCAATGACCTGTAATTTTTGGTGTCATGGAAGCAGCACAGACTTCAGAGCTGGGCACACCTAGGTTTGAATTTTAGATCCATTAAAAGGAGCTATGTAACTGCCTGCAAATTCTTTAAGCTCTCTGAGTTTGTGTCCTTAAGCATCAAAAAGAAACAATGCTAATTATATTGCAGTTTCAACATAGGGTTAAAGGATACACAGTAATGTGCACAAAACATGCTACCCACTCCTGGAACGTAGAAGCTGCCTGAGGTGAAACATGAGGCTCCTTCCCTTTCACTTTGTAGGGTTACTTGGCACATGCAATGGAAGAAAGCCACCCACAGGGAGAGCCAGGTTTCAGAAGTGAGTCTGAAAACTTCCTCCTGCTCTGTGGCCAGGATGATGAAGGAACAGTGCTTTATCCCAACAAAGTGTCTTCAGTGGTAGCACTGACAGTCTGGTTGGGGAGATTATTTTGGTTATATTGAGTGGAGGAGAAAGGCAGCATTTTTCTAATCACGTGGTTCAGACAACCACCAGTCTTGCTGTCCACCCGTCAATGTCCTGCCACGAAGGATAATGGAGTCCCAGAAATGAGGAGATGCCAGCAAAACCCAAGAGACCCTCACTCACTCACTGGGGAGACTTAACAGGTTGCCCAGATCTCCACTCTGACCTGCTCTCCAGCCTCTCTCTATTAAGGTTTGGCTTGTGTCTCCCTTTCACCATATTGTTTTGGCAGAGGAATGACTTACCACATTTAATGGTTTTTTTTTTTTTTGGTCAGTTCCTTTAAGGAATTGGAAAAGCCGTGGCATCTTAAGGCCACAAATGCCACCTAGATGGACACAGCCAGTGTTAATTGTGGCCTGAGGAGACAGACCACTGGAGGAGGAGCCGGGGCCCTAGACCTAGCCCTGACTCTGCCAGCTTCCTAGCCTGTGCCCTTGAGCAAGTGGCTGGAAATCTCTGGTCCTTAGTTTCTCCATCTGGAAAATGGGGAGAAGTTGAGGGAGTATTGGCAATACTCGTCTTAAAGTGTTTTGTAAAAGCCTATATAAATGTGAGAAATTATGAATTACTAGTGCAGTGAAGTTGAAATTCTAGCTCAAATATTTTAAGTAACTACTGTGTGCCAGAAATTATTTCAAAGTGCTTTATATTTTTAATTCTTCAAACTTTCCCTTACCATGAAGTAGGTGTTATTATTATTTACACTTCACAAGTGGGAAAACTAAAACAAGATTAACTCACTCAATGTCACAGAACTGCTAGAGGCCAGAGCCAGAATTTGAATGGAGGGCAGCTGGCTTCAGAGCCCACAGGCCCTGTCGCTGAGCGCGACTTTGGAGACAGGCAGACTTGGTGCTTCACTGAGGACCCTTCACTTATCATCTGTTTTGCACAAGCCAAATCTGTTAACTTTGGGGGCCTCGGTGGCTTTATTGACAAAGTAGCAATGCTGCTTCCTACCTCATGGAGGTGTTGCAAATGGTAAGTCCCCAGTGTGTGTAGCAGGTGAACTAATGAGAAGCAAAGTGATGTTGCCAAACCCTTCCCTATCCCAGGAAGGAGAGGCTAGCTACATCTCCATAAGGCTTGGCTTACCTAGGAGTGGACAGCAAACTAGTAAAAAAAGGAATGAACAAAATACTTGTGGATTATAACAAATACTAGGAGGAAGTATCAGGGTAATAATAGAAAAGAATAAGGGATACTTACTTGGATAGGGCGGTCAGTGAAGTAACACTGAGGTGCTGATAAAGTAAATGAAAAACAGCGGGGATTGTTTTAATCTTGTAGCGGGAGTTGGAAGATCTCTGATAATAACTGAGGCAGCTGGGAGCTCTGGGAAGATTTTATTTGAGAGAAATAATGGAATGGTGTTGGCATCTGTTTTGTCCGAGGGTGGCAGGGCAAAGTATCCCATGCACATTTTTATATGTATAGCTAAGGGCCATGAGTAGAACCTGCTAGGTCCTCCAGGAATCCAATTTCTTTCCTCCCTCTTGCCATCATCTCCTTATGTGGCAGTAGCCATGGGAGGGATGTGAGATGAAAGTGTTCTCTTTTCATTTGGAGGAAAAGTATGCCACAGTGAATCAACACTTCAGCTTTTCCCTTCCCACCAGAAAAAAAAAGAAAAGAAAGATTTTCATTTTAACATGAAAATTTGATGAGCCGAATATACAGCATTGCCTGGGTCGATATCTACATTTCAAATGCATTTACTGTCATTACTGAAAGAAATCTCCACTTGGTGAACCATTAAGACAAAGCGCTGAGTAAATTAGCTAAATCATGCCTAGGGTAACTGCTCTGCAGGGCTTGTTGGGAACAGACCCTCTTCCTGCAAGTGATGATTGGTAAAGGAATGTTTCTGGAAAATGACCTTTCTAGGAAGGAGAGCACTGCTAATCAGAAGAACAATAAATGGAGGCAAAGATTGAGGGAGGCATATGGAATGTATTGGAGGTGAGTCTCCTTCTGTGTCACCAGCCAGCTGTGTGGCCATTTATTTCACACATATATATCGAGCACCTACTATGTGCAAGGCAGTGTTCTAGGCACTGAGGATTTAGCAGTTAGCAAGTAAACTGAACAGACAAACCCCTGCCCAGCTGAGGCTTTACATACAAGTAGTAGGAGAATGCTGTGCACTGAATGTTCGTGTCTCCCCCAAATTCATATGTTGAAGCCCTAAACCTCAATGTGTTAGCATGTGGAGATGGGTTTGTTAGGAGGTGATTAGGGTTAGATGAGGTCATGAGGATGGGGCCCTCCTGATGGGATTGGTGCCCTTACAAGCCGAAACACTAGAGAGCTTGCTTGCTCTCTCACTCAGTAAGAAGGTAGCATCCATCTGCCAGCCAGGACGAGGGCTTTCACAGAACCTGGCCATGCTGGAACCTTGGTTGCAGACTTCTAGCCTCCAGAACTGTGAGAAAATAAATTTCTGTTGTTTAAGCCACCCAGTCTCTGCTATTTTTTTATGGCAGCCTGAGCTGATTCAGACAAAGACAATTAAATATTTAAAATGTGGAGTATTGCAGCTGGGAAGTACTATGACGTAAAAGAAGGGGCAAGAGATGGGAGATGCTAGCAGTGGATTGTGAGAGGGGAGAAGTGACTTAAAAAAGGGTGGCCAGGAGAGGCCTCCCAGAGCAAAGCCCATAGGTGTTCACAATGTGGAATTAAAAGCACAAGCTTATTCATTTTTGCAAATGTCAGTCATATGGCTCTAAATCCCAACTCCACCCATGACCAGCTGGATAACATTAGACCAGGACTTTGCAAACTTCAATCAAATTTTAGCATGCATCAGAATTACCTGGAGGGCTTTTTAGCTACATATTGCTGGGCCCACCCCAAGAAATTCCTGATTCGGTAAGTCTGGAGTCAGATGGAAATTCTGCATTTCTCCCAGGTTCTCAGCTGATGCTGCTGCTGCTGGATGGGGGACCACACATTGAGAACCCCTGCACGAGATAACAGAGGCCATGCAGAGCCTTAGCTCCTCGGCTGTAAGCTGGAAATGCCAATACCCACACCCCAGGGTGGCACACGGTTCTCAGCGAGTGCCGGCCACGGCTGCTGCTGGAATCGTGATTCTTCTCTAGGCCTCAGTTTCTTCAACTGTGCCACGAGACCCTTCACTAGAAGAAGTAGCTTTGTGCTAAGAAAGAAGGCAGGGGCCCCCAGTCTGTCTCAGGGGGTGAGTGTCCCATAAAGATTGCTGGAGATGACATGGAGCTTAACCTTGAGGGGTGTCTGGGAATTAGCGTGGATGAAGAGAGGAGGAATTTGGAGAGGACTTTCTGAGTAGGGGCTCTTGTGTGCCTGGGCACAGCAGCAAGGACAAGCATTGTATGTCCAGGGAGCTGCAGATGTATGGTGCTCGCAGAGATTCCCTGAGAGAGGAAGAGCTTAATGAGGCTTGGGGAAGTGGCTTCGTTTTATCCTGAAGCCGTGAGGCACCAGGGAAGGGTTTATGCAGGAAGAAGTGTGACTGCGTGAGATTCTGTTTGGGAGTGATTGCCTGGCATGGTGTGGAGGAAGGACTGCAGTAGGATAGCTGCGTCTGGAGGCTGGGAGAGCAGCGGGGAGGCCAGGGCCACAGCTTATGGGGGGAAGCAGTATTTATACACTGTCTGAGAGTGCCTGGCTGGGAGAGAATAGGGCTTGAAGTCCAGCCCACAAGCCGCTCCCCAAGCAGGTCAGGTCTACCCAGAGGAAAAGCAGCTCATTCCAATTTGCCCAGATGGATCACCATTTTCTTTCGGATATGGACTGGCTGCAGAAGTTTGGCAATTGTTACCCAAGAGAGGCCAAATTAAGCTGTTAGCAATGGGAATTGAGAGGAGGACATTTAGCTGAGAAAGAATTATGAGTAGAAATTATTGGACCAACCTCTTTTATAACATATGAGGAGTCAAGGCCCAGAGAGTTTGAGTAACTAAGCTGATATCACACAGCTCACAAGTGACAGCACCAGAATTAGCATACAGATCCCCTGTTTCTATGTCCTAGATTCTTTCTACAAAACCCAAATGACCTATCACGTCTCTCAAAAGGTCTGAGCTATGGTACTGACGGTTATCATCTTCCGAGTCCATTGCAGACCGATGTTGACCTAGGTGCACTGGGCCAAGTGCGTTCCATGTTTTTTCATTTAATACTCTCACTTGAGCTTCAAGTTAGGCACTTTAAAGATGGGAAAGCAAAGGCACAGAGACATGAATTTTTCCACATTTACCCAGCTATGTTCCTTATAGAAAATGAGAGAGGAGAACTCCAACCTCAAAACCCATGCTCCGAGCACTCACGCCAGGCATCACACAACGTGAATATCTCCTTAGATGCATGAAGGAAGGGACATAGAGTACAAGCTGTTCATGAAACCTGAGCCTCGCTTTGCCCTGGTGATAAACGCTACCAAGGGAGTGTCTCCTGGGTCACTTCTGCCCATGTAACCATGGCAGGCACAAAGCTGGCCAGAACAAAGTTTTTGTTTCTGAGGCACATTTATGTGGCTGCTATGTGAGTGTAGATGTGTGAAGATACCTCGCAAATGACATCTGATTAGCCCACAGGAATAGCTTGTCAGCTGTCATTTACTTCTGGAATGAGGGGGACAGACTGGAAAGGGAGAAAAAAAATTATCACAGCCCTACTGTGTGCCCGGGTCTATATTGAGTCAATCACTGAACAAGAGAGACAGAACCCCAGCCTGCACGGGGCTCACTCTCTGGAAGGCAAAGACATCTTGAACAGGTAATTTCCAGAAATTACACTATCCAGTAAACTCCCCAAAGACAGGGGCCTTCATCTGTTTTGTTCACTGATAAATCCTTCTGATATATTCAGGCAGAAGCAAATCATGAAGAGACTTTTCCTTAGTAACGTTTATTACCAAAGCAAAGCAAGGCTCAGAGTCAGAAGAATTCGGTTTCCATGAACAGCAGCTCCTTCCTTCATCCTTCTAAAGAGAAATTCACATTGTATGATGCCAGCGTAGGTGGAAGGAGCATGGACTTTGGGGGTTGAGTTTTTCGCTGTCACCTGCTATGATGAACTTACCAGGGTGATCGTAGATAAATTAACCTCTCTGTGCCTTTGTTGGCACAGAGTATTTGCTCAAAACACATTTGGTTTTTGTTTTTTTTTTAATTAATATGTCAAAGAAAAGAATTATTTAGAAGTCTTATTGAGGACTGACTGGGGCAGTCTTTTCAAGAGGTTCTGTCCAACTGCGCCAGCACAGTATTGTAGCCCAATGTTTACATATAGGTGGTGGACATTTAGTCTGTGTGAAATTATATCAAATTTGTCTAAAAGTTATATTAAAGTAGAATCACATTAAGGTTTGAGTGTGAGTCCATGTTTGCTTATAGATTGTAGAAGCATAATCACTAACCCTGGCAGATGTTATCTTAAGTGCAGGAAAAGGCAAGGGTGGGTCATTTATCTTTTAAGGAATATAGTGACTCATGATAGAGACATGGGCTGGGGGGTGGAGGCATGTGCTTTATCCTGTTTTATCTTCCAAGCATCTTTCCAGAGAGCTGTATGTTGTTACAGAGTCAGAGGCTTTGTGAAATTATGTTGGCAAGTAGAAATGAGTAAATATGGCTTTGTATATTTGTTATTTTGTCTTACAATGAATAGCATAATGAATGATGTGCAATGGGCATTTCAGCTGGGGACATACAGAAGGCATATATGTGAGAGCATAGAGCTGGGGCATTTAAGCTAGTCTCATTTGACATTAAAATGTATTCTTATGTCTTCAAGGCTGATACCTTTTAAAGTCATCTCTTGAAAACTCAGCAAACTAAACATTGGCCAGTCCTGTGAAATGTGTGAATTCCACAAGCCTATATTATAGCCACACTTCTAGCAGTGACTTCTCCCACTTTTTAGAGCCTTCTTGCCTCCGTGACCTTGAAATTGCTCTTTACACCTCCTTGTATAACTCTCCACATTACCTGTCCTGGAAATACCATGTTTATTCTTCCAGTCTCAGCCCTACTGACACTGTCTGTGGGGTGCCTTCTCTGATTCCCTGCTGAGCTAGATGGTTGATTCCTTCTCTGGATTTTCTCAGCAGCTCATTCATCTCTCTGTTGCTACAGATATATTGTATCCTACTTTGCTTTTTCATGTGTCTGTGTCTCCTTACTCATCTCTGTATACCCAGTGGCTTAGGTGAGCATGCCCATGGAGACTGGTTGACTGGACGAGTAGATGGGTAGGAGGAGTGAGCAGGATGAAGGTTTTGCTTTGTGGTCAAAAAGAAGAGAGCCATGCTGATGTATCCAGCATGACTTGAACACTTGCACAAGAAGCTTCTAGGTACCCACGGTCAATCTCAGGTTGGGTCATTGCTACTTCACACCTTCCTCTCCTTCCCAGTCTTCTGTCCCCACGCTGCTCTTCCCTGGTCCTGTGCCAGTTCTGCTCCACGTTGCTGGGAGCTCCACCTGGCTCCAGAATGCAGCAAAACACATCTCATTGTCTATTAAAACACCATGCTGATGCCTTGGGCCAAAATGAACACTGACATCCTTTCCCCCATTTAAGCAAGACCAAGCAAAGAAAGCAGGGCAGAAAAGGTCGCTGATACTGGGTACCTCTTCTCCAACCCACTCTGTCTCCTAAGTCCTTCCCGGCAGAAATTTATTAACTAGATGGTAAATTGACTACATAGTAAAAGTATTCTTCTAAAAGCCCCAGGAACCTAAGAGTTTTGAATGTCCGAGTACTTCCCAAACATAGTGCATTTGACAGCAGTAGACACAAATTAGAAGAATCACAGATTTATCTTGGCAAAAACTTTTAGAACTCAGTTCTAAGGATTTCAGCAGCATCAAACGTGTGTTCATTTGTGTGCTCACTTTCAACAAATACTCAGTGGCCCCTACTAGGGGCTGAAAATACACACACCAACTCACTGAATGTAGTCACCAAATTGATCTATCATTATAATAAAATGAGACAGTGAGACTTAGGTTCCTAGCACAGAGACAGGTACATGGTAGGTACTTACTTAGCAAATATGTTGAATGGATTAATAAATGAATAAACAGTAAACAAACAAATGAAATTCTAGTGTCTTTCTACAATATCATGGCTGTTTGCTGGAATATATTTACTATTTTCTGTCAACCAACCAATAAAAATTATTTTTCTGTATGTAACATGTCCTGACCTCTTTACCCCAGGAGGATTTGGAGGCCCCTTGCTCCATCTTCCCACTGTTCTAGTACATTCCTCCTGTAGTTCAGTCACCTTATTCGATGGCAAATGGTTGCTAATGTGTGTGTTTCCCCATCGGACTCTGAATTCCTTGAAAACAAGGAGAGTCTTATACCTCTGAGTGTCTCTTCTTGTGCAGGGCCTGGCCTAGAGCAGGCACTCAGAAAATGTTCAGTTATTGTTAGATCTTCTATCACATCTGGGAGGGAAGGATGTTGTTATTCCTATCATGCAAATGAAAATGCCAACACACAAGCCCCTCCAGTGACCTTTACACACAATTACCCAGTGGTAGAGCTAGAAGTGGATCCCAGGTCCTAAGGCTGCTCTCTGCAGGTCTGCACTTCTCTCCTCCCTGCTCCAACCTGGGGCCTCGTCACATAGAACGCTTCCGTTCAGGAAAGCCTGCTAAGACCTGAGGTGGATGTTCAAGGCTCCAGAGCTCGCTTTCAGGTGGCCACTGAGAGCTAAGTTGCTCTGCATAATAAAGTGATAGCATTTTTTTTTTTTTTTTTTTTTTTTTTACTTTTCTCTTAGAGGTTAAAAAAAGATAGGAATTGGGCTAGTTTCTGGAGCTAAAGGGGAAGACAGAGATGGTACAGGAAAAGGCTGATTGCGAAGCACACTAACTCAGAGCAAAAGTGAGCCAAACCTTGATTCCCCAGCATACTAGACAAAGGTGGACACTGGGAGCTCTCCAGCTGAATCAAGGCTATAGACGTCTTTTGTTTGTCCTACACAGTATTGGGTGATATTATATAAAACCCACGTTTCAAGCTTCTCTTATAAAGTCAGAAATTGTGACAACCCAAGTCTGCTCCATTGAAGCTGGGTAGTTGCTGCCACCTTTTGTCCCAGTGGGGCTTGTGCACTCTCGTTTGCCACAGTCCTCACCACTCCCTGTTGTTCTCCGTGCAACTCTGGCCCACCTGACTCATTGGCATTGTCTACCTGGCTCCTGCAGTCTTTTGATTTTGCAGTATCTGCACCAGAGGAAAGTGACGACCCCTGAAAGGTAAAGACAGAAATGTCAGGTCCCATTCCTAGGCAGGAAGAACCTAGCCATATGGCAAATATGGTAACAACTTGTAAGGTCAGAGAAAATTATTATCGCTATTTTAAGGTTGATGAAACTGAGACTCAAATAGAATAAATCTCATGACCATGGTAACAAAGCAAGTAAATGTTAAAAAGGTAGGATTCGAACCTTGGTTGATCCAATTCCAAATCCAACTCTTTCTGAACTACTCCTCAAAGCACTTGTTAATTCCTCCCTCCTGTGTCCCTGGATTTCCTTTGATTCTGAACTTGAATGCTGACCCAGAAGGTCTAACTCATTTGCATATTAATTGAATGTGGTCTGAGAGCAGGGTCAGTGGTTCCAGCGTGCAGTCCAAAATCACATTTTAAAAAATCCTAGATAAACCAATGTGTCATTTGCTGGTTCTTCGTGGTTAGAGGAAGGAGAAAGAGAAGTAATTAAGTTACCTGGCTGTTTGAACTTCGATGTTCAGACTACTAATTGTTAAAGGCAGGAAACCGATTATGGAGGGGCAGGAGCTATGCTTGAGTACATCAAAACCCCCATTTGTTGCAGATGTGTCAGGGGAAGTTATAACCAAAGAGGAGGCTATATATAATTAAATGTCAAAACATATTTTACAAAATGGTTTTGAACTCCTCAAATCTCCCGGCAGGATGAAACGAAAAAACTCTTTAATAAAGCTGGTCCCACCTCACGGGAAGCCACTCAGTCGTTGCTGAACAGCAGAGACCTGGAGGGAGACAGTCCCACTGTGGCAGCGTGTCCTTCTCTTTCCAGTCACGTAATAATAGCTAAATGCAACAAGGCTTTACCACGTGTCAGGCACTTAAATATATTACCTCATTCCATCTTCACGATCACCCTTTACAATATGATTTACTCCCAATCTACAGATGAGAAAACTGAGGTTCGGAGAGAGTTAGTAGCCCACCATTTCCATCCCCTTCTCTCAACTCTCTGCCTCAGCCAGCACCCAGCTGCTTCCCACACAGATCCTGTGAATCGCCCAGGGAGGTGGGAAAGATACCGAAAGAGACAAAACCATGAAGTCTTCAATAGATCTGGGTTCAAATTCTGACCCTCCAGTGGTGGAAGCTTGAGCAGTTTAATCTAGCCTCTCTGGGAGTCATCTTCCTCTTCTGTAGAACAGAAAGTTTGCCTGGACTTTCAGGGTTCTTATGAAAGTTACATGAAATTCCATATGTGAGTGCCCACATATGGTAAACGCTCAAAAAGTGGGTATTGGATTCTCATGACTAATTTAAGCTGGTCTATTCCCTGGTTTTCCTGAGAGTGAATAAGAACTTTTTCGTGTCTTCTAAGTAGGATAATCTCGGTGTGGGCACCCTGCCTCTGCAGCGTGGTAACGGGGGGGACTTGGGCCAAGTTATTTTACCTGTTAAGACCTCAGTTCCCAAAGCATGAAGTGGAGCTAATAACTGCTCTACAGGATAGTGTGAAGAGCAAATGAGATATAAGACTCTTGGGTAAGAAATTGAGGGAATGTGTGAGGTAAATGTGTGAAAGTTCTTTGAAGATAGTGTTTACCCCCTTTGAAAGAACTGATAGCCGCAGCTCTCAACCGTTTAAAAGTCACAAACGCTTTGTAAACCCAGTGACAGTCATGGACTCTCCCACCACCACCACGAGCAAGTATGTACACACACACACACACATACAACATGCACATAAGGCATATGTGTACAACATCAAGGGTTAGTGGACCTCTCTAAAACTTGTCCGTGACTCTCCAAGGGAGCTCTTGGTTTGACTCTGCTTCTCTGCCCCTCCCATCTCCAAGCCTCCAACCCTGCCCCGCCGACCTGTGCAGGGGAGGGTTGGATAGGTCCCCCTGTGTCTGCGGATGCTTATTTTGGAGATCTGCTGGGATGTAACAGGAAGGCGGATAGAGCAAGCACAGGTAAGCGCCAGGCTAGCTGCCTGGGAGGGGGACCTCAAGTGATAGTGAGGTTCGAGCCCAAGGAGAGACTGAACCCACCCTTACAAAGCACTCTTTTCTTCATCCTCTCCTATGGGATAGTGCTCTCAAAGAAGAGAGGCCCAGAAATAGGGACATTTAGGTCAAAGAGTACAAAGTCACAGTTATGGAGGATGAATCCATAACAGACTACAAGAGGACTATAGTTAATAATATTGTAATGTACAGTGGAAATTTGCTAGAAGTAGATTTTAGGTGTTCTTACTACACACCCATACAAAAAGGTAACTATGCAAGGTAATGGATATGTTAATTTTCTTGACTGTAATACTCATTTCACTTATATATATGTATCTCGAAACATCATGTTGTACACCTTAAATATATAAAACAATAAAAGAAAAAAGGACCAAGGAAGTGCTGGGGGCCAAGAAGAGATATGTCCACTAGGCCTCCAGAGTGCATGGCTGGAACTAGAAGCAGAAAGAAGGCAGAGTTCCAGTGAAGATAAGAAAAATGTGAGCCATGAGCTCCTCCACATTGGGAGTTCCACCTCATATTGGTCTGTATGGCCGACGTAGAGTCAGCGGGTGGATGGACAGCTTTCTATACACATACACACACCCCCACCCAGCCACCTCTGCCCTCACCTCCAGATGCACTCGATCAGTATCTGCTAGGGGGAGCTGTGGTGTGTCTTTCCTGAGTGATTCTCATACCCTGGCTGGGGCACCACGTCTGCACTTCCTTTGTGAGTGGAAGGGGATCACAAAGGGTTTATCTGGGTAGCATGATTAACCTGAGTTCAAGTCCTGCCCCAGCTACTCCATAGCCATGTGATACTGTGCAGGCTACTTGAGGTAACCCAGCCACAGGGACCTCATCTCTGCAGTGGAGATAAACTGTGGGGGTTCACTGAGATCCCGCACACAAAGTGCTTGGCACCAACGAAGTTTCAGAGTTAGGCATGGCTGGTAGTAGCAGTGCTGACAGTAGAGAATTGTTAAGGTGTTCACAATAACCACAGGATGTCAGCAAAGCGGATGCTCGTAATTCCTATTTTAAAGATGAGAAAACTGATGCTCACTATGGACCTAGGGCTCAGTGGTGGAGCCAGGGTGTCAGCCCAGACATACCAGCTGGATTGGGAGCCCCCACGCCTGTCTGATACTATTTAGCATCCCCAGTGGAAACATTTGCCAGTGTCTGGAGTGGAACTAGGACACATAATGTACTCCAGGACATAGCTTGGATGTGGCCTGGGAGGAATTTATAGTGGAGGGGGGGTGAGTTGGGGGAGGAGGACGGCTTTCATAAAGGAGCCCCTCCCCCATGGACCCTGCGATGGACTTGGCTGCCCATGTTAACATGCTGACACCACTTGGCTAGGCAGATAGCTTTATTAGATGAAGGGTCAAATGCAATAAAATGCTTGGAGGCTTTTTAAAAAACATTAGAAACATTTACCATGACATTATTGACAATCTGGTTAATAAAGCGCCTGGACTAGAGTAATACTGCTGGGATCAGCAGCTTTCCCTCTGGCGCTGCCTGCCCCTCCCCCTTCTCCGCGCTCCGGAAGTATTTGGCCAGCGCTGCCCACGTGATGGCTGTTGCTCTGCCTCTTCCAGGTGGCAGATTTCTTCAAGGGCAGGAAGTAGTTCTTTTCCATGTCCGTATCTCCAATACTTAGCACAAATACATTGGCAATCAATAGCACTATATAATGAGTTAACATAATAAAATGCTTTTTTAAAAAACTTACGTTTTAAACATGTCTCCACAAATGTTTTAGTTCCTTCCATTCTTCTCTTCTCTTCTGATTTTCTTCCTCCACTCCACACCCAACCCAAAGAATCTATTTGCACTCTCTGGTTCTCCCTAACAAAAGGACCTAAGTACAAATTCACAAAGTGAGTAAACTCCAACAATTAAGCAAGTCTGTCTGAATCCTGCTGAGTAACTGGGTGATTCCCCACCCACCCGGTCCCCCTCCCTGGAGAGCATATGTATTGGTGAAGGCATTTTCCTGTTAGAAGATTTAGGCCTATCCCTTTGGCCATGAAACAGTAATCCTTGTTTTTGGACATAACTTTAAATTCAAAGGGAGTGCAACACTTCAGTCCACTGTGATGGTGAGCATCTCTGCATCTCTCTGGGCCTCTGTGTTCTCTTATGTGTGATGGGAGTAAAGATAGTACCTGCTTCACAAGGTTGTCCTAAGGATGGAATGACATACGACTATTGCTAAATAAAGCCGTGTGCCTTTCTAGGGCGCAGTTCTAGCTTTCTCAGGCTTCTCCTGTTCCTGATGCTCCCTCCTGGGTGGTGCATAGTTGAAAAGGCAGCATTTATTCATAGATGCTTATTGTATCTCTAATGGGCAAAGCACCCTGCGAGGCACTGTGGGTGAGAGGATGACAAAGAGCACTGCCCCTGCCCTCCAGCAGCTCGATATCTGTTAAAGGAAAAAAAAGGCAAACTTTAAAAACTCTAATGGAAAATATAGAGTGACCACTGTTTTGGAAATAAAAAATAAGGGATCATCTTGGAAAGATCCACAGTGCAACTTCAGATCATACTGTTGTTCACAGACATGCACTCTCTGCTTGGGAGAGGATTGTACTTCCAGGCCCCATGGAAGGATCTTTGGTCATGTGGCTTCTTTGGCCAAGGAAATATTGGTGGAAATGGATATGCCATCTTTGAGTAGAAGCTCTAAGATCCAGTGTATGATTCCCCATGTTCTCTTTTCCCGTCACCCTGATAACTGGCAACAGAACTGGGCTGCAGCTGAGCTGCAATGGCTGCATAGAATGAGTGACAGAGAGGAAAAAAACCACCAACAACAACCCTTTGATGTAGTAAGCTGCTGAGATATCAGGTCCATATGTTACTGCAGCATCATCTACCCTAAGACTGAAAGACAGAAGGAATTCCCATGCAGAGGACATGGTAGAAGCAAAGGCTTGGAGGCAGATGGAGATACAGTTGTCCAGGGAATGAGGTCCTGCAGATTGAGTAATCCTGGAAATGTAGCGGGTAGCCAAATTTTGGGTGGACAAAAATGCTTACCAAAGGAGTTTTGACCTCGTTCTATACTCAGACAGGAGCCATAAAATCACTAAGCAACATGGAAGTAAAATAGAACAAGAGTATACTAGAGGCTCAAAGGGGAAGGGGGATCCAGAGAGATTTGCTAAAAGATACAAAGTTACAGATAGATAGGAGAGATAAGTTCTAGTGTTCTATAGTAACAGTCCCCAACCTTTTGGACACCAGGGACTGGTTTCCTGAAAGACAACTTTTCCATGGACCTGGGTAGGGGTGGGGAGGGGGAGGCAGAGCTCAGGCAGCCATGCAAGCAATGAGCAATGGCTATAAATACAGATGAAGCTTCCCTCCCTCGCTCGCTCCTCACCTTCTGTGCAGCCCCTGGTCCCTAAGTTTCATGAAAGACTATTTTTCCATGGCTGGGTGGGGCAGGGGTGTCGAGTGCTGCAGCCTGGTCCCTAACAGGCCACCAACCGGTACTGGTCTGCAGTCCAGGGATTGGGGACTATGGTTCTATAACACCATAGGATGACTATAGTTGACGATAATATACAGTTTCAAATAGCTACAAGGAGGATATTGAATGTTCCCATCACAAAGAAATGATAAATGTTTGAGATGGTGAATATGCTAATTACCCTGATCTGATCACTATGCATTGTATATATCAAAACATTACTATGTACCCCATGAATATGTACAATTATCATGTGCCAGTTGAAAAATGAAATAAAATAAAATCACTTGAGCGGGAGTGACAGGGTCAGGAACCCTTTCTCTAAGCCAGAGCAAGGCATAACCAGATGACCTTGCAATTGATCCACCAACCAGAAGGGCTGAGAAGGCTTCAAACTACGGAGTGTATAAACATTATTGACTTTGAAATTATTGGCAGGGTAACTCATACAAACCCATAGCAGCAGAGCCCAGCTTAAAACCTCAGCCCAAAGATATTTATGTGCATGCCCACAGTAGTCTAATTACTCTGTATCAAGTACCATGTATCAAAATACCCTTCAAGATTATAACAGGTTTAATTAAATGCACAGTGAAATCCACTTAAGATGAGCTAATTGGGTAGAACCTGATTTTCCTTCCCGCTGCATCTGACAGACATGAGGACATCCCAGGGAACAGGCAGCACATAAAAGGATATTGAAGGAGGTAGAGGTCAGAGATTGGTACCTTGGGAGCAGGACTAGAGTCTGGGCAGGACTGGGGTCTCCCAAAGGCAGGAATGTGGAGCTAGGAAAAGCTGAGGACATGCCCAGTGACAGTGATCTTCTCCCATCTGATGAAGGGTGTTATTCCAAACCTACTCCCACCCCTACTCTTCCTCAGCTCCGTAAATGGTATCTCCAGCCTTCCATCACTCAGGACAAAACCACTGGGTCACCCTTGCCTCCTCTTTCTTTCCCTCACTCACTACATCTGCCCCATCAGCCACACCTGTCAGCCTGGTGTTCAAAATACACATTTCTGAACATTTCTCACCGCTCCACTGCCGTGCCCTGGTTCAAGCCCCCCTTGTATTTTTCCTGGATGAGTGAAACAGCCTCCCAGGCAGTCTCCTGAACCTCCATCCCACACAAGCTATTCCAGACCCAGCAGCCAGAGTAATCTTTTCAAAGCGTAAGTCAGATCATGTCACTCTTCTGCCCAAGACTCACCAGGGGCTCCCATCTCACTCCAAATAAAGTCCAGCCAAGGGCCTTGGGGGCACTTACAAGGGCTTGTGTTGTTTCCTCCACACACCGAGCACACTCTAAAATGGGGGTGAAGGTACTGATGGCCGAGCTGCATCACTTTCCCTAAGTGAGGCCAGTGCTAGCTTTCTGGACAATACTGCTATGAATAGACTGCTGCCTAAACAGACATGGCAAAGATCGTTTTTGCTCTCAGCAGGTTTCCAGTCTTGTAAGCAGAAGAGACACGTAGCCCATACATCAGAGAACAGTGTGACCCCTGGGGAGGAAGAGACAGGCACCAAGTTTTAAAGGAGTACCAAGGACGAGCACCGAATCTTTGGGGAACTCAGTGTTGACAGCCATCAATTTTATTTTAACTTGATCCTTTTACCTATAATATTATGAACTGGATAAAAAAATTAATAGTTTTCTTTAGTTAATTCATGATTACAGTATGATACCTGGCAGACATTTCAGGACCATACTAATGTCTAGGTTGGCCCCATTGTATTTCTAATCCGGTAATTCTGACCCCTCTGCATATCACATGGTCATTGTTCCTGCTACTGATGAAGCAAAGATTCAAGCATGATCAAAACAATGAGGGCAGAGTGCTCTGGCCCTGTCCACAGGATGGAGGTGCCACATCTTCCAACACATCTCTACTATAACAGTGGCGTATGAGGGATCTGGCCAGAGAGTTGGGCAGGTCATCCCAGCCAGCTCCATAGCTTCAAGGTTCCCTGGACTGCCGGAGGAGACTGTGCCAGCTGAAGCAAGATTCCATGCAGCCAGTCACTCCAGGGGTGCTCACAAGGAGACACCAACCCCGCGTGGCTGATATAAAGGGCTGGACTCAGCACTCATCACATTCTAGACATTCCCTAAATACTAATACATCAGAGTGCCCTTCCCAGACTCCAGTTCTCCCTCAGCAGAGATGAGGGAGACATGACTGTGCTTTATTCAGTGAAAATATAAAAATAAAAGCACTCTGCTGTCCCTCTGCCTCTGAGTACCTGTGGCACACTGGAATGGAGATGAGGCAGATGGCAAGATTGCCCCCACTCCCTCCCAGGAAGCCAGGTAAAGGGCATACAAGCCATCGTCACAGTCCTTGAAGAATCAGAGGCATGATGAAAATGGTGGTTTTGTCATTTATTTCCCACCCCACTATTTTTTTGAGCTTCTGCATACTTGGTCATTAATTATAAATTTGTAAAGTTTGGCAGAGATACAAAAATGCACACACACACACCACAAAGGGCACCCACTATGTGTGTCAGATGCCTTCCTGAGCATTTTAAAGTGTGAAACCAGAGGGCCACATAAGTTTTCATTCAAACCAGACACTTTGGAGTTAAAAGGAGGCACTGTTAATAGTAACATCTGGATCATGGGCATGGGCCAGTTCTGTTTTGGGCAAACCAGAAGATTTGGTCCCCTAGTTGTAGCTCATTTAATGTCTTCAGTAACCCTAAATGATAAGTAGTTCTTCCTCCCATTTTACCAATGAAGTCCTGGAGGCTAAGAGAGTTTGTATGTCCAAAGTCTGACATTTGGATCTAGGTCTGTCTCTCTAAAAGCTCATGCTGGTTACATCTTACATGGCAAAAGTAGCCATAATATGACAAAAAAGTGAACAAAGTTCAATGTAAGATGACAGAAAAAGAGGAAATACTTTTGATAGGAAGAATCAGGGGAAATGTGATAGAAGAAGGACCATTCTGCCTGCTCTTGAGAGGTGGGTAGGACTCAGCCTCACAGAGGTAGGGGCTGCTCTTTCTAAGGCAGCAAGAACAGCAGGAAGGGAAGGGAGGCTGGGCAGGTGCTGGGTGTGCTAGGACCTGCCAAGTAAGGCAAGCATCTTGGCAACTTAAGTCACCTTTGACTTCTTCCTTCCATTTTTCTGAGACACGGAAGCAGGACTGACTACATGATTTGCAAGGCCAGTGCAAAATGAAAATGTGGGCCTTTGATTTGAAAAGTATTAAGAATGTCAAGATGATGACAGCAGAGTATTAAACCAAGATTTGGGCCCTTCTGAGCATGGGGCCCAATGCAGCCAAATAGATCTCATGCCCGTGAAGCTGGCCCTACATACAAAGCTTGTTTTGCCTAAATTATTGGCTAATTTAAGCTGCCTAGAAACAACCTGAAATACCTACTTTGGTCCAGGCAGTGGAGTGAGTGGAAGGTGAAGACCTGTCCTCTGTCCGAGAGGCGGCTGTAATTTCATGCAAAACCCTGATTGTCAGTTTGGAAATGTCTCTTACCAAGGCCCCATTCTTTCTTATCACAGCCCCAATAATGAAGATCTTCTCGTCACTCTCTCCCTGGCTTTGCCTCCACAATGGTTCACTCCCGTTGTAGGGAGATGTATCTTTGGGACACAATTTTTATATTGGGATCTGTGGCTTCCAAAGGACCTTTTCAGTGGTACCTCTCTATTCTCTTTCTCCCTTCCTCTCCCTACAAATAGGCAGTTAGAAATATGCATATGATGTCGGGAAAGACAGGAGAGGGGGGCAAGCCTAAGGCATCTGGCACAGAGCAGACAGGTGGGCTCTGCTTCTCATCCCAAAAGTGTGGGGTAGACTCAGGATTCTGTATGGGCCCTGGCATACAAGCTGGTGGGCACTGAATGGAGCAGCACTACTCCACACCATACCTCCCAGGGAGAGAGACTCACATTTGCTGCAGATCCCATCTGCAGTGCCTGATACCCAAGGCCTTCTGTGAGCTAGCCCCTGCCCACCTGTCCTTGCTTCTCTCCTGTACTGCCTAAGAGGACCTCAGGGTCCAGCCATATTGCTTCTCTCAGAGTAGCTAGTTGGTTGCAAAAGCTCCAAGCTTCATATCCTTACTTCCAACGCCAGTGGAAGCCAAGGTCTCCTCCAGTACCCTCACCTCCAAGACCTGGGATTCATATTTTCCCTCTGGCAAGAATCACTTGGCTCAGGTGCCCACCTCTGAATCAATTTCTGGAATGAGCTGCTTTGTCC
The DNA here is from genome assembly GCF_041146395.1 of Eulemur rufifrons. Taxonomy (NCBI): domain Eukaryota; kingdom Metazoa; phylum Chordata; class Mammalia; order Primates; family Lemuridae; genus Eulemur; species Eulemur rufifrons. Next base: position 48,437,728 of record NC_090988.1, read on the forward strand.
CTGTAGCTGGGGGTGGAGGCCCATCCAAATAGCGTGGCCCACAAATAGAGAAGGATGAAATTCTCTCGCCCAGTAGAGAGGACAGATGCTAGTCCACAACAAGTAATCTATCTGCCTTGATAGATTATAAACTCCTTGAGACAGAAAGTGTGCCTCACATCTTTTCTTTATTAATTTAATTCAACAAATTTCTAAGAAACTCCTACTATGTCCAGGCACTTGGGTAAGCACTTGTGATTTTAAAAATGTTAGAAATGGTATCTGTATTCAAAGAATACATATCAAGTAGCATTGTTGGACCTATTATGCAGCTAGGCAAGATACCAGGCATTGGAAATATAGCAGCTAATATAACACACACCATCTCTGCCCTCATAGACATAATCTAGACACCAAACCCAGAATTGCAAATAAGCAGACAATTGTGCTACAGTGAGAAAAGTACTATGATTAAGCAAGGTGTGAAGCAGTTTGAGAGGACAGAGAAAATCATCCAGCCCAGCTTGTTGCAGGGTTGGGGGAGTAGAGTCAGAAAGACTTCCTGGAAGAGGTACCACCCGCACCGAATCATGGAGGATTGAAGATAATCCCCAAAGTATTTTATTCAGTGTCTGGCATGGGATAGATTTTCAATAAATGATTGATGAATGAATGCATTAATATAAAAAATGTCCAAGCCTTTCCAAAGTCAGAAAGGACAACTGAATTAATTAAACCTTAATCACAATAAATTGCCCCAATTAGAGTGGAGAGCTGTTGCTGGAAAAATCTACAAATCACTCATTTTTGGTTTTAAGTGCATTATGATCCTTGTGCATCCTAATGCTTTGCCTAAGCTAATATTGAAAGGAGTTTGCATTTCATGCTCTCACTGGAGTTGGTAAGAAGCAGCCAGAAGTAACTTGAATGAAAGGAAAAAATCAATCTTGGACTAAAAGTGACATGAGTAATAGATGAAATGGACAGATTATTTGGGATTAGCTGAAAGTTAACTATATGGAGGGGGAAATCTCCTCAAAACAAAATGAATTGTCTGTTACTGCCTTAACTGTAAAATCAGGATACTAACTACTTTCTAGGGTGGTAGGAATTAGAGATTAATGAATGCAAAGCATATCTCTGGCCTGGCACCTGATATGTGCTGCAAATAGCATAGCTGCCACTGCTATTTTTACTGTTGTTTTTGTTGTTGATGTTGTTATAGTTTCCAAAATGTGCTGCATTCACTCTTCTCTCTATGCCTTTAATGATGTTTCTTCACCTAGAGCTCCTTTTACCACCATGTTAACTTCCTTTCATCCTTCAAGTGGCGTTGCTCCCACCCGGCCTTTCTGAACCATCCCCTCCCCCAGGCTGGTGACATGCCCTGTCCGAGCCATACGTGGACACAAACTCTGGTCACACTGGACTGTTACTGCCTAAGCATGTATCTCTCTCTCCCCCCAACTGGCCTGGGACTTCCCCCAGGGAAGGTATTGGATTTTTTTTTTTCAATCTGTTTCAAGTTGCTAGCACATATCCTTTGCTCCACATGTATTTGCTGAATGAATGAAAGAATGAATGAAAAAGCTACAGAAAAACATGTATTCACAGTATATTAGATCCAAAAGAGACCTCAGAGATCATTTCATCCGATCTGTTTTAACTATGAGGAAGGAGAGAGGCAATGACTTGCCCAGGATCACGCTGTAAGAAAGAGGACAGAACTGGGACTTAAAACTTGGGTGTCCCTGGGTCCAGACGCCCCCAGTCCAGGGCTCTCTCTACTGTACTACCCTTGGTCCTGAGCCTCAGAAAGAACTTCCAAGAGTTTGAACTCATTAGGCCGAACTAGTGTAGCATTTCTTTAAGTATGATCCACTGAATGCTTGCTCTGGGAGAAAAACAATTATGTGCACAAATAAGTTTTGGAATTGTTCTATATCTCATCCCCCGGGAAGTTCCCAATGTACTTCAACTCACTGAACGCTTTCGGTAATGAATTCTGTCTGATTTTGTTTAACCCCATTTGACCATAGACTCCCTCCCTCCTTATTGTTTTCTTTGTCTGTTTTCATTGGTTAGTTTTTTTGTTTTATTTTGACTTTTACTTAATACATGGTAGCATCCCAAGGAGCAATGTTTTGAGAAGTGTTGACTCAGCACAGGTAGCTGTGGATGAATTGTCACTTCCCATTGCTGTGGAACATTCCATCTGGAGACAACCTTAGGGAACATCTACTCCTACTTCTTCATTGTATTGACAGGGAACTGAGGTCGAGGAAGGCAGAATGGCATTGCTCGTGTTGCACAGCACACATAGTGGCATCACCCCTTTTTGACTGGTTTAGTCAATCTGTTGATATCAGGTGACCACAGCTCTCCCCAGACTGCTAAAGGCTTAAATAGTGACAGTGTAAGGAGCTGTGAGCTGAGTTTTAGAGCTTCCTCTTGCCCAGTGGAGGAAGTGACTCTGATAGGTGTGTGAGAGTCAGGGTCTTCCCCCCCCCACACCATGGTGACCTACTCTTCTGGGCCAAGTTGCTGTGGTCTATTACAGCATAATTTCCCATATTTACAGAGTGCATTTCTATCAATGGCTTCTGATTGCTTTTTTTCAAAGTATCAGACTCTTCCTGATGGTAGTTCCTTGGAGCGTTCTTGCCAGATGGGAAAAATAAAAAAAGTTAGAAGCCTTGCCTAAGGGGTCACATTTAGTCAGAAAAGGAAATGGCACAAAAATCGTAATATCCTGAAGTCAAGTTTAAAACTCCTTTGCAGTTTCTTCTACGCTATTCCCTACTCATATCCTCCTCCACTTTATTTTGTTCCCTAACCTCAGCTTTAGGAGTGTACCCTTGCCTCTTCTCAGCTTGTCAAAGTCTTATTTACATTTCAAGACCTAATTTGAAAATCTCCTTGTCTATTAATTTTCACCTGGCTCCAAGTTAGGACTAATCATATCTTGCCTAAAATCTTAAAACTTCATTTCACATCTAAGTCTTAGCCTCACAACTAGTTTTTTTGGTGAAAAGTCTTGTCTTATTATCTTCTGTATCCCCCTTAAAGCAATGCCTTGGAATTTAGTAGAGTTCAAACACAGCCTTTGAACCAGAAGGACAAAATAAAATTCTGAGTATGTCATAGTCTAGTCATTCCTCTCTGAATTTCAGTTTTTTCAAGGGTAAAATGGCAGCAACCATGCATAGCCTGCAGGGTGATAAGATGACCAAATGAGACAACGTCGGTAGTGCTTTGCAGAGTGCATTGGAACACACTTGGCAATCAGTGACTAATAGCAACTAGTATTAGAATCATACCCAACCAGCACCCTGATACACATGCATGCACACAACCCATCACATACTCTATACAGATTGAGCATCCCTAATCCTAAAATATGAAATCCAAAATGCTCCAAAATCTAAAACTTTCTGAAAACTGACATGACACCACAAGTGGAAATTTCCATATCGGACCTTGTGTGATAGTTGGCAGTCAAAACTTTGTTTCGTGCACAAAATTATTAAAAATATTACATAAAGTTACTTTCAGGCTATATGTATAAGATATATATGAAACATAAATGAATTTCATGTTTAGACTTGAAATATCTTATTATGTATATGCAAATATTTTAAAATCTGAAAAAATCCAAAATCTAAAACAATTTTGGGCTAGAGCATTTTGGATAAGGGAGGCTCAACCCGCACTGCCACCACCCTGTAGCACTCACCACTGTTCTTGGTTCTGGCACTGTGTTGGAGCCCGGAATGTACTTCCCTCCCTTCTGCCACCTCCTTCAAGAAGTAGTCCCTGATCATTGCTGTCCACATTGACCTGTGATCCCAACAGCATGATGTCTCCTACTTTAGCATTTTTCATTCTGCTTAACTGGTCAGCAGTTTATGGCCTGTTACCGGCTTTGGATCATGTCTTTATACCTTCAGTGTTTGCAGCACGGTGACTAGCTCACTGTCAACACTCAGCATAGGACTGGTGAGTGAATGAATGAATCAATGAAAGCACTTGTTTTCTATTTTAAAAAAATTCATAACACTTCACAAAATAAATCCTATTTAAAATGTTTTTCCCAAAATGATGGATTTTCTTCTTTCATTCACAAAGCTTCACAGTTGAAAGAAAGCTTATACGTACATATCGAGTAGGTTTCTTCTTGGCTGAGCATTCAGTGTATCACCATTCACATATATCCACATTTGGATATAGATGTGCCGTAACACCCCCCTATTTGGATATCAGAGATCCGAAAACCATAATAGGCTGAGATGTACTCCCGAGTCCACAGATAAGGAAAAAAACAAAGGCCTCTAGGCTTTTAAGCCAGCTCCCTCAAAGCTTAAGCCCAAGGTGTAAGTGGAAGGGTACTAACATTTATGGAGCCACTGCAGGTACCAGCCACGTGCTTTGGAGAAGGAAATTGTTTGCTGAACACCTCCCAGGTTTCAGGCCCTGGTCCAGGCATTTTCATGTACATGATCTGGCTTACTCTTCACCATAATCTTGTGGGGCAGTTATTATCCTGATTTCCAGATAGGAAATAGAATCCTGAAAGAGTTCACGGGGCAATGGAGTGGCTGAACCAGCATTTGAATCTAAAGCCAGCTGTCTTCAAAGTCCGTGTCCTTTCCCTCGAACCTCTTTACTTCTGATGTCTGGAAATCCCATTTTTGTACAAGGCCACCTTCTCTGACAGTACTAGACAGATGAGGCGGTGTGATACACACGCTTGCACACAGCTGCAGCTGCCCTTACCTGTGATACATCAAAAGCACAGGCCTATCCCTGGATCACAGGCATCCATTTCTCACTTATAATTGAGAATTACCTTTCATGTTTTTCTCCACTACAGTGAGACTGCTCTATATTTATTTCATTGTTATTATCATTTTCATCATCCTAACGATTATTCAGTATATACCAAGTGTCTCTGATGAAACATGCAGGAGATGAAAAATCCTTGGGTGGGTTGGCACACTTCAAATTGTTAGTGTATTATTCATTAGTGTATTAATATTGCATGGACTGTATTTTTATATGCAATTTAAAGAACAGGTAGCTCAAAATGGGAACGAGACAATATTATCGGATCAATCAGAAGCTTGGGCTTTCACTCAGAGCTTTTAAATGATCATTCCAATCTGTTGGGTGAGAGAATGTGTTGTCAGAAATGTGGTGCATCTGCACCAGGATATTTTCAGGAAAGGAAAATGTATCTCAGCCTAGAGAGAATGGGACTATGAAAGTAAATGACTTTTTGCATTATGCAAACTCAGGGAAATTGGGTCAGGTCCATGGTCCATCCTTGCAGGTGGCTGCCTAAGGTATGATTACTAGGAGAGGGGAAGGTAGGTATTGAGGTTGCCCTGAGGGCTTGTGTCTTGGTACTCCCAAGTCTTTCAAAGTACTCATGTGCATTTTTATGTAAATCTCTTGCTTTTGTGGAACTGAAAACGAAAGTGTGCACGATCATTACAATTTGGGAGATCAGGAGAGTAAAGCCCAGTCAATCCCTCACCGTTATTCAGGCAATTCCCAGAGGAAAGTCTGCCCTTTCCTGAGCACCCATGGGCTCCTTCCCAGGCCCTATTTCACTTAAATCCCCCAAACTCATGAAGGTAGGAAGCATAGTAGGATCATTCTACCATTTTGAGTGAGGAAACTGATGCTAACACCATCTGAGACATGTCTTTTGTTCTCATTCTCTGTTCTTCCCATTAAAATCTGCTTCAGGGAAGACTTCACTGTCAGACACCCCCAGGGTACTTGTGTCAAAGGACTGCCCATCCCTGTGGGACTTGAACTTGTGCCTATCAGATTTTTGTGGCGGGAGAAGCTGAGGGTTGAGAGCCAGAAGCGCTTGTTGAAATCCCAGCTGAGGGGCCTTGTACAGGTCACTTCCCTTCCTATGGAGCCAATGACTTGTGTATGAAAGGAAAAGACTTCACTTTCAAGAGTCAGGAACTAAAATGCATTGAGAGCAGATGGGCAATGAGAATCAGTAAATCAGGATGTATGTTAAAATAGGATAAGGACAGCCACACAAAAGCCACCAGGACGTTGGTGTGTAAGCTCTGACTAGAAGGCTGCTGGGGATCCTTTTGGCATTAGCTTGACACGTGCAATCTTAATCACCGTCTGGGCTTATTAAAGTCAGTGCAGCATCCATAAGCATCTGGGGGCTACAGAACGAACCTCCAGAAAACCTACACAGGTACTCTCTCAAGGGTATCCCTGAACCTAAAGTCAAGTTAAATACCTGCTTCAAAAAGATCAATGTGGACATGAGATTTCAAAATTAGAAAGAGCACTATTGGTCATTTAATGTAAACTTCTCGTTTTATAGAAGAGAGGACTGGGAGCCAGAAAAAGAATGGCACTCACAGATGGCAGCAGGACCCTGCTCGAGTCCTCCAGTCAGCCCGGGACCTGCTGAGCCGGCAGGGACAGCCAGCCATGCACTTGCCTCCCCCCAACTCCAGGTCCATTAGGCCCCTGAATGCAGGAACCAGCACAGATGCAGGGGCAGTAGGAAATAGCTGCCCTCCGAGCCCCATAAATGTTCCCCAAGAGCTGAAAGACAGAGAGACTGCAATGACCCTCTTGTCTAATTACTACCGGCTGTAAAATAATTTATCGTTTTATCACTATCTCTGATGGCAGGAAGAAAGGTCTCTTAGGTACTGTACTTCCTGAGACGAGAACCACATGGCTCTATTACATGCAGTGGAGCGATGCTATAGGATCATCTACTGTGACATCGTCCTCACCAGCGTTCTTCGTTAGTTCTTTTGTTCATTCATGTATCCATTTACTTATGAAATGTATCTTATTTGGGCCAGGCTTCATGGGAGGCTACGAACAATGGGAGATGAATGAGACAAGGGCCCTCGTTAGTATCTGAGGGAAGCAAACTTCATATTTGCTGACCATCTACCCTGCGTGCAGCTTGGTGTCAGCTAATGGCTGTTGAATCCTGATGTGGGAGTTATTAGCTATCTTATAGGTTGGAATCTGAAGCTCATAAAACTCCTTGCCCAGCATCACCCAGCAAGCAAGTGATCAAATCGTAGGTCCACCTGGATCCCTTTCCTGCTTCTCCCATATAGTACCATAGATATGCAAAGTAAACTTTACAAAACAGAAATGCTCAGATAGAGGTTTAGTTACAAGGCAGAGTTGGGGGTACCCATTCCTTCACTCTGACTCCCGCCCTCTATCTCCCTTCCCCACCCCCGACTCCAGGAAGCCAAGGACTGCTAGAGAACACCACGTTAATTGAGCAGGGCCTTTCTGCTGCTTGGAAACCAGGATGTTTATTTCCCAGACTGTTCCTGATGTGTTGCAAAGACTGCCATCCCATGACCTCACCTCCTATGAAAAGGAAGATGAGAAAAATAAACAATAACAGCTTCTATGTATGAAACAATTTCTTTGTTTCAGGCATGGTACTTGCCAAACATTATTTCTGAACCTCTCCACACCTTCTGTTCACAGCCCCAATTCATAGAAGAGGAATACGGCCTGCCTTAGGGTCTCCGTGATCACAGGTAGTTAAGTGTCCAGGCCTGGCTTCTAACCAACCCCTCTCTGTGTGACTCCAGAGCATCTTAAACAGTAACCACAGTTGTCATTTATTCAGTGCCAACTATGGACCAGACACTGTGTGTGTTTTTTCCTAGTACTCACACTGAACCTTCGGAGGAGGCATTAAAGCATTTCCATTTAATAAGAATCTAACTAAGGCTTAGACGGGAAAGACCACAGAGCTAGTAACCTGGATTGCAAACCAAGATCTGCTTATCTCCAAAGATTAAACCCACCAAAGTACAAGTCCTTCACCTTGACCTTTTTCCACCCTCCTATTTTAGAGAGCAAGGGCTGTGCCCGCAAGCCAGTCCCAAGCACCCTCTCCCTTGCCCTGTAACCCAGCTCTGGCCCTCAGCAGACTTAATCTAATAGATTCTCTGCTCACATGGGTGCCCTTTCTACAAACGCACTTGCACTCACACTCGGGTCTAGCCAAGCCCAGCCTCCCCTCTGCCTGGCCACCTCTCCAGTTAGCAGCCTTCTCTCACCTTCCTCCCAGCCCAAATGCTGCTGATGCTACACTCACTCTTTCCCCTTCACCTTCCTCATCCCTGCTCCAGACCTGCCAACGCTGCTTCTTTAAAGCATAGGGGCAGGCTGCTGCTCATCAAATGAGACAGCGCCCAGCCTCGCACCTCCTGACTCCACCATGGAATCGCCTCTATCTGAGCCATTCCCACCCCCCTTGAAAGTCTCCCCTTCATTAATTTGCTGTGACCCTGCATTGTCCTATTTTTCTTCTAATCCAACCAACCAGTCTTAGAGCTAGAGGGGAATTTAAATGTCTTGAAACAGAACTGCTACCCAGAGCAGTAATCTCCTTCACAGCATCCCCACATGTGGCCAACTGGCCTATCTCAGCATTCTGTCTGTGACGGCGAGTCTGTTGCTTTGGTCTGTTTAATAACTATTATAATTTATTCATTCATTCTCAGGGGTCCTCTTTTTGTATTCCCATTATTTAGGGATTTTTTAATTACAAAAGCAATTTATGTGCATTCTAATTAAAGATGAATAAGTAAAAATCTAATATTTATCCTCTACTCCACTCCCTTTTCAACACCTTTCCCCATGCCCATAAAAATATACAGATGTGTACAAATAGCATTGTTGCTGCTATTTGTCTTTACCCTCGAAATTATAATATATACATTACTTTTGCTTTTCTCATTTAGCAGTACCTTGTAAGAGTGCTCCAGGTCAAAATTTATAAGATATAAAACTAACTCATATAACATAATAGCTGTACAATATGCCATAATATGCATAAATATACTACTATTTATTCATAATTCTCACATTAATGGATATTCAAATTGTTTCCAGATTTCTTTTGCTGATGTTTTGTGCTGTTTGCTATAACAAACATCATTATAAATAATTCCTTCCATATTGATATGTTTAAGTGTAGAATGGGCCCACATTAGGGGTCAAATGATACATGTAATATTCATTTTTAAAGATATTGTTAGGTAACTTTCCAAAAACATTATTAATTCATCTTCCCACCAGCAGTGGATGAGACCACCTGTTGGCCTGCCTCCTCCCTAGGAATAGGTATTTTTGCTGTCTACAATGTTTGCCAATCTAGATAATGAAAAGTGGGATCTCCCTGTTGCTTTAATTTTTATTTCCCTGGCTAGTCAGGGTGAGCATCCTTCATGTGCTTATTGGCCATTTAGATGTTCTCTTCCGCGAATTGTCTGTATATATCCTTTGCTTATTTTTTAAAATTAATTTGATTTACTTTCTCTTGTCAATTTTTGAAATCACTTTGTACACAGACACGTTCACCTATGTCCCTATAACCTTATTCATATGTGTTGCAAATGTCTTTCTAGACCAGCCTTTGTTTTGTTTTGTTTGAAGTTTTTGGCTGTTTATATTACCTTGACATGTACAAATTTTAAATGTTTATGTATTCAAATATATTTATATTTTCCTTTTAGGCTTCTGACTTGCTTAGAAAGGTTCCTGGAACTCCCAAGGTTGTACAAATACTCTGCTAATTTTCTTCTCTTTTTTTGTTGTAATCTTTAATGCATTTGGAAGCTATTTTTGTATATGGTGTGAGGTAGGAGATTTCTTGATAACACTGCTTATTTGGCTTGATCCTTGCCTCCCTATAATCTCATCCCTGGATCTTGGCTCTGTCTTCTACGCTGCATAGCTCAAGTTCAAGGTTTGTGGGGCCCTGATGTTGGGCCCAGATTTCCCAACCTTCCTGCACATAGCCTGAATCCCTAGCCTTTGACTGGGTTCTAGAGAAACCCATTTGGGAAGATTTATGACATTTTATTTTAATTGTGATGGGATTTGTTTTTCTAGCATCTCCTCCTCTACATTGTAAGTTCCTTAATGCTGTGATTTCCCACTGAAGCTTAGCAGACCCAAATAGCAAGTACTTGTCAGGTTGAATTCCCATCACCACACCTCAGATGTCAGCACTCTTTGCCCCCTGAGATCGCAATGGGCTCCACTACGCATCCGGGGCCAGAGCACATCTGAAAGTGTTTTGTCCCGTTTGTCTGGCGATGGGCACATGGGAAAGTGCCAGTCAATTAAGTCCTTTTGGGTTTCCTTGGACCGCTTGCCAAAATCATAATTGCATATTAATTTGCAACTCAAGTGGGTTTTCGTAACTGCTGTTAGGGGTGGGGTCAAGCTCATGGGTCCCCTGTACCTGAGGCAGGAGGAGATGCAGTGAATCACGAGTTTCTCCAAGAAAAGGCCACAGTGGGGGCCGTAGCCCTCATTTCATCAGCCCGCAAAGGCCTCTTGATGATCTTGGTGCCTTGTTTGGGCTTGGCTCATTTCCACGCACATGCGTGCGTATAGAATCTAGGAAATAGGACTCTTTTTTCCTGATGTTAAAGGAAAAAAGAAAACACACACACACCCCAATATAGACATAGAGAGTAGAAAGAACAGTTCAATCTGCTTCATTCTTTTTTCCCCCTTTAATCAGTTCAGTTAATATTTAGCTGGGTGAGTATTATGACTTTCAAGTTCTGAGTACTACTATTTATTTAACATTTTATCATCTGTAAAATGGGAATGATAATTCAACTCATGGGTTTAAATGAAACATGTGAAGTGAAATCATGTGAAATGCTTCATACAGTCTAACATAAAGTGAGTGCTCAATAAATGATAGCTGCTATTATTATTATTTTCATTATTATCCTGGTCGTTATTGGTTGCCAGATATCGTGGGAGGCACTGAGGATAAAGAGATGAATAATGGCCTTTATCAAAAAGTCCCAAAACAACACATGTTGGCGTGGATGCAGAGAGACAGGAACACTCATACACTGCTGGTGGGACTGCAAACTAGTGCAACCCCTGTGGAAAGCAATGTGGAGATACCTTAAACAGATTCAAGTAGACCTACCATTCGATCCAGCAATCCCATTATTGAGCATCTACCCAGAGGAACAAAAGTCATTCTATAAAAAAGACACCTGTACCCGAATGTTTATAGCAGCACAATTCACAATTGCAAAGATGTGGAAACAACCCAAATGCCCATCAATTCATGAGTGGATTAGTAAATTGTGGTATATGTATACCATAGAGTATTACTCAGCTATAAGAAATAACGGTGATATAGAGTCCCTTTTGTTCTCCTGGAGAGAGTTGGAACCCATTCTATTAAGTGAAGTATCCCAAGAATGGAAAAACAAGCACCACATGTACTCACCAGCAAATTGGTTTCCCTGATCATCACCTAAGTGCACATTTGGGAATAACACCAATTGGGTATTGGACTGAGGTGGGGGGTGGGGAGAGGGGACGGGTGTATAACTACATGATGAGTGCGTTGGCTGCCGTCTGGGGAATGGACACGCCTGAGGTTCTGACTCAGGGGGATGGGCGGAACATGGGCAGTGTATGTGGCCTGAACTTTGGTACCCCCATGATGATAAGCTGAAATAAAAAAAAAAAAAAAGAAGAAGAATAAAAGAAAAAGAAAAAAAAAAAACCAAATGCCTAAGAGAGAGAAGAAAGAAATTCTTTCTAAGTGGAAATAGGCACTTTGTGGAGGAAATGGGTATAAAATGTGAATTATTAGGAGAAATGGGGAAGAGAGAGGACTTTAGGATGGTTGTGCATCTGGCACGTGGGGGTGGTGGACAGGGAAATTGGAAATAGAGAGTGAAAATTTGGGAGCCAGAGCAGGGAGATCCAGAAACAAGGGGAAATTCTCTGGTCCATATGCTCTTTCAGCATGGACTCCCCAAGCTCCCACTTAGGACACCTCCCTGCTGGATGCTGGGGACACAGAACATGAATCAGTCATGGTCCCTGTCTATGGATGCCATGTCTCTGGTGTACCCAAACAGTGGGCCACCATGCATGTGACTGAGTCTGGGACCACAGTCATGGCAGTCTGCTTCTGTCTTCAAAAGGGCCCCAAAATGGCAAGTGTAAGCTATAGCTGTTGGCGGCTTCTTTGCTTCTCCCAGTTCTCCCTCTTTCTAGCCCCCCAGATCCCCCTCCTTCAAAAGAGATTCTTAGAGTACTTGATCCCACAGGTGCCTTCCTGTCCTGCTCTTCTGGAAATGTATTTCATTCTCTCCTCAATGTATTTCACAAGAGGAGTGGGAGAATAGCCATTTGTAAGATGAATCAATGGTTCATTTAAGTTATTCAACAAATATTCACTGGGTGCTAAGCACTGTTCTAGAAGTGAGAAATCAGATGAGCGCCTGCTCCCACACAGCTCACATTCCAGTGGGGCACCACACAGTGCACAGTATTGTCAGGTGGTGACCACAAAAGGCTAGGAAGAAGAATAAAGTAGGTGAAGAGGAGATGATGAGAGAAGTACGCTAGAAGGTGTAGTAGGAAAAGCGAGATTGAAAAATAACATTTAAGAAGAGGAAGGTGTAAGGCAGGGAGGGAAGGAAGGTGTTAGGAAGTTCAAGTCTGTCTTGCATGAGGATGAGCCCCCGCCATGCTGTTCATCCGTAGCTGAAAGAATCCATATACCTGTTCCTCACCCCTGTTGCCGCCTGCCAGCTTTTAGTAGGAGCCTCCAGCACTCCAGTGTCTTTGTCTGACACAATCCGGAAGAAATCATTTATTCATGTTAACGAGGCCCCAGGTCAGAATGTTCTGCAGCTTCTGGAGCGACTTCACCACAGTGCTCCCTCCCCAGTGCGTGGTACTTTGCAATTTACAAGGTCCTGCACTTGTCTGCTCTCATTCGACCCCCAGGAGAGCCCTTCAAGGCAACTCAGTTCACTTTTACGACTAAAAAGACCTCACAAGTCATCTGACCCAGCCCCCTGCTGTTACAGATTATGAAGAAGAAACTCATGGAGGGAAAAAACCATAGAGCTCAAGACCTCACCAGAGAATGGCCAGCAGTAGGTCCCAGACCTCCCACCCCGCAGTCCAGTGATGCTCTTCTCATGTCACTCAACTTCTTGGCCAACATCCAAAGATGATGGGAAATATCTGAATTCGTTTTCCACAGGCCAGAAAACAGCACCCAGAGAGCTAAAGAAAACTGTGGGAAGTGACACAGTAGGTCTATGTCTCATAGTTCTTTGTTGCTTCCCCATCTCACCCCTGTCTCCCTCTATCTCATAGTTATGGTACAATAGAAAGAGTAGTCTATGATGTCAAACCAACCTGGTTTGAATGTTGGCTCTACCCATTTGCTGGCTTTCCTATCTCAGTAAGGCCTTGATTTCATAATCTGGAAAATGGATCACAATAGAACTTACCTAAACCGGTCAGAAAAGGTCAAGTTTTGCTGCAGTATAAAACAGCCCCCAAACCTCTGTGGCTTATTACACTATTTATTACTTTGTAATGCCATGTCTGGTGTGGGTACAGTTTTACAATGAAAACTGTAAAACACTGATGAAAGAAATTGAAGAGGACATAAACAAATGGAAAGATATCCCGTGTTCATGGATTAAAAGAATTCATATCAAAATACTAATGACATTCTTCACAAAAATAGAAAGGGCAATTCTGAAATTTGTATGGAACCACAAAAGACCCCAAATAGTCAAACCAATCTTGAGTAAAAAAATAAATAAACAAACGAAAGCTGGAGACATCATATTACTAGACTTTAAAATATGCTACAAAGCTATAGTAATTAAAACAGCATTGTATTTGCATAAAAACAGACATGCAGACCATTGGCACAGAATAGAGAACCCGGAAATACATCTACCAGGAACCTTTGTTTCCGGCCCCTACTCCTGAGGAGCACAGATTCTGTATTATATTTCATGAGAAACCTTCAGAAGTTGGTAGCATGATCCAGAGATGGAAATTTCTGGGAACAGACAGCAGGGCACAGTGGAAAGAAAGCTGATTTGTCTACTGGAGGCGCCTGAGCTCTGTTCTCACTACTCCCTATGTAACTTGGGCAAGTCACTTCCTTTCCTGGGTCTCATTCCCTTACCTGATACTGGAGCCAAATGGCCTGTGTTCAAATCTGTGCAGCCTGCCTCAGTTTCCTCATCTGTAAATGGGGATATTTTTAGTGCCTACCTTATAGGGTTAGACTGAGGATTAAATGAGTTACTAACTTGTTAATTTATTATTGATTAAATGAGTTACTGAATCACTGTTATTAATTAAATGAGTTACTACATGTACAGTAATTAGGACAGGACAAGGCACACAGTAATCATTCAATTAATGTCAGCTCTTTTTTTGTTCATAATATTATCATTATAATAAAACTGGAGATTGGGCTGGAAATCTCAGAGTTCCTCACCCAAATGCCTTTAGCCGGTTATTGCTGACTTGGAAGGCATCGCTGGCCCCTGAGACAATGCCTGGTACAAGGAGAAAGTATCTAAAAAAGCAGCTGGAACACAAACAGGCCCTTGTGTTCTTCTCTCACCATCACTCATGTCCAGCTCACAGGTCTCGCTCCCCAACCTTCTGATGCTCTTGAGGCAGAGGCCGGGCCTTCCATCTCCTGTCCCCAAACCAAGGGCGGAGTCAGGCCCACAGGACACACCCAGTCATTCTTTGTCGAATGAGTTCATGAAAGCACCAACCAACAGGACTGAAGAAGACTCAGTGCCCTGAGAGCTAAACCCGCAAGGAGAGATTTCAGTGACATCTATTTTCTCTGTCCTGGTAACATGCTAATGAGCTGGAGAGCTCTGACTAAATTGCGATTTCCCAAAATGAGTTAATTAATAAACTGATTTGGGGATGATTAACGGGAGGGGGGGCACAGTTAACATGATTTTAATGGGAAAGCATCAGTGAAGCACAAACTCATTAACACGAAACTATTTCCTGCCCCAGCAGGCTTGTCACATACTACTTTCTACCGAGAAGCTGGAAAAGCCACACTGGTGAGGGCTGGACTTGTGAGCAGCCAGCAGACCCTGAGGGCGGCACAGGCGCGTGAGAGGGAGCCTCGTGGGGGCTCTGACAGCAGCCCTTACAAGCCAGCTCTGCTGACTCCTCACTGGTCCCAATGAATTGTCTGTTGCTAATAAGCACACTCCATGCATTAAGTTCTAGGTCACTGTTATTGCAGAATAGGAACAGAAAGTGTATGTAAGCTAGTTCTGACTGGTTCCCAAACATCGAAAAGTAATCACTGTAGTGATAAATACTATTATAATAAATAATGTTTATAACACACTTTCCTTAAGTAGAAAATGGAATTAATAGTTCAGCTTTGAAGGGTGATCATGAGAATCAGTATTAATAATTAAAAGCTGCCACTCTGAGTGCCTGCCCCTGCAGATGACCTGATCAACCCCATTTCCAGATGAGGAAACTGAGGCCCAGAGGAATAAAGAAAATTCACATGTAAAAAGACAGTCCAAAGTGGTAAACATGGTCACTTAGAGGGGCACAATGGACTTCGGAGATTCAGAAGGGGTGAGGATGGGAAAAGGGCAAGGGATTAAAAAGCTACCTGTCAGGTATGATGTATAGTATTCAGGTGATGGGCACACTCAAAGCCCTGACTTCACTGTACAATTCATACATGTATCAAAAAAACACTTGTACTCCCTAAAATTATTGAAATTAAAAAAAATAGTTCATAAAGCTCAAAGTACATATGACTAGATTACTATAATCTTCTGAGCAACCGTAAGAGATGGCTGGAAAGGTGTTATTGTCCCCATTTTCCTGGTGAGGACATGAAAGCCTGAGAAGACTGTGACTTGCCCAGTGTCCCAGGGTCAACCAGTAACGCAAGAGGACATTTCAGACGGGTCTTTAGAAACCAAATCCTGTGTTGTCACTACACGCTACTTGCCAGTAGACACCATGTACCAATAGAACGTACAGAGTAAGAGGGCGCTACACACCCCCAGTCTGCAGGAGTGAGGTCGTGGTAACTAGGGGGTAATAGAAGATTTTGTGCTGGAAATTGGCTATAATCAAAATTCTATTCTGCATCAGACAGAAGAACCAGTTTTATCATTTTGAAATGTTCCATTTACACATAAGGAAAGGAAAGTGCATTGTAAACAATATTTATTATAAATTACCACAGGAATTCAAATCTTGGTCTGAAATCTATGTCCTTTCCATAACACCACATGCCGTCAAAAGCATCTGTATGCCAAACTGCATCTGTCCCAGCAGAGATTAACCAACGTTCTAGTTCCAGAGAAGGGCCGAGGTGCAGGTTCTTTTTCCTCTAAGGGAAGGGCTTTATACCAAGAACATAGCTTTACAGGTGCCTCCTGCCCTCCCTGGGCCCCATGAAGAAGAAAAGGAGGATCTTTAAGCAGGAAAGGGGATCAAGGATCCTACTTTTCACCCCTCATGACACAAACTGCCCACTCGTATGACAGAGAAGCGGCTGTGGAGATGTCCTGGCAGCCTGCCGGTCCCCACGAAACCTGGTCCTGCCTCATCTTGACAGGAAGGAGATGGCATTTCTGAGACCCAACTTGAATGTAACTGCTTGATCTCAGATCTGGTATATGTCTGTGGCTCAGAGAAAAATTCACGGGTGATCTGGGTGTGGCTTTGATCTTAGCAAAACTGTCCGTGCGTCAGGAGTAAATGGCCCAGAAACAAATAAAACCACCAACCCTACTGTTAATAAAACAGACAGCTAACATCAGTTTCTCACTCTCAGTTCAAAATGTATTTTGCCAAAATTCAAATGGCTGCAATACGATCAGTTACATCAGCAGCAAATCTTAGGTCTGTAGGCTCCAACTAGGAAACAGCTGGTGACCACAGAAAGGAAGCAAGCATCATGACAGAGTCTTCCTTGTTTGGGGCTGAGGAGGTAGGTAGAAAGAGGGGACCCCAACCAGGACATGGCACTTTGCCGAATGCTGGAAAGGCCCAGCCATAAATCAGCTGAAATCACTGTGCTCAAGGTAGCTTAGGGGAGACATGACACAGACACAAATACTGCAAATTCAAAAGAGAAAGCACCAAAAATCTTAAAAGAGGCATAGTGTGGAAGAACGTAATCAACCATGTGCTGTTGTGTGTGCAGCTGAAGTGATAGTGGTAGTGGGAGGTATAAGCTACCATTTCTTGTGTGCTCATCATGGACCACACTCCGCACTGAGACTTACATGTACTTTTCCTGTTCTATTCTCGCCACAGCCTGATGAAGTCACCACTAGCATTTGCTCCACCTTACAGAAGAAAAACCAAGGCTCAGAGTGGTTAAGTAATTTACCAATGTTTCCAGAACCAAAATATGAATTCCAACATCCACTCCTGTGTCCACATTTAGCCATTAAACACTTGTGTGACCAAGAGGTCACCTAGGAGTCCTCTCTCTGCCTCTTAACATTAATATGAGATTGGCACAAAATCCCATTCTAAATCCTGTGAAAAGCCCAGCATTTTTACCAAGATTGTTGCAAATTCCATTGTCTTTAGTCCCACCTTTAGTCCTTAAAGAAATTCTATCAGGAGCCACCTTGTGCCTGAACTATCGCTGCCTGTGGGAATGCTTGTCTCTAAGTCTCTTGCCAAGTAGCAAACCAATTTCCAGAACTTTCCTGGGCCCATAATAGCATGTGGCAGGTGGAGTAAAATGCATCTGGCATAATAAAAGCTCCCTTTGGGTTCTCTATAATTCTGTGGTTCAATGAAGTGATCACATAACTACTTATAGAGACAATTTTGACACTCCATCTAGGAAAAGGCCACCTAAATGTGTAAACATCATCAAAGGCCAGCAATTAGACCCTTCCCTCAATGGCTGGAAGACAGGACCAGAGCTTCACTTGAACTTTTTCACCGAATCCCTTCAACAGACAAAACTGACTGTCCTCTCTAGCGGTCTGGAGGCTTAGTGCAAGGCAACTGCTGCAACATTGAAATTTCTTCAAGGTTTATTTAGTAATGTTAAAATGTCGTGTAAATTTTGGTAAATACTGCATAAAACATGCCTTTGTTTTCATATAAAAAATAACACTTCAATTACTTATCAGTTAACTTATTTGAATTTTTTCCCAACACGGAATTGAGGTGTTGGGGAGATATATGTCATGAACTTACATATATAAGCTTTACACATGCTATTTTATACAAATCTCACCCAAAAAAGGTATTATTATCCCAATATTTTAGTTGACGAGATTAAAGTATGCAGTGGTTGGAATGCTCACCCACTGTCACAGACTAGAAAAGGGAGGAGGATTCTAAGACCAGGTTGTCTTGACTCCTGAGAGTCTGCTCTCCTGAATAGCACAGCCCCCTCTGCTTACTTCATATGGTTTGCTGAGTGTCCATCCCTTTATATGCCCCTAGTGAAATAAATCTCTACATCCAATCTAATAAAGTTTAGGAAAAAGATAGTGTGACAGCTCAGCTTGCTGTCAGAACTCAGGGACCCACGGACTCTCACAGATCATGACATTGGGTAGCAGGAACCCTCCCAAAGCAGTCCCCAGAGATGCTCCATGAGGAGCCCCCTGCATCTGGCCTAACACGGCCTGTGGAGACACCTGTCTCCAGCTCCAATTCAAACTGTGAACCCAATTTTCTAAGGCAGCACTGGGGCGATTAGCCTGGGCTGTGGTGAGTGAAATGCACCTGATAAAATAAGAAGGCTTTGCACACAAACAAAAAAATCAGATAATACAAATTTCAGCAAGTTGTCTGAAATCCAAGTATGAAAATGGCTCAGACAATTTAGCTACAACTTGCAAAATTAAATAAACCCTGTGTATGAAGATAGATCTCTTTCCTCATGTGCCCAATCTCATTCCTTTCTGGAAATTTGAGGGTCACTTTTCAAACCAATGGGAAATTTCCAAAACTGAAAGAGAGTAAGTTTCAGAGGAGCAGACACTTGTGCTCCCCTTCGGGTTGGAGTTGACGATAATACGCTGGGGAATTGCCAATGAATTCCAGTCTCTTAGCCCGCTGCTTCCCACCCCTGACCACACACCATGGGAGCGAGAACGTTATAGTCAGATAGACCCATGTTCAGCATCCAGCTTACCTACTTTGGCACTCTGTGATCCCAACAAATCCCTGAACTTCCAGCACATTTTTTTCCTCCCCTTAAAATAAGGACAATGCCTCCCAAGGAAGATGAGTGAGAGAATGAAATGTGATAACAGATATAAAGCTCCTGGCACATAGTAGGTGCTCAACAAATTCAAGTTCCCTTCCTCCTCTAGTTATACACCTCTGTTTTCATATCCCCATACCTTTGCACAGACTATTTTTTTTCTTTTGCCTAGAATTCTATTCCGCATTTTCTACCTAGAAAAATGTCCATGTTCTTCTATGGGAGATTTTGTCCCATGGGACTTATGGCCCAGCTCAAAAGTCACTTATTCAGGGAAACTTCCTGGGCTGTATCTTCCACTCTTATTCATAGAAATTATAGATTCTAATTCCACACACAGCAGCCATTAGTCCATACTTGGAACAGGTGACGAGTTAGGAAAGTCTGCGTGCACAAGGACCAGCAGACGCACATGCTCGTCCTGAGTCAGATGGCCTGCTGCAGTAGAGCCACTTCATGGCACAAATGTCTGGCAGTAAAGGCACCGACTGGTGCAACAGACAGAGACTTCTGTGACCCTTGTGCCATTATGCGGTGGATCCATTAATGCCCCAAACAGCGATGGGGTACCTACTGAGGGCAGACCCTGTAGATGATACAAAGATAAAACATCAGAAATCTCAGCTCCAGAAGAATTAATTTCCTGACAGAAGTGACCATAAAATTCTGGTAGAAAGCCAACTAAATCCTAAGCATGGCTCAGACAAAGTGCTCTGGGAGTTGAGAGGGGAAAGAAAATGAACGCGCATTCAGCATCCAGTTTGTGCCAGGCATTGTGCAAGGTTTACAAATACTATCTCCCAACCAACCTGGAAGGAAGATGTTTTTCCCATTGTACAGATGGTAAATCCGAGACTGAAAATATGTTAAGCACCATCTCCAAGGACTTAAGCCTAGTCAGTGAAATTAAGATAGGAACCCATGCTGGCTCCATGCTCTTCCCCTTTACTCCCCAAACTCCAATTTGCATGTAGTCATGATAACTTGGGAACAATCATTGCAAATCTAAATGACACCATTTCCTTAATATTTGAAAGGACAGCAATCCTTTCTTCCCCAGCATTTAGAAGCAGCTATAATAGCCTGTTATTAATATGTTGATATCATGCATTAAGGCCTTCAGGTCAATACCAGCTCGTTTTTTCATAATAAATGAATGTTCAAGTCAATGTGGCCGAAACTCCTATTGCCTGGCTCTTGGTGTCTACATTAAGGCAGAGCTGATCATTTCCTCTAAGGCTGAACACCACCCCCAGCCCATGTATGTAATTGTTAGGTAGTTAATTGCCTTCCACTTCCAAAGAGCCAGGCATTCAGAGAAACACACCCCCCTCCTTGCAGTAATTCTTCAGTATTTCATCTTTCTTGACAGCCAGCCAATCCATCACTGGGCCCCTTTCATAATTTGTATTGATTTGCATTTATCCCCAGCAAAGCCCATTTGCAGACCATCACTCGTGCTCTTGGTCATTTTTAATGACCAGGAAGACTGTCATTTGGTGTTGACACAACTTCAAAGCATCCATGTGAGACTCAAGGGTGTCCATCCCACTCACCTTGAAGGCTCTGAGATCAGCCCAATATCAGAGACTTTAAATTATTCAGCCACAGAGGCAATTGGAACTTGTCCCTCACTCAGCAAGTCCGAGTGCTTGACCCCTGGTACTGTATCCAGGGCAACCCTATGGAGATAAAACGCACAGGTCACCAACTGGCAGGCTGAGGCCTCATCTGGCCCACAGAGGGAATGTACTTGGATCATGCAGTATTTTTAATTAGAATTAGTTGGCAACATTAAACATTTTGTGAGATGTCACACACAAATGTGATTTTCCACTTTTTCCTTGGAACCTGAATACCTGGCAGAGCTGGACAAACATGCCCGCCTGATGCTTGTCAGCTGGAACTGATGGGTGGCATCTCCTAGACAGACAGGTCCCCTCACTTCTAGCTGTATTTTACCCACATGCCATGGCCCTTATATAATTAGTCCCTTTTGACATTTGAGTATTTGGTCTCTAATTTAAGCATAAAAGACTGATGTTCAAGTCTTGATTCCCTTGTCAACCAGCTATGTAAACTTGGGCAAGACATTTATACTCTGAGCTTTAGTTTCCTCATTTGTAAAAATGAGAGATGCCTAAAGGTGTCAAAGTGGTAACTATCCTACATAGATGCTTTGATATGAGGACATTTTTTATTCAGGCTGACAAAGAAATCAGTGATGAAGGGTTTGGGTAGGGGGAAGGGGTGTGTGTGTGTGATGGAACAGGGAGCAGGGATATCTCTGCATTCGTTACTTGGTACGACAGGACTTCTCTATTTCCACCTAGCCCTATCAGAACGTCTCACTTTGCTTTGGTGAATGGCTGCCATTTTCAGCTAACAAATAGATTTCACCTCGTTCCAAATTTTGGTTGAGTTACAGCAGCTGCCTGAAATCATAAGCTGGGAAGGATTCTGGGGTCTCATTTGGTCCCAGCAGGAAAGAGAGCCAGGATCTATTAATAATGTCTGCCATGAGCAAGGGAGGTGAAGGAGATGCACACAAGTTGCTTGTTTATCTGACACCCATGGACTGATTTCTTATCCTGACTCTTTCTTGCCTATTTTATCCTCAGTCAGTGAAGTGAGGCCAGGCCTATCATTATCCTAAGATGTGACCTGAGTTTTGCCAGGATCTCCATCCACTTCCTACCTGGATGGCCTCAACAGGAACATGATACAGAATGGGAAGCTGGGAGGATGGGGAGAGGTGTTCACAAAGTGTTTCTTGGGTAGTGTATCTGTCCTGGCATTCTCTCATAATTGAAACAGACCCTAGGTGTTTTCATCATCAATTTGGAGAATAAGTAGAGATCTCTCTCTCTTTAGTTTTTGGGGACATGGCTATGGGCTCCTTCCATCTGGCACTGTTCTGCATCTGTCTTGCCAGAAGTCATGGCAATGACAACAGCAGCTCCACTGTTCTGGACTCTGTGTCCTCCCAATGCTCTTGGACAGGTCCTGGGGGCTTGGGAGATCTGCAGTGATCTTTAGGCAGGGGCAGTCACTAAGCCCCACTGAGTCCCAGTGTCACTGAGTCTTACCATCTCACCTGCGGGTGTGGGAAGGACATAAGTTCGCCAGGGAAAACTCTGTATACAGTGACCTTGTTATTAGGAATTCAGCCTCTGGAGACAGATGCCCAGGTGTGCATTGGCTCTGCCATTTAATAGTTGTGTAACCATTTCATTCAACCTCACTGAGCCTCAGTTTCTCATCTATAAAACGGGTGGAACAATTATGCCTACCTCATAAGTCTGTTGAAAGGATTAAATAAGTTAGTATATGTAAAGTGTTTAAAACCATGCCCAGTATGAAATGAGGGCTTTATAAATGTGGGTATATGTAAACAGATTAAGACAAAATGGAATTCAGAGGCAGCTGAGACTCAACAAAAGTAGGTAAGAAGATTGTCTTCAAGCAGTGAGAGGCCCGGCCACCTGAGAGGACAACCAGGCAGAGCAAGGCAGGGCCCGGGCCCCAGAGGCACTGGGGGGCCACGGGGGCGTGGAATGAACGTGACTCACCTGCTTCCCAGCTCCGTGACCATAAGCACGTCGCTTGCCCTGTCTGAGGCTTAGTTTCCTCCTTTGTGACATGAGTCACTGAGAGCCCAACTCTCAGTTTTGATGTGAGAGTCAGACAAGAGCATTGAACCTGGCTCAGAGGACGCACTCAGGAAAGGCGAGTTCCTTCTGATAAAGGAGGTCCTCGGGGCTTAGGGAGGAAGAGGAGGTTGGGTGGGGAGAAGGGGAAAAAGAAAGGGGGAGAAGTGGCCTCCTTTTTAGGAGGCAGCTGCTGGCGGAGGCCTCATCAGCAGAGCATGACAAAGTCAGAGCCAGACCTGGAGTCAGGGCCATACGCTGCTGAGTCCCGTGGCATCGAGCTGGATCCTTAACCTCTCATGGCCAAGGGCAAAGAATGGGACAAGGGACTGCACGTGTGGCTACAGGCCACGGAGGGAGGAGAAAAGGAAGGTCTGGGACCAGCAGGCCTTGCAGAACACATCTGCCCAGCTACCAGCAAGCCGAAGGCTCTAGACTGCAAGACTCTGCTTGAAACTTGGGTGTTTTTAGGAACTGAGGGGACAGTCAGGAGAGTGGGTCCTGCACGTTAAGCAGAAGAGCTTCAACTTTACTGGTTTTATAAACTGGGGTTCCAGAGGGTTTTGTCTAAAGATAAAGTCTTGTAGCTTTTTAAAAAGATTTTCAAACCCACTAATTTAAAGAATGGAAACCTTGACTTTTAGAATCATAGTAGCTTGGAATTAAAAGTTTATCTTGAGAACCATCTAGTCTATCTTTCCAAAGCGGGAAAACGTTCCCCTGCTACCTGCCAGGGTGTCATCCAGCTGCTTCTTGAATCTGTTTGCTGACAGGGACATCCCTATCTTACAGTGCAGCCTGGAGCTCCTCTAATCACTAGAAATCCACCCTGCCAGCTGAGATGAAACCAGACCTCCAACGTCTGCCCATTGCTGTGGTTCTGCCCTCTCGAAATGGGCTCCCATTGGCCTACAGCAGACTGCCCATCACATGGTCTAAAGAACACCCCCCCCCCCACATCCCTCTCCTTCTGGAGGTACTTTGTGCTCCTGTGTGAGCTTACCGCGTGTGGGAACCACGCCGTACTTACCTCTGTATCCCCGTCGCCTGGCAGAGGGGAAGGGTTCAGTACATTTTTCATGAGTATGTAGATAAAAGAAGGATGGATGGATGGATGGATGCTGAGACACTTAAAGAATATCAATTCAACATCTTCATTTTATTAAAGAGCCATCTAAAGCCCAGAGAAATTATATGAATTGCCCAAAGATGTTCAGTGGCAGAGCCAGAATGAGCATGTAGGTTTCCCGAGGCCCATGGTATGGTCTCAGAACCTGAGCTAGGAGGCTGGGGAGGCGTGGTTGGCGAGAATCAGCGCCCTGTGATCCAGCACAGAGCAGGGGGTCCATGACCACACAGACACTGGAGCCAGCCGTGCCCCCTTCTCAGCGTCCTAGTCCGTTCCGCAAACCCTTACTGAGTACAGACTGTGAGCAGGGCTCTGTGCCTGAGGAGGAACCCACGAGGACCAAGTCTTTGTCTTATGTGCATTCGTGACCAGGCATGATCAAAGGCAGGTTGTGCTTTGTGCTATTTCAGAAGCAGGAGGCACAACCTGCTTTTGAAAGTGCTGTGAGAAAGCAGAGGAAAGAGTGATTCATTCCATTCGGGAAGATCTGACGTCTCTTGGAGCAGGAGACATTTGAGTTAAACCTTAGCTGACTGAAGAGACCATGTAAGCAGTGGGAAAAAATCTCGAAAGGAAGAAGGTGAGGCATGGCTGGACTTGTAGGGGACAGGTGGTTGAGTGGCAAAGGATGTTGCAAAGACAGGCCAGGGCCCCACAGAGGGCAGCCTTTGTACCCAGCTAGGGACTTTGCCTCTTTTCTGTGCCATGGGGGTTACTGAAGGGTTTTGAGCAGAGGAGCAATATGGGGAGACCCATGTTTGGGAGCACCGTGGGCAGCCTGTCCTAGAATTTGTCAGCCAGGCTGGGGCTGCTCAGACTCCGCCCTGCTTCTGCGTGACAAAGGCAAAGGCTGCCAGTTTTCAGCACCTGTGGCAGCCTGCAAGGTGGCTCCACTCTCCAGACCTTTACATTTCCTGAGCTTTTAGCATTGAATCAAAGAAACAGACACACATGGATTGAGATAATACAGGTAGCGAAAAACTTGATCCATTCTCTTCCTCCCTGCGCTTGGCAAGGGAGGGTCTGACAATAGCCACTGGGAAGCTCTCACTTCTGGCTCCACATATACTGCAGGACTGAAATTCCAGAAGCTCATCATGCCACACAGAAATGATTTGGGTCTCTCTCCCCCATTAGCCATGAGCTTCTCTAAGTGGAGGCAGGACCAACAGTTGCGATTTCTCCACTGCCCAGTTGTCTGATCCTTGGGCAAAACCCTTGGATTATCTAAACTTCGATTCCTTTACTTACAAAATGGGAATAATAATGCCTATCTCAGAGGGTTATAGTAAGAATTAAATGTAAAACTCCAAGCCTGGTGCTCAGCCCAAAGCAAGGAAACAAGCAATAAATGGGAGACCCTTGCCCTTCTCCTGCTCCAAGACGGGAGGCAAGACTTACCTGACTTTGTTTCTTCAGTACCTTGTATTGCATAAGGGCTTAGTAAGTGTTTGGGGAAGGAATGACTGGGTAAAGGCTGGCATTGCACAAATTATCCAAAGCCTCTTGATGCACTTTTCTTCCTCTCTGCTTCTCAAGATACATCTTTTCTTTTGAGAACATGAGATGAAACTTCAATAACTAACCTGTGACTCATCATTCAGAAAAAAATACAATATTGTATGTTCTGAGTGGTGTTGCTGCAAGGTATGGTGGAAATAGAGAGTTAAAAATGAAACCACAAAGGTGTCTTTCCATAGAGCTCTATGTTTTCTCACATTTAATTAATACAGAAGTCAGAGTGCTATGGAACCATGTGTCATCACTGTGTTAAGTGGTCTGGGAATTTCCACTGCAGCTGACAGCCTGGGGAAAATGAGTCACAGAAGGTCTGAATTAAGAGCTGGAAGGGGGGCTGGGTGCAGTGGCTCACGTCTGTAATCCTAGCACTCCGGGAGGCTGAGATGGGAGGATTGCTCGGGGTCAGGAGTTCGAGACCAGCCTGAGCAAGAGGGTGACCCTGTCTCTACCAAAAATAGAAAAAATTAGCCAGGTGTGGTGGTGCATACCTGTGGTCCCAGCTACTCAGGAGGCTGAGGCAGGAGGATCACTTGAGCCCAGGAGCTAGAGTTTGCAGTGAGCTATTATGACACCACTACACTCTAGCTGGGGTGACAGATTGAGACTCTGTCTCAAAAAAAAAAAAAAAAAGAGCTAGAAGGAATGTTAGAGATTGTCAACAAGATAGTGCCTTGTATAGCACATAAAACGTTGCAAACCATTTATTCACATATATAAACAAACATATTTTACCCTATCGTGTCCCAAAATTAAATATTTAAGGTGGTATATACATACATGCTGACATTTGTTGCAGAATTATATGAGACATTATGCTAAGTTGCTTATATGTAGCATCTCATTTAATCCCCTCACAATAAGCCTAGAACTCTTTAGTACTTATTATACCAGCAATTCTGCTTGTGGACTTGCTATGCCCAAACAGAGGCTTGGAGTCATGATTGCCCAGTGGCAAAGGGCGTGGCTCTGGAGTCAGAAGAGCTGGACTTGCATCCCTGCTCTGCCATGTCCTTGTTCTTTGACTTTGAGCAGCTACCTAAGTCTCTTAGATCCCCATTCCCTAGTATATAAAGTATATAAAATGATTTTGCCCTCTTTATTGGGTTAGGAAGAATCACTGAGATAATCCAAATAAAAGTTTAGAATAGTGTCTAGTAAGTGATACAAGCACAATGAAGATTAACTATTATTATTAAGAAACTTACCCAAGACCACGTGGCTAATCATTAGTGGGGATTGAACCCTGGCCTGCCTAAGTGCAAAACCATAACTGTCTCTGCTAAGTTAACACCATGCCTTTTGCTCCCCATAGCTTTGTGTTATCTTCATTCTATCAAGTTAGAAACTTGAGATGCAGGCAGGTTTAAGAACCTGCTCAGGGCCACAGAGTTGGTATATGAGAGGACTGGCAGAAGAACCTAGGTCTTTGGCCCCAGGTAGAATTTCTTGCTTTTCATGACACCACCCTGCCTCCCAAATCCGTGGACAACTCCGTATTATTCAATCAGGAAAACCAAGGTTCAGAAAGGCTAAGCAACTTGCCCAGTGATGCCCAGTTATTAAATGACAGAGCTGGGGCTAGAACCCAGGTCCTAACCCTCCTTGTTGTTTTTCAAGTATTCTTTCCTATGCAGTCCACTCCATCACCTCTCAGAGAGCCTGGGTGGAGAAAAGAACAGAGAGGGAGACACAGACAAAGAGACAAACACAGAAATAGAGACAAACAGAGGAACAGAGTACAGATAGAAAGAAAACATATAAAGTCAGAGATCTGTAAGCTAAGAGCATCCTTTACTCTTCTGTCTTCCAAGAGGTCCTTAAAATGATGAAAAGTTAGTGATTTTTAAGAAGAGGAGGATAAAAATAATGCCATAGCAACTACTCGTGCAGTTCTTTAGCAAGTCTGAGTAAACTGGGAGAAGCAGTAAAATCACTGACCACTGAGAGGGAAATCATGGCTCTGTCGAGCTTAAAATTGTTCGCCTCGGAGAGAAAGCTAGTGCAGCATGAGCTTATTCAGGTGCCTTGTGCAGTTGAAGATGTGAGCATCAACTGATTAAACGCTCAGAAAGTGGAGACAGGCACTTTGCAATCACAGGCTCCCATCGCTTTGCGGAGCTGCCACCCTCTCACCTGCACCTGTTGAACATGGAAGGTGTCCTGAAAAGGACAGCCAGGGGATGTCTAAGCTTTTGCCTGCGTTGACATCCAGCCCACCAGAGGCAGGAGGAGACGCAATGCCCTGGGTAATCCAGGCCAGCAAACCCTCTTACTGGAAGATGAAACTTAGGGGCTTGACTTATATTGCACCTGAATTTGCCTGTTGATCTTACGCCCACGGCAATGATTTATTTATTGGTACTTACAAAATGCTCTACTAAGCAGCACTGCCCGCTGTTTTTCACATACAGGTGCACTCTCCCACCCCTTTGCCTGTGCTTGTGCTCATCTCTTGGCCTGATGTGCCCGTTCTGTCAGCCCCACCTCCAGTCCTGAATCCTTCTCCCAGGGCTCAGCTAAGATACCGATGCTCCAGAAAGAGGCTCTTTTCCACTGACTCTGTTCAACCCCTCCCTTCTCTGACATGCATAGCATCTTCAAGTATCTTGTGGCTCTTGTAACTTTATTTTTCATTAGACTTTACAAAGAAGACAAAAAATATTCATTCACAATCCATACCAAGGAAAGAAAATATGTGGTTTATTACACATGCAGTTCAACGAGTGTGGACTTACTATGCCCAGGGGCCCCTCCTGGCTGACTCAGTCCTGCCCACTGCCCTCAGTTCAGGGAAGAAAGTCAGCAGTTTCATATAAGACGTGGCAACTGGCTGGATCAGGGCAAGTGCCTAGCCCAAGAATGACTTATTCATTGGCCAGCTAGAGACTCATTCATTCATTCAATGAATATTATCTGAACAGCTATTATATGTCTGGCATTGTTCTAGGCACTGGAAACAAAACAGGTCCCTGCCCTCTTGGAGTTTACCATCTTGGGTAGATAGCAATAAACAAAAATAATAAGTATATATTATAATATGTCAAGTTACTCATAAGTACTTCGGAAAAACAGAAAGCAAGGTGAGGGATTTGGAGGAGCATGGGAGGGGAGAGGGGTTCCAGTATGTGTAAATGGCCAGAGAAAATCTCCCTTATAAAGCAGTGTTTGAGCAGAGACCTAAAGGAGGTGAAGGAATGAGTGTAATGGTTCATTTTCCACGTCAGATTGACCGGGCCACAGGGTACTAAGATATTTGGTCAAACATTATTCTAGGTATTTCTGTGAGGGTGTTTTTGGATGAGTTTAACATTTAAATCAGGAGACTGAGTAAAACAGATTGTTCTCCGTAAAGAGGGTGGGGCTCACCCAACCCACTGAAGGCCCAAATGGAACACAGTGCTGACCCTCCCCAAATAAGAGGAAATTCCTCCTCCCTTTGAGTCGGGGCATCCATTTTTCCTACCTTCAGATGCAAACTGAAACATCAGCTCTTCTGAGTCTCCAGCTCGCTGACTGCAGAAATTGAGACTTGTCAGTCTTTGTAATCTCATGAGCCAATTTGTTATAAAACATCTCTTTCTCTCTATCTGCACTGTTGGTTCTGTTTCTCTGGAGAGCCCTGACTGCCACCATGAGCCCTGTAGCTAGTCTGAGGAGTGGTCCGACAGGAATAGCAAGAGCACAGGCCTGGGGGAGGGGTGTGGCAGAGCAGCTGGAGCAGGGTGGGTGAGGGGAGCAGCGAGGGAGGAGGTCGGAGAGTCACAGGGGCCCGAGGGTGGAGGGCCTCAAAGGCCGTGGGAAGAGTGAGTTCCACTCTGCGTAAGGTGGGGATCCACTGGAGGGTTTTGAGCAGAGGACCAATGTGATCTGACATATTTTTAAAGGCTCCTTGTGGCTGAGCTGAAAGCATAGGAATCATCCAACAGGCCGTTAGGATGATCCAGGAGAGAAATGATGGTGCTTGAACCAGAGTGGTGGAGGTGGAGGTGGTGAGGGGTGGTTGATTTCTAGATATAGTTTTAAGCCAAGAGTATCTGAAAGTGGTTTGGATATGGGATGGGATCTGGGGTAACTCCAAGTGCCTTAGCCTGAGCATCTAGAGTTGCCGTTTGCTGAGGCAGGATGGACTGAAGGAAGAGTAGGCTCGGGATAGGGGTCGGAGTTTGTTTTGAGCTGTCACTGGACATTGAAGCACAGCGTCAAACAGGCCATCAGATATATGAGTGTGGAGGTGCAGGAGGAGGTCCAGGCTGGAGGTGTAAATTTGAGAGTCATCAGTAAATGTGGCACTTAAATTATGAAGCCGGGTGAGATCACCAAAAGAGGGTGTGAGAGCGAGAACAGAAGAGGGCCAAGGACTGAGCCCCGAGGCCTTCCAACATTTAGATCAGTGTTTTTCCAAGTGAGGGTTTCAACTCATTAGTGGATTATGAAATCAATCTGAAGGATAATGAGCAGTACTTTTCCTAATGGGATAGAAAGAATGGAAAATATCAGAGTGGTTTGAATGTCATATTGTTTCACAAAGCATTTTTCAGTTACTTATGTTTTTAAAGCAAACATACGGTTTATATATATATGTTTGTGTGTGTTTAGAGGTCTGTGTTTGCATATACCACGCATGTGAATTTATATCTTTACCTTATGTGTGTATACATGTAACTAGTTATAATGTAAAATATATTTTTAATGGATCATAATAAAACAAATTTTTCAAATGTGAAAGTCACTGTTTTCAAGGCCCAGTGAGGTGCCCTAGGGGCGGGCTCTGCCCACCGGGAGAAGTGGATGTGAGCAGACAGCTGCCACTCACCCCTCTAGGTGTGGACTGGGAAAGTGGGGAGAGCTGGCCAGGCAGCTCAAGGGAATACTGGAGTGGACAAGAAAAGAGCGTGGGCATCTCCATGAAGGAGAAACAGAGAACCAGGATGCCTACTCCCTGAAGCCACCTTTATTTCTGCCAGTTTGTGGCTCCATTTCAGGTCTATGCGTGGGTTTATACCTCAAAACCTGTTTTCGGTATCTTCCTTCCAGTGAGCAAGCTGAAACCAGTAAAAGTGTAACCGCAGAAACGAACTTCACTTCTTGACTTCTCCATTTCCGTATCTGTAAGATGATGCTAATACTATTTTCTTGGGAATGTCATGAAGCTTAAAAAGTCATTTTGTCTCCACCTAATGCTCAGTAAATGCTTCCTGGAAGAGGAGGCAGCTGATGTTCTTTTTTGCCCTGCAGTCTTGCTCCCACGCTGCTCTGTGACTGGGCATCACGCCCCTTGGCAGCACAGTCCAGCCTCGGTGGGGAGGCCAAGGCCTCTCCCACCCTCCAGAGGAGAACCCTGAAGTGGCCATGCAGACACACACCATTAGGCTTCTTGAAATAAGGTGGGGCTTTCAAGGAAAGGAGAAAAGAGGTAATAAAAGGAACAGAACCAGAGCTGCCACTGTCTTCCTTATGTGCCTCGTCTTTCTGATTCCTAATCCCCCTCTGCTGCAGCTCTCAGGGGAAGACGCATGCAGGGTCGGCCCTAGCAAGGACCAGAACAGAACGCAGGAGAAAGGAAGCACAGACCGAGTGCGCTAAGTGGCTCTGAACTAGGTCTTAGGGAAGAGGGAATGGGTCATCTTCCTCAAACACTTTCTCCTACCAAAGAGTGATGCCTTTGTAAGTTCAGGAAAGACCCAAAGGTGGCAAAGGTAAAGAAAAGTGGTCTCCCAATGGGCTTCTATTCTTTCCTCTAGTGCAGACCTTAGGCTACAGGTGCCTAAGGAGAATCGGAAGCTCACACATGTTTCTGCCCACATTATCAGGTTGGCAGAGCTTGGGCGTCTGTGCCTCCTCATGTCCTATCTTTGATTTTTTCCATGACATGGCACTGCTTCAGCTCTTGCTAACACCATCATTTTACAGAGCAGGGGCATCCATGAAAGCGTATGTTTGCCCAGGGTGTGTCTCAAGGGCTTTTGTCCTCTCTGCATGGTGGTCTGCTTATGGTACCCAGAACCTCCTAGAAGCCACCAGAACCCACTGATCTAGCCCATGAGGCTCACTCATCAGGTTTGCAATGGTGGAATCTTATTGGGATCCTCTCCCTCATCAGGGACGGTGTGCCAGCCCCACCTGCCACGCAAGGGGACTGCAGCCAGCCCTCCAGCACGCAGCCAGGGGCCTCCTTGGTCCTCTCAGCACAGCGGACACTACTGGAGTGAGGCACGTGGCTTTGCCTGGTTGCTAACGGAACACAGGCCTCACCAAGTTGTGGGAACTTGCAAGACCAGGTTCCATCATTCAGAGTTTGAATCCAGAGTGAACTCTTTCATTTGTATTTAGTTGTGTATTCTTTAATGTCCAAGGCTTAAAACTCCACCAAATGGGTTTCGGAAGGCAAGTCCTGCGAGACTACTCTCCTCACGTTGCTAAACTGGCCCAGAACTACTGGCTATCAGCTGCCTCAAGCTTCGCATACTCTTACACCTGGGTCCATCCTCTTTATTGTAGATAAATACTGTATATTTTAACTTGCAGCACTGGCATAATCAGGATAAAAGGAACTTCCAGTTATGTAACTCAAATCATACCCAAATTATCAAACGATTAGGCCAAATCCTGCCTTGATCACCCCAGCCACACTAATGTGTGTCCCCTCTGAAATATTCGTGGTGCACCTGTGCATGTACTGACTGCCTCGCTGTTACACCTCTATTTATTGTGCCTGTGTTGGCCATTCCCCTCTCTGGGCTTCCATAGCACTTCACTATGTACAATGGCTCCATCTATGACACTTTGTTCATGTTTTACGTATGTATCTGTCATATCACAAAAACCCACAGCCTCCTAAAGGGCAGGGTCTAGATGCTGTTTATACCTGTCCTTGGCTCTTGGCACATAGTAAATGTAGATGCTCAATAAATGCTTTTTTGTTTTAATGCATTTACCAATTCAGTTCAACAAGCATTTATTGAGCATGTACTATATACTAATCACTGAATTAGATATAGAGGACATAATTATTTCCCTGCCTTAAAGTGTCTCACACTCCAATAAAGGAGAGAAACATTTAACAAAGTAACACAGATTTTTGAGTATAAAAATAGAAGTGTATTCAAGATACAGGTTTAATACAATTAAAGGAGTCATTAATTTTTTGTGAAAGAATAGAGAAGTTTCTGGAAGGAGGGGATATTGGAGCTGGGTTTTAGAGGCTAAATAGGATTTCAGTGGGTGCACAATGGACGGGGCTGAGAAGGAAAAGCGTGAATGGACAAACTAATAATATTAACAATCGATGAATGAATTACCTCAACTACAGAGTACGTCTCTTAATGTCAGGAATATTTCTACCATGCTGTAAGCACAGTGCCAAACATTCAGCACACCCCAGTGACTGTTGGTTGATGATGGTGAAAATGACTTAAACCTCCTACTCAGAGCAAGTCACAGACACAATGCAAACATGACTGGGGAGCTGTCAGTGGTAAAATAAGGCAGTTTTGGAAAATTATGGGTGTGAGGACAACTGATATTCATCTTCTTCATTTAAAAAAACATTTCTTACTGAGGATGGGTGAATCTAATTTAGCATCTTAAGCAATTTGTTCCAATGAGCCAGACTGCCTTCCGGTGCTGAAGGGAACTCCGGAGGCCACATTACACAGGAATGTAACTGTAGAGCAATCCAGTTGATCAAAAATGAATTAGCCAGAGTGCGCCAAGAGTTATGTGATCAGGAAAGATGCTTCAAAGGAAGATGAGGAAATTAAGGATTTTGTCTTAGAAAAGGCAGCCAGGGAGAATGTAAACTGATGGCTCAGTTCCATGGTTCAAACATGGAACATTCATGGGGGCCTGTGTACTACGTGCAAGGCTCTATGAGGGCTATTGAGATGAATGAATTGAGGCCTATTTCTTTAAAGTGCTCATGCTTAAAAGAAATAAGTGTGACTGTACAGAAAACAAGCACTTTTTTGAGCATTCACTATATGACAGCCATTGCGATGAGTATATCTGGGTCTGCCATCATAATTCCCCTTCCATTCAGCACTATGACATATGGTTAGGCCCATTTTACAGACAGGAGACTGATAGATGGATATGATGAAGTGCGAGCTGAGCGTAGGGGCAGGAGTGGCTAACTCCACGAGGTGTAGTCTTGAAGGGTACACAGAGGAAGTCATATCTCATTCATTCAGTCATTCATTTAAAAGGTATTTAATGGGCCACTACCAAGCACTGAGGCAGATGCTGGGAATATAACCATGAACAGTGAAAGACGTGGTCCCTGCTATCATGGTGCCCACAGTAGAGACAAGTGGTATATTTTACCAAATAAATATATGAATTAATGTGTAACTCCAAATTAGGATAAGTGTTCTGCAAGAAAGTGGCATGGCTTATGGAAAGCACATAACAAAAGGCCCAGTCACCTAAGGGAAGAGACCACGAAGCCTTCCTAAGGAAGTGATGCTTGAGCTAGTGGGGGAGGGGGATTTTAGGGCTTGTGCATGGCAGCATTAAGCCCTGTGGCATGTACCAAAAAGCCCTGTTGAAGAAGAAAGCATGACATGGCAAGGAACTGAAAGTGAGGCCAGAGTCCAGAAAGCCAGAGCGAGAGGGGCCCTGGGGAGGCTGGAGTGGGATGGGGGTGAGAGGCAGGTGCTTTGGGGCACACAGGCCATGTGGAGGATTTTGATCTTGTTCTAAGAGAAACGGGAAGGCATCCGAGGTTGCAATCAGGTGGTTGACATGAACCCGTGGACACTCTGGAAAGATAACCCTGGTGACCGTGTCCAGAATGGATGGGAAGGGAGGCAGAGTGGATGTGGAATAGTGGAGGTAGCGGCTACTGCAATGTCCAGGCAGCCTGTGGAGGCAGCTTGGCTGAGGGTGATGGAGACGGATGCGAGTGGAGGGGTCACGGGATCCCCAGGAAGAAAGTCAACAGTGTTTGGTGATGGGCTGGGGGATCATGCAGGGCAGCAGGAAAGAGTGTCAGGACTAGTCAGGACAAGTACAAGTCTGAGGACAAGGTTTCTAACTTGCACACACTTCTCTGATTGGGGAACAGGGGAGGAACGCGTTGTCTTAAGATGGGGGAGGGGGGTTCAAGTAACAAAATTGTATTTCGGAATTCCAAAGACTTCACTGTAGGCCCCATCTCAAGAGGTCAACATTGCCTTGGGCTGGTTGCCCACTGCAGGTTGCCCTAGCTGTAGAAGAAATGGTTTCCCCGTTAATTATGCATTTTTCTTTGTGACTACTTATCTTGTTAAATGACTTCCTGTAGAGTTGCTCTTCGTGGAATGAAGGTTTTGAAGTCTAGGTTCTCAATATTCCCCTCAGCCCCTGCCTTCTCCTCTTCTCAGTGCAAG